>NC_140185.1:9862801-11247801 GCF_965226575.1 Pagrus pagrus
TGGTGATTTTTCATTCAAATATTCATGAAAAATACAAATTCCACTAAAATCCAACAAAAACTGCTGTGTCTCATTCTACCAGTATAACCAGACATGTCGGCATTGATTTCGAGTCGATGGCTCAAATGACCTGGGAGCTATTGAAAAAATCGGGCGGTGTATTTGGCAAAAATGTTGATTTTTCTTGAATATTCATGAAGAATACAAATTCCACTAAAATCCAACAAAAACTGCTGTGTCTCATTCTACCAGTATAACCAGACATGTCGGCATTGATTTCGAGTCGATGGCTCAAATGACCTGGGAGCTATTGAAAAAATTGGGCGGTGTATTCGCCAAAAATGGTGATTTTTCATTCAAATATTCATGAAAAATACAAATTCCACTAAAATCCAACAAAAACTGCTGTGTCTCATTCTACCAGTATAACCAGACATGTCGGCATTGATTTCGAGTCGATGGCTCAAATGACCTGGGAGCTATTGAAAAAATTGGGCGGTGTATTCGCCAAAAATGGTGATTTTTCATTCAAATATTCATGAAAAATACAAATTCCACTAAAATCCAACAAAAACTGCTGTGTCTCATTCTACTCAGTATAACCAGACATGTCGGCATTGATTTCGAGTCGATGGCTCAAATGACCTGGGAGCTATTGAAAAAATCGGGCGGTGTATTCGCCAAAAATGGTGATTTTTCATTCAAATATTCATGAAAAATACAAATTCCACTAAAATCCAACAAAAACTGCTGTGTCTCATTCTACCAGTATAACCAGACATGTCGGCATTGATTTCGAGTCGATGGCTCAAATGACCTGGGAGCTATTGAAAAAATCGGGCGGTGTGTTCGCCAAAAATGGTGATTTTTCATTCAAATATTCATGAAAAATACAAATTCCACTAAAATCCAACAAAAACTGCTGTGTCTCATTCTACCAGTATAACCAGACATGTCGCATTGATTTCGAGTCGATGGCTCAAATGACCTGGGAGCTATTGAAAAAATTGGGCGGTGTATTCGCCAAAAATGGTGATTTTTCATTCAAATATTCATGAAAAATACAAATTCCACTAAAATCCAACAAAAACTGCTGTGTCTCATTCTACCAGTATAACCAGACATGTCGGCATTGATTTCGAGTCGATGGCTCAAATGACCTGGGAGCTATTGAAAAAATTGGGCGGTGTATTCGCCAAAAATGGTGATTTTTCATTCAAATATTCATGAAAAATACAAATTCCACTAAAATCCAACAAAAACTGCTGTGTCTCATTCTACCAGTATAACCAGACATGTCGGCATTGATTTCGAGTCGATGGCTCAAATGACCTGGGAGCTATTGAAAAAATTGGGCGGTGTATTCGCCAAAAATGGTGATTTTTCATTCAAATATTCATGAAAAATACAAATTCCACTAAAATCCAACAAAAACTGCTGTGTCTCATTCTACCAGTATAACCAGACATGTCGGCATTGATTTCGAGTCGATGGCTCAAATGACCTGGGAGCTATTGAAAAAATTGGGCGGTGTATTCGCCAAAAATGGTGATTTTTCATTCAAATATTCATGAAAAATACAAATTCCACTAAAATCCAACAAAAACTGCTGTGTCTCATTCTACCAGTATAACCAGACATGTCGGCATTGATTTCGAGTCGATGGCTCAAATGACCTGGGAGCTATTGAAAAAATTGGGCGGTGTGTTCGCCAAAAATGGTGATTTTTCATTCAAATATTCATGAAAAATACAAATTCCACTAAAATCCAACAAAAACTGCTGTGTCTCATTCTACCAGTATAACCAGACATGTCGGCATTGATTTCGAGTCGATGGCTCAAATGACCTGGGAGCTATTGAAAAAATTGGGCGGTGTATTCGCCAAAAATGGTGATTTTTCATTCAAATATTCATGAAAAATACAAATTCCACTAAAATCCAACAAAAACTGCTGTGTCTCATTCTACCAGTATAACCAGACATGTCGGCATTGATTTCGAGTCGATGGCTCAAATGACCTGGGAGCTATTGAAAAAATTGGGCGGTGTATTCGCCAAAAATGGTGATTTTTCATTCAAATATTCATGAAAAATACAAATTCCACTAAAATCCAACAAAAACTGCTGTGTCTCATTCTACCAGTATAACCAGACATGTCGGCATTGATTTCGAGTCGATGGCTCAAATGACCTGGGAGCTATTGAAAAAATTGGGCGGTGTATTCGCCAAAAATGGTGATTTTTCATTCAAATATTCATGAAAAATACAAATTCCACTAAAATCCAACAAAAACTGCTGTGTCTCATTCTACCAGTATAACCAGACATGTCGGCATTGATTTCGAGTCGATGGCTCAAATGACCTGGGAGCTATTGAAAAAATTGGCGGTGTATTCGCCAAAAATGGTGATTTTTCATTCAAATATTCATGAAAAATACAAATTCCACTAAAATCCAACAAAAACTGCTGTGTCTCATTCTACCAGTATAACCAGACATGTCGGCATTGATTTCGAGTTGATGGCTCAAATGACCTGGGAGCTATTGAAAAAATCGGGCGGTGTATTCGCCAAAAATGGTGATTTTTCATTCAAATATTCATGAAAAATACAAATTCCACTAAAATCCAACAAAAACTGCTGTGTCTCATTCTACCAGTATAACCAGACATGTCGGCATTGATTTGGAGTCGATGGCTCAAATGACCTGGGAGCTATTGAAAAAATCGGGCGGTGTATTTGGCAAAAATGGTGATTTTTCTTGAATATTCATGAAGAATACAAATTCCACTAAAATCCAACAAAACTGCTGTGTCTCATTCTACCAGTATAACCAGACATGTCGGCATTGATTTCGAGTCGATGGCTCAAATGACCTGGGAGCTATTGAAAAAATTGGGCGGTGTATTCGCCAAAAATGGTGATTTTTCATTCAAATATTCATGAAAAATACAAATTCCACTAAAATCCAACAAAAACTGCTGTGTCTCATTCTACCAGTATAACCAGACATGTCGGCATTGATTTCGAGTCGATGGCTCAAATGACCTGGGAGCTATTGAAAAAATTGGGCGGTGTATTCGCCAAAAATGGTGATTTTTCATTCAAATATTCATGAAAAATACAAATTCCACTAAATCCAACAAAAACTGCTGTGTCTCATTCTACCAGTATAACCAGACATGTCGGCATTGATTTCGAGTCGATGGCTCAAATGACCTGGGAGCTATTGAAAAAATTGGGCGGTGTGTTCGCCAAAAATGGTGATTTTTCATTCAAATATTCATGAAAAATACAAATTCCACTAAAATCCAACAAAAACTGCTGTGTCTCATTCTACCAGTATAACCAGACATGTCGGCATTGATTTGGAGTCGATGGCTCAAATGACCTGGGAGCTATTGAAAAAATCGGGCGGTGTATTTGGCAAAAATGTTGATTTTTCTTGAATATTCATGAAGAATACAAATTCCACTAAAATCCAACAAAAACTGCTGTGTCTCATTCTACCAGTATAACCAGACATGTCGGCATTGATTTCGAGTCGATGGCTCAAATGACCTGGGAGCTATTGAAAAAATTGGGCGGTGTATTCGCCAAAAATGGTGATTTTTCATTCAAATATTCATGAAAAATACAAATTCCACTAAAATCCAACAAAAACTGCTGTGTCTCATTCTACCAGTATAACCAGACATGTCGGCATTGATTTCGAGTCGATGGCTCAAATGACCTGGGAGCTATTGAAAAAATTGGGCGGTGTATTCGCCAAAAATGGTGATTTTTCATTCAAATATTCATGAAAAATACAAATTCCACTAAAATCCAACAAAAACTGCTGTGTCTCATTCTACCAGTATAACCAGACATGTCGGCATTGATTTTGAGTCGATGGCTCAAATGACCTGGGAGCTATTGAAAAAATTGGGCGGTGTGTTCGCCAAAAATGGTGATTTTTCATTCAAATATTCATGAAAAATACAAATTCCACTAAAATCCAACAAAAAACTGCTGTGTCTCATTCTACCAGTATAACCAGACATGTCGGCATTGATTTCGAGTCGATGGCTCAAATGACCTGGGAGCTATTGAAAAAATTGGGCGGTGTATTCGCCAAAAATGGTGATTTTTCATTCAAATATTCATGAAAAATACAAATTCCACTAAAATCCAACAAAAACTGCTGTGTCTCATTCTACCAGTATAACCAGACATGTCGGCATTGATTTCGAGTCGATGGCTCAAATGACCTGGGAGCTATTGAAAAAATTGGGCGGTGTATTCGCCAAAAATGGTGATTTTTCATTCAAATATTCATGAAAAATACAAATTCCACTAAAATCCAACAAAAACTGCTGTGTCTCATTCTACCAGTATAACCAGACATGTCGGCATTGATTTCGAGTCGATGGCTCAAATGACCTGGGAGCTATTGAAAAAATTGGGCGGTGTATTCGCCAAAAATGGTGATTTTTCATTCAAATATTCATGAAAAATACAAATTCCACTAAAATCCAACAAAAACTGCTGTGTCTCATTCTACCAGTATAACCAGACATGTCGGCATTGATTTCGAGTCGATGGCTCAAATGACCTGGGAGCTATTGAAAAAATTGGGCGGTGTGTTCGCCAAAAATGGTGATTTTTCATTCAAATATTCATGAAAAATACAAATTCCACTAAAATCCAACAAAAACTGCTGTGTCTCATTCTACCAGTATAACCAGACATGTCGGCATTGATTTCGAGTCGATGGCTCAAATGACCTGGAGCTATTGAAAAAATTGGGCGGTGTATTCGCCAAAAATGGTGATTTTTCATTCAAATATTCATGAAAAATACAAATTCCACTAAAATCCAACAAAAACTGCTGTGTCTCATTCTACCAGTATAACCAGACATGTCGGCATTGATTTCGAGTCGATGGCTCAAATGACCTGGGATCTATTGAAAAAATCGGGCGGTGTATTCGCCAAAAATGGTGATTTTTCATTCAAATATTCATGAAAAATACAAATTCCACTAAAATCCAACAAAAACTGCTGTGTCTCATTCTACCAGTATAACCAGACATGTCGGCATTGATTTCGAGTCGATGGCTCAAATGACCTGGGAGCTATTGAAAAAATTGGGCGGTGTATTCGCCAAAAATGGTGATTTTTCATTCAAATATTCATGAAAAATACAAATTCCACTAAAATCCAACAAAAACTGCTGTGTCTCATTCTACCAGTATAACCAGACATGTCGGCATTGATTTCGAGTCGATGGCTCAAATGACCTGGGAGCTATTGAAAAAATCGGGCGGTGTATTTGGCAAAAATGGTGATTTTTCATTCAAATATTCATGAAAAATACAAATTCCACTAAAATCCAACAAAAACTGCTGTGTCTCATTCTACCAGTATAACCAGACATGTCGGCATTGATTTCGAGTCGATGGCTCAAATGACCTGGGAGCTATTGAAAAAATCGGGCGGTGTATTTGGCAAAAATGGTGAATTTTCATTCGAATATTCATGAAAAATACAAATTCCACTAAAATCCAACAAAAACTGCTGTGTCTCATTCTACCAGTATAACCAGACATGTCGGCATTGATTTGGAGTGGATGGCTCAAATGACCTGGGAGCTATTGAAAAAATCGGGCGGTGTATTTGGCAAAAAATGGTGATTTTTCATTCAAATATTCATGAAAAATACAAATTCCACTAAAATCCAACAAAAACTGCTGTGTCTCATTCTACCAGTATAACAAGATATTTGGCCATTTATTTCGAGTCGATGGCTCAAATGACCTGGGAGCTATTGAAAAAATTTGGCGGTGTATTCGCCAAAAATGGTGATTTTTCATTCAAATATTCATGAAAAATACAAATTCCACTAAAATCCAACAAAAACTGCTGTGTCTCATTCTACCAGTATAACCAGACATGTCGGCATTGATTTTGAGTCGATGGCTCAAATGACCTGGGAGCTATTGAAAAAATCGGGCGGTGTATTTGGCAAAAATGGTGAATTTTCATTCAAATATTCATGAAAAATACAAATTCCACTAAAATCCAACAAAAACTGCTGTGTCTCATTCTACCAGTATAACCAGACATGTCGGCATTGATTTGGAGTGGATGGCTCAAATGACCTGGGAGCTGTTGAAAAAATCGGGCGGTGTATTTGGCAAAAATGGTGATTTTTCATTCAAATATTCATGAAAAATACAAATTCCACTAAAATCCAACAAAAACAGCTGTGTCTCATTCTACCAGTATAACCAGACATGTCGGCATTGATTTCGAGTCGATGGCTCAAATGACCTGGGAGCTATTGAAAAAATCGGGCGGTGTATTTGGCAAAAATGGTGATTTTTCATTCAAATATTCATGAAAAATACAAATTCCACTAAAATCCAACAAAAACTGCTGTGTCTCATTCTACCAGTATAACCAGACATGTCGGTATTGATTTCGAGTCGATGGCTCAAATGACCTGGGAGCTATTGAAAAAATCGGGCGGTGTATTTGGCAAAAATGGTGATTTTTCATTCAAATATTCATGAAAAATACAAATTCCACTAAAATCCAACAAAAACTGCTGTGTCTCATTCTACCAGTATAACCAGACATGTCGGTATTGATTTCGAGTCGATGGCTCAAATGACCTGGGAGCTATTGAAAAAATCGGGCGGTGTATTTGGCAAAAATGGTGATTTTTCATTCAAATATTCATGAAAAATACAAATTCCACTAAAATCCAACAAAAACTGCTGTGTCTCATTCTACCAGTATAACCAGACATGTCGGCATTGATTTCGAGTCGATGGCTCAAATGACCTGGGAGCTATTGAAAAAATCGGGCGGTGTATTTGGCAAAAATGGTGATTTTTCATTCAAATATTCATGAAAAATACAAATTCCACTAAAATCCAACAAAAACTGCTGTGTCTCATTCTACCAGTATAACCAGACATGTCGGCATTGATTTGGAGTGGATGGCTCAAATGACCTGGGAGCTATTGAAAAAATCGGGCGGTGTATTTGGCAAAAATGGTGAATTTTCATTCAAATATTCATGAAAAATACAAATTCCACTAAAATCCAACAAAAACTGCTGTGTCTCATTCTACCAGTATAACCAGACATGTCGGCATTGATTTGGAGTGGATGGCTCAAATGACCTGGGAGCTATTGAAAAAATCGGGCGGTGTATTTGGCAAAAATGGTGATTTTTCATTCAAATATTCATGAAAAATACAAATTCCACTAAAATCCAACAAAAACTGCTGTGTCTCATTCTACCAGTATAACAAGATATTTGGCCATTTATTTCGAGTCGATGGCTCAAATGACCTGGGAGCTATTGAAAAAATTTGGCGGTGTATTCGCCAAAAATGGTGATTTTCATTCAAATATTCATGAAAAATACAAATTCCACTAAAATCCAACAAAAACTGCTGTGTCTCATTCTACCAGTATAACCAGACATGTCCGCATTGATTTGGAGTGGATGGCTCAAATGACCTGGGAGCTATTGAAAAAATCGGGCGGTGTATTTGGCAAAAATGGTGATTTTTCATTCAAATATTCATGAAAAATACAAATTCCACTAAAATCCAACAAAAACTGCTGTGTCTCATTCTACCAGTATAACCAGACATGTCGGCATTGATTTTGAGTCGATGGCTCAAATGACCTGGGAGCTATTGAAAAAATCGGGCGGTGTATTTGGCAAAAATGGTGAATTTTCATTCAAATATTCATGAAAAATACAAATTCCACTAAAATCCAACAAAAACTGCTGTGTCTCATTCTACCAGTATAACCAGACATGTCGGCATTGATTTGGAGTGGATGGCTCAAATGACCTGGGAGCTATTGAAAAAATCGGGCGGTGTATTTGGCAAAAATGGTGATTTTTCATTCAAATATTCATGAAAAATACAAATTCCACTAAAATCCAACAAAAACTGCTGTGTCTCATTCTACCAGTATAACCAGACATGTCGGCATTGATTTCGAGTCGATGGCTCAAATGACCTGGGAGCTATTGAAAAAATCGGGCGGTGTATTTGGCAAAAATGGTGATTTTTCATTCAAATATTCATGAAAAATACAAATTCCACTAAAATCCAACAAAAACTGCTGTGTCTCATTCTACCAGTATAACCAGACATGTCGGTATTGATTTCGAGTCGATGGCTCAAATGACCTGGGAGCTATTGAAAAAATCGGGCGGTGTATTTGGCAAAAATGGTGATTTTTCATTCAAATATTCATGAAAAATACAAATTCCACTAAAATCCAACAAAAACTGCTGTGTCTCATTCTACCAGTATAACCAGACATGTCGGCATTGATTTCGAGTCGATGGCTCAAATGACCTGGGAGCTATTGAAAAAATCGGGCGGTGTATTTGGCAAAAATGGTGATTTTTCATTCAAATATTCATGAAAAATACAAATTCCACTAAAATCCAACAAAAACTGCTGTGTCTCATTCTACCAGTATAACCAGACATGTCGGCATTGATTTCGAGTCGATGGCTCAAATGACCTGGGAGCTATTGAAAAAATCGGGCGGTGTATTTGGCAAAAATGGTGAATTTTCATTCAAATATTCATGAAAAATACAAATTCCACTAAAATCCAACAAAAACTGCTGTGTCTCATTCTACCAGTATAACAAGATATTTGGCCATTTATTTCGAGTCGATGGCTCAAATGACCTGGGAGCTATTGAAAAAATTTGGCGGTGTATTCGCCAAAAATGGTGATTTTTCATTCAAATATTCATGAAAAATACAAATTCCACTAAAATCCAACAAAAACTGCTGTGTCTCATTCTACCAGTATAACCAGACATGTCGGCATTGATTTTGAGTCGATGGCTCAAATGACCTGGGAGCTATTGAAAAAATCGGGCGGTGTATTTGGCAAAAATGGTGAATTTTCATTCAAATATTCATGAAAAATACAAATTCCACTAAAATCCAACAAAAACTGCTGTGTCTCATTCTACCAGTATAACCAGACATGTCGGCATTGATTTGGAGTGGATGGCTCAAATGACCTGGGAGCTGTTGAAAAAATCGGGCGGTGTATTTGGCAAAAATGGTGATTTTCATTCAAATATTCATGAAAAATACAAATTCCACTAAAATCCAACAAAAACAGCTGTGTCTCATTCTACCAGTATAACCAGACATGTCGGCATTGATTTCGAGTCGATGGCTCAAATGACCTGGGAGCTATTGAAAAAATCGGGCGGTGTATTTGGCAAAAATGGTGATTTTTCATTCAAATATTCATGAAAAATACAAATTCCACTAAAATCCAACAAAAACTGCTGTGTCTCATTCTACCAGTATAACCAGACATGTCGGTATTGATTTCGAGTCGATGGCTCAAATGACCTGGGAGCTATTGAAAAAAATCGGGCGGTGTATTTGGCAAAAATGGTGATTTTTCATTCAAATATTCATGAAAAATACAAATTCCACTAAAATCCAACAAAAACTGCTGTGTCTCATTCTACCAGTATAACCAGACATGTCGGTATTGATTTCGAGTCGATGGCTCAAATGACCTGGGAGCTATTGAAAAAATCGGGCGGTGTATTTGGCAAAAATGGTGATTTTTCATTCAAATATTCATGAAAAATACAAATTCCACTAAAATCCAACAAAAACTGCTGTGTCTCATTCTACCAGTATAACCAGACATGTCGGCATTGATTTCGAGTCGATGGCTCAAATGACCTGGGAGCTATTGAAAAAATCGGGCGGTGTATTGGCAAAAATGGTGATTTTTCATTCAAATATTCATGAAAAATACAAATTCCACTAAAATCCAACAAAAACTGCTGTGTCTCATTCTACCAGTATAACCAGACATGTCGGCATTGATTTGGAGTGGATGGCTCAAATGACCTGGGAGCTATTGAAAAAAATCGGGCGGTGTATTTGGCAAAAATGGTGAATTTTCATTCAAATATTCATGAAAAATACAAATTCCACTAAAATCCAACAAAAACTGCTGTGTCTCATTCTACCAGTATAACCAGACATGTCGGCATTGATTTGGAGTGGATGGCTCAAATGACCTGGGAGCTATTGAAAAAATCGGGCGGTGTATTTGGCAAAAATGGTGATTTTTCATTCAAATATTCATGAAAAATACAAATTCCACTAAAATCCAACAAAAACTGCTGTGTCTCATTCTACCAGTATAACAAGATATTTGGCCATTTATTTCGAGTCGATGGCTCAAATGACCTGGGAGCTATTGAAAAAATTTGGCGGTGTATTCGCCAAAAATGGTGATTTTTCATTCAAATATTCATGAAAAATACAAATTCCACTAAAATCCAACAAAAACTGCTGTGTCTCATTCTACCAGTATAACCAGACATGTCCGCATTGATTTGGAGTGGATGGCTCAAATGACCTGGGAGCTATTGAAAAAATCGGGCGGTGTATTTGGCAAAAATGGTGATTTTTCATTCAAATATTCATGAAAAATACAAATTCCACTAAAATCCAACAAAAACTGCTGTGTCTCATTCTACCAGTATAACCAGACATGTCGGCATTGATTTTGAGTCGATGGCTCAAATGACCTGGGAGCTATTGAAAAAATCGGGCGGTGTATTTGGCAAAAATGGTGAATTTTCATTCAAATATTCATGAAAAATACAAATTCCACTAAAATCCAACAAAAACTGCTGTGTCTCATTCTACCAGTATAACCAGACATGTCGGCATTGATTTGAGTGGATGGCTCAAATGACCTGGGAGCTATTGAAAAAATCGGGCGGTGTATTTGGCAAAAATGGTGATTTTTCATTCAAATATTCATGAAAAATACAAATTCCACTAAAATCCAACAAAAACTGCTGTGTCTCATTCTACCAGTATAACCAGACATGTCGGCATTGATTTCGAGTCGATGGCTCAAATGACCTGGGAGCTATTGAAAAAATCGGGCGGTGTATTTGGCAAAAATGGTGATTTTTCATTCAAATATTCATGAAAAATACAAATTCCACTAAAATCCAACAAAAACTGCTGTGTCTCATTCTACCAGTATAACCAGACATGTCGGTATTGATTTCGAGTCGATGGCTCAAATGACCTGGGAGCTATTGAAAAAATCGGGCGGTGTATTTGGCAAAAATGGTGATTTTTCATTCAAATATTCATGAAAAATACAAATTCCACTAAAATCCAACAAAAACTGCTGTGTCTCATTCTACCAGTATAACCAGACATGTCGGCATTGATTTCGAGTCGATGGCTCAAATGACCTGGGAGCTATTGAAAAAATCGGGCGGTGTATTTGGCAAAAATGGTGATTTTTCATTCAAATATTCATGAAAAATACAAATTCCACTAAAATCCAACAAAAACTGCTGTGTCTCATTCTACCAGTATAACCAGACATGTCGGCATTGATTTCGAGTCGATGGCTCAAATGACCTGGGAGCTATTGAAAAAATCGGGCGGTGTATTTGGCAAAAATGGTGAATTTTCATTCAAATATTCATGAAAAATACAAATTCCACTAAAATCCAACAAAAACTGCTGTGTCTCATTCTACCAGTATAACCAGACATGTCGGCATTGATTTTGAGTCGATGGCTCAAATGACCTGGGAGCTATGAAAAAATCGGGCGGTGTATTTGGCAAAAATGGTGAATTTTCATTCAAATATTCATGAAAAATACAAATTCCACTAAAATCCAACAAAAACTGCTGTGTCTCATTCTACCAGTATAACCAGACATGTCGGCATTGATTTGGAGTGATGGCTCAAATGACCTGGGAGCTATTGAAAAAATCGGGCGGTGTATTTGGCAAAAATGGTGATTTTTCATTCAAATATTCATGAAAAATACAAATTCCACTAAAATCCAACAAAAACTGCTGTGTCTCATTCTACCAGTATAACCAGACATGTCGGCATTGATTTCGAGTCGATGGCTCAAATGACCTGGGAGCTATTGAAAAAATCGGGGCGGTGTATTTGGCAAAAATGGTGGATTTTTCATTCAAATATTCATGAAAAATACAAATTCCACTAAAATCCAACAAAAACTGCTGTGTCTCATTCTACCAGTATAACCAGACATGTCGGTATTGATTTCGAGTCGATGGCTCAAATGACCTGGGAGCTATTGAAAAAATCGGGCGGTGTATTTGGCAAAAATGGTGATTTTTCATTCAAATATTCATGAAAAATACAAATTCCACTAAAATCCAACAAAAACTGCTGTGTCTCATTCTACCAGTATAACCAGACATGTCGGCATTGATTTCGAGTCGATGGCTCAAATGACCTGGGAGCTATTGAAAAAATCGGGCGGTGTATTTGGCAAAAATGGTGATTTTTCATTCAAATATTCATGAAAAATACAAATTCCACTAAAATCCAACAAAAACTGCTGTGTCTCATTCTACCAGTATAACCAGACATGTCGGCATTGATTTCGAGTCGATGGCTCAAATGACCTGGGAGCTATTGAAAAAATCGGGCGGTGTATTTGGCAAAAATGGTGAATTTTCATTCAAATATTCATGAAAAATACAAATTCCACTAAAATCCAACAAAAACTGCTGTGTCTCATTCTACCAGTATAACCAGACATGTCGGCATTGATTTGGAGTGGATGGCTCAAATGACCTGGGAGCTATTGAAAAAATTGGGCGGTGTATTTGGCAAAAATGGTGATTTTTCATTCAAATATTCATGAAAAATACAAATTCCACTAAAATCCAACAAAAACTGCTGTGTCTCATTCTACCAGTATAACAAGATATTTGGCCATTTATTTCGAGTCGATGGCTCAAATGACCTGGGAGCTATTGAAAAAATTTGGCGGTGTATTCGCCAAAAATGGTGATTTTTCATTCAAATATTCATGAAAAATACAAATTCCACTAAAATCCAACAAAAACTGCTGTGTCTCATTCTACCAGTATAACCAGACATGTCGGCATTGATTTTGAGTCGATGGCTCAAATGACCTGGGAGCTATTGAAAAAATCGGGCGGTGTATTTGGCAAAAATGGTGAATTTTCATTCAAATATTCATGAAAAATACAAATTCCACTAAAATCCAACAAAAACTGCTGTGTCTCATTCTACCAGTATAACCAGACATGTCGGCATTGATTTGGAGTGGATGGCTCAAATGACCTGGGAGCTGTTGAAAAAATCGGGCGGTGTATTTGGCAAAAATGGTGATTTTTCATTCAAATATTCATGAAAAATACAAATTCCACTAAAATCCAACAAAAACAGCTGTGTCTCATTCTACCAGTATAACCAGACATGTCGGCATTGATTTCGAGTCGATGGCTCAAATGACCTGGGAGCTATTGAAAAAATCGGGCGGTGTATTTGGCAAAAATGGTGATTTTTCATTCAAATATTCATGAAAAATACAAATTCCACTAAAATCCAACAAAAACTGCTGTGTCTCATTCTACCAGTATAACCAGACATGTCGGTATTGATTTCGAGTCGATGGCTCAAATGACCTGGGAGCTATTGAAAAAATCGGGCGGTGTATTTGGCAAAAATGGTGATTTTTCATTCAAATATTCATGAAAAATACAAATTCCACTAAAATCCAACAAAAACTGCTGTGTCTCATTCTACCAGTATAACCAGACATGTCGGCATTGATTTCGAGTCGATGGCTCAAATGACCTGGGAGCTATTGAAAAAATCGGGCGGTGTATTTGGCAAAAATGGTGATTTTTCATTCAAATATTCATGAAAAATACAAATTCCACTAAAATCCAACAAAAACTGCTGTGTCTCATTCTACCAGTATAACCAGACATGTCAGCATTGATTTGGAGTGGATGGCTCAAATGACCTGGGAGCTATTGAAAAAATCGGGCGGTGTATTTGGCAAAAATGGTGAATTTTCATTCAAATATTCATGAAAAATACAAATTCCACTAAAATCCAACAAAAACTGCTGTGTCTCATTCTACCAGTATAACCAGACATGTCGGCATTGATTTGGAGTGGATGGCTCAAATGACCTGGGAGCTATTGAAAAAATCGGGCGGTGTATTTGGCAAAAATGGTGATTTTTCATTCAAATATTCATGAAAAATACAAATTCCACTAAAATCCAACAAAAACTGCTGTGTCTCATTCTACCAGTATAACAAGATATTTGGCCATTTATTTGGAGTCGATGGCTCAAATGACCTGGGAGCTATTGAAAAAATTTGGCGGTGTATTCGCCAAAAATGGTGATTTTTCATTCAAATATTCATGAAAAATACAAATTCCACTAAAATCCAACAAAAACTGCTGTGTCTCATTCTACCAGTATAACCAGACATGTCCGCATTGATTCGGAGTGGATGGCTCAAATGACCTGGGAGCTATTGAAAAAAGCGGGCGGTGTATTTGGCAAAAATGGTGATTTTTCATTCAAATATTCATGAAAAATACAAATTCCACTAAAATCCAACAAAAACTGCTGTGTCTCATTCTACCAGTATAACCAGACATGTCGGCATTGATTGTGAGTCGATGGCTCAAATGACCTGGGAGCTATTGAAAAAATCGGGCGGTGTATTTGGCAAAAATGGTGATTTTTCATTCAAATATTCATGAAAAATACAAATTCCACTAAAATCCAACAAAAACTGCTGTGTCTCATTCTACCAGTATAACCAGACATGTCGGCATTGATTTCGAGTCGATGGCTCAAATGACCTGGGAGCTATTGAAAAAATCGGGCGGTGTATTTGGCAAAAATGGTGATTTTTCATTCAAATGTTCATGAAAAATACAAATTCCACTAAAATCCAACAAAAACTGCTGTGTCTCATTCTACCAGTATAACCAGACATGTCGGCATTGATTTCGAGTCGATGGCTCAAATGACCTGGGAGCTATTGAAAAAATCGGGCGGTGTATTTGGCAAAAATGGTGATTTTTCATTCAAATATTCATGAAAAATACAAATTCCACTAAAATCCAACAAAAACTGCTGTGTCTCATTCTACCAGTATAACCAGACATGTCGGCATTGATTTCGAGTCGATGGCTCAAATGACCTGGGAGCTATTGAAAAAATCGGGCGGTGTATTTGGCAAAAATGGTGATTTTTCATTCAAATATTCATGAAAAATACAAATTCCACTAAAATCCAACAAAAACTGCTGTGTCTCATTCTACCAGTATAACCAGACATGTCGGCATTGATTTCGAGTCGATGGCTCAAATGACCTGGGAGCTATTGAAAAAATCGGGCGGTGTATTTGGCAAAAATGGTGATTTTTCATTCAAATATTCATGAAAAATACAAATTCCACTAAAATCCAACAAAAACTGCTGTGTCTCATTCTACCAGTATAACCAGACATGTCGGTATTGATTTCGAGTCGATGGCTCAAATGACCTGGGAGCTATTGAAAAAATCGGGCGGTGTATTTGGCAAAAATGGTGATTTTTCATTCAAATATTCATGAAAAATACAAATTCCACTAAAATCCAACAAAAACTGCTGTGTCTCATTCTACCAGTATAACCAGACATGTCGGCATTGATTTCGAGTCGATGGCTCAAATGACCTGGGAGCTATTGAAAAAATCGGGCGGTGTATTTGGCAAAAATGGTGATTTTTCATTCAAATATTCATGAAAAATACAAATTCCACTAAAATCCAACAAAAACTGCTGTGTCTCATTCTACCAGTATAACCAGACATGTCGGCATTGATTTCGAGTCGATGGCTCAAATGACCTGGGAGCTATTGAAAAAATCGGGCGGTGTATTTGGCAAAAATGGTGAATTTTCATTCAAATATTCATGAAAAATACAAATTCCACTAAAATCCAACAAAAACTGCTGTGTCTCATTCTACCAGTATAACCAGACATGTCGGCATTGATTTTGAGTCGATGGCTCAAATGACCTGGGAGCTATTGAAAAAATCGGGCGGTGTATTTGGCAAAAATGGTGAATTTTCATTCAAATATTCATGAAAAATACAAATTCCACTAAAATCCAACAAAAACTGCTGTGTCTCATTCTACCAGTATAACCAGACATGTCGGCATTGATTTGGAGTGGATGGCTCAAATGACCTGGGAGCTGTTGAAAAAATCGGGCGGTGTATTTGGCAAAAATGGTGATTTTTCATTCAAATATTCATGAAAAATACAAATTCCACTAAAATCCAACAAAAACAGCTGTGTCTCATTCTACCAGTATAACCAGACATGTCGGCATTGATTTCGAGTCGATGGCTCAAATGACCTGGGAGCTATTGAAAAAATCGGGCGGTGTATTTGGCAAAAATGGTGATTTTTCATTCAAATATTCATGAAAAATACAAATTCCACTAAAATCCAACAAAAACTGCTGTGTCTCATTCTACCAGTATAACCAGACATGTCGGTATTGATTTCGAGTCGATGGCTCAAATGACCTGGGAGCTATTGAAAAAATCGGGCGGTGTATTTGGCAAAAATGGTGATTTTTCATTCAAATATTCATGAAAAATACAAATTCCACTAAAATCCAACAAAAACTGCTGTGTCTCATTCTACCAGTATAACCAGACATGTCGGCATTGATTTCGAGTCGATGGCTCAAATGACCTGGGAGCTATTGAAAAAATCGGGCGGTGTATTTGGCAAAAATGGTGATTTTTCATTCAAATATTCATGAAAAATACAAATTCCACTAAAATCCAACAAAAACTGCTGTGTCTCATTCTACCAGTATAACCAGACATGTCGGCATTGATTTGGAGTGGATGGCTCAAATGACCTGGGAGCTATTGAAAAAATCGGGCGGTGTATTTGGCAAAAATGGTGAATTTTCATTCAAATATTCATGAAAAATACAAATTCCACTAAAATCCAACAAAAACTGCTGTGTCTCATTCTACCAGTATAACCAGACATGTCGGCATTGATTTGGAGTGGATGGCTCAAATGACCTGGGAGCTATTGAAAAAATCGGGCGGTGTATTTGGCAAAAATGGTGATTTTTCATTCAAATATTCATGAAAAATACAAATTCCACTAAAATCCAACAAAAACTGCTGTGTCTCATTCTACCAGTATAACCAGACATGTCGGCATTGATTTGGAGTGGATGGCTCAAATGACCTGGGAGCTATTGAAAAAATCGGGCGGTGTATTTGGCAAAAATGGTGATTTTTCATTCAAATATTCATGAAAAATACAAATTCCACTAAAATCCAACAAAAACAGCTGTGTCTCATTCTACCAGTATAACCAGACATGTCGGCATTGATTTCGAGTCGATGGCTCAAATGACCTGGGAGCTATTGAAAAAATTGGGCGGTGTATTCGCCAAAAATGGTGATTTTTCATTCAAATATTCATGAAAAATACAAATTCCACTAAAATCCAACAAAAACTGCTGTGTCTCATTCTACCAGTATAACCAGACATGTCGGCATTGATTTGGAGTGGATGGCTCAAATGACCTGGGAGCTATTGAAAAAATCGGGCGGTGTATTTGGCAAAAATGGTGATTTTTCATTCAAATATTCATGAAAAATACAAATTCCACTAAAATCCAACAAAAACTGCTGTGTCTCATTCTACCAGTATAACCAGACATGTCGGCATTGATTTCGAGTCGATGGCTCAAATGACCTGGGAGCTATTGAAAAAATCGGGCGGTGTATTTGGCAAAAATGGTGATTTTTCATTCAAATATTCATGAAAAATACAAATTCCACTAAAATCCAACAAAAACTGCTGTGTCTCATTCTACCAGTATAACAAGATATTTGGCCATTTATTTCGAGTCGATGGCTCAAATGACCTGGGAGCTATTGAAAAAATTTGGCGGTGTATTCGCCAAAAATGGTGATTTTTCATTCAAATATTCATGAAAAATACAAATTCCACTAAAATCCAACAAAAACTGCTGTGTCTCATTCTACCAGTATAACCAGACATGTCCGCATTGATTTGGAGTGGATGGCTCAAATGACCTGGGAGCTATTGAAAAAATCGGGCGGTGTATTTGGCAAAAATGGTGATTTTTCATTCAAATATTCATGAAAAATACAAATTCCACTAAAATCCAACAAAAACTGCTGTGTCTCATTCTACCAGTATAACCAGACATGTCGGTATTGATTTCGAGTCGATGGCTCAAATGACCTGGGAGCTATTGAAAAAATCGGGCGGTGTATTTGGCAAAAATGGTGATTTTTCATTCAAATATTCATGAAAAATACAAATTCCACTAAAATCCAACAAAAACAGCTGTGTCTCATTCTACCAGTATAACCAGACATGTCGGCATTGATTTCGAGTCGATGGCTCAAATGACCTGGGAGCTATTGAAAAAATCTGGGCGGTGTATTCGCAAAAATGGTGATTTTTCATTCAAATATTCATGAAAAATACAAATTCCACTAAAATCCAACAAAAACTGCTGTGTCTCATTCTACCAGTATAACCAGACATGTCGGCATTGATTTGGAGTGGATGGCTCAAATGACCTGGGAGCTATTGAAAAAATCGGGCGGTGTATTTGGCAAAAATGGTGATTTTTCATTCAAATATTCATGAAAAATACAAATTCCACTAAAATCCAACAAAAACTGCTGTGTCTCATTCTACCAGTATAACCAGACATGTCGGCATTGATTTCGAGTCGATGGCTCAAATGACCTGGGAGCTATTGAAAAAATCGGGCGGTGTATTTGGCAAAAATGGTGATTTTTCATTCAAATATTCATGAAAAATACAAATTCCACTAAAATCCAACAAAAACTGCTGTGTCTCATTCTACCAGTATAACCAGACATGTCGGCATTGATTTCGAGTCGATGGCTCAAATGACCTGGGAGCTATTGAAAAAATCGGGCGGTGTATTTGGCAAAAATGGTGATTTTTCATTCAAATGTTCATGAAAAATACAAATTCCACTAAAATCCAACAAAAACTGCTGTGTCTCATTCTACCAGTATAACCAGACATGTCGGCATTGATTTCGAGTCGATGGCTCAAATGACCTGGGAGCTATTGAAAAAATCGGGCGGTGTATTTGGCAAAAATGGTGATTTTTCATTCAAATATTCATGAAAAATACAAATTCCACTAAAATCCAACAAAAACTGCTGTGTCTCATTCTACCAGTATAACCAGACATGTCGGCATTGATTTCGAGTCGATGGCTCAAATGACCTGGGAGCTATTGAAAAAATCGGGCGGTGTATTTGGCAAAAATGGTGATTTTTCATTCAAATATTCATGAAAAATACAAATTCCACTAAAATCCAACAAAAACTGCTGTGTCTCATTCTACCAGTATAACCAGACATGTCGGCATTGATTTCGAGTCGATGGCTCAAATGACCTGGGAGCTATTGAAAAAATCGGGCGGTGTATTTGGCAAAAATGGTGATTTTTCATTCAAATATTCATGAAAAATACAAATTCCACTAAAATCCAACAAAAACTGCTGTGTCTCATTCTACCAGTATAACCAGACATGTCGGCATTGATTTCGAGTCGATGGCTCAAATGACCTGGGAGCTATTGAAAAAATCGGGCGGTGTATTTGGCAAAAATGGTGATTTTTCATTCAAATATTCATGAAAAATACAAATTCCACTAAAATCCAACAAAAACTGCTGTGTCTCATTCGACCAGTATAACCAGACATGTCGGCATTGATTTCGAGTCGATGGCTCAAATGACCTGGGAGCTATTGAAAAAATCGGGGGTGTATTTGGCAAAAATGGTGATTTTTCATTCAAATATTCATGAAAAATACAAATTCCACTAAAATCCAACAAAAACTGCTGTGTCTCATTCTACCAGTATAACCAGACATGTCGGCATTGATTTCGAGTCGATGGCTCAAATGACCTGGGAGCTATTGAAAAAATCGGGCGGTGTATTTGGCAAAAATGGTGAATTTTCATTCAAATATTCATGAAAAATACAAATTCCACTAAAATCCAACAAAAACTGCTGTGTCTCATTCTACCAGTATAACCAGACATGTCGGCATTGATTTGGAGTGGATGGCTCAAATGACCTGGGAGCTATTGAAAAAATCGGGCGGTGTATTTGGCAAAAATGGTGATTTTTCATTCAAATATTCATGAAAAATACAAATTCCACTAAAATCCAACAAAAACTGCTGTGTCTCATTCTACCAGTATAACAAGATATTTGGCCATTTATTTCGAGTCGATGGCTCAAATGACCTGGGAGCTATTGAAAAAATTTGGCGGTGTATTCGCCAAAAATGGTGATTTTTCATTCAAATATTCATGAAAAATACAAATTCCACTAAAATCCAACAAAAACTGCTGTGTCTCATTCTACCAGTATAACCAGACATGTCCGCATTGATTTGGAGTGGATGGCTCAAATGACCTGGGAGCTATTGAAAAAATCGGGCGGTGTATTTGGCAAAAATGGTGATTTTTCATTCAAATATTCATGAAAAATACAAATTCCACTAAAATCCAACAAAAACTGCTGTGTCTCATTCTACCAGTATAACCAGACATGTCGGCATTGATTTTGAGTCGATGGCTCAAATGACCTGGGAGCTATTGAAAAAATCGGGCGGTGTATTTGGCAAAAATGGTGAATTTTCATTCAAATATTCATGAAAAATACAAATTCCACTAAAATCCAACAAAAACTGCTGTGTCTCATTCTACCAGTATAACCAGACATGTCGGCATTGATTTCGAGTCGATGGCTCAAATGACCTGGGAGCTATTGAAAAAATCGGGCGGTGTATTTGGCAAAAATGGTGAATTTTCATTCAAATATTCATGAAAAATACAAATTCCACTAAAATCCAACAAAAACTGCTGTGTCTCATTCTACCAGTATAACCAGACATGTCGGCATTGATTTGGAGTGGATGGCTCAAATGACCTGGGAGCTATTGAAAAAATCGGGCGGTGTATTTGGCAAAAATGGTGATTTTTCATTCAAATATTCATGAAAAATACAAATTCCACTAAAATCCAACAAAAACTGCTGTGTCTCATTCTACCAGTATAACAAGATATTTGGCCATTTATTTCGAGTCGATGGCTCAAATGACCTGGGAGCTATTGAAAAAATTTGGCGGTGTATTCGCCAAAAATGGTGATTTTTCATTCAAATATTCATGAAAAATACAAATTCCACTAAAATCCAACAAAAACTGCTGTGTCTCATTCTACCAGTATAACCAGACATGTCCGCATTGATTTGGAGTGGATGGCTCAAATGACCTGGGAGCTATTGAAAAAATCGGGCGGTGTATTTGGCAAAAATGGTGATTTTTCATTCAAATATTCATGAAAAATACAAATTCCACTAAAATCCAACAAAAACTGCTGTGTCTCATTCTACCAGTATAACCAGACATGTCGGCATTGATTTTGAGTCGATGGCTCAAATGACCTGGGAGCTATTGAAAAAATCGGGCGGTGTATTTGGCAAAAATGGTGAATTTTCATTCAAATATTCATGAAAAATACAAATTCCACTAAAATCCAACAAAAACTGCTGTGTCTCATTCTACCAGTATAACCAGACATGTCGGCATTGATTTGGAGTGGATGGCTCAAATGACCTGGGAGCTATTGAAAAAATCGGGCGGTGTATTTGGCAAAAATGGTGATTTTTCATTCAAATATTCATGAAAAATACAAATTCCACTAAAATCCAACAAAAACAGCTGTGTCTCATTCTACCAGTATAACCAGACATGTCGGCATTGATTTCGAGTCGATGGCTCAAATGACCTGGGAGCTATTGAAAAAATCGGGCGGTGTATTTGGCAAAAATGGTGATTTTTCATTCAAATATTCATGAAAAATACAAATTCCACTAAAATCCAACAAAAACTGCTGTGTCTCATTCTACCAGTATAACCAGACATGTCGGTATTGATTTCGAGTCGATGGCTCAAATGACCTGGGAGCTATTGAAAAAATCGGGCGGTGTATTTGGCAAAAATGGTGATTTTTCATTCAAATATTCATGAAAAATACAAATTCCACTAAAATCCAACAAAAACTGCTGTGTCTCATTCTACCAGTATAACCAGACATGTCGGCATTGATTTCGAGTCGATGGCTCAAATGACCTGGGAGCTATTGAAAAAATCGGGCGGTGTATTTGGCAAAAATGGTGATTTTTCATTCAAATATTCATGAAAAATACAAATTCCACTAAAATCCAACAAAAACTGCTGTGTCTCATTCTACCAGTATAACCAGACATGTCGGCATTGATTTCGAGTCGATGGCTCAAATGACCTGGGAGCTATTGAAAAAATCGGGCGGTGTATTTGGCAAAAATGGTGATTTTTCATTCAAATATTCATGAAAAATACAAATTCCACTAAAATCCAACAAAAACTGCTGTGTCTCATTCTACCAGTATAACCAGACATGTCGGCATTGATTTCGAGTCGATGGCTCAAATGACCTGGGAGCTATTGAAAAAATCGGGCGGTGTATTTGGCAAAAATGGTGATTTTTCATTCAAATGTTCATGAAAAATACAAATTCCACTAAAATCCAACAAAAACTGCTGTGTCTCATTCTACCAGTATAACCAGACATGTCGGCATTGATTTCGAGTCGATGGCTCAAATGACCTGGGAGCTATTGAAAAAATCGGGCGGTGTATTTGGCAAAAATGGTGATTTTTCATTCAAATATTCATGAAAAATACAAATTCCACTAAAATCCAACAAAAACTGCTGTGTCTCATTCGACCAGTATAACCAGACATGTCGGCATTGATTTCGAGTCGATGGCTCAAATGACCTGGGAGCTATTGAAAAAAGTTGGGCGGTGTATTTGGCAAAAATGGTGATTTTTCATTCAAATATTCATGAAAAATACAAATTCCACTAAAATCCAACAAAAACTGCTGTGTCTCATTCTACCAGTATAACCAGACATGTCGGCATTGATTTCGAGTCGATGGCTCAAATGACCTGGGAGCTATTGAAAAAATCGGGCGGTGTATTTGGCAAAAATGGTGATTTTTCATTCAAATATTCATGAAAAATACAAATTCCACTAAAATCCAACAAAAACTGCTGTGTCTCATTCTACCAGTATAACAAGATATTTGGCCATTTATTTCGAGTCGATGGCTCAAATGACCTGGGAGCTATTGAAAAAATTTGGCGGTGTATTCGCCAAAAATGGTGATTTTTCATTCAAATATTCATGAAAAATACAAATTCCACTAAAATCCAACAAAAACTGCTGTGTCTCATTCTACCAGTATAACCAGACATGTCCGCATTGATTTGGAGTGGATGGCTCAAATGACCTGGGAGCTATTGAAAAAATCGGGCGGTGTATTTGGCAAAAATGGTGATTTTTCATTCAAATATTCATGAAAAATACAAATTCCACTAAAATCCAACAAAAACTGCTGTGTCTCATTCTACCAGTATAACCAGACATGTCGGCATTGATTTTGAGTCGATGGCTCAAATGACCTGGGAGCTATTGAAAAAATCGGGCGGTGTATTTGGCAAAAATGGTGAATTTTCATTCAAATATTCATGAAAAATACAAATTCCACTAAAATCCAACAAAAACTGCTGTGTCTCATTCTACCAGTATAACCAGACATGTCGGCATTGATTTGGAGTGGATGGCTCAAATGACCTGGGAGCTATTGAAAAAATCGGGCGGTGTATTTGGCAAAAATGGTGATTTTTCATTCAAATATTCATGAAAAATACAAATTCCACTAAAATCCAACAAAAACAGCTGTGTCTCATTCTACCAGTATAACCAGACATGTCGGCATTGATTTCGAGTCGATGGCTCAAATGACCTGGGAGCTATTGAAAAAATCGGGCGGTGTATTTGGCAAAAATGGTGATTTTTCATTCAAATATTCATGAAAAATACAAATTCCACTAAAATCCAACAAAAACTGCTGTGTCTCATTCTACCAGTATAACCAGACATGTCGGCATTGATTTCGAATCGATGGCTCAAATGACCTGGGAGCTATTGAAAAAATCGGGCGGTGTATTTGGCAAAAATGGTGACTTTTCATTCAAATATTCATGAAAAATACAAATTCCACTAAAATCCAACAAAAACTGCTGTGTCTCATTCTACCAGTATAACCAGACATGTCGGCATTGATTTCGAGTCGATGGCTCAAATGACCTGGGAGCTATTGAAAAAATCGGGCGGTGTATTTGGCAAAAATGGTGAATTTTCATTCAAATATTCATGAAAAATACAAATTCCACTAAAATCCAACAAAAACTGCTGTGTCTCATTCTACCAGTATAACCAGACATGTCGGCATTGATTTGGAGTGGATGGCTCAAATGACCTGGGAGCTATTGAAAAAATCGGGCGGTGTATTTGGCAAAAATGGTGATTTTTCATTCAAATATTCATGAAAAATACAAATTCCACTAAAATCCAACAAAAACTGCTGTGTCTCATTCTACCAGTATATCAAGATATTTGGCCATTTATTTCGAGTCGATGGCTCAAATGACCTGGGAGCTATTGAAAAAATTTGGCGGTGTATTCGCCAAAAATGGTGATTTTTCATTCAAATATTCATGAAAAATACAAATTCCACTAAAATCCAACAAAAACTGCTGTGTCTCATTCTACCAGTATAACCAGACATGTCCGCATTGATTTGGAGTGGATGGCTCAAATGACCTGGGAGCTATTGAAAAAATCGGGCGGTGTATTTGGCAAAAATGGTGATTTTTCATTCAAATATTCATGAAAAATACAAATTCCACTAAAATCCAACAAAAACTGCTGTGTCTCATTCTACCAGTATAACCAGACATGTCGGCATTGATTTTGAGTCGATGGCTCAAATGACCTGGGAGCTATTGAAAAAATCGGGCGGTGTATTTGGCAAAAATGGTGAATTTTCATTCAAATATTCATGAAAAATACAAATTCCACTAAAATCCAACAAAAACTGCTGTGTCTCATTCTACCAGTATAACCAGACATGTCGGCATTGATTTGGAGTGGATGGCTCAAATGACCTGGGAGCTATTGAAAAAATCGGGCGGTGTATTTGGCAAAAATGGTGATTTTTCATTCAAATATTCATGAAAAATACAAATTCCACTAAAATCCAACAAAAACAGCTGTGTCTCATTCTACCAGTATAACCAGACATGTCGGCATTGATTTGGAGTGGATGGCTCAAATGACCTGGGAGCTATTGAAAAAATCGGGCGGTGTATTTGGCAAAAATGGTGATTTTTCATTCAAATATTCATGAAAAATACAAATTCCACTAAAATCCAACAAAAACTGCTGTGTCTCATTCTACCAGTATAACCAGACATGTCGGCATTGATTTCGAGTCGATGGCTCAAATGACCTGGGAGCTATTGAAAAAATCGGGCGGTGTATTTGGCAAAAATGGTGATTTTTCATTCAAATATTCATGAAAAATACAAATTCCACTAAAATCCAACAAAAACTGCTGTGTCTCATTCTACCAGTATAACCAGACATGTCGGCATTGATTTCGAGTCGATGGCTCAAATGACCTGGGAGCTATTGAAAAAATCGGGCGGTGTATTTGGCAAAAATGGTGAATTTTCATTCAAATATTCATGAAAAATACAAATTCCACTAAAATCCAACAAAAACTGCTGTGTCTCATTCTACCAGTATAACCAGACATGTCGGCATTGATTTCGAGTCGATGGCTCAAATGACCTGGGAGCTATTGAAAAAATTTGGCGGTGTATTCGCCAAAAATGGTGATTTTTCATTCAAATATTCATGAAAAATACAAATTCCACTAAAATCCAACAAAAACTGCTGTGTCTCATTCTACCAGTATAACCAGACATGTCGGCATTGATTTCGAGTCGATGGCTCAAATGACCTGGGATCTATTGAAAAAATCGGGCGGTGTATTTGGCAAAAATGGTGATTTTTCATTCAAATATTCATGAAAAATACAAATTCCACTAAAATCCAACAAAAACTGCTGTGTCTCATTCTACCAGTATAACCAGACATGTCGGCATTGATTTGGAGTGGATGGCTCAAATGACCTGGGAGCTATTGAAAAAATCGGGCGGTGTATTTGGCAAAAATGGTGATTTTTCATTCAAATATTCATGAAAAATACAAATTCCACTAAAATCCAACAAAAACTGCTGTGTCTCATTCTACCAGTATAACCAGACATGTCCGCATTGATTTGGAGTGGATGGCTCAAATGACCTGGGAGCTATTGAAAAAATCGGGCGGTGTATTTGGCAAAAATGGTGATTTTTCATTCAAATATTCATGAAAAATACAAATTCCACTAAAATCCAACAAAAACTGCTGTGTCTCATTCTACCAGTATAACCAGACATGTCGGCATTGATTTTGAGTCGATGGCTCAAATGACCTGGGAGCTATTGAAAAAATCGGGCGGTGTATTTGGCAAAAATGGTGAATTTTCATTCAAATATTCATGAAAAATACAAATTCCACTAAAATCCAACAAAAACTGCTGTGTCTCATTCTACCAGTATAACCAGACATGTCGGCATTGATTTGGAGTGGATGGCTCAAATGACCTGGGAGCTATTGAAAAAATCGGGCGGTGTATTTGGCAAAAATGGTGATTTTTCATTCAAATATTCATGAAAAATACAAATTCCACTAAAATCCAACAAAAACTGCTGTGTCTCATTCTACCAGTATAACCAGACATGTCGGCATTGATTTCGAGTCGATGGCTCAAATGACCTGGGAGCTATTGAAAAAATTGGGCGGTGTATTCGCCAAAAATGGTGATTTTTCATTCAAATATTCATGAAAAATACAAATTCCACTAAAATCCAACAAAAACTGCTGTGTCTCATTCTACCAGTATAACCAGACATGTCGGCATTGATTTGGAGTGGATGGCTCAAATGACCTGGGAGCTATTGAAAAAATCGGGCGGTGTATTTGGCAAAAATGGTGATTTTTCATTCAAATATTCATGAAAAATACAAATGCCACTAAAATCCAACAAAAACTGCTGTGTCTCATTCTACCAGTATAACCAGACATGTCGGCATTGATTTCGAGTCGATGGCTCAAATGACCTGGGAGCTATTGAAAAAATCGGGCGGTGTATTTGGCAAAAATGGTGATTTTTCATTCAAATATTCATGAAAAATACAAATTCCACTAAAATCCAACAAAAACTGCTGTGTCTCATTCTACCAGTATAACCAGACATGTCGGCATTGATTTGGAGTGGATGGCTCAAATGACCTGGGAGCTATTGAAAAAATCGGGCGGTGTATTTGGCAAAAATGGTGATTTTTCATTCAAATATTCATGAAAAATACAAATTCCACTAAAATCCAACAAAAACTGCTGTGTCTCATTCTACCAGTATAACCAGACATGTCGGCATTGATTTCGAGTCGATGGCTCAAATGACCTGGGAGCTATTGAAAAAATTGGGCGGTGTATTCGCCAAAAATGGTGATTTTTCATTCAAATATTCATGAAAAATACAAATTCCACTAAAATCCAACAAAAACTGCTGTGTCTCATTCTACCAGTATAACCAGACATGTCGGCATTGATTTGGAGTGGATGGCTCAAATGACCTGGGAGCTATTGAAAAAATCGGGCGGTGTATTTGGCAAAAATGGTGATTTTTCATTCAAATATTCATGAAAAATACAAATGCCACTAAAATCCAACAAAAACTGCTGTGTCTCATTCTACCAGTATAACCAGACATGTCGGCATTGATTTCGAGTCGATGGCTCAAATGACCTGGGAGCTATTGAAAAAATCGGGCGGTGTATTTGGCAAAAATGGTGATTTTTCATTCAAATATTCATGAAAAATACAAATTCCACTAAAATCCAACAAAAACTGCTGTGTCTCATTCTACCAGTATAACCAGACATGTCGGCATTGATTTCGAGTCGATGGCTCAAATGACCTGGGAGCTATTGAAAAAATCGGGCGGTGTATTTGGCAAAAATGGTGATTTTTCATTCAAATATTCATGAAAAATACAAATTCCACTAAAATCCAACAAAAACTGCTGTGTCTCATTCTACCAGTATAACCAGACATGTCGGCATTGATTTCGAGTCGATGGCTCAAATGACCTGGGAGCTATTGAAAAAATTTGGCGGTGTATTCGCCAAAAATGGTGATTTTTCATTCAAATATTCATGAAAAATACAAATTCCACTAAAATCCAACAAAAACTGCTGTGTCTCATTCTACCAGTATAACCAGACATGTCGGCATTGATTTCGAGTCGATGGCTCAAATGACCTGGGATCTATTGAAAAAATCGGGCGGTGTATTTGGCAAAAATGGTGATTTTTCATTCAAATATTCATGAAAAATACAAATTCCACTAAAATCCAACAAAAACAGCTGTGTCTCATTCTACCAGTATAACCAGACATGTCGGCATTGATTTCGAGTCGATGGCTCAAATGACCTGGGAGCTATTGAAAAAATCGGGCGGTGTATTTGGCAAAAATGGTGATTTTTCATTCAAATATTCATGAAAAATACAAATTCCACTAAAATCCAACAAAAACTGCTGTGTCTCATTCTACCAGTATAACCAGACATGTCGGCATTGATTTCGAGTCGATGGCTCAAATGACCTGGGAGCTATTGAAAAAATCGGGCGGTGTATTTGGCAAAAATGGTGATTTTTCATTCAAATATTCATGAAAAATACAAATTCCACTAAAATCCAACAAAAACTGCTGTGTCTCATTCTACCAGTATAACCAGACATGTCGGCATTGATTTCGAGTCGATGGCTCAAATGACCTGGGAGCTATTGAAAAAATCGGGCGGTGTATTTGGCAAAAATGGTGAATTTTCATTCAAATATTCATGAAAAATACAAATTCCACTAAAATCCAACAAAAACTGCTGTGTCTCATTCTACCAGTATAACCAGACATGTCGGCATTGATTTGGAGTGGATGGCTCAAATGACCTGGGAGCTATTGAAAAAATCGGGCGGTGTATTTGGCAAAAATGGTGATTTTTCATTCAAATATTCATGAAAAATACAAATTCCACTAAAATCCAACAAAAACTGCTGTGTCTCATTCTACCAGTATAACAAGATATTTGGCCATTTATTTCGAGTCGATGGCTCAAATGACCTGGGAGCTATTGAAAAAATTTGGCGGTGTATTCGCCAAAAATGGTGATTTTTCATTCAAATATTCATGAAAAATACAAATTCCACTAAAATCCAACAAAAACTGCTGTGTCTCATTCTACCAGTATAACCAGACATGTCCGCATTGATTTGGAGTGGATGGCTCAAATGACCTGGGAGCTATTGAAAAAATCGGGCGGTGTATTTGGCAAAAATGGTGATTTTTCATTCAAATATTCATGAAAAATACAAATTCCACTAAAATCCAACAAAAACTGCTGTGTCTCATTCTACCAGTATAACCAGACATGTCGGCATTGATTTTGAGTCGATGGCTCAAATGACCTGGGAGCTATTGAAAAAATCGGGCGGTGTATTTGGCAAAAATGGTGAATTTTCATTCAAATATTCATGAAAAATACAAATTCCACTAAAATCCAACAAAAACTGCTGTGTCTCATTCTACCAGTATAACCAGACATGTCGGCATTGATTTGGAGTGGATGGCTCAAATGACCTGGGAGCTATTGAAAAAATCGGGCGGTGTATTTGGCAAAAATGGTGATTTTTCATTCAAATATTCATGAAAAATACAAATTCCACTAAAATCCAACAAAAACTGCTGTGTCTCATTCTACCAGTATAACCAGACATGTCGGCATTGATTTCGAGTCGATGGCTCAAATGACCTGGGAGCTATTGAAAAAATTGGGCGGTGTATTCGCCAAAAATGGTGATTTTTCATTCAAATATTCATGAAAAATACAAATTCCACTAAAATCCAACAAAAACTGCTGTGTCTCATTCTACCAGTATAACCAGACATGTCGGCATTGATTTGGAGTGGATGGCTCAAATGACCTGGGAGCTATTGAAAAAATCGGGCGGTGTATTTGGCAAAAATGGTGATTTTTCATTCAAATATTCATGAAAAATACAAATGCCACTAAAATCCAACAAAAACTGCTGTGTCTCATTCTACCAGTATAACCAGACATGTCGGCATTGATTTCGAGTCGATGGCTCAAATGACCTGGGAGCTATTGAAAAAATCGGGCGGTGTATTTGGCAAAAATGGTGATTTTTCATTCAAATATTCATGAAAAATACAAATTCCACTAAAATCCAACAAAAACTGCTGTGTCTCATTCTACCAGTATAACCAGACATGTCGGCATTGATTTCGAGTCGATGGCTCAAATGACCTGGGAGCTATTGAAAAAATCGGGCGGTGTATTTGGCAAAAATGGTGATTTTTCATTCAAATATTCATGAAAAATACAAATTCCACTAAAATCCAACAAAAACTGCTGTGTCTCATTCTACCAGTATAACCAGACATGTCGGCATTGATTTGGAGTGGATGGCTCAAATGACCTGGGAGCTATTGAAAAAATCGGGCGGTGTATTTGGCAAAAATGGTGATTTTTCATTCAAATATTCATGAAAAATACAAATTCCACTAAAATCCAACAAAAACTGCTGTGTCTCATTCTACCAGTATAACCAGACATGTCGGCATTGATTTCGAGTCGATGGCTCAAATGACCTGGGAGCTATTGAAAAAATTGGGCGGTGTATTCGCCAAAAATGGTGATTTTTCATTCAAATATTCATGAAAAATACAAATTCCACTAAAATCCAACAAAAACTGCTGTGTCTCATTCTACCAGTATAACCAGACATGTCGGCATTGATTTGGAGTGGATGGCTCAAATGACCTGGGAGCTATTGAAAAAATCGGGCGGTGTATTTGGCAAAAATGGTGATTTTTCATTCAAATATTCATGAAAAATACAAATGCCACTAAAATCCAACAAAAACTGCTGTGTCTCATTCTACCAGTATAACCAGACATGTCGGCATTGATTTCGAGTCGATGGCTCAAATGACCTGGGAGCTATTGAAAAAATCGGGCGGTGTATTTGGCAAAAATGGTGATTTTTCATTCAAATATTCATGAAAAATACAAATTCCACTAAAATCCAACAAAAACTGCTGTGTCTCATTCTACCAGTATAACCAGACATGTCGGCATTGATTTCGAGTCGATGGCTCAAATGACCTGGGAGCTATTGAAAAAATCGGGCGGTGTATTTGGCAAAAATGGTGATTTTTCATTCAAATATTCATGAAAAATACAAATTCCACTAAAATCCAACAAAAACTGCTGTGTCTCATTCTACCAGTATAACCAGACATGTCGGCATTGATTTCGAGTCGATGGCTCAAATGACCTGGGAGCTATTGAAAAAATTTGGCGGTGTATTCGCCAAAAATGGTGATTTTTCATTCAAATATTCATGAAAAATACAAATTCCACTAAAATCCAACAAAAACTGCTGTGTCTCATTCTACCAGTATAACCAGACATGTCGGCATTGATTTCGAGTCGATGGCTCAAATGACCTGGGATCTATTGAAAAAATCGGGCGGTGTATTTGGCAAAAATGGTGATTTTTCATTCAAATATTCATGAAAAATACAAATTCCACTAAAATCCAACAAAAACTGCTGTGTCTCATTCTACCAGTATAACCAGACATGTCGGCATTGATTTGGAGTGGATGGCTCAAATGACCTGGGAGCTATTGAAAAAATCGGGCGGTGTATTTGGCAAAAATGGTGATTTTTCATTCAAATATTCATGAAAAATACAAATTCCACTAAAATCCAACAAAAACTGCTGTGTCTCATTCTACCAGTATAACCAGACATGTCCGCATTGATTTGGAGTGGATGGCTCAAATGACCTGGGAGCTATTGAAAAAATCGGGCGGTGTATTTGGCAAAAATGGTGATTTTTCATTCAAATATTCATGAAAAATACAAATTCCACTAAAATCCAACAAAAACTGCTGTGTCTCATTCTACCAGTATAACCAGACATGTCGGCATTGATTTTGAGTCGATGGCTCAAATGACCTGGGAGCTATTGAAAAAATCGGGCGGTGTATTTGGCAAAAATGGTGAATTTTCATTCAAATATTCATGAAAAATACAAATTCCACTAAAATCCAACAAAAACTGCTGTGTCTCATTCTACCAGTATAACCAGACATGTCGGCATTGATTTGGAGTGGATGGCTCAAATGACCTGGGAGCTATTGAAAAAATCGGGCGGTGTATTTGGCAAAAATGGTGATTTTTCATTCAAATATTCATGAAAAATACAAATTCCACTAAAATCCAACAAAAACTGCTGTGTCTCATTCTACCAGTATAACCAGACATGTCGGCATTGATTTCGAGTCGATGGCTCAAATGACCTGGGAGCTATTGAAAAAATTGGGCGGTGTATTCGCCAAAAATGGTGATTTTTCATTCAAATATTCATGAAAAATACAAATTCCACTAAAATCCAACAAAAACTGCTGTGTCTCATTCTACCAGTATAACCAGACATGTCGGCATTGATTTGGAGTGGATGGCTCAAATGACCTGGGAGCTATTGAAAAAATCGGGCGGTGTATTTGGCAAAAATGGTGATTTTTCATTCAAATATTCATGAAAAATACAAATTCCACTAAAATCCAACAAAAACTGCTGTGTCTCATTCTACCAGTATAACAAGATATTTGGCCATTTATTTCGAGTCGATGGCTCAAATGACCTGGGAGCTATTGAAAAAATTTGGCGGTGTATTCGCCAAAAATGGTGATTTTTCATTCAAATATTCATGAAAAATACAAATTCCACTAAAATCCAACAAAAACTGCTGTGTCTCATTCTACCAGTATAACCAGACATGTCCGCATTGATTTGGAGTGGATGGCTCAAATGACCTGGGAGCTATTGAAAAAATCGGGCGGTGTATTTGGCAAAAATGGTGATTTTTCATTCAAATATTCATGAAAAATACAAATTCCACTAAAATCCAACAAAAACTGCTGTGTCTCATTCTACCAGTATAACCAGACATGTCGGCATTGATTTCGAGTCGATGGCTCAAATGACCTGGGAGCTATTGAAAAAATCGGGCGGTGTATTTGGCAAAAATGGTGAATTTTCATTCAAATATTCATGAAAAATACAAATTCCACTAAAATCCAACAAAAACTGCTGTGTCTCATTCTACCAGTATAACCAGACATGTCGGCATTGATTTGGAGTGGATGGCTCAAATGACCTGGGAGCTATTGAAAAAATCGGGCGGTGTATTTGGCAAAAATGGTGATTTTTCATTCAAATATTCATGAAAAATACAAATTCCACTAAAATCCAACAAAAACAGCTGTGTCTCATTCTACCAGTATAACCAGACATGTCGGCATTGATTTCGAGTCGATGGCTCAAATGACCTGGGAGCTATTGAAAAAATCGGGCGGTGTATTTGGCAAAAATGGTGATTTTTCATTCAAATATTCATGAAAAATACAAATTCCACTAAAATCCAACAAAAACTGCTGTGTCTCATTCTACCAGTATAACCAGACATGTCGGCATTGATTTGGAGTGGATGGCTCAAATGACCTGGGAGCTATTGAAAAAATCGGGCGGTGTATTTGGCAAAAATGGTGATTTTTCATTCAAATATTCATGAAAAATACAAATTCCACTAAAATCCAACAAAAACTGCTGTGTCTCATTCTACCAGTATAACCAGACATGTCGGCATTGATTTCGAGTCGATGGCTCAAATGACCTGGGAGCTATTGAAAAAATCGGGCGGTGTATTTGGCAAAAATGGTGAATTTTCATTCAAATATTCATGAAAAATACAAATTCCACTAAAATCCAACAAAAACTGCTGTGTCTCATTCTACCAGTATAACCAGACATGTCGGCATTGATTTGGAGTGGATGGCTCAAATGACCTGGGAGCTATTGAAAAAATCGGGCGGTGTATTTGGCAAAAATGGTGATTTTTCATTCAAATATTCATGAAAAATACAAATTCCACTAAAATCCAACAAAAACTGCTGTGTCTCATTCTACCAGTATAACCAGACATGTCCGCATTGATTTGGAGTGGATGGCTCAAATGACCTGGGAGCTATTGAAAAAATCGGGCGGTGTATTTGGCAAAAATGGTGATTTTTCATTCAAATATTCATGAAAAATACAAATTCCACTAAAATCCAACAAAAACTGCTGTGTCTCATTCTACCAGTATAACCAGACATGTCGGCATTGATTTCGAGTCGATGGCTCAAATGACCTGGGAGCTATTGAAAAAATCGGGCGGTGTATTTGGCAAAAATGGTGAATTTTCATTCAAATATTCATGAAAAATACAAATTCCACTAAAATCCAACAAAAACTGCTGTGTCTCATTCTACCAGTATAACCAGACATGTCGGCATTGATTTCGAGTCGATGGCTCAAATGACCTGGGAGCTATTGAAAAAATTGGGCGGTGTATTCGCCAAAAATGGTGATTTTTCATTCAAATATTCATGAAAAATACAAATTCCACTAAAATCCAACAAAAACTGCTGTGTCTCATTCTACCAGTATAACCAGACATGTCGGCATTGATTTGGAGTGGATGGCTCAAATGACCTGGGAGCTATTGAAAAAATCGGGCGGTGTATTTGGCAAAAATGGTGAATTTTCATTCAAATATTCATGAAAAATACAAATTCCACTAAAATCCAACAAAAACTGCTGTGTCTCATTCTACCAGTATAACCAGACATGTCGGCATTGATTTGGAGTGGATGGCTCAAATGACCTGGGAGCTATTGAAAAAATCGGGCGGTGTATTTGGCAAAAATGGTGATTTTTCATTCAAATATTCATGAAAAATACAAATTCCACTAAAATCCAACAAAAACTGCTGTGTCTCATTCTACCAGTATAACAAGATATTTGGCCATTTATTTCGAGTCGATGGCTCAAATGACCTGGGAGCTATTGAAAAAATTTGGCGGTGTATTCGCCAAAAATGGTGATTTTTCATTCAAATATTCATGAAAAATACAAATTCCACTAAAATCCAACAAAAACTGCTGTGTCTCATTCTACCAGTATAACCAGACATGTCCGCATTGATTTGGAGTGGATGGCTCAAATGACCTGGGAGCTATTGAAAAAATCGGGCGGTGTATTTGGCAAAAATGGTGATTTTTCATTCAAATATTCATGAAAAATACAAATTCCACTAAAATCCAACAAAAACTGCTGTGTCTCATTCTACCAGTATAACCAGACATGTCGGCATTGATTTTGAGTCGATGGCTCAAATGACCTGGGAGCTATTGAAAAAATCGGGCGGTGTATTTGGCAAAAATGGTGAATTTTCATTCAAATATTCATGAAAAATACAAATTCCACTAAAATCCAACAAAAACTGCTATGTCTCATTCTACCAGTATAACCAGACATGTCGGCATTGATTTGGAGTGGATGGCTCAAATGACCTGGGAGCTATTGAAAAAATCGGGCGGTGTATTTGGCAAAAATGGTGATTTTTCATTCAAATATTCATGAAAAATACAAATTCCACTAAAATCCAACAAAAACTGCTGTGTCTCATTCTACCAGTATAACCAGACATGTCGGCATTGATTTCGAGTCGATGGCTCAAATGACCTGGGAGCTATTGAAAAAATTGGGCGGTGTATTCGCCAAAAATGGTGATTTTTCATTCAAATATTCATGAAAAATACAAATTCCACTAAAATCCAACAAAAACTGCTGTGTCTCATTCTACCAGTATAACCAGACATGTCGGCATTGATTTGGAGTGGATGGCTCAAATGACCTGGGAGCTATTGAAAAAATCGGGCGGTGTATTTGGCAAAAATGGTGATTTTTCATTCAAATATTCATGAAAAATACAAATGCCACTAAAATCCAACAAAAACTGCTGTGTCTCATTCTACCAGTATAACCAGACATGTCGGCATTGATTTCGAGTCGATGGCTCAAATGACCTGGGAGCTATTGAAAAAATCGGGCGGTGTATTTGGCAAAAATGGTGATTTTTCATTCAAATATTCATGAAAAATACAAATTCCACTAAAATCCAACAAAAACTGCTGTGTCTCATTCTACCAGTATAACCAGACATGTCGGCATTGATTTCGAGTCGATGGCTCAAATGACCTGGGAGCTATTGAAAAAATCGGGCGGTGTATTTGGCAAAAATGGTGATTTTTCATTCAAATATTCATGAAAAATACAAATTCCACTAAAATCCAACAAAAACTGCTGTGTCTCATTCTACCAGTATAACCAGACATGTCGGCATTGATTTCGAGTCGATGGCTCAAATGACCTGGGAGCTATTGAAAAAATTTGGCGGTGTATTCGCCAAAAATGGTGATTTTTCATTCAAATATTCATGAAAAATACAAATTCCACTAAAATCCAACAAAAACTGCTGTGTCTCATTCTACCAGTATAACCAGACATGTCGGCATTGATTTCGAGTCGATGGCTCAAATGACCTGGGATCTATTGAAAAAATCGGGCGGTGTATTTGGCAAAAATGGTGATTTTTCATTCAAATATTCATGAAAAATACAAATTCCACTAAAATCCAACAAAAACTGCTGTGTCTCATTCTACCAGTATAACCAGACATGTCGGCATTGATTTGGAGTGGATGGCTCAAATGACCTGGGAGCTATTGAAAAAATCGGGCGGTGTATTTGGCAAAAATGGTGATTTTTCATTCAAATATTCATGAAAAATACAAATTCCACTAAAATCCAACAAAAACTGCTGTGTCTCATTCTACCAGTATAACCAGACATGTCCGCATTGATTTGGAGTGGATGGCTCAAATGACCTGGGAGCTATTGAAAAAATCGGGCGGTGTATTTGGCAAAAATGGTGATTTTTCATTCAAATATTCATGAAAAATACAAATTCCACTAAAATCCAACAAAAACTGCTGTGTCTCATTCTACCAGTATAACCAGACATGTCGGCATTGATTTTGAGTCGATGGCTCAAATGACCTGGGAGCTATTGAGAAAATCGGGCGGTGTATTTGGCAAAAATGGTGAATTTTCATTCAAATATTCATGAAAAATACAAATTCCACTAAAATCCAACAAAAACTGCTGTGTCTCATTCTACCAGTATAACCAGACATGTCGGCATTGATTTGGAGTGGATGGCTCAAATGACCTGGGAGCTATTGAAAAAATCGGGCGGTGTATTTGGCAAAAATGGTGATTTTTCATTCAAATATTCATGAAAAATACAAATTCCACTAAAATCCAACAAAAACTGCTGTGTCTCATTCTACCAGTATAACCAGACATGTCGGCATTGATTTCGAGTCGATGGCTCAAATGACCTGGGAGCTATTGAAAAAATTGGGCGGTGTATTCGCCAAAAATGGTGATTTTTCATTCAAATATTCATGAAAAATACAAATTCCACTAAAATCCAACAAAAACTGCTGTGTCTCATTCTACCAGTATAACCAGACATGTCGGCATTGATTTGGAGTGGATGGCTCAAATGACCTGGGAGCTATTGAAAAAATCGGGCGGTGTATTTGGCAAAAATGGTGATTTTTCATTCAAATATTCATGAAAAATACAAATTCCACTAAAATCCAACAAAAACTGCTGTGTCTCATTCTACCAGTATAACAAGATATTTGGCCATTTATTTCGAGTCGATGGCTCAAATGACCTGGGAGCTATTGAAAAAATTTGGCGGTGTATTCGCCAAAAATGGTGATTTTTCATTCAAATATTCATGAAAAATACAAATTCCACTAAAATCCAACAAAAACTGCTGTGTCTCATTCTACCAGTATAACCAGACATGTCCGCATTGATTTGGAGTGGATGGCTCAAATGACCTGGGAGCTATTGAAAAAATCGGGCGGTGTATTTGGCAAAAATGGTGATTTTTCATTCAAATATTCATGAAAAATACAAATTCCACTAAAATCCAACAAAAACTGCTGTGTCTCATTCTACCAGTATAACCAGACATGTCGGCATTGATTTCGAGTCGATGGCTCAAATGACCTGGGAGCTATTGAAAAAATCGGGCGGTGTATTTGGCAAAAATGGTGAATTTTCATTCAAATATTCATGAAAAATACAAATTCCACTAAAATCCAACAAAAACTGCTGTGTCTCATTCTACCAGTATAACCAGACATGTCGGCATTGATTTGGAGTGGATGGCTCAAATGACCTGGGAGCTATTGAAAAAATCGGGCGGTGTATTTGGCAAAAATGGTGATTTTTCATTCAAATATTCATGAAAAATACAAATTCCACTAAAATCCAACAAAAACAGCTGTGTCTCATTCTACCAGTATAACCAGACATGTCGGCATTGATTTCGAGTCGATGGCTCAAATGACCTGGGAGCTATTGAAAAAATCGGGCGGTGTATTTGGCAAAAATGGTGATTTTTCCTTCAAATATTCATGAAAAATACAAATTCCACTAAAATCCAACAAAAACTGCTGTGTCTCATTCTACCAGTATAACCAGACATGTCGGCATTGATTTGGAGTGGATGGCTCAAATGACCTGGGAGCTATTGAAAAAATCGGGCGGTGTATTTGGCAAAAATGGTGATTTTTCATTCAAATATTCATGAAAAATACAAATTCCACTAAAATCCAACAAAAACTGCTGTGTCTCATTCTACCAGTATAACCAGACATGTCGGCATTGATTTCGAGTCGATGGCTCAAATGACCTGGGAGCTATTGAAAAAATCGGGCGGTGTATTTGGCAAAAATGGTGAATTTTCATTCAAATATTCATGAAAAATACAAATTCCACTAAAATCCAACAAAAACTGCTGTGTCTCATTCTACCAGTATAACCAGACATGTCGGCATTGATTTGGAGTGGATGGCTCAAATGACCTGGGAGCTATTGAAAAAATCGGGCGGTGTATTTGGCAAAAATGGTGATTTTTCATTCAAATATTCATGAAAAATACAAATTCCACTAAAATCCAACAAAAACTGCTGTGTCTCATTCTACCAGTATAACCAGACATGTCCGCATTGATTTGGAGTGGATGGCTCAAATGACCTGGGAGCTATTGAAAAAATCGGGCGGTGTATTTGGCAAAAATGGTGATTTTTCATTCAAATATTCATGAAAAATACAAATTCCACTAAAATCCAACAAAAACTGCTGTGTCTCATTCTACCAGTATAACCAGACATGTCGGCATTGATTTCGAGTCGATGGCTCAAATGACCTGGGAGCTATTGAAAAAATCGGGCGGTGTATTTGGCAAAAATGGTGAATTTTCATTCAAATATTCATGAAAAATACAAATTCCACTAAAATCCAACAAAAACTGCTGTGTCTCATTCTACCAGTATAACCAGACATGTCGGCATTGATTTCGAGTCGATGGCTCAAATGACCTGGGAGCTATTGAAAAAATTGGGCGGTGTATTCGCCAAAAATGGTGATTTTTCATTCAAATATTCATGAAAAATACAAATTCCACTAAAATCCAACAAAAACTGCTGTGTCTCATTCTACCAGTATAACCAGACATGTCGGCATTGATTTGGAGTGGATGGCTCAAATGACCTGGGAGCTATTGAAAAAATCGGGCGGTGTATTTGGCAAAAATGGTGATTTTTCATTCAAATATTCATGAAAAATACAAATTCCACTAAAATCCAACAAAAACTGCTGTGTCTCATTCTACCAGTATAACCAGACATGTCGGCATTGATTTCGAGTCGATGGCTCAAATGACCTGGGAGCTATTGAAAAAATCGGGCGGTGTATTTGGCAAAAATGGTGATTTTTCATTCAAATATTCATGAAAAATACAAATTCCACTAAAATCCAACAAAAACTGCTGTGTCTCATTCTACCAGTATAACCAGACATGTCGGCATTGATTTCGAGTCGATGGCTCAAATGACCTGGGAGCTATTGAAAAAATCGGGCGGTGTATTTGGCAAAAATGGTGATTTTTCATTCAAATATTCATGAAAAATACAAATTCCACTAAAATCCAACAAAAACTGCTGTGTCTCATTCTACCAGTATAACCAGACATGTCGGCATTGATTTCGAGTCGATGGCTCAAATGACCTGGGAGCTATTGAAAAAATTTGGCGGTGTATTCGCCAAAAATGGTGATTTTTCATTCAAATATTCATGAAAAATACAAATTCCACTAAAATCCAACAAAAACTGCTGTGTCTCATTCTACCAGTATAACCAGACATGTCGGCATTGATTTCGAGTCGATGGCTCAAATGACCTGGGATCTATTGAAAAAATCGGGCGGTGTATTTGGCAAAAATGGTGATTTTTCATTCAAATATTCATGAAAAATACAAATTCCACTAAAATCCAACAAAAACTGCTGTGTCTCATTCTACCAGTATAACCAGACATGTCGGCATTGATTTCGAGTCGATGGCTCAAATGACCTGGGAGCTATTGAAAAAAGTGGGCGGTGTATTCGCCAAAAATGGTGATTTTTCATTCAAATATTCATGAAAAATACAAATTCCACTAAAATCCAACAAAAACTGCTGTGTCTCATTCTACCAGTATAACCAGACATGTCGGCATTGATTTCGAGTCGATGGCTCAAATGACCTGGGAGCTATTGAAAAAATCGGGCGGTGTATTTGGCAAAAATGGTGATTTTTCATTCAAATATTCATGAAAAATACAAATTCCACTAAAATCCAACAAAAACTGCTGTGTCTCATTCTACCAGTATAACCAGACATGTCGGCATTGATTTCGAGTCGATGGCTCAAATGACCTGAGAGCTATTGAAAAAATCGGGCGGTGTATTTGGCAAAAATGGTGATTTTTCATTCAAATATTCATGAAAAATACAAATTCCACTAAAATCCAACAAAAACTGCTGTGTCTCATTCTACCAGTATAACCAGACATGTCGGCATTGATTTCGAGTCGATGGCTCAAATGACCTGGGAGCTATTGAAAAAATCGGGCGGTGTATTTGGCAAAAATGGTGATTTTTCATTCAAATATTCATGAAAAATACAAATTCCACTAAAATCCAACAAAAACTGCTGTGTCTCATTCTACCAGTATAACCAGACATGTCGGCATTGATTTCGAGTCGATGGCTCAAATGACCTGGGAGCTATTGAAAAAATCGGGCGGTGTATTTGGCAAAAATGGTGAATTTTCATTCAAATATTCATGAAAAATACAAATTCCACTAAAATCCAACAAAAACTGCTGTGTCTCATTCTACCAGTATAACCAGACATGTCGGCATTGATTTGGAGTGGATGGCTCAAATGACCTGGGAGCTATTGAAAAAATCGGGCGGTGTATTCGCCAAAAATGGTGATTTTTCATTCAAATATTCATGAAAAATACAAATTCCACTAAAATCCAACAAAAACTGCTGTGTCTCATTCTACCAGTATAACAAGATATTTGGCCATTTATTTCGAGTCGATGGCTCAAATGACCTGGGAGCTATTGAAAAAATTTGGCGGTGTATTCGCCAAAAATGGTGATTTTTCATTCAAATATTCATGAAAAATACAAATTCCACTAAAATCCAACAAAAACTGCTGTGTCTCATTCTACCAGTATAACCAGACATGTCCGCATTGATTTGGAGTGGATGGCTCAAATGACCTGGGAGCTATTGAAAAAATCGGGCGGTGTATTTGGCAAAAATGGTGATTTTTCATTCAAATATTCATGAAAAATACAAATTCCACTAAAATCCAACAAAAACTGCTGTGTCTCATTCTACCAGTATAACCAGACATGTCGGCATTGATTTGGAGTGGATGGCTCAAATGACCTGGGAGCTATTGAAAAAATCGGGCGGTGTATTTGGCAAAAATGTTGATTTTTCTTGAATATTCATGAAGAATACAAATTCCACTAAAATCCAACAAAAACTGCTGTGTCTCATTCTACCAGTATAACCAGACATGTCGGCATTGATTTCGAGTCGATGGCTCAAATGACCTGGGAGCTATTGAAAAAATTGGGCGGTGTATTCGCCAAAAATGGTGATTTTTCATTCAAATATTCATGAAAAATACAAATTCCACTAAAATCCAACAAAAACTGCTGTGTCTCATTCTACCAGTATAACCAGACATGTCGGCATTGATTTCGAGTCGATGGCTCAAATGACCTGGGAGCTATTGAAAAAATCGGGCGGTGTATTCGCCAAAAACGGTGATTTTTCATTCAAATATTCATGAAAAATACAAATTCCACTAAAATCCAACAAAAACTGCTGTGTCTCATTCTACCAGTATAACCAGACATGTCGGCATTGATTTCGAGTCGATGGCTCAAATGACCTGGGAGCTATTGAAAAAATTGGGCGGTGTGTTCGCCAAAAATGGTGATTTTTCATTCAAATATTCATGAAAAATACAAATTCCACTAAAATCCAACAAAAACTGCTGTGTCTCATTCTACCAGTATAACCAGACATGTCGGCATTGATTTGGAGTCGATGGCTCAAATGACCTGGGAGCTATTGAAAAAATCGGGCGGTGTATTTGGCAAAAATGGTGATTTTTCATTCAAATATTCATGAAAAATACAAATTCCACTAAAATCCAACAAAAACTGCTGTGTCTCATTCTACCAGTATAACCAGACATGTCGGCATTGATTTCGAGTCGATGGCTCAAATGACCTGGGAGCTATTGAAAAAATTGGGCGGTGTGTTCGCCAAAAATGGTGATTTTTCATTCAAATATTCATGAAAAATACAAATTCCACTAAAATCCAACAAAAACTGCTGTGTCTCATTCTACCAGTATAACCAGACATGTCGGCATTGATTTGGAGTGGATGGCTCAAATGACCTGGGAGCTATTGAAAAAATCGGGCGGTGTATTCGCCAAAAATGGTGATTTTTCATTCAAATATTCATGAAAAATACAAATTCCACTAAAATCCAACAAAAACTGCTGTGTCTCATTCTACCAGTATAACCAGACATGTCGGCATTGATTTGGAGTCGATGGCTCAAATGACCTGGGAGCTATTGAAAAAATCGGGCGGTGTATTTGGCAAAAATGTTGATTTTTCTTGAATATTCATGAAGAATACAAATTCCACTAAAATCCAACAAAAACTGCTGTGTCTCATTCTACCAGTATAACCAGACATGTCGGCATTGATTTCGAGTCGATGGCTCAAATGACCTGGGATCTATTGAAAAAATTGGGCGGCGTATTCGCCAAAAATGGTGATTTTTCATTCAAATATTCATGAAAAATACAAATTCCACTAAAATCCAACAAAAACTGCTGTGTCTCATTCTACCAGTATAACCAGACATGTCGGCATTGATTTCGAGTCGATGGCTCAAATGACCTGGGAGCTATTGAAAAAATTGGGCGGTGTATTCGCCAAAAATGGTGATTTTTCATTCAAATATTCATGAAAAATACAAATTCCACTAAAATCCAACAAAAACTGCTGTGTCTCATTCTACCAGTATAACCAGACATGTCGGCATTGATTTCGAGTCGATGGCTCAAATGACCTGGGATCTATTGAAAAAATCGGGCGGTGTATTTGGCAAAAATGGTGATTTTTCATTCAAATATTCATGAAAAATACAAATTCCACTAAAATCCAACAAAAACTGCTGTGTCTCATTCTACCAGTATAACCAGACATGTCGGCATTGATTTGGAGTGGATGGCTCAAATGACCTGGGAGCTATTGAAAAAATCGGGCGGTGTATTTGGCAAAAATGGTGATTTTTCATTCAAATATTCATGAAAAATACAAATTCCACTAAAATCCAACAAAAACTGCTGTGTCTCATTCTACCAGTATAACCAGACATGTCGGCATTGATTTCGAGTCGATGGCTCAAATGACCTGGGAGCTATTGAAAAAATCGGGCGGTGTATTTGGCAAAAATGGTGATTTTTCATTCAAATATTCATGAAAAATACAAATTCCACTAAAATCCAACAAAAACAGCTGTGTCTCATTCTACCAGTATAACCAGACATGTCGGCATTGATTTCGAGTCGATGGCTCAAATGACCTGGGAGCTATTGAAAAAATCGGGCGGTGTATTCGCCAAAAATGGTGATTTTTCATTCAAATATTCATGAAAAATACAAATTCCACTAAAATCCAACAAAAACTGCTGTGTCTCATTCTACCAGTATAACCAGACATGTCGGCATTGATTTCGAGTCGATGGCTCAAATGACCTGGGAGCTATTGAAAAAATTGGGCGGTGTATTCGCCAAAAATGGTGATTTTTCATTCAAATATTCATGAAAAATACAAATTCCACTAAAATCCAACAAAAACTGCTGTGTCTCATTCTACCAGTATAACCAGACATGTCGGCATTGATTTCGAGTCGATGGCTCAAATGACCTGGGAGCTATTGAAAAAATTGGGCGGTGTATTCGCCAAAAATGGTGATTTTTCATTCAAATATTCATGAAAAATACAAATTCCACTAAAATCCAACAAAAACTGCTGTGTCTCATTCTACCAGTATAACCAGACATGTCGGCATTGATTTCGAGTCGATGGCTCAAATGACCTGGGAGCTATTGAAAAAATCGGGCGGTGTATTCGCCAAAAACGGTGATTTTTCATTCAAATATTCATGAAAAATACAAATTCCACTAAAATCCAACAAAAACTGCTGTGTCTCATTCTACCAGTATAACCAGACATGTCGGCATTGATTTCGAGTCGATGGCTCAAATGACCTGGGAGCTATTGAAAAAATTGGGCGGTGTATTCGCCAAAAATGGTGATTTTTCATTCAAATATTCATGAAAAATACAAATTCCACTAAAATCCAACAAAAACTGCTGTGTCTCATTCTACCAGTATAACCAGACATGTCGGCATTGATTTGGAGTGGATGGCTCAAATGACCTGGGAGCTATTGAAAAAATCGGGCGGTGTATTCGCCAAAAATGGTGATTTTTCATTCAAATATTCATGAAAAATACAAATTCCACTAAAATCCAACAAAAACTGCTGTGTCTCATTCTACCAGTATAACCAGACATGTCGGCATTGATTTGGAGTCGATGGCTCAAATGACCTGGGAGCTATTGAAAAAATCGGGCGGTGTATTTGGCAAAAATGTTGATTTTTCTTGAATATTCATGAAGAATACAAATTCCACTAAAATCCAACAAAAACTGCTGTGTCTCATTCTACCAGTATAACCAGACATGTCGGCATTGATTTCGAGTCGATGGCTCAAATGACCTGGGAGCTATTGAAAAAATTGGGCGGTGTATTCGCCAAAAATGGTGATTTTTCATTCAAATATTCATGAAAAATACAAATTCCACTAAAATCCAACAAAAACTGCTGTGTCTCATTCTACCAGTATAACCAGACATGTCGGCATTGATTTGGAGTGGATGGCTCAAATGACCTGGGAGCTGTTGAAAAAATCGGGCGGTGTATTTGGCAAAAATGGTGATTTTTCATTCAAATATTCATGAAAAATACAAATTCCACTAAAATCCAACAAAAACTGCTGTGTCTCATTCTACCAGTATAACCAGACATGTCGGCATTGATTTCGAGTCGATGGCTCAAATGACCTGGGAGCTATTGAAAAAATCGGGCGGTGTATTTGGCAAAAATGGTGATTTTTCATTCAAATATTCATGAAAAATACAAATTCCACTAAAATCCAACAAAAACTGCTGTGTCTCATTCTAGCAGTATAACCAGACATGTCGGCATTGATTTCGAGTCGATGGCTCAAATGACCTGGGAGCTATTGAAAAAATCGGGCGGTGTATTTGGCAAAAATGGTGAATTTTCATTCAAATATTCATGAAAAATACAAATTCCACTAAAATCCAACAAAAACTGCTGTGTCTCATTCTACCAGTATAACCAGACATGTCGGCATTGATTTGGAGTGGATGGCTCAAATGACCTGGGAGCTATTGAAAAAATCGGGCGGTGTATTTGGCAAAAATGGTGATTTTTCATTCAAATATTCATGAAAAATACAAATTCCACTAAAATCCAACAAAAACTGCTGTGTCTCATTCTACCAGTATAACCAGACATGTCGGCATTGATTTGGAGTGGATGGCTCAAATGACCTGGGAGCTATTGAAAAAATCGGGCGGTGTATTTGGCAAAAATGGTGATTTTTCATTCAAATATTCATGAAAAATACAAATTCCACTAAAATCCAACAAAAACTGCTGTGTCTCATTCTACCAGTATAACCAGACATGTCGGCATTGATTTCGAGTCGATGGCTCAAATGACCTGGGAGCTATTGAAAAAATTGGGCGGTGTATTCGCCAAAAATGGTGATTTTTCATTCAAATATTCATGAAAAATACAAATTCCACTAAAATCCAACAAAAACTGCTGTGTCTCATTCTACCAGTATAACCAGACATGTCGGCATTGATTCCGAGTCGATGGCTCAAATGACCTGGGAGCTATTGAAAAAATTGGGCGGTGTATTCGCCAAAAATGGTGATTTTTCATTCAAATATTCATGAAAAATACAAATTCCACTAAAATCCAACAAAAACTGCTGTGTCTCATTCTACCAGTATAACCAGACATGTCGGCATTGATTTCGAGTCGATGGCTCAAATGACCTGGGAGCTATTGAAAAAATCGGGCGGTGTATTCGCCAAAAATGGTGATTTTTCAATCAAATATTCATGAAAAATACAAATTCCACTAAAATCCAACAAAAACTGCTGTGTCTCATTCTACCAGTATAACAAGATATTTGGCCATTTATTTCGAGTCGATGGCTCAAATGACCTGGGAGCTATTGAAAAAATTTGGCGGTGTATTCGCCAAAAATGGTGATTTTTCATTCAAATATTCATGAAAAATACAAATTCCACTAAAATCCAACAAAAACTGCTGTGTCTCATTCTACCAGTATAACCAGACATGTCGGCATTGATTTCGAGTCGATGGCTCAAATGACCTGGGAGCTATTGAAATAATTGGGCGGTGTATTCGCCAAAAATGGTGATTTTTCATTCAAATATTCATGAAAAATACAAATTCCACTAAAATCCAACAAAAACTGCTGTGTCTCATTCTACCAGTATAACCAGACATGTCGGCATTGATTTCGAGTCGATGGCTCAAATGACCTGGGAGCTATTGAAAAAATTTGGCGGTGTATTCGCCAAAAATGGTGATTTTTCATTCAAATATTCATGAAAAATACAGATTCCACTAAAATCCAACAAAAACTGCTGTGTCTCATTCTACCAGTATAACCAGACATGTCGGCATTGATTTCGAGTCGATGGCTCAAATGACCTGGGATCTATTGAAAAAATCGGGCGGTGTATTTGGCAAAAATGGTGATTTTTCATTCAAATATTCATGAAAAATACAAATTCCACTAAAATCCAACAAAAACTGCTGTGTCTCATTCTACCAGTATAACCAGACATGTCGGCATTGATTTGGAGTGGATGGCTCAAATGACCTGGGAGCTATTGAAAAAATCGGGCGGTGTATTCGCCAAAAATGGTGATTTTTCATTCAAATATTCATGAAAAATACAAATTCCACTAAAATCCAACAAAAACTGCTGTGTCTCATTCTACCAGTATAACCAGACATGTCGGCATTGATTTGGAGTCGATGGCTCAAATGACCTGGGAGCTATTGAAAAAATCGGGCGGTGTATTTGGCAAAAATGTTGATTTTTCTTGAATATTCATGAAGAATACAAATTCCACTAAAATCCAACAAAAACTGCTGTGTCTCATTCTACCAGTATAACCAGACATGTCGGCATTGATTTCGAGTCGATGGCTCAAATGACCTGGGATCTATTGAAAAAATTGGGCGGCGTATTCGCCAAAAATGGTGATTTTTCATTCAAATATTCATGAAAAATACAAATTCCACTAAAATCCAACAAAAACTGCTGTGTCTCATTCTACCAGTATAACCAGACATGTCGGCATTGATTTCGAGTCGATGGCTCAAATGACCTGGGAGCTATTGAAAAAATTGGGCGGTGTATTCGCCAAAAATGGTGATTTTTCATTCAAATATTCATGAAAAATACAAATTCCACTAAAATCCAACAAAAACTGCTGTGTCTCATTCTACCAGTATAACCAGACATGTCGGCATTGATTTCGAGTCGATGGCTCAAATGACCTGGGATCTATTGAAAAAATCGGGCGGTGTATTTGGCAAAAATGGTGATTTTTCATTCAAATATTCATGAAAAATACAAATTCCACTAAAATCCAACAAAAACTGCTGTGTCTCATTCTACCAGTATAACCAGACATGTCGGCATTGATTTCGAGTCGATGGCTCAAATGACCTGGGAGCTATTGAAAAAATCGGGCGGTGTATTTGGCAAAAATGGTGATTTTTCATTCAAATATTCATGAAAAATACAAATTCCACTAAAATCCAACAAAAACTGCTGTGTCTCATTCTACCAGTATAACCAGACATGTCGGCATTGATTTCGAGTCGATGGCTCAAATGACCTGGGAGCTATTGAAAAAATCGGGCGGTGTATTTGGCAAAAATGGTGATTTTTCATTCAAATATTCATGAAAAATACAAATTCCACTAAAATCCAACAAAAACAGCTGTGTCTCATTCTACCAGTATAACCAGACATGTCGGCATTGATTTGGAGTGGATGGCTCAAATGACCTGGGAGCTATTGAAAAAATCGGGCGGTGTATTTGGCAAAAATGGTGATTTTTCATTCAAATATTCATGAAAAATACAAATTCCACTAAAATCCAACAAAAACTGCTGTGTCTCATTCTACCAGTATAACCAGACATGTCGGCATTGATTTCGAGTCGATGGCTCAAATGACCTGGGAGCTATTGAAAAAATTGGGCGGTGTATTCGCCAAAAATGGTGATTTTTCATTCAAATATTCATGAAAAATACAAATTCCACTAAAATCCAACAAAAACTGCTGTGTCTCATTCTACCAGTATAACCAGACATGTCGGCATTGATTTCGAGTCGATGGCTCAAATGACCTGGGAGCTATTGAAAAAATTGGGCGGTGTATTCGCCAAAAATGGTGATTTTTCATTCAAATATTCATGAAAAATACAAATTCCACTAAAATCCAACAAAAACTGCTGTGTCTCATTCTACCAGTATAACCAGACATGTCGGCATTGATTTCGAGTCGATGGCTCAAATGACCTGGGAGCTATTGAAAAAATCGGGCGGTGTATTCGCCAAAAACGGTGATTTTTCATTCAAATATTCATGAAAAATACAAATTCCACTAAAATCCAACAAAAACTGCTGTGTCTCATTCTACCAGTATAACCAGACATGTCGGCATTGATTCCGAGTCGATGGCTCAAATGACCTGGGAGCTATTGAAAAAATTGGGCGGTGTATTCGCCAAAAATGGTGATTTTTCATTCAAATATTCATGAAAAATACAAATTCCACTAAAATCCAACAAAAACTGCTGTGTCTCATTCTACCAGTATAACAAGATATTTGGCCATTTATTTCGAGTCGATGGCTCAAATGACCTGGGAGCTATTGAAAAAATTTGGCGGTGTATTCGCCAAAAATGGTGATTTTTCATTCAAATATTCATGAAAAATACAAATTCCACTAAAATCCAACAAAAACTGCTGTGTCTCATTCTACCAGTATAACCAGACATGTCGGCATTGATTTCGAGTCGATGGCTCAAATGACCTGGGAGCTATTGAAAAAATTGGGCGGTGTATTCGCCAAAAATGGTGATTTTTCATTCAAATATTCATGAAAAATACAAATTCCACTAAAATCCAACAAAAACTGCTGTGTCTCATTCTACCAGTATAACCAGACATGTCGGCATTGATTTCGAGTCGATGGCTCAAATGACCTGGGAGCTATTGAAAAAATTTGGCGGTGTATTCGCCAAAAATGGTGATTTTTCATTCAAATATTCATGAAAAATACAGATTCCACTAAAATCCAACAAAAACTGCTGTGTCTCATTCTACCAGTATAACCAGACATGTCGGCATTGATTTCGAGTCGATGGCTCAAATGACCTGGGATCTATTGAAAAAATTGGGCGGTGTATTTGGCAAAAATGGTGATTTTTCATTCAAATATTCATGAAAAATACAAATTCCACTAAAATCCAACAAAAACTGCTGTGTCTCATTCTACCAGTATAACCAGACATGTCGGCATTGATTTGGAGTGGATGGCTCAAATGACCTGGGAGCTATTGAAAAAATCGGGCGGTGTATTCGCCAAAAATGGTGATTTTTCATTCAAATATTCATGAAAAATACAAATTCCACTAAAATCCAACAAAAACTGCTGTGTCTCATTCTACCAGTATAACCAGACATGTCGGCATTGATTTGGAGTCGATGGCTCAAATGACCTGGGAGCTATTGAAAAAATCGGGCGGTGTATTTGGCAAAAATGTTGATTTTTCTTGAATATTCATGAAGAATACAAATTCCACTAAAATCCAACAAAAACTGCTGTGTCTCATTCTACCAGTATAACCAGACATGTCGGCATTGATTTCGAGTCGATGGCTCAAATGACCTGGGATCTATTGAAAAAATTGGGCGGCGTATTCGCCAAAAATGGTGATTTTTCATTCAAATATTCATGAAAAATACAAATTCCACTAAAATCCAACAAAAACTGCTGTGTCTCATTCTACCAGTATAACCAGACATGTCGGCATTGATTTCGAGTCGATGGCTCAAATGACCTGGGAGCTATTGAAAAAATTTGGCGGTGTATTCGCCAAAAATGGTGATTTTTCATTCAAATATTCATGAAAAATACAGATTCCACTAAAATCCAACAAAAACTGCTGTGTCTCATTCTACCAGTATAACCAGACATGTCGGCATTGATTTCGAGTCGATGGCTCAAATGACCTGGGATCTATTGAAAAAATCGGGCGGTGTATTTGGCAAAAATGGTGATTTTTCATTCAAATATTCATGAAAAATACAAATTCCACTAAAATCCAACAAAAACTGCTGTGTCTCATTCTACCAGTATAACCAGACATGTCGGCATTGATTTGGAGTGGATGGCTCAAATGACCTGGGAGCTATTGAAAAAATCGGGCGGTGTATTCGCCAAAAATGGTGATTTTTCATTCAAATATTCATGAAAAATACAAATTCCACTAAAATCCAACAAAAACTGCTGTGTCTCATTCTACCAGTATAACCAGACATGTCGGCATTGATTTGGAGTCGATGGCTCAAATGACCTGGGAGCTATTGAAAAAATCGGGCGGTGTATTTGGCAAAAATGTTGATTTTTCTTGAATATTCATGAAGAATACAAATTCCACTAAAATCCAACAAAAACTGCTGTGTCTCATTCTACCAGTATAACCAGACATGTCGGCATTGATTTCGAGTCGATGGCTCAAATGACCTGGGATCTATTGAAAAAATTGGGCGGCGTATTCGCCAAAAATGGTGATTTTTCATTCAAATATTCATGAAAAATACAAATTCCACTAAAATCCAACAAAAACTGCTGTGTCTCATTCTACCAGTATAACCAGACATGTCGGCATTGATTTCGAGTCGATGGCTCAAATGACCTGGGAGCTATTGAAAAAATTGGGCGGTGTATTCGCCAAAAATGGTGATTTTTCATTCAAATATTCATGAAAAATACAAATTCCACTAAAATCCAACAAAAACTGCTGTGTCTCATTCTACCAGTATAACCAGACATGTCGGCATTGATTTCGAGTCGATGGCTCAAATGACCTGGGATCTATTGAAAAAATCGGGCGGTGTATTTGGCAAAAATGGTGATTTTTCATTCAAATATTCATGAAAAATACAAATTCCACTAAAATCCAACAAAAACTGCTGTGTCTCATTCTACCAGTATAACCAGACATGTCGGCATTGATTTCGAGTCGATGGCTCAAATGACCTGGGAGCTATTGAAAAAATCGGGCGGTGTATTTGGCAAAAATGGTGATTTTTCATTCAAATATTCATGAAAAATACAAATTCCACTAAAATCCAACAAAAACTGCTGTGTCTCATTCTACCAGTATAACCAGACATGTCGGCATTGATTTCGAGTCGATGGCTCAAATGACCTGGGAGCTATTGAAAAAATCGGGCGGTGTATTTGGCAAAAATGGTGATTTTTCATTCAAATATTCATGAAAAATACAAATTCCACTAAAATCCAACAAAAACAGCTGTGTCTCATTCTACCAGTATAACCAGACATGTCGGCATTGATTTGGAGTGGATGGCTCAAATGACCTGGGAGCTATTGAAAAAATCGGGCGGTGTATTTGGCAAAAATGGTGATTTTTCATTCAAATATTCATGAAAAATACAAATTCCACTAAAATCCAACAAAAACTGCTGTGTCTCATTCTACCAGTATAACCAGACATGTCGGCATTGATTTCGAGTCGATGGCTCAAATGACCTGGGAGCTATTGAAAAAATTGGGCGGTGTATTCGCCAAAAATGGTGATTTTTCATTCAAATATTCATGAAAAATACAAATTCCACTAAAATCCAACAAAAACTGCTGTGTCTCATTCTACCAGTATAACCAGACATGTCGGCATTGATTTCGAGTCGATGGCTCAAATGACCTGGGAGCTATTGAAAAAATTGGGCGGTGTATTCGCCAAAAATGGTGATTTTTCATTCAAATATTCATGAAAAATACAAATTCCACTAAAATCCAACAAAAACTGCTGTGTCTCATTCTACCAGTATAACCAGACATGTCGGCATTGATTTCGAGTCGATGGCTCAAATGACCTGGGAGCTATTGAAAAAATCGGGCGGTGTATTCGCCAAAAACGGTGATTTTTCATTCAAATATTCATGAAAAATACAAATTCCACTAAAATCCAACAAAAACTGCTGTGTCTCATTCTACCAGTATAACCAGACATGTCGGCATTGATTCCGAGTCGATGGCTCAAATGACCTGGGAGCTATTGAAAAAATTGGGCGGTGTATTCGCCAAAAATGGTGATTTTTCATTCAAATATTCATGAAAAATACAAATTCCACTAAAATCCAACAAAAACTGCTGTGTCTCATTCTACCAGTATAACAAGATATTTGGCCATTTATTTCGAGTCGATGGCTCAAATGACCTGGGAGCTATTGAAAAAATTTGGCGGTGTATTCGCCAAAAATGGTGATTTTTCATTCAAATATTCATGAAAAATACAAATTCCACTAAAATCCAACAAAAACTGCTGTGTCTCATTCTACCAGTATAACCAGACATGTCGGCATTGATTTCGAGTCGATGGCTCAAATGACCTGGGAGCTATTGAAAAAATTGGGCGGTGTATTCGCCAAAAATGGTGATTTTTCATTCAAATATTCATGAAAAATACAAATTCCACTAAAATCCAACAAAAACTGCTGTGTCTCATTCTACCAGTATAACCAGACATGTCGGCATTGATTTCGAGTCGATGGCTCAAATGACCTGGGAGCTATTGAAAAAATTTGGCGGTGTATTCGCCAAAAATGGTGATTTTTCATTCAAATATTCATGAAAAATACAGATTCCACTAAAATCCAACAAAAACTGCTGTGTCTCATTCTACCAGTATAACCAGACATGTCGGCATTGATTTCGAGTCGATGGCTCAAATGACCTGGGATCTATTGAAAAAATTGGGCGGTGTATTTGGCAAAAATGGTGATTTTTCATTCAAATATTCATGAAAAATACAAATTCCACTAAAATCCAACAAAAACTGCTGTGTCTCATTCTACCAGTATAACCAGACATGTCGGCATTGATTTGGAGTGGATGGCTCAAATGACCTGGGAGCTATTGAAAAAATCGGGCGGTGTATTCGCCAAAAATGGTGATTTTTCATTCAAATATTCATGAAAAATACAAATTCCACTAAAATCCAACAAAAACTGCTGTGTCTCATTCTACCAGTATAACCAGACATGTCGGCATTGATTTGGAGTCGATGGCTCAAATGACCTGGGAGCTATTGAAAAAATCGGGCGGTGTATTTGGCAAAAATGTTGATTTTTCTTGAATATTCATGAAGAATACAAATTCCACTAAAATCCAACAAAAACTGCTGTGTCTCATTCTACCAGTATAACCAGACATGTCGGCATTGATTTCGAGTCGATGGCTCAAATGACCTGGGATCTATTGAAAAAATTGGGCGGCGTATTCGCCAAAAATGGTGATTTTTCATTCAAATATTCATGAAAAATACAAATTCCACTAAAATCCAACAAAAACTGCTGTGTCTCATTCTACCAGTATAACCAGACATGTCGGCATTGATTTCGAGTCGATGGCTCAAATGACCTGGGAGCTATTGAAAAAATTGGGCGGTGTATTCGCCAAAAATGGTGATTTTTCATTCAAATATTCATGAAAAATACAAATTCCACTAAAATCCAACAAAAACTGCTGTGTCTCATTCTACCAGTATAACCAGACATGTCGGCATTGATTTCGAGTCGATGGCTCAAATGACCTGGGATCTATTGAAAAAATCGGGCGGTGTATTTGGCAAAAATGGTGATTTTTCATTCAAATATTCATGAAAAATACAAATTCCACTAAAATCCAACAAAAACTGCTGTGTCTCATTCTACCAGTATAACCAGACATGTCGGCATTGATTTCGAGTCGATGGCTCAAATGACCTGGGAGCTATTGAAAAAATCGGGCGGTGTATTTGGCAAAAATGGTGATTTTTCATTCAAATATTCATGAAAAATACAAATTCCACTAAAATCCAACAAAAACTGCTGTGTCTCATTCTACCAGTATAACCAGACATGTCGGCATTGATTTCGAGTCGATGGCTCAAATGACCTGGGAGCTATTGAAAAAATCGGGCGGTGTATTTGGCAAAAATGGTGATTTTTCATTCAAATATTCATGAAAAATACAAATTCCACTAAAATCCAACAAAAACAGCTGTGTCTCATTCTACCAGTATAACCAGACATGTCGGCATTGATTTGGAGTGGATGGCTCAAATGACCTGGGAGCTATTGAAAAAATCGGGCGGTGTATTTGGCAAAAATGGTGATTTTTCATTCAAATATTCATGAAAAATACAAATTCCACTAAAATCCAACAAAAACTGCTGTGTCTCATTCTACCAGTATAACCAGACATGTCGGCATTGATTTCGAGTCGATGGCTCAAATGACCTGGGAGCTATTGAAAAAATTGGGCGGTGTATTCGCCAAAAATGGTGATTTTTCATTCAAATATTCATGAAAAATACAAATTCCACTAAAATCCAACAAAAACTGCTGTGTCTCATTCTACCAGTATAACCAGACATGTCGGCATTGATTTCGAGTCGATGGCTCAAATGACCTGGGAGCTATTGAAAAAATTGGGCGGTGTATTCGCCAAAAACGGTGATTTTTCATTCAAATATTCATGAAAAATACAAATTCCACTAAAATCCAACAAAAACTGCTGTGTCTCATTCTACCAGTATAACCAGACATGTCGGCATTGATTTCGAGTCGATGGCTCAAATGACCTGGGAGCTATTGAAAAAATCGGGCGGTGTATTTGGCAAAAATGGTGATTTTTCATTCAAATATTCATGAAAAATACAAATTCCACTAAAATCCAACAAAAACTGCTGTGTCTCATTCTACCAGTATAACCAGACATGTCGGCATTGATTTCGAGTCGATGGCTCAAATGACCTGGGAGCTATTGAAAAAATCGGGCGGTGTATTCGCCAAAAATGGTGATTTTTCATTCAAATATTCATGCAAAATACAAATTCCACTAAAATCCAACAAAAACTGCTGTGTCTCATTCTACCAGTATAACGAGATATTTGGCCATTGATTTCGAGTCGATGGCTCAAATGACCTGGGAGCTATTGAAAAAATCGGGCGGTGTATTTGGCAAAAATGGTGATTTTTCATTCAAATATTCATGAAAAATACAAATTCCACTAAAATCCAACAAAAACTGCTGTGTCTCATTCTACCAGTATAACCAGACATGTCGGCATTGATTTCGAGTCGATGGCTCAAATGACCTGGGAGCTATTGAAAAAATTGGGCGGTGTATTCGCCAAAAATGGTGATTTTTCATTCAAATATTCATGAAAAATACAAATTCCACTAAAATCCAACAAAAACTGCTGTGTCTCATTCTACCAGTATAACCAGACATGTCGGCATTGATTTCGAGTCGATGGCTCAAATGACCTGGGAGCTATTGAAAAAATTGGGCGGTGTATTCGCCAAAAATGGTGATTTTTCAATCAAATATTCATGAAAAATACAAATTCCACTAAAATCCAACAAAAACTGCTGTGTCTCATTCTACCAGTATAACCAGACATGTCGGCATTGATTTCGAGTCGATGGCTCAAATGACCTGGGAGCTATTGAAAAAATTGGGCGGTGTATTCGCCAAAAATGGTGATTTTTCATTCAAATATTCATGAAAAATACAAATTCCACTAAAATCCAACAAAAACTGCTGTGTCTCATTCTACCAGTATAACCAGACATGTCGGCATTGATTTCGAGTCGATGGCTCAAATGACCTGGGATCTATTGAAAAAATCGGGCGGTGTATTTGGCAAAAATGGTGATTTTTCATTCAAATATTCATGAAAAATACAAATTCCACTAAAATCCAACAAAAACTGCTGTGTCTCATTCTACCAGTATAACCAGACATGTCGGCATTGATTTCGAGTCGATGGCTCAAATGACCTGGGAGCTATTGAAAAAAGTGGGCGGTGTATTCGCCAAAAATGGTGATTTTTCATTCAAATATTCATGAAAAATACAAATTCCACTAAAATCCAACAAAAACTGCTGTGTCTCATTCTACCAGTATAACCAGACATGTCGGCATTGATTTCGAGTCGATGGCTCAAATGACCTGGGAGCTATTGAAAAAATCGGGCGGTGTATTTGGCAAAAATGGTGATTTTTCATTCAAATATTCATGAAAAATACAAATTCCACTAAAATCCAACAAAAACAGCTGTGTCTCATTCTACCAGTATAACCAGACATGTCGGCATTGATTTCGAGTCGATGGCTCAAATGACCTGGGAGCTATTGAAAAAATCGGGCGGTGTATTTGGCAAAAATGGTGATTTTTCATTCAAATATTCATGAAAAATACAAATTCCACTAAAATCCAACAAAAACTGCTGTGTCTCATTCTACCAGTATAACCAGACATGTCGGCATTGATTTCGAGTCGATGGCTCAAATGACCTGGGAGCTATTGAAAAAATTGGGCGGTGTATTCGCCAAAAATGGTGATTTTTCATTCAAATATTCATGAAAAATACAAATTCCACTAAAATCCAACAAAAACTGCTGTGTCTCATTCTACCAGTATAACCAGACATGTCGGCATTGATTTCGAGTCGATGGCTCAAATGACCTGGGATCTATTGAAAAAATCGGGCGGTGTATTTGGCAAAAATGGTGATTTTTCATTCAAATATTCATGAAAAATACAAATTCCACTAAAATCCAACAAAAACTGCTGTGTCTCATTCTACCAGTATAACCAGACATGTCGGCATTGATTTCGAGTCGATGGCTCAAATGACCTGGGAGCTATTGAAAAAAGTGGGCGGTGTATTCGCCAAAAATGGTGATTTTTCATTCAAATATTCATGAAAAATACAAATTCCACTAAAATCCAACAAAAACTGCTGTGTCTCATTCTACCAGTATAACCAGACATGTCGGCATTGATTTCGAGTCGATGGCTCAAATGACCTGGGAGCTATTGAAAAAATCGAGCGGTGTATTTGGCAAAAATGGTGATTTTTCATTCAAATATTCATGAAAAATACAAATTCCACTAAAATCCAACAAAAACAGCTGTGTCTCATTCTACCAGTATAACCAGACATGTCGGCATTGATTTCGAGTCGATGGCTCAAATGACCTGGGAGCTATTGAAAAAATCGGGCGGTGTATTTGGCAAAAATGGTGATTTTTCATTCAAATATTCATGAAAAATACAAATTCCACTAAAATCCAACAAAAACTGCTGTGTCTCATTCTACCAGTATAACCAGACATGTCGGCATTGATTTCGAGTCGATGGCTCAAATGACCTGGGAGCTATTGAAAAAATTTGGCGGTGTATTCGCCAAAAATGGTGATTTTTCATTCAAATATTCATGAAAAATACAAATTCCACTAAAATCCAACAAAAACTGCTGTGTCTCATTCTACCAGTATAACCAGACATGTCGGCATTGATTTCGAGTCGATGGCTCAAATGACCTGGGAGCTATTGAAAAAATTGGGCGGTGTATTCGCCAAAAATGGTGATTTTTCATTCAAATATTCATGAAAAATACAAATTCCACTAAAATCCAACAAAAACTGCTGTGTCTCATTCTACCAGTATAACCAGACATGTCGGCATTGATTTCGAGTCGATGGCTCAAATGACCTGGGAGCTATTGAAAAAATCGGGCGGTGTATTCGCCAAAAACGGTGATTTTTCATTCAAATATTCATGAAAAATACAAATTCCACTAAAATCCAACAAAAACTGCTGTGTCTCATTCTACCAGTATAACCAGACATGTCGGCATTGATTTCGAGTCGATGGCTCAAATGACCTGGGAGCTATTGAAAAAATTGGGCGGTGTGTTCGCCAAAAATGGTGATTTTTCATTCAAATATTCATGAAAAATACAAATTCCACTAAAATCCAACAAAAACTGCTGTGTCTCATTCTACCAGTATAACAAGATATTTGGCCATTTATTTCGAGTCGATGGCTCAAATGACCTGGGAGCTATTGAAAAAATTTGGCGGTGTATTCGCCAAAAATGGTGATTTTTCATTCAAATATTCATGAAAAATACAAATTCCACTAAAATCCAACAAAAACTGCTGTATCTCATTCTACCAGTATAACCAGACATGTCGGCATTGATTTGGAGTGGATGGCTCAAATGACCTGGGAGCTATTGAAAAAATCGGGCGGTGTATTTGGCAAAAATGGTGATTTTTCATTCAAATATTCATGAAAAATACAAATTCCACTAAAATCCAACAAAAACTGCTGTGTCTCATTCTACCAGTATAACCAGACATGTCGGCATTGATTTGGAGTGGATGGCTCAAATGACCTGGGAGCTATTGAAAAAATCGGGCGGTGTATTTGGCAAAAATGGTGATTTTTCATTCAAATATTCATGAAAAATACAAATTCCACTAAAATCCAACAAAAACTGCTGTGTCTCATTCTACCAGTATAACCAGACATGTCGGCATTGATTTCGAGTCGATGGCTCAAATGACCTGGGAGCTATTGAAAAAATTGGGCGGTGTATTCGCCAAAAATGGTGATTTTTCATTCAAATATTCATGAAAAATACAAATTCCACTAAAATCCAACAAAAACTGCTGTGTCTCATTCTACCAGTATAACCAGACATGTCGGCATTGATTTCGAGTCGATGGCTCAAATGACCTGGGAGCTATTGAAAAAAGTGGGCGGTGTATTCGCCAAAAATGGTGATTTTTCATTCAAATATTCATGAAAAATACAAATTCCACTAAACTCCAACAAAAACTGCTGTGTCTCATTCTACCAGTATAACCAGACATGTCGGCATTGATTTCGAGTCGATGGCTCAAATGACCTGGGAGCTATTGAAAAAATCGGGCGGTGTATTCGCCAAAAATGGTGATTTTTCAATCAAATATTCATGAAAAATACAAATTCCACTAAAATCCAACAAAAACTGCTGTGTCTCATTCTACCAGTATAATAAGATATTTGGCCATTTATTTCGAGTCGATGGCTCAAATGACCTGGGAGCTATTGAAAAAATTTGGCGGTGTATTCGCCAAAAATGGTGATTTTTCATTCAAATATTCATGAAAAATACAAATTCCACTAAAATCCAACAAAAACTGCTGTGTCTCATTCTACCAGTATAACCAGACATGTCGGCATTGATTTCGAGTTGATGGCTCAAATGACCTGGGAGCTATTGAAAAAATTGGGCGGTGTATTCGCCAAAAATGGTGATTTTTCATTCAAATATTCATGAAAAATACAAATTCCACTAAAATCCAACAAAAACTGCTGTGTCTCATTCGACCAGTATAACCAGACATGTCGGCATTGATTTCGAGTCGATGGCTCAAATGACCTGGGAGCTATTGAAAAAATCGGGCGGTGTATTCGCCAAAAATGGTGATTTTTCATATTCATGAAAAATACAAATTCCACTAAAATCCAACAAAAACTGCTGTGTCTCATCCTACCAGTATAACCAGACATGTCGGCATTGATTTCGAGTCGATGGCTCAAATGACCTGGGAGCTATTGAAAAAAGTGGGCAGTGTATTCGCCAAAAATGGTGATTTTTCATTCAAATATTCATGAAAAATACAAATTCCACTAAAATCCAACAAAAACTGCTGTGTCTCATTCTACCAGTATAACCAGACATGTCGGCATTGATTTCGAGTCGATGGCTCAAATGACCTGGGATCTATTGAAAAAATTGGGCGGTGTATTCGCCAAAAATGGTGATTTTTCATTCAAATATTCATGAAAAATACAAATTCCACTAAAATCCAACAAAAACTGCTGTGTCTCATTCTACCAGTATAACCAGACATGTCGGCATTGATTCCGAGTCGATGGCTCAAATGACCTGGGAGCTATTGAAAAAATTGGGCGGTGTATTCGCCAAAAATGGTGATTTTTCATTCAAATATTCATGAAAAATACAAATTCCACTAAAATCCAACAAAAACTGCTGTGTCTCATTCTACCAGTATAACCAGACATGTCGGCATTGATTTCGAGTCGATGGCTCAAATGACCTGGGAGCTATTGAAAAAATTGGGCGGTGTATTCGCCAAAAATGGTGATTTTTCATTCAAATATTCATGAAAAATACAAATTCCACTAAAATCCAACAAAAACTGCTGTGTCTCATTCTACCAGTATAACCAGACATGTCGGCATTGATTTCGAGTCGATGGCTCAAATGACCTGGGAGCTATTGAAAAAATCGGGCGGTGTATTCGCCAAAAATGGTGATTTTTCATATTCATGAAAAATACAAATTCCACTAAAATCCAACAAAAACTGCTGTGTCTCATCCTACCAGTATAACCAGACATGTCGGCATTGATTTCGAGTCGATGGCTCAAATGACCTGGGAGCTATTGAAAAAAGTGGGCGGTGTATTCGCCAAAAATGGTGATTTTTCATTCAAATATTCATGAAAAATACAAATTCCACTAAAATCCAACAAAAACTGCTGTGTCTCATTCTACCAGTATAACCAGACATGTCGGCATTGATTTCGAGTCGATGGCTCAAATGACCTGGGATCTATTGAAAAAATTGGGCGGTGTATTCGCCAAAAATGGTGATTTTTCATTCAAATATTCATGAAAAATACAAATTCCACTAAAATCCAACAAAAACTGCTGTGTCTCATTCTACCAGTATAACAAGATATTTGGCCATTGATTTCGAGTCGATGGCTCAAATGACCTGGGAGCTATTGAAAAAATTTGGCGGTGTATTCGCCAAAAATGGTGATTTTTCATTCAAATATTCATGAAAAATACAAATTCCACTAAAATCCAACAAAAACTGCTGTGTCTCATTCTACCAGTATAACCAGACATGTCGGCATTGATTTCGAGTCGATGGCTCAAATGACCTGGGAGCTATTGAAAAAATCGGGCGGTGTATTCGCCAAAAATGGTGATTTTTCATATTCATGAAAAATACAAATTCCACTAAAATCCAACAAAAACTGCTGTGTCTCATCCTACCAGTATAACCAGACATGTCGGCATTGATTTCGAGTCGATGGCTCAAATGACCTGGGAGCTATTGAAAAAAGTGGGCGGTGTATTCGCCAAAAATGGTGATTTTTCATTCAAATATTCATGAAAAATACAAATTCCACTAAAATCCAACAAAAACTGCTGTGTCTCATTCTACCAGTATAACCAGACATGTCGGCATTGATTTCGAGTCGATGGCTCAAATGACCTGGGATCTATTGAAAAAATTGGGCGGTGTATTCGCCAAAAATGGTGATTTTTCATTCAAATATTCATGAAAAATACAAATTCCACTAAAATCCAACAAAAACTGCTGTGTCTCATTCTACCAGTATAACAAGATATTTGGCCATTGATTTCGAGTCGATGGCTCAAATGACCTGGGAGCTATTGAAAAAATTTGGCGGTGTATTCGCCAAAAATGGTGATTTTTCATTCAAATATTCATGAAAAATACAAATTCCACTAAAATCCAACAAAAACTGCTGTGTCTCATTCTACCAGTATAACCAGACATGTCGGCATTGATTTCGAGTCGATGGCTCAAATGACCTGGGATCTATTGAAAAAATCGGGCGGTGTATTCGCCAAAAATGGTGATTTTTCATTCAAATATTCATGAAAAATACAAATTCCACTAAAATCCAACAAAAACTGCTGTGTCTCATTCTACCAGTATAACAAGATATTTGGCCATTGATTTCGAGTCGATGGCTCAAATGACCTGGGAGCTATTGAAAAAATTTGGCGGTGTATTCGCCAAAAATGGTGATTTTTCATTCAAATATTCATGAAAAATACAAATTCCACTAAAATCCAACAAAAACTGCTGTGTCTCATTCTACCAGTATAACCAGACATGTCGGCATTGATTTCGAGTCGATGGCTCAAATGACCTGGGAGCTATTGAAAAAATCGGGCGGTGTATTTGGCAAAAATGGTGATTTTTCATTCAAATATTCATGAAAAATACAAATTCCACTAAAATCCAACAAAAACTGCTGTGTCTCATTCTACCAGTATAACCAGACATGTCGGCATTGATTTCGAGTCGATGGCTCAAATGACCTGGGAGCTATTGAAAAAATCGGGCGGTGTATTTGGCAAAAATGGTGATTTTTCATTCAAATATTCATGAAAAATACAAATTCCACTAAAATCCAACAAAAACTGCTGTGTCTCATTCTACCAGTATAACCAGACATGTCGGCATTGATTTCGAGTCGATGGCTCAAATGACCTGGGAGCTATTGAAAAAATCGGGCGGTGTATTTGGCAAAAATGGTGATTTTTCATTCAAATATTCATGAAAAATACAAATTCCACTAAAATCCAACAAAAACTGCTGTGTCTCATTCTACCAGTATAACCAGACATGTCGGCATTGATTTCGAGTCGATGGCTCAAATGACCTGGGAGCTATTGAAAAAATCGGGCGGTGTATTTGGCAAAAATGGTGATTTTTCATTCAAATATTCATGAAAAATACAAATTCCACTAAAATCCAACAAAAACTGCTGTGTCTCATTCTACCAGTATAACCAGACATGTCGGCATTGATTTCGAGTCGATGGCTCAAATGACCTGGGAGCTATTGAAAAAATCGGGCGGTGTATTTGGCAAAAATGGTGATTTTTCATTCAAATGTTCATGAAAAATACAAATTCCACTAAAATCCAACAAAAACTGCTGTGTCTCATTCTACCAGTATAACCAGACATGTCGGCATTGATTTCGAGTCGATGGCTCAAATGACCTGGGAGCTATTGAAAAAATCGGGCGGTGTATTTGGCAAAAATGGTGATTTTTCATTCAAATATTCATGAAAAATACAAATTCCACTAAAATCCAACAAAAACTGATGTGTCTCATTCGACCAGTATAACCAGACATGTCGGCATTGATTTCGAGTCGATGGCTCAAATGACCTGGGAGCTATTGAAAAAATCGGGCGGTGTATTTGGCAAAAATGGTGATTTTTCATTCAAATATTCATGAAAAATACAAATTCCACTAAAATCCAACAAAAACTGCTGTGTCTCATTCTACCAGTATAACCAGACATGTCGGCATTGATTTCGAGTCGATGGCTCAAATGACCTGGGAGCTATTGAAAAAATCGGGCGGTGTATTTGGCAAAAATGGTGATTTTTCATTCAAATATTCATGAAAAATACAAATTCCACTAAAATCCAACAAAAACTGCTGTGTCTCATTCTACCAGTATAACCAGACATGTCGGCATTGATTTCGAGTCGATGGCTCAAATGACCTGGGAGCTATTGAAAAAATCGGGCGGTGTATTTGGCAAAAATGGTGATTTTTCATTCAAATATTCATGAAAAATACAAATTCCACTAAAATCCAACAAAAACAGCTGTGTCTCATTCTACCAGTATAACCAGACATGTCGGCATTGATTTCGAGTCGATGGCTCAAATGACCTGGGAGCTATTGAAAAAATCGGGCGGTGTATTTGGCAAAAATGGTGATTTTTCATTCAAATATTCATGAAAAATACAAATTCCACTAAAATCCAACAAAAACAGCTGTGTCTCATTCTACCAGTATAACCAGACATGTCGGTATTGATTTCGAGTCGATGGCTCAAATGACCTGGGAGCTATTGAAAAAATCGGGCGGTGTATTTGGCAAAAATGTTGATTTTTCTTGAATATTCATGAAGAATACAAATTCCACTAAAATCCAACAAAAACTGCTGTGTCTCATTCTACCAGTATAACTAGACATGTCGGCATCGATTTCGAGTCGATGGCTCAAATGACCTGGGAGCTATTGAAAAAATTGGGCGGTGTATTCGCCAAAAATGGTGATTTTTCATTCAAATATTCATGAAAAATACAAATTCCACTAAAATCCAACAAAAACTGCTGTGTCTCATTCTACCAGTATAACCAGACATGTCGGCATTGATTTCGAGTCGATGGCTCAAATGACCTGGGAGCTATTGAAAAAATCGGGCGGTGTATTTGGCAAAAATGGTGATTTTTCATTCAAATATTCATGAAAAATACAAATTCCACTAAAATCCAACAAAAACAGCTGTGTCTCATTCTACCAGTATAACCAGACATGTCGGCATTGATTTGGAGTCGATGGCTCAAATGACCTGGGAGCTATTGAAAAAATCGGGCGGTGTATTTGGCAAAAATGTTGATTTTTCTTGAATATTCATGAAGAATACAAATTCCACTAAAATCCAACAAAAACTGCTGTGTCTCATTCTACCAGTATAACCAGACATGTCGGCATTGATTTCGAGTCGATGGCTCAAATGACCTGGGAGCTATTGAAAAAATTGGGCGGTGTATTCGCCAAAAATGGTGATTTTTCATTCAAATATTCATGAAAAATACAAATTCCACTAAAATCCAACAAAAACTGCTGTGTCTCATTCTACCAGTATAACCAGACATGTCGGCATTGATTTCGAGTCGATGGCTCAAATGACCTGGGAGCTATTGAAAAAATTTGGCGGTGTATTCGCCAAAAATGGTGATTTTTCATTCAAATATTCATGAAAAATACAAATTCCACTAAAATCCAACAAAAACTGCTGTGTCTCATTCTACCAGTATAACCAGACATGTCGGCATTGATTTCGAGTCGATGGCTCAAATGACCTGGGATCTATTGAAAAAATCGGGCGGTGTATTTGGCAAAAATGGTGATTTTTCATTCAAATATTCATGAAAAATACAAATTCCACTAAAATCCAACAAAAACTGCTGTGTCTCATTCTACCAGTATAACCAGACATGTCGGCATTGATTTCGAGTCGATGGCTCAAATGACCTGGGAGCTATTGAAAAAATCAGGCGGTGTATTCGCCAAAAATGGTGATTTTTCAATCAAATATTCATGAAAAATACAAATTCCACTAAAATTCAACAAAAACTGCTGTGTCTCATTCTACCAGTATAACAAGATATTTGGCCATTTATTTCGAGTCGATGGCTCAAATGACCTGGGAGCTATTGAAAAAATTTGGCGGTGTATTCGCCAAAAATGGTGATTTTTCATTCAAATATTCATGAAAAATACAAATTCCACTAAAATCCAACAAAAACTGCTGTGTCTCATTCTACCAGTATAACCAGACATGTCGGCATTGATTTCGAGTCGATGGCTCAAATGACCTGGGAGCTATTGAAAAAATTTGGCGGTGTATTCGCCAAAAATGGTGATTTTTCATTCAAATATTCATGAAAAATACAAATTCCACTAAAATCCAACAAAAACTGCTGTGTCTCATTCTACCAGTATAACCAGACATGTCGGCATTGATTTCGAGTCGATGGCTCAAATGACCTGGGAGCTATTGAAAAAATTGGGCGGTGTATTCGCCAAAAATGGTGATTTTTCATTCAAATATTCATGAAAAATACAAATTCCACTAAAATCCAACAAAAACTGCTGTGTCTCATTCTACCAGTATAACCAGACATGTCGGCATTGATTTCGAGTCGATGGCTCAAATGACCTGGGAGCTATTGAAAAAATTTGGCGGTGTATTCGCCAAAAATGGTGATTTTTCATTCAAATATTCATGAAAAATACAAATTCCACTAAAATCCAACAAAAACTGCTGTGTCTCATTCTACCAGTATAACCAGACATGTCGGCATTGATTTCGAGTCGATGGCTCAAATGACCTGGGATCTATTGAAAAAATCGGGCGGTGTATTTGGCAAAAATGGTGATTTTTCATTCAAATATTCATGAAAAATACAAATTCCACTAAAATCCAACAAAAACTGCTGTGTCTCATTCTACCAGTATAACCAGACATGTCGGCATTGATTTCGAGTCGATGGCTCAAATGACCTGGGAGCTATTGAAAAAATCAGGCGGTGTATTCGCCAAAAATGGTGATTTTTCAATCAAATATTCATGAAAAATACAAATTCCACTAAAATTCAACAAAAACTGCTGTGTCTCATTCTACCAGTATAACAAGATATTTGGCCATTTATTTCGAGTCGATGGCTCAAATGACCTGGGAGCTATTGAAAAAATTTGGCGGTGTATTCGCCAAAAATGGTGATTTTTCATTCAAATATTCATGAAAAATACAAATTCCACTAAAATCCAACAAAAACTGCTGTGTCTCATTCTACCAGTATAACCAGACATGTCGGCATTGATTTCGAGTCGATGGCTCAAATGACCTGGGAGCTATTGAAAAAATTTGGCGGTGTATTCGCCAAAAATGGTGATTTTTCATTCAAATATTCATGAAAAATACAAATTCCACTAAAATCCAACAAAAACTGCTGTGTCTCATTCTACCAGTATAACCAGACATGTCGGCATTGATTTCGAGTCGATGGCTCAAATGACCTGGGAGCTATTGAAAAAATTGGGCGGTGTATTCGCCAAAAATGGTGATTTTTCATTCAAATATTCATGAAAAATACAAATTCCACTAAAATCCAACAAAAACTGCTGTGTCTCATTCTACCAGTATAACCAGACATGTCGGCATTGATTTCGAGTCGATGGCTCAAATGACCTGGGAGCTATTGAAAAAATCGGGCGGTGTATTCGCCAAAAACGGTGATTTTTCATTCAAATATTCATGAAAAATACAAATTCCACTAAAATCCAACAAAAACTGCTGTGTCTCATTCTACCAGTATAACCAGACATGTCGGCATTGATTTCGAGTCGATGGCTCAAATGACCTGGGAGCTATTGAAAAAATTGGGCGGTGTATTCGCCAAAAATGGTGATTTGTCATTCAAATATTCATGAAAAATACAAATTCCACTAAAATCCAACAAAAACTGCTGTGTCTCATTCTACCAGTATAACAAGATATTTGGCCATTTATTTCGAGTCGATGGCTCAAATGACCTGGGAGCTATTGAAAAAATTGGGCGGTGTATTCGCCAAAAATGGTGATTTTTCATTCAAATATTCATGAAAAATACAAATTCCACTAAAATCCAACAAAAACTGCTGTGTCTCATTCTACCAGTATAACAAGATATTTGGCCATTGATTTCGAGTCGATGGCTCAAATGACCTGGGAGCTATTGAAAAAATTTGGCGGTGTATTCGCCAAAAATGTTGATTTTTCATTCAAATATTCATGAAAAATACAAATTCCACTAAAATCCAACAAAAACTGCTGTGTCTCATTCTACCAGTATAACCAGACATGTCGGCATTGATTTCGAGTCGATGGCTCAAATGACCTGGGAGCTATTGAAAAAATTTGGCGTTGTATTCGCCAAAAATGGTGATTTTTCATTCAAATATTCATGAAAAATACAAATTCCACTAAAATCCAACAAAAACTGCTGTGTCTCATTCTACCAGTATAACCAGACATGTCGGCATTGATTTCGAGTCGATGGCTCAAATGACCTGGGGGCTATTGAAAAAATCGGGCGGTGTATTTGGCAAAAATGGTGATTTTTCATTCAAATATTCATGAAAAATACAAATTCCACTAAAATCCAACAAAAACTGCTGTGTCTCATTCTACCAGTATAACCAGACATGTCGGCATTGATTTCGAGTCGATGGCTCAAATGACCTGGGAGCTATTGAAAAAAGTGGGCGGTGTATTCGCCAAAAATGGTGATTTTTCATTCAAATATTCATGAAAAATACAAATTCCACTAAAATCCAACAAAAACTGCTGTGTCTCATTCTACCAGTATAACCAGACATGTCGGCATTGATTTCGAGTCGATGGCTCAAATGACCTGGGAGCTATTGAAAAAATCGGGCGGTGTATTTGGCAAAAATGGTGATTTTTCATTCAAATATTCATGAAAAATACAAATTCCACTAAAGTCCAACAAAAACAGCTGTGTCTCATTCTACCAGTATAACCAGACATGTCGGCATTGATTTCGAGTCGATGGCTCAAATGACCTGGGAGCTATTGAAAAAATCGGGCGGTGTATTTGGCAAAAATGGTGATTTTTCATTCAAATATTCATGAAAAATACAAATTCCACTAAAATCCAACAAAAACTGCTGTGTCTCATTCTACCAGTATAACCAGACATGTCGGCATTGATTTTGAGTCGATGGCTCAAATGACCTGGGAGCTATTGAAAAAATCGGGCGGTGTATTTGGCAAAAATGGTGAATTTTCATTCAAATATTCATGAAAAATACAAATTCCACTAAAATCCAACAAAAACTGCTGTGTCTCATTCTACCAGTATAACCAGACATGTCGGCATTGATTTGGAGTGGATGGCTCAAATGACCTGGGAGCTATTGAAAAAATCGGGCGGTGTATTTGGCAAAAATGGTGATTTTTCATTCAAATATTCATGAAAAATACAAATTCCACTAAAATCCAACAAAAACTGCTGTGTCTCATTCTACCAGTATAACCAGACATGTCGGCATTGATTTCGAGTCGATGGCTCAAATGACCTGGGAGCTATTGAAAAAATCGGGCGGTGTATTTGGCAAAAATGGTGAATTTTCATTCAAATATTCATGAAAAATACAAATTCCACTAAAATCCAACAAAAACTGCTGTGTCTCATTCTACCAGTATAACCAGACATGTCGGCATTGATTTCGAGTCGATGGCTCAAATGACCTGGGAGCAATTGAAAAAATCGGGCGGTGTATTTGGCAAAAATGGTGATTTTTCATTCAAATATTCATGAAAAATACAAATTCCACTAAAATCCAACAAAAACTGCTGTGTCTCATTCTACCAGTATAACCAGACATGTCGGCATTGATTCCGAGTCGATGGCTCAAATGACCTGGGAGCTATTGAAAAAATTGGGCGGTGTATTCGCCAAAAATGGTGATTTTTCATTCAAATATTCATGAAAAATACAAATTCCACTAAAATCCAACAAAAACTGCTGTGTCTCATTCTACCAGTATAACCAGACATGTCGGCATTGATTTCGAGTCGATGGCTCAAATGACCTGGGAGCTATTGAAAAAAGTGGGCGGTGGATTGCGCCAAAAATGGTGATTTTTCATTCAAATATTCATGAAAAATACAAATTCCACTAAAATCCAACAAAAACTGCTGTGTCTCATTCTACCAGTATAACCAGACATGTCGGCATTGATTTCGAGTCGATGGCTCAAATGACCTGGGATCTATTGAAAAAATTGGGCGGTGTATTCGCCAAAAATGGTGATTTTTCATTCAAATATTCATGAAAAATACAAATTCCACTAAAATCCAACAAAAACTGCTGTGTCTCATTCTACCAGTATAACAAGATATTTGGCCATTGATTTCGAGTCGATGGCTCAAATGACCTGGGAGCTATTGAAAAAATTTGGCGGTGTATTCGCCAAAAATGGTGATTTTTCATTCAAATATTCATGAAAAATACAAATTCCACTAAAATCCAACAAAAACTGCTGTGTCTCATTCTACCAGTATAACCAGACATGTCGGCATTGATTTCGAGTCGATGGCTCAAATGACCTGGGAGCTATTGAAAAAATCGGGCGGTGTATTTGGCAAAAATGGTGATTTTTCATTCAAATATTCATGAAAAATACAAATTCCACTAAAATCCAACAAAAACTGCTGTGTCTCATTCTACCAGTATAACCAGACATGTCGGCATTGATTTCGAGTCGATGGATCAAATGACCTGGGAGCTATTGAAAAAATCGGGCGGTGTATTTGGCAAAAATGGTGATTTTTCATTCAAATATTCATGAAAAATACAAATTCCACTAAAATCCAACAAAAACTGCTGTGTCTCATTCTACCAGTATAACCAGACATGTCGGCATTGATTTCGAGTCGATGGCTCAAATGACCTGGGAGCTATTGAAAAAATCGGGCGGTGTATTTGGCAAAAATGGTGATTTTTCATTCAAATATTCATGAAAAATACAAATTCCACTAAAATCCAACAAAAACTGCTGTGTCTCATTCTACCAGTATAACCAGACATGTCGGCATTGATTTCGAGTCGATGGCTCAAATGACCTGGGAGCTATTGAAAAAATCGGGCGGTGTATTTGGCAAAAATGGTGATTTTTCATTCAAATATTCATGAAAAATACAAATTCCACTAAAATCCAACAAAAACTGCTGTGTCTCATTCTACCAGTATAACCAGACATGTCGGCATTGATTTCGAGTCGATGGCTCAAATGACCTGGGAGCTATTGAAAAAATTGGGCGGTGTATTTGGCAAAAATGGTGATTTTTCATTCAAATGTTCATGAAAAATACAAATTCCACTAAAATCCAACAAAAACTGCTGTGTCTCATTCTACCAGTATAACCAGACATGTCGGCATTGATTTCGAGTCGATGGCTCAAATGACCTGGGAGCTATTGAAAAAATCGGGCGGTGTATTTGGCAAAAATGGTGATTTTTCATTCAAATATTCATGAAAAATACAAATTCCACTAAAATCCAACAAAAACTGCTGTGTCTCATTCGACCAGTATAACCAGACATGTCGGCATTGATTTCGAGTCGATGGCTCAAATGACCTGGGAGCTATTGAAAAAATCGGGCGGTGTATTTGGCAAAAATGGTGATTTTTCATTCAAATATTCATGAAAAATACAAATTCCACTAAAATCCAACAAAAACTGCTGTGTCTCATTCTACCAGTATAACCAGACATGTCGGCATTGATTTCGAGTCGATGGCTCAAATGACCTGGGAGCTATTGAAAAAATTGGGCGGTGTATTCGCCAAAAATTGTGATTTTTCATTCAAATATTCATGAAAAATACAAATTCCACTAAAATCCAACAAAAACTGCTGTGTCTCATTCTACCAGTATAACCAGACATGTCGGCATTGATTTGGAGTGGATGGCTCAAATGACCTGGGAGCTATTGAAAAAATTGGGCGGTGTATTCGCCAAAAATGGTGATTTTTCATTCAAATATTCATGAAAAATACAAATTCCACTAAAATCCAACAAAAACTGCTGTGTCTCATTCTACCAGTATAACCAGACATGTCGGCATTGATTTCGAGTCGATGGCTCAAATGACCTGGGAGCTATTGAAAAAATCGGGCGGTGTATTCGCCAAAAATGGTGATTTTTCAATCAAATATTCATGAAAAATACAAATTCCACTAAAATCCAACAAAAACTGCTGTGTCTCATTCTACCAGTATAACAAGATATTTGGCCATTTATTTCGAGTCGATGGCTCAAATGACCTGGGAGCTATTGAAAAAATTTGGCGGTGTATTCGCCAAAAATGGTGATTTTTCATTCAAATATTCATGAAAAATACAAATTCCACTAAAATCCAACAAAAACTGCTGTGTCTCATTCTACCAGTATAACCAGACATGTCGGCATTGATTTCGAGTCGATGGCTCAAATGACCTGGGAGCTATTGAAAAAATTGGGCGGTGTATTCGCCAAAAATGGTGATTTTTCATTCAAATATTCATGAAAAATACAAATTCCACTAAAATCCAACAAAAACTGCTGTGTCTCATTCTACCAGTATAACCAGACATGTCGGCATTGATTTTGAGTCGATGGCTCAAATGACCTGGGAGCTATTGAAAAAATCGGGCGGTGTATTTGGCAAAAATGGTGAATTTTCATTCAAATATTCATGAAAAATACAAATTCCACTAAAATCCAACAAAAACTGCTGTGTCTCATTCTACCAGTATAACCAGACATGTCGGCATTGATTTGGAGTGGATGGCTCAAATGACCTGGGAGCTATTGAAAAAATCGGGCGGTGTATTTGGCAAAAATGGTGATTTTTCATTCAAATATTCATGAAAAATACAAATTCCACTAAAATCCAACAAAAACTGCTGTGTCTCATTCTACCAGTATAACCAGACATGTCGGCATTGATTTCGAGTCGATGGCTCAAATGACCTGGGAGCTATTGAAAAAATTGGGCGGTGTATTCGCCAAAAATGGTGATTTTTCATTCAAATATTCATGAAAAATACAAATTCCACTAAAATCCAACAAAAACTGCTGTGTCTCATTCTACCAGTATAACCAGACATGTCGGCATTGATTCCGAGTCGATGGCTCAAATGACCTGGGAGCTATTGAAAAAATTGGGCGGTGTATTCGCCAAAAATGATGATTTTCCATTCAAATATTCATGAAAAATACAAATTCCACTAAAATCCAACAAAAACTGCTGTGTCTCATTCTACCAGTATAACCAGACATGTCGGCATTGATTTCGAGTCGATGGCTCAAATGACCTGGGAGCTATTGAAAAAATCGGGCGGTGTATTCGCCAAAAATGGTGATTTTTCATATTCATGAAAAATACAAATTCCACTAAAATCCAACAAAAACTGCTGTGTCTCATCCTACCAGTATAACCAGACATGTCGGCATTGATTTCGAGTCGATGGCTCAAATGACCTGGGAGCTATTGAAAAAAGTGGGCGGTGTATTCGCCAAAAATGGTGATTTTTCATTCAAATATTCATGAAAAATACAAATTCCACTAAAATCCAACAAAAACTGCTGTGTCTCATTCTACCAGTATAACCAGACATGTCGGCATTGATTTCGAGTCGATGGCTCAAATGACCTGGGATCTATTGAAAAAATTGGGCGGTGTATTCGCCAAAAATGGTGATTTTTCATTCAAATATTCATGAAAAATACAAATTCCACTAAAATCCAACAAAAACTGCTGTGTCTCATTCTACCAGTATAACAAGATATTTGGCCATTGATTTCGAGTCGATGGCTCAAATGACCTGGGAGCTATTGAAAAAATTTGGCGGTGTATTCGCCAAAAATGGTGATTTTTCATTCAAATATTCATGAAAAATACAAATTCCACTAAAATCCAACAAAAACTGCTGTGTCTCATTCTACCAGTATAACAAGATATTTGGCCATTTATTTCGAGTCGATGGCTCAAATGACCTGGGAGCTATCGAAAAAATTTGGCGGTGTATTCGCCAAAAATGGTGATTTTTCATTCAAATATTCATGAAAAATACAAATTCCACTAAAATCCAACAAAAACTGCTGTGTCTCATTCTACCAGTATAACCAGACATGTCGGCATTGATTTCGAGTCGATGGCTCAAATGACCTGGGATCTATTGAAAAAATCGGGCGGTGTATTTGGCAAAAATGGTGATTTTTCATTCAAATATTCATGAAAAATACAAATTCCACTAAAATCCAACAAAAACTGCTGTGTCTCATTCTACCAGTATAACCAGACATGTCGCGATGATTTCGAGTCGATGGATCAAATGACCTGGGAGCTATTGAAAAAATCGGGCGGTGTATTCGCCAAAAATGGTGATTTTTCATTCAAATATTCATGAAAAATACAAATTCCACTAAAATCCAACAAAAACTGCTGTGTCTCATTCTACCAGTATAACCAGACATGTCGGCATTGATTTCGAGTCGATGGCTCAAATGACCTGGGAGCTATTGAAAAAATCGGGCGGTGTATTTGGCAAAAATGTTGATTTTTCTTGAATATTCATGAAGAATACAAATTCCACTAAAATCCAACAAAAACTGCTGTTTCTCATTCTACCAGTATAACCAGACATGTCGGCATTGATTTCGAGTCGATGGCTCAAATGACCTGGGAGCTATTGAAAAAATCGGGCGGTGTATTTGGCAAAAATGGTGATTTTTCATTCAAATATTCATGAAAAATACAAATTCCACTAAAATCCAACAAAAACTGCTGTGTCTCATTCTACCAGTATAACCAGACATGTCGGAATTGATTTCGAGTCGATGGCTCAAATGACCTGGGAGCTATTGAAAAAATTTGGCGGTGTATTCGCCAAAAATGGTGATTTTTCATTCAAATATTCATGAAAAATACAAATTCCACTAAAATCCAACAAAAACTGCTGTGTCTCATTCTACCAGTATAACCAGACATGTCGGCATTGATTTCGAGTCGATGGCTCAAATGACCTGGGAGCTATTGAAAAAATCGGGCGGTGTATTTGGCAAAAATGGTGATTTTTCATTCAAATATTCATGAAAAATACAAATTCCACTAAAATCCAACAAAAACTGCTGTGTCTCATTCTACCAGTATAACCAGACATGTCGCGATGATTTCGAGTCGATGGATCAAATGACCTTGGAGCTATTGAAAAAATCGGGCGGTGTATTCGCCAAAAATGGTGATTTTTCATTCAAATATTCATGAAAAATACAAATTCCACTAAAATCCAACAAAAACTGCTGTGTCTCATTCTACCAGTATAACCAGACATGTCGGCATTGATTTGGAGTCGATGGCTCAAATGACCTGGGAGCTATTGAAAAAATCGGGCGGTGTATTTGGCAAAAATGTTGATTTTTCTTGAATATTCATGAAGAATACAAATTCCACTAAAATCCAACAAAAACTGCTGTGTCTCATTCTACCAGTATAACCAGACATGTCGGCATTGATTTCGAGTCGATGGCTCAAATGACCTGGGAGCTATTGAAAAAATTGGGCGGTGTATTCGCCAAAAATGGTGATTTTTCATTCAAATATTCATGAAAAATACAAATTCCACTAAAATCCAACAAAAACTGCTGTGTCTCATTCTACCAGTATAACCAGACATGTCGGCATTGATTTCGAGTCGATGGCTCAAATGACCTGGGAGCTATTGAAAAAATTTGGCGGTGTATTCGCCAAAAATGGTGATTTTTCATTCAAATATTCATGAAAAATACAAATTCCACTAAAATCCAACAAAAACTGCTGTGTCTCATTCTACCAGTATAACCAGACATGTCGGCATTGATTTCGAGTCGATGGCTCAAATGACCTGGGATCTATTGAAAAAATCGGGCGGTGTATTTGGCAAAAATGGTGATTTTTCATTCAAATATTCATGAAAAATACAAATTCCACTAAAATCCAACAAAAACTGCTGTGTCTCATTCTACCAGTATAACCAGACATGTCGGCATTGATTTCGAGTCGATGGCTCAAATGACCTGGGAGCTATTGAAAAAATCGGGCGGTGTATTTGGCAAAAATGGTGATTTTTCATTCAAATATTCCTGAAAAATACAAATTCCACTAAAATCCAACAAAAACTGCTGTGTCTCATTCTACCAGTATAACCAGACATGTCGGCATTGATTTGGAGTCGATGGCTCAAATGACCTGGGAGCTATTGAAAAAATCGGGCGGTGTATTTGGCAAAAATGTAGATTTTTCTTGAATATTCATGAAGAATACAAATTCCACTAAAATCCAACAAAAACTGCTGTGTCTCATTCTACCAGTATAACCAGACATGTCGGCATTGATTTCGAGTCGATGGCTCAAATGACCTGGGACCTATTGAAAAAATCGGGCGGTGTATTTGGCAAAAATGGTGATTTTTCATTCAAATATTCATGAAAAATACAAATTCCACTAAAATCCAACAAAAACTGCTGTGTCTCATTCTACCAGTACAACCAGACATGTCGGCATTGATTTGGAGTCGATGGCTCAAATGACCTGGGAGCTATTGAAAAAATCGGGCGGTGTATTTGGCAAAAATGTTGATTTTTCTTGAATATTCATGAAGAATACAAATTCCACTAAAATCCAACAAAAACTGCTGTGTCTCATTCTACCAGTATATCCAGACATGTCGGCATTGATTTCGAGTCGATGGCTCAAATGACCTGGGAGCTATTGAAAAAATTGGGCGGTGTATTCGCCAAAAATGGTGATTTTTCATTCAAATATTCATGAAAAATACAAATTCCACTAAAATCCAACAAAAACTGCTGTGTCTCATTCTACCAGTATAACCAGACATGTCGGCATTGATTTCGAGTCGATGGCTCAAATGACCTGGGAGCTATTGAAAAAATTTGGCGGTGTATTCGCCAAAAATGGTGATTTTTCATTCAAATATTCATGAAAAATACAAATTCCACTAAAATCCAACAAAAACTGCTGTGTCTCATTCTACCAGTATAACCAGACATGTCGGCATTGATTTCGAGTCGATGGCTCAAATGACCTGGGATCTATTGAAAAAATCGGGCGGTGTATTTGGCAAAAATGGTGATTTTTCATTCAAATATTCATGAAAAATACAAATTCCACTAAAATCCAACAAAAACTGCTGTGTCTCATTCTACCAGTATAACCAGACATGTCGGCATTGATTTCGAGTCGATGGCTCAAATGACCTGGGAGCTATTGAAAAAAGTGGGCGGTGTATTCGCCAAAAATGGTGATTTTTCATTCAAATATTCATGAAAAATACAAATTCCACTAAAATCCAACAAAAACTGCTGTGTCTCATTCTACCAGTATAACCAGACATGTCGGCATTGATTTCGAGTCGATGGCTCAAATGACCTGGGAGCTATTGAAAAAATCGGGCGGTGTATTTGGCAAAAATGGTGATTTTTCATTCAAATATTCATGAAAAATACAAATTCCACTAAAATCCAACAAAAACAGCTGTGTCTCATTCTACCAGTATAACCAGACATGTCGGTATTGATTTCGAGTCGATGGCTCAAATGACCTGGGAGCTATTGAAAAAATCGGGCGGTGTATTTGGCAAAAATGGTGATTTTTCATTCAAATATTCATGAAAAATACAAATTCCACTAAAATCCAACAAAAACTGCTGTGTCTCATTCTACCAGTATAACCAGACATGTCGGCATTGATTTGGAGTCGATGGCTGAAATGACCTGGGAGCTATTGAAAAAATCGTGCGGTGTATTTGGCAAAAATGTTGATTTTTCTTGAATATTCATGAAGAATACAAATTCCACTAAAATCCAACAAAAACTGCTGTGTCTCATTCTACCAGTATAACCAGACATGTCGGCATTGATTTCGAGTCGATGGCTCAAATGACCTGGGAGCTATTGAAAAAATTGGGCGGTGTATTCGCCAAAAATGGTGATTTTTCATTCAAATATTCATGAAAAATACAAATTCCACTAAAATCCAACAAAAACTGCTGTGTCTCATTCTACCAGTATAACCAGACATGTCGGCATTGATTTCGAGTCGATGGCTCAAATGACCTGGGAGCTATTGAAAAAATTGGGCGGTGTATTCGCCAAAAATGGTGATTTTTCATTCAAATATTCATGAAAAATACAAATTCCACTAAAATCCAACAAAAACTGCTGTGTCTCATTCTACCAGTATAACCAGACATGTCGGCATTGATTTCGAGTCGATGGCTCAAATGACCTGGGAGCTATTGAAAAAATCGGGCGGTGTATTCGCCAAAAATGGTGATTTTTCATTCAAATATTCATGAAAAATACAAATTCCACTAAAATCCAACAAAAACTGCTGTGTCTCATTCTACCAGTATAACCAGACATGTCGCCATTGATTTTGAGTCGATGGCTCAAATGACCTGGGACCTATTGAAAAAATCGGGCGGTGTATTCGGCAAAAATGGTGATTTTTCATTAAAATATTCATGAAAAATACAAATTCCACTAAAATCCAACAAAAACTGCTGTGTCTCATTTAAGCAGTATAACAAGATATTTGGCCATTGATTTCGAGTCGATGGCTCAAATGACCTGGGAGCTATTGAAAAAAGTGGGCGGTGTATTCGCCAAAAATGGTGATTTTTCATTCAAATATTCATGAAAAATACAAATTCCACTAAAATCCAACAAAAACTGCTGTGTCTCATTCTACCAGTATAACCAGACATGTCGGCATTGATTTCGAGTCGATGGCTCAAATGACCTGGGAGCTATTGAAAAAATCGGGCGGTGTATTTGGCAAAAATGGTGATTTTTCATTCAAATATTCATGAAAAATACAAATTCCACTAAAATCCAACAAAAACAGCTGTGTCTCATTCTACCAGTATAACCAGACATGTCGGTATTGATTTCGAGTCGATGGCTCAAATGACCTGGGAGCTATTGAAAAAATCGGGCGGTGTATTTGGCAAAAATGGTGATTTTTCATTCAAATATTCATGAAAAATACAAATTCCACTAAAATCCAACAAAAACTGCTGTGTCTCATTCTACCAGTATAACCAGACATGTCGGCATTGATTTGGAGTCGATGGCTGAAATGACCTGGGAGCTATTGAAAAAATCGTGCGGTGTATTTGGCAAAAATGTTGATTTTTCTTGAATATTCATGAAGAATACAAATTCCACTAAAATCCAACAAAAACTGCTGTGTCTCATTCTACCAGTATAACCAGACATGTCGGCATTGATTTCGAGTCGATGGCTCAAATGACCTGGGAGCTATTGAAAAAATTGGGCGGTGTATTCGCCAAAAATGGTGATTTTTCATTCAAATATTCATGAAAAATACAAATTCCACTAAAATCCAACAAAAACTGCTGTGTCTCATTCTACCAGTATAACCAGACATGTCGGCATTGATTTCGAGTCGATGGCTCAAATGACCTGGGAGCTATTGAAAAAATTGGGCGGTGTATTCGCCAAAAATGGTGATTTTTCATTCAAATATTCATGAAAAATACAAATTCCACTAAAATCCAACAAAAACTGCTGTGTCTCATTCTACCAGTATAACCAGACATGTCGGCATTGATTTCGAGTCGATGGCTCAAATGACCTGGGAGCTATTGAAAAAATCGGGCGGTGTATTCGCCAAAAATGGTGATTTTTCATTCAAATATTCATGAAAAATACAAATTCCACTAAAATCCAACAAAAACTGCTGTGTCTCATTCTACCAGTATAACCAGACATGTCGCCATTGATTTTGAGTCGATGGCTCAAATGACCTGGGACCTATTGAAAAAATCGGGCGGTGTATTCGGCAAAAATGGTGATTTTTCATTAAAATATTCATGAAAAATACAAATTCCACTAAAATCCAACAAAAACTGCTGTGTCTCATTTAAGCAGTATAACAAGATATTTGGCCATTGATTTCGAGTCGATGGCTCAAATGACCTGGGAGCTATTGAAAAAAGTGGGCGGGGTATTCGCCAAAAGTGGTGATTTTTCATTCAAATATTCATGAAAAATACAAATTCCACTAAAATCCAACAAAAACTGCTGTGTCTCATTCTACCAGTATAACCAGACATGTCGGCATTGATTTCGAGTCGATGGCTCAAATGACCTGGGATCTATTGAAAAAATTGGGCGGTGTATTCGCCAAAAATGGTGATTTTTCATTCAAATATTCATGAAAAATACAAATTCCACTAAAATCCAACAAAAACTGCTGTGTCTCATTCTACCAGTATAACAAGATATTTGGCCATTGATTTCGAGTGGATGGCTCAAATGACCTGGGAGCTATTGAAAAAATCGGGCGGTGTATTTGGCAAAAATGGTGATTTTTCATTCAAATATTCATGAAAAATACAAATTCCACTAAAATCCAACAAAAACTGCTGTGTCTCATTCTAGCAGTATAACAAGATATTTGGCCATTGATTTCGAGTCGATGGCTCAAATGACCTGGGAGCTATTGAAAAAATCGGGCGGTGTATTCGCCAAAAATGGTGATTTTTCATTCAAATATTCATGAAAAATACAAATTCCACTAAAATCCAACAAAAACTGCTGTGTCTCATTCTAGCAGTATAACAAGATATTTGTCCATTGATTTCAAGTCGATGGCTCAAATGACCTGGGAGCTATTGAAAAAAGTGGGCGGTGTATTCGCCAAAAATGGTGATTTTTCATTCAAATATTCATGAAAAATACAAATTCCACTAAAATCCAACAAAAACTGCTGTGTCTCATTCTACCAGTATAACCAGACATGTCGGCATTGATTTCGAGTCGATGGCTCAAATGACCTGGGAGCTATTGAAAAAATTGGGCGGTGTATTCGCCAAAAATGGTGATTTTTCATTCAAATATTCATGAAAAATACAAATTCCACTAAAATCCAACAAAAACTGCTGTGTCTCATTCTACCAGTATAACCAGACATGTCGGCATTGATTTCGAGTCGATGGCTCAAATGACATGGGAGCTATTGAAAAAATCGGGCGGTGTATTCGCCAAAAACGGTGATTTTTCATTCAAATATTCATGAAAAATACAAATTCCACTAAAATCCAACAAAAACTGCTGTGTCTCATTCTACCAGTATAACCAGACATGTCGGCATTGATTTCGAGTCGATGGCTCAAATGACCTGGGAGCTATTGAAAAAATTGGGCGGTGTGTTCGCCAAAAATGGTGATTTTTCATTCAAATATTCATGAAAAATACAAATTCCACTAAAATCCAACAAAAACTGCTGTGTCTCATTCTACCAGTATAACCAGACATGTCGGCATTGATTTGGAGTCGATGGCTCAAATGACCTGGGAGCTATTGAAAAAATCGGGCGGTGTATTCGGCAAAAATGGTGATTTTTCATTAAAATATTCATGAAAAATACAAATTCCACTAAAATCCAACAAAAACTGCTGTGTCTCATTTAAGCAGTATAACAAGATATTTGGCCATTGATTTCGAGTCGATGGCTCAAATGACCTGGGAGCTATTGAAAAAAGTGGGCGGTGTATTCGCCAAAAGTGGTGATTTTTCATTCAAATATTCATGAAAAATACAAATTCCACTAAAATCCAACAAAAACTGCTGTGTCTCATTCTACCAGTATAACCAGACATGTCGGCATTGATTTCGAGTCGATGGCTCAAATGACCTGGGATCTATTGAAAAAATTGGGCGGTGTATTCGCCAAAAATGGTGATTTTTCATTCAAATATTCATGAAAAATACAAATTCCACTAAAATCCAACAAAAACTGCTGTGTCTCATTCTACCAGTATAACAAGTTATTTGGCCATTGATTTCGAGTGGATGGCTCAAATGACCTGGGAGCTATTGAAAAAATCGGGCGGTGTATTCGCCAAAAATGGTGATTTTTCATTCAAATATTCATGAAAAATACAAATTCCACTAAAATCCAACAAAAACTGCTGTGTCTCATTCTACCAGTATAACCAGACATGTCGGCATTGATTTCGAGTCGATGGCTCAAATGACCTGGGAGCTATTGAAAAAATCGGGCGGTGTATTTGGCAAAAATGGTGATTTTTCATTCAAATATTCATGAAAAATACAAATTCCACTAAAATCCAACAAAAACTGCTGTGTCTCATTCTAGCAGTATAACAAGATATTTGGCCATTGATTTCGAGTCGATGGCTCAAATGACCTGGGAGCTATTGAAAAAATCGGGCGGTGTATTCGCCAAAAATGGTGATTTTTCATTCAAATATTCATGAAAAATACAAATTCCACTAAAATCCAACAAAAACTGCTGTGTCTCATTCTAGCAGTATAACCAGACATGTCGGAATTGATTTCGAGTCGATGGCTCAAATGACCTGGGAGCTATTGAAAAAATTGGGCGGTGTATTCGCCAAAAATGGTGATTTTTCATTCAAATATTCATGAAAAATACAAATTCCACTAAAATCCAACAAAAACTGCTGTGTCTCATTCTACCAGTATAACCAGACATGTCGGCATTGATTTGGAGTGGATGGCTCAAATGACCTGGGAGCTATTGAAAAAATCGGGCGGTGTATTTGGCAAAAATGGTGATTTTTCATTCAAATATTCATGAAAAATACAAATTCCACTAAAATCCAACAAAAACTGCTGTGTCTCATTCTACCAGTATAACCAGACATGTCGGCATTGATTTTGAGTCGATGGCTCAAATGACCTGGGAGCTATTGAAAAAATCGGGCGGTGTATTTGGCAAAAATGGTGAATTTTCATTCAAATATTCATGAAAAATACAAATTCCACTAAAATCCAACAAAAACTGCTGTGTCTCATTCTACCAGTATAACCAGACATGTCGGCATTGATTTGGAGTGGATGGCTCAAATGACCTGGGAGCTATTGAAAAAATCGGGCGGTGTATTTGGCAAAAATGGTGATTTTTCATTCAAATATTCATGAAAAATACAAATTCCACTAAAATCCAACAAAAACTGCTGTGTCTCATTCTACCAGTATAACCAGACATGTCGGCATTGATTTCGAGTCGATGGCTCAAATGACCTGGGAGCTATTGAAAAAATTGGGCGGTGTATTCGCCAAAAATGGTGAATTTTCATTCAAATATTCATGAAAAATACAAATTCCACTAAAATCCAACAAAAACTGCTGTGTCTCATTCTACCAGTATAACCAGACATGTCGGCATTGATTTCGAGTCGATGGCTCAAATGACCTGGGAGCTATTGAAAAAATCGGGCGGTGTATTTGGCAAAAATGGTGAATTTTCATTCAAATATTCATGAAAAATACAAATTCCACTAAAATCCAACAAAAACTGCTGTGTCTCATTCTACCAGTATAACCAGACATGTCGGCATTGATTTCGAGTCGATGGCTCAAATGACCTGGGAGCAATTGAAAAAATCGGGCGGTGTATTTGGCAAAAATGGTGATTTTTCATTCAAATATTCATGAAAAATACAAATTCCACTAAAATCCAACAAAAACTGCTGTGTCTCATTCTACCAGTATAACAAGATATTTGGCCATTTATTTCGAGTCGATGGCTCAAATGACCTGGGAGCTATTGAAAAAATTTGGCGGTGTATTCGCCAAAAATGGTGATTTTTCATTCAAATATTCATGAAAAATACAAATTCCACTAAAATCCAACAAAAACTGCTGTGTCTCATTCTACCAGTATAACCAGACATGTCGGCATTGATTTCCAGTCGATGGCTCAAATGACCTGGGAGCTATTGAAAAGATTGGGCGGTGTATTCGCCAAAAATGGTGATTTTTCATTCAAATATTCATGAAAAATACAAATTCCACTAAAATCCAACAAAAACTGCTGTGTCTCATTCTACCAGTATAACAAGATATTTGGCCATTTATTTCGAGTCGATGGCTCAAATGACCTGGGAGCTATTGAAAAAATTTGGCGGTGTATTCGCCAAAAATGGTGATTTTTCATTCAAATATTCATGAAAAATACAAATTCCACTAAAATCCAACAAAAACTGCTGTGTCTCATTCTACCAGTATAACCAGACATGTCGGCATTGATTTGGAGTGGATGGCTCAAATGACCTGGGAGCTATTGAAAAAATCGGGCGGTGTATTTGGCAAAAATGGTGATTTTTCATTCAAATATTCATGAAAAATACAAATTCCACTAAAATCCAACAAAAACTGCTGTGTCTCATTCTACCAGTATAACCAGACATGTCGGCATTGATTTGGAGTGGATGGCTCAAATGACCTGGGAGCTATTGAAAAAATCGGGCGGTGTATTTGGCAAAAATGGTGATTTTTCATTCAAATATTCATGAAAAATACAAATTCCACTAAAATCCAACAAAAACTGCTGTGTCTCATTCTACCAGTATAACCAGACATGTCGGCATTGATTTCGAGTCGATGGCTCAAATGACCTGGGAGCTATTGAAAAAATCGGGCGGTGTATTCGCCAAAAATGGTGATTTTTCATTCAAATATTCATGAAAAATACAAATTCCACTAAAATCCAACAAAAACTGCTGTGTCTCATTCTAGCAGTATAACCAGACATGTCGGAATTGATTTCGAGTCGATGGCTCAAATGACCTGGGAGCTATTGAAAAAATTGGGCGGTGTATTCGCCAAAAATGGTGATTTTTCATTCAAATATTCATGAAAAATACAAATTCCACTAAAATCCAACAAAAACTGCTGTGTCTCATTCTACCAGTATAACCAGACATGTCGGCATTGATTTGGAGTGGATGGCTCAAATGACCTGGGAGCTATTGAAAAAATCGGGCGGTGTATTTGGCAAAAATGGTGATTTTTCATTCAAATATTCATGAAAAATACAAATTCCACTAAAATCCAACAAAAACTGCTGTGTCTCATTCTACCAGTATAACCAGACATGTCGGCATTGATTTTGAGTCGATGGCTCAAATGACCTGGGAGCTATTGAAAAAATCGGGCGGTGTATTTGGCAAAAATGGTGAATTTTCATTCAAATATTCATGAAAAATACAAATTCCACTAAAATCCAACAAAAACTGCTGTGTCTCATTCTACCAGTATAACCAGACATGTCGGCATTGATTTGGAGTGGATGGCTCAAATGACCTGGGAGCTATTGAAAAAATCGGGCGGTGTATTTGGCAAAAATGGTGATTTTTCATTCAAATATTCATGAAAAATACAAATTCCACTAAAATCCAACAAAAACTGCTGTGTCTCATTCTACCAGTATAACCAGACATGTCGGCATTGATTTCGAGTCGATGGCTCAAATGACCTGGGAGCTATTGAAAAAATTGGGCGGTGTATTCGCCAAAAATGGTGAATTTTCATTCAAATATTCATGAAAAATACAAATTCCACTAAAATCCAACAAAAACTGCTGTGTCTCATTCTACCAGTATAACCAGACATGTCGGCATTGATTTCGAGTCGATGGCTCAAATGACCTGGGAGCTATTGAAAAAATCGGGCGGTGTATTTGGCAAAAATGGTGAATTTTCATTCAAATATTCATGAAAAATACAAATTCCACTAAAATCCAACAAAAACTGCTGTGTCTCATTCTACCAGTATAACCAGACATGTCGGCATTGATTTCGAGTCGATGGCTCAAATGACCTGGGAGCAATTGAAAAAATCGGGCGGTGTATTTGGCAAAAATGGTGATTTTTCATTCAAATATTCATGAAAAATACAAATTCCACTAAAATCCAACAAAAACTGCTGTGTCTCATTCTACCAGTATAACAAGATATTTGGCCATTTATTTCGAGTCGATGGCTCAAATGACCTGGGAGCTATTGAAAAAATTTGGCGGTGTATTCGCCAAAAATGGTGATTTTTCATTCAAATATTCATGAAAAATACAAATTCCACTAAAATCCAACAAAAACTGCTGTGTCTCATTCTACCAGTATAACCAGACATGTCGGCATTGATTTTGAGTCGATGGCTCAAATGACCTGGGAGCTATTGAAAAAATCGGGCGGTGTATTTGGCAAAAATGGTGAATTTTCATTCAAATATTCATGAAAAATACAAATTCCACTAAAATCCAACAAAAACTGCTGTGTCTCATTCTACCAGTATAACCAGACATGTCGGCATTGATTTGGAGTGGATGGCTCAAATGACCTGGGAGCTATTGAAAAAATCGGGCGGTGTATTTGGCAAAAATGGTGATTTTTCATTCAAATATTCATGAAAAATACAAATTCCACTAAAATCCAACAAAAACTGCTGTGTCTCATTCTACCAGTATAACCAGACATGTCGGCATTGATTTCCAGTCGATGGCTCAAATGACCTGGGAGCTATTGAAAAGATTGGGCGGTGTATTCGCCAAAAATGGTGATTTTTCATTCAAATATTCATGAAAAATACAAATTCCACTAAAATCCAACAAAAACTGCTGTGTCTCATTCTACCAGTATAACAAGATATTTGGCCATTTATTTCGAGTCGATGGCTCAAATGACCTGGGAGCTATTGAAAAAATTTGGCGGTGTATTCGCCAAAAATGGTGATTTTTCATTCAAATATTCATGAAAAATACAAATTCCACTAAAATCCAACAAAAACTGCTGTGTCTCATTCTACCAGTATAACCAGACATGTCGGCATTGATTTGGAGTGGATGGCTCAAATGACCTGGGAGCTATTGAAAAAATCGGGCGGTGTATTTGGCAAAAATGGTGATTTTTCATTCAAATATTCATGAAAAATACAAATTCCACTAAAATCCAACAAAAACTGCTGTGTCTCATTCTACCAGTATAACCAGACATGTCGGCATTGATTTGGAGTGGATGGCTCAAATGACCTGGGAGCTATTGAAAAAATCGGGCGGTGTATTTGGCAAAAATGGTGATTTTTCATTCAAATATTCATGAAAAATACAAATTCCACTAAAATCCAACAAAAACTGCTGTGTCTCATTCTACCAGTATAACCAGACATGTCGGCATTGATTTCGAGTCGATGGCTCAAATGACCTGGGAGCTATTGAAAAAATTGGGCGGTGTATTCGCCAAAAATGGTGATTTTTCATTCAAATATTCATGAAAAATACAGATTCCACTAAAATCCAACAAAAACTGCTGTGTCTCATTCTACCAGTATAACCAGACATGTCGGCATTGATTCCGAGTCGATGGCTCAAATGACCTGGGAGCTATTGAAAAAATTGGGCGGTGTATTCGCCAAAAATGGTGATTTTTCATTCAAATATTCATGAAAAATACAAATTCCACTAAAATCCAACAAAAACTGCTGTGTCTCATTCTACCAGTATAACCAGACATGTCGGCATTGATTTCCAGTCGATGGCTCAAATGACCTGGGAGCTATTGAAAAGATTGGGCGGTGTATTCGCCAAAAATGGTGATTTTTCATTCAAATATTCATGAAAAATACAAATTCCACTAAAATCCAACAAAAACTGCTGTGTCTCATTCTACCAGTATAACAAGACATGTCGGCATTGATTTGGAGTGGATGGCTCAAATGACCTGGGAGCTATTGAAAAAATCGGGCGGTGTATTTGGCAAAAATGGTGATTTTTCATTCAAATATTCATGAAAAATACAAATTCCACTAAAATCCAACAAAAACTGCTGTGTCTCATTCTACCAGTATAACCAGACATGTCGGCATTGATTTCCAGTCGATGGCTCAAATGACCTGGGAGCTATTGAAAAGATTGGGCGGTGTATTCGCCAAAAATGGTGATTTTTCATTCAAATATTCATGAAAAATACAAATTCCACTAAAATCCAACAAAAACTGCTGTGTCTCATTCTACCAGTATAACAAGATATTTGGCCATTTATTTCGAGTCGATGGCTCAAATGACCTGGGAGCTATTGAAAAAATCGGGCGGTGTATTTGGCAAAAATGGTGAATTTTCATTCAAATATTCATGAAAAATACAAATTCCACTAAAATCCAACAAAAACTGCTGTGTCTCATTCTACCAGTATAACCAGACATGTCGGCATTGATTTGGAGTGGATGGCTCAAATGACCTGGGAGCTATTGAAAAAATCGGGCGGTGTATTTGGCAAAAATGGTGATTTTTCATTCAAATATTCATGAAAAATACAAATTCCACTAAAATCCAACAAAAACTGCTGTGTCTCATTCTACCAGTATAACCAGACATGTCGGCATTGATTTCGAGTCGATGGCTCAAATGACCTGGGAGCTATTGAAAAAATTGGGCGGTGTATTCGCCAAAAATGGTGATTTTTCATTCAAATATTCATGAAAAATACAAATTCCACTAAAATCCAACAAAAACTGCTGTGTCTCATTCTACCAGTATAACCAGACATGTCGGCATTGATTCCGAGTCGATGGCTCAAATGACCTGGGAGCTATTGAAAAAATTGGGCGGTGTATTCGCCAAAAATGGTGATTTTTCATTCAAATATTCATGAAAAATACAAATTCCACTAAAATCCAACAAAAACTGCTGTGTCTCATTCTACCAGTATAACCAGACATGTCGGCATTGATTTCGAGTCGATGGCTCAAATGACCTGGGAGCTATTGAAAAAATCGGGCGGTGTATTCGCCAAAAATGGTGATTTTTCATATTCATGAAAAATACAAATTCCACTAAAATCCAACAAAAACTGCTGTGTCTCATTCTACCAGTATAACCAGACATGTCGGCATTGATTTCGAGTCGATGGCTCAAATGACCTGGGAGCTATTGAAAAAATCGGGCGGTGTATTCGCCAAAAATGGTGATTTTTCAATCAAATATTCATGAAAAATACAAATTCCACTAAAATCCAACAAAAACTGCTGTGTCTCATTCTACCAGTATAACAAGATATTTGGCCATTTATTTCGAGTCGATGGCTCAAATGACCTGGGAGCTATTGAAAAAATTTGGCGGTGTATTCGCCAAAAATGGTGATTTTTCATTCAAATATTCATGAAAAATACAAATTCCACTAAAATCCAACAAAAACTGCTGTGTCTCATTCTACCAGTATAACCAGACATGTCGGCATTGATTTCGAGTCGATGGCTCAAATGACCTGGGAGCTATTGAAAAAATTGGGCGGTGTATTCGCCAAAAATGGTGATTTTTCATTCAAATATTCATGAAAAATACAAATTCCACTAAAATCCAACAAAAACTGCTGTGTCTCATTCTACCAGTATAACCAGACATGTCGGCATTGATTTTGAGTCGATGGCTCAAATGACCTGGGAGCTATTGAAAAAATCGGGCGGTGTATTTGGCAAAAATGGTGAATTTTCATTCAAATATTCATGAAAAATACAAATTCCACTAAAATCCAACAAAAACTGCTGTGTCTCATTCTACCAGTATAACCAGACATGTCGGCATTGATTTGGAGTGGATGGCTCAAATGACCTGGGAGCTATTGAAAAAATCGGGCGGTGTATTTGGCAAAAATGGTGATTTTTCATTCAAATATTCATGAAAAATACAAATTCCACTAAAATCCAACAAAAACTGCTGTGTCTCATTCTACCAGTATAACCAGACATGTCGGCATTGATTTCGAGTCGATGGCTCAAATGACCTGGGAGCTATTGAAAAAATTGGGCGGTGTATTCGCCAAAAATGGTGATTTTTCATTCAAATATTCATGAAAAATACAAATTCCACTAAAATCCAACAAAAACTGCTGTGTCTCATTCTACCAGTATAACCAGACATGTCGGCATTGATTCCGAGTCGATGGCTCAAATGACCTGGGAGCTATTGAAAAAATTGGGCGGTGTATTCGCCAAAAATGGTGATTTTTCATTCAAATATTCATGAAAAATACAAATTCCACTAAAATCCAACAAAAACTGCTGTGTCTCATTCTACCAGTATAACCAGACATGTCGGCATTGATTTCGAGTCGATGGCTCAAATGACCTGGGAGCTATTGAAAAAATCGGGCGGTGTATTCGCCAAAAATGGTGATTTTTCATATTCATGAAAAATACAAATTCCACTAAAATCCAACAAAAACTGCTGTGTCTCATCCTACCAGTATAACCAGACATGTCGGCATTGATTTCGAGTCGATGGCTCAAATGACCTGGGAGCTATTGAAAAAAGTGGGCGGTGTATTCGCCAAAAATGGTGATTTTTCATTCAAATATTCATGAAAAATACAAATTCCACTAAAATCCAACAAAAACTGCTGTGTCTCATTCTACCAGTATAACCAGACATGTCGGCATTGATTTCGAGTCGATGGCTCAAATGACCTGGGATCTATTGAAAAAATTGGGCGGTGTATTCGCCAAAAATGGTGATTTTTCATTCAAATATTCATGAAAAATACAAATTCCACTAAAATCCAACAAAAACTGCTGTGTCTCATTCTACCAGTATAACAAGATATTTGGCCATTGATTTCGAGTGGATGGCTCAAATGACCTGGGAGCTATTGAAAAAATTTGGCGGTGTATTCGCCAAAAATGGTGATTTTTCATTCAAATATTCATGAAAAATACAAATTCCACTAAAATCCAACAAAAACTGCTGTGTCTCATTCTACCAGTATAACAAGATATTTGGCCATTTATTTCGAGTCGATGGCTCAAATGACCTGGGAGCTATTGAAAAAATTTGGCGGTGTATTCGCCAAAAATGGTGATTTTTCATTCAAATATTCATGAAAAATACAAATTCCACTAAAATCCAACAAAAACTGCTGTGTCTCAATCTACCAGTATAACCAGACATGTCGGCATTGATTTCGAGTCGATGGCTCAAATGACCTGGGAGCTATTGAAAAAATTGGGCGGTGTATTCGCCAAAAATGGTGATTTTTCATTCAAATATTCATGAAAAATACAAATTCCACTAAAATCCAACAAAAACTGCTGTGTCTCATTCTACCAGTATAACCAGACATGTCGGCATTGATTTTGAGTCGATGGCTCAAATGACCTGGGAGCTATTGAAAAAATCGGGCGGTGTATTTGGCAAAAATGGTGAATTTTCATTCAAATATTCATGAAAAATACAAATTCCACTAAAATCCAACAAAAACTGCTGTGTCTCATTCTACCAGTATAACCAGACATGTCGGCATTGATTTGGAGTGGATGGCTCAAATGACCTGGGAGCTATTGAAAAAATCGGGCGGTGTATTTGGCAAAAATGGTGATTTTTCATTCAAATATTCATGAAAAATACAAATTCCACTAAAATCCAACAAAAACTGCTGTGTCTCATTCTACCAGTATAACCAGACATGTCGGCATTGATTTCGAGTCGATGGCTCAAATGACCTGGGAGCTATTGAAAAAATTGGGCGGTGTATTCGCCAAAAATGGTGATTTTTCATTCAAATATTCATGAAAAATACAAATTCCACTAAAATCCAACAAAAACTGCTGTGTCTCATTCTACCAGTATAACAAGATATTTGGCCATTGATTTCGAGTCGATGGCTCAAATGACCTGGGAGCTATTGAAAAAATTGGGCGGTGTATTTGGCAAAAATGGTGATTTTTCATTCAAATATTCATGAAAAATACAAATTCCACTAAAATCCAACAAAAACTGCTGTGTCTCATTCTACCAGTATAACCAGACATGTCGGCATTGATTTCGAGTCGATGGCTCAAATGACCTGGGAGCTATTGAAAAAATTGGGCGGTGTATTCGCCAAAAATGGTGATTTTTCATTCAAATATTCATGAAAAATACAAATTCCACTAAAATCCAACAAAAACTGCTGTGTCTCATTCTACCAGTATAACCAGACATGTCGGCATTGATTCCGAGTCGATGGCTCAAATGACCTGGGAGCTATTGAAAAAATTGGGCGGTGTATTCGCCAAAAATGGTGATTTTTCATTCAAATATTCATGAAAAATACAAATTCCACTAAAATCCAACAAAAACTGCTGTGTCTCATTCTACCAGTATAACCAGACATGTCGGCATTGATTTCGAGTCGATGGCTCAAATGACCTGGGAGCTATTGAAAAAATCGGGCGGTGTATTCGCCAAAAATGGTGATTTTTCATATTCATGAAAAATACAAATTCCACTAAAATCCAACAAAAACTGCTGTGTCTCATCCTACCAGTATAACCAGACATGTCGGCATTGATTTCGAGTCGATGGCTCAAATGACCTGGGAGCTATTGAAAAAAGTGGGCGGTGTATTCGCCAAAAATGGTGATTTTTCATTCAAATATTCATGAAAAATACAAATTCCACTAAAATCCAACAAAAACTGCTGTGTCTCATTCTACCAGTATAACCAGACATGTCGGCATTGATTTCGAGTCGATGGCTCAAATGACCTGGGATCTATTGAAAAAATTGGGCGGTGTATTCGCCAAAAATGGTGATTTTTCATTCAAATATTCATGAAAAATACAAATTCCACTAAAATCCAACAAAAACTGCTGTGTCTCATTCTACCAGTATAACAAGATATTTGGCCATTGATTTCGAGTCGATGGCTCAAATGACCTGGGAGCTATTGAAAAAATTTGGCGGTGTATTCGCCAAAAATGGTGATTTTTCATTCAAATATTCATGAAAAATACAAATTCCACTAAAATCCAACAAAAACTGCTGTGTCTCATTCTACCAGTATAACAAGATATTTGGCCATTTATTTCGAGTCGATGGCTCAAATGACCTGGGAGCTATTGAAAAAATTTGGCGGTGTATTCGCCAAAAATGGTGATTTTTCATTCAAATATTCATGAAAAATACAAATTCCACTAAAATCCAACAAAAACTGCTGTGTCTCATTCTACCAGTATAACCAGACATGTCGGCATTGATTTCGAGTCGATGGCTCAAATGACCTGGGAGCTATTGAAAAAATTGGGCGGTGTATTCGCCAAAAATGGTGATTTTTCATTCAAATATTCATGAAAAATACAAATTCCACTAAAATCCAACAAAAACTGCTGTGTCTCATTCTACCAGTATAACCAGACATGTCGGCATTGATTTTGAGTCGATGGCTCAAATGACCTGGGAGCTATTGAAAAAATCGGGCGGTGTATTTGGCAAAAATGGTGAATTTTCATTCAAATATTCATGAAAAATACAAATTCCACTAAAATCCAACAAAAACTGCTGTGTCTCATTCTACCAGTATAACCAGACATGTCGGCATTGATTTGGAGTGGATGGCTCAAATGACCTGGGAGCTATTGAAAAAATCGGGCGGTGTATTTGGCAAAAATGGTGATTTTTCATTCAAATATTCATGAAAAATACAAATTCCACTAAAATCCAACAAAAACTGCTGTGTCTCATTCTACCAGTATAACCAGACATGTCGGCATTGATTTCGAGTCGATGGCTCAAATGACCTGGGAGCTATTGAAAAAATTGGGCGGTGTATTCGCCAAAAATGGTGATTTTTCATTCAAATATTCATGAAAAATACAAATTCCACTAAAATCCAACAAAAACTGCTGTGTCTCATTCTACCAGTATAACAAGATATTTGGCCATTGATTTCGAGTCGATGGCTCAAATGACCTGGGAGCTATTGAAAAAATTGGGCGGTGTATTCGCCAAAAATGGTGATTTTTCATTCAAATATTCATGAAAAATACAAATTCCACTAAAATCCAACAAAAACTGCTGTGTCTCATTCTACCAGTATAACCAGACATGTCGGCATTGATTTCGAGTCGATGGCTCAAATGACCTGGGAGCTATTGAAAAAATCGGGCGGTGTATTCGCCAAAAATGGTGATTTTTCATATTCATGAAAAATACAAATTCCACTAAAATCCAACAAAAACTGCTGTGTCTCATCCTACCAGTATAACCAGACATGTCGGCATTGATTTCGAGTCGATGGCTCAAATGACCTGGGAGCTATTGAAAAAAGTGGGCGGTGTATTCGCCAAAAATGGTGATTTTTCATTCAAATATTCATGAAAAATACAAATTCCACTAAAATCCAACAAAAACTGCTGTGTCTCATTCTACCAGTATAACCAGACATGTCGGCATTGATTTCGAGTCGATGGCTCAAATGACCTGGGAGCTATTGAAAAAAGTGGGCGGTGTATTCGCCAAAAATGGTGATTTTTCATTCAAATATTCATGAAAAATACAAATTCCACTAAAATCCAACAAAAACTGCTGTGTCTCATTCTACCAGTATAACAAGATATTTGGCCATTGATTTCGAGTCGATGGCTCAAATGACCTGGGAGCTATTGAAAAAATTTGGCGGTGTATTCGCCAAAAATGGTGATTTTTCATTCAAATATTCATGAAAAATACAAATTCCACTAAAATCCAACAAAAACTGCTGTGTCTCATTCTACCAGTATAACAAGATATTTGGCCATTTATTTCGAGTCGATGGCTCAAATGACCTGGGAGCTATTGAAAAAATTTGGCGGTGTATTCGCCAAAAATGGTGATTTTTCATTCAAATATTCATGAAAAATACAAATTCCACTAAAATCCAACAAAAACTGCTGTGTCTCATTCTACCAGTATAACCAGACATGTCGGCATTGATTTCGAGTCGATGGCTCAAATGACCTGGGAGCTATTGAAAAAATTGGGCGGTGTATTCGCCAAAAATGGTGATTTTTCATTCAAATATTCATGAAAAATACAAATTCCACTAAAATCCAACAAAAACTGCTGTGTCTCATTCTACCAGTATAACCAGACATGTCGGCATTGATTTTGAGTCGATGGCTCAAATGACCTGGGAGCTATTGAAAAAATCGGGCGGTGTATTTGGCAAAAATGGTGAATTTTCATTCAAATATTCATGAAAAATACAAATTCCACTAAAATCCAACAAAAACTGCTGTGTCTCATTCTACCAGTATAACCAGACATGTCGGCATTGATTCCGAGTCGATGGCTCAAATGACCTGGGAGCTATTGAAAAAATTGGGCGGTGTATTCGCCAAAAATGGTGATTTTTCATTCAAATATTCATGAAAAATACAAATTCCACTAAAATCCAACAAAAACTGCTGTGTCTCATTCTACCAGTATAACCAGACATGTCGGCATTGATTTCGAGTCGATGGCTCAAATGACCTGGGAGCTATTGAAAAAATCGGGCGGTGTATTCGCCAAAAATGGTGATTTTTCATATTCATGAAAAATACAAATTCCACTAAAATCCAACAAAAACTGCTGTGTCTCATCCTACCAGTATAACCAGACATGTCGGCATTGATTTCGAGTCGATGGCTCAAATGACCTGGGAGCTATTGAAAAAAGTGGGCGGTGTATTCGCCAAAAATGGTGATTTTTCATTCAAATATTCATGAAAAATACAAATTCCACTAAAATCCAACAAAAACTGCTGTGTCTCATTCTACCAGTATAACCAGACATGTCGGCATTGATTTCGAGTCGATGGCTCAAATGACCTGGGATCTATTGAAAAAATTGGGCGGTGTATTCGCCAAAAATGGTGATTTTTCATTCAAATATTCATGAAAAATACAAATTCCACTAAAATCCAACAAAAACTGCTGTGTCTCATTCTACCAGTATAACAAGATATTTGGCCATTGATTTCGAGTCGATGGCTCAAATGACCTGGGAGCTATTGAAAAAATTTGGCGGTGTATTCGCCAAAAATGGTGATTTTTCATTCAAATATTCATGAAAAATACAAATTCCACTAAAATCCAACAAAAACTGCTGTGTCTCATTCTACCAGTATAACCAGACATGTCGGCATTGATTTCGAGTCGATGGCTCAAATTACCTGGGAGCTATTGAAAAAATCGGGCGGTGTATTTGGCAAAAATGGTGATTTTTCATTCAAATATTCATGAAAAATACAAATTCCACTAAAATCCAACAAAAACTGCTGTGTCTCATTCTACCAGTGTAACCAGACATGTCGGCATTGATTTCGAGTCGATGGATCAAATGACCTGGGAGCTATTGAAAAAATCGGGCGGTGTATTTGGCAAAAATGGTGATTTTTCATTCAAATATTCATGAAAAATACAAATTCCACTAAAATCCAACAAAAACTGCTGTGTCTCATTCTACCAGTATAACCAGACATGTCGGCATTGATTTCGAGTCGATGGCTCAAATGACCTGGGAGCTATTGAAAAAATCGGGCGGTGTATTCGCCAAAAATGGTGATTTTTCATATTCATGAAAAATACAAATTCCACTAAAATCCAACAAAAACTGCTGTGTCTCATCCTACCAGTATAACCAGACATGTCGGCATTGATTTCGAGTCGATGGCTCAAATGACCTGGGAGCTATTGAAAAAATCGGGCGGTGTATTTGGCAAAAATGGTGATTTTTCATTCAAATATTCATGAAAAATACAAATTCCACTAAAATCCAACAAAAACTGCTGTGCCTCATTCTACCAGTATAACCAGACATGTCGGCATTGATTTCGAGTCGATGGCTCAAATGACCTGGGAGCTATTGAAAAAATTGGGCGGTGTATTTGGCAAAAATGGTGATTTTTCATTCAAATGTTCATGAAAAATACAAATTCCACTAAAATCCAACAAAAACTGCTGTGTCTCATTCTACCAGTATAACCAGACATGTCGGCATTGATTTCGAGTCGATGGCTCAAATGACCTGGGAGCTATTGAAAAAATCGGGCGGTGTATTTGGCAAAAATGGTGATTTTTCATTCAAATATTCATGAAAAATACAAATTCCACTAAAATCCAACAAAAACTGCTGTGTCTCATTCGACCAGTATAACCAGACATGTCGGCATTGATTTCGAGTCGATGGCTCAAATGACCTGGGAGCTATTGAAAAAATCGGGCGGTGTATTTGGCAAAAATGGTGATTTTTCATTCAAATATTCATGAAAAATACAAATTCCACTAAAATCCAACAAAAACTGCTGTGTCTCATTCTACCAGTATAACCAGACATGTCGGCATTGATTTCGAGTCGATGGCTCAAATGACCTGGGAGCTATTGAAAAAATCGGGCGGTGTATTTGGCAAAAATGGTGATTTTTCATTCAAATATTCATGAAAAATACAAATTCCACTAAAATCCAACAAAAACTGCTGTGTCTCATTCTACCAGTATAACCAGACATGTCGGCATTGAATTCGAGTCGATGGCTCAAATGACCTGGGAGCTATTGAAAAAATCGGGCGGTGTATTTGGCAAAAATGGTGATTTTTCATTCAAATATTCATGAAAAATACAAATTCCACTAAAATCCAACAAAAACTGCTGTGTCTCATTCTACCAGTATAACCAGACATGTCGGCATTGATTTCGAGTCGATGGCTCAAATGACCTGGGAGCTATTGAAAAAATCGGGCGGTGTATTTGGCAAAAATGGTGATTTTTCATTCAAATATTCATGAAAAATACAAATTCCACTAAAATCCAACAAAAACTGCTGTGTCTCATTCTACCAGTATAACCAGACATGTCGGCATTGATTTCGAGTCGATGGCTCAAATGACCTGGGAGCTATTGAAAAAATTGGGCGGTGTATTCGCCAAAAATGGTGATTTTTCATTCAAATATTCATGAAAAATACAAATTCCACTAAAATCCAACAAAAACTGCTGTGTCTCATTCTACCAGTATAACCAGACATGTCGGCATTGATTTTGAGTCGATGGCTCAAATGACCTGGGAGCTATTGAAAAAATCGGGCGGTGTATTTGGCAAAAATGGTGAATTTTCATTCAAATATTCATGAAAAATACAAATTCCACTAAAATCCAACAAAAACTGCTGTGTCTCATTCTACCAGTATAACCAGACATGTCGGCATTGATTTGGAGTGGATGGCTCAAATGACCTGGGAGCTATTGAAAAAATCGGGCGGTGTATTTGGCAAAAATGGTGATTTTTCATTCAAATATTCATGAAAAATACAAATTCCACTAAAATCCAACAAAAACTGCTGTGTCTCATTCTACCAGTATAACCAGACATGTCGGCATTGATTTCGAGTCGATGGCTCAAATGACCTGGGAGCTATTGAAAAAATTGGGCGGTGTATTCGCCAAAAATGGTGATTTTTCATTCAAATATTCATGAAAAAATACAAATTCCACTAAAATCCAACAAAAACTGCTGTGTCTCATTCTACCAGTATAACCAGACATGTCGGCATTGATTCCGAGTCGATGGCTCAAATGACCTGGGAGCTATTGAAAAAATTGGGCGGTGTATTCGCCAAAAATGGTGATTTTTCATTCAAATATTCATGAAAAATACAAATTCCACTAAAATCCAACAAAAACTGCTGTGTCTCATTCTACCAGTATAACCAGACATGTCGGCATTGATTTCGAGTCGATGGCTCAAATGACCTGGGAGCTATTGAAAAAATCGGGCGGTGTATTCGCCAAAAATGGTGATTTTTCATATTCATGAAAAATACAAATTCCACTAAAATCCAACAAAAACTGCTGTGTCTCATCCTACCAGTATAACCAGACATGTCGGCATTGATTTCGAGTCGATGGCTCAAATGACCTGGGAGCTATTGAAAAAAGTGGGCGGTGTATTCGCCAAAAATGGTGATTTTTCATTCAAATATTCATGAAAAATACAAATTCCACTAAAATCCAACAAAAACTGCTGTGTCTCATTCTACCAGTATAACCAGACATGTCGGCATTGATTTCGAGTCGATGGCTCAAATGACCTGGGATCTATTGAAAAAATTGGGCGGTGTATTCGCCAAAAATGGTGATTTTTCATTCAAATATTCATGAAAAATACAAATTCCACTAAAATCCAACAAAAACTGCTGTGTCTCATTCTACCAGTATAACAAGATATTTGGCCATTGATTTCGAGTCGATGGCTCAAATGACCTGGGAGCTATTGAAAAAATTTGGCGGTGTATTCGCCAAAAATGGTGATTTTTCATTCAAATATTCATGAAAAATACAAATTCCACTAAAATCCAACAAAAACTGCTGTGTCTCATTCTACCAGTATAACCAGACATGTCGGCATTGATTTCGAGTCGATGGCTCAAATGACCTGGGAGCTATTGAAAAAATCGGGCGGTGTATTTGGCAAAAATGGTGATTTTTCATTCAAATATTCATGAAAAATACAAATTCCACTAAAATCCAACAAAAACTGCTGTGTCTCATTCTACCAGTGTAACCAGACATGTCGGCATTGATTTCGAGTCGATGGATCAAATGACCTGGGAGCTATTGAAAAAATCGGGCGGTGTATTTGGCAAAAATGGTGATTTTTCATTCAAATATTCATGAAAAATACAAATTCCACTAAAATCCAACAAAAACTGCTGTGTCTCATTCTACCAGTATAACCAGACATGTCGGCATTGATTTCGAGTCGATGGCTCAAATGACCTGGGAGCTATTGAAAAAATCGGGCGGTGTATTTGGCAGAAATGGTGATTTTTCATTCAAATATTCATGAAAAATACAAATTCCACTAAAATCCAACAAAAACTGCTGTGTCTCATTCTACCAGTATAACCAGACATGTCGGCATTGATTTCGAGTCGATGGCTCAAATGACCTGGGAGCTATTGAAAAAATCGGGCGGTGTATTTGGCAAAAATGGTGATTTTTCATTCAAATATTCATGAAAAATACAAATTCCACTAAAATCCAACAAAAACTGCTGTGTCTCATTCTACCAGTATAACCAGACATGTCGGCATTGATTTCGAGTCGATGGCTCAAATGACCTGGGAGCTATTGAAAAAATCGGGCGGTGTATTTGGCAAAAATGGTGATTTTTCATTCAAATGTTCATGAAAAATACAAATTCCACTAAAATCCAACAAAAACTGCTGTGTCTCATTCTACCAGTATAACCAGACATGTCGGCATTGATTTCGAGTCGATGGCTCAAATGACCTGGGAGCTATTGAAAAAATCGGGCGGTGTATTTGGCAAAAATGGTGATTTTTCATTCAAATATTCATGAAAAATACAAATTCCACTAAAATCCAACAAAAACTGCTGTGTCTCATTCGACCAGTATAACCAGACATGTCGGCATTGATTTCGAGTCGATGGCTCAAATGACCTGGGAGCTATTGAAAAAAGTGGGCGGTGTATTCGCCAAAAATGGTGATTTTTCATTCAAATATTCATGAAAAATACAAATTCCACTAAAATCCAACAAAAACTGCTGTGTCTCATTCTACCAGTATAACCAGACATGTCGGCATTGATTTCGAGTCGATGGCTCAAATGACCTGGGAGCTATTGAAAAAATCGGGCGGTGTATTCGCCAAAAATGGTGATTTTTCAATCAAATATTCATGAAAAATACAAATTCCACTAAAATCCAACAAAAACTGCTGTGTCTCATTCTACCAGTATAACAAGATATTTGGCCATTTATTTCGAGTCGATGGCTCAAATGACCTGGGAGCTATTGAAAAAATTTGGCGGTGTATTCGCCAAAAATGGTGATTTTTCATTCAAATATTCATGAAAAATACAAATTCCACTAAAATCCAACAAAAACTGCTGTGTCTCATTCTACCAGTATAACCAGACATGTCGGCATTGATTTCGAGTCGATGGCTCAAATGACCTGGGAGCTATTGAAAAAATTGGGCGGTGTATTCGCCAAAAATGGTGATTTTTCATTCAAATATTCATGAAAAATACAAATTCCACTAAAATCCAACAAAAACTGCTGTGTCTCATTCTACCAGTATAACCAGACATGTCGGCATTGATTTCGAGTCGATGGCTCAAATGACCTGGGAGCTATTGAAAAAATTGGGCGGTGTATTCGCCAAAAATGGTGATTTTTCATTCAAATATTCATGAAAAATACAAATTCCACTAAAATCCAACAAAAACTGCTGTGTCTCATTCTACCAGTATAACCAGACATGTCGGCATTGATTTGGAGTGGATGGCTCAAATGACCTGGGAGCTATTGAAAAAATCGGGCGGTGTATTTGGCAAAAATGGTGATTTTTCATTCAAATATTCATGAAAAATACAAATTCCACTAAAATCCAACAAAAACTGCTGTGCCTCATTCTACCAGTATAACCAGACATGTCGGCATTGATTTGGAGTGGATGGCTCAAATGACCTGGGAGCTATTGAAAAAATCGGGCGGTGTATTTGGCAAAAATGGTGATTTTTCATTCAAATATTCATGAAAAATACAAATTCCACTAAAATCCAACAAAAACTGCTGTGTCTCATTCTACCAGTATAACCAGACATGTCGGCATTGATTTCGAGTCGATGGCTCAAATGACCTGGGAGCTATTGAAAAAATCGGGCGGTGTATTTGGCAAAAATGGTGATTTTTTCATTCAAATATTCATGAAAAATACAAATTCCACTAAAATCCAACAAAAACTGCTGTGTCTCATTCTACCAGTATAACCAGACATGTCGGCATTGATTTCGAGTCGATGGCTCAAATGACCTGGGAGCTATTGAAAAAATCGGGCGGTGTATTTGGCAAAAATGGTGATTTTTCATTCAAATATTCATGAAAAATACAAATTCCACTAAAATCCAACAAAAACTGCTGTGTCTCATTCTACCAGTATAACCAGACATGTCGGCATTGATTTCGAGTCGATGGCTCAAATGACCTGGGAGCTATTGAAAAAAGTGGGCGGTGTATTCGCCAAAAATGGTGATTTTTCATTCAAATATTCATGAAAAATACAAATTCCACTAAAATCCAACAAAAACTGCCGTGTCTCATTCTACCAGTATAACCAGACATGTCGGCATTGATTTCGAGTCGATGGCTCAAATGACCTGGGAGCTATTGAAAAAATTGGGCGGTGTATTCGCCAAAAATGGTGATTTTTCATTCAAATATTCATGAAAAATACAAATTCCACTAAAATCCAACAAAAACTGCTGTGTCTCATTCTACCAGTATAACCAGACATGTCGGCATTGATTTCGAGTCGATGGCTCAAATGACCTGGGAGCTATTGAAAAAATCGGGCGGTGTATTCGCCAAAAATGGTGATTTTTCAATCAAATATTCATGAAAAATACAAATTCCACTAAAATCCAACAAAAACTGCTGTGTCTCATTCTACCAGTATAACAAGATATTTGGCCATTTATTTCGAGTCGATGGCTCAAATGACCTGGGAGCTATTGAAAAAATTTGGCGGTGTATTCGCCAAAAATGGTGATTTTTCATTCAAATATTCATGAAAAATACAAATTCCACTAAAATCCAACAAAAACTGCTGTGTCTCATTCTACCAGTATAACCAGACATGTCGGCATTGATTTCGAGTCGATGGCTCAAATGACCTGGGAGCTATTGAAAAAATCGGGCGGTGTATTCGCCAAAAATGGTGATTTTTCATATTCATGAAAAATACAAATTCCACTAAAATCCAACAAAAACTGCTGTGTCTCATTCTACCAGTATAACCAGACATGTCGGCATTGATTTCGAGTCGATGGCTCAAATGACCTGGGAGCTATTGAAAAAATCGGGCGGTGTATTTGGCAAAAATGGTGATTTTTCATTCAAATATTCATGAAAAATACAAATTCCACTAAAATCCAACAAAAACAGCTGTGTCTCATTCTACCAGTATAACCAGACATGTCGGCATTGATTTCGAGTCGATGGCTCAAATGACCTGGGAGCTATTGAAAAAATCGGGCGGTGTATTTGGCAAAAATGGTGATTTTTCATTCAAATATTCATGAAAAATACAAATTCCACTAAAATCCAACAAAAACTGCTGTGTCTCATTCTACCAGTATAACCAGACATGTCGGCATTGATTTCGAGTCGATGGCTCAAATGACCTGGGAGCTATTGAAAAAATCGGGCGGTGTATTTGGCAAAAATGGTGATTTTTCATTCAAATATTCATGAAAAATACAAATTCCACTAAAATCCAACAAAAACTGCTGTGTCTCATTCTACCAGTATAACCAGACATGTCGGCATTGATTTCGAGTCGATGGCTCAAATGACCTGGGATCTATTGAAAAAATCGGGCGGTGTATTTGGCAAAAATGGTGATTTTTCATTCAAATATTCATGAAAAATACAAATTCCACTAAAATCCAACAAAAACTGCTGTGTCTCATTCTACCAGTATAACCAGACATGTCGGCATTGATTTCGAGTCGATGGCTCAAATGACCTGGGAGCTATTGAAAAAAGTGGGCGGTGTATTCGCCAAAAATGGTGATTTTTCATTCAAATATTCATGAAAAATACAAATTCCACTAAAATCCAACAAAAACTGCTGTGTCTCATTCTACCAGTATAACCAGACATGTCGGCATTGATTTCGAGTCGATGGCTCAAATGACCTGGGAGCTATTGAAAAAATCGGGCGGTGTATTTGGCAAAAATGGTGATTTTTCATTCAAATATTCATGAAAAATACAAATTCCACTAAAATCCAACAAAAACAGCTGTGTCTCATTCTACCAGTATAACCAGACATGTCGGCATTGATTTCGAGTCGATGGCTCAAATGACCTGGGAGCTATTGAAAAAATCGGGCGGTGTATTTGGCAAAAATGGTGATTTTTCATTCAAATATTCATGAAAAATACAAATTCCACTAAAATCCAACAAAAACTGCTGTGTCTCATTCTACCAGTATAACCAGACATGTCGGCATTGATTTCGAGTCGATGGCTCAAATGACCTGGGAGCTATTGAAAAAATCGGGCGGTGTATTTGGCAAAAATGGTGATTTTTCATTCAAATATTCATGAAAAATACAAATTCCACTAAAATCCAACAAAAACTGCTGTGTCTCATTCTACCAGTATAACCAGACATGTCGCGATGATTTCGAGTCGATGGATCAAATGACCTGGGAGCTATTGAAAAAATCGGGCGGTGTATTCGCCAAAAATGGTGATTTTTCATTCAAATATTCATGAAAAATACAAATTCCACTAAAATCCAACAAAAACTGCTGTGTCTCATTCTACCAGTATAACCAGACATGTCGGCATTGATTTCGAGTCGATGGCTCAAATGACCTGGGAGCTATTGAAAAAATCGGGCGGTGTATTTGGCAAAAATGTTGATTTTTCTTGAATATTCATGAAGAATACAAATTCCACTAAAATCCAACAAAAACTGCTGTGTCTCATTCTACCAGTATAACCAGACATGTCGGCATTGATTTCGAGTCGATGGCTCAAATGACCTGGGAGCTATTGAAAAAATCGGGCGGTGTATTTGGCAAAAATGGTGATTTTTCATTCAAATATTCATGAAAAATACAAATTCCACTAAAATCCAACAAAAACTGCTGTGTCTCATTCTACCAGTATAACCAGACATGTCGGAATTGATTTCGAGTCGATGGCTCAAATGACCTGGGAGCTATTGAAAAAAGTGGGCGGTGTATTCGCCAAAAATGGTGATTTTTCATTCAAATATTCATGAAAAATACAAATTCCACTAAAATCCAACAAAAACTGCTGTGTCTCATTCTACCAGTATAACCAGACATGTCGGCATTGATTTCGAGTCAATGGCTCAAATGACCTGGGAGCTATTGAAAAAATCGGGCGGTGTATTTGGCAAAAATGGTGATTTTTCATTCAAATATTCATGAAAAATACAAATTCCACTAAAATCCAACAAAAACAGCTGTGTCTCATTCTACCAGTATAACCAGACATGTCGGCATTGATTTCGAGTCGATGGCTCAAATGACCTGGGAGCTATTGAAAAAATCGGGCGGTGTATTTGGCAAAAATGGTGATTTTTCATTCAAATATTCATGAAAAATACAAATTCCACTAAAATCCAACAAAAACTGCTTTGTCTCATTCTACCAGTATAACCAGACATGTCGGCATTGATTTGGAGTGGATGGCTCAAATGACCTGGGAGCTATTGAAAAAATCGGGCGGTGTATTTGGCAAAAATGGTGATTTTTCATTCAAATATTCATGAAAAATACAAATTCCACTAAAATCCAACAAAAACTGCTGTGTCTCATTCTACCAGTATAACCAGACATGTCGCGATGATTTCGAGTCGATGGATCAAATGACCTGGGAGCTATTGAAAAAATCAGGCGGTGTATTCGTCAAAAATGGTGATTTTTCATTCAAATATTCATGAAAAATACAAATTCCACTAAAATCCAACAAAAACTGCTGTGTCTCATTCTACCAGTATAACCAGACATGTCGGCATTGATTTGGAGTCGATGGCTCAAATGACCTGGGAGCTATTGAAAAAATCGGGCGGTGTATTTGGCAAAAATGTTGATTTTTCTTGAATATTCATGAAGAATACAAATTCCACTAAAATCCAACAAAAACTGCTGTGTCTCATTCTACCAGTATAACCAGACATGTCGGCATTGATTTCGAGTCGATGGCTCAAATGACCTGGGAGCTATTGAAAAAATTGGGCGGTGTATTCGCCAAAAATGGTGATTTTTCATTCAAATATTCATGAAAAATACAAATTCCACTAAAATCCAACAAAAACTGCTGTGTCTCATTCTACCAGTATAACCAGACATGTCGGCATTGATTTCGAGTCGATGGCTCAAATGACCTGGGAGCTATTGAATAAATTGGGCGGTGTATTCGCCAAAAATGGTGATTTTTCATTCAAATATTCATGAAAAATACAAATTCCACTAAAATCCAACAAAAACTGCTGTGTCTCATTCTACCAGTATAACCAGACATGTCGGCATTGATTTCGAGTCGATGGCTCAAATGACCTGGGAGCTATTGAAAAAATTTGGCGGTGTATTCGCCAAAAATGGTGATTTTTCATTCAAATATTCATGAAAAATACAAATTCCACGAAAATCCAACAAAAACTGCTGTGTCTCATTCTACCAGTATAACCAGACATGTCGGCATTGATTTCGAGTCGATGGCTCAAATGACCTGGGATCTATTGAAAAAATCGGGCGGTGTATTTGGCAAAAATGGTGATTTTTCATTCAAATATTCATGAAAAATACAAATTCCACTAAAATCCAACAAAAACTGCTGTGTCTCATTCTACCAGTATAACCAGACATGTCGGCATTGATTTCGAGTCGATGGCTCAAATGACCTGGGAGCTATTGAAAAAATTTGGCGGTGTATTCGCCAAAAATGGTGATTTTTCATTCAAATATTCATGAAAAATACAAATTCCACTAAAATCCAACAAAAACTGCTGTGTCTCATTCTACCAGTATAACCAGACATGTCGGCATTGATTTCGAGTCGATGGCTCAAATGACCTGGGATCTATTGAAAAAATCGGGCGGTGTATTTGGCAAAAATGGTGATTTTTCATTCAAATATTCATGAAAAATACAAATTCCACTAAAATCCAACAAAAACTGCTGTGTCTCATTCTACCAGTATAACCAGACATGTCGGCATTGATTTCGAGTCGATGGCCGAAATGACCTGGGAGCTATTGAAAAAAGTGGGCGGTGTATTCGCCAAAAATGGTGATTTTTCATTCAAATATTCATGAAAAATACAAATTCCACTAAAATCCAACAAAAACTGCTGTGTCTCATTCTACGAGTATAACCAGACATGTCGGCATTGATTTCGAGTCGATGGCTCAAATGACCTGGGAGCTATTGAAAAAATCGGGCGGTGTATTTGGCAAAAATGGTGATTTTTCATTCAAATATTCATGAAAAATACAAATTCCACTAAAATCCAACAAAAACAGCTGTGTCTCATTCTACCAGTATAACCAGACATGTCGGCATTGATTTCGAGTCGATGGCTCAAATGACCTGGGAGCTATTGAAAAAATCGGGCGGTGTATTTGGCAAAAATGGTGATTTTTCATTCAAATATTCATGAAAAATACAAATTCCACTAAAATCCAACAAAAACTGCTGTGTCTCATTCTACCAGTATAACCAGACATGTCGGCATTGATTTCGAGTCGATGGCTCAAATGACCTGGGAGCTATTGAAAAAATCGGGCGGTGTATTTGGCAAAAATGGTGATTTTTCATTCAAATATTCATGAAAAATACAAATTCCACTAAAATCCAACAAAAACTGCTGTGTCTCATTCTACCAGTATAACCAGACATGTCGGCATTGATTTCGAGTCGATGGCCGAAATGACCTGGGAGCTATTGAAAAAAGTGGGCGGTGTATTCGCCAAAAATGGTGATTTTTCATTCAAATATTCATGAAAAATACAAATTCCACTAAAATCCAACAAAAACTGCTGTGTCTCATTCTACCAGTATAACCAGACATGTCGGCATTGATTTCGAGTCGATGGCTCAAATGACCTGGGAGCTATTGAAAAAATCGGGCGGTGTATTTGGCAAAAATGGTGATTTTTCATTCAAATATTCATGAAAAATACAAATTCCACTAAAATCCAACAAAAACTGCTGTGTCTCATTCTACCAGTATAACCAGACATGTCGGCATTGATTTCGAGTCGATGGCTCAAATGACCTGGGAGCTATTGAAAAAATCGGGCGGTGTATTTGGCAAAAATGGTGATTTTTCATTCAAATATTCATGAAAAATACAAATTCCACTAAAATCCAACAAAAACAGCTGTGTCTCATTCTACCAGTATAACCAGACATGTCGGCATTGATTTCGAGTCGATGGCTCAAATGACCTGGGAGCTATTGAAAAAATCGGGCGGTGTATTTGGCAAAAATGGTGATTTTTCATTCAAATATTCATGAAAAATACAAATTCCACTAAAATCCAACAAAAACTGCTGTGTCTCATTCTACCAGTATAACCAGACATGTCGCGATGATTTCGAGTCGATGGATCAAATGACCTGGGAGCTATTGAAAAAATCGGGCGGTGTATTCGCCAAAAATGGTGATTTTTCATTCAAATATTCATGAAAAATACAAATTCCACTAAAATCCAACAAAAACTGCTGTGTCTCATTCTACCAGTATAACCAGACATGTCGGCATTGATTTGGAGTCGATGGCTCAAATGACCTGGGAGCTATTGAAAAAATCGGGCGGTGTATTTGGCAAAAATGTTGATTTTTCTTGAATATTCATGAAGAATACAAATTCCACTAAAATCCAACAAAAACTGCTGTGTCTCATTCTACCAGTATAACCAGACATGTCGGCATTGATTTCGAGTCGATGGCTCAAATGACCTGGGAGCTATTGAAAAAATTGGGCGGTGTATTCGCCAAAAATGGTGATTTTTCATTCAAATATTCATGAAAAATACAAATTCCACTAAAATCCAACAAAAACTGCTGTGTCTCATTCTACCAGTATAACCAGACATGTCGGCATTGATTTCGAGTCGATGGCTCAAATGACCTGGGAGCTATTGAAAAAATCGGGCGGTGTATTCGCCAAAAATGGTGATTTTTCATTCAAATATTCATGAAAAATACAAATTCCACTAAAATCCAACAAAAACTGCTGTGTCTCATTCTACCAGTATAACCAGACATGTCGGCATTGATTTTGAGTCGATGGCTCAAATGACCTGGGACCTATTGAAAAAAGTGGGCGGTGTATTCGCCAAAAATGGTGATTTTTCATTAAAATATTCATGAAAAATACAAATTCCACTAAAATCCAACAAAAACTGCTGTGTCTCATTCTACCAGTATAACCAGACATGTCGGCATTGATTTGGAGTCGATGGCTCAAATGACCTGGGACCTATTCAAAAAATCGGGCGGTGTATTCGCCAAAAATGGTGATTTTTCATTAAAATATTCATGAAAAATACAAATTCCACTAAAATCCAATAAAAACTGCTGTGTCTCATTCTACCAGTATAACAAGATATTTGGCCACACACACCTGCTCCAAAAACTCCCATAATTCCTCTGGTCCGCCCCTTTTCAAACCACCACCGGCTCTCGAAGGTAAGCCCACCCCCCTAGCCTGACAGCCATGCAGGACAGCCAATCGGAATACAGTGTGTGCTGTGACAAAATCAAAGAGGGTGCCATTTTTGGCATTTTTTCCGATTGTCATGAAAAACGGTTTGGCGACCAAAAGTCATTCCACACTTTGTATTTTGAATAATATTTAGTATGAGGTGTATTTTGTACATCAGGCACACTAAATAAGAAATAACATAATCAAAAAGAAATACACAACCACAAAATCACACACAATCTCTTTAATTACATTTAATAATATTGCATATTACAAAACATTGCGTGCATTCCTCTGTTAAGCTCTAACTTCCCCTGAATTCAAGGCAGACTTGAATAGTAACCATCCTTAAATCCAACTGTATATGCAGCAAAGGAATTATGAAACATGAATCTTCACAACAAAACACTTTTCAAGGCATTTTTGCGTTGCACACACATAAGCAGCCAAGCACTGAGAATAACTAGCAGCATATAACTGGCCCAGTTTACAGTAGAAGAAAACAGCAGAGGCAGAAGGTATACAACATCTGATATGGACCGCATACTTTTTAAGTAAATATATAAAAACATCTATTTGTCGGGAAATCCAATAAAGAGTATGAAAAATATGAATAATACTTTAATAATATACTAGCGATAAGAAATCAGTATTGATTAATGACCTACGTAAAGACTTTTATACATTCTTTTAAATAAAAAAATACTTTGGTAAAAGATAAAATGATGGTTTCTGACTTTTAATGAGGAGGTAGCATCTCTCCTCCTGTGCCCTTATCTGATGAATATCACATACCAAATTGTACCTTGTCCTCGAAGTTATGACTTTCAGATGTATAAGTCCTAAACTATGCAGCTTCACAATAGCCAGGCCAGAAATGCAGTTAATATTGAGATTACTGATTTAAGTAAGTTATGTTAATTTGTTGCTAATTGAGCATATATCTGAATAAAGCTGTTTGCAAAAAGGCAGCAGTGTCAAATCAAAACTATTGAAACGTGTTCATTTAAGACATAAAGACCCAATCCGGAACAGGACTCTGGTGCCACCAGGGATCATGAGATCACCTCATCGTTAGTTCATGTTAGACTTGTTGACTTTGCAGCAGGTGACACCCAAACACACACACGTAGACTTGATTCACTGACAATAAAGATTGGATCATTACAGTGCTATTAAGATTCAGGATTGAGGCTAAAATCTTCAAAGCTCAATAAAAACTGCCTATTTCTGGCAAGGCTAGTGGAAGTAGGACTGCAGGGTACCACGGCGGCGGACATCGGTTGTCCAGCAGTGGAAGCCACCACCCAGGGAATTGGCATGACGAATATTCACCTTTATGGTCTGGATACCTGCAACAAAAAACACATTTACAGTAAGGAGCGCTGCACAACATAGAGGGCTTAGTTTTCTGAGAATAAACCTTGAATTATAGTATTTCATTCATAAAATTGACCAGTAAGAACCGTCTCCAGAATCACACCAATGCTGACACACTCAGACCTGGAGAAAGTAACTCATGCACTCATTTTTCCCTCCTGTCTGACATGAACCAAAAGTCTTTCTGTCGCCTCCACCATCAACAATCCTGGCTTCTCTCTACTGGCTCCCTGTCTGATTCAGAGCTGATTTTAAGATTTTACTGATCACTTTTAAAGCTTGTTGGGTCTTGCCCTCAACAGCAGAAAGTCTGTTTGCAGCCTTCGATCCTCAGGTGTGGCCCCTCTGGCCGTTTCAAAGTCGAGTCTTAAATCTAAAGGTTACCATGCTTTTGCAATCAGGACTCATTGACTTTGGACTGATCGACCTGATGGGATAAGGCTCACAAAATCAGTAACTTCCTTTAAATCACTTCTTAAAACTCACTTTAATGGAATTGCTTTTATCTGAACTTTGAACTTTTTCTTATTCCTTTTTATCTTTCTATCCTTTTAGTCTTGTTACTGTTTTTATTCTTTTTTATCTGCATCTAATTCCTCTTTTGTTTTGTATTTATGATGTTGCCTTTTCTATTGGCTTTACTTAAGCCAACTATTTTTTTAAAGGTGCAATATATAAGAATTTGGTTGATATACTGCCCCCTATTGTTTTTTGAGTTTGAATTCGCACTTTGAATTGCCTCATTTCTGAATGGTGCTACATAAATAAGCTTGCCTTGCCAGATCAGATTGACATTTTTATGTTTTGCATTTTGTGTTTTTTTGCCTTCTTGTTTTAACTTCTTCTCAGTCTGGGCTTGTTTATGTTTGACTTTTAGACTAAATTGTCTCTCTGAGTTTCCTGCTTTTGTTTTATCTGTCAAAGCACTTTGTAAAATCTGTTTTGAAAGGCGCTATATAATTAAAGTCATGAATAATTCTCTTGAAATTAATCTTTAGGGTGTAAAATGATTAGAGCTGCAACAATTAGTTGATTAATCAGTTAGCTGTCTACAGTTAAAGTAATACAAATAGTCGCTTAATTGTTTCATGTCAATTTTTGAAAAAAAAGTCCTCCTGTATGACAGTTAACTGAATATCTTTGGGTTGTGGACAAAACAAGACATTTAAGAATGTCATGTTGCGCTTTTGAATAAAGTGATCAACATTTTCTGACATTTTATAGACCAAAGAACTTATCGATTCATTGAGAAAACAACTGACAGATTAATTAGCACTGAAAATAATTGCAGCCCTGTAATAAAGATTTTGAGAGATGTCAGATCCAGTAGGTGTCAGCAGCAAGAAGACATGAAATGTTTAATTGATAAAACAATTAGTTCAGAAAACTGAAACTATTTTGCTAACTGACTAGTACTTTAATACTTTAAATGATTGAAATTAATAATGAAAATAATCATTAGTTGCAGGCCCAAAAATGATGCCAAAAAGAGATGTAAAAACTTGAATATGAACTCACCGAGACTCTCAAACATTTTGTGAATGGTGCTTTCATTGGCATCAACCATAACACGCTTCTCACCCAACATTAGGACATTCATGGACAGCCACTTGGAGGACATCCACAGTGGGTGGTCTGCACAGAAAAGGAGAGTGTGTTTTTTTACAGCAAGAATTCAAAGTGTTGAGTGTTCCAGCAGAAGATAAGTCTTAGATTAAAAAACCCACCATCAGGAATCAAAGGTGTTGGTGGTTTCACAATAGTCCAGCCGGCCTTCTTGAACATGTCAACCTGAGGTGAAGGGACAAAGAGCAGAGGTGAACATGTGCTGTTCATCAGGTTAAAGTCCACCAGAGGGCAGCAGAGGGCACGGTGATAAAAGATAAGCAGACTCTCCTGTCTGACAGTACCTGGTGGCATGGGCGATCAGGGTTTGACAGCACCAGTCCCGGCCCGATGATGTTAAAAGTGGCATCGATGTGCATGGGGTTCGGGTCCTTGAAGGAGATAATGTGGACCTTGTAGTCTGGGGCCAGATGACGGCGCATCCACTCAATTCCCATGAAGTTTGTAACCTGCCGAAAAAAAGAGGTTTGAGAGTTGTATCTATCTTCAGATGAAAGTACAGCATTTTTTTGAGTGTCCACTTGCACACAGAGACCTCTAAATGTCATCTAATATTCTAGTAGTAGCAAAATGTGTCTTGATTGTTGGATAAGAATGAGGAATTTCTCCCCATCATGTAGCAAATAGTGTTCGTACCTGACTCCTCTGGACAAAAAGATCCCTCCCAGCTCTGATGAAATCTGCTGCATCAAAGCAGGGCTCATGCTCTGTGGTCACGAACTTCCCCTGGGCGGCCAGCATGTGTCTGTCCTCCACTGTGCGTATGGGGTAGTCCTGAGTGACACAATAATGATTTACACTCCAGCAGTTAAGCAGTCATGTCTCTCGCCAGTGCAATAGATAGCACAAGTCAAAGAGGTCAGAGGCGATAAGAAAAGAACACGGTGTTTTAATGCACGTATGACTTTAATTTCACAAGATAGAGCCTCACCTGATCGTACAGATCGTCGGCCATCGTGGGTTTGGGAGCTGTGGTCCATTTAGCACCTTTACTGAAGTACTCCTTGATCAAAGGTCTGTAGGCTCTGTACTCAAAGAAGCGAGCCCTCCAGGCCATAGGAGCCTCGATAATTTCATTTCCCACCACCATGAGGATGTCTCTGGGCATGGCAGCGTACATGCCTGCAACAGATTCAGCAACACACAATCAGCTGACAGAGAATATTTCAAATATACAACTGTTTTCATAGACAGATAAATGTGAGACCAGCGGTGGAAGAAGTAGTCAGATTATTTACTTAAGTAAAAGTAGTCTTACACCATAGAAATACTCTATTACAAGTCTTGCACACAAACTCTTGAGCTTAATCAACAAAATGTACTTTAAGTATCAAAAGTAAATGTTTATGCAAAAAAGCCCTTTTTATTATTATTATATAATTATATTCAGAGATGGAATGTAACTAAGTCCATTTACTCAAGTACTACACTTAAGTACAGTTTAAAGTACTTGTACTTTACTTGAGTATTTCATTTTCTGCTACTTTATACTTCCACTACATTTTGGAAGCAAATATTGTACTTTTACTCTACTACACTTATGTGATAACTTTAGTTACTAGTTACTTTCTCAGATTACACGCTGCATCAGAGCCAGAATAGCACATTTTTATTTCACTACATTTTTACATCTGTTGCAAGAAATTTCTTCTTAAGTACATTTAATATCAGATACTTTAAGACTTTTTCTAAAGTACTATTCATTTGGGTGACTTTCACTTTTACGCCACTTTTGGGTACTTCTTCTTTCTTATTAATGGACAGTTATTATTGAACAGTTGTAGGCTGTTTAGTGGGGCCCTAATTTTAACAGTTATACATATGTTTGTATACTAAAATCTATGAAAATGCGTCATATTTCATAAACTTTTTGTATGTTTTATGTGTAAAATGTGATTCTGTAATAAACTAGAGTTGCCAAATAAATATAGTGGAGTAGGTACTGGGAATGTAGGGTTATAAGTGAGCTATACCCTTGCTTTATGGATTATTTTACCTGATGAGGTGAAGTCCGGAGTTTTGTACTCCATGGACCAGTCCAGTGGTTCTGGCCTCCTCACAGTGACGCCCTCGTGACGCAGAATATTGCACATTTCTTCAATCTCGGCAACAGCTTTTTTCAAGTGGTCCTCAGGAAAAGACTGGCCCCCATACTGCTGGTAGAAGGGCCAGTACTTATCATATGTGTTAGCCTGTTGAGAGGTTCACAGTACAACAACATGGAGTTAGTCTCACAGTGAAAGTAAGGCATCATGTTACAGTTTTGGAAACATGCACAGACAGCAGTGTGGACACTGATCTGTGTGTTTCACTTGCATGCTTACTTTCACTTCCACAGTGAAGGGAGGCACGTGGGCGTTCTCAGCACGACCCACGATCACCTCCTCCAGAGGGTCCCATTCATTGTGACTGCACACAGGACATTCCTGCTGCAGGGGCTCAGTAACATGTTCTTCGTCCACTGCACGCTGAGACTGTGCAGCAGCTGCGCTCGAAGTGCTCTGGAAGGCCCTCTGCGCCCATCCAGTCACCGCCCGGCCGAGCTGAGGACGGAAATAACACAATTTGTTTAATATTCTGCTGCTGGAAAAATGGATTTCACATTTGTGCAGGCAAGGATTTTGTAGAAATATGCATATCAACCTATTCTGAAAAATGCAATGTGTACACATGAATAGACTCTGTTGTAAACAGAACACCAAGGCTGCATGTTTGTATATTCTTCATGCCAGACATGAAGTGAAATTAAAGCTGATAGACCAATAAATTACTTTGCTGGCAGCTCACATACAAGAGGGCTAATTTTAAGTAGAGTAAAACTGTGCGAAAGAAACAGTGACCTTAGATATCAGTGAGAAATGCCGTCTGTTGGTCTGGTGCCAAAGTACACGTGTTATTAAGAAGCCTTATCTCCGCAGATAGCGAGACCTCTGCTGGCTCAGGAGCAGCTCGAGTGTCACTGAGTTTGGGAGCGCATCTGTGCCAAACAGCTGTTCACCGTCACTCAGACACCAGAGAGAGAAAAAACCAAAAACCTCTCTCAGCATTCAGAAACAAATCAATCCATGGACTGAGGTCTGCTGAGGAAATCTGTGTTTTTGTCATTTTAGTCCAAACAGACAATTTGATGTGATTTGATTCTCGAGATTTTTTTTTGGTTTTTTTTTGTACTTCCGACAAATAAAACGTTTAATCACACAAACGATAAATCAATTCAATGACCTCAAGTGAAAGACGCAGCTCATATGCAGCACAGTGAAGAAAATGTCGAACAGATTTATTTTTTTTATTCATTTGACTGACATGTGCTTTTAAAAAAAAACAACAAAAGGATACTTTTTCTACAAATTTCTGGAAACAACATAAAAACCACCGTTATACCAACCATGGCTCCGATCAGATGGGCAGCCTCGGCCCCCCTGCTACCTCCTCTCAGACACCTGACTCGCAGCATTGTCCAATGTAATAGTGAGTGTGTCAGTGAAGCGCAAACGGCAGCGCAGGATCCACCTCGCAGTTTGCCTCATGAATGAAGACGCCTCAGCTTTATAGGAGCGGCTCGACGTGTCTCGGAGACCATTGGTCGCCTTCGTGTCGTGGGGCAACGTGACTTGAGGAAAAAGCATTTCTGAAACACAATCCCCTTACGCCAGCAAATTCTTATCGACCGGGCTGCTCCTGTTGAAAAGTTTTTCGAGGAGAGAGTCTCTGGAAGTGTCTCAAGAATTGTTTTACATTGTGCAGAATATGTTTGTTCTCTTTCAAGGCGACGACGTGGGAACTGACAGTTTTGCACAAGAAAGAAAAAAAATGAAGGAACAGTATTAAACGAAACAATTATAAAAAAAGACTGGTGGTATTGCAGAATAAACTAAATGTATGGGATGGGTTTTGTTTGCTTCTGCATAAAAAGGCTGGACAGTGATTTTTCAGTTATTTCATGTATTCAAAACCAAGATAAAGTCTACAAATCTCAAACAAATATCTTTGCAATCCTCTCTTATTAATAGTTCCTGTGTTGATTACAAAAAAAGCCACTTGTAAAATTGTATTATGAACAAGCAAATGTGATAAATTTTCTAAATAACTGTCTGGATCTAACTGTACAGTTGGGTTCTGATTCAGTCTGTCGTGCTTATATCAAAGTTTTAAACCCAGCGCTATCTAAACTATTTACGGTATCATCTGATCAGAGAACGTCACCCAACACACGCTGCAGAGCAAAGTAAAAAGGGTGAAAAAGGAGTTCACCTAATCAAAGAGATAGCCTTGTGCTGCCTGTGGCCACATGCTTCACTGGGGTGTGCTCACAAGAGTTTCACAACCAAAAGACCTCAGTGACTGATAGTACCTCTAAAAAAGTCTGGCTGATACCCAAGGGTTCAAAGGATAGGCACGTAGGAGCACAGCCATCTATCTTAATAAGTTCTATTTAGGATATAAATAAGTTTGATAAATTTAAGTCAAATATAAATATCTGTCACTTATCTTCTTCTTCTTCTGCCGATTATTGGTCCTGTCAAAATGCAGAGAAATGCATAGATCTATATCATAGTCTTCAAAATGTTCTCCATGTTTGGGCGGGGTTGGGGGGCAAGACCAGTTTTTTCTAAAATCCTGGCAACGGCCCTGCCTATGATGCCTTCAGCTCTCAATAGCATTGTTCACTGGTCTGCCGGTCAAATGGAGAAAATCAAAGCTGCATTAATCAATTTATGGTCACTAAGGGTTAAACATGCAACAAGCAGATAGATACAGAGCTGCACAGCTGCAGTGACTCCCTAGTGTCAAGTTTCTCATCTAACTCTTGGCAAGAAAGCAGATAAGTATATTTCCCCACAATGTTAAACAATCAGTGGTTTCACATTGAGGGAAAGAGGAAGTCAAAAATCGTTGTTCAATTGTTTTTTTCAAATATGTCTTGCCCAACTGTGGCAAAAAAAGCTGTTTTGCAGGTAGTTTTAGTGGCATTTTACAGTTTGTAACTTCCTGGAAACACATTAAAAAATGTTATGACTCATCCTGCACTCGGGGGCGTGTCCTTATTATTCGTCCAATAAATGCTTTCTTTATTTTATGAGCTGCCATGGATGTATAAAAAGAAGAAGGCTGGCAGAGGACTGTGTTGCTCATCACCGACCTCAACGATTACTGTACAAAAGCACAACTTTACAACATCTTGATTTGGGTGAAACTGGGTCACATTTTATGGAGTATATGGTTTTCCCTCTGCTGTCCTCGGGCTGCTCTGCCAGGAGCACCTCTGGACAGATAGCTTTACTTGTTGCTAAAGTAACTGATAACAAACTGATAACCAGCAGCTTTTCAATGAACAGCTCCAGACCAGAGTCACACGGCATCTGAGAATGGCAACGGAGGACAGTTGGGCCAAGGTGATTTATGTTTCCTGGTAGACAGACACCTGTAGCTTTGTTGCTAAAGTTCTAACTGCGGCTAAATGTAGTTGCTGTTTTTGGTTGGTGGTCCTTGCTGACTCAGCCCCTGGTTGCCATTAGCTATATCTGGCAATACAACCACCTCGGTACTGTATTCCCTTCATCAAATTGGCTTTGTCTTTTTGGAGGATGTGCTGTTCTGTTCCCGGCTGACCGCGTTCACCAGACTGCCAGTCTCATAGAGAGTCACCTGGTATGTAACAAAGCTGATGAATAGCTCAGGGGGTTAAATGCACCCCGTAGCTTTGCTGCATGGAGTAAAACTTTGCCATCATAAAAACTTTAACTTTGAACCACAAAAAGTTCTTTGGACATCTGTGACTAAAGTTGAAAGGAAGTCTAAAATTACATTGTAAAAACTTTTCATTTTGAACCTGGTAAGGATGTCACTTGGTCATCAATAGTGGACATTGAAATCTTTGATTCGGGGTCTCTACTGGACTCTTGCTGATATGTTTTTGCTCAGTGGGAACCTTTACCTTGTCTGACATTTGCAGCTCCACCTCCTGTATGCACTGACCCTATTTTCCAGCTGACCCTAACTCTGACCTTAAGAGACTTTCTTTAACGTTGTTGTTCTCTAAATAAGTCTTGGTTACTTCTGTCAGCCAAAGTTTGAAGACTGCTTCCCACTTTTCCTATTTATGTGCAATAAAACTATTGATGCAGCTGAGCTTCAACAGTGTTTCCAAATTATTCACATATTTCACATTTTCGGTGATCTTAACTCGCTTCTTAAGAAAATGCCCCGCCCCACTCAACAAAATCCTTTTTTTGCAACATTCCCCATTTTGCAGCAGGGGCTGCACTTTTTTCTCTCCAGGAGCTGAGGCTTTTACACCAGAAAACATGATGGAGATATATTTACTTTCAATCATTTTAGCTACTATCCTCGTCATACCATTCACCCTCAAAACGTTCTACCCTTACGTCTGGATGGATATTCTGTATTTCAGGGATCTGCTGCGGATTTTAGTGAGGTTTGTGTCGAGGCGAAGAAGGAGACCCCTCTTCTTTGTTTTGGATCGTTTCTTGGAGCAGAGCGCAGCGCATCCGGACAAGCCGTTCATTGTGTTTGAAAAGGAAGCTTCCTCTTACTCTTACACTGATAAACGGAGCAATAAAACAGCCAACGCGCTTCAGGCTCAACCTGGGTACCAAGCTGGGGACACCGTGGCGCTTTTCATGGGGAATGAACCCGCCTTCATGTTCACCTGGCTGGCCTTGGCTAAGTTGGGCTCGCCTGTGGCTCTCCTCAATCACAACATCCGCACCAAGTCTCTGCTGCACTGCTTCAACTGCTGCAAGGCCAAAGTGTTGATAGCTGCGTCAGGTTCGTGCGTAATGAGAACATCCACTGAACGTTAAAGTTCTTAAAATAAGTTATTTCTGCTATTCAAGGAGCTGTTGACTCCAGCCAAACATTCAGGTTGGATGTTTTAACAGCTGTGGTTTCTGCTCTCAGTTTAACCTCTGTGACAGTAGCTCAGTAGCTGTCTTTAGAGGAAGTTTTTCTCCCAAATCTTATTTAATTAGAAGTTTGTAAATAAATAAACAAATACAAGTTTTAGATTGTCTTGGTGGAGTTTAGTTTAGGGAAGTGTTTCCATCACAGTAGGCTCAGTCACTGCTACAGTTGATATCTGACAGGGCAGAGAGTTGTCTTGAATGGACCCCTGCCAGATATTGAACACAGTCGTGGAGGGAGAGGCACTAAGATATTGAAGATTTCAAGTATTCAAAGGATTTATTGTCATAAGCAGAAGTCAACCAGTACTCAATTCAGTAAAATTCTTGGTTCACTATGTTTCTACCAGCTGTCGTGAATTAACCATTTAAAATATACTTAAAATTCAGAAAAGAATCAACAAGTAAACATTTATATCCTCTCATCACTCACATACATTCATATACTGAGGTGGACTATTGTAAAAAAAAAAAAAAAAACAACAGTAAAAGTATGTGCAAAATACTTCAGGTCCAGTGGGCAGTATTTTGGAGGATTTAAGAGGATCTATTGGCCGAAATAGAATATAATATTATTATATAAATATGTTTTTCATCACTGATGGAGTGTGAATAAGTAAATCTACTCAAGTACTGTACTATAGTATAATTACGAGGTACTTGTACTTTACTTGAGTATTTCCATTTCCTAATATTGTACTTTTTACTTCTTATTTGATAACTTTAGTTACTTGTTATTTGCAGATTGCATGCTGCATCAGAGCCATAGTAGAACATTTTTAAATGATTTTATTTACAGTCGTACTCTGGGTACTTTTTACAACACTGGTTTTTCATTAGCGTATAATCTCCTGACACTTAGAATCATATCTACCGAGGTAGAGCGTCCTCTTTCATGGAGTCCGCCATGTTGCACCGCCATGTTTCTACGGTAGCCCAGCACAGACAAACCCAACACTGACTCTAAAGAGGGACTTTCAAGTTTATCTCATTGTTTGCTACCACAATAACAAGATGTGAGTTGTTGTATTTTGTTTGTTGCAATCTGCAATCTTACCACTAGATGCCACTAAAGCCTACACACAGGTCCTTTAAAATATTGATTTGAAATAATTATATATCCCGTGGTCAAAAGCTCCTGTGTTAGCAATGTAAACACTAATGCTCCTCTGGTGCTCTGAGCTCCCAGTCCGGACCGCCCTCATGCACAGCTAACCAAGCTAAATAGCTAACAGCAGCTACAGACAGCGGTTACTCTAATAAGACACTGCCCCCTTTTTGTTTGGAATATGAATTAGGTATTTTCAGAGGCCTCAAAATATACTTTGAGGTTACCGAAACACCTTGTAACCAACTCACAGATGCCAACAGTATTTTGAATGTCATGCACCCTGCATCTTATAACCCTCACCCTCTTGAACTAATCCCATAGTTCGCTGTTCATTTTCTGGCCTCTGTGTTCAGATAAACTGTTGTCCAGACTTAAAGATGGAGGAAGCTGGAGACAAATAGTTGATTGTTGAATCTCATTCTCAGGTTGTTCACTACCAACCCAAAGCGACCCTGAGAACGAGACTCAACAATCAGCTATGTTTCTCTAGATTCGCCTCCTCCACCTTTAAAACCTCAATGTCAAAGTTGAGCTCACAAGGTTTTGGTCACCTGTAGAGCTGCATACTGTCTGCATTTTCATGTAAAACTAGTATGTTATAATTGTGCTGTATGTCCCCTTCCAGAGCTTAAGGAAGCAGTGGAGGACGTGCTGCCTTCACTGATGGAGCAGGGCGTCACCGTCCTCCTGATGACCAAACACTGTGACACACCTGGAATTGAGAGCTTCTCTGATAAAGTGGACGAGGCATCGGACTCCCCGCTCCCTCGATCCCTCAGATCACACATCACATTCAAAAGTCCTGCAGTTTATATTTACACCTCTGGGACTACAGGTATTAAACTGGCTGTTCCCATGGCAACATATTGGCCATACAAGTATTCTTCATCTTTCAAGCAATTTGTGTCTTGTTGTCTTTCAGGTCTCCCAAAGGCAGCTGTGGTCAATCAGAACCGCCTCCTAACAGCTCTGGCTATTTTATCATCGAACGGTGTCACATCTAGTGATGTCATCTACGTCAACCTGCCTCTGTACCACACAGCTGGATTTCTTATAGGCTTTATTGGCGCCATCGAGACAGGTGAGCCCAGTGAGATGTAGCTAAGACAGTTAGAAAGTCAGACCAGAGTGTAAAACAAATACAACTTTGCGAGATTCCTTGCAGACTAGTGAATACTTTACTGACCTAACAATGAGTCGTTAGGTTGTTTAACATGTAAATAACTAAATAATATGCATGTTTTTATGTTTATGATTTTATAGCTTTGCAAAGGCAAGGAGTATTGCTTTCAGGCTGGACTGTTGTACCTTCAAACTCAGAGCGCAGCCCAGCGAGCTGTCTCCACCAGTGGTGGTGCCACAGTTTACACTAGTGTGTAAACAAACAGGTCACATGTAGCATTGCCTTCCATAAACAAAACTTCATGATGACCATATCAAACAAAAGCAACCGAATCGCCAGAATAAATTTAGCTAGCTAAATACGTTTCTGCAAATCCATATCCTTAGTTTCTTTATGTTGCAGCTTTACATTTGTTCAGGTTCAATTTGTCACAACGCCGTGCTTATGCTCTGGTTACTGGCACAAAAATCACTTGGTAAGGGTTAGTTTGTTTCAAAATACCTGTTTTGGTTGCCACGATCAGAGATGGAGACAGTCCGACTTGCTCTGAAAAACACCTGGTCTTAGCTGCCACAAAAACGTCTGGAAATGTCCGGAGGTCTCCTTAAAGGACCTATTTGTAAGAAAAGTTGATTTTCTACTGATTGATTTTAACTCTTCAAATACTTACACTTTGGGATGGTAGGCATCAGTATTTGACAAGTTGGGAATGTCGGGTCCTTAAAAAATACCCTGTGACTCAGCCGTCTGGCAGCCATGTCTCTTGTATAACGCCACCATCATCCTCCCACCTCCTGATGTGAACATGATATGCCACATTTGGTACAAATTGGTACATCATTGGCGCCACTGTTGCAAAGACAACTGGATCGTTTCTGTTTTCCTCAGAGTGCAGGACAAAACCTGAGTTTATTCATTCATTTAGTCTATTATGGACTTTCAAAAGCAGAGAGATGGTGCTTGTCAGCCCTCTTGGAGATTTGGCAGCGCGGCAGAAAGCAAGAGATTTATGGATCCAATCTATACGCAGATGGTTTCATTAGTCTGTATTCATCACATTATGCATTCAACATTTAAATCATAATAATGCGTTAAAGCAAAAAACTTGTCAATTGCCAGGTTAAACCAAACAACAACAGTGGAAGACAGTCACAAAACGGTTCATTAGAAGTTGTGAGTGCTGACAGCAGCTGATCCAGGTTCAGTTTTAACATCATACATTGCTGACATATAAATCTTTACATAAACTGATGGATTGAAGTGTTTTCTTAATGGTTTAAGAACATTCTTCTGCTGCTTAAAGTGTAACTCCACCAGTTTTCTACATTAAAGTGACCTGTTAACACACTTTAATGTGTAAAACTGGTGTAATTAATCTAAGATAAATAAACAGTTGAAAAGACCATTTCATTGCCTGAAAAATGCACAAAACCTGAAAAAAACTAATGAAAACTTGGCTTTTTGGAGATGAGTGGTTCTTATAGTACAGCAGTGATAGTTAACATGCAGCGATTCGTCAGGCTGGTTCCAAATCAGCTCTGAATCATTTAAAATAATTAGTGACGTTGCCACATGCAGTGACAGGTCTGCAATCCCCCACTGGTTTCCCATCTACGATCACTGATGATTAATTGTATTTGATGCTGGAGGTATAATTTGACCTGCACCAGTTGTTCTTAACGATTATGCTGATTCATAAAAGTGGCTCCCTGTTATGAGGCTTTCGTAAGTTTCTCACACTTGACGGAGACATGAGGCGACTGCTGCAACACTGTGAATTGAAAAGTGATGCCGCCCTCCCTCTGGTATTCCTGCTGCTGTGAAACTGAATGAAAGAGTCTTTTGTCACCGTGAGGCAGTAATCTGAACAGAGCCGGGTCAACCCAAACCAGATTACCTCCTCTTTTGAACAGCTTTTTTCTAAACAGGCTAAAGTTCACACCGCGTGTAGTCTTGGTAGGCAGCTGTTAGTTATATACATATTAGGAGATCCAGTACTGCCTCACAATACTGTTGGCTTGAGTTTTGGAAAAGTCTCACAATAAGTGCAGTGATTCATATGTATATTCAGTTCATTTAAAATGGATTACCCCGCTAAACTATTGTTAATGCGATAGTGCTATTTGCAGATCAATTAAAAACATTACACCTGAAAGTTATTGGTCAGTACTTTAAAAAATGTTGATGAATATCATGAATAAACTTAATATCTTTGCTTGAATGGAAATCAGCTGTTTCTCCACTTGTATAACTGAATATGTAAACTTTTGTGTCATCTGTTGTCATCGCATTTTTATAATGATTAGCCCTTAATCACATGATCTTTTTGCTGTCTTATTTTGAAGGGTCAACTATCATCCTGAAAAGGAAGTTCTCTGCCTCTCAGTTTTGGGATGACTGCAGGAAAAACAGTGTGACCGTCATCCAGTACATAGGAGAGGTGATGCGTTACCTCTGTAGTACACCGAAGGTACGATTATTTAGCTGTTTCCACTTCTTCACACAGAGTTGTGGTTACTGCAAAACCTAAAACTAAGCAGTGTTGGAATATTCCAGCGTTGTCTAAGTAGGAGTTTTGCAGATAAAGTATTTTGGTAGTCTAACCATTTGAAGTTGCTGATTCTGCCCTTTAGTTAAGTGTTCTTTATTCCGGTTTAGCTCATTTAGTTTTCTTTGTGTGGAAAAGCCTCTGCAGCAGCGTCTTGATCATGTGACAGTTGAAACTCTCAAGTGAAACCTTAAACCGCTGGCATTCTTAAAGGGTTTGCATGAGGCTAAAGTGATTCTGCCTCTAACTCAGGGGCAGAGGAACGTGAACAGATAAACCTTGGGAGACACTCAGGGTAAAATTAGATATAATAGATAATAATAGATATCACCATGAACCTATTACCTGTTGCATCTTTTTCTGCATTATAATCTCTAAAATAACAGTTTTCATATCAGTGCATATCTGACAGCATGTGGCCAACAGGGACGGGCATTCCAAGCAAAAATAAAAAAAGGAAGATGTATATTTTTAGATGAAACCAGTCACATGAATTATTCAAATTTTTCAAATTTAACAAATACTTGAAAATTCAAAAATCATGACCCATCCTTAATAGCGATATATCTGTGATAGGCCAAAAATGGCCCACCAATTTATCAGTGGGGCTGTAATATAAATCAGGCTGAATGATATATAAACAAAACACTGTAAGTATAGATAGGTGTAAAACTGGAGACTTTGGTGTATGGAAATGCTGCTGAAGTGGAGATTTCAGCATAAGAGTCTGAGAGAAAACTCATTTTGAGAGAACAGCTTTTAAAAATGTATTGTAAAATTCCATATCAAGTTGATTACTTAAGTTAAGACAAGTTTTCTGATACTTTATGTTGAAAGGTCCAAATGAGGCTCTCTTATTAAATATCAACTAATTTGCACAAATTTCCAAAGTTTCCAAACACCTAATTTTGCACATTTTACTGAAGCCTCTTATTCAAAAATATCTGTCTAACATGTTGAAAGATTGGTCCACACATATATTAACCTTTATCTTTTCACTGAATGCTAGATTTTCAGTTACTAGAAGGATTGCAGCTCAAAGAAGCTCGCACAGGATCTTTGGCAGCGCGCTGTGGGCACCGTGCCTCCTCTTGGCCATCTTAACCTCTGTAAAACTCAAGTTCACTCGAGACATCTGCAGACGCAGAGCACGGTGAACCGGCTGCAGCAAGCTGCCTTTGAGTCTAGTCAGACATGAACCTTCCAAATCTGTACATTCCCACGCGGAGCACAGCTGGCTTACCAAAATAGAAATCATTAAATCTCAACTATCGGGTTCCTGTGCGTCATTATCTGTAGGGGTTTGAAAAGCAGGAGACATTATGGATACATGTGAACTTCAATCACTGATAAAATCAATAACCATTTTAAAGTCTAGAATGTTTGAATACTTATGAGATCGCCTAAAGATGTATCTCCTGTAATTAGGAGTAAACATTCTGCTTACATGTATTGCCATTCAGAGTATCTAATTGCATCACATGAAGTGCAGTGTCGATTTACTGCGTGACCCCTGCAGTGGGAAGAGGAGGTGGTTTTGACTGTATCTGGTCACCTCTAGGAATAGATGCTGGCCTTTAGTGACGGAGACCATATCAAGTAACTTGGCAGCCAAATCTCCCTGGACTATAATATGTTGAGGGTCACATTTGTCACAGTTAATGGTATTTCTTTTACAGTATTTCTATTGGTTTAGCGAGATTTGTATTTTTAAGTCACATAGAAGTATTTTAGCTACTTTGAATTGGTTTCTAATGTCAGATTCTTATATATAGACTGGGATTAGGCATGTTTGATCAGGATTTCTAATTGAGGGCCTAATTAGATGATTGATGTGTGTTTATTATAAATATGAGTTCACATAGGTAAAACAAAAAAACTACACACATTCTCTACTCAAGCAGAAGTACAGACACTTGTGTAAAAAAAGACTGGTAAAAGTAGAAGTGCTGATTCAACTTCTTTACTTAAGTAAAAGTAATAGAGTACAGGCTCTGAAATGTACTCAAAGTTTCAAAGTAAAAAGTTTCCCTCTGAAGACATTTCTACCAGCCATTTCTGTGCAAAGCTAAGTGAAGCTCAGGTCATTTTAATGTAATTCAAAGACTATTAAACTTAAAGGTAGAATCAGTAGGATTTGTTCCAGCTGTTCCTAAACGCACCACAAAGATAGTTGATTGTTGAGTCTCATTCCCAGGACATCACATAGCCACATTTGTGTTGGTAAAACGTCCCGAGCAGCAACAAAGTGAGAAAAAAGGAAAATCCAGGCAGAGGGCTGCAGGGTCTCTGCAGATACGAGACACTAACACGCCTTTTCTCCCCGTTCACATCTCCCTCTCTGTCTGATTCTGTCTTCTTACATCTTTTACGTTGTTTCGTCTTGCTACGTCTGCCGTGCGTGATGTGCACTGATAGGTTGAAATCAGTCTTGTGATGTTGGGAAGGTGGCGTGCAATGACGCAAAATAAAGATAATCCATAATTCCCCTCAAATGCATTAAAACTAAAGTAACAAGCCTGTTTTGAAAATATAAAGGGGTAGAAAGTACAGATATTTGTGTTCAGATGGAGGGAGGAACTGTCAAAAGTTGTCAGAAAAATAAATACTCAAGTAAAGTACAGATACCTGAAAAATCTACTTAAGTACAGTAACAAAGTATTTCTACTTCATTACTTCCCACCTCTGAGTCTCATACTTTACTTACACATTAATTTTTTAGTTAGTTGATTAGATTTTTTTTTCCCTCTGTTCTTGTTACAGTTGATTCTTCTTCTTTACATTTTTATTGCTTTATGTATTGCTACAGTTTTCTTATTTTACTGATTTGGCGTTTTTATTATTTTTCACTTTTTTATCTAAGTGACTGACTGAATGAAATCCATCAGGCATCACATTATTTATTTCTTGCAAAACGCTTAATCTGTTTTGTTTTTTATTTGTATGTGAAAATGCAGAGAGAAAATGACAAGGACCATAAAGTCAGACTGGCCATCGGTAACGGTGTGAGAGCTGAGATCTGGAGAGAGTTCGTCAGTCGCTTTGGGAACATTCAGATCAAAGAGTTTTACGCCTCCACTGAGGGAAATGTGGGATTTGTCAACTACGCAGGAAGAATCGGAGCTGTCGGACGAGTCAACTTTTTACATCGGGTAAGAGTTAGATCAAAACAACATTTTAGTTTTTGTTTCAGTTAACATCGTTTCTGTTATAAACTTTTTTTTTTGGCAAATATCTTTATTGGATTGTCGAGACACAATAAGTGTCCATCTGAAGTTTGACATTTCTGTTTTAATTAACAGCCAGTTCATTCATGTGTGTAACAAAAAAAAAAGTGTACTTGAGGCTCACTTACTCATACTTTTAGAGCTTTCAACCACATCTCCAGGTCTTCACTGGCAAAGTTGGACTGAGAAATGTAATTGAAAGCAAGTAAGTGGTGGAAAGAGTACTTAAAATCTGTATTCAAGTACGAGTACAGTTACATTACTGAAATATTACTCAATTACAAGTAAAACTAGAGAAGGTAAGTTCTGAAGAACTTGCGGTTGTGAATGCTCCCTGTTGAGACTTACTTAGACTTAGACTTAGTTCCTCCCGTTCCTATTGGAATATTGGGCGACGAGTCCCCTCCATTTGTTCCGGTCTCTGGCGGCTCTTCTTGCTCCGTGCCAGCTGACACCCATCTCGCTCAGGTCTTCCTTGGCTGTGTGCCTCCACGTCTTCTTCGGCCTCCCTCTCTTCCTCACTCCAACTTCTGGCATCCAGTCCATTGCCACACTTGCCGGTCTCTCTCTTGGCAGTCGGAGTACGTGTCCCGTCATTCTCCTTCTCCTTTCGGAGACAATGTCGGACAGTGCTGCTACACCCGCTTTTCTCATCACCTCCTCGTTGGTGATGTGGTCTCTCCAGGAGATCTTCAGGATGGATCTGAGGCATCGTCGGTGGAAGACGTCCAGCTTGTTGGTGATGCTGGCTGTCTTCATCCACGTCTCACAGGCATAGGTCGCTGTTGGTATGACCACTGACATGTAGAGGCGTAGCTTGATGGCCGTTGTGACGGCTTTAGACGACCAGATGTTTCGGAGCCGTTGGAACACTCCTGCAGCTTTGCCAATTCTGTTACTGACGTCTTTCTCCACGTCTCCTGTACTTGAGATGTTACTTCCAAGATAGGTGAAGTTGTCAACATACTCTATGTCATGTCCGCCTATAGTGAGTGGTGGAAGGTGTTGGACTTGTCCAACAGCCATGGCCTTGGTCTTTTCTTGGCTTATCCGTAGTCCGACTTTTTCTCCGTGCTCATGGAGGTTGTTGGTCATCTCCTGGAGTGCAAGCTGAGTATGGCTAACCAGAGCCAAGTCGTCCACAAAGTCCAGGTCGGTTAATCTGCCCCCTCCCCACTTGATGCCAAAGTTTGCCCCGGTGACGGACTTCTTCATCACAAAGTCAATGACAATTATGAACAGTAATGGTGACAGGATGCAACCCTGTCTCACACCGGTCACAATGTCGAAGTCGTTGGTTGTGCCGTTGTTAGTTTTGACTCTGCAAGTAGAGTTGCGACCTGAAGATGTTGATATACTTTGGTGGTATGCCATATAGCTGGACGATCTGCCACAGTGATTCCCGGTGGATGCTGTCGAAAGCTTTCTTGAAATCGATGTAATTGACCATGAGGAGTGTCTGATGTTCTTGGCACTGTTCAATGATGTTGCGAAGTGTGAAGATTTGCTCGGAGCAGGACCTCCCCTTCCTGAAGCCAGCTTGTTCTTCCCTTAAGATGTTATCCACCTCGTCCTTTAGGCATTGGAGCATCACACTGCAGAATACCTTGCCAGGGATAGACAGCAGTGTGATGCCCCGCCAGTTATTACAGTCTCCGCTGGTTAGCTCCCGCACAATCCTGTACAGGGTTTTTGTGTCGTTCTTCTCCGCTGCCTCCTGTGCCTCCCGTGCCTTCCTTGCCTTTTCCTCCAGCCAACACCTTTTGTCCTTCCTGCAGCTCTTCTTCACTTCCCTGTCTAAGTGCCTGTACTCCTCATCCTCCACCCTCCAACTCCGGAGCTTCCTTTTCTGTTCTCTTTTTACCTTGGCCATCTTCCTTTCATCTATCAATTTCCATTACTTGTCTGTTATCCACCTTTCTTTGTTGGTACCTCTCCTTCTACCTAAGACTGACTCTGCAGTCCCAGAGATGGCACGAGAGAACAGGCTCCACTGCTCCTCAATGGTTGAAGGATGTTGCGATTCTTCAAGCTTCCTCCTTAATTCCTCACAGTAACGTTCTGAAATGTGGGTGTTCTTCAGCTTGTCCACTGCGTAAGGTCTCTTGGGCTGCACCTTCCTCACCTTCTTCAGCTTCAGCCTTATATTACCCACCACAAGGAAGTGGTCTGAACCTACATCTGCATCCCTGTAGGAGCGAACGTCTAGCAGTGACGAGCGCCACCTTATATTGATGCAGATGTAGTCCAGCTCACTTCGGGCCCCGCCGCCAGGTGAAACCCAGGTCATCTTGTGTATTTGCTTATGCTTGAAGAAGGTGTTTCCAATACTAAGACCACTGGTGCTGGCTAGCATCAGTAGTCTCTCCCCGTTGTTGTTTGTGGAGCTTGCAGACCCGTGTGGTCCCACTGTGGTGTTTAGGCCCCTTCTGTCACTATCCAGCTGTGCGTTGAAGTCTCCAATCAGCATCTTGATGTCATAGCTGGGGATCTCTTCGAGCACAGTCTGGAGCTGGTTGTAGAAGGCGTCCTTGTCTTCCTCCGAGGCAACCTTGGTTGGGGCATAGACTTGCGCGATCGTTACTTTGGCATGTCTGGTGTAGAGCCTCGCTGTGATGATGCGTTTGTTCACTGGCTTCCAATCCAACCAACGCTTGTGCTGCACAGCTGGAGAGGATGATGCCGACTCCATGCGTATGGTGGTCCTGCTTCCCGGAATAAAGAACGGTTGCTCCATCAACCATGAGGCGCCCCTGCCCTGTCAACCTCATTTCACTAACGCCTAAGATGTCCAGGCGATAGTCCTTCATGCTCTTCAGCACCTGGTCCATACGACCACACTGGTACAGTGTGCGTACGTTCCAGGTGCCTACTCTGGTGTTGGACTTGGCGTTGACTTTCTGACCCTGAAGATATAATAATAAAACAGAAGAACATATGTTGTGAATGCTGACTCAGCATTCACAACCAATAAGTGTAGGAATGGTTCTTAGTTTTTTCTTGTCTTTAAGAATATTACAAAATAAAAATGACAGTTTGCAACTTTTGGAAAACTTAGGAATTGAGATTAAAGCCTGCTTCAAAACACGTTGTTAAACCGAAAGGTCAAAATTCAGAAAATATCCATCTTCCTCATGCTGATGGAAAGTCAGGGGAAGTTTTGTAGTCTCCAGAACATTTCTGAAGCCTCACAACAAAAGTGTTGTAGCATTCTCCTTAACACTTGATGTAGATTGGGATTTGACACAACCAAAAAAGACATCAACACACGGTTGAGCCACTCTTTAAAAAAAGGGAGTAAATCAAATCTTTTCAAATCAATATTCCGACTTGGATTACGCCAAAGATGCTGCGAGGAACGATTTCATGGGTTTTTGGGCTTTTTTGTAGATGATTTTTTACATGTACATTTTTACAAGTCTTCATCTACTTCAGATGTTTAGGAGAATGCTGCAATGCTGTTTTGCTTTGAAGCTCCAGAAATATGTGACCACCCTGAATGGGCTTTGAGAATTTCTTTATAATCAGGCACTTTTATATTTCATACATTATCTTATTTTTCATTTACTGCATGTGACATTTCCCTTACTCCCCTAACTTTATCCAACCAGTTAAACACCCCTTTAGTGTTCAGTGCTTATGGATTTGCACAGAAATTGTTGTATAAGAAAAGTAAAAAAAAAATAGTACTGTGCTTATGGATTTGCACAGAAATGGTTGTTTAAGAAAAGTAAAAAAAAAATAGTACTGCCCACCTTCAAGAGCTGCAGTTGCTTGCTTTGTTTCCTCGTGATCGAAAACCAAAAGAATGCTATTTTAAGCTGTTTCTATCTTGATATTATCAGGCTGTAGACAATAGTTTTGTACTACTGGCTCAGCTGCATTTTTGACAGGTTCTGCCAAGAGTACAGGAAACCATTGGCAACAGGTAAATATGCAACGACAATAGTTGGTTCACGGGTGCACCGGTTCATACCTTTTTCAGGTGGAGTGTTGTTTGAAGATATAATAATAAAACAGAGGAACATATGTTGTGAATGCCTCCTGCATTCACAACCAACTACTAATCACACAAATATAGTGGATTAAAAAACTATGTGTCAACCAATTATCTGATCTGATATTCAACATTTTTCTGATTATTGCAATCAGTGCTTTGTCTTGTTTTTTATCGTACTGTGGATAAAATGAATGAATGTAAAAATCTGTTACTTTGGCTCTGATGCAGCATCTGCAAAGTAACTAGTAACTTAAGTTACCAAATAAGTGTAGTGGAGTAAAAAGTTCAGTATTTGCATATGTGGTGGAGTAGAAGTATAAAGTTTGTTTAACGTGGAAATACCCAAGTACAAGTACTGCAAATTTGTACTTAAGTATAGTACGTGAGTAAATGTACTTGATTACAATCTACTACCAGTACATGTTATATTCTGTCTTTTATTCTGCTGTAGGAGGTGTAAAGGTGTATTAGCACATAATCTAACACTGATGTTTTTACTTCCTCCTGTAGAAGCTGTTTCCCTACACTCTCATTCAGTATGACACAGAGTGTGATGAACCTGTTCGAGACGCTAACGGCCTCTGTGTGGAGTCGCCCACAGGTGAAGAAACTTCTGCAAATGTTAATATAAATCTTGTGTCTACTCCTTTGATATCAGGACTTCAGTAATGATACAAGCAGGCCTTTAATAGATAATAGTTAACAGTAAAGGCATGGCTCTTGGTTTTTTCTTGAAGGTGAGACAGGACTGCTGGTGTCGAAGATCACTGACATCGCTCCTTTTGTCGGCTACGCCCAGAATGAAGAACAAACAGAGAGGAAAAGACTTCGCAATGTTCTCAAGAAAGGAGATCTTTACTTCAACAGCGGGGACCTGATGAGGATCGATAAAGACAACTTCATTTATTTCCAGGATCGTGTAGGTGACACATTCAGGTACAGAACTGCTGTGCACCATTAATTGATTTGAAGATAATTGTCTTTTTACAGAATAATTGTTTATAGTTTTACTGCCATACCAAATGAAAGATTTTAACAAATAGAAAATGAAATGTCACAAGGTCATTTAGAATAGATCAAGAATAGATCCATAAAACCTGAGTTATCCGATCACTTCCCCACTCTGTATGCAATTAAACACAGACCTCAATGGAACAAACCGATACAACGCTTTTACACAAATAAAGAAATATCTTTATATATAACATATGCCGAATTAACAAGACAGCCTAAATGGTTCGAAATTTGTTGAAGACAGTGTTTCACAAAGTATTTAACTAACTAACTCAACAATTAACGAAATTGAACATTTTGTCAAGGGAGTCTGGTTCTCCACAGGCGTCAAAGAAATAACCTAAATTGGTTCCTTTTTACTGTATTTGCAAAATTTGACATGTTGTTGACAAGAGAGGCTCTGTTTTTGTTTCCTCACTTCCTGTAAAATGCACTTGTGCTTTCGTTAAAAAAACAACAACAAAAAAACAAAGAAACAAATATATAACTGATATAAAGTTTCAAACTTGTTTCAGGTGGAAAGGTGAGAATGTGGCCACAACGGAGGTGTCTGACATCCTGACGATCAGCGATTGTCTCAAAGAAGCCAATGTTTACGGAGTCCAAGTGCCAGGTGATGGTGATTTTCTCTGTACATTCGACCTGACTGTGTAATCCATAAGAATATAAAGACTGCCAAGTGCCAGAACATATGAGAGAGATAATCATTTGGTAATTGATTTGTTAATAAAGACAGACGCTTTGTCTGTTTTGTTTGTAGGGCATGAGGGGCGGATCGGGATGGCAGCTGTCACTGTGATGGAAGGTGCCCGGTTTGATGGAAGTAAAATATATGAGCATGTGATCAGCTACCTGCCCTCATACGCCCGACCTCGCTTTATCAGGATACAGGTCATTTTATTTTACACACTTAACTGCATTGTTCTGTCCTAAAGGTGTAAGTAACAATGATTGGGATCAATGTTTCTGCCATTTTGTCAATAGTTTGCAATACTTTTCCTCCATCCAGAATGCCGTGGAGGTGACGGGCACTTTCAAGCAAATGAAGGTGAAGTTAGTGGAGGAGAGTTTTGATCCAGGACGTATCCAGGACCCTCTTTACATCCTCGATAATCAGGAGAAGAGTTACATCCCACTGACAGCTCAGGTCTACAGCGGCATCTCATCAGGAAACATCAAACTCTGAGGAGGCTCTGTGCACGCTGCATTGGTACTTTTAATGATGTCACCTCCAGTGACTCAGTGAACTAACAAATATTTGTACTTATACTGAAAACATTTGTGTTTTGTAAAGTAATATGCAGACATACATGCATTTATTAAAAGATGGGAGTCAGAAGTTAAGGATTCATGTCAGGAGCCAGAGGAGGGAGTTTTATCATAGATGATATTTTTAATGGCAAGTAATTATTTAAATAGTATATTTACTGACATGATTCCAGTATGAGAACTGCTGCTTTTACTTTATTCAGTCCTAGAATGGCATTGAAAACTTCTAACTGAATACTTCGCCTTTAGAAAAGATGAGAAGCATGTGAAGAGTTAAAATAAAATATGTAAAGCAGCACCTAACATGAATTTTATATGGGTATATATATGGCAGATATGGCAATATCTGTAAATATAAAATGCTTTTCTAAAAATTAAACTGATTCTGAAGTGAGTTTTTATGTGTATGTCAGATTTTAAGACTAATTTCAGGTGTGACAGACCACAAGATGGAGACAAATGCACATGTTACCAGAGTCCTCAATGTAGCTGGGAAACACACCCACCGACCACTTCATTAGATACACTTCCAGATCTAATGTGGTCTGATATGACAGCTCTGCCTTAAAATCTGTCTTTATTTTATTATTAAGGTTGTAGTTTGGAGTGCTGTTAAACTGGACTGCATTATATTGAGAGGTGTATCAAATATTTTGGCCAGCTGAGTCAACACATGGCTGTGGTTTCCACATGGGCCGCCTCCTATTCATCTACCTCCTCTGACTATGGTCAGAAGTGAATTACACTTAACCTTAACACACAATGCACAACCCTTGTTATATTTATCTTTTAATAAAAATCTGTAATATGCTGTCAATCTAATGTCAGTTTTTTCCTATTGAATATCTTTTTTTTTCAAGGTATCATATCAAAGTTAGAAATCCTATTATCATGACAACACTAGAATGATCAACATAAAAACAAGGATATAAAGTTAATGGAAAATAAAGCCCACTTGATAATAATATAAAAAAATAACATTAAGATGGATAAAAAATAGGGAGAATGCCATAATTGATAATAGTAAAAATGAGATAAAATAAGGATGAAAATACAGTACAAAGAAATATAAGACAGAAAATAAAACCCAATTATAAGAATACTGTAAGGTAAAAACTAGGATGGCGCTCGGTAGAGCGCATACCTCCGCCACAGACCAACATTCCCGTGTAGTTCAATCATGCCTTAGCCAATATTAAACTCAACAGCCCTGTGTCACTCTAAATTTTAAAGCACCTATAACTGCTTAATCATAATTGAAGCTCAACAGATGTAGGATCCACATCAAACTGTTCTCTCTCATAGAAACCAGCCACCTGATGTCTTCATCAAGAATCCACGCTTCACTCCCTGAGGAATGTTGAACTGAAAATACAGAAAAACACCCTGTCTCGCAATGTCTCTTTATCTGGACCTGAGCCAAAAGTTAACCTTCAAGTTAATCCTCCATCCAAGTTTTGTGCAATCCTGTTGGCAAACCAACCAACCAACAAACAGACACGTGAAAACATAACCTCCATGGCAGAGGAAAAATGGATAGACGTGAGAGTGTTGTATAATAGAACATTTTAAAAGAAGTGCAGCAGTGCAAAACTCCAACGAGTCAAGTCTGCATCAGGAATTTGGCAGTAAGTTAAAGGTAAAATTGAAGAGATGTGTTTTTTTTAACTTTTTTCTTAAAAATATGTCCTTCTTGATCAAGGCACTGAAATGTTAAAACACAAAAGCCGAGTTTCCCAAACTAACACAAAGTTGGAGGCACAACAACATCATTGTCATCGATGGAGTGTAACTAAGTATATTTACTCAAGTAAGGTTTTTAAGTACAACTTTGAGGTACTTGTAGTTTAAGTATTTCTATTTTCTGCTACTTCACGCTTCCACTCTACTACATTTGTGAAGAGAATTTTGTACGTTTACTCCACTACATTTATTTGATAACTTTAGTTACTAGTTACTTGCAGACTGCAGATCAAATACTGATTCTGATAATCAGAAAAAAGCTGGATATCAGATCTGATAATCGGCCAGGCAGGTAATCAGATGACCCATAGTATACAGTGTAGGCCATATACAGTATGCACATAATATATGTATAATTTACAAATATGACTTTTGGGTACAACACTGATCATTGTACTGTGATTTCTCTTAAGCTGGACCTGAAAATTCACACAGAAGTGTGTGGGTGTGTCTACATGGCCTTTGTCATGCATGTGTTTGTATTAACATTGTTATTAGTATAATTTCAGTACATAATAAACACAAACACATGCATGGCAGCTTTACTGGTTAGAATAAAGTTGTAGATTTCTTTCAGGTGGACAAAGTCCTTTCTGCAGTTACAGCTGATATGATCATGTAAAGATCAGTCGGTTCTTATCAGTCGCAGACCAGCTCGAACGTCTCTTCACTCAGTAAACAAAGACCTAACAGTAATAACATTTGAATCCTTCTCATTGAGTCCATCTCATATCAGAACTGTTATGTTCAGTATTAGAGACACTGTCTCAACCAGCCTGGTGAAGCAAAAGACCATTTTATTCTTTTATGATCAGTTTGCTGCTTTGGATGAAGAAGATGGAGATATTCACAGGAAATTAATCTTTGATTTAATTACTCCATTATTATCATATCAACAAGCTTGTTTTCACTGTTGCCTCCTTGGCTAAACAGTGACTCAAAGCACTGATATTATGTAGGTCACATTGACGCTTATTAATGTGTGATTCTCTCAGCTTTGACACAAACGTGGGTTTAAATTGCATTATGATTTATGATGATGAATGATATTTTTGGAGCCCTTGCTTAGAGGATCCTTAATGGTGGCAAAAAGGAAAAGATGCTGATAATAAATGTGTTGAACAGTACGGTAGCTTTTTGCTTTCATTTGACTTGTTACTCAGGTGCAGTTTATCTCAGCCTTTGTGATGAATGAGAATTTGAAAAAAAAACATGTTTAGGGTTGTGTGTTTTCTCTCTGTATTATTACTTTAAACACAAACCCTCCAAGCTTATTTACCCAGATGAATTGTTATTGGCGACAACAGATTTAACACAAGTGCTGGTTTTGGCACCATCATTGCAATGCAGGGGAACTTATTCTGGTACGATGACCACACAGGATCGCAGTGAAGCAGCCTTTCACAGTTGGCAGCAGTGTCAGTTTGTATGTCCACGGAAATCGCTCTTTTGTCACAGCCCCAGAGAAAATGGCTCAAAGTTCAAGAGGCGTACCTTGACATATATTCAGCTGCTGTGTGCTGCTGAAAGTTGAACCTCTCAGGGCTCTTCCAGCTGCAGGACCGACTCACTTCTACTTATTATGATGTTTGCTTACTTTCTGTATACCGCCCTTGCAGGTTTGGCACTTTTGCTGGTTTTGCTTTACCTTAAAAACCCTTATTTTTTGCAAGATTTAAATTACGCAATTACTGCACTTAAAATCGGCATACGGCTGGGTAAATACAAGAAGAGCAAACCGTTTTACAGTATTTTGGATTGTTTCCTGGACAAAGTGGCGAGGCGGCCACACAAGAAGTTTCTGCTCTTTGAGGACAGCTCCTACTCTTACAGCCGGGCAGACAAGGAGAGCAACAAAGTGGCCAGAGCTCTGTCCACACATGCCCAGCTGAAGGAGGGGGACACCGTGGCCCTGTTCTTAGGGAACGAGCCGTCGTTTGTGTGGGTCTGGCTGGCGCTCGCCAAGCTGGGATGCACAGCTTCTCTCCTGAACACCAACATCAGGTCCAAGTCTCTGCTGCACTGCTTCTCCTGCTGCGATGCCAAAGTCCTGGTCGCTGGAGCTGGTAAGAATGAGATGGGCTATGTTTTGGAAATGAATTCCAGGTTTTCTGCATTGTTTATTTTGCAAGAGTTGCATAAGAAACAGAATGTGGAAATGTTTTTGGGACAAGTTTTTAAGTCTCTGCACACCAGTTTATTAACATGTGAACTCACATGAGTCTTCTGCAGGAATTAAATCTTCGTTTTTTTTGCTCCAGCAGTGGAAGAAATAGTCTTGTACTCAATTAAAAGTAGAACACGGTGTAGAAATACTAGTACAGAAAGTAAAAGTACTCATTATGCACAATGAAATATTTCAAAAGAAAGTGTGTTATATTGTTGGATATACATTTTGATCCATTCAGGTGTTCATCACTCTCATGCTGAAGCTGGTAAAGGTGGTTAAACTGCTTTAGTTTAAAAGCTGGGTCTCTTGTTAAAGACAGCTAAAGTTTTATTTTAATCTATAATTTTAAATCATAATTTATTTGTTGATTCTAAATATAAATCTGCAAGCTAAAGTTGTCTGATAAATGTAGTTTGGAGCAAAAACTACAAATATTTGCCTCTGAGTTAATGTGGAGTTAAAGTACAAGTACAGTTTAAGTACAGTAGTTGAGTAAATGTACTTAATTACTCTACACCAATAAGTTATTAACAATGTCACATGCGTATCCTCCTGTGAATGTCTCTGCATGCTGTTGGCCTGAATATATATCGGCTGATGATTATTTTATTGAAGATACAGATGTATTACAGTTTTTAGAAATGTGACACAGACTACATGAGACATTTGATGGTTGAAAATCAACTTGTCAGCGCTCTCTGGTGGTAATGGAGACAGTTAAGTTACAGTGATTAAAAGCCGGAAGCAGGGTTTGGTCTCAAAGGATGAGTTCACCCAAACATTCACTGCCATCACCCCTATGCAGACGGAAGGTTGGTTGAAATTTCTGGAGATTTGCAGCAGAAAAACATCTCTCCTAAACAAATGGAGTAGATGGGGATGTGTAATCAAGACATAAAAAAAACAATTGGAAAAAAATATATAAAAAGGCTCCATCAGCACGTCCGGCGTGATCCAAGACTCCAAAAGCCCTGGGACCCCAAATTGACGTGAAAAGACAAGATGCACGCTAACGCTTTTAGCTTAGCAGCTACAGTTAAGATTTTTGGCTTAAAAAAGGGTGAAAATCACATCTTTTCAGATCAGTTTGGGGTCTTGGGGCTTTGGGAACTTGGATTATGATGGACAAGCTGTAAGGAGCCATTTTAAAAACAAGTCTCCAGCTACTGCAGTTGTTTAGGAGAATACTGCAAAGCTGTTTTGCTGTGAAGCTTCAACTTGCTGGGTGTAAAATTACCCAAATCTTCTGCATAGCTTTCCGCATAGAGGGTACACACTAGAGACTTCTGCTGGCTGAGTGGCTAACTTCCAGTTTAGCCGTCAGCTAGTTGGAATTGAATAAAATAATTTAACGGTGCAGCTGTTTAAGACTTTCCAAATGTTATCAGACCAAATGGCTCAAACTGTGATTGTTATGGGGGCTGTGATCATATATATATATATATATATATATATATATATATATATAGATAGATAGATATAGATATATATATAGATAGATAGATAGATAGATAGATAGATATATCTAGCCTTTATATATATATCTATGGCTGTGATGCTCAAAAAATGTATCCACCATTTAACAGCTGCTTCTTGTAAGCTTATGGGAAAAAGTCTTTTGGGGATGGTGTGCATGACGTGACGTACTCGGTTTGGCCACTATGACAATTTGGCTTCAAAGCCCTGCGCTGTGCCTGGGGGCTTGTAGCGAACTAGCAAGCTAGTTTCTTCTTCTTCTTCTTCTTCTTCTTTTTTCCGTTTTATGGCAGGTCGCAACCATAAAGGCAAGCAAGAAAGGAAAGAAACGGAATTCATCTAAGAGCGCTAAATGTATTTTCACAATGTTACCATATGTGTATAATTAACATGATTACCAGTATTTAATTTTTGAATATCAAGGTTATTGTCAATACCAGTTTATCGTGACACCCCTTTTGTAGATTATGAAACTTGAGTAAATAATGACTAACTTTAATTTTGGGGAACTGTTCCTTTATTTGACTTCACTCCGCTTTGTGAAACACTTTTTCCCATTTTTGCATTCCCTGAAGCCTCCACTTGCTCTCCTCTCCTCTCCTCTCTCAGACTTGCGGGGGGCTGTAGAGGAGGTGTTGCCCACCTTGAAGGAGCAGGGCGTCCGTGTGTTCCTCCTCACTGAGCACTGCGATGTGGATGGCATTGAAAGCCTCTCTGATAAGATCCAGCAGGCCTCAGACCAGCCTCTGCCACCTCAGCTGAGGGCCAACATCCACCTCAAGAGTCCTGCGCTGTACATCTACACCTCAGGCACCACAGGTAACCTGACCTTCACCTCTGATCTACGTTTATCTGTTTAGTGTGCTGGCCTTGAGAAGAAGCAGGACTATTAAAACATGCTACAGTACTTCTGCTTTTCATGATATCTTTTAGGGCTTCCCAAGGCAGCTGTAATAAACCACGAGAGGATATGGATGGCATCTTTTCTTCAGTCTATTGCTGGCATTCGCTCAGACGATATCATCTACGTATTCTTGCCTCTTTACCACAGCGCCGGCTTTCTGATGGGACTTTGTGGAGCAATAAACCAAGGTGATTCATGACATCATAAAACTTCAAAACATGATTTCCAGGGTGCATTCTGGGTTTACTGAAGGTTAAACTAACATGTATATGACCTCAAGTTACAGGCTCTTTGGCTCCGATCACCACTGTTTGTATTTCAAAGTCCTGTAGGTCACTCCGTTTACAACACTGACTGAGCTCTGAGTGTGAGATAATATTGTTGAGGTCTGTGTATCTTCATTTCCAGGCGGCACTGTTGTTTTAAGGAATAAATTCTCTGCTTCTAACTTCTGGAATGACTGTCGGAAGTACAACGTGACTGTCATTCAGTACATAGGAGAAATAATCCGCTACCTCTGCAACGCACCAAAGGTGAAACACTGTATGCTCATTACTACTGCCAATGCTGCATGATCAGCACTCATTCGCACTGCTTGACCTCAGAAACAAAGATTAACCTACAGTGGTTTTACTACCCTTGTCTCACCTTTCTTTCCCTCTCCTCCAGAGAGACAATGATAGAGATCATAAAGTCCGAGTGGCGTTGGGGAACGGGATGAGAGCTGATGCCTGGGCTGAATTCCTGCAGCGGTTCGGGGACATTCGTGTCTGTGAGTGCTACGGAGCAACAGAAGGAAATATAGGCTTTGTCAACCATATCGGCAAAATTGGAGCAATTGGCAAGGAGCATTTTCTAGTCAAGGTATTTTAATTTGTCCCAACTATTTTTTGTGATGTAAAATGCTCTTTAAATACGGGGATCCCTATTTTTCATAATCTGAGAAAGGTGGACACTTTGCTCAGGGAACTTAGCATCCAAGGGCCAGTTTGCACATTAACATTACAATACGACAGGTGTTTGGTTTTGGCCTGGGGCTCACCATTAAGTTTCAGTTTTGGCCCTGCAAGGGAAAAAAGTTTGGACATCCCTGATCTAGATTATTTTGGTGTGAATTGTTGGAGAGAAGGTCGACATCTCGACGGACAATATCTCCAAAAGTTTACAACTCACAACAAAACAATCTAGATGGATAAAAAGCACTATAGAGGAAACATGTGTATACGATTTTGTGGTGAAGTGTCACTTTAACAAAGTGGTATAAACTTGCACAGCAGCTAATTGCATCATTACAATATAAGTAGTATACATACCGATGTAGTATGAATTTATATATGCAAACTCATGTTTTATTCTCAAACTACTTTTCAGATGGCAACTCCATATGCCCTCATCAGGTACGACACAGAGAAGGAGGAGCCAGTCAAAAACTCCAAAGGATTTTGTATTGAAGTCCCCAGAGGTGAGTTAGTGAACCACTCTCCTCCAAATATATGGCTTTCTTCCTCCTGGCCTTTTAACTCTAACTAATACTCATCCCGTGCTTTCCCCCTGCAGGAGAGACCGGTTTGTTGGTGGCAAAGATCGGAGCAAGATCACCTTTCAGTGGCTACGCCAAGAACAAGCAGCAGACGCAGAGGAAGACGCTGAGCGACGTGTTTGTGAAGGGAGACCGCTACTTTAACAGCGGGGACCTGCTGAGGATAGACGACGAGGGATTTATCTACTTTCAAGACCGCATTGGAGACACTTTCAGGTCCGTGGATGACACAAAGTGAACATGAAAAATAAGTAGAGTGCAGTAGAGCTGGATTTTACTCAAGACCCATGTATTATTCCCTTCATTAACACAATGTTAAAGAAAGTATTAAAAATAAAAGTCCTGGATCCTTCCTTAATCCTGATCCGCACCAAAATTTAATGGGGTCTAGACTCATCCTCCATCCAAGTTTCATGGACATCTGCTATGTAGTTTTTGTGTAATCCTGCTGACAACCAGCCAACCAACAAATATTTGAGATCTTAGACAAAGGGTCACTACAGGTTTTATCAACTCAGGCTACATTTGATTTTTGGCTGAACTCATTTTCATTACTGGGCACTGATTTTACGATGCTTTTTGAATTTGACTTTATTCAAGATCATTAAAGGAAAAAAAAAATTAGTCTTTATCTTCTCTCCCATATGCTGATTAAAAGTTGGGATCTCTTGGCTACAAGTCACCAGCTACTTGAGTTGTTTAGAAGAATGCTGCAGGGCTGTTTTGCTGTGAAGCTCCAGAAATGTTTTGTGACTACAAAACGTCACCAGATTTTCCATCAAGTGTGAGGATGAGTAGATAATGACTGAATTTTCATTTTTGGGTGACCTTTAAAGGCCTTGATTCCTTGTAGTTAATATTATGCATCTACTTTTAATTATGGCTAGTGCGGTGCCTGTTCCAAAACATGCCTGTTTGGAACAGGAGGATTGTTTGGCCTTCAATATTGTCTGAAGAACAAAGCTGCAAACAGCTTCACACACTACGCACTTCTGTGGGTCCTCAGCAATACACCCACCAAGTGCAAAGTCGATAAGATAAACAGTTGACAAGCATATATAAGGAGTTACTCCTTCCATTTCAGTTGGATTTCAGCTTTTTCTGCAAGAAGTGCAATTTCTAAGTAGAAGAAGCTGCAGTTTTTTGATAAATGTAAATAAATGTGTGACAAAACAACATCACAATGAAGTGCTGTAGTGCAGCAGAGATGTTCTCGTTCTACTAATGCTGTTTCCAGATGTAAGAAAACATTTGTTTGGTACAGACCCCAACAAAAGTCAAACATCATCGTCATGTCACTAATCCTGAGTCATATCGTAATCTGTCTGTCAACATTTTTACCAGTCATATGACTCATGTGAAATGATTATTTTTCACCATAGTGTGCAGTCCTAATCTAATTCCCTGTGTCAAATGAAAAGCTAAGTTATGCACGTTCTGTCTCTGTATTGTCATAAAATACAGGTGGAAAGGAGAAAATGTGGCGACCACAGAGGTGGCTGATCATTTGCTCATGCTGGACTGGGTTGAGGAGGCTAATGTCTATGGTGTAAAGGTGCCAGGTAATAATTACATTTATTTATTTATTTATTACATCAATAATTATTAACCATCATAATAATGAAGCGTGTAATCCTTCAAATTAAGTTAATTGAGAAGAATTTGAAACAGGAAAGCATGTATTTTAGAAGTTCTCCTCATATATACATACATTGCCGTATTATGGAAGACAAAAAGAACTGTTTACACTGTCATCATTAAATAACCCCCTCCTCTTACTTTGACCTTAACTGATCAGGACACGAGGGAAGAATTGGAATGGCAGCACTAAAGCTCAAGGAAAACATGGACTTTGACGGCAAAGCTGTATATCAGCATGTCAAAAACTACCTCCCCAGCTACGCAAGGCCACGCTTCATTCGTATACAGGTAAACAAAGTCCTGCTGAAACTCGCTTACAACATCAAAATAATGTCATGCAGTTGTTATATAACCATTTATTTCTCTTGTGCAGGATGCTCTGGTCGTAACTGGGACATTCAAGCAGATGAAGGTGAAGCTGGCAGAGGAGGGCTTCAACCCCTCCGTCATTCAAGACCTTCTGTTCTACCTGGAGGACAACAAGGGCTACGTGCCCATGACTCAGGAGATCTTCATCTCCATCGCAGAGGGAAAAGCCAGGCTCTGAGTGACTTCAGTGTTTGTTGTTGGACTGACAGCCTCAAATAGTGAATTTGATTTGTAGTTTTTAGGTGATGCAGGAGGCCAAACGATGAAGACTGACCTGAGTGTTTCTATACAGCACATTCCACGAGCTCCTTTACCTTCTGTGGGGAAGATTTAGTAATGAATTATGTCAAGGAATAAAATTTTATTTTGTATGCTTTCATTGTAAAGATTTGTTTTATTGAAAGATGATTAGTTTACACTGCAGTACATATAAATATAAACAGTTAAACAATTAATGAGATAGATTTTAAAGGATATCCTCAGGTTCATAATTTTATTTTGGGTTACTACTAGAATAGGATTACATTAATGCTTTAATTTAATGCTCAAAAACACATCCGTTTCCTCATACAGTCCAGTGCTGCAGCACTGTATTCCCCCTCTGTCTGAAATGCTCTGTTTAAGCTCCTGTCTCTTTAAGGCCCCCCTCCTGAATATCCAGTCTCCTTTGATTGGTCAGCTCAGACACGCCTGAGCCAGCAGCAAACAACAACAAAACAGCTGTGCTAAATCAATTCTTTCATGCTTTTACAAAAAAGCATAATAGGTCTTCTTTAAGAAAAGGATAAAGGCACATATCTATACAGATACATGCACATATACTTGTAATATAAAGATAATAGTAATAATGATACTATAACAGTCTTGACATAACACGCTTAAAGAATAAAATTGATGCAGTTACTCCACATTAAAAGCCGAATTAAGGAGGTTTGGGTTTTTGATTTCTTTTTAAAAATAACTAGGGATATCGCAGTTCAAAGATCTAAGGGGAAGGCTGTTCCTGAGTTTAGGGCCATCATGGCAGAAAGCAGCTTCACCAGACTGTTTGTGTAATACTTTATTGATATTTATAACATTAGTACTCAGTACTCATGGGCAAGACCATACCCATCTTCAAACCTGGCCATTATTTTGATCTCAACTACACACCTGTGACGTTTCATGACCGGATCTTGCACATTTGTGACGCTATCATGCTGACGAAAATCTGACCGCAGACAGACAGACAATATGTTATGTCCTGAAATGGACAGGGGAGGAGGGGACGTAACAAATTAAGTTTAAAGTGTTTTATATCTTATTTAAATAAGTGTTAAACAGGTCTGTGTTCCACAGTTTTATCCAATCTCAAGACTCGGTCCTTTCTGCTCGGGGAGCAGGATCCTCCTGTTTACCGGCAATCGTGGAACAGACAAAGCTACCAATTCGGCTTATACAACAAACAGGCCGAGCGATGGAAAGCACTTGAAGAAAAGAAAGAGGCAAAGAGAGCTGCCTCGAAAGAAGAAGAGACATGTGCAAGAGTGGTGACGAAGAGGGGAGGGAGGGGATTGATGACACACAGTTAAACTACACAGAGAGGTTTGAAATGCTTTTTAATAAAAATATTTTGAAAACATGATTACAAATGAGCAAATCAACCCTAAATCATTGATACAGTTAGATAGTGATCCTCAGAGCTAACTGTGCTGACTCAGCATCAACACACCTGGTGCAGTAGTCAACTGCTTCATTACCAACAGCTGAAATGATCGACTGCACACTGGATCAATTCAGGAGCTTCGGTGCGGTGGCACCCTCCAGTGGAGTGTGAGAGGGAGCTGTGTTGGCCACAGGAGTAGAAGACATACAGTTAGTCCTTCTGCAGGTGGAGGTCAAGTGTTTTTGTGTTGTCTGTGAAACCTTCAGTGGGCAGCACACCTGGTGCCGGCCACACTGAACCCACTGGTTGCAGAAACTGGGCACGCTGTAGAACTTTGTCAGTTTCTTCATCACTTGTTTGCCCAGAAGATTTGAAGGCATCTCTGTAATCTCATTCACAGAGTCAGGTCCAGTTGTTGACGGCGGGGGGACGCCGCCCGCATCATCTTTAAGACTAGGCTTTGGTTCAAAGTCGTAGCCAGACATCGGCCTGAAGTAAGTGTAAGGCAGAGGCTCGCTGCTGCAGCTGAGAGAGCGCATTGGCCTCCTGGAAGAAATCCAGGCCTTGTCGAGCCACAGCTCCACCTCAGCCTTGTCCAGCCCGGAGACCGCCTCCTCTCTCTCCTCCGACCTGCTGTCTGAGTCAGACTGTTGGTTTCCTTCAGCTCCTATCACCTCATCTTTCCCTGATTTTGGTTGGTCTGCATTGTTCAGTGCCCGTGTCTCAGCCAGAAGAGCAGACGCCGTTTTTGAAATGATGCTCCAGTCCTTCAGGATGTCCTCTGCTGTAGTGAACTGTGAGGTCACCGTGAATCTGATGATGCGTTTGTTGTGAATGTCTGCAGGGATGAGGTACATGGAGCCGGACCGGGTCAGTCTCCTCAACAGCTCCTGGGTCACTTCGTTTCCTCCCTAGAAGAAGAAAACGTGAAATATTCAGGAATGTTGCAGGGCTGAAAAGACTTTAAGCTTCCAAACAAAAGGCAAGCACATTCAGCAACATCATGTCAAGGTTTCAGCTCTCTTCCATGAACAGATATCGCTCAGCCCTCATCTACAGTATGCTCGATAAAACAGAGGTGAGCCAACGTCCTCCAAAAACATCAAAAAAATCATTTAAGTATCCAAGTATTATTCAAATGGGCAGTTTTCCCTTTTATAAAAGTTACACATTTTACACAAAATCTTTACTTTGACTCATCTAAGGTGACTCACTTAAACTTCTGTGCACTTTTTTACAACACTGTCCACAGGAGAGACCAGCTTGTTGGAGGCAAAGACCGGAGAAAAAACACATTTTCAGTGGCTTTGCCAAGAACAAAAAGCATCAAGAGAAAAAAATGGTGGTGTTTTTTGTGAAGCAAGACTTCTGCTTTAACAGTGACGATCTTCCAAACTTAGACAATGAGAGATTTATCCTCGTTCAGCATTTCAGATCCATTGATAAAACAAATTTAAACAAATAATGAGGAAATAATGGAGACCAGATGCCCACATGTGGAAACACTTACTGTTGGTTAGATAACAATGTCATAGTCAGGGCAAAGATAAAAGATTATCCCTGTAAACCTTTGAACGAGGTGTGTCTGACAAGTTTATACATCTCAACAATTATTAGCCAGTGAGCAACATGTTGCTTAACAAAACACAATTTAATGTTATCTTTGCCTAGTCACTGCATAGAAATGTTCAAATTTGTGTTACGTACTTTCAGACAGAAGACCACCAGGCCGAGGTGCCTCACAGCAGGAACCTCAAAGTTTGGGTCGCTCTTTATGTGAGACTCCAAGAGCTTTGCCATCTCAATACCCTGAAAAAAACAAGAATCTACATGCAGATTATGAAACTCAAAAACACATAAACTTTTGTTCGTCGTCATTGGATCTACAGCAGCCATTCACAAACTTGAAGAATGACGTGGCCCAACTTCAAATTGGGAAAATCTTCCGGGGCCCATCCAAACTTTAAATCACAACTCTGATCAACACGCTAGACTGAGCTGAAGTATTTCCCTAATTTCCCCACAGTCATACACTGTATGTGTCCGCTATCTCATAATAGGGCTCAATGATATGGAGAAAGATTATATATTGCGATTATTTTTACAGGTATTGCGATTACAATGAGTTATGATAATATTGTGTGAATAAAACCTGGCCTCTTAAATCATTTTCCTTTCTTTACGTTCACACTTTGTCACTGTAAGTAGAGATAAGGTGCCTTAACTCAATATTTGCTTCTCACTATAAGATGGAACATTTGTGTAATTGTTCCTTTTATGGGCAGTTATGGGTTGACTCTCTCACCACCTCCCTACACTCGTATTTTGAGTGTTTTTTTTCTTATTTCCTGTAGATATCTTGATAATATCGTTATCGTGAATTCTTTTGGCAACGCTGATCGTGTAGTGAAAATCTGATGTGACCGACCTGGTCTATACTAAACAAGCATGTTCCACTTCATCTGGAAAATACAACTTGTAGGCCGGGGCATCGCTGTAGTTTGTTGGTACTTTAAATTATATTTTGATCAATTGCTCATCGATCTCATGATATTTGATATCTATTCCTAAAACGATTTAAATGAAGAGAACTGAATGCCACTTACGTGTCTGATATGAGCCTGGAGGTTTTTCAGTCCAAAGGAGCGCAAAACAAACCAGAGTTTGATGGAACGGAAACGTCGGCTGAGGGGAATCTGCCAGTTCTGAACAGCAGAGGAAAGTAGTGTTGTTGCATTCAAATGATTCACTATCACGACTGAACCTTTAATTTGGTGATGTGTCATACCATGTAGTCCGTGGCTGCCTGTGAGTTTTCATGTCTGAGGTAAACAGGGTCAACAGTGAATGTCTGCTGCAGCTTATATTTATCCTTCACCCTGAGAAAACAAAACACATTAACGACCAATGAGCCACCTTCATATGTGCTTTGGATTCATTTTTTATGTCAGAGCTACTTCTGTAGATACTAATAATTTCCATAGAGGTGTGAAAGGCTCACCAGAAGGCTGTACAGTCAAAATGGACCATCATCCACTTGGCAGGGTTGAAGACAAACGAGTGAGCAAACTGGATGCCCTCCAGAGACCAGCGGAGCTCAGGACAGACGTAGGCTGAGCCAGCGTAGGCAGCGTCTACATGGAGCCACACTCCCTCCTCTGAACCTGTGATAAAGATTTCAATACAAGTACTGTAACTCTCCTAATGCATCTCAATGGATCAACACAATGTGTAGACTTTACAGGCAGAATCAAAGCAGACATTTTTTGGTGTAAACTTGAAGACGTACAAACTGGTCCCAGCTCAGAGAGATTGTCGAAGGCACACACTCCTGTAGAGCCCAACGTTGCACAAAGCTGGAGAGACACAATATCACAGTTCAGACGTGACAAAGTTATTTTTCAGAAACATATCAGTTCCTTAGCCAAACAAATTGTTCATAATTTTTAATATGACCACTGAAAATTGTCCACACTGAACAGTTAGAAGTACTCAGATCCTTTTTTTAATTTAAGGTACCAATATATTAACTTAACAATCCTCCATCATAAGAAAAAGTCTTGCATTTAAAATCCTACTTAAGTAAACATAAGTATCAGTAACAAGTATCAGTAACAAAATAAAGTATCAAAGTATCAAAAGTAAAAATACTTCTTCTGCAGTTAAATCTCATATTATTGTTAATTACATTATTACATTGTTATTACTGAATTTTTACTGGCCGAGGTGGAGCTAGTTTTGACGTTATATACTGTTTGGTAGTTTAGTTAAGGGTCAAAGCTAAATCTAAAGGGTTGTGAGATGATTGATGGGAGAGGAAAGAGGGAAAAAAATTTCAGAATTATATATATGATAGATAATCATATTACTTTCTCAGACTTTTCACCATCCCAAAAGCAGCAGTATTTGACAAGTTGCTTTCTTACAAGGTGGACCTTTAAGTACAAATACCTTAAAATTGTACTTAAGTACAGTATTTAAGTAAACTTTTGACAGAGGACTTTCAATTATCAGATTTCCTTTGAATGAATCAATGACAAAGACATTGTATGAATAGTTCCTGCTCGCATCCATGTTTCCACGAGGCAGTAACATGAGCTTAAAGATGAAATAAAGGTTAATATAAGCCAAGTTTCAGGAGTAAAGTAATATAATACTGTATGTTTTCCTTATGTCCTGTATCGTCATGCACACTGCAGGACATGATGTCAGCTAAAACATGATAAAACAATACTGTGATTATAAATCCTCCACACTCACCCATTATAGGAGTAGATGTTGGGGGTTACAAATGACAAATCCCCTTCAATATTTAACGTATGAGTTTGTCTCCCACAATAGAAACATAAAAGCAGCAGAGGACCAGGAGCATTATATTATATTCAAATACAAATGCAAATTCCCCAATTACAACCCTCGAAACCTGCCCACTTGTCACCCATGCCTCAGTGTCAAACACCTACCATGAAAGGGACCAGTCCCCTCGCCCTGTCCTCTTGTATGGCTTGTTTCAAAGTGTCTCCTCTCAGGGACAGCTGCTCATCAGTGGGCAGAAACCTGATCTTCACCAAAGAGATCAGACCTGCCTTCTCAACTGAGGAATGAGCCTTTAATAGCAGTCGAACATTAAATCAGTTTCTCAGTCTATTTCATCTGAATTATAGGAAGTTATTGTACAAGAAGTGGTGAAACTGACCTGATCTGAAGCGTAGGCCACGAGTCTTGAATTCAGGACTGAGTCGTCCACATCCTGGTCGAGCTCAGTCTGCAGCTGCAGTATTTTATCTTTCCTGGCTGCCAGCAGAGCGACCAGCGTGCTCTCACTGACAGTACTCTGACAGGAGAGTCAGGGAGAAGTGAAAGATTATAAGCTCTGAGTTACAACAAAGACAACTGCACTGTTACAGGTTTAAAATAATCAAACCTGCAGTACGCCTCCACCTCTGCTGTCAGAATGGTGATGCAGGAAGAAGGAGGGGAGCCCCAGTGCTTTACACAACCAGTCCAACATATTCATCTCCAGTTCTGTACAAGCTGGACTGGAGGCCTGTTCACAACCAGCATTGAAAAATGCATGTATTCAGATGGTATGAGTTCACTTCACCTGCTGCATACCCAAAGGTCACGGTTAAACACACACACACAAAACTTCAGGACAAAGTTGACAAATCGCTATTTCACCAATTTATCCTGGTCATGTCATCATTCCTCTTATTATTGGGTTAGGTTTAGGTTAGGGTGAAGACTGAATTCCATCCTAATCTTTATCGTGTTGACAATGCTTTTATTATTGTGAAAATCAACAGCCCTGATTTATGTTAAAATCCGATATTTTCTTCAAATTATAAAAAAAACGGTCTCTGAACAGTTTTAACTCTCAAACAATGCATACCGGGATTTTAATCAGTTGATTGAACTCTGTACAGTTTGTTCATACAACTCATTATTTCAAGTCAAAAGTTCTTAAGTGGTCTGAAAATAAAAGTAAAATAAAAGTTTAATTAACTTGAAATAGAAGAATTGTATATTTACATTCAGTTTATTAGAAAAGATTTGTCAATTATTATGGAAATGCTTCCGATGCAGTCTAAAATGTTAGAATTAGTAACACAAGTTAAAGTCTATAGTGATGTGATACCACATCATTTTGCACTATTCATTAGAAACAGGACGCTTCGGGGAAGTAGCAGGGTCTTGTTCCTAACAAACAGGCCTTTATTATGTGGTATCAGATCAGTGTATAGACTGGTGTACTCGCTGAAAACTGAGCTATATGATCATACACCAGTATGCAAACAGATTTTTTTTTACTGCAAAAGTAACCAATATCAATAATTGGTAAGCGACTTGTGTAACTTGTAGCACATCCATAACATAACATCCATACAGGGTAAGCAGTGTATGCTCTTAAAAGATGTGTTATAATTTATTCAAGGTTCTTCCCAACGTTATGAAGTTCGGGCAGGATGACTTCCAAAATTCCCCCGCCAAATACTTAAGTTTTCTACAAACCTAGGGAAATAACTGATATATTTTTTATATCTCTCTGGTAAGTACAGGTCTCTGAATCTAGAGGGAAAAAAACAATATAGGTACATGTATAGTTGTCCCCTTACCCAGGTGAATCCAACACAGTTGATGGCATCGGCCAGCATGTCCCCGAGCATGGAGGGCCATGAAGTCAGACTGGGGTAGTATGCATGCATGTGAGGGCTCTGCCAGTGAACCACCTGAGGGAAAAAAAGATGAGAAACACACATTTATTTGCCAAAGTTTCAAGTTACTGATATGATGATGGATGACAGTAGGAACTTACTCCTGGCATGATGACCTTCTCGATGTCGTTGAAGATACTCTCCCAGTCCTCAGCGTCTGACGGCGCACTGTCAGGGAGAAGCTCCTTCATGTAACCCGGCTTCACATCTGGAATCACCCTCCTCTCCCTGATGGAGCTCAGGTACTGTGTAATGTAGTCCACCAGCTCCTTACCTGATCAGTAACAGACACTGTAACAGCTGGACACAGACACAACGAGTCAGTATATTCAAAAGGAGCCTGTGATTACCTCTGCGGTTGTATTCCTCAGCCTGCATTCTTTTTTTTTTTTTTTAGATGAAAGCTCAAAGTTAGAAGCTCAGAGTTAATTTGTTGGATAACAGGTGGATGTAGTGATGCTTTGTGTAATCAGCGAAAGAGATCGCCAAACTATATAGACCCTGTTGAAGAACACGCCCTAAAATGATGACGCATAATGACCCTCACATGTTTATCTTTCCATCATTGGAGTGGTTTGGTGGCATCCTCCATTGACTCCACATGTGTAGTAAATATTTACCCTCTTCTACTGGTAATGATTTTCTTATACACATTTCAGTGATGCAAAATGATACTGTATTTAGTTTAAAAGGAAGAAATTACTATAATATAATTGATAGTTAATGTAACAGTGAAATACATCAGTGCCTCTGCACCTGGATTAAATATGCTCTATATTGAGGGAGGATGTCACAGTGTAATTATTCTAGGTTCAGTCTAAAATCATATATTTCATAGATTACAACTTGTTATATAAGTTATATGAAATATATTTTGGCATGTCGATAAACACATAAAAAATGTTGCAACTTTCAGTTACTTAGAAATATTAATAATATATTTATATAGATGCCATCTGTTCATCTGGTATCTAGTAAACAAAAATAAATAAATAAATAAATCTATGCCTGGTTCCCTCGACAAAAAGCCTGTGGGGTTTTTCTATTGGATTTTGGAATATGGCCGAAAAAAATCACTGTGGCCAACATGATATTTACACATTTTGTTCAGCAAGATAATCTTCACAGATGAACAGTAAAAGTAAAAGCTAATATTTGGCTTTAAACAGACTACACTGCAGTCACTGGACTTGAACGTCACCGCCACTAAGTGTCTCACTACACAATATCTATCACCTGATCAATGTACAAGTTGTTAAGTTAAAGTTAGAATAGTTTGTAACTGAAGTCGGCCTGTAAAGACGGACTAGTGAGTAGATGAGTCTCCGTGTTTGGTGTGATGTTGTTTAATGTCCCCGACGCATGTTGTCTCATTTAGCTATTTATAAGTAGCTGTTTTTAAGACATGAAGTGCTTTATAATTAAATAGTGGGACATTTTATGATGTATTATATGTCGAAGGGCAAAATGTGTAAATATCTTCAGCCTGTGGTAACCACAGACCTTATTTCAGGCTTTTAACTGAAAAACAATTCAAAAACCTCACAGACTTTGAGACAAGGGAACCAGAAGCGCTAAAATGCTAACTTCTGGGTTGTAGGACTACGAACTACACCACTCTATATGGTACAGATATAAGAGTGGTACCAGTCCTCTCATTTAACTCAATAAAACAACTAAGCATATTTACCGAAATGTCAAAATATATATTCAAGGTTTGGCAAAATTATTTGATTCAAATGATATATTTGCACCATAAACCTCTTAAACCTTGTGGTGCTCTGGCAGACAAAACAGTAATAATGTTGTCATCACTGATACAATTAACTTTCTCTGCTATTTGCTCTTCTCATCCTCCCTGAATGCATACAGAAGATTAATGTCAGAACAAAACAACATTTGTTTTGGATAATGACTCTTCACTGACAAATACAAAAGTCAAATATCAGGGCACTCTAAAACAAAATCAACAGTGAATGAACATACCGTAAAAGATAATAGGATGAGGAGGCCAAACCCATCTATGCCACAGCTTATCACTGCCTTCGAAACTCAAACACAAAAGCTGGAGCAGCACCTGGACTGTTCACACACTGTACATTGTGCTCAATATGTGTTCGCTCTCCTCTGGTGCTCTGGGGGAGCAAATGGTTGGACACAAATCCAAACGCAATGCAAACACATTAAGTAAGCACACATCAATGTCGACTACGATGAGAGGCAATCAATTCATTCTGTTGATTCAATGAAAGTAATAAAGCAGCAGAGGATGTTGGAACCAGTGATCCCGTTCATTCATATGAATAATAAACTGAGATGGTAGAAATAGTGTCTGCACATTGCAAATGTATTATTCATTAACGCTGCACACAGGTGAGTCTGCAGACACACTGTATCAACAATATGATTTTTATTTTTCTGTCTTGCCTTTTTCAGAAAAATTAATTAAAATACTAATTAACTAATCATTAGTTACTCTATTTGTGTACCTTCAAGTAAAATGAGATGTCATACTGACTAGTCAACCATTAAATACTAATTACTCAATAATTAAGCAATTCTGTATTAAAGTATGTTTCACTTTACTTAAAGGTTCATAAAATGAGTAACTAATGATTCAGTAATTAGTAATTAATGAGCCATTGCAAGTTTTTGCTACTCATAGGCTGGTTCATAGTTAATCGTGAGCAGCTCAATAAGAAAGTGGTCAGTGTGTCAATTCAGAGCTATTTATGGACTAGTCATTACTTTTATTAATATAGTCTGTTCTCTAGTAACTCATCATTATCTACTATGTAGTCCTTGAGCCACTTTCAGTCAGGAATTACTGATTAACGATTCATTAACTATCAAGTTGTTCTTGATTCATTTCTTACTCACTCCTCAGTAACAACTCATTTTGTGTGCCTAAGTGCCTAAAGCATGTTTGCTATTAAACTAACATTTTAACTTGTGGTAAGTTTTCCACAAAGCATGATTTTAAAGTTTATTTGTGCAAATCCTCTGTATTACAGCTGATCTCAAACCCACAAGTTCTTTGAATCTGAGCAATAACTGTAAGAAAAACGTTTGATCCCACAGAAGGCAGGTAACGCCCAGTAGCAGGCAATGACTACAGCGAGTGTGTGTGGAACAATACACAAAAACAAGTGTTATGTGATATGAAGCAGAGCACACTGTGACTATTGTGCTCCTTGTGTGCGTTTATGTCCGGCGGTCTGAGCCTGATGAAAGCAGGTTTAATCATAATTGTGCAATTGAAGCTCAAGCTCTGCCTTGTGACATCAAAGTCAAAGTGCTTCCTGATGGGTCCTATTCTGGTGCTTTTATTCAAATAAGCTTCAAATATCAACACAACATCAGTCTATTACAAAGAAAAGCTTGGGCAGGATATTTCAAACCAAAGGTCAGAAACAATTCATAAAATGAGGACTTGGCCACTTAGTTTGACGTGAGCAGGAGCAGAACAGACACACTGACTACTGATGTGACTGTGAACAAATATGAGGAAAAGGTAAACAGGAACTTTAAGTCGCATTTCCACCCAAAGCACCTGGATCCTTTACACCAAGGAGCTACTTTTCATTGAACTAAGAACACGGTCTAAAGATTAGGTGAATTAGTCTGCTAACGTATAAAACGTCATTTTTGGGCGCAACTTTCCAAAAACGCTTGTCGTTGGTCCGTCTGTCATATGCTTTGTTCTGTAACTGTGTTGATGTATAGAAAGCACAGTGAACAAAGATTTTTGAAAATGGTGGCTAAAATAAAATGCTGCAAGTACTCGACCAATCAGACCTCAGAGTTCCTGTACTATTGGAAGGCAGGTACTTCCCCCAAAACAGAAACTATCTGTTGGGTAAAACAATGTCCCCAGAACTTAATTAGACGCTGGTCTTACACTTTAGATTTCACTTTACAGGTTCCTGCCTGGTCCAACAGAGGGTGGTGCAGTCGGCAGAACACACCATCAGATGCTACAAGACATTTACACAAGACGGTGCAGGATGAGGCTTAGAGGATCATTATTATTAGATTCATTTCACTGTATCACTGTACTGTGTATGCTTGTATATCTGACAATAAATCTTGATTTGATTTGGTTTGATTTAGAAAATGATTTGATTAAATTACATTTTGCTTTATAGCATTTTTATTTCCCTCCTCTTTGTCAGCCCATTAATACCACTGAAGTGCCCTTAAGACAAGGCTTCCCACTGCTCCAGTGGAGTGGCCAGCAGATGAGACTGGTTTTTCTGGGCATTCCCGATAAAGAAAGACAGCATGTTATTTTATTTAATCCCTTGCAGCCTTGTGTTAACCCTGGGTTTTGTTTGTTTTTTTGTGCAAAGCAGAACTCTTTCTTCTGGATAATGTTTAACGCAATATAAAACTTGATTGTCTATGTCATCAAAAAAAGTTGATTGCACAATGACAGATTGTAAAACATTTATGATATATAGATTCATTTCAATGCCACGTCAGTCAGAACCACAATGTGCTGCATCAGCCAACATGTTATGTAATTTAAGTGTTTTTTAGGTTTGTTCCACAGAAATGATTATTGGTTTATATACCACTGTTCATTTTAGAAAAATGTTTACATGCTTACAGTATATCTGTGCTTTGATAACGACACACTTTTTATCACTAGACTGCTGTTTTGCCACTTTGTGCAACTGCACTTCACGTGATCATTCTATAAAACACCATTTCACTAGTTCAGTCTGAACGCCCAAAACTCAGGTTGGAGTTGGATTATCTTATATTCTACACACATCATTAGGGTATACATAAGCTAATCTTTGCTAATCTTTAAGTTTTAAACAGGTATGAGGAAGTTGAGGTGCGAAAAAAGCTTGAGGAGAGACAAGAGGAGAAGAAAAGGAGGGAGGAAATAACAGAAAGGTGCTGGTTGAGGCTCTCCAAAAGCAAACAAGAGGACAGTAAAAAGGTAAAGATGTCAAATTACACATTTATTATCATGTTATATCAAAATATAGTCACATGTGACATTTATTCTAATGATAAACATTCTTTAGTCTTTGTGTGACCGAAGTAAAACATTTATCACACATTTGTGTCCTTTTTGATTAAAGCCATCACACTTTTCCTCTGCCCAGTCAGAGATAAAGTACATTTTAATATGAATTAATTAAATATGTGTCTTGTGCCGACTGCACAAGTAGACCAGGGACACGGGTTGTTGATGTATATGTAGGAGAAGTGTGGGTGTAGAATAAGGCAAAGAAACAGGAAGTTAGAGCCTCAAGTTATACTTCAGCTTATCTCTTGTTCTTTATCCTGTATCTGCTTCAACAGTTCAGTGTTGGTCAGGTTCTTGTGGTGCAGAAAACAGTTTCACAGGAAGATACAAATATAGACGTACTGTAAAACAAAGCAAGCATAACATATTACATACAGTACAGACAACATCTGGACCACATACCAGTATCATATTGACACTGCAGACTTTAAACAGGGTTGTGGTAGCCTACAAGTAATGCAAGAGTACAGTGCATGGAAATGACATTACTAACAACAGGAATTCCTAAAGGTTCATGGACAATGCAAACAAGATATGTAAATAAAGAGGCAGGACACAGGACTGAGAAGAAGTCAGTGAAGCAGAAACCTCCTGAAGGGGGCAGTACTGCGACAATAAGGATGTCAGCTGCTTCAAAACCTGAACGAAGAAGAGGCGGAGGAGGAGGAGGAGGAGGAACAGGGAATCAGGAATCAGCTGTCAAAAAAGTAGCTAAAGTGTAAGCAACGGATCATAAAGAGGTATTTGTTTACATTAACGTTATCCTATCAAACATTCGGCCACTTTGTTTGAGTCGAAATTATTACAAGAAGGTAACTATTTACTGCTGAATGTGATTATAGCCGTGACTACCTAGTGCTGTAGCTAAACAGCTCACGGTAGCTAACCAAACGCTCAACATAACTGCGTGAGCTCACAGCCTAGCTCGCTAACTAGCTAGCTAACTCCAAAGGTAACAAAGCTACGTTAACATTGGATTAGCTAAATGGTGTTTATATTAAACCGGTGGTTGGTTTATACTCTTATGTTGAACAAAATGTCCGTTAGCTGGCCAGAAGGGATCCTGTCAAGGTAGATGCTAGCGGCTAACGTTTGCTAGTAAACTATTCCATGTTGTTGTCGTCAGTGTTGACATGTCCTGCGCCAGCTAACTACTACAAGCTAACTATGTTGGCTAATGCGCTAACAGTGAGCAACATTCTGCTATAGCCAACTAACTATCTTAGATGTAAGTTAATAAACAACAAGTCATGTTTTCAGTTTAATGTATCCTAATTCTCGCCATTTTTAAATGCTACATGACAGCTAACAGGAAGTGAAAACGCAATTCGTTTGCTTTCTATTTCACTGAGACGTTAGTAATTATTTCAGAAGCAAGCAGGAACTTCTTTAATGTTAGCTAACGTCATTCAATCAGTCAAACTTTATTTATACAGCACCTTTCAACAAGTCAACATGCATGTCAAAGTGATTGAAAGAACATGGTTTAAAAACGGGTTCAGAGACTAATGCACAGCAATGGCAAAAAAAAAAAAAAAAAAATAGTTAAGATAAAGAATATGATGAAATATAATATGATATAATAAGAATAATGACAACAGTCATAATGTATATAAAAAGACTACAGGGCTATGATAAAAACTATCAATTAAAAGAAGTAGTAACATTAAAAGCATAGAAATGATAAGACTCTACATAAAAGCCAGACTGAATAGAGAGGTTTTTAGTTCACATTCAAAGGTATCAATATTTCCAGCTCCTCTCAGACCTGTTAAATAATAGATGTTATTTGAAGCAGGATTGTTAAATGTTTTAGAAGCAGCGTGTTTCACTTTATTTTTCTCCCACTAACATTGTTCCAGAGATGTTCAGAGCTGGTGTGCAGCACTGACTGGTTGTCTGTCTGTGACCTCTGACTGAACACAACCGCCAAGATGCCTGCAGTGTCCACCGGGGTCAAGGAGCTGTATCTGTCCACCTCTCTGGGTGAACTCAATAAAAAGGCTGAAATTAAACCAGATAAGACGAGCACCAGAAGGTAACTTAACATTTAATCTTTACTGGTATCAGCCCAGTGTGGCACAAAACAAACTGGTAACACAAAGACAGGAACTGTGAATTTAAGGGATGCATGATATGGATAGTTTTTTTTTTTTTAAGCTGATACCAATAACTGACAATTACCCACTTCTCATGGCTGATAGTAATAAGATAACTGATTAGCATTTTATGAATAAGCTAACCTGTAGTTTGTGCAGATGTGAGGGTAGGACAGGCTCGGATGCAGTGAGCAAATATGGATGATTTAATATCCCATAGCTTTACTAAGATCTGTTGTAGACTTTATGCCGAGGGTGTGTGTGGAACATGTATCGCAAACTGGAATCCTGTTTTTCTACTGAAATTGTAAAAAATTTCCAAACGACATGTTTACACCACGTGGCTCTGCCAGTGCTAACAGCCACCTACTGTGTCAGAGTCATTAAAAGCAGCTTGCTTTCACGTTATCAGTTCGATTTATCTGATTTAATTTCACTGATACAGATAAATTGTTGATAATATAATTTTCCCGATATTGGTCTATATCATGCTCCCCTAGTGAATTTGTCTTTGCTTTTTTAGCATCAAGCATTGAGAGGAAAGACATGGGAGTAACATGCAACAAAGGTCTCTGATTTTGAACCGAGGACATTGCAATCACATGATGATGAAAGTACTTATTTGTTGTGTTGCAGCTATGTTCAGAGTGCCTGCAAGATCTTCAAGGCGGCAGAGGAGTGCCGCCTGGACAGAGATGAGGAGAAGTCTTATGTTCTGTACATGAAATATTTAACAGTTTATGACATCATCAAGAAAAGACCAGAATTCAAGCAGCAACCGGTATAGTTAATAACTGTAAAATTATAACTTAATTTCTGTGCATTTTATGACTAAATGTGTAGTGTTTCTAATGTAAAGACTTATTGACTCGTGGAAGTTATTTCTGAGTAACTAATTTCTATTTCAATGTACTTAGGACTATTACATGACCATGCTGGGGCCAAACAGCTTCAAGAAAGCCATTGAAGAAGCTGAGAAGCTCTCCGAAAGCCTTAAACTCAGGTTAGAGGCTTATTCTACACACCTCATTATGGAATGCATAAGCTGCAAGACAGGATGTCAGAGCATGAGTTTTTAATCTTTTAAACAGGTATGAGGAAGTTGAGGTTCGGAAAAAGCTTGAAGAGAAGGAGAGACAAGAGGAGAAGAAAAGAAGGGAGGAAATCACAGAGAAAGATGCTGGTCGAGGCTCTCCAAAAGCAAACAAGAAGGACAGTAAAAAGGTAAAGATGTCACATAACACATCTATTGTCATGGTATTTGCATATTAAAATATAGTCACACGTGGCATTTATACAAATGACACATACTGAATAGTCTACGTGTGTCTAAAGGAAAACATTTATCACACATATGTGTCCTTTTGTGGGGAAAACAATCTGGTTAAAGCCATCACACTTTTTCTCCACCATTAACCATTAACATGGTTGAGTTTCATCTTAATCTACAGAGTTCTGAGTTTATGGTTCACATCAGACCAGTAACAGCAGCAACACTTGCAGCTTAATTACAGGGTACAAGGTTTGTTTGTCTGCAGCACAGAGTTGTATGAAGTCCTGCTCACAAAACAACAATTACATAATGCATCAATAAATAATAAATCATAAAGTAAGCCATTATGTCTGATGGAGTGCAGAGTCTCACAGCTGCTCTGTAGTCTGGTTGTACAGCAGCAGATGTTCTGTGTCACGCGCCAGACAGCAGCAGGGTGAACAGGTTTGGGTGGGTGTTGTCTTTGAAAGAACAAAAACAGATAATTAAATGACATTACTGTAAGTTATGGTATTTTTTATCATTAGGGTTTTAATCAGATGATTGTTTCAGCGTCCATTTAGTTTAGTTTTCTGTCTGTGTGTCAGGTCAAAGGGGAACAGAACGAACTGAAGAATGCAACGTCAAAAGGTAAGCAGAATAACGCGAGAGAAATGTTCTGCTGTTATTTTAATTTTTATACTCAATAGTTTTTACAGTTGTTTGACTTGAGTTGATTCGATGAATTGATCTTGATAGCTGCGGTGCCAGCTGGTGGGATCACAGCTGAGAAACTTTTCCACATGATGAAGGACCAGACGATTACAATAATCGTCATGGACGCCCGCAGCCACAAGGACTTTGAGGAGTCTCACATTCAGGTCCCAGCCCAGACCTGCGTCTCTGTGCCTGAGGAGGCCATAAGCCCTGGGTGAGAGAGTGCTGTACTGTAATAGTACATAAAGTGGTTTTGGGAATGATAATACAAATGAATCTGTTTTGTTACTTTGGTGTTATTAACTCTCACACAATGAAAGAATCTCAACTCCTCAAGCTGACCTCATGATCTGAAATGTCATGACTTTTCAGAATCACTGTGAATCAAATCGAGGCGAAGCTGCCGGACGTGTCCAAAGAGCACTGGAGGCGGCGGGGATTTGTGGATTATATAGTCCTGCTGGACTGGTTCAATTCTGTCACTGACCTTAAACTGGGAACCATCTTGCAGAGCCTCAAAGATGCCCTCTTTAAGGTAACTGTGTGTGTGTGTGTGTGTGTGTGTGTGTTTGTGTGTGTGTGTGTGTGTATGTTTTGCCTTTGTACACTCGCTTATGTGTGACCTGTGAAGCATTTGTGGGGGATAAACAAATTCTGTATTTTACTCCTATTTACTGACATTATCTCCTGGATATGATGTCAAAGCTTCGTGTAACATCAGCTTTCAGAAGTGAAGCGTCACGTTAATAATATATTTACAGTTGTTTTGCTCACTTTTTGCATGTGTTAGAAGCATAAATGCACCTTTGCAACTCTTTTTTTGATTGAAGTTAAATATGCCTTTTGGCTCTTCTTGAATATGATAACCTTTAGTTGTTCCTGAACTGACCTGTCATCACTTTCAAAATGTCAGTATAGCCGATCTCACAGCACATCTGTTGACTGCTGTTCAACAGATCAAACGTCTTACTTGTTCAGTTTCCCGACAACAGAAAACGGATGTTTAAAAAGAAATACAACCCCAAATAACCGACATGTCGATTTGCACAGGATTAATGTTATCACTTCATCTCTGTGTTTGGCGAAATATGGTAGGTAACGTGCGGTAGAATTTTTACATTACATATTACAGACATTGCTGATAAACAAAGGGTTACAATCATAGACGTCTTCCACAGTTATTATAAATTACTAGAGGTCTCAAGGTAATTCCAGTCCTGTGCGAATAGGACTTTTGAGAGTCAATAACAACAGTAGAATTTTCCTGTGACGTACAACAATGTGTTTGCACACTCCACAGTGGGACAGCATCACCATCCTGCGCAGTGAGCCTCTGGTGCTGGAGGGAGGCTACGAGAACTGGCTGTTGTTTTACCCCATGTACACAACCAACGCTAAAGTTCGGGCCCCTAGACAGAATATCATCAGCACCCTCCCTCAGTGTGAGTATCACCAGCTCAGCATGTAGCTTTAATTTAATACCAGGGTTTGTGTTAATGCAGCTTCTCTTGTATTATTTCAATCAATGATGAAAACAAATGATTTAATTAGTCAAACAAAGTGGGCTTTATTCTGTCCCAGAAAATATGAAAATGTCCTTCTTTAGACTCAGACGTCAGATACACTGCATCTATTTCTGAACCCTGTATCCAACATTTTATGCTTGTGAATTGCAGACTACAACACACCAGCAGCCAGCAAATGAAATCTGTTACCAGCTTTAAGTGGTTTCTTAATATAGGAAGCAGTTTTTGTTCAAAGGTTTTAAATACACACACTAGTCTCCACAGCGCAGTTTAGTGCCTCTCCTGAAAGTAAATGTTCCCACATTAACTATGCAGCACTTCATGACCAGTTATTGCAGCAGAACCTGAACCTGCACTCCTCACCAGTAGCAGTGTCAAGACTTAGGTTAAAGGGACAGTCTGTATATGTAAAAATGCTGTTGAAATATATATCTGAGCGTGTCATCAAAATGACACTTGTTACGTTTTTGCTTTTGGCCAGTGGCTCACCCTCAAGTTTTAGTTTTGGCCCTCAAAGAAAAAAGTTTGGGCATCCCTGATCCAGGTAGTTTTGGTGTGAGTTGCCAAGTTTTGGAGATGTTGGCTGTAGAAATGTCTGCCGTCTCTCAGATAAAATGGAGCTAGATGGAAAACAGTGCCTGTTCAAAACTGCTCAAAACAAGGTCTTTGGATTATCCTGAGTAACTGGGTCATGACTTTTGGACAAGGACGTTGCTGTTGAGTTATTTAAATGTATTTTTTTTTGGTGCTTTGAGCGTCACAAGCCGAGTGCCATCTGGTTCTATTAGATTCAGAGAAAGCAGACATCTCTACGGCCAATATCCCCAAAACTCCAAACACCAAAACAGATCATCTAGACATCTAGATGGTTAGATAATTAATGTTGTTTATGGGGTGAAATGTCCCTTTAAGTACAGTGAAATACATATTTTCTTCAACTGAATGTAGTTTTTAAAAATGTTAATCATGTATTACACATGAAGTTAATCTGAACTTTTTAGTGTTGTTTCTAAGAAAGATTCCCTCTTGGTTTTGATATTTTTTCAACAGTGAACTTCAGCTACCCATCCCTCGAGGAACCAAAGCCTCCGACCCCACCTCTGCCAGAGCCTACGGTCACACCTGAGCCTCAGGAAGCCCCTGTGCTGATGAACGGTGTTGCACCAGCAGAGCCCCCATCGTCTAAAACTTCCATGGTTGATTACAAGGTCCCAGACACCGTTGATTCCCCCGTCACAGCCTCCACAAATTCTGGGCTTGACCCAGGTAAGAAGGGACCTGCAGCAGGAGCATCCAGCCAGTCACCAGTACCAGCCAAGGCCTTCCCACAGGTATTGTAACTACCCTGATAAATTATAAATTATAAAACATTAAGGAATAAGTGTGTCTAAACATCACTCATGTTTTGCTTTATCCTCCTGTTTTTTCTGTCCCAGTTTGACCGTACCAAGAAACCCTCTGTTCGGGTGACAGACGAGCCAAAACCCAGCATGAACGGGTCAGCGAAGGACTCCACCCAGAACGGCCCTGTTGTCCCCGATCGCTCAGTCAAACCATCCTTCACCTCCAGCTCTTCTCTGTCTAAAGAAGAACAGAGTCAGATCCACTCCGAGGCAGTGGCAGTGATGGAGAAGGCGAAGCTAGAGCAGGAGAAACGAAACCAGGAGCGCCGTTTAGAGGAGGAGAGACGGGAGAGGGAACAGAAGGAGGAGTTGAAAGAGAGGCAAGAAAGGGAGGAGAGTGAGAAGAGGAGGAATGAGGAGGAAGAGAAAGGACATCAGGAGAAGAAGAAGCTTGAGAGGCAGAAGGCAGAAGAAGAGGAGGACAAAGGGAACAGGGTGTGGGAGGAGAAAGAGAGGAGGGGAAAGGAGCAGAGCTCTGACACACCCTCGAAGAGTATGTCTCTGGACTCGCCTGCTCCCAACCATATCGTTAGTGAAATTAAGGTGAGTCCTCTCGTCGGAGTTTGTCACCACCACAGTTGATGTTTCCATTGGAAGGTGTGGAAAAAGAAAACGTGAAAGCAGGTTAAATATTTGTGCTTTTGTCATTAAGAACACAAGAATCCAGTGGAGCCAATCACGCAACAGGGATCAGTTGCTAACTTTAGAGTCCCTTTAAGTCTAGTGTCTGAGATCTGTGGCTAAAAGGAAACTTGTGAAATCCTTTGTCATTATTTTACATTTTAGACAACAAGACCGCAAATACACGTCAATAAGCTTTATAAAATCACAGCCCATCAGTCTCTTCTGATGAATTGAAGAATATAAAAGCTCTTTTTGGCTCCTGTGAAGCTTTTTACGAAAATTAAGCAAAGCGTAGAATCCAAGACAATAATTTTTATGTGTAAGACATCTACACTCAGGAAAAATATGAATGCAACGCTTTTGTTTTTGAGTAAGTGAGTGAGTATTTTTCTATCCAAGTCGGTTACAACAACAAACTGCAGTCAGGTCAAGACCCATGTGAGGATGATGAGCATGCAGATGAGCTTCCCTGAGACTGTCTCTGACAGAGACGGCTTGTGGTAGTGAAATGAACAAACAGATGCCACGCTCCTTCAAAACTGCACATTTTGTGGCCTTTTATTGTGACCAGCTGAATGACTGACAGGGATTTTAACAAATTTGTGCAGAAAATTTGAGAGAAATAAGCCTGTTGTGTGCACAGATAAAGTCTCTCTTGGGGAAAGCTTTGAGCGAAAACAAAAGCGTTGTCTTTATATTTTCATTGAGTGTAATTATGTAATATGATATATGATAGACCGAAATCATGAACAATTTAATAGAAAAACGACTTATACAATATAAGTCTGTATTTTGGTAAGTGTTAAAGACCTCAAATTTGTTTTGTTTAAAAAGATTTGAGCAGGTTTTTTTCCCAATTAGAAGTTTCTGCTTCACTAAACCAAGATGTGTTTTACATGAATTAGAGAATATTTAATCAAAGTTTGTGTGTTTATTCGACAGAGGGAGCCCCTGACCAGAGCAAGAAGCGAGGAGATGGGTAGGAGTGTACCAGGCCTTCCAGACGGTTGGATGAAGGTACCAGATGTTTTAAACCTGAAATATGTGGCGTTATTGAAGTTGAAAGTTAAATGAAAAAAAAAAAGGTTTAAAGGAAATAATTATTTCCTTATGCCTGAGTGTTCCTACCTAATATTTAGTATCTTCTCACGTTTCCCCCTAGTTCCTCGACACAGTGACGGGGACCTACCGATACTACCACTCCCCAACCAATCGCGTCCACCTGTACCCTCCTGAGGTCACCGTTCCGCAGACCCCACCCTCCACACCGCCGACAGTCAAACAGAAACAGCCGCAGACAGCTGAGCCTGACTCCAACCACGAACAGGAGAGGGAGCAGTCTAAACTGAAACGCTCATACTCCTCCCCTGATATCAGCCAGGACCTGAGAGAGGAGGCCCAGAAGAAGGCCACGGCCCCGACCACTGCTGCTATCATACCCACTATCAACAGAGACACCAAGTGAGGCGCACAGATGTTTTATGACTGAAATATTTAGACATATTTTGACATGCAGCCTACAGAATTCAGTCAGCTTCCTTAATATTTGATCTTTGTCACAATCTAGCTGCACCTTATTCCTTTAGTCTGATATTCTCTCATCGTGCTCCTCTGCCCTCCAGACCTGCCACTGCTAAAGTCTATCCTAAAGTGGAGATTACACGGCCTTCAGCTGCCAAAATTCGCAACCTGAATCCTGCGTTCGGAGGTCTGGGTGCCTCACTGACTGGCCTCCGTAACCTGGGAAACACATGCTACATGAACTCCATCCTGCAGTGTCTGTGTAACACCCCCGCCATGGCTGAGTACTTCAACAACAATTACTACATGGAGGACATCAACAGGTGAGATAAATAAGTCGAATTAACTGTAAAGTTTCAAGTATGAGAGAAATGTTTCTCATCTGTCCCTGTTCTTCTCATCCTCTGTCAGATACAACATCCTTGGCCATAAAGGGGAGGTGGCGGAGGAGTTTGGTGTGATCATGAAAGCCCTGTGGGCGGGTCTGTACAAGTGCATCAGCCCGCGGGACTTCAAGATCACCATAGGCAAGATCAACGAGCAGTTTGCCTGCTACGACCAGCAGGACTCCCAGGAGCTGCTGCTGTTCCTCATGGATGGGCTCCACGAGGACCTCAACAAGGTAGTGCACACACTTGTTTCATTCACAACCACCAGTGCGACATAAATTAAGTATTAAACATTTTTGGATATCTGCTAGGAGCAAGAGAGAAACATTAACATCTAAATATGCTCACCATGAATTAAATGTTGAGTGAATAAATAAGTAATTTATTCCTGTCAACCACGGCTTTCTAAGGCTTGCCTTCTAATGCCCCTGTATGTTGTTGCACATTTGTCTGTTCACAATGAAAGCTTAGTCTTTTATCATTTTCCTTCTTTCTGTTTTTTTCACCGGGTTTCATTTCGATGAAATTAGAGAGTAAGTAAATAGCTGTGTGTCCTTGGTCCTCCTGCAGCAGTGTGAGTGTGGCGTGTCTGCATCCGTCTTGTCTGATGCTCCGTCAGAACCTCTCTGTGCATGTAGACCCAAGACATGCATCATTGCCTGTATCGACTGATTTTTACCGGCTTCATGTGCATTTGGATGGGGGAGTGGACGAGGTGAATTGGCAAAAAAATGACAGAAAAAGATCATTTCATAGGTTATAGGGGTGCCACGATTCTATAAATCCATAATTAAATTTGACTTTCTATTTCAAGTTCACAATTTGATTCACTTTCAACATTTTTTTTCCAACACTGATGCTATGCGATTGTTGGATTATCGCATCTGAATTTGTAAAGATCAGCAGATCATTAGTTTTACGCCCTGACAATTGACAACATTTACAACAACCTCTTTAAAAAGATTGGGGTTTTTCTACCACAACAGTTTGACTTTATCCTGGTGCTTTTTGCAGGTTAGTTTAGGCAAGTTCAAATATGTAAAATGAGTCAAAGGCGACATGCACACCATTTACTCTATTTTATTGTGGCGCAGGGAATCAAATCCCCCCCCAGATCTGTGACACTGTCTGAGTTAACTGTGGTACGAATCAGTTGATAGGAGAGTCACTGATCATTCTTTTGATTTCGGTGATGAACTGAAAGCTCATTTCGATCAATGACATCCCTGATGACTTGATATACATCTTTATATCTCTTAACTCAATAAAACATCAAAAACCTGATCGTTTTTCCTGTTAAAGGAAATTGTTGAAGCCCCACTCCAGTGTATTGTGTCATTTTCATGATATTTCTTATTTTTCGGATACATTTCCTGCCGATGTTGATGAGCCACACTGTTAAATTTGCCAAATTTGCCAATTTTTTTGACAAATGACTTCCAAGCTTGGCTTATATAGGTTATGAGGGCAGTGCGTCGTGTTTGTGTTGTTGAGCTGGCGAGAGCGAGGGTGGCTGTGCTCGGAGCAGACGGGTGTTTTTTGGTCTGGTCTCTGGCATTTCACCCAGATGGGTGTGGTTTTGTAGGACGTAGCAGTGCAAGCTTCAGTGAGCTCAGTGACTGTGTCAGCCCGTGCTCTGAGTGCACCTTTTTTTTTTTCAATAATTTGTGAAGTTGACCTCATGTATGGGCATGGAAGGTGATATTCTGCCTTGGCTGAGTGGATCATGCATATGTCTTTAATACGGGCGACCATGTGCGATCAGAGTTTTGTTATATGGATTTTAACTTTTAGAATTAGTGAATAGTTGTTTTCAGGTATTAAAAAAAAAATCATCTCTTAAATTACAAGTGACGAGACACTCAATGTCAGCCACACAGGTGACACAGGATGTGAGGTACCTGGTGAAATACAGAGTATTCAGGGAGTCCTGTTGTTGGTCTGAGTTGAGGGAAAGTTGTCTTGTGGCAGTAAATGTACAGTACAGGTTATCCATGAATAAACTCTGCAGCTCCTCAATATCCAGGAGGACCTTATGTTAGAGTGACGACTATCGCTATTCATGCTAATGATGCAATCTTGCTAGACCGGCAGTCTGGTTGCCATGGATATGGACAGCCGACTATTAACCACACCCCCATTGAGAAAGAATGTCAACCGTTAGACAAGGAACCTAAAAAAGAAGGAAGGCTCATTACGTCACTGAATCTTGCTTTGGTGCCAAACTGTGATGACCGCTGTATTGAAGTCTATGGGAGATTCATGGAGAAACACACTAAAACCCAACATTTCTACATCATATGACTTCTGATGAAGAAATGCCTCCAGAAAATGGACGAACACACTTCAGACAGCAGATGAACCACTGATTTTTTTAACATCAACACGCCATGTTGTTCGTCCCCTGATTTCGTTTGGGAAAGGCTCCTGTTCACGCTGCTGTTCGCAGTGTGACTGCAGCCTCATCAGCGATATATGGTTGGACCTGCCCCATTATCAGCCCTGTCAATCAGTTGTAAAAAAAAATCAGTGGTTAACCTACTCTCTGAAGTGTGTTATTGCTTTTTCTGGAGCCATTTCTTCATCAGAAGTCATATAACGTTTTTTAGGCTCCTTGCCGTTAGACAGGCTGCATCACTGGCTGGAGTGGGGCTTTAAGCTGTCAGAGAAGCTTGTTCTCAGAAGAAAAGGCAGCTTGTAGATGCTGTGGTTCTGTCTCCACCTGGGGTTGAGGTGAAGTATTACACTCAACCCATCAAGCAATTCACTTTTTCAAATTTTAAAGGACGAGGTGCTGATTAGGTTGTAAGAACTGATGACGTGCACTCCTCATGACGCTCTCCATCTCATCACATCCCCTCTGTGTGATGTTCAGACCTGTCTGCTATAGGCTGGCCCAGCCCCAGTCCTCTCTGTCTCTCCTGGCTAATTGATAAATCAGTCGGACTAATTGATGAGATATTAATTAGCAAGTGTTAACCTGCCTTTCATATCTTCCTGCCTATCATAATGAGAGTGAACTGGCTGAACTGCATGCTAATTTAGAAATACAAAGTTTGGCATTCAGTCTGTAGTTCTCAACTGCAGTATTATAATCATTACATTGAGCTTTAAGGGATCATGAAGGCAGGTTTTTTTGCTAACAGCTGAAGTTTTTCCTGTGTGCCATCATGTCATCTTTCTGTCTCTGTCTTCAGGCGGACAACAGGAAGCGGTACAAAGAAGAGGAAAACGACCATCTGGATGATCAGACAGCAGCCGACCTGGCCTGGAGCAAACACAAGATGCTGAACGAGTCCATCATCGTCGCGCTGTTCCAGGGCCAGTTCAAGTCCACCGTGCAGTGTCTGACCTGCCATCGCAAGTCACGGACTTTTGAGACCTTCATGTACCTGTCGCTGCCTTTGGCTTCCACCAGCAAGTGTTCCCTGCAGGTCAGTCACACATTAAACATGTGAATCAAAGCGTGTGTCTGCAGCTGTTAACTGTCTCTAATAACAGATCAAATCGGGGTGACGTCTTTCACCAAGTCACTCAAAGTAAAAACATCCTTTGAGTCTTCAGTTCCTTCTACTGTTGGGCAGCGAAAACATTTTACATAATTAAGTTTGATGTGGGGACAGCAGAGGATTTGTAATTAAAATATCTGTTGATTCTTGGCAGGATTGTCTGAGACTCTTCTCTAAGGAGGAGAAGCTGACCGACAACAATAAGGTGTTCTGCAGACACTGTAAGGCCCACAGAGACTCCACCAAGAAACTGGAGATCTGGAAGGTTCCACCCATCGTCCTGGTGCACTTAAAACGGTCTGTAGTGATGTTTGCATTAAAAAGTTTGCAAAGTGCTTTTTCACATTTATTAAAACTGTTTTTAAACAGAATTTCCAATGCCCACTTTCATTGTTTAGGAAATAAGATTAAGAACTTTTAAATGTATCCAAGAATTATTTTGAACATTTAAATCTGGCACTTTTTTCTTTAATGGATGTTTTTTTTTTTTTTTTTAATTCTTGCAGATTCTCCTATGAGGGTAGATGGAAGCAGAAGCTGCAGACAACCGTAGACTTCTCTTTAGACAGTCTGGACCTGTCCCAGTATGTCATTGGACCCAAACAGAACCTGAAGAGATACAGCCTTTATGGAGTTTCTGTAAGTAGAAGTCAAATTAAATCTTGTGTCAAGTGTATTTTCTATTCTACTTACTTAGTTATTTTTCTGTATTTGAATGTGTTTTATTTATTTGTGCGTCTACAAACAGTACAAATAAAAGTATGTTACAGGAGAGTTAAGGAGACTGTGACTTATACACCATAAACCATAAAAAACACTTAAAACAAGATGAATATACTCAAGTAAACAATACAAACATTAAAAAGGACTATAAATTATATAATAATAGTCTTATAAATAGTTTGTATTAATAGTTTTAAAGGCTGCATTACAGTAAAGTGATGTTATTTTCTGTTCTATTTGTTTAATCTAGCTGATTAAACGAGCTTATACCTTCTTCTCTGCTTTCAGAACCACTACGGCGGTTTGGACGGCGGCCATTACACAGCCTACTGTAAGAACAGCCACAATAAGCGCTGGTACAAGTTTGATGACCACGAGGTGTCCGACATCTCCACCTCCTCCGTCAAGTCCTCAGCGGCCTACATCCTGTTTTACTCCGCCCTGTGATGGAGCTGTGGGACACCATGAGAGAACACTCCACCGGGGCAGCGACGCTCAAGCCTAGAGGTTTTTTTTTTCTTTTTAAAATCACAGCTCCGAGGACCTGGCGCACGTAGTCGCGGGTTAACTAGTCGTGTTTTTGCACGCGAGGACGTTCTCGAGCGAGCGGCTGTGAGAGCCCGTCTGTCGCGGGTCGGAGGAAGGCGCAGGCACACTGTGCGATGCTTCAGCTACTAGAGGACACTATACCTAAAACATGCCGTCTGTTCGTATTACTGATTAATCTAGAGACTATGATTTACTTCTACTCTGATTTGTATACCTTGATGGTCGTGTTGTAGGGCTGACAGCCGGCTCAGACGCTCTTCACTGTCTTTTCTGTTGCCGTATCGCAGAACAGCTTTCTCGTACTGTGTGAACACCGGGGTTAACAGTTAGACGCCATGTACATACTTACCAATGCTGATGTTGCACATTGAAACATGTAAATACTCGAGGGCAAGGTGTTTATCTGTTAAGTGACCAAATTATTCTTTTTTCTTGAAAGTAGCAGCCATCATAGCATCATCATAATCATCCACGAGTTCTAGGGGTTTAACTCTATAGCCTGCTAATATTTAACATGATCTTACAATGAATGGAAGAGACTGCGAGTGTTGAATTTTGCATTCTTTCTAAAGAGAGAATTGAGATTGTCGCTTGTTCATATTAGCCACGTTCTTGCACTTACACAATATGCAATCAGTATAAGTTGTTTCTGTAGAACACATGTTGAACAGCAGACGTTAACACTCGACTCAGAAAGCAACGAGACGGATGCTGAGATCTTGTCCGTAGTGCTCGGTTCAGCCGATGACAGAACCTGCTTCTGTAAAGAGAATTTACTCTGTTAAACATACTTTACTCTTTACATTCTTATACTCAAACCCAAAAACTATTTAGAGGAAAAATTACTGGGAGAACTTCCTTCTCGACTGGTTTTGAAGGAACTGTGATCTGATTAATTTGATTTCTGTGTTCAGTACTGACCCGGGAGAATATGAAGACTTTAGAAATTGACCTTAATCACTTACACGAGTGCGTTAGTGTCGAGATTTGCTGCCTGACTCTGCTGACTGACCCACAGACTGACGAGAGCAAGCACAAAGTATACTGGTAATGTTTTTTTAATGGACCATGGAGATGTGAGGTGACAGGATGTGACTCTCTACTTCCTGAGTACAGTTTTATGGCCTGGCATGAGATCATAATCTGTTTTCTTTATACTTGTACATGTTGATTTTATTTCTTAATGCTCTAAAAAAAGATTTGTTTCAGATATAACGATTATATTAACCTCAAACAACTCATATGACTATTTATTAAAACTGCTTCAAATTAATGTGTTTCTGTCTGAATGTTTCAGGACGAATCGGCTACAGGGCTGTAAAAATGATTATTTTCATTGTTGATTCATCTGTCAATTATTTTCTTGATTAATCTGTCAGAGGAGGAAAGAAACCAGAAAACATCCCTTTTTTTAAGAGCGATTTCCTTGAAAAAAAATCACTCAAACTGATAAATCAATCATTAAAGTAGTTGAAAATTAATTTAATAGTTGACAACTGATTGATTAATCGTTGCAGCTGTAGTGGATCCACAAAAACATTTATATACAGACCGAATGAAACCCCTCTTGGTAATCAAAATTAAGAAAAATGGAAGAAAAAAATAAAAGTTAACTATCAAGATAATTGATTGTTTTATTTTCAAGCAAAAATGTCAAACATTTGCTGGTTCCAGCTTCTTAAATGTGAGGATTTTTTTTTTTTTTTTTGTCTTTTATGACAGTAAATGAAAAGTTTTTAGGTTTTGGACTGTTGGTTTGACAAAACTAGCAATGTCAAGATGGGACGTTTGCGATGAGCATTTTTCACATATTTTGACAGTTATAGACTCAATTATTAATCGGCTAATTGGGAAAATAATCTCCTAGACTCATTATAAAAATGAATGTTGGTTGTATGCTGTATATTGGCTAAGACAACATGGTGTTGTAACAGTTGGCTTTAATAATGATGCACAAGTCAATGCTGGATCTTTAAATTTATTTGGAGTAAAGCTACAGATACGACAGCTAAAAAACAAGATGTTACACTTTACTTTAAGATTACTCCACTGATTGAACATTGTCGGACTCACCGTTAAAATAGATCAAATCAAAAAGATAAAAAGGAAGTTGAACTCCCGCTGGCCTGCTGGCTGGAGAGCTCAGAGTCCGCTGATCTTTGGCTTTTGAAATGGCTTGCGGCTGTAGAGCAGCATGTAGGTGTTTGGAGATTGCACAAGGCTGTCCTGCACCTCTCTGACTGCTGAGTCGTCAAAACAGTGCCACGTCCGGGTCAGGGCGTTATGGCAGAGAGCCGTGTAGTGACCCATGTTCAGATTACCTGTGTGGTTCTAGAGAAGGAAAGAAATCAGTTAAAACCCCGATTCCATAAAATGTGGGACTGAAAAGTTAAGATGTAAAGGCATGTTCTACGTTCTTCATCCTTAAATTACATTTCTGCCAGTAGATCCTCCTGAATCCTACACAGGGTTCCTATAAGTAATCTGCCATTAAAGGCTGATACAATTCACTGTTTGTTGTAGTTTAAAATTAATCTAATATAAAAGTGATTGTGTTTACTCACCACAACGGCGAACAGGCAGTATGAAGAATATGAGGTGTTCTGTACCGAGCTGGATAGAAATGGGGACAGATTGAGCTTCATGGAGAACGAAACATTAGTCCTCAGTTTCACCTGGTTCTTCCCCTTACAGCCAAACCTGCAGAGGAGAAATAGATCACATTGATTTAAGAAGATATCATTAATACGGACAGCATGAGCCCTCCAGGACATCACAGGTTATTTAGACAAAGTAGCACTGCACAACAGGATACATAACTCACGTTGATGCATAAAGAACGCATGAATCTTCTTGAATTAACACAAAATAAAGACTCTCGAGGCTCTTAGCTTCAGACTAGTGAAAAGAAAATGTCCAAAAATCATTTATTTTAGTTCAGATTTCCCTTCTGGACATTTCTACAAATGAGTGCACAATAACTTAGACAGCTCCATTTGCATATTTAAACATAAAATGTCAGAAAACTTGTAATACAAAAAGATATTGTCTTAATTAAAGTACTCAGCTTGGGAAGTTTCATGGTGACATCTATTAGTTATAGCCTACTTTTACCCTATCCACCATTTTAAAATAAAAATGTATGGAATTTTACACTACAGTATCTTTCTCAAAATGAGTTTTTTCTCAGACTCCGAGCCACAAATCTCCACTTCAGCAGCACTTGCATACACCAAGGTTTCCAGTGTTATTCCTATCTGTATTCTAAAGGTTTTTACAGAGGTTTGTTTATATGTCATTCATGGCTGGATTTTATTCCTAAAAAGATGACAAATCATTATTTTTAATGGCTATTGACGGTATTTTCTTATTTATAGATTCATGAAAAGAAAAAAATCCCTTTGTAAAAATGTTTGCCTCTAATATGTCGACAAAATTAACAAGAAATTTGAACCTGGCTCTACACAACGTTCAGATTTCTATGCTGGAATTAATTCAGTTCAGTCTCCAGGAGATAATGTTAACATTTCTGCAAACCACACATACGTCCAAGGTTGACATCTGTATCAAACATATATCAGGTTCACATTATATGATTATTAGCCACCTTTCACATCAGGAGGTGGAGGGGATGGTGGTGGTGTTACTACAGCCAGCAAGGCTGCCAAGCAGCCGACCGCAGCTCGAGCCACACCACTGGTCCACCTCTGGGGACATTTCCAGCTGTTCTTGTGGCAACAAAACCAGCTATTTTTCCAGTATTTTAAGCCAAACCATGTTGGTTTTCAACCAAAACCAAGTGTTTTTTGTACATAAAGCCAACCAGAGCATAAACACAATGTTGTGACAAAGGATAAAATTCAACTTAGACAAATATAAAGTGAAAAGTGGTTTTGCTGAAACGTACTTGGCTAACATTTACTCTGTCGTTTGGGTTGGATAATCTGTGATTTTTTTCAGATAATAATGCATCATTTGCATATGTAAAATTTGTGCAAAATATTTTTTTGATGTAAGCAATCATCTGAGGAAGTTTCATGACGATATCCATTAATTTAAACGTTGACCTTGTCCACTTGTAGTGTCTGGTCTTGCCAAAATAGACTAAAAGTCCTTAAACTGCTCTGAAAAAAACTTCAGTTCTGTTCCAACTGGACAAAGTTTGTCTGCTTGTGAAGATCATGTGACCTTCAGGTGGGATTATATTGTAAATGATGAATAGTTTAAAATTGTGTGCATTCATTAATTAAACTTACGTATAAGTGTTAGTTTCTACCCACCGTTTCAGGTGCAACATGAGGATCTCTGGAGGTCTGTCTAAACAGGTGAGGACTGTGGTTTCTCTCCTCAGCTCACACACTGAACACAACATCTGCTCTCCTCCCGTCAGGATCGTCTGCTCGAAGAACAGTGACAGGCAGTCCTGCACAACGTAGAGACAGAACTGTGAGAAAACATGAATAATAAGGACAAGACGACCACCAACACCTAAAAAATTAGCTGCATACAGTCTGGACGATGTTTTCCAGCTGTTAGGAGGTACCTGAATGGAGCACTTGATAATGTCTGCAGGAATGGGCAGTGACAGGACGGTGAAGGTCTGTGTGCTGTGTGCCTGCTGGTCACAGTGCATGCAGGCGGTCATGTTGCTCAGCTGGCCCTCAAACAAATGTGAGACGATGGTGGACTCCCCCGCTGCAGTGGAGCAGTTTCTATTCTGGTCTTTTCTCGGCTGCTGTATCGAGGAGCGCATCTGGCGCTTTGCAACCTTAAAAACACACACACAGATTTACTCATCCTGTAGGTGTGGTGATCAGCCACAGAGAGGTATGTGGTGTGATTGGTGCACCTTTCTGAGGTCGTCGTGGAGTGCGTTGAGCAGATAAAGCAGCAGTTCCTGGGCGTCTTGCTGGGCGTAGTTGTTGAACTGTGGGAGGATGGAGCAGAGCACAGACCTGGCCTCCACAGGAGCACAGCTGGAGCTACTTCCCATCCACATCTCCTCCAGCAGGCGCACAAACACCTCGGCCACACGGCACTTAGACCTGCATGAGCAGGGGTTAAACCACCAGGAAAACATGACTGTCAACACTCAAGTGAGGCAGAAAGAGGAGGGTGGCGGCGGAGGTGGTGGGTGGTGTTACCTTGCCAGCTCTTTGCGAGTGTCCTGACTGAGGAGGTGCTCGACGAGGGGCACAGTGGAGCACAGACACTGTAACACAGCATTTAAGTAGCAGGAGTTGCCAGTGTTGTCCAAACCGCACACTCCGGGTCGGTTCCACCTGTGCAGCCTCACTGCAGAGCTGAAGGCTTGCTTGTCGTTTTCCCTCAACTGATGACAGCTGGAAGTGTTTGTCCTGCAAGACCAGAGACGGAACAGAAATTAAACCATCCTGATTTTAAATTCTTTAAAGTCACAATATTAAAACCCTTAAATATGTTTTCTGAAGCTCAGTCGCTCAATAAATCAGTTTTAAAGCTGAAACTATTAACTTTGTCAACTTTTAAATAAAGAAACCATTTTGATTAATTTATTAATCGGTTTGAGTCATTTTTCAGACAAAAATAAGTCAAGTTTCTCTGATTCCAGCTTCTTAAATGTGAATATTTTCAGGTTTCTTTTCTCCTCTATAGGATAAAAAAGAAGGTCAAGCCTGCACGCTTACTCAAATCATCAGGTCAGACTGTTTTAGGCCAACAAGCTAACAAGCTCAATGATGGCAGGTGTGGATAATAATCCCAAGAGCCTGAGTAACAAACATTAAAAACATCCAGCAACTTGATAATCAGCAAAAGTAGGAAAAATTCATACAGAACAACAAAAATGCAAAACATCAAACATATATCTTATATAAATAGATGTTACATCAAATTCATCATCTCATGAGTCAAAATCTCTACATCTGCCTAAATCTTGAAGTGGAAGGAAGAGAAGGCAATACTCTAAAATCATGCCCAGTGCCGGGCTCACCGCTCTATGAAAGGTTTCCACGTCAAATCACAAAATTACATGAAAGGACTGTTGTGTCTTATTCTCACAGACATGCGTAGGAAGTAGGCTTATAGTTATTAGGCTGAATCATTGTAACATTCAGATAATGATTTTAGAGAAAATGTTTGCTTTCATGATCAATGATTAGGACCTTTGGGTGTCTGCGGAGTGAAAATGTAAACACGTGGGAGGGTATTTACATCACTTTCATGTGGTTTAGCATATGTAGGAAAAACACAAAGAGCATTAAAAAACCAGGATAGCAGAAAACAGAAGCTGTATCCCAATCCAGGAGGCGTAACCCAGCGGCAGTGCATTTCAGAGAGGCAAATCACCAAGCGGCCTCCCTGAGAGATGTTGGCATTGAGGATGTCAGATCCGCGAGACGAGGAGGGGACGTAAACACCATCCAACTCTGAAGAGAAAGCCGAGGCACCGAACGACTCAGGGTTGTAAACAGTGAATTACAATAGTGAAGACGGGAGGAGACAAACACACAAAGGATTTTCTCACTATATGTGGACTCCATCCATAAAATGTATTGTTAATATATGATGTTTAATTTTCAGTATATGTCAATATGAGCTTGTAGCATTAGAATCTGTATTACTAGGTAAATGTAATGTCATTTTTTAAACAAGGGTTTAAAAACAAAATAGTTTGAGTTCTTTCTCACATCTATTTTAGACAATGGGGACTTGATGATGACTTGCGGAGTCTCACATCCTGGGTCATGAAGCTGCTCTGTAGTCTGGTGGTTCGGCAGCAGATACTTCTGTATATTTAGTCAGCAGGGTGAGCAGACTGTGGCTGGGCTGGGTATTTGGACTTTTAGTATCCTTTGGACTCTGTGCAGAAATCTCACTAACGGAGATTAATGACACATGCTTCTTGCACAACTGTCTTTTCATTAAATCATCCAAAATGTGCGCTATACTTAGAGAATGTAATTCTCCATTTCACTGTTTGTTGTAGATGAACCCGAACAGTCATATTAAATTGAATTCAGCTGAAGGTGCAAAGAAAACAACTGAATCGGAGCCTTGATATAAATACTTTTAGAGATGAAACGCTTCCAAAAATAGAAAGTCATCACTCTACCTCTGCTTCTGTTTGACTGTTTTCTGTTTGATTTGTTGTTTCTTCAAAAGTCCAATACTGTGAGACTATATTTAGCTCAAACTGAAACACTGCAAGACTAACCTTCTCTTAGAAGCCCTCGTCTCTTGGTATGAAGTGCTGTTCAGCGGCGGCAGAACCGGCACAGTGACGCTGCTGTCCACAGCCAGCTGAGAGGCCAGAGTCCTGGTGAACTCAGTCAGGTGGACCTGCTTGCCTGAGCCCTGGATCTGCAGCGTGTGGAGCATGAATGTGTTGATGCAGATGATGTGTAGCGTCGCCCAGAGGCCTGGGAGGAACAAGTCTACCTCTGATCCTTTCAGGTCTGACACAGGGAACAGAGCAGGTCCGGTCCAGCCCTGAAGATGAGACGGTGAACCCTCAGATGTTTGTTGCTGATCTGGTCTGACCGGAGATGATGTCGGGTCCTTGAGCAGTGGAACAAAATCAACATTGACCCCTAAGCCAGAGCAGACGTCTGTGAGTCTGCCCTCCATCCACGCAGAGCTGTCCAGCTGAACCAGGTACCTCTGGCTGCAGAAAGGTCTCAGCAGGTATCTGACCACCTGCTCCACTACAGGCTTCCTGCTCTGCCTCTGGAGCTGCTCCGGACAGTACAGATACATGTTACAGATGAACCCAGAGCTCGTGTCACAGAGGAGGGCGAGATGGAGAGAGCAAGGACCCTGCTGGTAGGAAAGTCTGTATTTCTTCACAGCCAGGTTGTGACCAGGTGTGTATAAAGCCTGGTAGCGCCTGGTGATGTAGCTGCAGAAAGCAGAGAGCACCTCCAGCTTGTCTCCGTCCTCCAGTCGGGTCAGAGACAGCAGGCTGGTCTGGAAGCTGTTTCTCTTCAGGACCCCCTGCCATCCATCCAGTCTGAATGTCAGCTCAGAGCCAAAGCCGCTGCTCTCTCCTACGGACAGGCCGCTCTGCAGGACGATAGAGAACCACGCTAACGCCTCAGCATACTCCCCCTCAGAGAGATCTGCTCCCTGCTCTCTGCTCTGATGGTTACCTCCAGCCTTCACACCGGCAGCTCTCCTGATCAGCTCCCGGACGGCTCCTCGGTCCAGCACTTCCAGCAGGAGCTCTCTGGCCGTGTGGTAGACCTGGTAGATGGGTCCGGTCTGAATCCTGCCGAGCGGCCTCACTTTTTTGGACCTGAAGATGTTCGGTAAACACAGGCCCTCCCTCTGAGAGTCTCCATGCAGCTCACCCAGCAGGTGGCACTCCTCTGACATCCATGTGCACTCCTTCACTGACAAAGCCTTGGCCTTCATCTCGGCCTCTCTAAGAAGAAGTCATCTTAAAAATACCGACTGCAACCACTAAAACCTTTACTGCGGCGTGTCTGAAATTCCTACCTGTCGCCAGTTTAGTTCACTGACAAAACGAGAAGGTGAACAGAAAGAGAACGCGGTATTCTCCAGGTGTTCCTCGTATCCTACAGGGTGTCTGGCGGGCTGTGTGTAACGTATATGTATGCATGTGTGTGTGCTGATCTGCTCTCAGGTGAAACACTCTGACACTCATGAGACTCGGCTGTTGAGGTAAATCACCAGGCATCCGCTGCAGCCAGACAACTGTGTCTTGGCAACCTACAAACACACAACTTGATCAAACAGCAGCTCTCATGACACGTTTTTGTCCTGTGAGTGATTTCATTCAACACACCATTTAGAAGCTAATGGAAACAATATATGTTATCAGTTTGATTTATAGTGTAAATATCAGTAATTCAGTGAGGTTTAGACAATCTTTCAAACACTCCACTAGGTGAAGATTGTTTTAAGTTTCTGTAAGAAATACAACTCCTGCGCAGTGTTTCCTTTTGTTTTGTTTTGTTTTTTGTTTTATGCAATAATCAATTGCATTCTTTATCTTTTCTAAATTTTCTAACATCTGCAGTGTTTCTACGGAAGCCCTGAGAGGAAAGTGAAGACATTTTTTTTCTGGTGATCCATTTTCCAAGTCTGATCTAAATCATTTTCTCTCCTGTTTATGACTTGAGAACTGGTGGAAAAAGAAGTTTTCCCAGGATAATATATCTAAGTTCCTTAATTGTTTTTTCCATCTGTGAAAACATAACCCTAACCCTACCCTTGTTCATGATTGAAACCAAGTGTGTGAAACTAAGTGAAAAGAAATTCATGACAAATGTTTTTTTTCATGATTGAAACCGAGTGATTTTTTTGTTTTTGATGTGTGAAAGCATTTCAGGAGAAAAAAATCTTGTATGAGAAGTTTTTCTTTTCATGTGTCTGAAACTAAGTGAAAAAACATTTTCAGGAAAAAAAAAACATTTTTTTCATGAGTGACGAAAAAGTTCTGGCTGGGGAAAAAATATGTTTTTGTCATTTTGTAAGGAACTCAGGGGAGCGTTTGAATGACAGATTCAGGGACACAAACCTTCCTTAGATCATGTGTATAATGAATGAAAGGATGAAGCCAGGTTTCCCACAATGCAGCTCAACAGTTGTACCTGCTGGAGCTCTCTTGTAACAACTACTGTTGCTGTTAAATTTGGCATTTTGAACATAAAACATAAAAAAAAAAAGGTATTGTACTCTAACTGCTGCAACTGACAGTAACCATTATATATATATTTTTTCTTACCATCCTTTACTGCTTTTATTTTATATCTTTAATCAGTTTTTATTGTCTGACAGCCTGATCTGCAGGCCAGGGAGCAGCACTCTACTGGAAGATGTAGTGCCTTGCTCAACTCACATCAAAAGTGCTACTGAGGGAAAGGCCAAGGCAGTTAATTTGTTTTCAGATTTATTAGTCCAAAGAGGCCAGCCAGAGAACTGGAGGTACACTTTTTCACAATAACACAACAATCTCTTCTGCTATAATACAGTTTATAATTGCCATGCTGCACATTCTCCACAAGGGGGAGCTGTTTGGTCACTCGGGTCAGCTCTACATGAGCCAGCCTGTCTTCTACAGAGTAACAACATCACTGATGTCGCCTCCCTCAGGTAGAGTAAGTTATAGCTATGAACTTTAACACATGATGGCAAAAAAATGTTGTTCATCCAAAAGTAAATACTGACGGTTTCCCCACGTTGTAATACATCAAGTGCACAATTACAAATGTTGCTGAGTCATTTAAAAAGTTTCTTACTAACATGAATAATAAACCATAATGACTGTCAGTGAATCATTAATAAAAAGCCATAATGTATAATCCTCATGATAAACCACTATAAGCCGTCTACAAACTGAGCAGGACAACAGTCATGTAGGATGACTCATAACTGTGCTGAGGCAAATACAGTAGCACTAGGTTAGCCGGTTAATGGGGGCAGAATTATACGGGCCAATGTGTTTCTGTAAAAAAAATACAGTTTATGTGTAAATGACTGTATTTTAATGTGGCATAATCCTGTACATTTACAGGAATTTACTGGCTACTGAGTTGCAGGAAGAATACATAAAAAAAAATAAAACAGTAAATTACAAGTAAATGCTGTCATTAGGGTACAGCACCATACAGTCCTTTAGCAGTAACATATTGTAGTGCTTCAGTCATGTAGGGTTACATTAAATACTGTAGAATCACAGTACATGACTGGTTTTCATGTATACGTGTGTGTGTGACTGCTTATGAATGTGTATTTTCACATGTGATATTGTGGTTTGCTGTTTTTACAGGGATTCTCTGGGTGATGTGCACTTTCAATAAACTGAAGTTGAAGTATATCACAATAAAATAGTGACTGTATACTACTGTGAATTTACTGCAATTATCTGCTGGTAATTTACTGTAAAATTACAACAATGACTCTTACAGTGTAGAGAGCACACATGCCACACAGATGTTAACCTGTGGGTTGGGATTTCCTGGTTTCAGGTGTATTTGAATGGTTGGCAGCAGTGTTCTTGTTTCACAGTGTTGTGTCCACTGGGGCGAGATCAGTTCAACAAATAAAGTCTGGCCAATTTCTGCCAAATTATTCAGTCAGCATTCTGTGTTTCAACAAAACACACTTCAGCTTCTACAGATTTGATCCAACATCCCCCATATGGGAACAGAAATATCTGTTAGAAGCTTTTGTTTTGGCTCCAGCACAATTGTAATATTCCAAACTGGCCGGCTGTGAAATGCAGATTAATTTGGCATTCAAGACACAAACAAGAGGAGTTTATGAGCTTTGTTTTGCCTGATCATGATCAAAATGACAAAATTAGTAAAATAAGTCCCCAAAGTGCCTGTGTTCATTACACAACAAACCCGCTATTGTCATTGTTAGTCTCAAGTTCAACTGGGATTTAACCTGTAACATCCAAAGAAGGTGTCTCTAATAGAATGGATAATTTGTGGATGGAGAGTTTGATTAAAAAACTTCTGCAAAAAAGAAAAAGTCAAATTTTTACCTGGAAGAAAAGTAAGATTTTAAGCCAGAGTGCAGAATGATATGACACTAACACTGTTCATTTCTGTCGTGCACATTAGGTCTAAAAGAGTCTCAGTAGCTGTCTTTGCTGAGTGTTTTTTCCACAGTAAATCTTGTGTATGTGCTGCAGCACCAGAGCATCGTGACAGAACCCTGCCTTCTGTCATTGGGGGCGGAAGAATCACACAATTACCTCGAGGGCTCCTTAAAAGCTCTGTTGCATAAATCCAATCCACCTTCGAGCACAAAAATATGCTAATCCATTAATATCAAAGGACATCTTCACTCCTTCAGTGCGCCCTTTGAGCTCTTCCTAATATAAATCCTATTCATTTAAAAGAGGAACACATCATCCAGTATTCACTGTTACGCAATGTGCTTTACTGCGGAGTGGCCAGTTCGTGTCACCCACACGATGAATAAGAAAATTCAAAGGTGATGATTTTATTTCATGTAGGAGTCTCAGTCATGCACGTGGAGGCAATATTTTGCAGCAAAACACTACTCAATACTAATAATAATTCTAAAAATAATATCTATTTATATGGCACCTTTAAAAACATAGTTTCCAAAGTGCTTTGCAGAAACTACAATCCCTACGCCTTTATTTTCCCTGTGATTTGCTTCTGTTCTATGGATAACAGAAAAACAAAGGCAAGAAAGAAAAATGAAGAAGCTACCAGAGCTTTGGTAGCTTTTTTAAAGACTTGCATTAACACGCGAAAAGCGTTGTAAGACAGCTGTTGGCATGCTACAGTCTTGTTCTGTTCTTGTTGCTGTTTTTCAAGCATTTTTTTTTTGCCACTTTGAGCACCACAAGCCCAGTGCCATCTAGTTTCATTATATTCAAGAGAAGACAAACATCTCTACCTCCAATATCTCCTCACAACTCACACTAAAACAATCGAGATGAATAAATAGCACAACAATTAAGAAAATGTGTTGTTTTTTTTTTATTTGGGTGAACTGTCCCTTTAACAAAGGATCAGTATGACTATGATCGGAACAGCTGGAACAAGATGAAAACGTTGAGCAAGCAAACGTTGATTCAATGGTCCTATGGCCATCTGATCATTGTTTTAAGGCAGGCATCACCAGTGTGAACTTGATATCGATATTGATTAAATTTAATTTTAATTGTATTTAATTTAATGCAACAGTGGCAGAAGATGTACTCAGATAATTTTTTCAGGTAGAAGTAGTAATATCTCTAAGTAAAAACACTTTGCTACAAGTAAAAGAGCAACAATTGTAAGTCAACTCAGGATAAGTGAGGCTCATTAGGATATCTTCAATGTATCCATTCATTTTGCAGTCAAAGTAGAAGGTTACTAGTTACTATAGCTGTCAAATAAATGTGATGTGAAAGTAAAAAGTCAAATGGAAAACTAAAAAACTACCTGAACACTGTACTTAAGAACAAAGTCACAGAGTGAATAATATGAAGATGTCAGTGGAGGTGAAACATCATTGCTGACGCTCCCTCATTTCCTCTGCTAATAAGCTGTGAAAGGTCACATGAGTTAGTCTGACTGTCTGACACACACACACACGCAACAGGGTTGTCCTGTAATGACATCTTGTCTCACTCAGTCCCACCTCGGCCACATAGCGACAGAAGGAATTCATCCTACAGCCTTTCATTACATGCATTAGGTGCACAAGTGGTTATCTGTGTCTTTGGTTTGATTCAAATTTAATTCTGAAGCCTCAACGAGAACATTGAGTTACTGTATTTTGTAGAACACCAATAAGTGCTGATGCTGTTCACGTCCCTGCAGTCTGACAGGTTTTTTATAATAAACACAAACACAGTGAATATGAATAAAAAGGAAAAAGGAACGGAAAATACACAATACTATACATCTGTGGCTGTGTAATGGTTTGATTTCTACATTAGTTGTGTCGTTGTCTGTCTAACAGTGGAAACGTCCTGACAAAGGTCAACGTTTGTTATTGTGGGTTGAACGTATGCAGGTTTTTCTGCTGTGGGCCGAGCTTGGAAACTGGCCACAATGAGAAAAGGAGGACAACTGATAACACCCGCAGACCTCAGTACATTTCCTGGTGGAGGTCAGTGATCCTAGATTACAACCCAGATTCCCAAAAAGTTCTGACGCTGTTAAACGTAGATAAAAACAACATGCAATCATTTACAAATGAACTGTGTTTACTGACAGCGTGCTCCTGATGTGGTGACATCCTTCATACGATCGTGTGTTTCACAAAGTGCTGAACCTTGCCCCGTCCTTGCTTTGTGAACGACTGGGCCTTTCGAGGATGCCACTTTCATACCAATCATGACACTAGTTACCACGTGATGGTACTTCCTCCCAGTCTTCTGTCGCCCCTGTGCCAACTTGTTTTAAATGTGTTGCTGCCATCAAATTAAAAATAAGCAGATATTTACAAAGATCAATTAAACTGATGAAGTCAAACATTAAATATATATTGCCAATCTTTATGTTTTATGTTTTAGTACAGAGCCTTTGATGCCCCTAAATCCAGTACATATTAGGGCTGTCACAATCAGTATTGATAACCATGATATTTAAAAATGAAATATTGATATCCTTTTATTAATACACGCATGATAATATTGTGTAAATAATCCAGCTCCTCTAAAAATAAAATAGTAAAAATAATGATAAAAATAGTGGGTGATGGTAATGCACCTCAAAGCTGGTTCCCAACTGCCATAAAACGTAGAAAGTTATTCAAGAAGTCTGAGGAAAATCTTTTAACATCCAAATTGCAATAAATAAATCAAATGCTCTGACACGTTAAAGAATCTGCCCCTTGGGCTCGGTGGACGTATTGCTACAGCTATAAGCGAGCTAGTGGAACAAGAACTGCAGTGAAAGTGCAGCCAAACTTTACATACAAGCTTGACAGTAACAGCAGTCACAGGGCCGGGTTTAGTCACCGTGTAGCCTAAGGCAAACACAAATGTACCCATTGTAAAACCTTATTTGCATAAACAATATGATCTCTGTATGATAAGACTGGACTTTATTACCCATTCATTGGCTGTCATCATTTAATTTTCCAGCAGGTTCTTTGACAGAATACTACTAAATATAGGGTTACATATAGGGAACTCTACTCACTATATATGTCCTAACTTTTGTGGCTGTATGTATGATAAATAAAGTTAATTTACCTTCACACAACTTCTCCAATGTGGGCAGCAGCAAGCAGGAGACTCTGTCTTACACACACACACACACACACACATACACACACACACAAGACAACACAGTGTAAGGCTTCTACCCAGTGGTGTAAGGTAACCAATTACATTTCCTCAAGTGCTGTTCTTGACATACTCCTCCACTACATCTCAGAGGCAAACCTTGTACGTTTTACTCAGCTACATTTATCTGACAGCTTTAATCACTAGTTACTTTACAGATTATGTTTTTTTCATGTCCTTCCTGTCCAGTGAAAACCATGTATGTCCAAATGAAGATTTTGAATGTGAATGTCTGTGATAAACTGAAGGATCGGACGATGTTGCGTATTATAGGTATAGAAAATCCTCTTCCTTCTTCAGATAAATAATCGTATTAAAAATCGTCATAAAGCTGAAAACAGGCTGTTTTTATGACTATTTATAGATCTGTGGTTCTCACAGGCCAGCCACACTACAGACATAGGATGGATTTCTGTAGACTAACCTAGACAGCAGTATATAAAATGGTTCATAGTTAATGAGCTCAGCTTTAAACATTTACAGCACACAAATGGCACACACACATTAATGCAGCAGTGGTATTAATCCCCAACATCAGATATAAAAACAGGGAACATTTTACAGCATGATGAGTACTTTTACTTTACTTTAAGTACAATTTGCTTATAATACTTACATACTTTGACTTAAGGAAGGTGTTGGATGCAGGACTTTTACTTGTAATGGAGTATTTTCAAACATAATATGGTATTAGTACTTTGACTTTTAGAATTAGTACTTTTACTTAAGAGAAGGATATGAATATTGATCAACATTCAATATAGTTTACTATTCTGACAGTTTTGATACTCACTAGTTGTTCTTGCTCATGTTCAGTGAAGGCAGCACTTTGGTTTGAAGCATCCTGCAGCATCAGCACCGCTAACAGTACCTGTTAGCACTGCTAGTGCTAGCTCAACGAGCTCCTGCTTCTAACTGCTCTTCAGTAATGTTGTCAGCAGTAAAGTTAGTCACCTTTTGTAGTTTTGCCACCAACTTTCTGTTTTCTTCCCGCTTCCTCCGTTTTTCTACGTAACTTCGCTTCATTTTCGTTTGTACATCCACAGACGCCGTACTGACTCGCAGGATCGTACGTCGACGTCGCCGCCATATTGGATGTGGCAGGTCTGCCCTGTAAACAAATACTTGATAATAATCTTGATGAATCGTTGTTATATTCAGTGATTTATATTCATTTAATTGCTAATAATGACAATCACTGAGACAAAAAATGAACAAAGTCTGCAAATCAAAATAGGACACTGCAACTGGCATTGAAGTGATGTAGGCTACTCCATGACAGAAAATTACTGTACACTTACTGTACCATGCATTCATACATTTTATTTCCTCCGTTTTCCTGTGATAACGAGTTAATTTCGTTTTCTCGAGATCTCGAGTTATGATCTCGAAATAACAACTGCCGTTTTCCCGAGATAACGGGACAATTTTCTCGAGATAACGAAACTTTGTTTTCCCGAGATAACGATATAATTTTCTCGAGATCTTGAGAAAATTATATCGTTATCTCGGGAAAACAAAGTTTCGAAATGGTGGTGTAGTATATTAAATCATTGCAGGAAACATCATTCAGTGTAGCAATGTCAGGGGCAGGAGCATATCGATCACCGCGTCACATATCTTTTCAATCAAGGCCTGACACATTATCTGACTCGTTATCTCGAGATCTAGAGAGAAAATTATCCCGTTATCTCGGGAAAACGGCAGCTGTTATTTCGAGATAATAACTCGAGATCCCGAGAAGACAAATGAAATTAACTCGTAATCACAGGTAAAACAGAGGAAATAAAATGCATGAATGCATGGCCCTTTAGGGCTTCCGTACATATCATTCACCGAGTCACTTTTCAATCAAGGCCTGACACAGGCTGAAATAGCATTATGCCTTGCTATTACAGATAATATACACATTAGTGTGCGTAATCTAAAAAGACGGTTAGCAAGGCTTCAGCTATATCGGCGGCGCAATCTAAGTGAGCCTGATGTCTTCGTTAACTACATAGCTGACCAGCTACGAGGTCCCGGGCGTCTCCATAATCTCAGGCCTATCATATCACAGTCATTATCTCGAGATCTTGATTAATTATCCCGTTATCTCGGGAAAACAAAGTTTCATTATCTCGAGATCTCGAGAAAATTATCCCGTTATCTCGGGAAAACGGCAGCTGTTATTTCGAGATAATAACTCGAGATCTCGAGAAAAGGAATGAAATTACTCGTTGTAACAGGAAAACGGAGGAAATAAAATGTATGAATGCATGGCCCTTTAGGGCTTCCGTAGTATACAATACATTGCATGGTATAAAAAAAGTTAAAAACTTGCAGGAGGCCACTGTTATAAATATGCAATATTGCACAATATATTATGCAAGGCAGTTGTCCATATTTTGTTTGATCAATATCACATGAGGACTAAGTGCTCATATGATGGTGACGGTAGACAGTGACATTTAGTAAGAGACAAAACACACAATAAACACAGTAAAAGATGAATTTGACTGACAGTTTTCAAGTTTTTGATAGACACCATGATAATATTGTTATCGTAAATTCTTTAGGCCTCGATAATAGTGTAGTGAAAATCTGCTATTGAGCCAGCCCTTGTACATATAATATAAACAAACAATAGAACAATAAAACAAGATATGCTGTTGTGGAGAAATTAACAATTGGTTACAGGTGAACAACATAAAACAGACAACACAAAATATGCCATAGAACCAGAATTTTACAAAAATGAGATTATAGAAATAACATATCTGATAAAATCATGGAAAATATTTGATCTTTAAAACAACTCGACTTTATAAACCCAAGAAAATAATCAACATCAATCCAAAACTTTATGTTGCTTAATGTTCAAATTCTGAAACATCTCATCAACAGCTAGAACAGAGAGCACAAACATTTCTGCGAAATACACAAAACAAAAGATTTACAGTTTTCATATGACTTAATGTATCCCATTTTTGAGAAGTACTGTCCTCTGAGAAATCATTTCCCCAGGCTTCGTAATTGATGATGGATGAGGTCAATCCACATGCTTTGTCTTTCGTTTAACTAAGCCTTTTGTCCAACACGCATCAGATGATTCCTGCTGAGGAGAACCTTGTGTTTTCTTTGAGTTTGAGCAACAAGAATTTAATTGTTTGACATTACAAAGTAGAAATAAAACTTTATTAACTTTATTTATTGAGGTTGCTTTGTGCATTCTGTGTGAGCACGCTGCATGGTAGGGAAGGAAACCAGATTAATTCATACTAAATGTCTTGTTACTGCAGCATAATAGCTTCTATGCACAACGTAGTTTACCTTGTTTTGGCTTCCATTTATTTCCACACAAAAGAAGAAATGTCTCATTATGGAAACTCTTCAGCTAAATTGCTGTTCTCTGCTTTAATGAACTTTACCAGGAACAGCTGTTGCTACTCTACAGGCAGTGGGAACACTGAGTAATGAGGACATTATGAATATTAATAAGCTTTTAGGATGATTTTCTTTGAATGAGGGCACAAATTGCTGTGCTAGCCACTGTTGTTCATCACATAAGCGCCAGAGTAATTACGCCTAACTGAGAACTAATGCATTTTCCTCAGACTGATTTTTCAAATTCTTTTACTGGCTGTGAAGAGGTCTGATGTGATTTCAGTACGAGACGGGGAACAAAATCAAGTCCAGGTTCTGTGCAAAAAATCACTTCAAATGTTTTGCTTAAGTTAATCCGAGGCTCCAGCAGTTTGAGTGAACCAAACCAAGCAGCTATCTTTAAAATAACAGTTTTGTTATTAGAAAATTCTCTTCTTGCCCCCCGTTTCTTACATTGCAATCGCATCAAGGAAGGCGAAAAAACATTTGAAAATAAAGACGTTATTTGGGTGTTGAAGCTCATGCAGCCACTTCAGACAGGGTGCACGCTAACGCTTTTAGCTTAGCAGCTACAGTGAAGATTTCAGCTTTAAAAAGGGTGTAAACTTCTGTACTCAAGTAAAAGTAATAGAGTACAGGCTCTGAAATGTCCTCAGAGTATCAAAGTAAAAAGTTTTCCTCTGAAGACATTTCTACCGGCCAATTTCTGTGCAAAGCTAACTGAAGCTCAGGTCATATTAATATAATTCAAAGCCTATTAAACTTAAAGGTAGAATCAGTAGGATTTGTTCCAGCTTTTCCTAACCGCACCACAAAGATAGTTGATTGTTGAGTCTCATTCCCAGGACGTCACATAGCCACATTTTGTGTTGGTAAAACGTACCGAGCAGCAACAAAGTGAGAAAATAAGAAAATCCAGGCAGAGGGCTGCAGGGTCTCTGCAGATGCAAGACACCAACACACCTTTTCTCCCTGTTCCAGTCTCCCTCTCTGTCTGTTTCCATCTTACGTCTTTTACGTCGTCTTGTCTCACTACGTCTGCCGTGTGTGATATGCACTGATAGGTTGAAATCAGTCTTGTGATGTTGGGAAGGTGGCGTGCAATGACGTAAAATAAAGATAATCCGTAAAACATGAATTGCCCAATACATGAATTGTACTTGCACGAATTGCAAATGAGAAAGAAATGTTTTCTAGACAACGAAACTTCACCTGACTTTCCATCAGTATGGCTGTGACTGGATATTTGGATGACTTTTCCTTTAACTTAAAACAAAAAGAATTTGAAGTAATTTGAGTCAGCTCACAGACTGAAGGCTGTTGTTTCACTTTGAAACTTCTTTTTTGCATTGAAGCAGCCTTAATGAATCACAGTGTATGTTGTCTAGAAGTCGTATACAATGATCCACTGATCTGGTGTCAGCGGTCAGGAGGCTCTCTAACTTGGCCACGAGTTAAAGCTTTCAAAGTGAAGGTCCCTGAGAGCTGATGTCTATTTATAAGGGCACTTTGTGTTCTAACTTTAGTGTCCAGCACTGTGCACAACTCTGAATATGGACACACATTCTGACACTGAGGAGCTATAATGAGCAGCCTCAAGTTGTGGCAGATAACTATCAGAGGCTTTGTCTCCACATTAATTCAACGGCGCTGCAAGTCCTCTGCCAAGCAGGTCATTGCATCCATACAAGTTATTTCAGTGCTTTCCATCGGAGGAACTTCTGTTGAAGCTGAAGTAGTTCCTGGTCTTTGCTGAAATCTTCAGCATTGAGATTTAATTGGCCTTTCCTGGATGAGAGAATAGCAATCACGACCTTGAATTAGTAGGTGATGCGTTAAGCTACTGTCAGCTGATGGGTGGTGAGCTGAGCTGCTTATCGTGGCGTTCCTGGATTTTTATTTTTAACCTGGAACACACCTGGCAGGAGCTGGACCTCAGGGGAGACCTCAGGCTGTGAGGGATGAGTGGCAGCAGGAGGGAATATGAGAAAGTGAAGTATGTAGGTGGAAGAGTGAGAGGAAATAAACAATACTTAGTTGTAACTTGCTGAAGGATTTGCGCATGCAGTCGGAGGGTAATGGGGATGCCTGAGTGGTGATGAGCATGTCAGAGCAGAGATCCAGACAAGTAAATCAGAACCATCTTCCAGCAGGAGAACAGAGAGAGTGAGGCAAAGAGGAAACTGCAGAAACATGTGACATGTGAGGCGGTGAGAGTGAAAACAGAGAAAATAGCACACGTCAGTTTGATTTTGACCTACATTTAGTCTTGAGGCACTCCTCTTATCCTATCACTTGGCACAAATGAGGTTCCTTAGCTTTCATCTGAGTATTCCAGCAGGGTTTAATCAGCGTGGCAGAGGATTTTATTGTTACCAAGAGAGCAGGATAACAACACATAGCTGGCCTAATTTTTCCCAGCAGGAAGCAGCAGCAGTGAAAAGCTCGAGCCCAGCTGCAGCTGATTATTGTAGGAGAACCGGCTCTGAACCTTTGTACCACAACATTTCCCTTCCTGTAAGGTCACAGTCGTTCCAGTGAGCCTCTGGTCCAGTCAGAGAATTATGTTCACTCTAAACCAGTTTTAAGCCAGTTTGGCTCACGTGGACAAACATTTGTCTTTTAAGAGATTGGTACATTCACTCAGCCACTGTACTTAACTTAATGTTTAAGGTACTTAGAGGTAATTTAATTTTTTGTTGATTCTGTGGCCGCTGTGGACTAAAGATGACGACAGTGGCACAGAGTAAACTTTGTTTTTGTGCCGTACCTTCAGTCTTTCCTCAGGCTGTGAGCAGTGATGTGTCACTAAGTTCATTTACTCAAGGACTGTACTGTACAATTTTTAGATACTTTTGACTTTATTCAAGTATTTCCATTTTCTGCTCTTTAAACAAAGGCAAATATTGTATTTTTTACTGCATTTATTTGATAACTTTAGTTATTCATTACTTTCCAGTTTATATGCTGCGCCCCAGTGAAAGAAGCACCTTTTATAATCAGTTAATTTTATTGGTAACTGGATAAAAAAGAAACACTGAATAAGACAATCAGGAAAATGCTGAATACCAGATCTGATGATCGGCCAGGCCAATAACCAGTAAACCCATAGTATACAGTAAATTGACAAATGTGGACTTTTCCTCCCTACATGTGAGCACACATATCTGTGCTTTCTACTCCTTACATTTTCAAAACAGGCTTGTCACTTTGTTGCAGTACATTTCAGAGCCTGTCCTTTGTTACTTTTACTTGAGTAAAGAAGTTGAATCAGTACTTCTGCTTTTACCAGTCTGTTTTACACAAGTATCTGTACTTCTACTTGAGTAAAGACTGTGTACTTTTGCCACTTCTGGGATCTGAATACCTCTGCTACTTATTGAAAGGTTTTGGGTGTGACTTATTTCTCAAAACTGTCTGAATATGTAAAATGTAACCCAAGTTTGTTTGTTTTTTGACTGCACAGTAAGAGACGTAAACATGAAGTACTTCTTTCACTTAAGATTTTGAATGCAAGACTATTTTCACTGCGTGGTATTTGTACTTTTAAATAAAAATAAAAAAAATGTACTTAGTAACTTCCTCCACCACCATTTCTACACAATCTGAAGTGGTCACTGTGGAAATGTCATGATGTAAACTTTAGAGAAGTTATAATAAATACAGTAAGGCTGCCTGTGATGGGACGTGAAATGGCGTCATTGTTTCTACGCCCATTTCTTTGAAGGGAAAATGCGTCACGATTGCAGAACAGGCAAAATTTTGCAACCAAAAAAAAAAGTGCTGCAGCCACAAAATGAACATTTACACATTAGTTATGCAATTTGTTGTTATGTAATACCACAAGGCAGGTGGGAGTCTGTATCCCATGTGGACAGCTCTGATATATGGTGTTCTGAGTCAGAGCTACATTTAGCTGATGATTCAAGGCTTATGTCTCCAGCACTCAGTGTAATTTAGTCTGCCTACTTAAACATCAAAAGTAAAGGCTAGAGGTGGCAACACTGTAGTCAGCACTTCTTCACCACCAATGAGGACCTTGTGGCTGTGAACTCAAAACAAAACTAAAAAAACACTCCACTTAACTGAGTGTATGAGGTCAGAAAGAAAGGACGAACACAGGACAAACTCTTTGCCAGTAATTTTATTTTGAGATATTTTGTAGAACAGGGGAACCAATGATTACAAAAAAAAGTCCGTAAGTGTTCTACATGCTACACCTTAACCTAATTCATCATGCTTGCCTGGAAAAAGTACATAGAAATTTAACAAAAAACGTACAATTAAAACTGACGTACATTATACTCACCATTAACTTTACTTTAATGTACCTTTCTCTTGCCTCCATGCACGCAATTTTTTACATTACATTTAGATAAAAAATTAAGACTTGTAGGCGCTTCTTTAAACCATAGAGCAGTTTTTTTCCACTAAAGACAGAATGCACCTATAAATAAAAAAACAAAACAAAAAGAATGATATCCATATGGACAGTATTGGTGGAAAATGGAAAGCCTCGACTTCTTTTAGAACATAACAGATGAATTTGCATCCTACCGTAAAACAAAAGGAACACTTACACGCCCATATAGTGCCGAAATGAAAATGGAAGTCAGTCCAACTCCTCAATCTTCAATAATCACATTGAAATAACACATTTTTGATAAAATAAATATCGCACATCTGCTAGAAATAAATAATGATTACTGAAACACCTCACTATGTTAAATGCTAAAGTGAGACAGATTTCATCTACGCGACCACTTCATTTCATGGCATGAGGATGGTCATGTGTGTAAAGCACTAGTGCGGCTTCGAGTGTCTCTCGCGGCTGTTACCTTGAGGTAGATAACACATTTACATTAACGCCTACGATAATGGTTGCTGCTGGCATCATGTGTCAGATTTACAGTATGAAAGGGTTATTAAGGAAGCTTTCTTCAGGGGGAAAAGTCATGAAGTCAAACAAAAAGAAAAGAAAAGAAAAGAAAAGAAAAAGAAAAAAAAGGACATCCCATCCCGTTCTTTTTTCTGTATCCCATCCCAGGAAAGGGTGTTTGAAAGCACTTTAAATGCCTACAGCAATGTTAGCGTCTACCATCCTTCTTTATGTCACAGCCAAACAGCCAAACCTCCTCTCCCAACATCCATCTTTATTCAATTCTCTCCACTTTCTGTTCATCTACAGTACTTAAGTGTGCGAGTGACATGCCAGTTTAGCAATGAGGGCGTAGACATTAACCCATGAAGGCCTGGTGATCAAGGCTCAGAGTGATGACCAAAACTCTTTAAATATAATAAATCACCCCTCTCAACTCTTAAAAAAATAATAATAATAATAATAATTAAAAGTAATAAAAAAAGGTATGAAATGATTCAAGTACAATAATATACGATATTATTTTAAAAAAAACATAAAAACAAAACGGTCTAGATTCTGCACTGTGAGGGAGGATATAGATTTATTTAATTAAGATGCTTGAAGATGCTGCTGTATGTTTTGTGGGCTATTTGTGGGGAGCATTTGACAGCGCAGGGGGTGAGGGACGCCTGGATGGATTTAAGAGGCAAGTCATCAGTGCCGTCAAAGCCGGGCAGGGCCAGAGAGTCCAGCTGCACGTTGAGCACGATCTCCGTGTTCCTGCCGAGGAAGCCCTCGTCCAGCTCTCTCACCTCCGAGTGCTCCGTCTCCGAGCTGGCCACAGTCTCTCCGACCACCTCTTCCTTCCGGCTGAACAGGCGGTCCAGATAGCTGGTGTAAGTGCTCTCCTTCTGGAGGTGGTCCTCTTTGCGAATGTCCCAGCACGCTTCATCTATCAAACAGCCGCTCTCTTCAACTCTCTCCCCAGAGCCGAAGCTCTCCCAGGGCTGAGCGGGCCAGGCGCCGTCCCCGCTGACGACCCCCAGCCCTCCTCCGCCTAACTGGGCGAGGTTTACCAGGCACTTCTCCTCCTTCTCCTGACTTATGGACTTGGACATGGAGCCTGAGCGGGGAGCCTCCAGCTGGGAGACGGAGGAGTTGAGCTCGTTCAGGAGGCCCACCTCGTTGAGCAGGGCCACCTCCGGACAGGGCTCCGGCTGCAGACTCAGTTTGATGGTGCTAGCGATGAAGGAATCAAAGTCAAAGCCTGGGTTCTGCTGGCTCTGAGGCTTCTCTGTCTGGTGTTTCTCCTGCTCTCTGTCCTTCTCCACCGGACTCTGGGTCTTCTCGGCCTCCTTCAGCGCGATCTGGGCCTTCACCAGCCCATTCTTCTCGCACTTGCTCTTGGCCTTGCGGTCGGCCTTCTCCTTGCTCTGCTGCTCCTTCCAGTTGGAGAGGTCGATGATGAGCTTGGGTTCGTAGTAGTGGTTGACTTCACTGTCCCTCCAGATGAGGTTGTCCAGGTAGGAGGGCGACACGGCCTTGTAGTTACAGGTGTGGCTACACTGCAAGTCACAGTATTTGTTCTCGTGGTGGTCGTCGTCCTGCCAGGATCGCTCCGGCAGGAACAGAGTGGAGTAGTCGAAGGACGGCTCATCCAGGAACTTCTCCCGATCTCCATCAGCGTATTTACGAGGATCCACCTGGGAACAGACAACGGCCTTCGATTAGACTTTAACTCATCAAAAAGTACATTTTTGATGAACACTTACAACACGAAAAGCTATTTTCTATTTGTTGTCTATCATTTTTAGAGAAATTCAATACATAACCTTTAAATCTTCCCCTTTTCAGAAGCACATTGTCACACACCTCTTATAAGCATTGTAAAATGTATTACAAAGGGAAACAGAAAAAGAGAAGAAACTTATTGTTGAAGATCCTTAAAATTAACACACACCTGGACCTCCTCCTCGTCTGTCACATCAGAGAGAGCCCTCGGGTCAACCTGAACTTCGTCTGGGTCGTGGGTGCTGTGCAAGTGCCAATCAGCCTCTGACAGTTGGCTCTCGTGATACCTGATGGAGTACGGAGGAAAGAGACGTTAGAATAGCAACAATGAAGCACAAAACAACTCAAAAAAAGCTTGAGTTTTCAAACACACCATTAAACCAGTTCAGAAAAACTTGTCTGAGAGCAAAGTAAACAAGAAAAAATGAGCAGGATACCTGTCCCAGGTGTGACTGTGGCTCTGGTCCATGAGCAGGATATCATCTACTTCATCCTCTATGTGGAAGGGGTGCAGAGAGACAGGCTCGTCTAGGGGGAAGGAGTAGTCAGCCATATAGGGGTGGGCCAGAGCCTCCTCTGCAGTGAGACGATCCATGGGGTTAAAGGTCAGGATCTTCTCCAGGAAATCCAGGGCTGCATAGAGGGAGGAGAATGAGATTATCAAGTAGGAAACGAGATATGACCCTGGGGCGTCATAACAGAAAAATGTCCTAACCACTTGTCCCATCTTAAGAGAAAAAATCTTCCCATTACAGAAGCCATTCCTAAACTCATGTGTGTCCTATCCTAACTAGAACCTTTAACTCAATCTGCACTCATCCTGTCATGACTGAATCTGTGTTAAGAACGTACATGAGACTGACAACAGCTGTCTCGTGTCTGTGGAGGAGTGGACATACTGTACACCCATTAATACATGGGTCTGGAAATTTTAAAAAAATAGGCTAACGTCAATGCTTGCTTCTCCAACAAGCTAACATCAGTGTTAGCTTCTATTTTTTTTTTTTGACAGTTATTTTGAGTTTTGGACAGGATCCTAACTTCCTAAATTCCTCACTTCAGGATTTTTCCTAAATGCAGTTGTTCTGTAATACTAAAAATCCTAAATTTGATCACAAACTGTTTTGAGATAGGATTTTGAGACTCTGGATGTTTCTTTAGCGAGGCCCTGGACCCCATATCTTTGGTCTGTGTTCATATGAGAACTTGAATGTATAAATAAGTGGTGCTCACCCTGGGGACTGACGTCAGGCAGCAGCTTGGCCAGTGGTGTGTGAGGCTTGGACATGTCGTTGCGGATGAAGACGGGAATGACGCTGTGGAGCTCCTGTCGGTCTTCCTCTCGCAGCACAGGGATGGACTCCAGGATCAGCTGCATCTGCTCCAGTTCGTGGGCTCCTGAAACACCGGGCAGAGAAACATCAGGTGCTTTCTTGGGCGAGTTACACAACATTCAACGTCTGGATGGCTGAGTTTTTATTTAGCAGGGCTGAGCGCGGGAGATCATGAGAACAGAAATTATATTTGCCTAGTGCTCAGCTCAGGGCAGTTTCAACAAACAAGAACAGTCAGTCTCACCCAGCTCCAGCTGGTTTTCAAAAAAGGAGGGCAATGAGGACAGTAAGAACTGACTCTGGGTCTGTCTATTCTGAACACAAACATGTTGACTAACAGGATGAACATATCAGACCTGTGCCCCATCTTTACCTCAGAGTCACCTGACCTGCTTCAAAGACTGGCTGCCGGTGTGTTTGCATATGAATGGTAACAGTGAGTCACACTTAAAAACGTGAGTCAACACTTACCAGCAAAGAGGGTTTTCCCTGTGAGCATCTCAGCGAAGATGCAGCCGGCGGCCCACATGTCGATGGCTTTGGTGTAGTTGTTTGGAGAGAGCAGCAGGCGAGGAGATCTGTACCACTTAGTGACCAGACCTTCAGAGAGATGGCCCTGTGTTAGAGGGAGACAAGACATATTGAGTTGGAGCTACTCATCACCATATACATACATATATATATGAACTGTCATCATGTTTGGTTCATTCACAGTTTCGAGGCTCTAAAACCTGCCGTTTCCCCTCACTAACAGATAAATGGGATTAACTTTACTTCATGTGCCTCCACGTTTGCTATCCAACAACACTGCTGTTAACACGAGGCCTGGAGCAAACCGTGCCTGCTGGTCTGTGCTAAACCCGGTAACCCTGGGTCGTCTCCTTGACTCTGTGCTGGTCACGTACGCAGCACAGCACGGAGACAAAGAACCCAGAGAGAAAAGAAAGATGAAAGGGGGGAGATCAGACACGTGCGGGCCCTGTCAGCAGTCCGAGAGAACAGGATAATCCCCCGCTGCCACACACTCCACTCACCAATGACACACTGGTGACACCAATCTGCTCTCAACTACGGCTGCGGCTGTTGTCAACCATTGATTAATCGGTTAAAGTGACTTTTTAAGAAAGAAAAAGCCAAAGTTATGTGATTCCAGCTGAATATTTTCTGGTTTCTTTACTCCTCTGTGACAATAAACTGAATATCTTTGGGTTGAGGACAAAACAAGTCATTTAAGGACACATTTTGGGTCATCTGATCAACTTTTTTCACCATTTTTCTGACATTTTAAACACGTGAAAATAATGAACAGATTAATCAATAAAGAAAAGAAGTACAAGTTGCAGCCCTACAAACCAAACTACCAACAGGGACAGGGACAAAGGCAACTGACCTGTGTGTATGTGTGTGTACATACTGGGACATTGGGGGAGGGAAGGTGGTAAAACAACACCCTCGCTGCCCTCTCTCACTCCCCCCACATGCAGTGGAAGTTTGTGGTGAGACCAAAATGGTCGCCTCACCACTGAGCCAGGCTCCTGTTTCTGCCCTAAGTTAGTCACATATACTTGATGTCATGCCATCCTGGAGTGTATCACTGCACGCCCTTGTTTTGATGAGCCTATAAATGACACGCCACGTAGACTGTCGAACAGATAGAACTCCTTCCATCAGGTAACCAGTCTGGCAGCGGCTTTCACCAGGGAGCTTATTAAGAGCTTGAGGGGGAATTACAAGGTAGTAACACACTCGGGCAGGTCACACGCCTACTGAGAGAAACATCCAGCTCTCATTCTGAGTAACAGCCAGTAAATTGTGTGACCTATGCAAATGGAGTTACAGTCAGTGGAGAAACAAATGCATCCTGCTCAGCAGAGCATTGCGACAGAGATGTAGATTAGGTTAGCTTGAAAGAGTGTCGGGTCATTGCGTAAGGACAATTCAGTGTACGATGGACTCTGAACTGAAAGGAGCAGATTAGAGTTTGCCCACCAGCCGAGGACATAAAGTGCATTACGTTACCATTCCAACCCTCTTTACTTTTACTGATCTCTGAGGGAGCCACTCGCCACAAAAGGCAGACACACAGGCATGAAAGCATCAGCCAGCGCCATACCTCCGGCAACAGTTGGTGAATAACTTAACCACCTGATCTAGATCAGACCGGGCTGACATTTAATGACTCATAGCAGTCTCCCTCAGTGTCTCTGGCTGCGGTTAGTCACAGCAACCTTTAGCAGGTCAGGACAGATGTCAGAGAAGGTGAATGGTTGTGACTGACTACTCAATAAGATTCCCTTGCTGGCAATGAAAGTGTTCAGTCTTAAGTATCCCACACATACAAATCAATTCACTGGGACTGTATATAGTGGGTCAAGTGGAGTTCTTGAAGAAGACCATAAAACTATTTGTTAGAATGTTTTTGGGCTTGGAAAAAGTAAGTGGAATAACCTCTCTGAAATTCATTAAGTCTTAAAGTCGTCAACTGAGCCTTTTTCTAGTTGGATCCTGTGAACTCTGGTGCCAGACAGGCCTGTTGCTGGCTGAATAATTGGGTCAAATGTGTGTGTGCTCTTGCAGTTGTGGTTTGCCGAGTTGTGTGTCGCTTGTGTGGGCAGAGAGGACCTCTTTGAACCCGCCAGCCCCCCCCCTACTTAATACATTCCCTGAAAACTTCCCCGCTATTATCTCCACAACATTACAAATTACTAAATTTTATGCTGAGCCACAGGCAAGATCATACATTCCAGAGTTTTCCAAGTTTGCATTAGTGCAGCTACTTTGACTTGTGGCAAAATGAAAAGAGACCATTTTCTACAGCAAGAGTTTATCTGTATGACTCACACAAGTTTGTCAAGCACTTCTACTCTTCATTTGAAAAGACAAGACTTAAGATGATGATGGTGACATGTAAAACTAGACTGGATTTCACCTATTAAGAGAGCAGATGTGATATCACTTAGCTCAGCCACACATTAAATGTGCTACACTATTCAGGGGTCGTTTACAGCCTCAGTTAACCTCATTTAAATCCCAAACAGCTTGCTTAAGCACAACCTAAATGGACGAGGGTTATATCCACAGTATTCCTTCTTTGTCTTGTGAAAGGGTGGGCTGCAACTGCAAATGAACACAAGCTTAGATCCGCTTCAAATAAGGCTCTGAGCAAGGCTCCCCCAACGAGACAAAGAGCTGGATCCGGGCTGGACAAGTTGGATGAGTGCACGTGAATTCTTGTCATTCTTGATCCTGAGCCACCACGAGGGCCGGCCTAAAGGTTCACACAGGCAGAAACAACTCGCTTTCTCAGGACAATAGAAAGATAACACGGAAATTCAGGTAGTCTTGGCAGGCATCATTAAGCATACTTAAAAGAAAGACATGCAGGATTAATAAAAGCCTGAAGAACTCATGAGGAGTTTTGTTTTTATTAACCAGAGCAAAGCGAAAATCATGAGGAAATGCCTTCTGCTTATATATGATTTATGATGCTTCTTTACTGAAACTCTGCCAGAAACTGAGGTTCACTGGCAAAGAGCGCTTCTTTATTTAGATACAACGTTATTCAAATAACATGCACTCAGCCACCCAGCTGCCCCGGCTCACACAGCCTACTACAAGTATAGGGTGGTTTGTTTTTTGGACCCTAATGTCTGGCCAACACTGAAACTGACTGTTTTTATAACGCCTCCACACTCCACTGGGCAACACAGTGTCATGTGAGGGTGACAGGCCAAATGAGGCTTGTTTGGAAATGAACCTGAGACTCCACACACGCACACACATCAGATGACTATAGGTGCCATGGAAAAGTGTCTGGTTATCAGTGTCCCTCCCCCCCCCCACACACACACACACACCACACGGCTTTTGTTATCATAGTAGAGACAGACGAAACTGTTTGGAAAAGAGCAGCAGCAAAGCCTATTAAAGTCAGTCTGACAACACAACTAAAGCGTTTGTATCCTTGACAAAAACTCCGCAGCAGTAGTCTGATGCAGTACTACAGCAGACAATAGTCAAACACAAGAGAGCTGACCCCAGTCAAGCAGCTTTTCAATACCCACTTGCCCGCATGTTTCCCATCAGGAAAAACTGCTTATGTAGAGGGGAAAAAAGCCCACATAGCAAACCCTGCTGTAAGGGAGGAGCGCGGTAACATCGGGTGGGTGGCTGCAGTGACTGAACTCTATGAGAAACTCTCACTTCTTACTGGCAAAAATGAGCCTTCACTTGCCTTCTTTCTACTGCAAAAAGACCTATTGTTTCCACCAAAGACATGACTCATAGGAGAATATAGAAAACGTAGTAGTGGTGGTGAGCTGGGAATGAGCAGTTCGGGTAAACAAGTGTGTGTAAGACTTTCTCACAGCAGCGTATGATGTGGCAAGATCCTGACTGTGAGAGGGATATGAATGAGGCTGTGCCAGCCAGAGGGATTGCATCACGTGAGCCCACTTCAGACCCTCTGATGACTAATCTGAGACACGTGTAAGCATCTGACTGCCTCTGAGCTTTAAGGAGATCCAGCAGCTACAGTGACAGGGAAGGACAGACCCCCCAACCTACATTTCCCTCACATCACACCACCATATGGCCATCAAATGGAATTTTCCCATCCCTTTATAAGGTGACAGAAGCACACAAGGGCAATACAGGCCTTCCACCTGGCTGCAATTAGACAGGGTGATCTATACACTTCTCATACTAAAAGATAAAAGCAACTGACTTTATTGCTACCATTACACTGCTTTGCAAAACAAAATACAGGTTTATAGAGAGCATTAAAATGTGTACGTTCAACATTTGGGGTGCTAACATCTGGCTTTTAATGCCCAGGTTTACATTATGCTGGCATCTGATGAGAAACATGGAAAGAAACCTGTAACTCAAAGCCTTCTGACAGCCAATGACAGTCCAACCATTAAGGTCAGGCAGTTCTAATTTCAGGGAAAAATGTCAAACAGTTGCTGGTTCCGGCTTCTTAAATGTGAGTTTTTGCTGCTTTCCTTTCTTCAGGATCTTGTGGTAAGCATTTTTCACAATTTAGAAATTTCATGAAAATAATCAGCAGGCTAATCGCTATAAAAAAATGTTAGTTGCAGCCCTACTGCAAAAGGAAAAACGGGGGAAAACAAGCACTCTTGGATATAAATAAAACCTCACATGTTTTAATGCAGCATATCCATAACGGATCTGCTGCAGCCTTGAGCCTTCAACATTATCATCAGAAGCTGACAAACGCTCAAGGCTGAACCGAGCCTGCACTGTGCATGCTACATTCACACATCTTTTTTTTTCCACCTGGGAATGAGGATTATCTTCATCTTTGTTAAGCCACATTATCATGAACCCACTCATTTGTATATTTAGACTTTGAGTGGAGCATGTTTTCTCTATATTGTATACACTTGTAAACGGAAAAAGAATATTTCCCAGGGTTGTGTTTTCCGCAGCCTCACTTCTCCTGAGAAGGGAAACAGAGGCGTTACCTCAAGGAACCACATCCTGTCTTGTTTACATCCTGCTGTGAAACTGCATCACCCAGGGGAGCACCGCATTACTGGGCGAAATTGTAAACATCACGTGAGAGAGCAACAAAGCTCTCATCTTTTGGGGGGGGGGGGGGGCGTCTAGTCTGTGCAGCAACCACTCATCACAAAACTCCACTTTAAAAAAATCATATTCCAAATTCACCAAGAACACAAAACAGCTACTCAGAGACTGATCCTACCTTGTGAGAGTAGTGAGGGTCCATGATGCGGGCGAGCCCAAAGTCCCCAATCTTCAGTACCAGGTCCTCTGTGTTGACAAACAGGTTGGCAGGCTTGAGGTCGCGGTGCAGCACATTGGCAGAGTGGATGTACTTAAGGCCCCTGAGGAGCTGGTACATGAAGAGCCTGGCGTGGCCCTCAGACAGAAGACCCCTCTCCAGCACCTGACACAGGTCTGTCTCCATGTACTCCTGCACTATGTAGACCGAGTTGACCTCTGTCAGGGACACCACGTCCTCTGTGAGCCTGCGACCATTTGGGCCCAATGTCTCAAACACCTGGAGACACAGAAATAAGGGTCATATCAGATATAAATTCCTAAGATAATTATTCTTTGTTACTCTGAGCACAGTCCTTGCAACTTACCTTGACAATGTTGTCGTGATCAAGGCGTCGGATAATCTTGATTTCCCGCAGGGCGTGCTTCACACTCTGGGGGTCGGTCAAGATAATTTTCTTCACAGCTACACGCTTGTCACAGTCGGTGTCAACTGCAGAGAACACAAGGCCGTTCCCTCCGTAGCCAAGAGGCTTCAAGTCCATGTAGCGAGAACCCAGGTCGAAGCCGTGGATGTTCATCAGGGACTCAAACTTCTCTGCCATGATGACTGTTTTGAGGCTTTTACACCTGTTTTCTCTAACGTTTGGTCTCCAACAGAGGAACACCAACAGAGGAATTTATTTGGAAATTCCCCCACTGCTTCTGAGGCTAACTGACCCCTATACAGACGACTACCCAGTCCCCCCGTCTAGCCGTCACTGTCAAATGCGGGGCACTAATGTGTAGTTAAACTTTCTTTCCATTTTGAATAAGGAGAGAAAATGTAAACACTTAAATCCTCCACCAATCCTGTATCTTTAACTGAACAGTTCTTAGTAGTGTTTATAGACTGCAATGGAATGGACTGGAATGAGGCCCAATTAAAAAGCACTGAAACTATATTAAACTATAAAAGCATGTAGTTGCATCCTTACAGTGCAGATACATTCAGTGTACGACTGGTCCTGAGCAGCTTCATATGAAATGTGCCTAAATGCACTTTGTTGAAATCTTTTTTTGTCTTTTTTTTTTTTTTTTAATATTTAAATGTGTAATTTTTCTGTCAAGTCACCTGATCTATAAAATTGAAATGAGTCTGGCCTTTAAGTCTTCAAAGTAATTAGTGACCCTCAATGATCAGGTGGCTCAAGCTCGCCACAGTCGCAATCAAAACTATCCTCCATTTTACTTGGGTGTAACCTGAAAGACAAGGGGAAAAAAAGAGGAGAAAAAAGTGGTAAGATATAAAGCCAGATCAATTAAAGTGTAACGCCGCCATATTAAAGTGTGTTCACAGGTCTTGGGGAGTACTACTGCATATGTGAAAAAGTAGCATAAGCCTTTTGTGGCTCCAGAGGAAGCTGCATGCAATCTGTAAAATTGCCTCCAGTAATGTTACTCAGTGGCCGAGATGCATTGTGGGTAATGTGTTTTTTAATGGAAGAATAATGTATGGAATAAAACTGGCAATACCTCTGGTTCTGCTGTATCAATTTTGATAATTTGTTTTTAACGGCCTATTATGAGTCCAACACTGTCCTAGGAATGCAATGCAAGACCAAAATTCAGGGTTCCTACAGCTTTTCCATAATCAAATTAAAACACTTTTAAATCATTTTCAAGCTTTTCCAGCACTATAGGATGGAATACAATGCATTTTGTAATATAAAACTGCATTTTTAATCATACAATCAAATACCCTGTGTCATTAATAGATATCTTGCCCTAAAACTTTTGATCACTAGCTGTTGCAGAGATGGAGGGCAGTCTGTTGGTTGCTTTAATTTGAGTTTTTTTTATTTCTTTATTTAAAAATTCGAACTATTTAGCCAGGTTGCACTTTTTCATGAAAGTAATGCTGTTACAATTTCAAGCAGCTTCAAGTACTTTCTCAAGATATCCAAGCATTTGTCAGACGTTGGAAACAACACATTATATTCAAGCATTTTCAAGGATTTCCAGCACTCGTGCAAACCTGAAAACCTAATCAAAACTTGGTGCTTTCATTACCCATAATGCAATGTAGCCACTGAAGGTAATAGACTGATGTAGCAATGACATACTTTGTAGGCTAACCCAGAAGTTAACACCTGGTCCCCTTGACAAAAAGGGGATTTTGGATTATTGCAGAACAAAATCTCTGTGGCAAACACAGGTGTATGATATATACACGTTTTGTTCAGCAAGACAATCTGCACAGATGAACACCACTTTTGTGATTATCAAAGCGTGAATTAAATCGCTAGAAGTAAAAAGCTAATGTTAAATACACAGATTACATTGCGGTCACATGACTCAAACATCACCACCACTAAGCGTCTTACTACACATTTACTATACACATTTTCTATAAACTGATAAATGTACAAGTTGTAAAGTTAGAATAGTTTGTAATTCAAGCCGGCCTGTAAAGACGGACTAGTGAGTAGATAAGTTTCCGTTAGCAACCGGCGTTTATAAGACGCATATGCGCTCTATAATTCAGCGGTGGGACGTTTAGTGATGTATTTTATGTCTTAGAACGATAAAAGTACAGACGACAGACCTTTTTTTCAAGCATTTAACCAAAAACTTGTTCAAATAACCCCTTGATTTTGAGAGAAGGGAACCATAAGTGCTAAAATACTAACTGATTTCCAGGTTTTAGGACTCATTACTACACCACTCTATATCACCCACAATGCAACTTAACCAGAGTGACATCACTGGAGGCAATAGATCAAATCACACACAGCTTCCTCTGAAGTCACAAAAGGTATTATACTATTTTCCCCCCACATATATTACTCCCCCTATAATGTGTAAAATTGATAACCCTTTAACAATGTGACATTTTCCACAAAATATCATACCTCACCTTTATTATTGTTAAACATGATAATAGTTCCGTTAAAGCAGCAGACAAACAACAAATGGTCTCAATCACCGGCTTTAAGTTGAAACGTGGTGTCATGGAAACTAACCCTCCCCCGCCCGGTTTCAGCGCCTGCTAGCTAGTCCGGTTTCTGGGTATCGATAATAACGTGAGCGAGGTTAACACAACGTGCTTGAGATTATCTGTTTATCACCCTTGGGTGTCTTTACATACCACAAATTAAAGACAAACAACAGCGTTCATTTGGAGATTTTCGCGTTCATACCACCTATTTTTAGCCTTCAGTGAGTCTGTGACTGGCTAGAGGAAAATAAGCCACGAATGGAAGCATAACGGCAGGCTGACAAGGCACTGACAGACCTCCGTCGACCGAATGTACCACATAACCATGAGCACCCGGTAACACACACATACATCACATTAAAGAAGGGAACAAAGAGCCAGAAACGCTGCCTGTTTTATAAATATTAAACACAACGTTCAGGGGGAACCCGCCGATAGCGGGAACAAAGGAGTCGTTGTTGGCGGAGGCATCTGACTACGTGGTACAGCCGCTCTCCTTGCGCTAAGCAGCACAAAGCCGACATCGGTTAAACCGCTAAAAACGATCGCGAATCCACAGTGAAACGGCATAAAATACAACAGTGACAAGCATAGGCCAATAGCAGGTTACTTACAGTCCTTATTCGTCGCATTAGTTTCGTTATGTCTTTAATCAAACCCTGGAAGAGGTTTGACTGCGCTCCACTACCGAGTCCTGCGGGTCTGTTGCAATCGCCATTTAGGCTGGGCTGCTCTATGAAAGGCAGCGGTGACGTCACGAGGCTACCTTCATGGATTGTCGGAAATACGCCAACTACGGTGAGAGCCCCTCAGAGATTATATGATGAAGTAGTGATTCCCGGTGATGTGAGAGGCTTTTGGGGCCTATTATGAATACGATTATTTATTTATTTTTATTTAAGTATCACTAGCACTTTGTATTATTATCTCATTATTACCTTATTGTTATATTGACTATGATTATCAGTTAGCTATAATAATATTTTGAAGCCACTCTCTTGTTTACTGTGTTCATTGGTGATAATTTTGATGCAACAAATAAAATTTAGCCCTCATATTTACATTTATTTACATTATATTTATTGTTTGTTTGTAATCAAGATTTCCATGATCCCAGAAACATTATACCCCTCTCTCTCTGTCTCATCTTTCTTGAGATGCCTTTGTTTGTCTTTTAAATATCATTAGTAATGTACTAAACATTTCATACAAATATACAGTAGGCTAAATGGATTGCATGGATTTATGTATTTATTTTATTTGCACACACACAAGATTAGATAAAGAATAACAGATGACTATGGAAAGCCATCAGGCTTATATGACAGATATTGTATATATTATAGATTATACTCCATTACAGAAACAAAAAGAAACAGAAGAAAAAAAACGATAAAAAAATGTATAAAACATAATTTGGAAAAATACAATAAATGCCAGATAACACACAATAAACAGAAAAACTAATCAATCAATAGACAATGATCCAATTTGATCCTCTGGATATGTCAACGAGTCATGGTTGAAGTGATGTTTTTTTATATTCTATGGCAAATGTATGCAAAATATAGGCCTATATTAATAAAAGCCAGAAAATAAGATACTTTTAACAGTGCAGATTTCTGGCGAGTCTTGCAAACTCTAATATATCAGACATTGTGGGCTATGTCATTAACAGAACGCACTCTGGAGTGGGTCGTTTTCACAACTTGGAGCTTCGAGCTGTATGTGAACGCAGCACGAGTCATTCAAAACATGTGTTGTTAGTTGGAAATCACGTGTCAGCGGTAGATTCAAAATCCAGCTTGAATTTTACAGGTTACGGTAATGGATGCAATGATAACAACATTGTGTAAATTCCAGCAATGGTTCTAGGAAACAACGCTGTAAAGCAAAGTTCAGTTCCAGATAGAATAAAAATCATAGCTCACTTGACCTATAACACAATTCTAGTAGCGACAAAGACAGCAGGTTTGTTTTGTTGTGTTTGCTTCCTCTTAAACATCCTGTTTTAGCCAAGGAAAGATCAAAACATCCAAAAACTGTTGGCCAGACTGCACACAAACGCTGCAGACCAGGTGATAAGTCAGTAATTATCTTACCTGAAAGAGAGATCTCAGTGTTTGTGTTTTCTTCTTTCTATTTCGCTGTTTATTAATTCACACTCTTCCAAAAACTGAGTCGAGCCAACAAATGTCGCCTGTCAATAACTGATGTCTCCTTACAGGTTAGATTCTCTTATTTTCCATCCATGCGCCTTTTTGTTGTTGTTTGTTTCGTCTTTCCATATAAGGTGATGTTTTCCGGATTGGTCCACGAGTTGTTTTCCATATTTGTTTTCTGTCTAATGTGTCAGATTATGGCACGCAGCATCGCATTAGTGAGAACAGTTCACTCACTGCGGTTTGCGGATTTATAGAAAGTCCATCTGGCACCGAGATGCGCAGGGTGTTTCTCACAGCTGATCCCCACGAGGCGTACACATCCCGAACAAAACAGAGTCAAAGGATCACGAAAGGCACTATTTATCTATGTATCTGTGTTTAGATTCCCTCTGGTGTCCCACAGTCAGCGCCTGGTTCGTCCTTCTCTGCGTGTTTGGATGAATGAACGGAGGGTGGATGGGGCGGGCAGCAGCAGCATCACAGCCGCAGCAGTCTACATCAGCATCCGCAGCCAGACCATGTGAGGACCCATGTGCCCGGGAATGCAGATGCCTCTCACAGGCCGGGATGGGCTCTGCGATGGAGAGCAGGACCTGCATGCGGACCGAGCGGGATGCGACAGACTTCAGAGGGACTTATTGTCCCGGTTATTAGTCGGTCAAAGACAGAGACACGTTGGGAAAAAGAAAATGAGACCGTCTTCTTATTCTCAGGTGATAGTGACGTAGTAGTTTGTTATTCTGTCTCATGCACCAACCCCAGAGACACCAGGTTATGTAACAATAGCTACAATCACAACACCTCGTGTGATGGTAGCTTATTTTAAAGACAGATAAAGGAAAGAAAGATGTTATTGAAGCAGTAGAGCCTTTAAAACTTGTATTTCCTTGAGATGAGATATAGTAAACAGTATATAAAGGTACATTGTGTAGTTTTGGGTGGAAGAGAAATATCTTCATTGACTGAAGAAAAAAAACCAAACAAAATAAATAAACAAACTCTCTTCTGTCACTAGTAACTAAAGTTGTCATATAAATGTAGTGGATTACAATGCTGAGTATAGTATTTGCCTCTAAATTGTCGTGGAGTACTTGAGTATCTCCATTTTCTGCTTTCTTGCTGCTATATACTTCCACTCCACTACATTTCCATATCCACTACTTCAATAACTAGTTACTTTGCAGATTACAAGCTGCATCAGGGCCAAAGTAGCACATTTTAAAATGTATTTATTTGATCGACAATCAGAATCAGATAATCGATATACTTTTACACTTTTGATACTTAATTACATTTATTGCCAGCACATTACTCGTGATACTTAAAGGTGCACTATGTATTTTGAGGGAACACATTTTAATCAGAAGAGAAATATCTTCACTGACTGTTTTTTGTTCAGCTGTTCTCAGAGGAACACAAGGTCACCAGAACACTGTTTGAAGCTAGAAAGGTGGCAGGGTCCAAAGTTAAACAGTATGAATGCACCTTTAAGAAATTGAAAATGATAATTTATTGATCCATTCAAGCTTTGGGTTGGTGTCCAACCCGGGTGCCAGTCAGTATTTGTTAATCTGTGGATGAGACTCAAGAATCAACTACCTTTCTCCAAGAAACCAAAGAAAAGGAGGAGGGGTCATTACATCACCAACTCTTGCTTTAGTGCCAGACTGTGGTGACGAGAAACACACTAAAACCCAACATATCTATGTCGTATGACGTCTAAAGAAGAAATGCCTCCAGAAAATGAATGACTTCAGAGCATAGGTTAACCACTGATTATTTCTAAATGATTGACAGGGCTGATAACGGGGCAGGTCTGACCAATATCGCTGATATAAGCCTTTCCCAAATGAAATCGAGGGACAAACGACGTGTCATTAAAAAAGTCAGTGGTTAACCTACTCTGTGAAGTGTGTTCTTTCATTTTCTGGAGGCATTTCTTCATCAGAAGTCATAACGCAGATATGTTGGGTTTGGTTGTGTCTCTCCATGCATAACAAATACTGACACCTTGGCTTGGCAGCTCGGGTCAGAGGCCAATCCAAAGCGTTAGTATTTGACGAGAACTATCTTTCTCCAGGAAGTTACATTTCAGTCCAGTCTCCAGGATATAATGTGAGCAGTTCTGCATGGATCCAAGGTTGGCATTTGTACCAAATCACATTCACATTATATGCTTATTATCTGACTTCCACATCAGGAGGTGGAGGAGAGGATGGTTGTGTTATTACATCCAACAAGGCTGCAACGTTGACCGCTGTTTAAGTCACACCACTTGATATTTTTAAGGAGACCTGCAGATGTTTCCAGCGTTTTTTGTGGCAACTAAAAACTGCTATATTTCATCGGAAGTTGGACCATCTCGATCTGTGATCGTGGCGACTAAAACAGGTATTTTAAGCCAAACCATGATGTTTTCCTAACCTTAACCAAGTGGTTTATGTGCATAAAGCTAACCAGAGCATAAGCACAGCGTTGTGACGAGAGAGAAATAGCAAATTCAACCTAAACAAGCATGAAGAAACGTTCAGTTTTAAGTTGTGTGGGGTTTTGCAGAAAGTCCCATAACTGAATAAACTAGCTGTTCTCATAGGAAAATAAGGTCCCCAGAACACTGTTTGAATCTAGAAAGGTAGCAGGGTCCGCCACATATAAACAAAGTAAAACAGTTTGAAATTGTGTCATCCTTTAAGGTCAGTTTGTTTATTCAGTTTATTCAGTCATGAAAACAAAGAGAGTTTGTTTATTTAGTTTGTTGAGGCATAACAAATCAGTCAATGAAGATCTTCTCTTCTGATTAAGATTTCTTCCCCAAAACTTCAGAGTGCACCTTTAAAATGTCCTTTCTTTACCAATGATCTTGCTGCTACAGTACGATTCCCTCCCGCTGCCCTCTGACGCTCTTTCACAAGACTCACTGATTGCTTTGGATCAAAGCTGACATTAATGATTAAATCAGATTTGTAGATAAGGTATTGGCACTTGCTTGCACATTTAGTGAATGAATGGAGGTATGAAGGAAACGCTGCGTACTGCATCTCATTCCCTCACACTTGATATTGTTTTGGAGAGAAGACGGATTAAAATAACATCTTCTTAGTCTGTTGTTTGTATTCCAGTCTCAACCAGGCTTCCTTCGTTACATCATGAGACAAAAGGTTGACACCGAATCTTAACCCAACACATCTTCACCGTGTAAATTAGTCGAGATCACAGTGAGTGCTGTCTTACTGCAATGAGCTACGGTCCAAAACAAACACCGCACTGTTTCAATCCAGGGGTCATGTTTGTTGAGCACAGAGTTGTGTGACGAATCAAGTTGTGCACACGCTGTGTTCATCTGCTGCTGATAGTGGTATGACTCTTACTGACACACACTTTCACCTACGTGTCTCAGTATCACCTGTTCTCAGGAATATCCTCAACATCTCTAACACTAATGAAATCTTCTCCCCACTCACCGATGCTGAAATTGTCCAGAGTCGAGCGCAGCATCATGGTACAGCAGTTAATAATCCATCCAGGAGAATTTATACTGTATATCCAGACAGGTGGAGAGGTTTCAGCTCAGTCCGGTATCTCCCTCTATATGTGTGGGTATGTGAGTGTGTTCTCAGAGATCTGTCAGTGTGTTGTCCTACTCCATGTGCCTCTGCTTGTGAGGTGGAGCTCCATGGACAGTTAATATAGGCCAGGCCAGTGAGGGGAGGAGTCTGCTCTGTGCATGGCATGGCCCTGTCAGTGTGTCAGACTCACTACCAGCAGAGTCCACTGCCACCATTCCTCTCTGTCTCGGCCCTTCACTGCTACTTTCTTCTTCTCCTTTCTTTTCTCCTGTTTTTTTTCCTCTCTGCATGTTTTGCTCCAGAAGTATAATCTTGTGCAGCCCGCAGTGAAATATGTCCCTGTTTCTGGGTGAGACCTTTGCAAATCCAGTTTCAGTGATTCATGATTTTTTTTTTTTATATCTGTCAGCTTAAATCAGAGGATTACACGGCAGTAATGGGTTGTGAATGTTCTGTGTTTCTTAGGATTAGAAAATCCCTCAAAAACACATCTGATTGAAATGAAAAATACATGTTTATATAGCTTTAAAGCAGGCACATTACAGCACATCAGAGGTGGCAAATGTACACACATTCTTTACTCAAGTAGAAGTACAGATACTTATCTGTATCATTACAAATACAAGAAGTATTTGTACTTAATTACTTCCCACCTATGAGGGTCATACATTTCCACAAGCTTGACAGTCATCATCAGTGTCGTATAAAGTACACAAAAGTAATATTTGTGTTACAGTAAAGATCTCTCGTTATAATATTACTTTGGTAGAGGTGAAAGTCACCCACACCAACAGTACTTGAGTAAAGTATCTGATATTAAATGTACTTAAGTATCAACAATCGTCAGGCAATAGATAGAAGATACAAGTAAAAGTAAATTAAACATATATTTACATGAACTAGAGGTTGACCGATTATTGGATGGGATCTTCAGTTTGTTATGATGATCAGTATCAGTCTTATTTTCAATCCAATTGCTGATAGAATAAATACATTTAAAATGCTTTACTTTGGCTCTGGTGCAGTATGTAATCTGCCAAGTAACTAGTAACTAAAGTTATCAAAAAAATGTAGTGGAGTAAAAAGTATGAAGTATATATATGTACTGTAAAATTGTAAGTACAGAACTTGAGTAAATGCATTATTGGAATGTAACTATGTACATTTACTCAAGTTACAATTTTGAGGTATTTGTAGTGTTGTTGTACCTGTTATTGTTGCATCATTATATTCAGTGATAGAATGTAACTAAGTACATTTACCCAAGTACTGCACTTAAGTACAAATTCAAGGTGTGTGTTTCTTATTTCTATTTTCTGCCACTTCATACTTCCACTTCAAAACATTTTTGAGGCAAATATTCTACTTTTTAATCCACTACATTCATTTGATAGCTTTAGTTACTAGTTAGTTCACAGATTACATGCTGCGTCAGAGTCAAAGGAGAAAATGGATTACATCAAATAAATGAAGTTGAGTAGTACATTTCCCTTGAAAATGTATATGTACAGTATATATATGTATATGTACATGTATAAAGTAGCAGGAAACGGAAATACTCAAGTACAAATACCTCAAAATTGTATTTAAGCAAGGTACTGTTCATATGGGTGACTTGAAACACAACATCTTTATTTTTTACTTTTTTTGACAACCATGAGTAAATGTACTTAGTTACATCCCATCACTGGTCATCAGATCGGACAGTATATGTCAGTACAATGAGACACTTTTATGAGTTTGCAGTTCATCCTCTGAAGGGGGAGTCTGTGTGTTCATTGCTCTCTGTAATGGTCAGTGTCAGCGGGGGGTTTATGAAGTTGTGATTCTACAAATGCCAGAGAAGATTCCCTCTGGAGAACGATGGCTGTTTTCCTCCTGTCTCACAAATCCTTTTGCTCTATTCTCACAATATCACATGATGTCTGTCACCCTCCTCCGTCTCCGTCTGCTGGCATGTCGACAGACTGTCATGTTTGGACTGTAAGGAAATGTGTGCGTGCATATTTGTTTGATATTCAAACCAGACTGCAGCAGGGTCTGGACCCAGTGTGTGTTATCAAAATACGTGAATGGACGTGTGAGGAAATGAGGGCAAAGCTGTGGGTTTTGTGTTGTTTGCCTATATTTTGCTTTTCCTCTGACTGCTCTCTGATTATCGCTTCGCTGGACCTGATATCACGTCCTGTTTTCCCTTCAGCGACAGAATTAATGCATCATTGCAACTGACATGTCATGTTTCTTTTTTATATCATGCTTTTTTTGTTTCCTCAAAGCCCAGGGCACACCAATTAAACATTCTCCACAAACAGGGAACATTATGTTGGCAGTTGTCAGAATGTCTTTTAAAAATTAACCACCGATGGCACACTTGTCAAATAAATCCAGACAGAAATGTTGACCAATTTTAACAGCTGACTTCAAATCGACCGAAAAAAGAGAGTGGGGAGATTATCTGTCGTAATTTAGAGACAATCTTTGTACTTTTGTGTTTCTGAAGTGGCAAGATGTTTTCAAACATGCAAAAAATATGGGAATTATCATAGGGAAAATCTGGAACGAGGAGCATTTATTAAGACGACAACACAAGAGAGGTTTTCCTTTTTATCGTGAGCCTGAAAGTGTGGACAGATCTAGTTTTATATTCTTCTCTTGAGGCACATTGGAGCAGCAATACAGGTTGTTGGAGAATGTGACACCACTTAAAAGACATCAATGATTACAGGGCTGCAGTGAATGATGGTCTCTTTGGTGGTTTTGGCAACAGGTGAGCAGAGGTGGCAAAAGTCCACAACTTTACTCAAATAAAAGTAATAGAGTACAGGCTCTGAAATGTACTCAGCGTATCAAGGTAAAAAGTTTCCCTCTGAAGGACATTTCTGCTGGCCTTTTCTGTGCAGAGCTAACTGAAGCTCACATCATATTAATGTAATTCACAGACTATTAAACTTAAAGGTAGGATCAGTAGGATTTGTCCCAGCTGTTCCTAAACGCACCACAAAGATAGTTGGTTGTTGAGTCTCATTCCCAGGACGTCAAACAGTCACATTTTGGGTTGGTAAAGAACAGCAACATCTCACCACATCTGCCGTGCCAGAAAAGTAAATACTCAAATAAAGTAGAGATACCTGAAAAATCGAAAAGTATTTGCATGTCATTACTTCCCTCCTCTGCAGCTACAGTGAAGATTTCAGCTTTTCAGAGGTTGAAAATAACATCTTTTCTAATCGATTGAGGATCTCAGGGCTTCCACAGACTTGGATTACGCAGGAAATGGCACCATTTCATTTTTTTTCAGTGTTTTGTTGTTGTTTTTTTTACATTTTAAACATGCAATATGTAAGAATTTTAGGGGGTTTTTTTAGTTCAACAATTCAACAATTTAACATCATTTCATGAAATCTGTGTATTGTGTTGCAGAGATATCTACTAAAGTTAACATGTTTACCAGCTAGCACCCAGTCCGGCCTGTCCTGTCTCATAATACCCCTCTGAGCTCCCAGTCCGGACCACTACCTGTATGGCTAACTGAGCTAACAATCTAATGGCAAATGCAGTTAACAGCAGTTACTCTGATGATTCACTGCCCAATATTTGTATGAAGTATAAATCAAGAGATGATCAGTTTTTACATGTTACACCTTTCAAACAAGTCTCCATTTGCTTCAGTTGTTTACAACATGGCGATATGAGCTAAACCTGATCACTTCTACCTAACATGATTATTGATGATCTGCAGTGTAAGTCTGTGTGTTTGTGTGGGCTTATAGGAATCAGCTGTGACTAACACTCGAAGCACAGCCTGTATGGAGCAATGCTGATAAACACCATTAATTAATTAATCACTGATTACCCTGAATGAGCACAGCAGGGGACGATTACATAACACAACTTACAGCGGCAATACGGCAGAATGACCGGTACTGATCTCTGATGCTTCTGTTGTTTTCCATACAGGGACCGCTGTTATATAACGCTCCGTCTCCCCGGACCTAAAGCCAAGGTGCAGAACGAATCAGGACATGGAGTGAATTCTTATACTCTCGTTAATATCGGTGACCATTTGACCCTCACAGGAGCTGTGTGTTATCCATGTGCACCCTGCTCAAGTCAGATACCACGCAACCCAGGTATTTCACAGCGTTGTGAAAGAGGCCCCCACACAGAAAGTGCCGGTACATTTCCCCTGCTGTCTCTGCAGAGCGGGGGAAATGTGTTTACATGATGAAATCCTTTGGTAGTTTGATCTACAGTATGAATAATAATGCTCAGATAACCTTTTTGTGTCGTCCTACACGTGTATGAGTGATACATCTGTTAACCATCTGAAATGTTACAGAAGGCCTCCTCCTGCTTGTATCCATTAACTCAGAGTGAACTGACTGTCTCATCTAACTGTTGTCTGTTCCGGGATGTTTCTGTCCTCCTGCGTCAGCACTGAAGGCGTCTGTCCACGCACCGCCGCTCAAAGGTGCAACAAGATTACTGTATGAAGAAATCTTCACACATTCCCGCGCAGGACAGACAGGATCTAGTTCAGCTGTTTGAATGATTTGAATGTGTGTTAGTGGGGCATGATGTTTTTTTTATCATTATTATGCATAAAAGTGCCACAGCTTCTCTTTACAGGGTGATGTACAGGTGATATTAATGCAAAGAACAGATGTTAAAGGAACAGTTCAACTGTTCAAGTCCTTGTCCATGCATGAATCACTTCTCAAATCATTAGCAGACATTACTAGGTAGTGTTCCTTAATTAACAGGCTAATAAAGCCTGCTCATACGACCAGAGTGGGTCAGAATTAAATGTTTCTGCATTAAAGGCAGATTTTGAAGAGCAGCCAGAATCTAATTATCAGCATGGCTGCAGATCTTGAATCTTTGACCTGTTTTACCAGCATTCAGAATGCAAAATAGCACTTTTGGAAGCAGGGAAAGGGAGAAGAGAGGACAGACGAAGAGAGGACCATCTGCCTTTGCTTTGGTGTCCTCTTACCATCTGCGAGTGGAGCATCCCAAGACCTACAGGGCTCTATTTGTGTATCTCTGAATGTGTGTGTGTTTCTGTGATGTGATGTAACTTGTTTTGCCTGCTCCTCGCCCTCAGACAAAGGATAAAAAAAGACAATTGTCTGGATGTTCTGCAGTGAAATGATTAAGTGATCTGGCAGGGCTATTGTGTGTATTGTTTGTGTGCTTTGTGTTTGATGTGATTGAATTTGTTTGTATGGGGGATAAAACTGGGTGTTTGTTGGTGATGTAAGAGGATCAGAAGCTTTGGAATCTGGAGGTTTCTTAACAGGACAAATACAGAAACCTTCCAGATCCGAAGACGCTTGTGTGTTTAAAAACACTCGACAGGTTCAGATGACGAACATGTTATCAAAGTCTCTGTGCCGGCCGATCTTGGCAGAGTGTTTTTGGATGGCATAACCGTAAATTAATCCGGTGTAAATTTAGATGTAGCCTTAATTAGTCTGGAGAAGCTTGCCGACACGCATTTAGACAACTGGGCTAATAATCTTACAATATGTTGTGCTACTTAATGCAGCCTCATCATTTTGGCAAACGTAAGAATGATAATAACAATAATAATAACTTAATCTATATGGCAAAAACAAGTTATAAAGTGCTTGACAAAGAGATAGAAACAAGAGAAATTAGAGATATCCAAATAAAAACAAGCACAGTAAGAATAACACATTATAAACAAATAAAACAAGGGATGACAGTTCAGGAGAAAGCAATTCTGGAAGAATAAACGTCTGATCTGATCCGGAGCCGTTTACCGACGGGAGGAGAGCTCAGAGATTACTTTTAAAAAGTGGCTTTAGCTTCACTCCTGTTTATCAACCTGACTGCAGCAGTGATCCGCATAGGTGACCTCCATTGTTGTGTGTTTATGTTCTGTAATGTTGACTGCTGACTGGAGCAGGAGGGAAAATTTGCTTTACTTCATGAACATTACAGAGCGGGGGAGAGGAAAAACAAGAGAGAGGAACCGGAGTCTCTGGTGAGTGCTGAATTCAGCCAGAGGTTGACATAACTTCAAACAAACAGACACACACACTAGTTTCACGGTTAATGTACATGTAATGGCTGTTTTGGGGTTAATAAGCACCTGTGCAAGTAATGCACACAAACACAAATGATCCCGTGGTAAAACTCATGCAAGTAAGGCCTCGCTGGTGATGAACACACTATTAAATAACCACCACTGCTGATGAAACTCTATCTGACGTGACTCGGGTATGTTTTTGGACAAGGTTTTATTCACGTTAAATTTAGTCTGGTCCACTGACTCCCTTCCCTTTCCTGGAACTAGCCATAGGCAAAATTAAGCAATTTCTCTGGGTTGAACATTGTTGGGAACATTTGGGATAATGGAGGCATACAACTCAACAAAATATATAATAAAGGTCTGGATGTTTTTAGACATTATATTGCAGAATTCTTACATATTATATCAAAAAAAGGGCACAGTTTAGGCTACCACAGAGTTGACCACATGAAAATGCTCCAGGTAAACGCACAAGTAACAGTCAGCCACCCAAAATGCACAGTTTCCAAGAGGAATAAAGGAGACGTTAGAAATTGAAAGCTACACTCTGAGTCAACTTATTATTTACTGTATAGTCCAGTCAATAAGATGCAATGATCTTGATATGTTTGCAAACTTTATTTGAGCTAGTTAGGCTTTTCTGACTACTAGCTCATCAGTCCATCTAATGTATTCCATTCTGATTTTACAGCGTGTGATCACATCTATTACCTAATGAACAATCACAGTGTTACTGCACATGCTGAAGGCTATTGCTTAGCTTGAGTTTATGGTGTATTATAAATATTTGGTGCTGAGTTAAATATTTGTAGTAATTTTGCACCAGAATCAGCTGCAGCCAGTTTTAACTGGAAGATGATGGAGAGCAAAGCATTCTTAATATTTCTCTGTGCAGAATATTTTTAGGACATATTTAGCAAATTATGCTTTTACAAGTGACAGGGACAAAATGGGCCATTTCAAAAAGTGTCCCCCAGAATCACCGGTGTAAACTGCATCTATGCAAGCGGCCAACCGCAAATGTGCCTCAAAAGTCATCCTTAATATTTTGAAATCATTTCTAAAAGGTAAAGTCCAGGTATCCATGCACACTATCACCTCCAGGCATTTCCACACACACACACACACAAAAAAAACTTCCATTGTCTCGTGCAGGAAATCACCCTCTTGTAAAGGCTTCAAATAAACCATGTAAACAAGCCATAATTCTGCGTAGACAACACTTCTGGGTAAGTCAGCTACAAAAAGTGTGATGTCAAGTTTCTGTGGAAACTTTTTTCCTTTTTATGGCAATAAAACCATAAAGATTAAGAAACAAGGTCAAGTGAGAGGCTGCCTCTGTTTTCTTCCACAGTAGTAACAGGAGACACTCTGGAGGAGCTCAGTGTTCAATGTCTGAAACAGACCATAAAACTATAATGTAATAACTATAATAGTCATGCCAAGAACAAACCGTCCACAGCATGACAAAGGAGGGAGAGACAGATTGACTGATATGAGAGAGCTGCAATTTAAAGGGGCACTATGTAGTTCTGGAGAAACTGTTTGCAGCTAGAAACGTGGCAGGGTCCGCCACATATAAACAAAGTAAAACAGTATAAATTGTTTTGTCCTTTAAGGTCAGTTCGCTTATTCAGTCACGAAAACAAAGAGAGTTAAAAAGTGTCTTCCCCAAAACTACATAGTGCACCTTTAAAATGCTGAGTGTGATGTCTGCTATCTGGATGTGTGGTAATCTCACCGCAGCACCTCTGTCCTCTCACTCTCTTTTTAGTGTCTACAAGGTCTCGTTTCTCACAATATTTGGGTTTCAAATAAGATCAAGGACGTCCTGTGTCATCATTGTCAGCACTCTGCTGTCTGGACATATTTCATAACTCCCTAACACTTAATTATCTACATGTGTGCTGTGTCAGTGAATGACTTATTTCGTGTTTGCACATAAACACTGGTGGGTTTTTTCGGGTGTTTGTATCTGTCTGTGCTTTGTGTGTGTTCATGCGAGTGGAGGTCACGATGCTGTTCCCACCGAGAAGACCTTTGACTTAGTTTCCACTGATTGCATAACATCCCACTTATCTCTCCTCTCAGGCGTTCCTTCACAGAGGCACATTTCCATTTGCTGACTTTTAGCACCTCTCTCCAGCCGCAGCATCGGGTCACACCGGCGGTACGTATAGGATTGATTGCCCTCCCCTCTCTGAGCGTGTGTCACAGGCGCTGAACGGCAGCACTCTCCATTAATCACAGACTGATCACAGCTCAACCTGAAACCCACACAAATTGCTCAGCGTGTTGGCCTCCATCCCCTTTTCAGTCTCCCATCAGCTGAGCTCAGGGGGACTGCAAAGTGGATGGTGCATTGATGTGCAGCAATGATGGGCTTGTGCAGAACACAGCCAGCCGACAGTATTAAGATTACCAGCAAGGGATCAGGCCTGTTTTGTTAAATGTGGCAGCAGTCGGTGAATAGCGCTGCGGCTGCTCTCCCTGCCCTGCTTCCTTAGCCTCCCTGCATCGGCTCTGTGTGTCTGTCACTGCAGATCGATGCAGCACTACAACAGGAGAAAAGCACACAGTGTTCAGCTCTATCAGCAGAGTGGCAGGTCTAATGGGGAGCCTGTCTGGCCAGTCTTGGCCTGACCTAGCCAAGCTGTCACTGTGAGCTCCCCGGCCCTGCATACAAATTATTGGAGAAAAGGGTTTCATAATGCTCTGCCTTGACTGACTAGCTACAGATCTCTGAGCAGCATGGTCACCAGGATAAAATGTTGGCACCGCAAACCACAGATACGTTCACATTTTTACAAAACCTGTCATATAATGTGACCTTCACATGACATGTTTATGGAGATGGCGGTAGAGTTACACGTGTTACAGGTTAAAAGGCTGGCAAATCAGTGACTGCAGTTTGATATTGTCTTTGCAGTTTGTCTTTCAACATTTGTAAATGAGAAACCACTGGATATTTTTGACAGGAGACCACGCTGTTGTCAGTATTTTAAGGCAGCATTTAGACAGAATCCAGCTCTGCGGCGCAAACGCTGGTCATCCCACGAATTTGAACATGGGTAGTCTGTTTAGGCTGTGGCAGTGTGGACCGGCGGTGGCTAATCACACAAGCTGGAGATCAGACTCCCAGCATGACTGACCAAAAACACAATGAATGATAGTAACAAAATGTTTCACTGGCTGTTGTAAGCATTGTCGTCGTTTTAGCTAACTTTCTGTCCGTCCACACTTGCACGACTTCTTTCTTTTTCAGAGACAGCTCTCTTTGCCTCCTTTTCTTCACACATATTTAATCACTTGGCCTGGTTTGTAGTGGAAGGCCTTGTGCACCTGTTTAAAACATTTCACCTGTTGATGCAGACAATCACTGTAGGACCGGCATGCTAAATTACAAATCATGGCGATGGCATCATCTGCATATCAGAGGCTGAGTAGGACAGTTTAGTCGCGGACCTGCGAGTATCATGGCTAAATGCTTAAGGGGGAACACAATGGGCATTTCACTTCTTACATTATGTTTCACTTGTAATCACTCAGTTTGGTCTTGTACACCATTTTACAACAAACTCCATATTTTAATCTGTCGATGTGGACACACAATCAGGAGTAGGACCAGCATACTAGTAGCAGAGCACCATAGGAGCTTCTCCTTTGTTGTTTAATGCTTTGAGGTGCCTCAAAAATGTAAAATGTGAATTTCAACCAGGGGTTAAAGTTCATAACCTTACATGACACAAACGAGCCGTGGAATGAGACTCTCAACACCGCCGCACAACCCTGCAGCCTTATTCTGATTGTTTAACGAGACCTCGGGACAAACTCTTGCTGTGTTTTTGGTGACAGGGCGGATGTTTTTAACAAGACCTCGGGACAATCCCCAGCCGTGTTTGTGCTGACAAAACCAGATGTTTTTATCAAGACTTCGAAAACAATCTCCAACTTTGTGGCAACCAAAATAAGTATTTTAATCTCAAACATGATGTTTTCCTAACCATAACCAAGTGTTTCAGCCAACACCTAACCAGAGCATAAGCACAGTGTTGTCACATAAAGTTGCACCATAGAGAAATGTCAAGTTTCAACATATCTGTGGTTTTGCAGAAATGTACATTTCCAACATTAATTCTAGTGATTGGGTTGCTGTGGGGTGACATCACTGGACACCTGCCCTTATCTGAGACTATTCCTTCCTCTCCTGTGACCATATAACACGTTTTGAACATGGGATTTTCCAGTTACATGACAATCAGGTCTGTGACAGTTGACCGATTGGCCTGTGTGAAGCATCAATCATTTACCTGTACTCCTGTGGCATGTGTGATAGTACGGGAAATGGAAAAAAACACATTGACGTTGTTGCAGGTCCACTGCATCCTCCCTGTATCAGGGGACAGTGAACTCAGGTTTGTTTGTAACATGTAACACTGTACCAAGGAGTGCTGCAGCTTTCCGACTCACTGAGGTGTGTGTTCATTGGGTAATCTGGAGACTTGTGTGTGTTTTCCCAGCTGCACTGCACGCTCCACAGTACACCCTCATGTGGGATGATAGCTTGGAGTTTTTTGGCAGATAGGTCACTCCAGTTCAGTTCATCTCTGCTCCTCTGCACTGCAGGAATATGTTGCATAATAAAAAATAAATGAAATGAGATTGGGGTTCCTCTTTGCATCTGTTGGACACTTATTTGCAGCCCGCATTACTCCTATCAGGACGGATTAGATTGGGGGATTGAGCGGTGCAGAGTTTTCACCCAAAAAATCCCTTTAAGAGCGCGTCAGAATTTGGGATAGAAAGATTGTATCATATTCTATCATTGTGGTTACGTAAGGGGAGATGACAGAGGAGCCCTGACCTCGGCCCCCCTTTCTTTCCGTCTACAATGAACACACCTCTCTTGATGTCAATGTAGCGTCGAACATAAACACTCTAGTAACGTTCAGACAGATCAATACGCTGACTATGTGTGGTGAGCGTGTGCGACCATGCCTGCACAGATGTGTTCTAATAATAGCTGGTAATGAATGGGTGACCGTGTGCTCTCAGATATATCCAGTGCCACAGACAGGCCGAGGCGACGAGTCAGGAGAGATTTTTTACACTTCTGTTGAATCTTCACCCAGACACTCAGGAATGTCTTCAATAATTTGCCTAAAAAGTTTCTCTTTTTGAACTCTTTATCTCGTCTGACAGTCAGATAAAAAAGAATCAATGTTACTCACATATCTGTTCATTCAATATAAGGCTACAGCCAGCAGCTTAGTTTAGCATAAAGACTGGAGATGGGGCAAACAGCCAGGTTCTGTCCAAAGGTAACAAAATGTGACTAACAAAACTTAAAAACTCACCTATTAACATGCAGTGTTGTAAGAAGTACACATAAGTCATACTTGAGTAAAAATAAAGATATTGTGTTCAAACATTACTAACCCTAACGAGACTTAAAGAATATGATATTAAATATACTGAAACTGGCAATAGACAGTTGCTGTTTTGCTTTAACATATTATGGAATAAATGTTAAAGCATTTATATTATGGAATAAATGCTTTAACATATTGTGGAATAAAGGCTGATGCTGTAATGACAGCATCAGCCTTTACATCTGCTCCCTATACACCCACATTCACTGTGCTGTTTTCTCATGCCACTGAGTACAAAATCTCCTGGGAAAATGAAGGCTGACTGGTGATCCAGTCAGGCTGGCAGCCTGGCATCATTTCTATCTGCTTCTACAGTATGTCTTCATCAGAGGTCGGATGATATGGTTTTTGGTTGCACTTTATTTTAGACTTTTTGTTAAATTAGACCAAAACTAGAAATAATATGGTCTTTATTAGTTTTCCATTGTAGAATGTATATTTATATTAATAATATAATATATAGAATAATATATTTCGGATTTGATATGGCATTGCATTTGATTTCTTATTGCATAATCTTGTAAAATGGTTTGTAATAGTGTATGAGGATCAAATAGTGCATCATATGCAGTTTCTAATTACAGCATGATTTAGGTGTATGGTTTATAATGAGGATATAAATATATATATTGTTTCTATTTTTTGTCTATTCCGATTTAAAATTCAGCTTGTTACGTCTCATTAGTTAGTCAGGAAATAACTTTTTTTAAAAATGTTCTAATAAAGAATATATTGTTTTGAGGTCTGAGGCCTAATTTATTACAAATTATGTTTGTATCAGTAATTGGAACCGATATACATCTACAGGAAAAATAAGAATCTTACTCACAAAGTTGAGAATAGCGATTGATGGAATGTAATCAACTACAATTTAATCAATACTATTTTACAAAAGTACAGTTTTGAGATACTTTCCATTTTCAGTTTTCTGCTACTTCATACTTTCACTCCATTATTTTGCAAATTCAGATTATTCAGTGCTGATCGGCTATTATTCGTCACGTCAGATAGTATCGTCAACACAGAGAGCACAGAGTGGTGACCATCTAGATAAAGGATGCTGCATCAGAGCCAAAGTACTGCATCTTTAAATGTATTGATTTTATCAGCGGTCAGACACAACATTACCGATAATCCAGAAAATGCTGAATATCAGCCATACCGATTGCAGAGAATCAGGTTTCGTCACTATGTGGATGAAAAACAATCCAGGTGGCATCACATTCCCCTCAAAACAAATGTTCTGTTAAAAAAATTAGTGTCATATAAACTTAATTTCAACAAATTAGGATTGAGTATGAAATTGTTGCAGCATTGATTTCTCTAACAGAAAGAACAGGCTCGATTAGGTAATCACAATCCAATGTATTAACTTTTGTGCATCGGGGCGGATAAGAGTGAAATCAATAGCTGTTTTTGTTTAATTGCATAACTGGTCTTAGTCATGCATGAGCAGCTGAACTCTGTAGGCTGTGTTCCTTTTCACACTGCAGAGGAGAGCAGAGCAACACAAGTGTCTGAAGCGGAGGGAGTTTAATACAGAAAGCACAAACAGTCAGGGAAACTCCACGTCCACAGTGATGTTTACTCGCTGCACATTCAGGTACACGTGCAAATGACACAGGATGATGCTTTGAGATTCCATCATTTGTGTCTTTGTGTCTTCTGTTTCTGAGATTGCTGACAACTCAGGATAATAGCCACGTCTCGCCTAAATTGTCAGCTGCTGATGGCGTTGTCAAACTCTGCAGAAGGAAATGACGATGATGAGCTTTCTTATGTTGGTGTGCCATCAGATTTGAAAGGTAGACAAGCACAGTCTATTCAGCCTTTTTGCTGGGTGAGGGGCCTGAGGCTTACTGTTTCTGTGCGTGCACCGTTCTCTCAGACTGTGCATGAACAAATATTACCTCGCAGTAATCCCTTTTATGAGAGAGGGGAACGTCTGTGGCCTAGAGACAGGCTTAATGGGTAAATTTTATGCAGAAAAGAAATGGGAAAGTGGCAGTGTGTGAAAAGGAAGATGCAAATCTACGCTGCACAAAGACAGAGCAAAGTAATAAGAGACAGTGGGATGGATACAGTGGAGAAAATATAACAATTTGTAACACGACATTTCCAATTTTGTGACCAATTTAACATTGCATTAAGTGTGAAATGAACAGTTTGATTACATTCTGTGTTTTGTTATGGACACAGATATGCTGTAACTTTTGACAACAGCAGAGATACATCTCTGCAAAACAATTATCATAAAGTACAATTATGAGTTACTGGTAGAAGACCATTCCATTACTGAATTGTAAGAGTATATGTGCCACTTGTAGTGATGAACCAAGAGAGAACCCCTCAGCTCTAGACAGCTTTTTAGCCTCTTTCAGCTCATTGTGTTGGTTTTCCAGCCTGCAACTTTACTATCTTGGATTACTCATATTTCATATTTGTTTTTGACCAAATCAAGCCGCTGTCTTTTATCCACAATAAAGCTCTAAGAACCCTCTGTACGCTACCTGCTCAGCACCAAACGACCAAAGGCAAAGTTAGCAACTGCCTGTCATGGTTTGGGTTTTTGGTTTAGTCATAGTTTCCTGTCTTATTTTGTAAGGTTCATCCTCATGTGTCATGATGTGTTACTTCCTGCCCTTTGTCCTGGTTAATTTCATCTGTCCCTGATTAGCCTCCTCTGAATCTATGATGCGTTCCATGGCAAGTCGGAAGTCGGAATTTCAGAGTTGGTATTCCAGACTTCCAATCTAAAAGCATCCCAGTGTATTTGCTCAGAAAAACATGAACGCTCGCTGCAAACGGGTGTTTAAATGGTAATTCTGCGAACTTCACAAGCAACTACAGCAGCTGATTTAACAGTTGAGGGCACTTGAAAAAATTCAGGACGAGTTGGCTCTGAACACAAACTCTCAAAGACTTCTATTGAGCACAGATCAACTGAATGAAAGTGGACACGACTGCTACAAATTGTATTTACTGCACTTTTCACAAAAAAACACAAGTGATGAAGAGGGAAGGGTAATTGTTCACTGCGTGTGCGACCATACTGCTGTGATGTCATCTGTGTTTATGTTGGCAAAGTTTCCGACGTGAAATTCTGACTTGGATTGCTGTTCCCTTACACTGTTCCGTGTCGGGGGTTGTTTTTTCCAACTTCCGAGTACAATGGATGTGCAAACTGCATTTGGTTCAACCTTCTCTGCTCCAGCGTGACACTATGCAGTGAACATAGTGGAGCATTTAGCAGCTAAAAAAACAGAAGTTCCCTCAGAAGTTGGTGGAGACCAAAACAGAGCTAAAAGGAGACTGAACACTCGACATTCACCACATAAAGGAAGTGAAAACAAGAAATGGGAAAATAATATTGGCATTTAAAGGTGAAATGTGTAAGAAATGGACACCTATAAATGACAGAGGACATGTTGAGGCTCTCACAGTACAGTCTTAAATTAAAACTGCAACACTTGACATAGAAGAGGGATTGTATAGCAGTGTTTTAATACACTATATTTATAGTATGAATACAGACGTAATGTATCAGCATGTATCAACATGTTGATACGCCAGGGTCTTGTGTGTTATGGGAGAACTAATGAGAACCTGAGGGCCAAACAGAGGAAACGGTATAGACAACAGAGACTGAGGCGAGTGCAGCAGGTTTGCTGTTTGCTTCTTCCGTGTTGATGCAGACAAACAAGAGTCCTCCCTCCAGACTGCCCTTGTGTTGATTTGCTTTCTGCTGTGAGGCCTGGGGCTTTACAGGTAGACGCTCTGGGAGTGAGTCAGAGGCTGTGCCTCACTTACTGATAAGGGAGCAGAGCCACAAAGTGTACAGCAGTCGTCTAACATCTGCTGCTAAGCCCTCGCTGTCCTCTCTGCCCATCAGGTTTGTGTGTGCAACCGAGCAGAACATCTTCCACATGTTCCTCACATACAGTGAAGCGTGCTGCACACATGACAGACTGAACAGGATGAACCGCAAAGGTCACGAAACACAGTAAGACACGAGAAACAGACTTTCATGTACACACTCTGCCCTTAACGCAATGCAGACAAACCTATAGTGATGTTCTGAAGATGCACTGAAGGCTTCAGAGGTCGGTTACATAATGCGACAGTATCAGAACAGACAGCATCTCATTTCTTCAAGCAATATGTCTGAGTACGTGAGCATTCATGCGGTGCTCTTAGAGTGTAATGAAACAGAATAATAACTGTTCAAGTTTTATTTTACAGATTTAGACATGTCAGAAGTACTCAGATCCTGTAGATTATGAAAATATGAACTACAAGTTAAAGTCCTGCATTCAAAACAGATGATATAAGCATTATCAGCAACATTTACTTAAGATGTTTGTCTGCTCGGCTTCACTTCAGACCACCCTGCTGTGTTTGTGGTGTCGCTGCCTTTTGGAGAATGCAAATATCAGACAAATAATACGGCTTGCTGTTCGGGAACTAGATCACTATACGCTGGTATTTTGGATAAACAAGCGGCCCTGTTTACGTTAACCAGCTGATGACTGCTGACACAGTAGAAGGGGAGCCCGGAGCTTCTGGAGGGATAAACACCCCGAGTCGAGGAGAGCACATTAGTTTTTCTCTTAAACTTTTGGGATTAAAAAGTGGATTTTAGCTCTAAAATCGACTTTTGTGGACTGTAATTCTCTCTTATTTGACTGCTGCATGGAGGGGAAAGTACTTTACTTCATGATCACAAGCTCCAAGTACAAGTATTCTGACTCACCCAAGTAACTTTAATTAACACATTAACGTGATCAAAGTCACGCAAGTATACATGAGGTGAAATTTGCTTCTCTGTATATGTGAACAGATAGCTTGTTATTGTTGGCTAGCTTGATAGCTTCCAGCTCGGTCGGCTTGTTTAACTAACTGGGCTGGCTTCAGCTCCATCAACGCTCCACCTCTTTGCCCATTTTTGATTGGCTGGGAGTTAGGCAGAGTCAGAGCCCTTGAGTAGAGAGTCACGTCAACGTCGTTTACTCCAATGGACCATTTTTTTTTCAAAGCAATGGCCGATCGTGGAGCTTCTTAATAGTTTGTGGAAGTTGGCTGCAAATATTAGCATCCCAGTATTGTAAATCAATCAATCAATTTATCATCTTTTATCTGCAAACTGCCAAACATTGTACTTCTGTCTCTCTGTAGTCATGCATTTAGTACTTCCTGGAACTATCTGAAGTCTCCCTGAATCATGCAAAATCGGCATTTTGAACTTCGGTTGTCTTGATCTACTCAAGGACTCTGGGTGAGTCAGGTACTGCCAAGATGGCGACGTCCAGTGCCACCTACCTTGATCTTCATTCTGGTTATTCAGTAACCTGTGGGTGACATCATGGTGGCTCTGTCCACTGTTTTATACCGTCCATTATCATATTCTATAATATCTTCATATGGTAGTAGCATGGGTGTCCTGTGGAAACCACGTATCCCGAAAGAGTTTCACGGTGTCAGAAAAACAGCCAGTTTTCAGCTTTGTGACAATGCATTTTCCAGCCAAACTGAGAGGGTTTCTAAAGATTTTATTTAGCTTAAAGGGGCACTATGTAGTTACAGAGAAGAAATTCAAACTAAGAATTTTAATGTTAACAATATTAATGAGGTAATAATACAAACTCTGAATTTGACTACTTGGAAAAATATACATGTATTTCTAAGTACAGAACTTGAGTAAATGTGCCACCTCTGCCTTTAAATGGTCATATACATGGCTTTATTTGTATCATTCAACATCATCTACTTTGATGACTTGTTGGAATGTCTCATGTTTGGTCACGTCCTCTAAAATTAGCCTTCATCCGAAGTTCAGCCCTCTGCTGCATTTCCCATGGCCTGCTGCATCAACTGTGTGACACCAAACATTTTCCATTTTTGGAGCATGTCCTGAGAATTGAAATAATAGATCACTGAATGTAGTATTTCGAGTACTTCATGATCAATTTTGCCTCGTTCAGGATAGTACGTAACACTCGTCTCACCTTGGTGACAGCTTGTATCCAAACAAAATGTGCTTCGTATGTAACTAAATAGCTTTGTTAAACAATAAGTGTTATCTCTGCAGGAGTGTCTTTGGTTGCACTTCAGTGAAGTAAAAGTAATTTCTGAGAAATTTAGTTTAGTTTAGTTTGTTTCACCTCCACAAGTAGGTCTTTGTCAGTGTTTCCTGCCTCTGCTCATGAGGTAAAACACTGTCAATGGAGCCATTCTTGTTTTATTCATGCAACACTGTACTTGCTGCTTATGTAATCTAAGAAAATTGAGCAAAACAACCGAAATGCTTACAGCTACTAATATCATGCCTTTGAGCAAGGCACTTAATCCCCAAATCCCCAACTGAAAATAACCTGAACAACTTCAAACCTCAGCACATAGTGTTTTTGTACCAATGTGCGATGTTCTTGTTCCCTGATTTCACCTCATCCTCTCTCCATTTCTTTTCCTCCAGCACAAACTCTTCATGCCAAGACAGCGTTACACAGAGATTCAGCTGTCAGTGGTTTGGATCTGGTTCAAGTTTAAGGAAGTTGTTGTTGTAGTTTTGTGAAAACAAATGTCTGAATAGTTTTAAACAGTACCACATTTTTACTTTCTCCTCTGAAACAATTCTGCCTTAAAGAAACAATAATTATATAATTAAATAATACAATTTCATTAACACTACATCACAAAGTTTAACTGCAATCAATACTTAAAACTGAACTGTTGTTTAATTAGAAATTGTATCATCATCATCATCACTGTGCATACTGGAAGGAACTGTGTTTAAAAGTTGATTTTTGAGTCTCGTTCCCAACTCGACAAATACTGATGCTTTGGGGTTGTAGGTCTGGTCGGCTGCCATCCCAACCCGCCCGAAAAGATGGAAATTCACTCTGCAACAACCGTTGTTTCCTCAGGTTACATCTTTTAATTTTATGATGTGACAGCGCTTGTGCGTCTGGTTAAGTTTAGGCTCAAAAACCACTTGGCTAGGTTCAGGAATGATTGTGATTTGGCTTACCTGGTTCTGTCGCCGCAAACGCAGCTTGAAATTGTCCTGACGTCTTGTCAAAAATTCATGCCATTTATGTTACAAAGTAACTTACAGGACTGAACACAGTTATTTAGATCCAAAGTATGATGTTTTCCTAGACCTAACCAAAGTGCCACCATTTGACAACATTAGTAAGAGTCCAAAAGTCATAATATGTGAACTGTTTGTCAGCAAACTTTATTTTAAAAGCTAACTGGAATGTGCATATTGTGTTTTATTGCTAATTTGAATGTGACATTCCTGTGCAAAACTGACACAAGAGGGGTGGATTGAGCGTCATAGTTTGAAGCTTAAAGCTACTGACCAAGCTGCAGTATTTCATGAGTTGGGAAAGTGAACGTGTTGAAATGTTGATATGATTACGTAAAGTATGAAACATACAAATTTAACATACTTGTGGTTTGCAGAAACATGCAATACGGACATTCAGCTGAGCCAACACTGAGTTTTTCTAATGTGTTAACACCTTTATCATCCCAACGATAAAACAACAAGACATACAGTACATGTGACAGTGGCAGTGAAATGAAAAGTAAATCTGTGAGACTCGCTCCCCTCTCCCCTCTGAGAACATATGTTCCCACATGTGCTGATACAGCAGACAGTGTAATCCTCTCTCTCCCACGGCTACGTGGCCCCCCAGCTCCTACTGCAGCCCTGCTTTAACTCTCCTTGAGAACCTTTAGCCTACATACCATAAGAACTGGGAGAGGCGAGTTATTCTGAGGAATAAAGTGAATTACCGAGCGCCTGTCAGACAGGTCGACAACAAAAGAAATCCAGACAGTAACGCAGTGAAACAGAAAAGACAGAAAGGCCCGGGGAAACTAATGAGAGGGTTTCATGAGGGGGAGGAGGAGGGTTTTAACCAAGGAGACATGTCATGGCCAACAAGAATGTGGTCTATCTGATTAATCTGGTGACGGGCCAAGGAGGGGAGGTGCTGGGTTTTGTTAGCTGCAGTCCCAAGGTGACATGATGCTGTCTGAAAACAAGCATGAAAAATATAGAACTGAGTGAGGAATAGATTTAGGAGGAGAGAGGATAGATGAATGGGATGAACGGTGGGGCTCTCAATTTCATAACATCTTTTCTAAGAGCCAATATGGAGCTGACTATTTTTACCAGCTCTCCATCTGCATCACATCACCAGCACAGATGAGAGGTTAAACGGGGAGGTGACCTGCAGCACGTCATCTTGCCTGCATCATCATGAAGGGATCAATAATTAAAGAGGAAATGAGAACGGTACATGTAAGAGGGATGAGGACAAATGAAAACAGCAGACCATAGATGGTCATGTGTGTCCATTTTAACAGCCATAGATGAAAGAATTAACACCCGGGTGAGCTATTTTCACCCAGATGACCGAGGAGTGGATGAGGTAGAGGGTTTAAGTTTGGAGAGTGTGAGGAAGTCTTTGGCTCTGGTGGAGAATCTGAGGCATCGACAGAATGTGCTGCTCTTCCCCTTCAGGCGTGCTGTGGGGATTCCTCACTAAGACAGGGACTAGACCTCCCAGCATGTAACACAGCCTGCTGACATTTCTTAATTCAGTCAGTCAGTCAGTCCCTCATTCATTCATTTCACCTTGCCTGTTATGTACTCTGCAAACAGTGCCACAATGGAAGATATTCCAGTACAATTGAAGGTCTTGCATCAATGCTGCATTAAAAAAAAAGTCTTCACAATAAACTTTAATCAAATATAAAAACTCATGGTGATGAACGCTTTAAACAAATTATAATATTTTCATGATATTGGTGGTGCCGATATCATTAGGGTTTGATTACATCATGATAATATTTGGGAGTTAAATCTACAATAATGTATCTAATTTGGGGGATTTCATGCTTTTAGATTGGTTGGATTACACACTGCAGAAAAATAAAGTGGTAAATGGAACCATAGATGGTTCTTGGGAGCGATGCCATAGAAGAAACATTTCTGGTTCCACAAAGAACCCTTTCGCAAGAGGTTCTATAAAGAATCCCCAAAGGTGCCTTGAAGAACCATCAAAAATGGTTCCAACTAGGATCAAAACGTGGTCCATTTAAATTTAAAGTTTGTGGTTTTTGAAGTCAGTTTGCACAAGCTACTCTTTTCATTGATGTCTTACAATTGAATCATCCTTAATCCTTCCATACATTTTGGATTTGAGTGCATGTTTTTTCCAAATGTTAGAAAACATGTTCTGAAATATCCCTGTCAGTGATTGTCATGGGTGGAATTGCGCAAATTTGCCTCAAGGGATTTTACACTTAGCAGCGTACAACATGCTGTCATTGCCTGCTTGTCTCAGGTTAAGGCAGGTAACGATGATTTGATTACTTCAACGTTAAGGTCTCTTCTTGTGTGTGTGTGTGTGTGTGTGTGTGTGTGTGTGTGTGTGTGTGTGCGCGCATCTCACTGGGCTGAGCTGTGGTTGTTGATATGATGTTGAAAGAGAAAATCCCTGCACCAAAGAGGAGGGTTACCTCACGGATCAATCCTCTTAACTGATTAAAGCTTTACCAGAGGTTTCACCCCCAGTAGTCATCCACAGGTCAGCTGTTATGGAACAAATTGGGTTTATTAGGACAATCACAGCTGTTACTGTCTTGAAAGAAAACAATCTCACACATGCTCTATATAACCATTTGTAGCAATTTACATGGTTGAAAAATTAGACATACAATCCCATAAAGGCGATGTTGTTGCAGACATATCTATTGAAATTAGCATGCTAACCGGCTAGGCTCAAGCCATTTTGCACCCCAAAAAGTGGTAATCCAATAGTAAAAAACACCAACACTCCCCCAGTGCACCGAGCCACCAGTCCAGGCCGTGTCAGCTAATATGACTGCTTACTGCATGGTTAGCTCAGCTGACTTGCTAATGGCAGCTACAGTTAGCAGCAGTAACAAGGTACAAGGTAATTTATTTGTCATTATACTACACACAGGATGCATAACGAAATGAAAGTTTGTTACAAAAGTTATATACAAATATATATGAACACGTAGTGCATCTTTTGAATCTGTCAGGGTGAAAGTAAACAGCAATAAGATGCTGATGATAATGTGGCATCTTCATATCTAAAGTTTGACATCTCGGAAACACTGTCCATCAAGTTTGACTGTGTGTGAGCACCAAGAATCGATCTTATGAACACAGAGTCCACCTCTCGTCGTCCAGCTGTAGTCAATTCAATTCAATTCAATTCAAAGGGGCTTTATTGGCATGAAAGTTTCAATAACAATGTTGCCAAAGCATCAAAATACATCTTGTCCAAACATTCAGACAGAACACAATAAACAATAATATGAACATTAACACAACATTAAAGTGTCCTGCATTAGTCCTGCACTCTGCCCGATCTGAGATGGTGTTGTGGAGACAGGTCTCTGTGGGCATGACAGTCTCTGATTTCAAGTTTTCTGGCCAGCCTGAGTCCCAGTTTGTCCATTTCCTTCTCCTATGACCAGACATTAGCCAGGAGCAGCCTTAAACCAAGATGGATTAGCATGGCTCTTATTCTGCCTCTCTACCTCCCTGGGGCGGTCCAAACAGGATGGTTAAAAGATGCCGCGGGCCGTGATGGTCTCAAAGTCTGCTGGTCTTAATCCAAAACACCCGCTTTCTTCTCCAATGATGATGCTGACAGTATTATGATATCCAGTATATTATGACAGTTAGCAGCACTTAGCGGCTATGTTTGGAGTTGTTTAGATAATCAGTTCGACAGGTGGCCAGTTCTTACAAATTGCACCTTTAAGACCTCCGACAAATAAGTTGTGTGAGCCACAGACCAGTGTTGTTACCTGCTGTAATTTTGTGCCACTTTGGAGCGAGCATGCGCAAGAAGAATATATTTATCCCAACCAGATAGAAGCGATCAAAATAAGTGTTTACATGGTTAATAATGCAAACACATGGACCCTAATAGTCCACTAATGCTTACAAGGAATTCGAACTTTGAACAACTTTATCTTTGTTCTCCAAATTCTACTCCAGACTTGACCCAGTTTGGACTTTTCAACCATCCAACCATTTTGTGTTTGTACTTATTTGCTGTGTCACAGTAACAGAGGACTGTAAGTAGGTCAGACTGAACATGTGAGGGGCCACAAAAAGAGGCTACCCAGCAGGCAATTGTCCCCTCACTCCAGGTATGATATAAGCGAGAGAGAGTGTGTGACTCCTCTCTAATGCACTGGGCGTTTTCATTTAACTGATGCTCTATTTGTGGAAGTGTCCATGGTGATAATGATTTACAGTCATGGAAAAGGGGCGGATGGACAAGTGGACGTGTCTATGTTGCACACGGGTGAGATCTCTGATCTCCTTGCCAGTTTATTTACCGACTCCAACAAGAGTGAGGGAGCAGGGCGAAGAGTGATAAGGGTTACGATGGTGACGAGTTCTAGAGAAACCACAGGGCAATGAAAGACGGAAGACGGGAACGGGAAGTACAGAGAGTTCAGGGACCTGAGGGCTGACACGCAGCTCCAGTCAGGCCTCAGGGGTAACTCGGATTTGCAACGAGACAAGTCGCTGTACAGTCCCAACATGACTAAAGCTGTTGAGCTCTGCTTTCAATGCTTCTCCACCATATAGACTATTACATAACCAGCAGCCTACGGCATGCTGTTCACCTTACAGTTACAGTTCCTGAACACCAGAAACATAATGTACAAATTCACAGAGGCTCCCAAAGTTAGCAAACACAACATGGGGATGTATTTATATGTAGGAAAAGATGGCTGACTGTAGTGTTGATTGTGCACTGCAGCAGCAGACATACAGGGAGTCAGGGTGGGGAAACAGGTAATGAACTGAAAGCAACTGTTACCTGGAGACTACAGATGGGAATGGGTGAAAGGTTTACACACACACACACACACACACACACACACACACACACACACACACACACTTCATCATAACCACATTTTATAATTCCCTCTCCGTCTGGGGTCTGTTTTGAGTGTGGAAAAGGTGATAGCTTCAGCAGAAAGCCTCTCTCTCTCTCTGCAGCAGCAGTCTCACAGCCTGATTTCATAACTACAGACTCCAGAGGGGAGACAGACAACAGAGGCCAGGTCGTCAGTCATCAACTAATCAAAGCAGTCATCTTAATGAAAGTGTCCCAAAGGGGGTATAATGTTTCCCCGGGGACTGTGTGATCAGGGAGGATGAAAAACCTTAAGATTTGCTGTGATACTTTATAGTTTAAAATGTGTTTCAGAGGAGCGCCACTGTATCAAATCCAATGTGAACTTGCCTTTCTTGCAACACGTAACTGATTCAGATCTCTTCAGATGTGTTTCAGTGTTGTATTCACATCAAGACCTCTACTTATGTACTAAAAACTGTTGGGACGTCAGTTCAGCTGCGACAGATAAAACGTTACCTTTTTTACCATAGTGTTACTTTCTAATTGTCATTTTTTCGTTTTGTTGCTGAAACATGTAGTCCTTATGGCAGAAATACTGTCATCATCTCTGGAGAAGAAAGCAGGCGTTTTGGACTAATGGCAGCGAACCTACAGCTCACAGCGCTTTTCAACCATCCTACCTGACCAGCTCGACAACCCCAGGGAGGAAGAGAGTCAGTGCAAGAGCCATGCTAATCCAGCATGGTTTAAGGCTGCTCCTGGCTAAAAGGAAATTGACAAAATGGGACTCAGGCCGGCCAAACAAGGTGAAATCAGAGACCTGTCTCCAACGCGACATCTCAGATCAAGCTGTTGCACTCGACGGGCGGACCGTGTTCTGAAACAACAGAGTGCAGGACTACGGCTGGACGAGGAGAGGTGGACTAATATCGATGCTTGGTGCTCGTACACAGCCAAAGTTGATGGACAGAGTTTCCCAGGTGTCGCACTTTAAATATGAAGATGCCGACCACATTATCATCACCACCTTGTTGCTGCAGCTGACATTCACCCTGACACAGATTCAAAAGATGCACTACGTGTTTATTTGTATATAAATAACTGTATGAATGTTCTGTAATTTGTGTAGCATGAAGGAGTTTACAAACTTTTATTTCAGTATGCTGTATAATGATGAATAAATTACAGTGTATCTTGCATCTGTATTTCCTAAAACAAAGCTTTTTCTTCACATTTAGGTCATTGAAGCTGACCTACAGAAGAACTCCTTTCTCCCCGGCAGAAATTGAGATTGTTGGAAATGATGATGATGAGGACGCCCATGTTTGCTTCCTAACTGGGTCTTATTAGTGTATGTAGCATCATTGGCATGTTGTAGGCCGGCAAGCCAGTGAGCTCAGTTCAAGACAGCATTTAAATACTATGAACAACTGGATATTTTAAAGTTTAAAGTTTAAAGAGTTTTTATCGCGACAAAAAGACATCAGACATCATCTTTTCTTAACCCTAACCAAGTGGTTTTTATGTGTTGTTACAACTTAAAATTGAAAATTACATAAACACAAAGAAATGTAAAGTTTCAACATATCCATAGATTGCAGAAATTACACTTTGAATGCTCCCATAATACTCCACAGATTTCGTCTTCATAGAAAGTGTTAATAAACATCTATCCATAAAAAAACAAAAGTAGTTAGGCCGAAAGTGAAGCTGGTTTCCAGGCAATCAGGAATCAATTAAACTAAATTGATTATTCAACCAAAGTCTGCGCGAATGCAAAGACGGTACATTAGTCGTCTATTATCCTGCTCTAAATGCTTAGGCTTATCTAACTAGGGTGGAGAGGCAGGGGGTAGACGACAGACGAATAAGATTGTGAGGAGAGATTAAAAAAACAGAGAGGGAGAGAGAGACAGTTTGCTTGTCTTGCTGCAGGCAGGCTGGTTAGATAACTGAAGGTCAGAAGTGGGGTGTACTGTGCTGTGAGTCGCACCAGGCTCTGAAATACCACAAGCCAGGGGAAACTGAGTGAGCTCTCTGCCCACACCTGACCTCAGCACCTTTTTACCATCTCCTGCTCTCTTTTGGGCCATTTCTCAAGCCCCTTGTCTTCCGTCTTAGGGGCTTTTTTCTGGGTAAGACCCAGCCTGGTGGCAGACTGAATACCATAGAGGAAGTGAGGTTTTTAGGAAACCAATCACTTTTTGGCAGCCTTCACACTGTGCAACCAGTATTTACTTCAGCCTGAAAAATGCGGAGAAACCCGTCTGTTAGGGGTTGATCAGGTCTGGTAATCAGACACTCTTTGACCTCCTAAACTCTGGAGAAAGGTTGCAGATATTCCAGGCAATTTACTGACATTACTGTATGTGGCTTACTGCAGTGTAAACGTTTTACAATCATGCCAGTTTTACAGCCCATAACCCATGTTCTGCTAACAAGGAGCTGACCTATTTAGGACCCTTTTATGCCAAACCTGATGTTCTGTAATATCCCACATGTCAAGCTGTTTACACAAGATGCAGGCATGATGCTGGGGTCAGGAACTGTGTCACATCACCGTCTGCTCTGTGTGTAATCACACGTCCTCTGTTAACCATTTCTCAACCAGCCCAGGACGGAGGAAGTGTCCCGTTTCTTCACTTAAAGGGAAACTCAACCAGTTCTACACATGCATTGATACATTTCCTCCAGTGATGTGAAGCAGTGGTTAAGTTGCATTCTGGGTAATGTAGTTGCCACTGGTCTACACTTTTAGAAATACAAGGGATAACTAGAACTACAAATGGTTCTTCAGCTTGTCCCCATAGGAGGTTCCTCTTTGGTTCCTGGTCGCCCCTTTTATAAAGGTTCGACCTGGAACCCCTTCAGAGGGTTCTACTGAGAACCTAACATAAAGAGTTTTACCTAGAACCAGCTGTGAAGGTGCACCCAGAAATCCCCTACAGAGGCTCTACAGAGAACGTTTCAATGGTGTAATGGTTCCCCCATAACTCTGCACTCTTATCGAGAACCTTTTCACCTTCTAAGGGTGCCAATGAGAATCCACTAAGGTGGTTCCACAGAGAACCCTTTTATATTCCAAGGGTTTCATCTAGAACCCATCCAGGGGGTTCCATGGAGAACCCTTTTACATTCCAGGGTACTTTATAGTAATTCAAATATTTAATAAAAAATCGGAACAATGGGTTAGATAAGACGGGGAGACAATCTGAAGAGAAGCCAACAGGAGGCTGCGTAGGTCTCGGGGGAACGGGTCAAAAGTGAGCATTGGGCCGGTGGAATCACAAACATGACTTCAGGAGGAATCTGACCCAGTGGCAGGCATTAACCGACCAGTCTTCTCTCTGACGGTCTTGTTTACTTATGTAGGTCATACAGAGGCATCAGTATTAAGACTGTTTCATAACCAGTTAAAAGTTCCTTGTTGTGCGTTTAAGTGCCGACTTAAATGTACTTAATGACTTTGCAGCACTGTGAACAAACCCATTTCATGTGCTTGGGTTTGTCTGAACCTGGACTCAAAAAATGTTGTCCACATGGACCGCTGAACACAGGTCAAACCTTTAAAAAGGAAACCAAACCACCAAGCCTGTAATCACCATCCCCGTGAGCTCACAGTGTCACAAACCAAACAGGGTTTTTATCTATGCATTGGATTAGAATGAAATCAGAATATGAACTATTAAACATAATGCAGGGTAGATAGATCACAGATGCAGTAGATAATGATGCAGTTATTAAGGGTGCATTTGGGGGACAAAGCAGTTTCTGTGTTTAATGAGGCAGAAGAGTGAGTCTGGCTCTCAGTGTCACCTTGCTTGTTTTTTTTCTCTGTGTCTGTTTTTGGAAAAGCTCAAGTGTAATCTGTGCACAGAGCCGCTCACAGTTGAAGGTAACCCGTTGTTTTGCAGATTAAGCGCCGGTCCTTCGGCAGAACAGGCTGACCCAAATCGCTGAGGTCGGAAGGAAAAATAACTGAATTGTTAAAGTCGTGTTTGTGTGTAAAAGCGTGTGTGAAATAATGCACACCTGCTTGTGCGTAAGGGAAAATGTTCCTGCTAAGACCCTCGCTGCAGTCTCTGAGCCAGTGTCATGTGTGAATGTTTGAGGATCCCGTGGTGAGAGTAGAGTATTGTGTTTCTATTTTATTTATTAGCCTCTTATATAAGCACCAGCAGGGGGAAGGGACATACTGAGACAGGGCTAAAGGGCACCGAGCTCTGAAATACAGTCAGGGTACACAGAGTTTTTACGCTGTTGTTGAGGTAGTTTGTAGAATTAACTGAATTAAATTAAGAAAAAAAGACTTTGTAATATATTTAGCTGCAATGATTCCTCCTTAAATCTGTATTCTCTTGACGTTTAGTGCAAAAGGTTTGTGATTTCCTCTGATTCCAGGAGAGAAAAAAATAAATAGAGCCAAACAATAACCCTCCAAACATAACACAGCATCCATTTTCAGTTGACTCCACTTCCTCTCTGAAGAAACTCTGCAGGGAGCGAAGCTTTAGTTTGAACGCCATTTTTTATGGTATTTTAAAAACATTGCTGTATATTAATGAGACAAAACAAAATATGAAAATATAACAAAAAAATATGCATGACAGACAATAAATTACACACAACATAAAGAGGTTTTCACCCAAAACGAGGAGAAAAGTTCAAAATCAAGCAAATATCCTCAATCTAAAGAGAGAAAGAAGAAGAAAAGTGGAAAAAAAAAGGTTGAAGAGAATAAACCCTGTTAGTAAACACAGTAGTGGAAGAAGTTTTCAGATGTTTGATGTGAGTAAAAGTACCGATACTGCAGTGTAAAAATACTCTGTTACAAGTAAAAGTCCTGCATTAAAAAGTTTACTTAAACCTACAATATGTAAACTTTGCCACCAGGGGGCTCTCTATCAAAACACAATAAAAGATGTTTATTAGTGTTGTGTGAGGGGCCGGGTGGAGCCGGGGGGCAAGAGCCACTGTTCTGATCCGGAACTGTTTACTGACGGGAGGAGAGCTCAGAGACTGACTAAACAGATACGGCGCAGAGAGTAATATTTTCTGTCCCCAGACTGGATGGAGGTAAAAAAACAGTGTCTTGAAATGGTGTGCAAGAATCTCACAATCCGGCACCAAACTTAGTGTCTGAGCATCCAATCAAAAACAGGTGTGGTATAGAGGTACAGGCACTCAGCTTAACCAGGGCTCAGACATCTCTGTACACTTCAAGCAGCTCCTGGCCTGAAACTAGCGAAGCCGCTGTCTCCCCTCGGGCAGAATAGGCGGAACAGTGGCCAAGTTACCCCCGAATGACTCAAGAGTTTTTCAGTGTGTGTCTGCAAGGCTGTAGGATTACAAAACACACCCTCTCCTCTCGACTCTGCTCCGTCTCTGTCACTGTCACTGTCTGAGCTTTCTTTCTCTACAGAAGAAATGACGTTACAGAGTCCAGGTCCGGGCTGGACGGTGACGCTGGGAAGACGGGATGTCTGGGAGAAACAAGTGATACAGAGAGAAAGAGGAGATGAAGGGGGAGAACGAACAAAAACAGGGGGAAATGCTGCAGCCCTCCCCCTCTGTCTCATCCCCCATCAGTCAGCGCTGACTGTGTGTAGCAGTGCCTCCCCCTCCCCTCCCTTTCCCACTCCTTACTGTGTGGAATTGGGTTTACATAACCCACTGCAGTCTGAGATAACGCAGCACACCACTACTGACGACACCTTCGCTTTCAAGGCAACAAAGACACAAACTGTTTGCATGAGCAGCGTTAAACATTCATAGCAGAGTAGACTATATATAGCTTACAGAGGAGGGGCTGGTTTCTGCTCATACATGTACAAACACCTGCAAACACACACACAGGCCTGTTCTGAGACAATAATAGAGAAGGTAATGGGTGCAATTCGCCCTCAGCAATGAGTGGTTGAGCTGCACAATCGCCTCATTTCAACCGAGCGGCTTCATCATGAACTGCTGTCTGATTCCAAACACTGCTGTCCTGCCCGAACCTCTCTCACACCCGTGTGAACAGCACTCAGGCAGTCTTTGGTGCGTCTCCCTGTACTGAGTTGTCGGTGTCCACGTCAAAGCTGTGTGTGTGTGTGTGTGTGGCACAGAGGGTCCGTTGCCCGGAGAGAGAATGCAGCCAATTTATGTAACTCTTACTTAATCACTTAGTGTTTTACCAGTTTTGTATTCTGGGTGGCTGCAGCCAGTTCTGCCTGGACAGGGCAGGAGGAGAGGTCGGGTTTGAGGGTTGTTATCTATCTCTGGGAACCAGGTTTAACGCTTGTGTGTGTGTGTGTGTGTGTGTGTGTGTGTGTGTGTGTGTGTGTGTGACACTGTGCGTCATTCAGCCTGATGAACTTGAATCAGTAACAGGAACAGTTGTTCTCTACATTCCCCTCTCACACAAAAGGGATCAAGTCTCAATAACTCACCTTACCTCAGTTTCTAACAACTGACGCACCAAACAAGACTGAAATGCCGCTGAGGGAACTTCACCTTCTATTTTTAAATATTTCATAATCATATCATGCAGTTTGTTTTGTGTTATACTATTTGACTCTGGCAGAGGTGGCAAGTAACGAGGTACAAATACTTTGTTACTGTACTGAGTGTTCAGTAAGTATCTGTACTTGACTTGAGTATCTATTTTTCTGACAACTTTAGACTTTTCCTCCCTACATTTGAACACACATCTGTACTTTCTACTCCTTACATTTTTTAAAACAGGTCGTTACTTTAGTTTCAATTGAGAGTAGACCGATTATTGACCTTGGCCAGTTATCGGGTCAATTTTCAGCATTTTTCCAATTATTGGTATCAGTGATGTTTCTGTCAGATTGCCGATAAAATAAACTAATATGAAAAGTGTGCTACTTTGGCTCTGATGCAGCCTATAAACACTGAATAATTTGAATCTGCAAAATAACATGTAACCTAAGTTATCGTATTGATGTAGTGGAGAGGAAGTGTGAAGTAGCAGAATATGGAAATACTCCATATTCTCAGTAAAAGTACAAAGAGCAGTACTTGAGTAAATTGTACTTTGTTTATTCCATCACTGATTGTTCAAATTTTTGAGACAGTTTCATTTTTATGGCACATTAATTTCCGTCCCAAGTGTCGTTTTTTAGTCTCCCTGATTTCTAATAATCGTGATCAATATTGGCCCTTAAGAAGCCACATCAGTCAACCCGTTCGTTTGCATGCATTTGAGGGGAGTAACGGATTATTTTTTATTTTTGCATCATTGCTCGCCGTCGTCCAAAATCACAAGACTTATTTGAATCTATCAGTGCACATCACACATGGCAGACATAGTGAGACGAAACGAGGTAGAAGACGTAAGACAGAGACAGACAGAGAGGGAGACTGGAGAGGGAGAAAAGGCGTGTTAGTGTCTTGTATCTGCAGAGACCCTGCAGCCCTCAGCATGTGGCTATTTGACATCCTGGAAATGAGACTCAACAATCAACTATCTTTGTGGTGCGTTTAGGAACAGCTGGGACAAATCCAACTGATTCTACCTTTAAGTTTAATAGTCTTTGACACATATCTTAAATATGTGTTTGCCATACAGCATTGTCCTCTAGATGTGGATGTTTTTATTCCTAACTATGCTCGACTCCTTCCCTTCCCTCTGGGCAGGACCTCCTCTCACAGCTCCTTCATCTCAATACCCAAATCCCCTAATCTCTCGCCATGTCAGGTGGGTTTAGTTGGTTCTTTCAACGCCAGTCCCCCAACTGCCCTCTCCGCTTCTTCCTCGAGGGCACTTTTTTTTTTCCAACCACATGAACTGCATGAACTTCAAAACTAAACTGGCACACGGGTAAATCATCAGTGAATGCTGCGTTTTGTTGTGAGAGTGAGTGAATGAGTGAGTGGCAGGCGTCGCCGTTTACCCAATTTAATCTGAAATCAACCTACAACAGTTATCCCATTAACCTTCTTTGTGTTTGGAAACTAGACTAAGCACTACGTTTCATAATCTCACAACAGAGTGATTCATACACATGAATCACTATGTTTAAAAAAAAAAAAAAAAAAGATAAAGGGGAAGCTTTGGTTACATAAGACAACCATCTCTTTATTTCTCACCTCTGCTGTACACAACATAAACAAGCAAACACACAAACACTCATCCACACCGACACACACACACACGCAGGTCATAAGAAAATCTACAAAACAAAATATGGCTGTTTATATGCCATGTGGGCCGAGCACTGATAATACAGTGGAATGATAAAAAAAAAAAGTTAATTATTCGTCGTCCTCTTCCTCCTCTTCCTCCTCCTCCTCTTCGTCGCTGATGACATACTTCTTGGCCTTCTTGGTGGATGTTTCTTCCTCGTCCTCTGCCTTTCTCTTGCCTGATCCCTCACCCTCCTGCACATAAAAAAAAGAGATGACACTGATATATGAAGTCAAGTGCTGACTGCAGCAGACATCGTGTTCAGCCTCTCGGTACATTCAGTTTGTCATGTCACAGCTGCATTCTCATTTCTGGCTTCACCACATTACATTTATTTCTGTCCTCAAATAGTATGTTCTTTACAAGGACTTGTATTTCCTGTCCTGTTCAGTTCACATGGGGGTAATGTTGGCTCTTTAACCTCCACACTGTCCTGCATCACGCTGCCCCCTGTCTGTGCAGCAGGATACTACACCTACCTCATCACTGTCTAGCTTCTTGGCCTTCATTAGCCTCTGGGCCTTATCGTCGTCGGAGCCTTCATCACTGTCTGATGAGTAGATCCTCGCTCGCTCCTCTGTGTTGAATAGAGAGAAAAAAGGAAAACGTTCATTAAACTTCTGACTTCTTATAACGTGTTACTGAGAATAAAAAGTGTCTGTGGTAAATATCCTCTCATCCTCACCTCTCAGGCCTCCTCCTCCCTTGTATTTGCTCTTGATGGCTGCCAGGCTGATAGCTTCCTCGCCCTCCTCCTCGTCATCGTAGCGGTCCGGCTCCAGGTAGCTGCTGCTCAGGCCTCTCTGGTGCTGCTTCTCCCTCATCCTCCTCTGCTGCGACTCTCTGCGGATAGAAGCTCGCAGCCGCTCCTCCTCTTTCTGCCAAGCAGGGACACCACAGTGGGAAGGAATTATTCTGAGCACTGGATTAAAGTTTGACAGTTTGTTTCTAGATGGTAATTTTAATACTGGTACTGAATGCAGTGGGGGAATGGCGGATTTTATTCATAACTTCTCTAACTTCTAACTTCTGGGGCTTTGGATTTGTCAGTTTTGTCTTTAGTCAAATACATTTTTTGACCAAAAATGAGGCTCACTGCTTCATTTTTGGGCTACAATTATTTATTTGTATGTATCCGAATAACAATCAAATTTATTTATCAAGCACGTTTTTACACGTGAGGAACTTGCCTCTGACTTTTGCCACATATGAACTAAAAAAACCATCAGTTTTCTCATAATGTCCAGTGCTGCAGCTCTGTGTCCCCCCTCTGTCTGAAATGCTCTGTTTTAGCTCCTGTCTCTTTTTACCGTACTTTGTTGCTTATCTGCCTCCTCGAGTGCCCTTATCCTGCTTATTGTTTTGTGATTGATGGAACATGACGGCTGTAACAAAGCAATTTCCTACTCAGAATAATAAAGTTCTCTATCCATCTTACAAAGACAGCTCAAGGTGGAGAAAGGAAAGAAAAGGGAGAGTTGGGGCAAACTCAGGATGTTACGAGAGCACGTGATGTATCTACTTATGAAAATACACTGTAAATCCGACAGAAGTGAACAGCTGCCATGTTAATCTGTTTACCGAGCTACAATGGGAGCACCAAACCAAGGAGTTCAGTGTCAAAATATGGACAAGAGGCAGGACTGTCGCACCGGTCTGACAGATGCGGCAATCATATATCATCGGCGTAAACAGAAACCATAAACATTATAATCCTTTGTCAAAGAAAACACATTTTCTTTTCAGTATCAATATTTGGCGTCCTCCGTCTCTCAGCCTCGGCTGCCAATTGGCTCGTACTAGTTCGCCAAAACCATTTCAAGTCATCCCCTAACTGAATAAGCTGTACTTTTGAAGAAAAAGCTGCTTTGTTGGCTCTTTGAAATCATAATTGAGTCCAATGAAAAACAAACAAGAAAGAACAAATTGCTTAACCTTCTGTTGTTCTTTAATACCAAAACAAATGCAGCTGGCAAGTACAAGTGCAAATGGTGAGGAAGGTCACGTGTAGTCGTATTTATTAAGGTTGTTGTTGTTTTTTTACATGATCAGCTGCTACACGTGGTTAGGTTACAGATCAACCTGATGACTGTCTGACTACAATGATATTTATAGTGATGATTATAAGTTCCAAATTGTCAAATCCATCCAAATCATATGACTCTGATTGTGATGGATTGGACTTCCTTTTATCAATAGACCGACTCACAATGTTTGTAACTTCTGGGTAGAAAACTGTGCATCACGCATAGCTTACATACAATAAAATCATCTTTTTATGATTCTAAGTGTTGTGTCGTTGGCAACCGGACGTGTTCCAGTTTCTTGAAGACGTTTCACCTTTTGCCACCTTTTGAAAGGCGGCTTTTAAACTCAGTCTGTGTCTATGCTGGTGTGTTTTTCTGACAATCGTGATACAAAATAACTGCAGCACTGCCAGTAAAAATGCCCCAATCCAGCCCCAACCCATATTAAAATATAAACAAAAAATATATATGTATAATGCCAAATACTTGGATAATCAACAAATGCCTCTTCAGGTGATAATGAAACTGAAATATGCTTTTGCAACCTTTCAAGTCCCCAATGGAGTAAAATGGGAAAACTGAAGGTGTATAGCAGGGCTCAGGTTTCAAGGAATACAGTTGAGATAAACAAACAAAAGAAAACCTGCGGGCGTCAGGCAATTTGAAAGGCACTCAACACACTTGCACGAATAAGCCTGGCCCTGATGCAGGTAGCCTAGTTGAAGGGTGACTGTTGCTGGTCACTCAATTGGGGTTTTGAAAGCAAACACACAATTTGCCTCAACTACAAAGAACGGGGCAGTAAAGAAATCTAAATGGAGTCTAAAGTGAATAGAGTTCTGGCTGACAGTCTTTGGGGATTGGTGTCTGCGGCGTGCGGGGGACAGACTCAGAATGGAATGAGTCCGACATAGGGGCCATTCCCCACCTCTCTTAAGCCTTCACATAAAGGGCGTCGACACACCCCGACTGGCTGAGAGGGGAAAGCCCAAAGCTGCTTTCACTCATTAATTAGGAGCCAGTCTCCACATCCTGCACACAGGTGATCTGAATCTACTGCAATCAATCCAGAGGGATTGAAATTCAGCCAAAATAAAAAAGATAGCCAGTACTACACAATGTGACTGCTACATAATGATATTAAACTCATGCATCTACGCCCCTGGAAACTTGCAACAAGGATTTATAGCTGAAAGGAAGACATAGTGCACAGCGTGGCTTCAGTTCACGAAGAATGGCAACATTGCAAGTAGTACTGTGTAAAATGACAATTTCAAGTGATCTTTCAATACAACATGGGTTTAAATTCCAGGAATGCCATGTGTTTGACATCTGACACTCCAAACCAAAAGTAAATACTGTGTTATAATAACATTAACAACATACAGGCAGGCTTGCAGATTTTTTTCTTGGACTATGTAAATCTAAATGAAAGCTAATGCTGTGTTGTTGCTACAGCTAGCTCTCCGGCTGCATCCAGCTCAACTTCAAATAAACAGGATCAGCAGAATCGATAATGGCACTGGTATCCTCAATTCACAGCCACAATAATAAGCATGTATTTTAAAGCATGTGGGTAAAGGGAAGATTTGTGTTTCTAAGTTGATCCATCAGGTACAGTCACACCTGCTCAAGTGTTCGCTGAGCACAGTGAAACTGTAAACTGTGCTATCGGCACTTCTTGTTTGCAGTGATACACACCCACCCGCCCACCGCCACACTTGCTGACATATTTCCATTCCACTGGCCCTTTGTGACCTCGTTATGTAAGCATGTCAGGTTATGTCTTTATGTAACTGGGCATGACGCTTGTCAACAACTGGCCTAGTGTGACCCTTTTGTGATCTCTGTGGTAACGAAATTATTCTCAGACCAGACTGAGGAAATAAAAACAGAACAGATGGACAGAGAGCGTGAGAGTGTTACCTTGATCATTTCGTTGCGATGCGACTCAGGATCTCTTCCCGCCATGGGAAGGATTCTGATCTTTTGTGTCTTGGAGCAACGGTCAGCCAGGGACAGGGTCATCTTCCTGTGGGTGGCGCTGTCTGTGGAGTGGGGCCTGGAAACACAGAAGACCACCAGTGTCACATTTAAGGAAGTCTGACTCACTGTATGTAGACTGTGGGTATAAGCTGGCCACTGGTGCCTATTAGAGGGTTATGATTAGACGGGCTGTGTGCTAATGTTCCAAAATCAATGTTTTCCAAAAAAACAACAACCTCAGAGCTAGCAACCTACACACTATCAATGGCAAGTTACTGTGACGCTAACTTGGTCACCGACAGTGCAACCTAGGTTTAGTGCCACCCAAGATGATTGTGATTGTTTTGCTAGAGCATTTTTCCCCCTATTGCAGAATGATAATGGGTGCAGGCAGACCTTTTTACAGCGCTGTGTCAAAAAGTCTGATTATGCAAAACTAGATTTTGGGTGACTGTACATATTTCCCCAGTGCGTTTTATTAAATAATTCCTTTAAACATTCTTCACTAGCACAATGTAGTTACTGTTCACCAGGTAGGTGTTTTTAACTGTTGAGGTTAGCCTGTCAGCTAGCCTTGCTGGCTTCCTAAAAAGCTCTGCATATGTATATAACGCATATAATAGTAGAACCAGTCACCCTTCCCTCTGATTAGTGATTTAAATCTTACAGAAGCATGAAAACGTGGCAGTGTATGAAGGTTTGTTTTGCTTTCAGATCAAAGTCTCTAATTTTAAAATCTCCTCTCTGTCAGAAAAGTCTGAACTCTGTCTCTATCTGGCATGAATGATTTTGTGAAGTTACCTAATGCTCCTCTTTAAAAGAAAAACCATGAGTCCTATCCATTTGAACCCTGAGCAGCGACGGCCCTAATCCTAATCAAAACTCTGCTGTGATGATAAGACTCAATCTGAACAAGTCCTGTCCAGGAGCGTGGAGGGCTGTTGTGCATTAAAGCAGCTTTGGCCAGTGTCCTACTAGACCCATGTGGTCTGAGAAGACAGAACATCCAGGTGGACTTGGGGGCGCTAAGAGGCTTACATATTTCTTACGCGGAGAAACCTGGGCAGCTTGCATAAGGTGATCCAGGGACTTACAGCATAGAGTACATTTCTGAATGGAGTTTGAATGAAAGCTGCTATTGTTGTTGTTTGGAATTAGAGGCAGCCTGGGGCTTATTTAGTGCAGGGACGGCTGTCAGGGAGCCAGACAGAGGACGAGTCTCCCTGGAAACTCAGAGGTTTTTGCCTCAAGCCTGTGTGAGACTCGGATGTTAATAGCGGCCTGTCACCAGCACAACAATGGCATGTTACCTGAATGTGAGTTTGGTTTTGAACACAGCCTGTCCCTGCAGTCCAGTGCCCTGACGGATGAACAGGTGGTTGTGGTCTCCCTGGAGAGGCGCTTTGTAAACATCGAACACTTCATTCCCCAGGTGGAGGGACATGCTGCGGCAGGAAAAAAGGCGGTTAAAAGCACGGATGGTACAGAGCACATCCTGCACAGCGTGTAATAAACCCAACATTCAGACACACACCTTCCGTCAGACCATTTGACGATGCGTGCGTTGCTCTCTCGTGTTTCATTTCCCTCCTCGTCTTTCTTGGCTCTCCACCGAATTGTATTTTCCACCTGTGGGAGAGGAAGAATAAACACAGATCACACAAACAAAATCACTTCTAAGTGTACTGACAAGCATCGCATGCAGGATTTTTTACACAGACAACTACATACACCATCTTATATGCAGACAAGCTGGACTGCATACCTTCAGTTTGAGCCTGGTCCGTCCCTCTTCATCCAACATTTCTTCATCCTCAAATTCATCTTCATAGTACTGAGGATCAAACGGTCTGTAAAGATAGATTCAATTAAAATACAAATACATATTCTACTTGAGTGACACAGAGGCTTTTATTCATTCAGACCCAACACATTTAGCTTCAGACTACAAAGAAAACTTAAAGCTGCTTTAGAGAACTTTCATTTTAGTTGATTCTGGCGCCACCTGTGGACAAAATGATAGGAGCGCCACCAACTCCTGTCATCAAGATCCTGATCTAACTAATTTTTTAATACATACAATGTATATACAATATATATGTATATATATTTTAACCCAGGCTGATTGCAGGATAGTGAGGTAGTGCATCTATTTTTACCTATGTAAGATTTATTATTACTACTAACACCTTATTTCCACAAACATTAGCATGTATATGCAGGTTTTAAAATGTGGTGATTGACTACTTTCCCACTGCCTGGCTATGAGTTTGTCTTTCTGTTTTTTTTTTCCTCGTGTGTCACGACCATTATCATAAATGCACTGGAAAACAGGAAACAGTAGAAAGCAGCATGTCATAAACCTCATCAGACTACATCCAGAAGATGTTAAATTTGTTTTAACAAAGTCTTAATGACCTTCTGAATCAGACAATGATTTTCTGGAGCTGATGATGGAAAATAGTGGGACATCTCACTTCTTCCTCACCTCTCTTGACAGTTGCACATGCACAGTACTGATCAGGCAGCTGGCAATGACACGGCAGCCACTGACAATGTGACGAGGGATGGGTCATGGTTTTCAGATATTCAAATATTCATTAGCGTCTATGGTTTTGTCTTTAAATAATATTTTGCATAGTTTTTTCCCTTGTTATTACCGGTGCCTGGAAATAACACAATAACACAAGGTATCGATGTCGATCTTTAAATAACAGTCAAATAGTTTCCAGTAAAAATTATGTAAATGTTACAGTGGTTACCTTTTAACATCTTTTACTTTTACACGTGGTGCATAACTAGTTAGAAGTTATTTGTTGTATGTTTAAGTATAAGCTCTTACAATTCTCCTCACCAGCAGCAGATAATTATCTCGACATTAATCGCTGCAGTAAGGCTTTGAAAAGGTGCCTTCCCTAATCTTTTTCTGGTAATTTCTTTATCTTTTCCAAATAAGATCAGATATCATACTTAAGGTGCGATATCTGATTATAATATTTCAGTGCCAAGGTTCTGACCTGGGCTCCACAGACAGGAAGTTGGGCAGCTTGACAAAATAAAGGTCAGATCCCAGGTCCGTGCTGACTTTTGGGATCTCTACTTCAATGCGAGTTTCGGGTGCGGGCTCCTCTTCAGCCTGCTCCCCCTCCATCCCATCCTCTGTATCCTACACACACACACACACACACACACACACAAAGAGAGGAAGACATTTTTTTTTTTTTAAAAGCTGTATGATTCAATGACCCTTGATAATAGGGATCAGCTCAGAGAGGCTTAGTGAGAGGCTCTGAGAAAAAGAGATTTGGGAACTCTTGTAAAAAGGACTCGGCACAATTAAAAGAGGCTCGATGATGAGTGGAGGACAGAGAAAGAGAGTGAGAGGTCAGACAGATACCAGGGGCTGTCCCGGGGTCGGAGGCTTCTCTGCATCACTGTCTGAAGAGATGTCGTCAGCCTCGCCAAACAGGTCGTCTGCCGCTGCTGCTGACGCCTTCGCTGTGGAACAGTACAGACGACTTTTAAGTACACAGAACTCAGCTGCACCTAATCAAATAAAACTCTGATTTTAATAAATATGCAGTAAAAGCATCTGTTTCTTACGTTTCTTTCTTCCGATATCGCTGTCTGAATCTGAATCAGAAGCGGCTTTTGCTTTGGTTTTCTGTCTGAGGAAATCATCCTCACTGTCGCTGCCCTTTGCAGACTCTGAAAAATAAAATCACAACAAAAACAGTTTAATCTTCCCGTGGCTGTTTGGTATAAAAGGTTTTACACACGTGAACACATCTTACATTAAGTCAAAAAGGCTCACTATCACGTGCAAAAAGTCTAAGAGAAAGATTAATCTCATTTAATCTCAGAGTTCTGAGATTAACCTCAGAGCTCGGGATAAAATTTTCACATACGGCCCGAATCCTCTTCCACAAAATCTGATGTGAGAATATTAACACACACAGCCTGCTCATGATACAGCTCGTGAATAATATTTTCCACTGGGGTACCTGACTTCCTGTTCCTCGGGCCCTCGTCATCAGAGTTCTCCCTTTCTTCATCCGAGTAACGGCGTTTCTCCTCCTCATCCTCCGACTGGTCACTCTTCACCCCTCCTTCCCACTTCTCATCATCTGACTGGATCTCTCTGCCAGAACCTTCAGCCTCAGAGTGAGGGGTGCCCGGTCCCGACTGAGGAGTCCCAGGATCACTGTGCGCGGCACTGTGGTTTAAAACAATGAACGATAAAGTTGTTTTGTTTTCATCTTCCAAGATGAAGAAACAAGTTAATTTTGCTGAAACAATGAGTGAATAGAATGATTAGTTGATCAGAAGAATATTAATCGATATTTGAACTGATTCACCGCTTGATTCCTTTATATCTATACATCATCTTTGGGTTTTGGGGTGTTGGCTGCACAATTTGTGGCACGTGTAGTTTAAGGGTTTTTATTGCTGTCAATAAATCCCTTGAAAAGACCAAAACACACACCAGCTGTGTTTACACGGACAATATTTCATCGTTCCGACTGAAGACCTCGGTTCAGCCGTTTACATGGGATGGTATTAACAGGGTCTGGTGTGTTTACACGCAACAAAAAATTTAATTGGAACAGCTGTGTGACATGCAAATACGATTCCTCTTCCTCCTTTGTTTCAGTCAGTATTTCAAACGATCTTATTATGTTCAGTTCTCAAAGAGTTTGTATTAAAAACTCCACAGTAGACCAGTTCACCATAGAAGCCGCCATCTTTATAAATAGAGAAATGTACGTCACTATGCATTTACATGCGCAGAAAGCACACGCCAAGAAAGACTAGCAGAGGAAAAACACAGAGATAATCTAAATAACTTGTTATAAGACTGTTGTTTGTTGACAACGGGAAAAAAAGGATGTCATCCTGTTCTGTAACACATCAGTGCATCTTTAAAATTCCATCTCTCCTGTGCTGGAGTACCTTCTGTCTGAGCGGACGCTGCCCCTCTCAGAGTGAGGGCTCCCTCCTCCGGACATCCCGCTGCCGGCCGGGCTTCCTCCGTCTGACCGGCGGCCCCCGTCCTCCTCGTCTTCATCCTCGTCTCGATGGCCGTGCTCTGAGCCACTGTGCTGCTCCGCATCAGAGTGATCGTTGTCGCCCTGGTCTGAGTGCATGCTGGCGTCCGATTGGTTCCCTGAGCGTTCAGACTGGTTATCGCTGCCGCTGTGTTGACTGTGCTGCTCATCTTCGCTGTCGTCACCAAACAGCTCCTATTAGGAGGAAGGAAAGGTGAGTTTGTTTAACTTAACGCACATATCAACATTATAAATATGACATGACTATGTGATTATTTTCAAGGGCATCAGGCTGGCTAGCAAAGCATGCATGACTGTTGTCACCGCTTCCACCCACACACTTGCACACACCTTGTTTATACTGGGTTTCCCCCCCTCTTGGCCTTCCTCTTCATCATCATCACCCCGTTCCCTCTCGCTGTCGCTGCCGCTGCCGCTGCCTGAGGCGTTGCTGGCGGATCGGGGTCTCTCCTGCTCCGAGTCTGATCCGGAGCCAGAGCCCGACTCTGAAACACAACAAAGTGGACTGTTTGTCTTATGGCACAAAGTTCAGTTCATCCGTTCACAGCAGGTGGATGTTGTTGTTGCCAAGTGAAACATATGAGGACATTACAGTTTGTCATAATTGCTCTCACGTTGTTCTTAATTACCAATCACTCCACTTACAACTAGAAATCAACTAATATGTTTTTAAGGGCCAATACGGGTACAGGTTGTTAACAATCAAGGTGACTAATAACTAACACTCGGAGCCGACATACGTCTACAGTAAAAATCTTGGTGTCAAAATGTAGTACTTTGCAGATTCAGATTATTCGAGTGTTGTGGGCAGTACATTGAGGGAGACTACAGCCAGAGAGAGGATGCTGAATCAGAGCCAAAGTATTGCATTTTTAAATCAATTCATTTTAATCAGCAAAGTTCTGACAGGCCCTGATAATCAGTCTACATCTGCTTAAAAAAAATGACACACTCGTTCACTGGTAGCTCATTTTCTCATAAGAATGGAGGTACATTTCTCTCCTAACCTCAGAGTAAGCCTTAGTGATCATAATGGATTACTTTACTTTTCTTGTTAAATGTCTCCCAGATTGATTTATTAATGTACTCGTTGTTGTTGTTGTTGTATTTCTGTCAACCATCAGAACCTTTCAAACTAAAATGTTTCATCAATTTAAGGAATCTGATCTTGTGATAAAGTCAAAAATGATTTTCCCCACAGTGTAAAACTACAAGGGATTATATCACATAACACTTTGATCTGAATGTCCAGTGAGTTTGTGGATGAGGTTTAGATTTGTTCTCACATTACACGTTCTTGTCCTGCATTATATTGACAACATCACTGCAAAATACAACCTTACTGACACACATACAGTCACATTAATACCTCTCTGATGGTGCTAATCAATACTGAACATTTTCATCTTGTAGAAGCTGTAGTATTGCATTGCTTTAGATTTTACACATGCATCTAATACACTGGCCACTGAGTGTGTATATCAATGCTAAACACTACATATACTGTGACAAATGATTTTGCCCATGTGGTCCACCCCAATGCACACCGTGAATGACTTAAATATTGTGAAAGTGCACATTAAGAGACTACTGAATTAACACTTTACAGCTGAAACTGTTTTTTCTATAGGATGAGATTTGATTGATACTTTAGGATGGCTGCAGAGAGAATGTTTGAATGAATAGATGCTTTTTAGCTGCTTGGTTGTGTAAAATTAAAGCAATTTCATGCTGTGACAATGATGCAGAGGTTGGTGAACAGCTAAATAAAATCTCAAAACGCAAGTTAATCACTTCGAGTATTTTTTTTAACCGCCTGTCTGATGAGAACATGTGCTTGGAAACACTCGTGTTATTGCAATCACTGACTAAACCGACTTCCAGCTCAGCTAACCGATCAAAAACAAAGAGTTTCATCGCTTTCATGGGCATGCAGTTTTAGCTAACGTTAGCTTGTTTACACTAGCTAGCTAACACAAATACTAAGTATTAACTAAATGAAGAATAGAGCAAACTTAAACTAGTTTCTAACAAAGCTGGAAAACATCCTGTTCATGCTTTTGAGGAAAATAAATCAGTGGAACATAACGTGCAGGGTCCACTTTTCCCGATCACCGGTCGGGCTAAGCTAATTTTAAGCCCTTCACATCAGGACAAGCTAACTAATGGGCAAGCTAACTTAACTTAAATCATAAACAAATGAGGCTTTCGGCGGCAGAGCGACAACATTACCTCGCTGTTCATTGTCGCTGTCCCCATCACTCCCGAACAATTCATCCATGTCCGCCATTTCTTCCAAACTGTAGTAAAATGTGACGACAGGAAGGAGAAGCTTTGTTTCCGGGTTCAAGTCGAGGCTGACACGCTGCTGCAGTGAGCGCTGTCGGCCACAAGGAGGCGCTGTACACCACGTTAACTCAGGGTGTGTGGCGTCTGGAGCTCTGGGTGTCTCAACACAAAATACTACTGATTAATTATTTTATGTTTGATACATTATATCTTGTTTTAATAGGTTATTTTTAATGCAAAATAATTAAGTAGCCAAATGTAGCTGCTCAGATGTAATAGGAGAAATAAAGTTATAAAGATAAACATCTTGTGTCCCATGTGTGAAACAATCTTTGATATTTAAAAAAAGATAATCTATAAATGAGTTCCTGATGACAGACTTGCAAGAAGGCTAAACTTAACAAGAAGTGGTAGAAAGTAACTAAGTACATTTACTCAAGAACTGCACTTAAGTACAATTTTGACATACTTGTACTTGACTTGAGTATTTCCATTTTATGCCTCTTCCGCTTATTTCAAAGTTGAATATTGTACTTTTTACTACACTTTAAGTTACTAGTTACTTATGTATTACTTTATAACTAAACTGCCCAGTAGCATACAATGCATCTAAAATTGGCTCCACATTGACAACATGAAAACAAAAACATGTTTTTTTGTGATAAAAATAAAAACAAAAATAAAAACAGAAGAACAATTTAATATTCTATAAAAACAACTTGGTGAAAGTAGCCATTCTGTATAATGAGTACTTTTATATTTAATGCAATAAGTACTTAAATACTTCTGTATTTTTTCACATAAGTAACATTTTTATTTCTGGACTTTCAATTGTAATTGTGTATTTTTAGACTATGGTATCCCCAATTTTACTGAAGCAAAGTACACAGTACTTCTTCTTGCAAGTATAACTGTTCAAACAAGAATATTACATTTTTCGAGGGTTTTAATGCAGATTTTAGATGACATTTTAATTTCTAGACTTTTACTTGTAATCAAGTATTCTTAGACTATGATATCCCTACTTTTACTGAAGTAAAGGGTCTGAGTGCTCCATCCTCCCTCATTAAGTCATATTGTGCTTAAAGTACAACCGTTCCAACAGGAATATTACAGTTTTTGAGTCTTTTATTGCAAATCATAGCCACTGTAGATTTATTGTAAATGTCTTCCTGTCTTTCCTTGGTATATTCTTAAATCTTTCCACTCGTCAAGTGTCAGTTCTGGGAGCCATATGACTGTGGATGTAAGCTCAGCTTTTACTGGTGTTTCACATGGCAGCTACTAATAAAATGAGTCTCCTTTTTCCTACAGGCATGGAAGACCGAGCTGTAAATGTCCGTCATATGCCCACCATATTCCAGTGCGTTTGTCTCTAAACAGCCCCCTGAACCAGCTACCAGCCATACATCCATTAGCTATGCCTGTTTATTCTTGAGGTTTGCAGGACCTGGTTTATCTCCAGACACCACAGAAGATACACCATGTTGATTTAGAAGTGCTCTCACCCTGCAGTATACCTTAACCTTCAGTAGATATGTATTGATGTGTGGACGTATATCTACTGTGTGAAACTGGTTAAAACAGCAGAAAAGTCGTCATCCTCTCGGTACATTTCAGCCTTTAGACTTCAGCTGATTACTATCATTCATCTGATTTCAGCAACAGGCTGCTGACATGTTGTATGTTTCAGCAGCCACCTCTCTCGCCAAAGTTTCAGTGTTACGTGCAGGGCATCTCGTTACAGTGCACATATTGTGTGAACCCAGAGAGACATGAAATTCAACCTCCACTATTGTGTAACACAGTGTAGTAAAGGGAGGATGAGCTTTCTCCTTTCTCTATACAGTCCAGGGCAAGGTAAGGTTTTCACTGTACAGAATGTGCTTTGTGTGTGCCGGAGACACAAGACAGACAAATCTGTCTTTGTGAGTCTGTCCAGGTCTCCATGATATATTTCTGTGAGCTTCATTGATCCAAAGACTTCACTACAAACACTTTTACATTTTGCCCGAAACAGCTCAACTTAATGCACTTAACATTTTTATCAATATAACAATACAATGTTTGCACTTAATTCTTAATTACTATCATCCTATTTCTTATATATTTTTATTTCTCATGGTTCATAAAATTCTACCTTTGCCATTTCTGTCTCATCTGTATACACCCTGTCCATCCCTGTGCTGTTGCTCTGAGGCATATCTGTTTTTTGTGCTATAAAGTCTAAAACAACCTCACTAGACTTGACTTATCCATAGTGTGCTCTTAAGCTTTGCTTTGATGTAAATCAAACTGTATAGCTGCAGTAGTTTGACAGAAAAATAATCTAAGCTCAAGGTCCACTTCCCGGCTTTTACAGGGGCTTTCAAGTGGCCCTCATTTCCTCCAACAGCAGATGGAGTTTGCTCATGGAGATGTCATACATATTTATCATGATTAGTAGGAGTGATGTAATCATTCAGCTCTATGTCAATGACCTGAATAAGTGTTGTTGGCAATAGATTTGCCCAGGGTGCAGATAAGGCTATTTCTTAGACAGTGAAAATATATTGGACGAAACTAGTGACCAGTAGATACATTTTGATTTATTCTATTAAAATAAGAGATAAGGTTATCCTTTATTAGTCCCACAACAGGGACATTTACATTATTACAACAGCAAAGGGAATAGCAAAAAAAGAGAAGCTTCAATAGAAAACAATAATAATAGATAAGTTAAAAAAGTATATTTTATTAGAATATTATGATTATACTTTTTATATGATAAAATATGTACTAATTATGAAAAATAGTACATTATATTATGGCAATATATATTTTTGCTTTATTTTATTTTATTTATTTAGTGACCAGTAGATACATTTTATTTTTAAAAATAAGAAATTAGGTTGTCCTTCATTAGTTCCACAATAGAGAAATTTGCATTATTACAGCAACTAAAGGGATAGCAAAAAACGGAAGCATCAATAAAAAACAATAATAAATAAATAAGTAAAACATAAGTAAAAATGTTATATTTTGTTATAATAATTATGATATTTTATATTGTAAAATATGTACTGATTATAAACAATAATATATTATATTAATGCAATACATATTTTATTTTATTTTATTTTATTTCATTTTATTTTATTTTATTTTATTTTATTTTATTTTATTTCATCTTATCTTATCTCATCTTATCTTATTCTATTTTATTTTTCCTTCCCTATATCTCATCTGATTGGCTCTTCTCGCTGAAAGGGGTGGACCAATTAACGCCATTGGCTCTCGCCTGGCAGACCCTCCGTCTATTGGTTCAACCAGACGTCACTCAGAGAGCGCACTAGCTCGCTCTTCCTGTGTTACCGCCCTTGGGCTGAGTGAGAAATCAAGCAGTGAAGACATCGCATTCATTGGGAGGACTGGCGATATTTGGAGCTTCCTTAGTTAGGTCCCGTTAGCCTCAGGTAAGAAACTTGTTTTTTGGGGCGGGTTGGAACTAGTTTGTCAATTCAGTTCACGTTAGCCGTACTGTTTTACACACTGTCACTTCCATATGTGCTGGTTTAGCTTAAACGGCTAGCAACTTGAGTCACCTGCAAAGGTTAGCATGTTAGCTGCTACATGTCATCAGGCTATTTCGCATGGTGTTACTGCATCCGACAAATGTAGCTAAGTTGCTAAAGTGTGGTCCCGTAAACCTCTTGGTCTGGCTTTAACTATTTCGTAGCTAGAGTATGCTATCTTTCGCTGGGCTACGATAATCATTATCAGGCTGTTTACTGTCAGCGTGGTAATCATAAACATGTCATGAGCGAGTTAGCTAACGCCGTTCCGTAGCCCGCTATGACCACACAGGAGATGGATGAAACTCCTTCAGTCAGGACAGCTGAGTAACACCAAAGGACCTTAATATATATAAGAGTATGAGTACAATATCATGTGTTACTTTATGGTAGTGCTACATACCTTTTGATTACCTGTTAGGTCAATGGTTCTTGTTTTATTGTGTATGGGTGTTGCTAATTGTATTTACAATGCGGGTCTGATTTAATCTCATCTGCCCATCCCTGTCAGTCTGACAGCACATCTCACAAAAACAGTCCATCAACCCCGTCAGTGATTGTCTGTTTGCTCTAACACAAGAGATTCATTGTTTTTAAGGACGTATTTTTGTTGGATGACTCACAGCAGTGTGGTTGCAGGTCTAGGGGGAAAGGCTGTGGTTTGAGCAGCAGTACTAGTTTGTGAGATAGGTGCAAGGTCATTTTATCAGTAAATCTATGGACACACTCCTTGTTCAAGAGCTAATCTTAGAGTTTGTTTGTGTGTGTGTGTGTGTGTGTGTGTGTGTGTGTGTGTGTTCACAAAGGGCTCAGTGGTGAATGAAGGGTGTGGTCCAAGTACTAAGGAGGACGTCTGCTTCTGCTCAGGGAAGTGTGTTTTTCAGGTGGCCCTCCTGAAGCTGTAAAGCAGGTATTGCAACCGAGAGCAGTGATGTGGTGATGGCTGACAAGGCATTTTTGGTGATACGGCAGACTGTAGCACCTACTGCAGTACCGTATTGCAGATAAACAGGCTCTTGATTTGTTTAACCTGCATACCTTTCCACTGGAGAGTGAAACCTGGCTGTGAGTGCCAGGTTTCACCCTCTGCGAATGGTGACTTGTCATTACTTCTTTTCTGTTTTACGAAGAGGGGAAAGTAGGAGCCTTTCTTGAACCTGTACTTTTCACAATATAGCCCTTGCTGAGCTGAAAGTCACTCCTTGAAAGCGCTTCCCATTATATAATAATGGAGTGTGCGGCTAAAACGGGGGAGTGTACAAATCATGCATGTTTGTTTGAGAAACACCCCACTTCCTGTACGACCCTGGCCAGGTCTCTGAGGGAGGTACAGAAATATTTGAGTGAATGAACAGAATAACTGTTGATTGTTTTCTTTTTCAGACACAGTTCTATTTTGACTTTCGGTCTAATTTAATGCACGCATACAAAGTCAAGCATCCGCACCATAACTACTTAAACACACTGACACTTCTTTCCTCTCTTTGACCTGTTTATATTACAATGAAAATATCATAGTGACAGAATGATCAGGGCTTCCGTTGCTATCTCCGTCTCCTTCCATCTGTTTTCTATCATTTCCGACACCTACAGGCACCTTAGGAGGCTAAACTCAAAAAGGATGAAGGAGAACTGAGTAATAACAGGGTGGAGAAGCATAATGGTAGAATACAAGTGAAGCAGAGTAGGTGGGAGGAGGAAGTGCAGACTTGTCCCATGGGTAGCCCAGCTGGGTCATTCTAACTATAGTCTTTTTTGTGGGTGGTGCTCTATAATAATGTAATAACCATCAGGGCTTCCTGTTCATGTCTGAGCTGCAAGTTACTATTCATCCAGGTTCTGCCTGTGAGATCTGAAATAGCACCAGGCAACCTGGATACTAACAACTGGAGATAAACTTACTATGTTTTTTTTCCAGCTGCTGAGAGTTATATAATAGCAGTCAGAGATATCTGGGATGGCGTCTGATTTTGCATCGTATACATAATGGCTGGGAAAGTCTTGCATTTTGTCTTACAGCATCATTTTCTTTTTTGAGAGAAGATGAAGCCTCACCATTTGACATTTGACATTTCAAAACAGGGCGACGGTTTAATACGGGTAATGGTGGCTCATATAGAAACTGATATTTTATGTTTCACTTCCCCTTAAGGAGGCACAATTAATCAAAATACTATCATAATTGCAATATGCAAATCGCAGAAGCTACAGTATTTTTGAGACTTAAAATGCGTGACAAACAGCGTCATAATGAGGTACTGTAGTGCTGCAGAGACGTCCTGGCCTATGAATCTTGTTCTCCAGATGTAAGAAAACATGTTTGTTTGGTAAAGACCCCAGCAGATGTCACATCAAGGGATGGAAGGGTACAAGATTTCATTACAGATCAGGAGAAAAACACGCAGGATAAATTGATCATGGTGAATTTAGATTATTGGGTTAGTTGTGAATTGGGATTATCATGAATTTCCTCACGAGTGACTTGAAAAAGCCAGATGTTGTGCAGTTCTATAATGATTTCCTGATTTGTTTTGAATTGCAACAAAATCTTAAGCCTGTCGCCATGACTGAAGGCTTGGCTTGCCTATTGTATCACCCACAAAAAAAAAGCCAAAGTCAGATGTAGATACAATGGATTCCCAACTGAAGAACAAGGAGATCAGATGCCCACCATTTATTTATCCTTTATATCGGGGGACCCTATGATTTATGATGTTTAAGGTTGTTTGAATCTTCTTCACACAAAGTATGTCCAGTAATAGAAGATGTTTGTCCTATCTGTGATGAAATAACAATATTTGTTTGTCAACATAGTGTAACGTAAAGTAATCAATTATGTTCAGTGCCATTTTAAGAGTTTTTAGGCCTATTTTAACTACTACTACTACCCCCCTCCCCCTATATAACAGAAAGGAAGCTGTTCATAAACGTATCCACAGTGTAACTGTGTTCAACGTCTTTCTTGTGATCTAGTTGTAAATGATCTGTTCAGCGATGAGCACAGTAGTCCGCATTAAAAATAATTTGAGGTTATGCACACTCTGAAGAATACAATTTGATTTAGTGATAATAAAATCCAAGGGAGAAAAGGCAGAAAATAAAACGGCAATCAAATTATTTTAGTGATAAATATAAGCATAAAAAGACGACTGTAAAATCTAAGATAAGAAAGTTGGCCAACTGTGTCCAAATGCTCAGATTTAAACAGTATTAGTAATAGTAATGATAATGATATTTTTCTATTAAGGCTTGGTTTAAATGTGGTCTTACATCTTACAGCCTTGGCTTAATCAGCCAAGTGTTTATCACTTGATCTTTCAGACTGGAAACTAAGTGGTAAACATGTAGCCTGTCAGGTGATCTTAAATCTGTCCTTGTGCAGTCCTCAATAATATGTTTATGTGCCCAACAGTAGCCTGAGTGCAGGGGTCAGGGCAGGAAAGTGTAAGGTGAGTGTAGCGTGCCGACAGGTTTGCAGTATTATTGGCTCTGAGCCATCTGTTGTTGTCTTGAAGGATTAGCAGAGAGGAGAAGGAGAAAGGAATCAATCAGATTGGACTAATGGATCCTCTCAGTGTCTCTGCTCCGGCCTGAGCCCACCCATCGCCATCATTATCCCTGTCTGCATGCCCCATTACTCTCCTGTCTGCAAACTCAAGTACTGAAGACCTCACTGACTCTGAACAGTGGTTGTTGTTTAAGATGTGCTCAATTATAAAATGTTTTTGAGAAAGTAGGATGATTCATAATGGTGATGAATGGTGTTATTTTGAGCTTATCTTGTCATAAGAGCATTATACTGTATGTGTGTGTGTGTGTGTGTGTGAGTGACTTAAGGCTTATCCCAGAATGGGGTCTCAGCTTTTTCAAAATCCTGTCCAGAAATGTCATCCTGTTGCCTGCAGGACATCATATAATTAGTGTGGGTAATTTCACCTTAATTAGGACAAAGAAAGACATACATCAAACTTCATATATTTCCATATGTTCTGACTGGCTAGCAAATATTTGACTGGTGTTGAAGTAAAGTTCAGCCTAGACATGCAAGTTTTTTGGCAGAATACATCAAAGTTAATTTTCTATGATGTTTCAAGGTTGTGGAAACCTGGCAGGCTGTAAAGCCTGGTTACCGTCACAATCACAGTAACGCCATCAGATGTTTTGTATGTCCTTGAACATCTCAGTTGTTGATGATCAAAGATCTCCCTTTCCAAAAACATGCAAGTAAGGGCTTGTAATGACATCATGAGAAAATAATCCTGGTGCCGTTCCAGATTGCTGTTGTGGACACAACACACAGAATGACTTCCATATGATACAGATTCATGGGACTTTTTCAATCTCTCAGATATAATGTTGTTTAAGTCGAAACTTATTTGGACCTATTGTGTAGGACTGCCCCGACTACAGTCTTTCCAAGTTGACAAGTAGTTGTTAGTTCAAGCCGTTAGTTGACTAGATGTCGCACGTTTGTGATTTTAATTTGATTATTTATATATTTTGGAGGGCACACACTAAGCTACCTTCCTGTTAATGATGAGGCTAACAGAAAAAACAATAACTTTAATGAGTCTGAATGTGTCAGACCACCAACAAAGGGGGAGCTACCCTACTGATTGATTGTTTTATTGTTTATTCAAGAGCAGAAGTACGATGATACCACAACTGTTTTGGTTCTCCAGTTTAATGCTCTGTTCATGCTTCCTTCCAAATATTGATTTCACCTCTATGTGATTTTTAGGATTTTCCTCTTTCCTTTCCTATTTAAAGGCCAGATTTTGATGTCCATTTGTATTGCCTCACCACCTTACATGTCTAGCATGTAAATAGTAGCAACTGACACTTATTTACATGTCGATTAATGGTCAATTTTCTCAATTATTGGATTAGTTGTTGGGTCTATTATAATGGCCAAACCAGGGATGCGGCATTTAACTGATTTCACTATTAACAGCTGTTTGAAATGTCACGGCTTTGTAACCTTAAAAACTCCACTACACTCAGTGTTTCTGTTCTTACTCTCAAAAGAGTTTATTTTTCCAAAGTGGCGATGGACTAATCTACAGTAAAAGTGGGACAGGGAGCATTACACCATTTACATATAAATTAACGTTCATTTAATTGAGAGTTTTCAATATATTTCTTTTTAAATAAAAACTGCATTTTGACCTGACTTTCTGTTGATTTTTTAAATATTAATTAGTATAATTTCTATTTCAAACAGCAGCAACTCTTAAATAAAAAGCCAGTAAAGAATGCTGTGGTCACAAAATACAATGAAGCCTGACTAAAAATGCTCATACATCCATAGTGATGTAACATTAATTAGTGTTAATGTCAATTAAATAGTTGACAACTAATCGATTTAGCTTAAATGGCTGATCTACTTTCCACCCAGTTAGCTGTGATAATACCCTGCAGTGTCACTACACTAGACTTTACTGCACTGCCTCTGTTTTCCAGTATCTGATTGAGTTACTGTACAGTAGAACATTACGAGTGATATTATTATTGTAGATCAATTATATTCATACGCTTTTATTAAAGTCGTTCATGCTGACATTTGAGTCAGGCTTCATTGCGGGCACTCAGGCTTGTGAATGTCCCTGCTGTGACTCTCATCATCATCTCAGAAATAAATGTGAGTAGTTAAACTCCACTAATGGAGGAGGTGAAGGAAAGAATTAGTCCAGGACAGAGCCTGGATTGTGGAGAGAAAGAGCTGAACAGTGTGAGAGACACTGTCAGACTCTTCAGGGAATTCCTCTGAACTGGAGAAATCAGTCAGGCAGCACCGGGGAGAGGGCACTAAATGTTTAAAGAATCTTTGTCTGGAGAAATTAAACACTGCTGTTAACAAGTTTAGAGATGGTGCCGTATTTTACAACTGACATGACTCTGATTCGAATGATGTGATATTTGTTCCTATTTTGTCTTTCACAAACATTCAGCTTTTTGTCTTTCCTGCGAATGAGCTTTTGTTGAGAATAGTGTGAGCAAGCCATTCAAGGAAAGGAGAGTTTTAAGTGTGTGTGTGTGATTAGGACTGAGACCATCTGTGGAGTCCTGCAGGGAATCTGGAAATCATGAGGTCATTCTGTGTTCGGACTGTGGCGTGGGAGCGGGAACTGAAGGCTGAAGCTCTTCATTTAGTTTGACAGGACACACACACTCTCTAACTCATTCACTAATCTGAGCTTTATTTAATCTTAACTCTGGTGTTGTTTTCTTACATATACATCTACCTAATAGTTTACCCAGGAGTATTTCCTGCCACTGTTATAGTTTGCTTTATTTTCAGGCCTTTTAAAAAATGCTTCTTTTGTTTCATTTTAAAAGTTCTTCATGTATTACAAAGTTGACGTTCGCAAAGAGCTGTCGGTGATCCTCAAGGGAGCGGTCAGATGATTTATCTGAGCCTGAGAAAGTTCTTTCTTTGTTCCAGCTGTGTGTGTGTGTGTGTGTGTGTGTGTGTGTGTGTGTGTGTGTGTTGCATCATTGCAAGCCCCCATTATCCAGCCCAGCTGTGATCGACTATTGTTTCCCAGGGATGAGATAAACATTGTCTAATCTGAGTTTAGATGTAATAACCTGACTGTTTTATTCAGCTACATGAAAAAGGAATCTCATGCCCCATCATCACGAGTGTTTATTTATGTATTTATGTTTCTGTGCCTTCAGGTAGCCTCTCCCTGGTCTGGAGCAGTGAGCACGAGAAGAAACTGTGGCTGTGGTCTGCTGTTCAGTGTTGCTTAGCGAGCTATAGCCAGCACCATGGCGTTGTCGTACAAGAAGGACCTGGACAAGTACAAGGATCTCGACGAAGATGAAATCCTCAACAAGCTGTCGGCGGAGGAGCTCAAACAGCTGGAGACGGCCCTCGAGGAGATGGACCCTGAGGTCAGTACTCAGTGAGGGCTGGGCTCTTTAGTGGGAGGCAGTTCCTGTGGAAAAAGGATTCACTGGAAAATTTCTAATTTAAAAATAAGAGAGTCTATGCATCTAATGCACTCATGGAAAGTCATTAAGTCTTTGCAGTTAATTTCCTTAAAGGGTAACTCGTTACACATTAAAGTGTGTTTACAGATCTTGGGGAGTACTACTGCATATGTGTAAAAAGTAGTATAAAGCCTTTTGTGGCTCCAGAGGAAGCTGCAAAGTTGCATTGTGGGTAATGTAGGCAACAGCTTTTAAGAAAGGAATAAGAAGTGTGATATATCAGGTTCTTCTGTATCGATTTTAATAAATACTTCTTTAAAGTGTCCATCATGAGTCCAACAGTGTTAAAGGAGTGCAATGCTAGACCAGTGGCCTCCTTTTCAAAACTATGTGCCTACATCACCCATAATGCCTCTTAGCCACTAAGAACTAAGAAAGAAACTAGAAACTTAGAAGAGCACCCGGCTTTGAAGCCAGTTTTCATAGTGGCCAAACTGGGTAATTACATTGTCACATGATGCACTGCAGCCCAAAAAGACGCATGTTCTATGGGCCTTACAACATGGAAGATCCGGGTATTTTCATAGCCGGGAAGTCAAGTTTTTTTGCATTCAAAACGCCACTGAGCAGCTTTCACAGGATTGAATAAGGCTCCGCCTCCAAAGTTGTGTCCAGATGTAATATAAAGTCCTTGGAGGTAATCGATCAGATTACCTACTTACATGCTTCCTCTGGAGGCACGATACAAATGTCTACTATGACTCAAAGACGATACGAATGTCTAATATGATAAAATGCTGATATTTTGACATTTGATATCCAAAAGGTCAGAGGTTAAGTGCACTGTGACATTGTAATATTTTGCAAAAGAGAACCACAATCTTACACAGTTTTCGCAAAAAATACACCTAGTTTAACCTGCATACTGACACCTGCTCATGCTTCCTGTCGAGGTTGTAGCAAGTCCAGTGATTTGTAGAAAGTGGACACAGTTGAGGCAGATTAAGGGAAATGAATCCATGAAAAATAATATTGTACCACGTCATCACATCAGCTGAACTTCCTGGAATGCACTGAATGGAACAAGTTCAGATCCAAGGGTGGATTTTTCCTTTGTACCCCTCAACCACACCTCCCAGTCCCCAGCCTCTGTGATTGGGGAAACAGGGGGAGTCTGAGCTGCAGTAACTCTGTCAGCAGGCTGCCAAGTGTTTGTGTGTTTATTTGTGAGTAGAGCTAAAGAGAATAATGAACCCCCACCTCCCCTCCAGGCGCCTGGGTGTTTTATTTAAATTCCATCTCAACCAAGCGAGACAAATAACTCTACATGGTGACCCACAGGATACGTGCAGCAACAGTGGGAGAACTAGTCATTTCTGGATCCCAAGTCATTTAATAGATGAAGTAAAATTTAATTTGTCCACAAAAAAGAAGCATATTGCGTCAATAGCTGTTGTTCGCTAGTGATGTGTGCTGCCACGAGTTTCCTTCCGATACCAAGTAAAACCCAGGCTTGTATCGCCGATACCAAGATAATACTGATACTTTGAATTAAAGCTTAACAAAACTGCATTTTGTAGTCTTACCTAGTTGTACCTACAATCTCTCTGTACCTGCATAATGCCTGCCAGTCCAAAATACTCGGCGATTCAAGGTTAGCAGAACCTTTCTTCTCCTCTTCTTTAGACCTTCGCTGCATAACCTCATCACATTCTGTATTGTGATTAAATCTCAGACTCTCAACAAGGTTTGTGGTGTTGCCACAGTACCTAACAGTCCTCCCACAGATCACATACAGTGTCGCTGCTGTTCTTAGAACTGTAAAAGCTCCACACATGACTGCGTTTGTGGTTAGCCAACATAAATGCCAACTCTCTGTGGCGCCATACTACGTCAGGTGGAAGGAGAAGTAGTTCCTATCAACTAGGTATTATTTAGACTACATCCCGGTGATAAAACACACATTTACCCCAAATTACTGAGTTAAGATGTCGATCTTTTGATATTGGAATCAATCCTTGAACAGAAATGTTTGGGATCAGACATATTAATATTTCCGTATAGATATCTTTTCACGCGTCCTCATTCACTACGTCCCACCTGTAACAACTGGTGCAAAGTTGGTTACTTTTTTTGTCAGGTCTTTTAAGCCATGAGGTTTTGATTTACATGTTTCCACTTAAACTAGTTCATGTTCATGTACAAGCAATATTCTGGCATTTACTGGCGGCACTGGAAGGTTTGAAAATTTGCCAACATTTGGAGTATACAGGCAGCTTTTTTAGACTGTAGTACACAAGTACAAGTACACAAATACTGACAGGTCTAACAAGTCTCCTCAACTCATCTCCTCAGAATGCTCTTCTCCCAGCGGGTTTACGTCAGAAGGACCAGACAACTAAGCAAGCAACAGGATCATTCAACAGGGATGGCCTCCTCAAATACCTGGAGAAGGAAGCCATGGAGTACAAGGACAGAGAGGATGTAGTGCCCTTCACTGGAGAGAAAAAAGGTGAGTGTGTTTGTCTACAACTGTCCATGATAGAGCACCAAACAGAGAGTCATTCAAACTTGAATATTAACTATATTTAAAACTTCTCATGACTTCAAATCACAATGGAAAAAGTAGAAGGATAACAGTTCTCCATTGCCTATTAACCTTAGGGTTTTTGAGCTTAAATTAACCTCAGTTCTTCGAGGTGAAACACAGATCAACACAGATCAACACAGGCGATGTCACAAAGTGCTTTCCAACTGAGAAAACCCAGTAAGGTAAAATATTGCCATTAAAATGCTGGAAAGGAAACTCCAATAAGAATGTTTAAAGTGTTGCTATCACATGTTAGTAATGCATTTCTCAGGGGATGAAGAACCGAGGTGTGTCTGTGTGTGTTTGAGTGTGTCTCAGCAGTTCACACACACAGCAGTAATTACCACTCCGCTGTCTTTGCACATATTATTAATGCATGTCTGCTCTTATGCAACATACAGCAGTGAGGGGGAGGTGTGTTTGTACCAGGGGAGAGGAGGCAGGGAGTCAAAGCAGCAGGCAAAGTCAGGATTAACTGTCTTGAATCTATTTGTTTGTAATTTGTGTATTGACGTTTGGTGGATTTAAGTTTCTTGTCGGTTAGTGAGCCAGATCAGTCATACATATATGATGCTGGAAACATGCAGTACCACAGTGAATGTGCTATCAGACAGTGATGGATATCTGTCTTCCACAAGCAGCCAAAACCTTTACATTTAGCCATTAGCCACGTAGTTTTTGAGTCGGATTTTAGTTTTGTTGGTCGGCTCAGTGTGGGTCCTGTCAGACCGTATTGATGATGGCTGTATCAGGATTTGAAACGAGTGAAACAAGTACTGTTGCGTAACAAAAGGCTGCAAGTCAGTCGGTGTGCTCCAGGCCTTTTTTGTCGAAATACCGAGTAAAAAAAGATTGTGTCAAATCTTTCCACGTCTCGCTCTGACAGATACTATTTTTCTGACTCCTGAGCTCTTGAAAAACTTCCAGTGAGCGTGTTGTGTTGCTGTGACAACCGGTAACCATAATGTCATTAGCTGCCACAAAACTGCATATTACACAGGGTCTAATGCTGTGATTTTGTTTTTTTCTCCTATGTTTTAATACGTTTTGAAACTGTAATAGAGCTGAACAATTAATCAAAATGTTATTGAAATTACTATATGGACAAGAGCAATACCCTACAAATCAGATGTAAGAAAACATGTTTGTTCGGTATAGACCCAAACTATTGTCACACCATCGGGATTTTAATAGTTTTTTCAGTGAATTGTGATGCAAAAATTATCATTCCCACTAACTGTGAATCATATAGCAATTGAAATATCTTCCAAAAATATTCACAATATGAAGATGAAGTAGAATAAGTAAAATGAAACGTAGTTATATGATTTAAATGTTGCTTATAACAGTACACACAGTAAATGAACAATGGCTGACTGACTGAGTTCAAGGTTGAAGTTTTTCTTAGACAAAACTATGCAAATCAGTGCACATGTGCCTTATTTGAATGGAAGTGAATTCTCAAATTGGCATAGATGTTTTCTTGTTTGGCTTTGCTCATTGAATGAAATGTCAATCAACAAATATCCTGACGGTCCACGTGTTAAAGATGTGTCCATCTGAGTCCAGCTGTAGACCTTTTGTCTACACAAAGAAGGCCTCATGCTATAAAAATAAACGTGGTTGTGTGTGATACTCACACAGTTATATAATCAAGCTTTCAGCAGCTGTGCCTGTAGTATTGGCATTGAAGGAGTGTAGTGTGGGATGGATCACCATTACAACAGTCTGTGATATCACAGAGTTGTCAAACCAAAGGGGAATAAAATTGTCAGGGGATTCTTGTCACAACACAGCTGATGGTGGCAGGAATGTGAAATAAAAAATTAACAAGACTCCAGCACTCACAGATAACTAGCCTTCCTATTTATTTTACATTCCACATTTGATAAACTCCCACTGATGATCCAGATCGGATTAATGTTGCTGTCAAACTGAAATGACCCGATCTTCTTGAGAGAAACCAGTTTTGTTGAAACAGGGTTTAAAGCATACTGTACTTGTGGTTATCTTAATCCCTTTCGAGAAGAGAGAAAAGGGAGATGCTTTATGTGACAGCAGGACAGAAAAAAATAAAAGTGAGTGGAGTAGAAACATTACTGCATCCAGGGAAATTCCTATTGTTGTGATCTCCAGAGAACTGAAAGCTGCTCCCTCACTACAGAGGAAATATGGAACTGACATCTTCCCTCTGACCCAGCCCTGGCCTGTTAGAAATTATACTCCCTCTGCGTCTGCATGCGAGTGTGTGTGTGTGTGTGTGTGTGTGTGTGTGTGTGTGTGTGTGTGTGTGTGTGTGTGTGTGTGTGTGTGTGTGCCCTGTGACAACATGGAAAACTCTACTCACTATGGTGGTTCTGTGGAATGTAGCTGGTTCTCCCCTTGTTATATTCACCCCCTGCTGACAGATAATGTGGTCATGAGTGTGTGTGTCTCCTCTCAGAGGAAAACAACCTGCTGCCCTGGCAACCACTGCAGCCTTTTAACCACTTTAAATACTCTCATATTGGGCCAGTCTGTCTTATTACTTTTCTATAATCCATCTTTTGTATCTTTTCCTTCAGGGGTTGTCAACATTAAGAAGGTCTAGAAAGAAGACGGTGGTGATGTTAGTATTGTTAGAGGTGCACAGTATTGCTGGCATGTTCAGTGGGGTTCAGTTGAGGTTTGAAATGGGCACAGAGCAGAGAATAAATTATTACTCTCGTTGGAGCGTTCAAGGCCGTGCTTCAGTTGAAGTCTGAACATGTTTCTTAAGGTTAACAGTGGAGGGTGAGGCTGTTGCATGAAAACATACAAACAAGCAGCAGGTCTGTACCACCCAACTCCAGTATTCAGTATATGAAGTGCTTTAACAATTTAAACATACCATAAAACATATAGCATGTAACCTTTTTGCATTGAAATGCCTAAAGACAAGGAGGTTATGTTTTCACCCGTGTCTGTTGTTGTTGTTGTTGTTGCATGAATCTTGATGAAAAACAATTATTTAGGTGGCTGATATCTAAATACCACTTTTACACCGGAATTATTCTGAACCTGCTAATAATCGACAGTTAACTTTTTTGACATTGCCAGTTGATGAGTTTGTCTTTCTGTTTTTTCCCCTTGTGTGTTTCGTTTGTTGTCACGTACGCACTAGAAAAACGGCAGCAAATCATACACTTCATCAGACTACATCCAGAGGATGGTAAACTTGTTTTGAAAAGGTCTTAATCAGTTTCTCTTTCAAACTTGGCGCCAACTGAATGATGTTTAAGCGCTGCTCGACAGAAACGGATAGAAAGATACAAAAAAGCCAGCAGTCTTAATTTCAACACACATCACAGCATCACACCTGAAAAAAGGAGATTATAGTAGCGTGTTCACATCACAGCCGAGCCGAGCAGGAGACGATAAATACCTGTGACTCCTGCAGAGTTAATGAGCCTGGGAGTAAATCCTGATAACACATTCACATTGCACACCAAAGTTAGATTTTTGGCAGAGGTGTGTGCTCTAATGAGTGGTGTTCTAGTTGTATATTTTGAGTTGTGTACTTAAATTATCTCAAATGTTTCCAACTTTGTTCAAAGTTCAAACCCAGAGAAATCCAAAATACTATTCAGGGCAGCAGTGGGTTTCATTTGGTCGTCTATAACTTCCGTGTTAACGCCAGACAGAAAACATCAGAGTGAGGAAGGAAGTCAATGAACGTGACTGAACATAACATAAAACTTTAAACATACCTTGTGCATTAACATTTCTACCTTAGTCACTTAGAGAGATTTTCATCGCCAGTGGTCGTTTAGCACTGAAGACCGCAACTCCCATGATCCCACTCCCAAGTCCTTCACAGTACTATCAGCATGCATTGCCTCATTACGCCATTTAATATGTTATCTAAAGCCGCATCAGACGAATGCAGATGATGAATGATTTGTCACATTGAATTAAACACGCTCAAGGCGTTGCTTGCATGAAATATGTTCAGGCTTCTCCTGGAAATCATGAGTGTCAAGTTAAAACCCTTCACACTCAGCGTTTTCTGCATCTGATACTCGTGTTACAGGCAGGCACTGCGCGACTGACGTGCCCGTTTTCCGTCAGCGTTTCTACATTGTTGTACCCTAATGTGTTTTCCTCATTTAGTCCATGATTTATGCCCCTCTCGGATCATACAGACAGGACTTTGGCTCTGACTTCTCTTTCCTTCTGAGGGGCTAAATGTCGCTCCAGAGGGACTGGCAGGCACAGGATGCTGCCTGATGACTGTATTTACTGTTTACTGGCTTTCAGGAAGTGCCAGAGCCCCCCACTAGGGACCAGTTTGAACAATTTGACTGGCTTCACTGAGTTAGAAGGAGGGAAGGAGGCAGGGCCAGCTCTCAGGGTGTTTTTGTTGCAGCAGACAGGCAGCATCAGAGAGGCAGTGAATGGCACCCACTGGATCGTCGACCCGTCCAGTGCCAGTGTTTGTTGCCCCAGCAGTGCAGTTTAGATTAGACTCCAGTCATTGTTCCGTGACTTCCTTCGCTCTTTCCGTTTCTTCCTTCAGATGGGTTACCATGGAAATACCATAGTTGTCAGACAGTCACGTCTGGACTGAGATCAGCTAGTCTGAGCCGCTGATGGTTGGGGAATGTTGTGTAAAATAGCAGGAGGCCCAGACGTATTTAAACAGCATGTGCCTGTTGTTCAGATGTCACCACATTGTTAGAAACATTAACATCATTTTAAGATAAGAATTTCAAAATATTTTGTTTTTTTAACAACATTCACACACAATGGGTGGACACTAGAGCTAAGACAATTAGTTCATCGAAGAAAATTAATTTCAATAATCAATACATTCTTTACGTCATTTCTAGAGTCTGATCGGTATATCAGCCAGCCAATATTATTGGCCAATCTTGGCCTGTCACAGATTAGGGGTAGAGTGATTATAAGGGCTGATCTTCAGCATTTTGGTGTTTTTGTGTCTGGTTCCCGTTAAAATAAATACATTTAAAATGCAGTACTTTGGCTCTGATGCAGCATCCTCTCCCTGTTAGTGGTCACCAACACTATCTGATGTCACGAGTAATAGCCAATCAGCACTGGATAATCTGAATGTTAAGTAACTAGTAGCTAAAGTAATCAAATACATTTTGAGGTAAACAATTTGAGTAAATTGTAGTTGGTGATGCTCCATTACTGGTTATTCTCTATTACGATTTGTATATTTCCTGTAAATGTATATCAGTTCCAGTTATATATATTATATTGGCCCTGAAAAAAACATATCGGTCGCCCCCTATCACAGATATATCGGTGTTGGCCTATATGTTGTCCAATATGAGAACTTTTTTGTAGAGATTATAATGTAGAAAAAGATGCTTGGGATCGTTTGTAACTGTTAAACTCAGAGCAAAGTTTACTGTTTCAGTGCACTGATAGATTTTATTGTTAAACTGACAAAAAAATGTAACAGGATATTTTACAGTGTGTTTGATAACCACATTTGAGGGATCTCTGCTAAAAATGTGTGCGTATCACCCGATACATCGTTACTGACAGTTTTTTACTTCCTAATATCAGGATCAGCATTGGCCTCAAAAATGTAGTTTTGGTCGAGCTCTAGATTAAACGATTAAGCGTGAAACTAATCAGCAGATTAATTGATAATTGAAATATTAAGTTGTAGCCCTATGCAACACTGACTAACGAGAGTAAATACAGTAAAAGTGAAAATGCGCTTCTACAACTTAATATGCTCTGATTCCCTGTGCATTACAATTACAATCATTTAATGGGTTTAAGTAAACAAGCCAAGTCACACACTGTAGAAATCACTGAAAACAAGAGATGAAAGCTGTAGAGTAAAGGAGAGTGATGACTATCTCAAGGTCCTGCTGTGAAGTGAGTCGTCTGATGTCAAAAATACATTTAAGTGTGTTGTGACTGGAGCCCTGATAAGTGTTGGTGTTATTTCCAAACCTACGTGTGAATATTAATGATACAGCTGCTTTGTCTTGGGATGGCTCCATTTGCTTGTAGGCACACACGCAGTCACACAGCACTTGGCAGTGATGCAGTCTTATGACTGTGGCACAAGCACAGAATAGAAATGGTCTTAATGTGAGAATAACGAGTCACATTAACCAACAGTTGGACATTTTTTATAGAAGGTGGGGGTTGTGTAACATCTCATAAAACCTTCACTCGGCTTGCATGTACCTGTTTCTTCTGTCTGTGCTGATGAAGTATTGCCTTCCCGTTTTATGAGGGCTGAATCATCCCCTTCGCTCCTTTCCTCATCGTCTGTTCCTTCTGCCTCCACAGGTAAAGTATTTGTTCCAAAGCAGAAACCAATAGAAGCACGCCAGGACGAAGTCACAACCCTCGATCCAGAGTTGGAGGAAGCCCTGTCCAGCGCCACAGATACAGAACTGTGTGATCTAGCAGGTAAGAATGAAGGAAGGCTTAAAAACACAACTCTGTATGAGAGTTTCTGTGTCTGCTGTACACACGATGACTGCGTTGACATGCACAAAATATTCAGTTTCTTGCCCTTATTCATAAAAAAGACAGTATTCTTCACTTGGCTCACTTGGCTAATGAAAATAAATGCTCCACTAATATTCCTGTGTACATGCAGCCATATATGTTTAGATTAACATGTCCTTACATGTTTATCACGTCAAAATACGGAAAAGTGGAACAGCTGGAGCCTCTTCTGCAATTTTGCAGAATTTTGTACAGTAAACCACATCCTCTGTCCTTAGATCTTACATCCTTAAACCCTCGTCACACTCTCCACAGAAAAAAAAAACCTTGTAGCAGGAAAAACAATGGAAGAAACCTCAGGAAGAGCCACAGAGGAGGGATCCCTCTCCCAGGACTGACAGACATTCAGTAAATGTTGCGTCTACAGAAGAGAACAACAAAATCACAGAGTATACAGATTTCATTGACAGGATACCTGATACAAGTAGATTATATAAAATATAAGTGAAGAATGTAAATCCAGGAGGACGACTGTCTTACTCTGAATAATAGTAGAAAACAACAGTGGATGTAAATGTAGTCAGTGTAAAACACAAACACACCACTGATTCCTGGTGTCTTTCACAAGGCTCCGTCCTTTACTGTGTGTGATGATGAGGAGGACAAATAACACCCCTTGTCTCCTCGACCTCTAGATTTAGTTATTCTTTCACTTAATGGTGTATTTTTTTATTTTTTTTTACCTTGGAGAACAAACGTATGATTCAGCTACTCAGTTTGTGGTTTGCTTTATCTTGCAGCGATCCTGGGTGTTCACACGCTGGTCACCAGTACTCAGACATACGATGGGACTGGAAGTAAAGAGGGTTACAACAGTAAGTACAATCACAGAAATAAATCTGTTCATTCAAATGTCCCAAAAGGATCAACGGCTTGATGTCTGCCGGTGTGTGTTTCCTAGATGTGATCAAAGGGGAGAAGATGAACCCAGTGTTTGATGAGCCTCCAAATCCCACCAACGTAGAAGACACTCTGCAGAGGATAAAGAGCAACGACAGCTCCTTAACAGAGGTCAACCTCAACAACATCAAGGTACACGGAAACACAAGTGTGTATAGAGTGTGTGTATATGCTGGTGTGTATCTCCGGACCAATGGCAGTGTGTCTGTTGCTTTTTCAGAACATTCCAATTCCCACGCTGAAGGACATCGCCAAAGCCATGGAGAGCAACACGCACGTCAAGAAGTTCAGCATGGCAGCAACACGGAGTAACGACCCAGTCGCTGTGGTGAGACAGTGTGGCTCATGTGCTTTTTAATAGCTCTGTTCATAACTTACATCTTTGCGTTTTTAAATCTTTGCTTTCTTTCCTCGTTCCTCCTCCCAGGCATTCAGTGACATGCTGCGGGCCAACAAGACAGTGCGAAGTTTGAACCTGGAGTCCAACTTCATCACCGGGGCGGGGGTTCAGGCTTTGGTCGACGCATTGAGAGACAACGACATGCTCACAGAGATCAAGATTGACAACCAGGTACCAGATGATTTGTGACACACGCCACGATCTGAAATAATCAGATAAGCCATCGTTCCCCTGTTATTCCGTGATAGAAAATGTGTTTGGGACAGATAGAGATCTTCACCCGGGACGAAATGTCTGTATGTTTGTACAGTGTGAATAACTATTGCGTAGTGAATGCAGGCTGTAGTTACTACAGTTGTCAGGATACTGGAATTTCTAACTACTTTGAAGACTACCTATTTGTTACCATGTTCAATACCTCTGGGAAAACACAACATCGAGGGCTTACAATTTTTGATTTTTATTAAAAGATAACAGGACTGAGAGTATCTGTTCCGAGCAACATGAAGCGTTAAAACAATTAACTGAATTTTAAAGTGTTAACATAAATAAATGACTGAAGTACTTTAGCTGAGTACAGTTTGGAGGTTAATTGGGATGGTTCTGGAGCCCTGGATCAGAGGTTTCATAGTTCAGAAACAGTCCTGTGAAAATAATGATTATGATGAAATAATAATAAGTGGGGTTTTTTTCACTGTTTTCACTTGTTTTGTTTTTTTTGTAATTCCTGTCATGATTCAGGGTCACTGTAGATGATGACAGGGAAGTAATGTCTGGGGAAGTCTTTGCACCTTTAAATAAAGTGGTTTCACGCTGCCTAAAGTAGCAGAAAATGTTTGTGCAACGTGCAGCTGAAGAAAATGCCAACCAACACAAACCACTGCCTGAATGAAAACATAAAAGACCAGCTGAGCGTTTCCAGTAGTGGAAAAGAAATGAAACCTGACATCTGTGGTCCAAGCCCGAGTGTTATAGAGTTCTTCCTACAAATCACAGTGAAGCCGTGACTCTGATGTTCAGATGTTGACCTGTGTGTTTGTGTGTGTTTCAGAGGCAGCAGCTGGGCACCACCATAGAGATGGAGATAGCCAAAATGTTGGAAGAGAACAACAGCATAGTGAAGTTTGGCTACCACTTCACCCAGCAAGGACCTCGCTCCAGAGCTGCTGCAGCTATCACCAAGAACAACGACCTGGGTATGACACACACACACACACATACACACACACTGGATGATTATTTGCCCATCACATTTCCTTCCACCTGATATCTGCCTCTTTGGGAGAGTGAATCATGACATTTTCCGTAAGACGTCAGTCCACAGTGACGACCTCTCCTCTCTTTTAGCTCCTCGTCCTGTCAGAGTCGCGGTAGCACAGGTGTGATGCATGGGTGTGACTACGAGTGTGTCAGTGTTTGAATGAAGGATTCACTGCATTAACAGTATTGGGATTGACACAGTGTGAGAGTGACGACATCTCACTTCTTGTTTTCTGTTCACGCTGACACATGCTGTTGAAATGGATCTAAACTTTGACCGCACAGCTCATGATGACTCACGTAGTGTTTTCATGTTGAACTAACAAGCCTGTGCAGGTTGAAGGCTGTGTAGCATGTTTGCAGTTCATTCTTCAAGTCTTCACTCTGCCAGAATTTGTGCTTTTGGCTCTCTTTAATCCTTTGTTTCTTCTCTAGTCCGCAAGAGGCGAGTGGAAGGCGACCTGTAGGGACGGAGCCCGACACGTCTCCCAGCCAATCCTGTTGTTTCATCTCAACGTGTGGAATAATTTCAGCCAATGCCCTGGTCTCATCTCACTGTGTGGAAACTTTAGTCTTGTGCCAAACTATGGGGCAAGGCGCGCTCAACCAGAACATACATCTGAGAAGAAGGGAAATAACTGGAATAGCCCTCTCCCATACACATGTCCATACTTATGTTTATTATTATTATGTTGTTGTTTATTGAAGGTGTAAATCTGATTAGTTTTTAGTCATTTCATTTCAGCTGCTCCTTTTTCCTTTTTTTGAGCCTTTATTTGATCTGTCCAGACTTTTTACTTGCTTTTTTTCCTTTTGTACTATGCTATAATCCTGTGACGTAAACACGAACATTACCAAGTATCAGAAACAACAATAACAGCTTTGTGTAAAACAGTAACTAACGTTGATAAACACCTGTACCCTCGACCATGATAGTTTGCTGTTGAGGCTGAAGCTTCCAGAGGAGTTCCTGTATTGACCCAGCAGAATATGTGATTTGAAAAATGGGGATAGCATACAGCCACAACTACTAGCCAGTAAAACTTGTCTGACTGTAAGATAACAAAAGGTAACATAAGTCACCGTTTAATAACCCGCTAACCCTCGTTTCTAATGTTGCTGATCAGGGGCCTCATTACAGACAAAACCCTAACGGCTTGTCCTATCTTACCCTGGAAATTGGAAGCTAACAGGCTAACATCAGTGTTAGCTTCTACAACAGGCAGACATCACAGTTAGCTTTCCCGACAGCGTAACAACAGTGTCAGCTTCTCCAACAGTTACGGTTTAAATAGCCTTTCAATTATAATATTTTAGTGTTCTGTTGTTCCCCGTCTTCACTGTCAGTGCTGCCATTTTTGGCAGTTATTTTAAATTTAGGACTTGGTCTGTGCCATCCAAACTAATTATTCACTTAGGACGGTTCTGTAATAGCTAAAATCAGATGGGATGAGATCCTATAAGATAAGTTCCTAAATGTAACCTTAACTGAGATAAGATTTTCAGACATACAAAGTATCTTGTCATGAGGCTCCTGATCACTGTTGTACATTCCATCTGCATGTTGGTTTGCAGGTGTTGTTTATTGGAGTTGCCTTGTAAAAGCCCGGCTGACTGTCTGCCTGGTGTGTCTAACAGTTAAATGTGTGCTGATCTCATGCCGTAGTCAGCTCAAGACCAGATGCTGGCTCACGCCCTTTTATGAATTTATTGCTGTAAGTATCAGTGCATAATGTTTTATATTACTTTACTGTTTAAATATCTTGTTTTCATAAAGTTTAAATTCAGATTTTGGTTATTCTGATTACTTATATCCGGTTTCAAGTAAAAGTGGGATTATTGCTGTAAAAAGGAACAGGATATAAACCCCAGTGTAGACTGAAGAGGCTGTGATCTGCTCTTATAAGTGATTTCTCTGATTCTTTACCATGCCAAAGACTAACAAATGCAGAGCTTGCAGCATCACTATTGAACTTTGTGGTTATTGATTCAGGTTTTAGCTTCCTCATAGTACAGATCTGGTCAAGGACGACAGTGATCTAGACATTTTTTACATCATGACGTAAAATTTTGCTTCATTATTGTGGGCCGTTTATAGCAAAAAGTCGTTCACTGAGATGTGAGGAAGAGTTGGCAAACAGTTTGTGTGAAACTTCTGCGGTTGCAGTTACTTGTGAAATGTTTCTATGAGCGACCTCTCCCAGATAGAAAGTCATTTACAGATTGTACATGTTACTTTCCTTCACTCCCTCACACCAACACTTTCACTAGGCTTTCAGCGGTAGCATGTCATTCATTATGTAACAGATGACAACATGCTGTGTGTGCCTCAAACTGAACTTCCATAGGTACACTAACCTGCTCGAGAAACGTGTAAAAGGACTTATTCAGGAGTTACTTGAAACTTGTAAATACTGTTTATGTGTAATAGGAACAATATACTGGCATGAAGTCTTCGCTTGTGAGCATCATGTTTCTGTCGACCAAAAAATGCTCTTTCATCTTAACAGCCTCACATTCCTCCGGACAAGAGCTGTACGGCTGAGTTCAGTACTTTGGGGTTTTTATATCTGTGTACTTCTGCCATCTGCGAGTATTCCTTTTTGTTTTTACATTCCTGTGACGGTCAGCTAAAGTGGAAAACTGCTTCTGTGCTCGGGCTTGTTATTGAGAATATTCTGTGATTCATAATACTGTATGTATATTAATTGTAAAATGCCATCTCAAATTCAAAGTGCACACAGAACACACACTTTGACTTGTGTACCACATAAATCTGCACAGGTCGTCGCTGAGATGTTTTTTTGTACCTTAACTCAAAACCCAGGTGTATACTCCACATAAGGAATATGTAAAATCACAATAAACTGGTAAAATGCACTGCTGAATATAAAACATCCTCAACAATAAATGTTTTTACATACTCTTTGGATTTCTCTTTGTTTTGTTTGTAAATTTAATCCTTTAAACTTATTTATATGTTCATATAGACTATTGAACCAGTTTCCTCTCCTCAGTTGTTGACAAAGTAGCAAACATCGCTCCAGCAAATGTGACTGAAGGCTCCATAAAGATGTAACTAAGTGGACCTCGTGCTGAGAAGTTTTTGTCATGCAATTTTGTAATGAAATTTCAAGCTATCTAGCTAGCTTCAATATTTCAGTTGTTTCTGGGCGTATTCATAACTCTGCCTGACACTTTGGTTGATGTTCACTTGTGCAGATGTGAGGTTTTTCATTGAGTCTGCGGCTGCAGTCTGTATTTTAGCATCTGGTTCACTAAAACAGCAACTCATCACACAGTCAGCTCCTGGTACTGAAGGAGAGATCGTAGGGGCGGTTCTGAGGTGGGATTTCTGTGAGATCACAAAGCTCAGAAAGAAATATCAGTGAAATTATAAGATATTTACTGGAGCTGACTCCATCTGATCTGAGAGCACAACAGTGTATCTTAATATTAATTTATATAGGAGGCAAAAAGGACATGAAGTATAAGATAAAGACAAAATAAACACAAGGCCGTTTACAGTTTATTGACAGTATACAGTTGTATTTGACCAATAACTACAACATCTGATCACTATCCTCCCTTAAATAAGGTGAGGGGTGTATCTTGCAGACAGGGGCGTCACACTGGGGGAAATGGAGGACTGGGTGCTCATGTGAAGATGCTAGAATAAATGGATTTGGAGAGAAGCCCACAGAGAGTTTTGTGCCACGCCTGCAGACACTCAAGGAAATGAGAAGCAAACTTCGGCCCGGTGCATCTGCTAGATTGCTACAGCAGAGTGTCTCATCTGCACCTGAAGAACAGGCTCAGGAGTTGCTGACAGTATAATAGATTTGAACTCTTCTTCTCTGCATAGCAAACATTCACAGCTGATGATGTTCCCCCAGAAGGTCTGACAGGGTGAGAGAGTTTAAAACAAGAACAGACTTGAGTCTGCAGCCACGCTGACGTTTACATCGAGGTCCTGACTGCTGAGGTTCAGCAGGTGAGCTCTAGGCCGAATGTTCAGTTCACTATCTTAGCTCATTAGAAGTTTAAAGTTCATTTACAGTGGCCACTAGATAGTTATGAAGAAATAAAATAGGCTGTTGCAGATACATTAGTTTTATGAGTGTCTGGTCATAAACCAAAGTACGGAACAAATTAAAAATGCGACCTAAAGATGACGCAAGAGGAAAAGTCAGAGGATTACCAGAGTCAGCAGGCTTCATCCCCAAGACCATGAACCCACAAGACATTTCAGTCTGGACCAAGGTGGTCGACTGAGCATGAGGTAAAAAAAACTGTGTGTAACTCCTGCAGTGCAGATTTAAATCTGGTTCTGGCTGCATCTTAAGTTCAAACAGTATCTTAATGTATGATAGACAGGCCTCTTTGGTTTGGGAGGTGCTCTCGCTGGTGTACGTATGCACCCTTTAATGAGATCCAGTTTTTCAGATTGTTTGCACATGCCTGAGAGATGATGTAACGATATGACTCCATCCCTCTCTGGGCTTCCTGTGCCAGAGCGCTGCGGTGAGCTGCTGTCAGAGAAAACTCTGCACTGCTGGCAGAGGGGGGTTGTGTGTGTGTGTGTGTGTGTGTGTGTGTGTGTGTGTGTGTGTGTGTGAATGACTCAAGTGTTTCCACTCTACGAGAATAGGGAGACAAGAACAGCAGGTTTTTGTCATCTCTGCTAATCACTAAAAGGCGTCATTTCATTTCAAAGGAGAATCCAAACGTAGAGTCATTATCTGACAGTAAACTATGTGCTCATGTTAGTACAGTCTGACTGTTCCCTCAGACCAGCACTAATAATAAACTCTACGCCTCCGCAGGCACAAAAAATGGACTATAACAGCTTATAGTGCAGGTCTTTATTAAAGGGTGATGTCCAGAGTCATAAATAGGATGTTATGTTTAGCTTTAAGAAACAAGGGGAGTCTCTGGTAAGCCATGAAGCCTTAAAGGAACAGTTCACCCAAAATCTACATGTGTTCATTGTCTTTTCACGCCTGTGGATGGAAATTCAGGTGAAGTTTCACAACCTCACAACAAAACAGCGTTGCAGCATTCTCCTTAACAACTGAAGTAGATGGGGACTTGTTTTAAAATGTAAACAAGCAAGCAAAATGGCTCCATGCAGCTCGTCCTGCATAATCCAAGTCTCCAGAAACCCTTAGATCTTTAAAGTTTAAAGAGTGAACTTTGCTTCTGCATATTAACGTGTCTCCCTAAAAAAACGGTCAGGTCGTGTTTGACCTGAACCACTGGGAGTTCTGAGTGAACATGAACGATTACGTGATCAGAGGGCTGGCCAAACACGAGCGAGATCTAACGCAGCATCCAAGACCAACGGCTGACAATTTCATGACAGGGAATACAGTACTAGGGTGGTTTTCTAACTGGGTTTGGCTCCTGGAAACCCGGGGGCCCAGTCAGCAATAGGACTGCTACAGTTAGCAGCGACTTTAGCAACATGTAAAGCCATCTGTCCATCAGGAGAATCACAGAGGTTCAGGCAGAGCAGCCAGAGGACATCAGAGGCAAAACCAGAGAACACAGTGTCCTTAAAATATGACATATGAATACAAACAAATTAATTTTTTGTGCATTTTGTTGGCATATATTGTTAAATAGGTGCAAATTGTGAGCGTGGATGTGATCTAAACTTATTAAAAAGGCACTTTTCATTTAATTTTAACCTTATAACGTGTGTAAATAATGTCTTTTCAAATCAATTTGGGATCTCAGGGCTTTACAGAAACTTGTAAACTGTACGGAGCCATTTTATGTTATATTTCAGTTTGTTTTTGTTTACATTTTAAAACAAGTCCCCATCTACTGCAGTTGTTTAGGAGAATGCTGCAATGCTGTTTTGTTGCGAAGCTCCAGAAATGCTTATGAAACTTCACCTGACTTTCCAGGGTGCGTAGATAATGCCTAAATTTTCCCTTTTGGGTGTACTGTTCCTTTAAAGGAGATATTCTTGGAGCATCTCAAACCTAGCTCACATGCTACAAACACTGAGCCTAGTTATTTATAACATCAAGCAGCCTGTTAAAGCAAAAGCACCAGCACATAATAAACAAAACATCATATCTACCGGTAACTGAATAAGACATGGATGATACTCTCCTCTGCACTTTGGCGTGGACGGTCCGATCAGCTGTGATGTGAAGCAGCTGCTGGTCAGGAGGTGGGATTAGCTGTAGTCCTGTCCCTGCGGGGATGCAGACGAGGATTAAACATCTCTGGACCAACTCCAACAGCAGAGTCGACTTGCCTCCACATGAACGGGACGTGATGCAAAAACAGGCAGCAGATGTTGAACATTCACTGATATGAACTCATCCCTTTTACAAAAAAGAACAAAGGAAAATGTTTGCACTGACATATTTATCTGTGAAGTCACCATGGTTACATATCAGTGTTTATCTCCCAAACACCATCTCTCTGGACGCTGCCAGCTGTTACACAGGGGCTTTGTTCTGTGAACAGGTAAGCTCACCTCAGTCTCACTGTGAGTCAGTGCTGCTCTGAACGGAGCTCTCTGCAGTCCTTCGCTGTTATGACCTCATGCTTGGTAAACAAAGGCTCACAGATTACAAGAGAGAGGAGAAAAAGAGAAGGGCCCTTGTACTGAATTCACAAACAGCCAAGCAAAGGGTGTGAGTAAATCATTCATCTGATACGACACTATGCCTCTGCTTATGTGTTTATTTTAGAGGGAACGCCCTCATTATAAACGTACTAAAAGGAACTTTTAACTGGTTATCACACAGTCTCAAACAAGACCGTTCTGTTCATATTCATATTTTCTATTCTCTGTATTTTATATTTATTCCTTCTTCTAGCTTTGGTACGGCACGCTGAATCTCATGGTACATGTACAATGACGATGAAGGTTTTGTTATTCTCATTCTTATTCTCATAATAGTTATCCTTCATACATGTCACAGGGTCGGATTCAAACTTATCCAGGCTGGATAAATCATCAGATTAAAAAGCTGCTCTGTAGTCTGCTGCTACAGCATTAAAAAATAACGTTGCTAACTGTTTTTCACCATCGTCATCTTTTCTTGTCACAATATCAGATTTTCATGATTATCATCGCCAAACAAATTCACAATAAGAATATCTATAGATCTATCTAATCTAATCTTATTGTGTGTTTTGTCTCTTTTCTGGCAAATACATTACAGTCAGAATATGAGTGTAGGGAGGTGGAGAGAGTCTGAAACCATAACTTAAAATAATAAAGTGTACAGAAAAGAACAATTACACTCAACTACTTGTGAAAAGGCAAACAGATGAACTCAAAAACAAATGATACACAAGGTTGAACATCTCCGCTGGATTATTCAGATGATATTATCGTATGTTTATTATTAACGATGTCAATATTGAACTTTTTGACATCATTGTGAATATTGCAAATATCGTGACACCACTACTTCTGTGCAAAGGTTTCTGCTAGGATCAACCAAAACTAAAAGTTTCTGTAGAAGCTTTAAGGAAGAAAGAAATAAAAGTCCTCAGCATTGGTATCATTTACACTCGGGACACTGCATGTCCGCAGACAAAATAGCTTGCACCGAGAAATGTTAACAGACAAAATGAATTTTAACGTGGCACTATGCATTTTTTCCCTCAGTATAAATATATACTCTGACTTCATACTGTCCATAAATTACATACTGTACGTTGAAGACCGCCTTGTTTTTCATCCGAGCCCTCATGTCACCACCACTTCCCAACAACAAAGTGACGCCCTTGGTCCTCAGTAATATTCAGCTGAACTCACTGCCCTGCTATCCTCCCTCTGCTGGAGCCTCTCAAGGTGAGGGCAGACATGTTATCAGGAGAAGAAGAGTAATGACAGTGACCTCCACACACAGTCTCATACCTGACCGGCTGATGTAATCGCCCTGGACAGAAAACAAACCTTGAGAAGAAGTGAGTCTGTGACAGCCTGTTTGATTTAATCCTTCTTAGACTGAACCTCTGGTCTTATTATCTCCAAAAGCTGACAGATCAGTGATGGTGTATTGTTACTTCTCTCAAATTTGAGATAAGGGAAGATGTATAACGAGCCATGAACAGCCCTAATGTATTAAATGTGCATCGCAGCTTAACAGAAATAACAGCCATCTCTATTTCAGAGCAGCCAAAGCAGCACTGCAGCATTAATTTCCCTTCCTTTAGTGTTAAAAATAGTAAGTTGTCTCAGCCTCATAATGTCAAACACATTCTGCCAAGTGAGTCTGCCAGTGCAATCCCTGTTCGGAGTGGAAAAATAATTATTAGAAGCGCTGCGAAAACAATGGCGGGCTTTGAAATGCTCTCTGTGGTGCCGTACTGTGATTACTGGAGATGTGGTGGTTAATTAGTCTTTCATAATGGATCTGGTTAGTAAATATTTATGGATAAACAACTATTCAAAACAGAGGCTGTGTACTGTATAACAAGATCAAACCAAACCAACCAACCGGTTCTCTTCAGTAAAGAGGCTCCTGTTCTTCCAAATATTATCATAATGTACATATATCTCTGAAAGATACATGTACAAGTTCTGTAAAGCATCAACTTATCAAGCAGAGCACATTTAAAGTCATGAATGTGTGTCAAAGAGTTGATTAAGGGGGATTGACTGGTGAGTGAGTGGCACCACCTGGTGTTTGAAAATATCAGTGATTTGGGACAAGTGCAATAACAAAGAAAAGCCAATAGGGGGCAGAAACTCCTGACTGATACTAGACATCAGAGAGAGGAAGAGGTCCTGTGTGTGTCTCATGGTGATCATGTTTTGCAGATAGTTTACCTCCATGGAGGATCACAAGAGTCAGTTATCTGACTAATTAATAACTAATTGCACATTCAGAATCAAGAAATGTGTTTGCAAATTAATTACTTAATGCTTATTTTTATTTAGTGATGGGATACTTTATTATTATTCCCATAACTCTTGTGGTCCCTCCATATGTTTTGATACATTTCATTTTATTGTAATCCATAGACAGCAGGCTTCGCCACATGTCTTTTACTGCCTGCTTGATATATTAATTGTATTGGATACATTCAAATATAGTACACAAATATGCATACAGTTGTCTAATTAAAAAGTTCAGAGATTAACAGGTTCATTTAATAGTCATTTTATAACAACAGGGTTGTAGAACTAAATGTGTTGAAGTCCCTTTATGCTACATAAGAAATAATCAGAAATCAATTTTCATGCTCAGGAGTGCTTAGCATGAACTGAGGAGTTTCACAGCTTCAGGAATGAAGCTGCTCTGTAGTCTGGTGGTACTGTACGGCAGCAGCCTGTGGTTGGGGTAGGTGTAGTCTTTTAGTATAATTTTGGGCTGTGCGCAGATATTTATTGTTTATTTCATCAGGATATTGCAATAAAGTCGGACAACATAGTTCCTTTGGGTTCCTGGAATCAAGGCGAGGAGGCAGACAGGAAAGGGGAGTGACATTTACAGTATATGCAACTAATATCCATTTTACACTAATACTACACATGATGGAAGCATAAACATCAATATCATCCAATTATGAAAATAATGCCAATTCCAATCCAAAACTGTCCCAAAGAGGATGTTTCACTATGCTACCTTACCTTACCTTACCTTAGCCTCCTTAAAGGAACAGTTCACCCAAAAATGAAAATGAAAATTCAGTGTCCCACATGCTGATGGAAAGTCAGGGGAAGTTTTGTTGTCCAGAAAACATTTCGAGCACGCATGCCAACTTTAGTGGGTGCGCCAGCTCGATCGCACACCGAGGGTGTAAATGATGTCTTTTAAAATCAATTTGGGATCTTGGGGCCTCTGAAGACGCCAGATGAATTGTATGGAGCCATTTCAAATGAATTTCTTTTGTTTTTTGTGTTTTAAAACAAGTCCCCAGCTACTTCAGTTGTTTAGGAGAATGCTGCAACGCTATTCTGCTGTGAAGCTCCAGGAATGTTTTGTGCACTAACAAAACTTCACCCGACTTTCCATCTGGCGTACTTAATGACTGAATCGTCAGTTTTGGGGGAACTTACCCTTTAAGGGAAATAAACAAATTTTGGTATCTTCTCTCCCACGACCTGTGGGTGCAGTTGGACCCGGGAGACTGTCGTCATGGTAACGTTGTGACAGATGACTCACGGTGTTGGTGCTTGTCCTCCCACTTAGTTTCCTGGGTTTGTTTTTTCCTGGAAGAGAAAGGGTGGAGATGAAAGTGAAGTAAACTGACTCTTCATGTAGGTCAGTCTGCTGATGCACTCTCCTGTTGTAGTTTCGATCCCAGGAACTCAGCGTAGCTATAGATTTTAAAAAACTTTTGAGAAGACTTCAGATTTGTTCGATGTCTTTCTCGTCAGTAAAAAGCAGCAGTTTTAGCTTAACATAGGCAGACTTCTACCCACTGGCGTCGACAAGTGAAGACCAATGATGTGAAGACAATACAACATAAATAATGACCTGATTTGCAGTTCAATCTAAAAGAGTATCATCTCACATGGAGAGCATCATGTTTATTTAATGAGTTGAGCTCCCTCCTCCTGATCTCTCTTTGTACTCATAGGTTTAATGACCTGATTTCCATTAGAAAATGTAAGACAGTGAGATTACTGCAGCATCATCTATAACCAAGAGAGAGCAACTGAATAAATGAATCATTCAGAGATCATGAATCCACTTGTTGCGTCGCAGTATTTGTTCCTCAGGGAGTTAGATTTCATGGAGGTGCATCCCAAAGTAGCACCTGCAGCCTTTGTGTCCTAATTAAATTAAATATTACTATCTTTCACCAACACTACATGAAAATGACACATTATGTTAATGATACATGTACCATCATTGCTTTCCACAGCCAGCACTGTTTCTATAAGTAGTCACATGGTTTTAATGTCCTGACAGAGTGATTAAAAAAGGAGAAAACAACTTCAGGGAATTAATTCTGCGTTCCTCTGAATAATCATAAACAGTACACAGACATGCACAGATGACAAGGACAGCCGGCAGGGAGAATTTCCAGCAGCTCCAGTAATGAATGCATAACGAGAAGAGTACTGTCAGAGTTCACATATTGGTCATCGTGTACCTTCATCTCGGATTCATCTTGTTGTTCATTTATGGTCTTTCATTTACAATTCTGCAATGATTGACTGACCTGCTGCAGGCTGCCGGCTCATATCTGATCATAATACTCAGATCTTCATCAAACCATTTAGAAAAAAAGATCAGATAAAATGGATTTTATTGCATGTCGTCCTGCAGAAGAAATCATTTATGCTTGGTGGCGTCATTGTCCTACAAAGAAAACACCAATGTACTGCAAATAAGACGTTCACAATTTAATAATTGTTGTAACCAAACACATAAAATCAAAACGAGTTTGCAGCCAATGGAAAAACATATAGCAGCTATGTATTCTCAAACGTGCCAGGATCTACTTTAAGCATTCAAAATCTGATCATAAGGGTCAAAACATGATTTTGAAGTGAAAAATGTACCTTTGAAAAAGAAATCCTCAGAGCAATTAAATAATACCCTTCAACAAACTGTTGATGGAGTGTAAGAAGATCAAAATATATTGTTTCTGCTTTACTTTCAATATCTAAGTCTGTCTTTTTTTAGCATAACCGCATCACCCTGATTTTATTCTTCCTTTACATTCTAAAAATAAAGGTCAGTGTTTTGTTTGTGCGACTGGTGTCAAGATGATTAAAATGTATATATGGAAAATCTCTGTTTAGTATATAAACAGTCAGGTCCTCATTTACTTTATGACACTGATATCCCACGGTGGGAAAATCCCTCATATCTTTTATAGCTGTTACCATGTGGCGATAATCATAAACACGTTATTTTTATGCATGGTCGGTCATGAGACTGTTAACCAGGTTCCTCTCACGCAGACGGCAACTAAAGTCATGCTGCATTTAGCAGCACTGGCTCCAGATGTCACATGCAGTGGTTAGTGGTCACAGAGACCTGCTAAATGTTTCCACCCAACGTGAAAGGATCTCACTTCATTATGTGTCACACAAGAAAAGTGAGTTAACTAGTAGCTCAGTCTTGAACCTAAGGACCTTTAATCATAGCCTGATAGTGAGGGAGTGTTGTTTTATGAGGTCAGTACAGTTAACAGAAAGTAGATATCTGGTAACAGTCCAAACTCCTGGGCCAGCTTTTAATAAGTTAGTAATCAATCACTTGTAATAACTTTATTAAGCACAAGTTTATTTAGTAAAATACACTATATTAAACCAATATATCACTTCTTCTATCCAGACAATACTTTCCATATGGTTTTCCAACATAAATTAGGTCCTGTCTGCATCTTCTCTCAACCTCAAGTCTAAAGACCTTTTTATGAATATTGCTTGTTTTCCTTTTGTGTAATTATTTGTTTGTTTGTTTTCAGTTTTCTTTCCTGTCTTGGGTTATCTTTAAATCATATCGCCAGAGAGTATGTTCTTACACTGTTCACAACAGTGTTTGTGCAAATTAATGAGTGTGTGAGTGTGATGTTGTCCGATTCATAATCAGGGTGTTTATGGGATGAATTATTGACAAATACTGTCCCAGTCTTTTACTCTGTTCTGAATTTAATTTATATATATATAACTGCTTCTATTTCTTGTAATCACTGCCTGGAGAATGCAACTTTTCAAGCCAATGGATGGTTTTCAGGCAATTCTCATTCACACTCTTTCTTATTATGCATTGTATAGTTTCATTTTTTTGGACTTAAAGAAAGAAACAAATAAAGCCCTTTAAATTAGGGGCCTTCTACAATATAAAGTCTCAAAATTGGGTTATAATACAAGTGTTCCTTTGGTCCCATTTCATTTTATATTGGGATTTGGTGGAGCATACAATAATTATAAACACGTTTGGCAATTAATTAAATTACCAAATATGGCATTAAATATGTGTCACTACATACAAAGGTGACAAGACTGCAGGAACTGTCTTCAGCGCTGCACATGATGTCCACCTAAATGTCTGGCTTCTCCTGAATCCAAAATAATTATAATTTTGGTAGTTTCATTCATAAATAAATATGTTATGTCTATACTATCTTCACTATCGTCAGTGAATGCATTCAATTTTCAAATGTATACTCACACACACACGTACACGTCAATATTGCTAACAGGGCACTAAATTTCTCCACTATCTAAGAGGGGACCTCTGTTTCTGGTCATTTTGAAAAAACATACAATACCAGTCAAAAGTTTGGAAACACCTTCTCATTCAATGGTTTTTCTTTATTTTTATTATTTCCTACATTGTACAGCACACTAAATCAAAATTGATGAATATTCTCTTTCATTTCAGGTCATAACAGCATGTGCGGTCCTGCACAACATCTGCCTGGGGGCAGGTGACATCATGCCCCCAGAAGATGAGCTGCAGGACGTCATGCCGGAGGATGAGGGGGAGAACGTGTTGGAGGCAGCCAGTGGTGCTCCATGGCGGGACCAGCTGTCTGCGGAGGTGTCTGCCCTGGAGGAGGTGATCCCCGACCACGACTATCTTTAGTTGACAAGTAAAATAATCTTAAAGGCATTATTCCCATTTAAAGTGTTTGGTAGATAGTTTGTTTGTTGTAATTATTTATTATTATTATTATTATTATGATCACATTATGAAATCATAATTCTTGCCTCTTTCTTGGAAAAATTCTTAGTGACATGGCAGCCATCGATCGAGTCAGCCCTGCAAACTCTGTTGATGGACGATGTGGTGGACAGTGGAGACTACACCCCCAAACACCCTGAATACCACCCCAGATGATGTCCCACTGACACCAGGGTCTTTATTGCGGCATCCCATCCAGCCCAGCATCACTGCCAGGGACTCCTGCTCAGCCTATTGCTCTAAATGATTTGGTTGATAATTGTTTAATGTTTTTATGTTTAAGTTTCAATTAAAGCTATGGTCTACGATTTGAAAGATTTGTCATTATTATTAACATTATTTAGATGGTGGTTATGGTCCAATAGTACGACCTACACAATGTGAAGAGTAAAAGGAACCAAATAAATCCATTCTCTCTAGCGCCTGCAAAACTGAAAAGAAATTGACCAATAGGAGCCATCCGGTCTACTACAAAATGTGTGTCAAATCTATTGAATTATCAGCATTACAAAATTAACACTAACCCATTGGTGAATAACAACTATATTTAGTATGTTGAAGGTGCAATATGGGACAGAAAGTGAAAGAAGAAAGGTTTGATGTTTTGACTTGTAAATATTACGTTCATATTATAAACATTGTGAATACTAAATGGAATAGACAACGTGTGACAAGTGACAATATTTTAATTAATGAAATAACATATAAACAATGATTGAAGTGAACAAATAGAACTCAAATGAACAAAATAAATGAACAGTGATGACCAAACAAAATAAATTAAGCGATCCGCCATCCTCTCGAGCAGAGAGAACAGCCTGTCCATCCTCTCTCTGCTCTCTCGCTCCCTCCTCTCCTCTGCCTCCCTCTGCAGCCTCACATCCTCCCTGATGAGCTCAAGGAGTTCATCCTCCTTCCTCCTCTTTCTACTGGGCCGTGGCTGGCTCTCCTCCTCATCCTCCTGGTCACCGCGGTCAACCGTCTGGTCAACCGCGGCACTTTGCCCTGGTGTGTCCTCAGGCATGGAGGCAATTTGGCTGGTGGAGGGGGGGGGGGGCGGGATGGAAGCCCTCTGTCCTAAAACCTCATCCATGAGGACAAACCGGGGCCAAGTAGCAGTGGTGGAGTTCCCGCTGACCCCCTCTCCTGTCCCTGGATATTTACAATCTTAAGGCAGTGGAAATCAATCACGTCAGCAATTCTCAGCAAAGTATTTATTAACTTGCATGGGTAAAACAAATAAAATGTAGTTTCCACATCATCATTCACACCTGCACCTACTTTGTATTTTTTTTTTAGATTGTCCCATTTTTTTTGCCTGTTGGGGCTCGACCTTCCCCTGCAGGCCCATTTTTTCCAGAATTGTTCTAAACACAGAGAGAAGCCAGAGAAAAGGTAAACACAGGATCACATTAACACAGGGATGCAAAGATTTACAAAATGTGACATCAGGACACTGACAAATGGGCTATTTATTATTGCCTTACCTCCATCCAACAGCGGCCGAATGCTTCGCCCCTGTAAATAAGTGGTCGTTCTGACCTCTGACCCTGATGAACTCCTCCGTTCGCTCCTTGCTCCCTAAAACAAAATGAAATCTAAAACATGTGTTATGTCAACAGACATCAAAGTAAATGAACAGGAAGTCAATAGGAGTAAATTTGAACATATATACATCTATCAAGATGGCATTGTTTGGGGTTTTTCAGTGTGTGGTATCTCTCGTTGCAAAGCACGGCACACAGACCTACTCCACACTGACTGCACCTGAACTGTGTCTGGCATCGCCCCTTAAGACGGGTGCGATCTGAGCAAACTACACAATCTGGACGATCATCAGTATTGTGGAGCCAGTGCGATCAGTGAGCCGCTGTGGCATTTCTCCCTCTTCCATTGAAGGCCTTCCTCCCTTCTTGCCTTCCTTCTTGGAGTAACCCTCAAGTAAAGCAGTTACAATGTCCTGGACGAAGGCCTTCATTGGTTTGTGTGGGCCAGGACTACACCGACTGCAGATGATGTGGGCATTGACCACACTGATACTAAGAACCGCGTTGATAATGCAGTTGTACCATTTCCTGGATCGGTGTTGAAAGAGGTATGTTTTCATGTGCTGATCAGCTGTATCAACTCCCCCCATAAAGGAGTTGTAACTGTCAACGCACTCTGGTTTCTTGATGTCGTGAGAACCAGTCGCATTTGCCTTTGAACGAATAGTTTCTGAGCACGTGTTCCCATGAACTGATGTCAGCATGGTGAGACACTTTGTGTCATGCCATGCACAAGCCAGCAATTTGCCATGCCGCATGAACACAGGCTCATCTCCCCTCCCTGTTGCAGTTCACTGTCCCACACAGTCCAGTTCCATTAGCTGCTAACTCGTTAGCTAAGGCTGGTGATGTGTAGTAGCTATCCATATACACCTCATGCCCTTTTCCAATGTATGGAGCCATCAGCTGATGGACAATACAATGGGCCGCACCGAGATGATCATCCTCATCTGCTGTGTGTCCTGTGTACATGGACCACTGTAAAACATAGTCTGAGCTAGCTTCACTCAATACAAATGCCTTGTAGCCATATTTATGTTTTTTTTTTTTTTTTTTGGATTGTACAGTTTCAAGGTTGACCTCCCCTTGAATGCCATGGTCATTTCATCCAGGGAAAGTTCCTTGAGTGGACCATGCATGGCTGAAAAACGGGGGATGACCGTATCAAGTACTGGACGCACTTTGCATAATTTGTCATAGCCTGGCTGACCCCTCTCAACTTGCTCATCATTATTTGCAATGTAAATGACCTTTAATATGAGTGTAGTATTTCTATGTGTTTTTATGTTTACTTATTAACATTCTTTAAAGCCAGGCTTTTATTTTTTATATATTAAGCAGACGTTACATTCAGTGCTTTTATTTTGAAAGCGTCTCGCCTAGAACTCGTACACATCCGGTGCTTCGGACTTTAACGGCAATAGGAAAAGTGTCTTCAATGCTAAAGTGTGCCTAACTTACATGAAACGCCCTAGCACCTGGCTAATAAGGGGCACAAGGTTTGTTTTGTTACCTTTTCATGCCATATTTATGTCCGGCTTGAGTTTGGTTGCCGTAGATATTTTTTATGTATAGAACGTGTTGTGGTTAACGGTAACTACTATTAGCAACGGCCAAGCTGCCGGTCTGTATTGGAAATGAGATGAAGCTATAAGCTAACTCGTAGGTTGTTTTATTAATGCAACAAGATGTATTTTGTCTGTTTTATGTGAGGTCTGCTAAGGTTAAAAACTGTTTGAGTTAAAAACGAACGGTTAAAAAATGCTAATTTCATGTTAAATATTGTTTTATATTGCACTCTATGGGAGGTTGTCCTTCAGTTAAAATGTGAATTTTCCTTCATGATTGTAACATCAATCGTAGCAGTTAAAATATATATTTAAATTCATGGAGTAAAACCTGTGAGTCTACAATGAGTTTATTAAAATAGATAAAAGGAGAGTCAACTTACATGATTGTTTATGGGATAAAAGAAGTTAAAAGTAATTTCAATTAAAGGTAACTGTATTTTATTTTCTTCTTTCATAGCTCTTACGGTGTGTTTATATTGAATACGGTCCAAGGAATAAATGAGTGTAAACCATCAGTTTGAGAGTTCGACCATCATTTAGCCGGGGATGCTACATGCAAAGTGGAGGAAAGAAAGGATAATCTCAAATCTGTTCCTTGTCATCACTTTGCCAAAGCCAGGTGTGTAACTTGGCCAAATCCTGCCCAGTAGTCCTCAATCTCAGGTTTTTCAACAAGCCCCATGCACAAATGAAGTGAGATAAAGGCTTTCATCTCAGGGATGGTGACATCATACCAGCCATGAAATCTGGAGTTCGGCTGAATTTGGTGTGTGTCAAGGTACTGGTGAGCATATCTGTTGGTTTCATTTGTGATGAGGTTCCAGAAATCCTCATCCAAAAACAGACAGGAAATCACATGCACTAGCATCTGTGAGATCCTTGTCTCCACGATACCCCACAGGCTCATCAAAGTCCCTGATCCATTTATGGAACACCTCCTCACTTCTCAAATATTCCCAGCCATCATCATCAATTACAGCCCTATTTTGATGACCCCCTCTGCCGCCCCCACGTCCCCTCCTTGCCCGATTTCTCCCACGACCGCGGCGGTGAAAACTCTCGCCGTGATTAGTGTGTGTTGCTTTTGTGACAGTAGCCCCATTCACACTGCCGTTTGCATGCAGGGATCCTGCACCAATTCTCCGCATCCGCCTCTGTGTCAAAGTTTCAGATGCGGTGAGGGGTGAAATTTCCCTCCGCCTCTGATGCACCTTCGGAGGTAGTATCAGAGGTGCATTATTGGTGAACCGAACCAGTGTGAATGGATAAGCCAGCGGTGCGGAGCGAGGGCGTGTCAGTCTGATGGTGTTCACTGTCTGATAACTGTACAGATCACTCAACAAAATATAGAGAAATGTCCCACAAAGCAACGTTACAGGAAAAAGCCTGTCGGTCCTACCGACTCTTCGTCACATTTCTGCCCGAAAAACGGCGTCTGTCCCCAGCAAAAAACTTTAACTCACCAACTGTTTGTCGCACGACGTCAGCCCTCCACCGAGACTTAAGTGAACTTCCCCAGAGAAAACAGCCTCCCCCCCTGCGAGCAAAATAGTCAGACAGCGTCCAGTTTACTGATGGCGATTATGTAATTATGTAATTAAGCGAAAAACATAACTTTGTCACTTTCCAGGATGTTTGGTGGGTCAGGATCTCATCACAACACATTATAACAGCATCCATATGATTATAAACAGTCAGTGTGTACATGTTTAGATTAACAGGAGGACACCGGGGAGAAACATGTTGAAATTATAGCTGCTGCGCAGCGATGGGTCGGGTCCGGGCTATTTTTGGCAAATTTAGGCAACTCTGAGGCTGAGCAACAAAGTGTAGAACAGGAAGACAGACAGTTGACATCATAATGTTCATTTTGCATTAGTTGAGGCTTGAACTTACAACCTTTGACACCTAAGTCCATCTTCTATCTCACTTAGTTAACTGGCTAGTGACAGATCATGTGAGGCTTCACAAAGTGAGTAAGCTATACACTGTCATGCAGGCATATTTGTAACCACTGTAAAAATTAAAAAAAATCTCTGCCTCCACATTTCCTGTCTTTCACTGTATTATCCATATAGGCAAAAATGCCCCCCAAAAAGATTGGTTTGAAATACTGCTCTCTTGATTTAATCTTTGTTTTGCTGTGATTTTTTTATATATATTTTTCCCACTCACTGAACTAGATCACTGATCCGGTCTCCTACACATATTGCATCTAGACAGCATGGAGATGTTGGTAATTTGTTTTTAAAAATGATTGATTTGCTCCATAAGTGAATAACTGATGTTTAGCTGTGTCATTACTGCATTGACTCCAATTGTTCACATGAAAGAAAAATTTAAAATGCTGTGAAAAATTCAGTTTTTGATGCTCAATTTTTCATAAATCAAAGGAGGAGAGAGGAAATAGGTTTAAGAAGTTTTACAGTTTTTGAAAAAAAACTGAGTGATGTACTTCATGATTTTTAATAGGTTTAAATGTACAAAAGTTTCTTCAATATTGAGTTCTGAAGCTGCAGCAAGTATGGTTGATTTGTTATGATTTTTCAAAGTTTTGAACTTTAGACGCTTGCTGTAGCACCACCATCAGGACTATTGGCTTGGGTTTACAGCTGAGGTAATCTGGCATGAGACTGGACCTTTGTGCAAAATTTGGTTAGCTTTCATCCATGGTCCAGTCCAAGCTATTTGTTTTTATTTAATTTAGAGGCTTGCTGCGATGCCACCGTCAGGACAATGGGCTTGTGTTTCATGTTGAGGACATCTGATATTTTGATCTGTCATCATCATCATCCTTGCTGGGTCTTGAACCCACAACCCCTGACACCAAGCACCAGCTCCTAACTCACTGAGCTAATTGGCTGGAAGTGAGACCTGCTGTGTGGCTTCATTTGTCGACTCAGGGAGTCACTGTCCGGGCAGCTGTTGTCAAGGCAGATTTCAAAAATGGTCAAAATGTCAGAAATTCTGTTACCTGAACAAAAATCTGATAATACATAAATTGCATCTTGACAGCATGGAAATGTTGGTGATTTGTTTTTAACTTAAAGTGTTTTGCTTCATAAGAGAAAATTTGATGTTTAAAAATGCCACTCTTCCATTGACTCCAGTTGTTCCCATGAGAGCAGAATTCAAAATGTTCTCAAAAATTCAGTTTTTGAGAAAAAATTCTGATATTTGCCAAACTCCATCAACCATGACTGCAAAATATTCTTAATTTTTTTCAGGAAGATTGAAAATGTATTTAGCAAGAATTTGATAGTATATGTTTACAGTACTGTTTACAGTCAAACATTTTGATGCACTGTAGGCTTAATTTTTGATCAATCAAAAATCCGAGAAACAAGTTTTGTGGAGGACGGTCTGAAGATGCTCTCTAGCAAGTTTGGTGACAATTGGGCAAAAATTGTGGGAGGAGATAGGTTTTATAAGTTTTACAGGTTTTGAAAAAAACTGAGTGATGGACTTCATAATTTGTAATGAGTTTAAGTGGACTAAAGTTTCAGCAGTATTGGGGCTACAGTTTGGTGAAAGCTTCAAAACTGTAGCATGTACTGTTGATTTTGTAGGTATTTTTTAAAGTTTTTAAATTTAAACGCTTATTGTGCCCCCCCCAGGAGGAATATTGACATGTCCTTGGAATTAAGTAAATCTGGCATGGGGCCGGACATTTCTGTAAAGTTTGGTGAGTTTTCGCTCATGGGAAGTATGACTTCCTCGGAAGAAGAAGAAAGAAAGAAAGAAAGAAAGAAAGAAAGAAAGAATTCCTAGGAATACAATAGTGTCCTGGCAGCTTAGCTGCCCGGACCCTAAAAAACACGTCATCACCAGGACGCCTATCATCATGCCTCTTTTGGAGCTGCGGCGCCGGCTTGCTGTGTGAATTATACTCTGGTTCGTCGTTTATGCCGGAGCTGCTCGGCTCTGTGTGAACAACCAACGGCGGAGAATTGGCGAACCGCCGCTGCGGCGATAATGCGGCGTCTCTGTGTGAGAAGGGCTAGTGTGTGCAGCTGCAGCATCGTCAGAGTCGCTCGCCTCTGACGAGCGATGTCATCAGAGGGCAAATCGTCCCCTTCTGAATCGTGATCAGCAAAGATCTGTGCAAGTACCTCATCCGCACTGTAAAGTCCTCTGGGCATTTTGTTTTTTATTACAAAAATCGCTATCTGTCTCTCTATCTGTCCAGCACGCTCCTGCCACCGCTCCGCTGCTCTCTCCTCTCCCGCTCTCCCACTCAGCCGCTCTGACAGCTGGTGTAGTGGTAGCAAGCAGTAACAGCACAAGGCAGTAGATTTAAAGATATGGGCTGTTTTTTCAGCAATGTTGCCTGTCGCAATAATGCGACTTTGGCGCCTAGAGGGTTAAAATTTGGAGGTTTTCCAAGTCCCCTGAAGTTTAACGTATCTGGCGTTGGATGCTCAAATGAGTAAAAACACACACACCACAAAGTGTGGTTTTTAAAGAGAAGTTTCCATGGAACTCTTGAACAGACATGGCGATCTCTCTGCTCCACTTCATCGCCTTTTTCCAAGGGGAGGATAAGAGCCTAGAAAGAGGCGAAAATCATTATAAGTCGGGAAGTAGAGCGCTTCAGCTATGCCGATGGGGAGATGGTCGGTCTTGTCCACATGAGTCGCAGGGAGCAGCGTTACAAGGTTTCGGTGAGTGTTAGGACTCCACTAGCTAACTAGCTAGCTAATTGCAAGTGCTGTAGTGTAGTGGCTAACTTAAGCTCTCGATAAGATTGTATGCACCAAACACAAAGTTAGCCATTCCTTTAGAGTCTGTTTACTGTTATACCCAGCAGAACACGCAAGTCCAAATATATCCAAACCCACTCTGCACCATCTCACATATTTTGCTAGCCAGCTAACTGCTGTGGTTCCAGTAGCTAAATGAAGCTCCCGATACGAGTATGCATCACACGCAATGTTAAATCTTCCCTAGAGTCTATGTGTTGTTCCCAGCAGAAAAACGCAAGTCACAGTATATCCAAAACCACACTGCATTATCCACATAGCAAAGTTCACACTTTAACAGGCTATGAACGATCTAATCCCGCTGGTATTGTCCATCATCTAAGATGTTTTCAATGGGTTTTTAAACACAAGTTGCATGTTGCGATCCACCTAACCATGATCACAGAATTAATAGTCTACCCACCTCCTGTTGTTTTAACAGATCTCCCTGCGTGATGATGGCAGCATTTTGAGGTCCTCCTGTGAGTGCTCAGTGGGGCATTTTAAATGCAGCCATGCCGCAGCAATTGCAATTTTTGCTATGCTGGAGCTCAGCGTGACGGACGTGGAGTGTTGGTGGAAAAAGACTAGAGCTGAAGCGATTACTTGAGTAACTCGAATAATTTGATTACAAAAAATGGTCGAAGCAAAATCTCTGCCTCAAGGCTTTGTTTAATTCCTATCACCCGCGTTATGTGGCCTGCTTAGCTCAGCGATCATTTTTGCACACGGACTATTATTGCAGACACACACCACTACGTTCAGAGTTGAGTTGGCGCGATGGCGGAGAGCCAAGAAACTGTCCGTAAAAGACAGAGAATGTCCAAAGTTTGGGATCATTGCACACTTAAAAAAGAAGATAACAAAGACCAATGAGTCTACTGCAAAGCAGAACTGGCGTACCACAACAGCACGTCAACAATGATTCAACATCTGAACCGAAAGCATCCAGTTGTTAACACCAGCTTACCAAGCGTTGCAGACACAAGCTAACGTAAACATTGATGTTAGCTAATTTAACATAGCCTACCATCGCTAGTTAGAGCGTATGGTATTTGTAGAGGCTGTAGCCTGATGTCGGTATGACTAGATATCATGTTAAGATGTGGAAACTAATTTGTGTTAAATTGCAAGAGAGTAATAGCCTACACCAAATAACTCCTTTCCACACACACAGACACACACACACTCATCTCGCCTCTCTCACTCTCCCTCACTCACACACACACACACACACACACAGCCCTATCTACCTCATCTAGGTACCTTTGGAAGTTTGTTTTGTGATTACAGCTAAGGCCAAATGGCCTGGAATTCTTATTTATATTCATTTTTATATACATTTATCTTTTATAAATTGTATACCTCTGTTTGTTATTTTTTATTCTTACATTTTTGTTCATTCTTTATTCTCAGATGTTGTTGCAGCAGATACAATCCTTTTTCTCTTTTGTCTTAAGAAGACAAAACTAAGGCCAAATAGCCTTAAGTTGTATTTCATAGTTTTACATGTTATACACGTTCCACAGTAAGTTGACATTACTGTATTGTTATTTATTTGTTTCTGCAATGTCAGTTGACACTTAAATGCACTAAATGGCTAAATTGCAATAAATGGGCTTAGTTTTGGAGCCAAAAGTTGGAGTTGGAATAAATACCTGTATGTTTTTTTCAGGAATAAAAGCCAATTGCTTGGTCTATTTAACAGGCCTGTCATTTTCGCTATGCATTATTTGGTGACACTGGTGGTGTCTGAGCTGTATCCCCAGGTGGAAGAGACCTTCAACCCTCTAGCCAGAGACATCAGTATGGAAGATGTGGCCTGGTTCAGGTCAGAGCTCCAGGGTACGCAGTGCGGGATGGCATGGCTGTTGTCACCAGAGCCAGAGCCCCAGCCCCAGCATCAGGCTCTTCCCACTGTGCCTGAGCTGGTGAGGGAGTCTCTGTCTGGCCATCCAGACAGCCACCGTGGGGCAACGGGCAAATCCCCAATGGCAGCCGCACAGACAGGGACGATTAACAGCAAGCAATTTTGGAGCTGTTCTTTCACGGCGGTCTGCTTCTCCCTGTCCATCCCTCATGAAGAGGCTGCTTGGGGGACAGAATTTGGATGGCGTGCTTGCTGTGAACTGGGGTGTTATGAATGAGCAAGAGGGGGTGAAAGCCTTTCAACAGGCTTGTCAGGTGGAGGTACTTGATTGTGGACTCTTTTTGAGCAAATCAGGCATCCTGGGAGCGTCACCTGATGGTCTTGTTGGACCATCTGCCCTGCTCGAGGTGAAGTGCCCGTACACCCAGCGCAACTCCACCATCACTGAGGCTGTTGAGTCTCTGTCTTTTTGTCTCTGTGTGGAGGGGCAGGGTTTTGCACTCAAGAGGACCCATGCATACTAGCACCGGGTCCAAAGTCAGCTCCACCTAACTGATCAGGACCTGTGCTACTTTGTGGTGTGGACCACGAAGGAGGCAGTGGTCATCCCCATCCCCAAAGACCCTGCGTGGGGACAACACCTCCTCATTCTTGAGGAGTTCTACCGGCAGCACATTCTCCCAGTGTTGGTCAGTAGAGAGGACTAAATCTGTAAATAATATGTACATAGTTTTTTATATTCAATCAGTTTTTTGTTCATGTTCCAATCATTTTGGGAGACAGTGGATCAGCGTTCCCGTCACGTTTCCTGTCAGTACCTGTTTAATAAGCAGGGAAGCTAATGATCCAGATACAAACTATAGGTCTTGTGAACCACAATCTGTGGGAATATGTGGAAAAACAGAAAACATTGGAAAGAGTTATTAACCTTTACATTACATTTACATTACATTATACCAACTAAATGTAACATAAAGGTACTAAGGTACAAAGGTGTGGTCAGTTAGTGATTCAGTGATTCAGTCAGACTCAATTTTTTGTCACAAAACTCAGAACACATTTATTTACAGAGGGAGATGGATAGCAGGGGAAGAAGAGATAAAGAGGGAGAGGAATGTCACCAATTAGGTGACAGAAAGGGTGCTGCCTATCTCTTTAATAAATGGCTGTTGCAGGTTCACCAATTTGCAGCACAGCTGCACCAGTACATTAGCTGAACTCCTAAGGTGGGAGGGGATCATATGTAGGATTCTAAAATCTTTTATGCGGGCATTGGCCCTCTCGACATGAATGCGATTACGTGCCACTAGTTTGGTTGCCCTCACCTCACTCTCTGTGAACTTCCCTTTGTTTAGGAAAGGAGGGATATTCACGGAGACACCCTCTGGCACAATGTCAGATATCAGGAACCCTTTGTCTGCCAGGACCATATCGCCAGCCTTCAAGGTGGTCAATAGAGCATTACACGGAAATGGATTTTCACTCCCGTCCCATCCCACTCCCAGAGAAAAAATCCCATCCCATCCCAATCCCGGGCCGGAGTAAAATAAAAAATCCCATCCCGTCCCACTCCTGTAGAATGACTCCCGCTTCCATCCCGCTCCCACTCAAAATTACTCCCACTCCCATCCCACTCCGTTTTTAAAAAAAAATTTTTTTTTTTATAATTAATAAGTTAGTCATCAGGAAAGTCAATGGATTTTGTGTTTTTGCAAGTTGTGTTGAAGAGGAGAGGGAGGACAGTGGTGGTGAAGAAGAGATGGCATCGGGCAGACAGTTGGTGCTACAGTACATGCTAGTAGCATGTACTGTAGCACCAACTGTCTGCCTTCACATGAGTATTTCACCAGTACTGCGCAGGATTTACAAGCAGCATAGACGGTGTTGGCACCATCACATTCAACTCGCATGAATCTATGCAATATTTGCGACTTCCCAATAAGTTCAGTTAGTCTCACCGACGGATCATTGTGTCGGACTTTACTCTGTAGCTCTCGCTTCCTGGCTTCATCACCTCTACCTCCCTCCATTGTTGTTGTTGTGTGTCTCCCGCCCCCGAGTCCCGCGGATTTAACCTCCGGTAGTGGCCAGCCCGGCCGGAAGTCAAAGCACTGTTGGATGTGTAGTTCTTTTGACTTGCTAACGCAAGTCAAAATAGTTTTGGCTCACTGAAAGATGACTACAAAAATGGACGTGTCTGTCCTTTTGGTTGTTTAACACAGCTAAAAATCATCATCTATTAATGGCGTTCCCGCTCCTTCCCGCTCCCGTTGATTTTTATTCCCATCCCGTCCCAATCACGGGATTAATAAAACTTTAACTTACATCCCGCGGGAATCCCACGGGAATCACGTGACCCGCAGGAATTCCCGAAAAATGTCATGCTCTAGTGGTCAAGTAGGCCTGACTGCCTTGTAATGGCCTGGTCAGAGACAGACCCCAGAAACAGGGAGCTGCAGAATGTGATCACCCCGTTAGGGGCAACACCAATCAGCACTTTAAAGGATTGCATCCCTCTGTAGACCATTTTGGCCTTGTCCATTTCCTTTGGAGCAGCAACTTGGATGTCTGTGCAGTCAATTATGATCCTGCAGTTGCTGGCAGAGGGCAGAAAGGATGCCGGCATGCTCTCCTTGTTTTTCCGACGACTGGGCACAGCTGCCATCATGGTCCTGAACAGTAGGTGATGTAGCAAATAGATGTCTTCACCACATTTCCTACTGCTGCAGTGCTGCAGGAAAACAGCTGGGCCAGGTGCAGGTGGGTATAGTTCTGGCGAACCTTCATGAGCGCCATGAACACCTGGGACTCCAGCGCCATTTCTTCAACCCTCCAGCCAGCTGCATAGACGATGGAGCCCTCAAAGCGCTGCACTAGCCCCACCACCCTTCTGAACATGGCCTTATCTTTTAGGCCAGTCTCCATCCTTATGACTTTGTCCGTCAGACCTGCAGGAGAGTAGACAGTAGAGTTTCCACTGACAGGCCTAGACTCTTGGCAGACGACGTCCTCTGGCTCCTCCATTTCACCTCTGTCGGGTCCTGGGTTGGGCTCCGCTGCAGTCTCGTATCAGCGTGCATGTGTGGTCGGTGTGGTCAGGGGACTGTTTAGATGGCTGGGTTGGATGGCTGGGGGTAGTCTTGGACCACCGGAAAAGACACTGGCCCTTTTCCTTGCCATTTGGGAAATGGCAGCCACACACCCTCAAATTTTTGTCTGGCTCCCTGTCTGCTCGTCTGCAAAACAAAATGGAAAAAACACTAATAATTATTACCAGTGAGTGTTAGCAGTGCTATGGTATACTTGTGTTGACTGTCATACAAGAAAAACACATATTTAACAAATACACATACACAACATTCAGTTAGGAACCGTTTTTTGAGCTGATAACAAGCCCACTTGTTACAACAGTAACAGTCAAAATATTGCCAAATAAGAAGTAAATAAATAATAAAATTGGCATAGAAATTGTAAATAAATAATTATGTGAAACAAAATGTATAATTGATCAGAGAAAAATTAAATAAATCATGAATACAAAATAATTCTAAACAAATAAAATATCAGCAGCCACGAGGATCACGGTAAAAAACAAAAGTTTTTTTTTTTTTTAAAGTGCATGTATAAAAACTGAAAGAACGTTTTTTTCTCCTGAGGTACTAATACTGGCCATTGTCATCGACCATTTAGGAACATTGCATAATGAACTTTTCATTTAGGAACATTTCTTCTCTTGTGTCAAGTCCAGTTCAGTCCAGTTCAGTCACTTAGGCAACTGCTTCATGGTACTTGACAAAGCAGTTGCGCTCAGCATTGAGGCACAGGTGGACCTGGCAGACCCTGCAGACAAGGTTTGACCTCATGATGTTCCTCTTCCTGCTGCATTGCTTGCAGGTCTGGCAGCAGTTGGTGTAGACAGGGGCATGGCACAGTGACACATCACACTGCACAGAGTAGTCTGGCACGTGACTGCGGTGTCCCCGGATAGGCTTGGGGATATCAGCAGAGGTGCTGGAGCTGCCTGGCAGTGGGCTGAGCTCCTGTGGGGACGAGATGTCATCGACTTTGAGCTACTGGCCGTCTTGAACACCTGAATCCTGAAGTTCTTCAGTGACAGGCCATCATTCACACCAAGAGCCTTGCTGTCACGCCTATACATTATCCAGGCATTAGTGAGGCTGACATCAATGGCGCATGCAAAGAGCCACATGTACCATCTCTTGGCTCTCAAGGGAGTGCGGTAGAGGTGGACCAGCATACTCTTGTCAATCCCTCCCATATTTGCATTATAGCTCTTGATGAGAAATGGGCAGCTCACTTGCTCCTTTCTCTTAGTGTCACTGCAGTACCTGTAGACTGAGGACCTAGGCTCTACCCCCATGTCTGTTGACATCAGAGTGACAACCTTCTTGTCTTTCAACCTGACAATCAGGATCCCATCATCACTGGTGGTGTAGTCGCAGGTACCACGAGGGACGGCCTTCTTCTCCATCTCTTTGATGGGCCTGAGTGGAGCATTGCCAGTCCTTTTGTCCCTGGCTGTTCCTGTGTACCGGCAGTTCTTGCTCTTGAGGTATTGCAGAATCTCTAGGCCACTAAAGAAATTGTTTGCAAAGATGGTTTTTGGGCTGGAGGAGGACATGGTGCTGGACAAGACTATCTGGCTGGTGACACTCATGACTTGTTGTTCAGGTGTCAGTGGGACACCGTGGGCCTCAAGTGTAGTCTGCCCTTGGTATAGGATCAAGTCGTGAATGAAGCCATCCTGAGAAGCCCTGGCAAATAATTTAAAGCCCCATTTGTCTGGCTTGGATTTTATGTACTGCCCTTAGGTGAACAGGGCATATGATGAAATATGGTGCCTTTTAGTATTCAGCCAAACCTTAAGCTAATTTTTAGAAATGCTATGCAAACAACAACAATCTCTATCTTTAACACAACCATTCAACCAAATAATTTGTGAGTTACATCAGCTTACCATGTTTAGTTATGATGTAATTGCAAAAGCTGTGGGAGGAGCCAGGTTCAAAAAAGCAATATTTATGATTTCTGCAAGATAGCTGTGTTTGAATTGCTCCAGGCCACTGCTGATTGGTCAGATGCCATGATGTCACTATCTGTCAGAATTTTCTAACTGCGCTGTATCCTGTTTGACAGATTTTGACATTATGAAGAAGTGTTTCCCACAGTGCGGTGGTTCATGTTGCTCCCTTTCAGACACTAAACAAGTAGAGGGAGAGAAAGCCTTTCAGTAGCAGAATAAAAGGTATTCATCTCTGTTTATGTATTCAAAGCTGAAATCATACAGGGGATTATCAGTCAGATAGAAGTCAAGGCAGCCTGTTATGCGGTGAGCATAACCCCTAGATTCCACCAGATACGTGTCCGGTCCCGCTCCGCTCCGTCACGGCTCCACCACAGTAGCGGAGCTGATAGGTTTCACTCTAGTCTATGTGTTAACTTCCACTGGCTCCGGAAGATACGCAGGACTTCTATTTCTGCCGGATGCCGGAGCATGACGCAGCAATTCAGCATACAGCAGACAGGAAGTCAGACACCGAAACAACAACATAACAACCAGTTAATTTTCAAAATAAAACACTCTCATAAAAGGGACAAATACAAGCACTTTTTCTAATCCTTCAGTTGGGAAGACTTGTTGTTGTGTTTATAACACATACGTGTAACTGCAGTTGTGCGTGATAATGTAATTATCGCCGGAAGTCCTTGGTCTTGAAACTCCAGCTGTCCGGTGGTGCTGCACCGTGCCGGACTTAAAACGCAGCCGGTGGGGGTTGCCGGATGACGGAGCAAAACCGTACTGGAGTCGGGACGCAACGCACATGCATTCAGTGGAATCTTTGGGTTACATATCTGCTCCGTTGCAGCTCCGGCAGTCCAGAGCCCTCTGGAGCAGATACGCAGGGCTTCTATTTCTGCTGGATGCCGGAGCACGACGCATCAATTCAGCCGGATTCAGCACAGAGCAGACAGGAAGTCAGACAGTGAAACAACAACACAACATCCGGTTGATTTTCATAATCATAACTCCGTGTTGACACCAGCACAAAAATCTCAAAAAAGAGACAAAACCCAGCTCTTCTTCTAATCCTTCAGTTGGGAACACCTTTGGCTGTTATGTTTATCACACAACTCCAGCTGTCCGGCAGTGCTGCGCCAAAGCAAGAGCATCAGAGCAAAACTGTAGCGAAGCTGTTCTGCTACCTACGTGACGAATGATGTCTATAGGTCAAACTATAAAGGAGGAGAAGAGGTTGAAAGTCAGGTGGGTTTGAAGAGGATTTGAAGAGTTTCCCATTCACTCCCATTGTAAATTTTATTTTGAAAAAGCTGAATATTTGAAAAAGCTGAAAATGCAGAAAGCTGAAAAGTACAAGGCTGAAGAGCTTAAAAAGCATAACATTTTGATAGCTGAACAGTTTCTCTAGCTGAACGTATGCTGAAGTAGTAGCAGAACGAAATTTGAAAAATTCCCCATAAGAATGAATGGGCCAATTTATGCAGAAAAAGCCGAATATTATTATAATAGTATTATGGATAAGAAAAGCCAAAAGTACAAAAGATAATGTCCTTAAAGAGCTGAACATTTTGATGGTTGATGGTTTCTGTAGCTCAAAATTTGTAGGAGGAGAAACCGGACGAAAAACGTATGGAACAATACGTAATTAATAACAAGAAGTCATTTTTTCTTTCTTTTTTACCAGAACAAAGAATCTGTCATTTTCAAAAATTCATATCTCCACTAGTTTTCACTTTCTTGCAACCAAATGTTGGTTCAGTGTCGTATTTATGTGGTTCTGTCACATCTAGAAGATATTTGGTCCTGGATGATCTTGTTAAATATAACTCCAGAGCTAAAAAACACACCCCGGGTCTCCAGCTGCACTTTGAGGAATAAGAAACTACACCGGACTTCTCATCAGCATGTGGGTGAGTCGATAATGACTGGATTTTGTTTTAGAGTGAACTATTCCTTTAACCCTCTATGGCATGAATTTTTATTTTAGGAGGGAAAAAAATATTTCACCCTAGTTTTTGGGAGCTTGGGGGTCCCTGATAATATATCAATCATAAAATGTGTCCCTCCCCAGCCCCCCCACCAGATATTGGTTTGTTGCCTCAGGGCAACAACATGCTATGAGAGTACTAAAACGCCAAGGTTTTCTATATTATATAATCAGTGGAATGAGGAACAAACAAGCAATAAATACATTAGAAGAAGTTTTATTTCAACAACAACAACAATTTCCGGTGTTCTCCACCCGGGTAAGCGCGGAACATCTTCCTCTGATACATCATCACCATCATCTTCATTTTCCTCTTCATCCACAGACTGATTGTCATCAGATTGGCCATCTATTTCCAAAAGAAACCAGGAAGCATAAAATTAGAATAGGTCATATACCTTCACCCACGTGTGCACACACACACACACGCACACACATTTCATGAAAGAGTAACTAAACCCCTAGGTTTTGGCTGAGGTGGATCTAGGCTGGAAATTCAAAAAATGCATTGGAGCCCTGATCTCCTAACTCTAACCCTCTCCTAACTCTCCCTCAAACCTGATTCTGGGGTCCAATCTTCCTCACTGTCATTCTCTCCTCAAGCTCACTGTCCTCACTGTTGGAAGGAATTAGCCTAACTGCTCGATTTTGTTGCTGACAACCATAAAATGTTCGTGCATCCATTTCCTGTGAATAATAGTAGATAGTACAGCAAAAAAAAAAAAAGTTATGGTGATAACTATGCATCCCTGCACATCCATGAGCACATTATTGTTCAAAAGTGGTCTAACTGCACAATGTTACCCTGAGGCAACGAATGAAAAACTTCCATTTTAGTATATAAATAAAGACAAAAAGTGTCTTTACTGAATCAAATGTGTTTATTCAAATACTCATGCACATCACATATATTATTTATACAAAGTTATTTAAATTTAAACATGTTAAAAAGTGAAATTTATCATACCTTCTGCTAGCAGTGTGTCCAAGCCAGCTATGGTCCCAAAATGGATGCTCCACCGCCAGACGAAAGGTCAAACCGACGCCCACCTCAAATTTCATTGGTCACAGACTTATCATCAGACTTTTGATTTATTTTAAAAAATAATAAGGGGCGGTGTCTGAGCCAAAATAGCGGTTTGTTGCCCGAGGGCAACACCATGCCATAGAGGGTTAAAACAGTACTTGAGTTCATGTACTTCCCACCACTGTAGGAATGCTGTCTAGTATCTAATCACAGCTGGTGTCATAGATTTTTGTTGATACCAAAAGTTTAAGATAATTATTAAACATTTTTATGAAAAGAAAACAGAAGGGCTTTGATTTAAAATACTTAGATATGTATGTATTTCATATTAATTTGGCATATTTCCAGAAATACATACAAATCAAATTGGAAAATGTATTTTATATTTATTTTATATAGACTTTAAAGTGTTCAGGAGACATAAAGAGGACATTTCCTTTCCTCTTCCAGCCTTTATAGGGCTCGTGCTTTCTCTTTAGAGAAAGCGAAGGAACTTGGTGACAGAAAGAGAAAAGGATGGATGAAGAAACATAAAGACGTAGGGAGGAGGGAGTTTGTGAAAAAAACAATGGTGGAGGAAGATAGAGAAAGATGAAAAGAAAGAGGAGGGTGGGGTGAGGTACACACACTCTTGCTAACTTCAGGATTGGGGACGATAGCTATGTTAGCTGAACGGAGAGGTTTAAAATTAGCTCTCGTAGCTAACTAACATAATTACAAGGTTGAACCAAGCTTTGCCAGTGACTGTACACTGTAAAATGTTGCTGCTTCATTATCATTACATATTGTTATATATTTTCGTTCATGTCTTATTTATTTATTTATTTATGTTTATTTATATTAATTGGTCGTAATTATCCTATTAGTCTGTGGTATTATGAATTATTTTGAAAGTGTAACCGGAAACTGTATTATTGTTGTTCCTCCTGGACGTTCACACGCTCTTTACGTCTTTACGTCAACGTAACGGCTCTATGACAAAGCGAGCCGTGAGGTAGTGGTCCCCGAAACATGTCTCTTATCCCCCGGGCTGGCATGCTGAAAATGACCGGGGATGGGAACCTCCCTGCCGCCTAAATCAGCGACTTGCGTTACTGCAGCGACTCAACCGGAGCGATAAAACAAACAGAGGCGACAGGGCTCTTTATTTATTCAAGAGAAGATGGCGGAGTTTTCGCCCGTCCTGCCGATGCGGGATGGAGGAGGACGATTTGGCCAGCCCATCTTCCCTCGGTCCAGGTCCGGTTCCGAGTCGGAGAGCGAACTGTCCCAGAGCCTGGCCCGGACGAAAATCCGGTCGTACGGAAGCACAGCTAGCGTCACGGCCTCTCTGGGGGAGAAATACATAGAGCATCGGGTTACAGACACTGACACCCTGCAAGGGATTGCTCTGAAATACGGTGTTACGGTAAGGTTTCCACACAACCACTGCAGTGTTAGTGTGAGCTCTGATCTGAGGGGAGGTGAAGGCAGTTTTAATTCATTTCATCAGTCCTCACTGACAGATGAGAGGAGACAACGCGCCTGTTTAACATCATGTTTACTTTGTATTCATTCGTGTCAGGGTCAGTCTGTAAAGTCACATCATGTGGCAGAAGTGCAGAAATATCTCATGACAGCTCTGAATATGTGTAGACTGATGCTGCAACAGTCAGAGCTCTGTAGAAATGTTGCATCGTATTGGCCTATTAAAGGGGATTTTGGTCCACCACGTACTACTACTACTACTACTTCTGTATTTCACTTCATCTTGTGGGAATTGGTGCTTACTTCTTGATTTAACTTTCAATTATCCAACATGTGCCAACACCAGTGATGTGCAAGTTGTAGAGGTGGAGAATTGAGGCACAGTGTTCAGTAAGAGGGCTCAGAATTGGTAGTCATGCTCCTGCAAGCACCAACAAGTCAAAGCAGTCTAGACCACTGACTGAAAGAGAAAGGTTTGTCAAGCTTGCGTGTGTGTACATATCCTATCGAGGATGGATTACCAACCTTGCAAAGTCGCAACTGCCTCGGGCCCAAGTTCCCAAGACCCCCAGTGGCCCCCCAAAGCCCAGGGTTCACTGTACGTCAGGTGGGGGGAAAAAAATTGGATAAAATGCACGTTTATTTGCACCCAGACAGGCTCGCATGATATGTTAAAACAATCGTGTTGCATTATTTTGACAGATACTACATTTGTGATATGACTCACAATTAGTGGGATAATCATTTTCCTTTTCACTGGAAACAAAACCTATAAAATTAATGACGCTATGACATTTGCTGTACCAAACAGACATGTTTTCTTACTAGATTTCTAGGCCAGGACATCTCTGCAGCACTACAGCGCCTGACTACAGTGCTGTTTTGTCACATATTTCACCTTTATCAAAAATGCAGCTTCTGTGATTTGGATTTTGGCCTCGATCATGTTTCAGTTTTGATAATATTTCAATCAATTGCTCTGGTCTACACCAAAATCTACCAAACCAAGGTCATAATTACCTCATCAACAGGTGTCCAGCAACAAAAATCATAGGGACCCCGAACAGGTTAACCAGCCAATCCTCCAGATACTTACAGAGACTGATTTTAAAAAATTTAGAAAAAAGTATTTCTTATCACCGTGAACACAGCGACCAAATGTAGTAGTACTAATGTACTAACTATGTAGTTCTGGAGAAGAAATTCAAACTCAGAATTTTAATATTTACAATATTAATGTAATAATACAAATTTAGAAATATATATATTTTCCATAAGTGAATAAACAAGCTGTTCTCAGAGGAACATAAGGTCCTCAGAACACTGTTTGAAGTTAGAAAGGTGGCAGGGTCCGCCACATATAAACAAAGTAAAACAGTATGAAATTGTGTTGTCGTTTAAGCTCAGTTTGTTATTCAGTCATGAAAACAAAGAGAGTTTGTTTATTTAGTTTGTTTGGGCATAAAAAAAAAACAGTCAATGAACTTACATGAACTTTCTCTTCTGATTAAAGTTTCTCCCCCAAAATTACAAAGTGCACCTTTAAAGGCACAGTATGTAAGAATTGGCTGCCTGTTGGATTCATTTTTAAAAACAAATAAGAGGCAGTGTATCACTCAAGTAACTTCTAACTGTGGCTGCCATTAGCTGGTTAGCTCAGTTAGCCATGCAGCTAACGGTCCAGACTTGGATCCTAGCACAGGATCTTTGGACCGGGACGGGCTGGGGCTAGCTGGTTAGCATGCTAGCTTCAGTCAATATCTCTGCACCACAATACACATAAGGTCATGACATAAAAACTGTTACTCCCGTTGTGTTGATTGTTGTAGTTTTAGTACATTTTTTAATGTTTTCTGCTAAAATAAAAGAGTTGGGGCCCTTGGGTGCAGGCAAAATGGAGAAAAGTTTACCATTGTACATGAGCATATACTACCAACACTGTAGTGATACAAAGCTGGTTGAAAAGTTCCTGTTTAAGTGCAAAGAATGAAAAGAAGGAAGGTGGAAGTTTAGTCACAGAAATGAGCCTATTTTAACCCCTGTTCTCTGTCACCCTGATGCACCAGATGGAGCAAATAAAGAGAGCCAACAAGCTGTTCAGCAATGACTGCATTTTTCTGAGGAACAGCCTCAACATCCCTGTGGTGTCAGAGAAGCGCTACATATTTAATGGACTGTCTCTGGAGTCTCCTGATGGGGACGGCGAAGCAGCGTGCCAGGAGGCAGACTCACCCTGTGTTGTGACGCAGGACATCGAGGGACCCACGCCTCCTCCCTCCCCGCCCCCTGCAGACTCCAAACCCCCCCAGCCAGAGGAGCTGTCAGCCAAAGACTTCTTACACAGACTGGACTTGCAAATAAAACAGTCAAAGCAGGCAGCGCGCCGGCTGAAAGAAGAGGAAGTGAGGTGAGGTGCTGAACTACCCGCAAACCAAACGGCTGCTTCTGTTTGTGTGTGTGTGCAGGTGTTTGGTCTTCTATCCACAGACAGAAGCTCTAATTGCAACATAACAACTTAAATACATTTAACTGATGAGTGGCTGTTTTATATTGACAGTTAGATTGTATCTAAATCCCATGAAATTATATCTCATTTAAAAAGTTAATATAGGTAATTAATCACTTGCCAGTAATTATCTTGCAGCATCCAGTCAGATGGTGTTAGTTCTTGGTATGATGGCCAACTGGTGCCCCACTAAAGTGAGGGATACCTGTCAGCAGCAAATGACGCTATTGCCTCCCAGTTTGGTACTGGTCACGAAGGGATCATCAATACTGAGTAGAGCCCGACCGATAAAGGATTTTTAAGGCCGATACTGATACAAATATTTGGTGATTTAAAAATCCAATATTCCAATATATCGGCCGATACATATATATATATATATATATAATAAAAAAAATCCAGAAATGCGTAACAAAACATACAACAGATTTCCATAACATTAGCTATTTGTAGTTATTTATGAGTCCTCACTGAAATAATATGATAATGATAATAATAATAATAAACTTGTTTGTTTTATTGTCACAACAGAACAGAGGAACATCAAATTTGTTTTTATCTTATTTTTTAAATATTCATTTATCGGCCATTATAAATGCAGATACCGATAGTTTGGAAAATGCCTAATATCGGCTGATAATATCGGCCAGCCGATATATCGGTCAGGCGCTAATACAGCGTTTAGTAGACAGGACAAGAACGTTTTCTCTGATAAAGTCCAGCAGCTGTAGTTATGCATCCTGGAAATATGCTTTGTTGTTTTGTCACTGCCTTGTCACCGTTCACAGCCCCATTTTTCACGTTAGCTGTGAAATGCGTACAGGGAGAGGTGCTCCGACTCTGATCCATGAGCTCAGGAGGTGAGAACAGAAACCAAATACAGAGAATGAAAAGTGTTCTGACAGAGGCAGGATCGAAGATAAGAATCAGGCATTTACTAATCTGCTGTACTAGTCAGATGCCATGTTATGCAACAGTCAGGTATTTAGAAAGGAGATTTGGCTCACTGAATCAGGCATGTCCTCCTGACACTGCAAGTTGAGACAGAGAACGCTCTCACGTCTGCTCAGTAGTGAGGTAGTAATGGACGCCTGGCTGGCAATGCACCCATTCACAGAGAAATAGGCTGTGTTGGTACTATCACTCCCGTCAGGACTGAGTCACACTGCAGCAGTTTCTTCTACAGACGCAGAGTATCAGCTGTTTCTCCCCTTCAGGCTCTCTGAAGTGTTTTGCTCATGCTGTTGTGTTTCAGAGGACACAGGCCGTCCTGTAGCAGCCGTTGATTTCCTTCCTGTGGGTAACACAACCTAACTGGTTTGACAGCTGAGCTGGCATCAACTGTCCTTTCTGTCTGATTTCTGTTATCACTGCTGGTCTGAAGACATGAGGTATTACTTATGTCCAATTTCTCCTGATAGAATTAAAGACTCTTAACATTAACAGCAGTGCTGGACAGCAGCTAAGTACATTTACTATTATTAAGTACAATTTTGAGGTACTTCTGCGTATTTCCATTTTCTGCTACAATATGAATCTACTCCACTGCAATTAAGAGGCAAATATTATGCTTTTTACTCCACTACAACAACTCTGATCACTAGTTACATTACAGATTTAGCACTTTGTGTGAGTAACAATACAAAATATAATAAACAAATACATTTTGATGGAATATGATCGTCTAATTTACTTACAAGCTGCTCAACTATATGAAGTAGTCAAACCACTGAGGCCAGCTTCAACATTAAAGTTATGACCACATTTATGAATCAATAATTAAAATGCAATAATGTACGTTATTCTGAAATTTGCCATTAGACCGATTATCCAATCCAATTGTTTTTATTGTTATCAGATTGCTGATAAAATAATTTAGAAATGTGCTGCTTTGGCCGAGCACCCTCCTGTCTGTAGTCACCAGCCTGTGATCTCACTGAGTCTCCTGCCTACAACACGATCTGATTGGTTAAAAGGCACAAGTGATAGCCTGGCTTGAGTAAATTATACAACATCCCATCACTGGTTATTCTAAATCTTGACAGTCTGACACAAGATTTTCCTTTTTGCTGCAGATGTGTATCAGCTCCAAATATCGGTGATCTCCTCTCGTCTGCCTCGTAGTTCACACCTTATCATATCTCTATAATTCAACCTTCACTGTTTTCCTACATTCATTAAAAATCTTAACATTCACTAGTCATTTTGTCCTTTTGATCCAATTTTCAACCTTTTTTATTTTTACATGAAAAAACTACAAGGAATCGTCATGGCAACTGTGTTTATTAACTGTCATTACTCGTCCGTGTTTGAAATACAACTACATACTCTAAATACTCTCTGCCAGCGCAAGTGCAAGCATTTCATTTTTATATAAGCACTGAATGAACATCATGTCCTATGAAGTTTAGCATCACGTGCCAGTAACTCTAGACCGCGTCTTGTTTTACAAAGCTGCAGATTATGCAGGACAAAGTTTTTCCTCTTTAAATGTTTACCTACCAGCTGAGGCAGAGCCGAGCTTTGTGTCTGACTGCGGCCACAGCGGAGGCCGGCCGGCCTGTGGAGCTGTTGTGTGTTCAGACAAACAGAGACACACTTCGTTGTTTCCACACATTCCCAGAGCAAACATGGACCGCACGCCTGTCTGGAGTGACACAAGCCACAAACCACTTAAGCTGAACTGGAGGGACTAGTTGACTGATTGACACTTTTTTGTAGAAAATCTTTGCAGTCAAATTGTTTTCATTGAAATTTTCCACTTGCACCATGTAGTGTGACATGTATCCGTACTTATATTTTGGTGCCAGCTCTGCAGTATACGTGTGTAGTTATCTCAGTGATTTTTCATCCCTGAATTGTTAAAACACCAGAGGAATAACGTTGGAATAAAGTTCACTCTCCACTAGACTCCTGCAAGAAATGACTGAGTTGGGAGTCTGTCGTTCTGATGAGCGGCCTTATAAAGACCAAACAGCGCTCGGCTCTTGTTAGCGAGTTCTTCTGAGTGTGATCCTGTCACGCCTCAGGATGTTTTCTAGTCCAAGAGTAGAAAATCAATAGCTCTATGGCAACATTCTTCCAGCCTCCTGCCTTCACTTTTCTCTCTCCTCTTCACTTTTTTTCCTGCTAGGTCATCGTGCACAACCTTCCTCTCCATCCTCTCCATCCTCTATTGATTTTGATCTTTTTGGTATTTCTTTGCCTAATTAATTGTAACTCTTGGGAGCGAGACTGTTTCTCTCAACCTTGTGAATAGTTTGAATATATTTGACCAGCAAAGTATTTCTTCTAAATGAGAACTCCTGCACTTCTGAAGAACTGCAGCTCTTCTAAAGAGACTTTATTATCAAGCTCAAGGCAGTGTTGTGTCGTATACCTGGAGGCCAGATGAGCCTTCAGCTGTGACGGAGAACAATACGTCTCTTTGGTTGGCCTCATCCATTATTCACACACCTAGACGCTGCGGTGACCGGTTAAACCAGATGGAGAAAGAGAGGAAGAAAGTATGTGTGTGTGTGTCTGTGTGTGTGTGTGTAAAACATTTCCAAAAATGTTAAAGCTGTTCCATCTTCTTCTTCTCATTTCCAGGAGAGACGAGGAGGACTACACAGCCCCCACAACGTCATATCAGGAGATTTAAAGGAAAAGTCTGTTTACCTGAAGCCCTGCCTCAGACACACAACTGCTCTCTCTCTCACACACACACACACACGCACACCACACACACGCACACTACCACAGCCTCATCACTTGTTTTCCCTCCTCTTTACATTTTTGCTTTTACCAAACCACGTTGAAACAAAAGTGTCATGTTTGCCTTTTTATTTATTGATATGCAATTATGATGACGATGTATACGATTGTAGTTGTTTTGTACAGTTTCACTGGGAGACTTAAAGGGACAGTTCACCCCAAAAACCAAACGTACATTTTTCCTCTTATCGTTTTGGGCATATCATCTGTACAGATTAGAGCCTGACCGACATATTAGTTGGCCGATCACAGATGTATCGGCGTATTCTGTCATCCAATATGTGCCGATATGAAGGAGTTTTTTTAAGAGATTAAATGCCAAAAGACTCTTATGAAATTATTAAATTCCCAGTGAGGTTTAATGTGTCAGTACACTGATGTCATGGGAGATAATTTAGTTTGTTGTCAGACTGCCTCTGTTACATATCTTTGTCACAACTACACTTCAGGAATAATGCCAATTCAGAAATTGTTACTCCAATATCGGCATCAGTCCCAGGAATCAAGTACCAGTCGGGCTCTAGCAGAGACGTCTGCCTTCTCTCCAATATAATGGAAGTGGATGGCACTTTGCTTGTGGGGCTCCAAGCACCACCAAAATAAATTTGAAAATCCTCTTTCCAGAAATCATGACCCAGTTACTGGAGATAATCCACAGAGCTTGTTGTGAGCAGTTTCATGTAGGAACTATTTTCTACAGCATAACACTGCATCTAGTCATCGTGCTTGTGACAGAGCAGGATGTAAACATAAAGGCCGTCTCCTCGGCTGAGCTGTAACCATGAATGTATTCTTTAACTTGTTACAAGGGCGCAGCTCAGCCTCGCTTGCGATGTTGTCCAGTGGCAACTTGCGTTATTGCAGCGAACAATTCCCCCGCGGTCCAAAAAACATTAGAGATGTCTGTAAAACTGCTGAAAGGACACCTCGACCTGCGAACAAGGACAATCATGACTCTTTCTATTATGATTTTTTGTTCCATGGAGGTTTTTTCTTTTTTTATGGCCTTTTGAGTGCCATCTAGCTCCATAATATTCCAGAGCAGGCCGTCGTCTCTAAGGCCGATATCTCCAAAACTCTGCGACTCCCACTAAAACAATCAAATCTACTCTACAACGTATGTTTGATTTTAGGGTGAACTATCCCTTTAACAGCGCAGGGCAGCATCTGATATAAATAATATCTGAGCACACATGCCCATCCACTCATCATACGCTTCTGACGCTGTTGTACAGAACCCACCTGCTGCATACGTCCACACACACACACACACATACATACACACACACACACACAGCGCTAAGCAACTCCAGAAGGATTAGCTTGTACGACTTGCTAACAGCTTCTGATGTTCTTAATCCCCCCCTAGAATAGTATCAATGGAAAGTATATTCAGGCCTTCCTCATCAGTGTTTACCCCGTACGAGCACTCCACAAACAGAAGCGGTGGACGGACTCAAGCCTTCGAACATTTTGCCTCATAGAAGCTTTTTGTTTTTCTTTGGGAACAGAAAGGGACTGCTCTATTTTCGAGGTGTGAATGCATTATTTATATGTGTGGAGAACTGTCTATTACAGCTGTTTTACTGTGCTTTAAAGTTCTATTGGTTTTATTTGGGAATATGAGAATAAATGTGTATTTAAAACCAGATGCGAACGTCTCAAAGTGCTTCTTCTTGTGAGAAATGTCGATCGTTCTTCGGCGCTGCTGCGTCATCACAGTTCAGTACACAGATAAAGAAAAGGCAATGCTTTAATTGCTTTTAAACTTTAGGAAAAAATCACAAATATTTACATTTAAAAATACTTATCTTCTGTCTCTACAGAGATGGAAACGTTGCACTCACAGAGACATGCAGAGAGAGTTGATGGTACAGATGCAGCCCCCTAGCGGGCCCCAGAGGAACAACAGCAGAACTGAACAGAGGAGTACGGAGGGCACTGACATTATACACAACAAATATATTTTTTGGTAGAATAAAAAGCAAGAATACATTAAGATCTTACATATACACTGGAGAAAAAAAGAAATAGGCTAAGACAGGTTACACAGAATGAGTACAATTTGATATATGTGTAATGTTGTTGGAAACAGGAGTCGATGACGAAGCTACAGCATCATACATTCATTTCCCACAGGAGTCAGGTTGGAGTCAATGCCGGCGTTGGACATGTGAGTCGGTTACACAAAATACTTTGATTTCTCTCTCAGTAGTATTCTAGTGATTATTTCTCTGCGATCATGGCGTGCAAATGTAATCAGTTAGGTAGCTGTAAAGAGTAATTTCGCTGATTTGTTGATATTAAATCCCATCTTGATACATTTTTGGGAACGTCTGGGAGGGTGAACGAGTTCCCCTAAGCAGGTAGTTTTGAATACACAGTATATGTTTTACCATGCCACGGGACATAACTGTAAGTAGATGGGGTTTTGTTGTTGTCAGATTCAGTCCTGTGTTTTAGGAGGAGGGGCGATGGCGTTACAGGCTGCTGTAGATCCTCTTGATGGTGTCGCCTTCGTCCTTGGCGATGATGCCCTTCTCGATGTAGGAGTCGACCTGCTGGTCCATGAAGTCCTTCAGCTTGGACAGGTCGTAATCTGGGAAGACAAACACAGCAATGGTGGGTTCATGGTGAGATTCAAAGAGGAAGATCATGAGGCCGTGGCGTCTGGCAGGGTAGATCAGACATTAAACTCCAGGAGCTGCCTCTTCTTAAGACGCCACACCCAAACAAGCCATAATCTGGCACGGTAGTTCGTTATAAAGGAGGGATTAAGGTCAGAGTTAGCATGTCTGGGGTTAAGAAGATACCACATACAAGCATGATTTAAGAAGGTCGAAAGATCACGGTGTGGAAAATAAAGTTTACTCCATGTTTTCACCCACAAACCAGGGGCCTCATTACAAAAACTTCCTGAGACTGAAATGATCTCAGTTTCTGAGTTTTAGAAAGACAGCAACATGGTTCCTAACTGTATATAGGGAAAAAATGAGCTAATACAGAATTGTAAGAATTTTCTAAATCAGGAATCCTAAACTAGGATTGCACAGACCCTGTCATAAATTCAAAAAAGCTGCTCAAAATGGCAGCTCAACTGTTGTTGACCAGTACATCGATGTTAGCCTGCTGGAGAAACTAACGACAATGTTAGCCTGTTGGAGAAGCTAACATCGACGTTAATCTTTTAGAGAAGCAAACAAAGATGTTAGACTATTGGAGATGATACCATTGACTTAAGCCTGTTGGAGATGCTAACATTGAAGTTAGCCTGTTGGAAAAGTTAACAATGATAGCTGGAGAAGCTAAGATCAGTGTTAGCCTGGTGCAGAAGCTAACATCAATTTAAGCCTGTTTGAGAAGCTGACATTGATGTTAGCCCACTGAAGAAGCTATTATTGATGCTATAGCCTGTTGGAGAAGCTAACATCACTGTTAGCGTCACGTATGTTGGAGAAGCAAACATTGATGTTAGCCTGATGGAAAAGCTAATGATGACGGGTTACACCCCGCTTTTCCGAAACCCCGCTGTTCCGAAAATAGACTTCCATTCATCGTAATGGCGTGGTTTCCCATTTTTTCTAAAGACCCCGCTATTCTGAAAAGGCTATTGTGGAACCCCTGACCCTAACCATACTGGGAAGTAATTGGAACTTGAAAGTCGGCTTCGGAACAGCGGTGTGTCGGGATGGAGGGGTTTCGCAATGGAGGTGTTTCGGAATGTCAGGCTGTTCCCTGATGATGTTAGACTATCGAAGAAGCCAACATTGATATTAGCCTGTAACGTTAGCCAAATAAATAACCCTTTAACCTTTAATAGGACTTTGCTGATCTATAGAGCGCCATACACCTTTAAAAAAAGTTACCTTTTTTTTTTAAGCACCACGTGTATTCACCTTGCTCTAGACAAGTCAACATAATTGAACACACCATAAGGCCGCAGCAGGACGGGGCTATATTTAGAGATGAACTCAACCTAACTCTGTATTATCCATCATGGTAACAAATGAGTTTCAGAGAGCGAGCAAACAGCTGCTGCAGCACTCGTCCTCCTCCTCCCTGCTCCTACTGACTCTGAATAACAGAGGAACAGAAGGACAGAGGAGAGCCAAGAAGCCACAGAACGACTTCTGCGCCTACCTAACGACATTTAAAGAAATGTTTTTTTATTGCGCTGCTTCGAGATACAGTTGCTTCGCTGATGACAAACATGACGTGCGGGAGGGATTAACAAAATGTGATTAGAGACGGCACCGCTTCTCTCAATCTTGGCCGTGAGGCGCCAAGAGCCGAAACCAGGATGTCGCCTCTTTGTCCATCTGCTCCTCTGGCTAATCTGTGCAGTGTGTGGGCGAACACACACACATTTACACACACACACACACTGTGCTCGCTGAGAATGTCCTAATGGGTGCTTCTGGTAGAGTAAACACAATAAATGGCCCGTCGCCCACTCTGTTACTATGACACTGCTTGTTGGTTGAAAAGGCTTTTGTTCTCCTGCAGCTGTACTTTCTCCAAACAGACAGGATAATTTGAGAATAATGACGAGGTGACATTTTTAAGGTGGCACAATGAGTGCTAGAAAACTAGGTCCCGGTGGTGGATCATTTTAGCTGCTGAGGGAAAAGCTGGGTGATTGTGGAGGCACATTTAGACTCTCTGCATGTGCTCAGTCTGAGCTCATGTCTTCTGACACCATTATCTGTCTGTCTCCTCGGCCCAGATCACTGACAGGCGGGCGGGGAGGCCCCTGTCGTCCCAGACAACCACTCCACCAGAATGCTAATGAGGTGTCCTATATAGAGACCAGGTCGGAGATGAGCAGCGAACAAAACTTCCCCGCTGCTTTGGCCCCTCTGCTCCGGACTCTGCTGCGCTATAAGCTCAGCGTCAGCCTTTTTTCCCTCCTTCTTTCTCCTGTGTTTAAGATGCGCTCGAGTATCTGGGTCAAACTTTGTTTTTATCTGCAATGTCTCTGTCTTTGAGTTGTTTTTCTGACGCACCAGCAGAGGTGGACCAAAATAGCCAACTCAGATTTACAATTAAAATTTGCGAGTGCGCAAGTATAAAAGCACAAATGTACTTAAAGGTACGAGAGCTAACAGTGCTCATCATGCAGAGTGGCATGTTTCAGGAAAATGTATGTTATTATTGGTTCAATGACCGGCGTTCACTGCAAGGTCTCTGAGCTCTAACTGAGCTTAAAATATTACTCTGGTTCCTCTCAGTGTATTAAAATCCTAAATCAAAAATCATAATTCATCTGTTTGCAACTGTTTTACCTGATTTTTTTTATCTTGTATTTTGTGCTCATGTACTTATTTTAATTGTTTTCTTTCTCCTTACTTGACATCATTGTAAACGAGGACCAGCCCTCATTGATTTTTGAGCAAGTGACTTGTTTTACAACCTAAAATACAACTAAAAAATACATAAAATGGCTCCATACAGCTCATCTGGTATGAAAAAAAAATCTCTGGCAGCCCTGAGATCCAAAATTGAAAAGAAAAGATGTTATTTACACACTCTTAGAGCTAAAATCTTCACTGTAGTGGCTCAGCTAAAAGTGTTTGCGTGTCAAGGGTCTAAATTAAGTCTTTTCAAATTAATTTTGTGCTTCTGGAGACTTGAATTATGGCGCACAAGCTCTCTGAGCCATTTGCCCAGCTACATCCCATCAGCTGTTAAGCAGAATGCTATAACACTGTTTTGCTGTGAAGCTCCAGAAACGTCTTGTGGAACTTTTCCTTTAAAGTTAAAGCTGCTGAAGGTGGTTTAACTCTTTCATGTAGCTTGTCTGTTGGGTCGGCGTGTTGTGAACTTGCCTCTTAATTGTTGTGGAGTAGAAATATAAAAGAGTAGAAAGTACCTTAAATGTGTCAAGTACAGTCAGTGATGGAATGTAACTAAGTACATTTTTTTAGGTACTTGTACTTCACTTTAGTATTTCCATTTTCTGCTGCTTGATACTTCCACTTCACTACATTTTTAGAGGCAAATATTTAACTTTTTCTCTTTTCTCTACTGCTACTTAAAAACTTCAGTAACTAGTTACTTTGCAGAGGTTCTGCATCAGGGCAACAGTAGCATCTTTTAAAATGTATAAATCAGATAACTGATCGACGCACACAAATACTTTTACTTCTGATACTTAAGTACATTTAATATCAGATACTTAAAGACTTTTACTCTTCGTATGAGTGACTTTCACTTTTACTTTAAGTCATATTTCAACACAATATGGGTACTTTTTACTACACTGAGTGCAGTACTTGAGTAAATATACTTATTCTCTCCACTTCTGCTGACCAGTGAGTCACATATTGATCGGCTCAGATTAGATCCGACTGAACAGCAGTAAATATATAAATCTCACAAAACTAGAACGTTTGTGTGTGAGACGTCCCGCTGAGACGGTCGCCGGTGGACGGAAGGCCTGAATAGTGAGAACTCATTAACATTTCATCCTCTGCTGCTTAATTGAGCACCACTGGGCATTGATTTTACACAGTGGAGAGTCCAGCAGCAGGATCCTCCCGTTGTTGTGTGTGTGAAGCTACAACAGTTGTCACAGCTCTGACTGCAGACTGCTGCTTTTTCTGGGTCACTCGCTGCTTCTTCCTTTATGAGTCCTGACAGTTACAGTGTGTCTCAGGCAGCAAATATAAATACACACTCACCGATATTATGAATCTTGAGACTTTCATCACACAGACATGAAGGTCTGTTGTTGTGATAGAAGTGCTGATTATGCAGCAGGGCACACACACACACAGACAGTAACTGTTATGGATCAGGTAGGAGGGAGTAAATGAATGGACCTTTGTCTCCCAACAAGTGAGCTGTATCTCCGTTAATTAGGACAGACTCATCAAGAATGATCCATATTCATGAGCTGTGGAGAGAAGCATCCGTCCCGTGTATCCCACACTCATTTCAATTGCAAATCAGGGGCTGACAAAAGAGGCTTCAAATTTTCTGTCCCTCAGCACATCGCCTCCGACCTGCCTGCGAGCCACCGCGGTGAAGTGAGGAGACGAGGCTCTTAAAAACTCAAAGATGGCACAAACACAAGATTAAAGGTCTGCGTTCTCTCATCTATCCTCCACCGAGGGGCTGTTTCTCACCATCTTTGCCTTCTTCTTTGCTGTGTTTCTTCAGCCACTCGATGTTCTTCCTGATGGCCTCCAGATAAGTCTCTGACTTGCCGGGCCGATCTGGGAACAGACGCAGAGAGAGAAGAAAATCATGAAAGTCTAACTCTTTTTTAGAAAGCGGAGAATAATTGAATTTCCTTTAACTTCTTCTGTGGTACAATGGCACTCAGAGGAGCATAGTTTCCCTCCGAAGAGCAAGTTAGCGCTATCTTAGACTTATCAATTATTTACACCGCGTAATTTTCCTAAAGCGAGACTTGAGCTTTATCTTTCAAACTTCAGCAGCGCTGGGAACACGCTGGCAGCCAGGGTTGTACTTTTATATTAAACTAGAAGCACAATACTCTCACTGCGGAGGAATGTTTGCTACAGTATGTACGTGATATCTACAGTCTGAGATGTATATTGACATCACTGATCAAGATCAGACTGTTGCTCAACCGCAGATTACATTTGGATTATAATGCACGGCCCTCAAATTTCCATAAATCTTGTTATGCAAGCTAAACTGACGTTACTCAGGATTTAATTAATGTCCTGTTGAAATGAATTCCCTGCTTGTAATCCTGCTCTACATTTCATTCTCTTTTTCCTTTTTCATGCGAGTGTGTTTGTGTGGATTAGACTGATGAGCTGCTGCAGTGCAGTGTACAGTGACAAAGACTAACGGCATCCTTCCTGTGAGTGTTATTGGACTGGCCTAGTTCAGGGACGAGCAGGGACTTAACTATGATTGGCTGCACGGTGTTTATTTCCTGTCAGCGCTGCTGAGGCCAAACAAGAGGACTGAAAAAAGGTCACGGCTGTTACATTCAAACTGATTTTCACTGAAGTGGAGCGAAGAATTCAACGGATGTGTTTGGGATTTGCTACATTTGAGGATTCTGAATTTATTTGAGACATTTGACACAAAACAAAACAATAAAAAATGATAGAAAAAAGAAGCAAAACATACAAAAACAAAAAAAATGGGTCATGCAAATTACAAGGCACATTGTTTATCATAATTGAGGGGCAAAACGGTAAAGTTATTTAAAATGATGTTCGAAAACTAAACTAAACAGAAAGCTATCATGCCCCCTCAGGGCATCAGGGGTGGGTGGTGGACTGACTGCTCTCAGTTGACGGCTGCTCCTCCTTGGTCGAGTCTTTCAGGTTCTCATACTCCTTCTGCATCTTGGCGGCCTCCGCCTTCGTGTTGTCGTCCTCGTCCAAGATTTTTCCTAAAGCAAAGAAAACAGAACACAGAGCATTACAAATTGTTGCTCGGCCACTGGTGCTGTCGGGGACTTTGGGGAAAAAACAAACTGATTCCATAAAAGTTGGGACGCTGCGTAAAATGTAATTAAAAGAAAAATCCAATGATTTCAAAATCCTATTGTGATCTATGTTTAATTGAATACAGTACCAAGACGAATATATTTCATGTAAAACTGAACCTTACTGTTTTTTTTCTAAATATACACTCGTGGATTGAATCCCTCCAACATGCAAAGTGAGAAGAACCACAGCTTCAGAACTTTTTTTTTTTCCAATCGGAGCTGTATTCTTATTCCAGACTAATTCATATAAATTAACATGTTATATATTGTTTGTTTAATCTATTTAAAACCTGAAGTTGTCTGTGGGCAGTGACTTCCTGGAGACTCAACTGCTCCCACCCAAGAAACACTCTGGCACATGACCCCCAGTAAAACACTGAATTGACATTTTTACATTTAAGCTTGATTAAACAAACACTATAATGTGGTTGTAGCTGAGCTTTATGTGGATCTTCTGAGAAAACCAGGCTTGATGTTTTGACCTAAGATGAGCTAACTGGCTTTTGGCTGTAGCTTCATATTTAATGGACAGATTTGAGAGTCAAACTTTCAGCCAGAAATCAAATGAGCATATTTACCCAAATTATGTTCCTTTAAAGGTGAATTTAACTCCCTTGAATCTGTCTACTTGGGAATTATTCTTTTGTCCCGTTTTGGTCCCACATCTTTCTATTTCATAACTTAAAAAGGTGCATAATAGGAGGCACAACGCTGGATATTTGCCAATATCCAATATTTTCCAACTCATTCTGACTGATTGCCAATGCCAACACTGATATATGCGCTTGTTTTTTTCCACCTATTTCATCAAGTCTCTCCTGAAGTGGACGTAACACATTATTCTGCCGGCTCTTATCCTGGTGGCTGACTGACAGATGCTGACACAGAACGATTTTCACCGGGAAACACCATTTAGTCAATTGTGTCATCCTCTCGGTCATATCGGTAGACATTTTAATTTCAGGCTGATGCCAATATTTCATTTTACAACCTTTATTGGCAGATACTGATGATTAACGATATTATCGTGCATTCCCAGTGAGAAACTTAAATAGCTTAAAATACACTGGATCATATGCTGTTGATCACCAAGTCTTTCTGGTCATTAGATTATTTCTTGAGATGGAAACATGACAAAAAGAAAAACACATTTTGCCTTTACTTGCACAGTTAAGTCTCTGCAGCTCCGCATAGCTTAATATGCTAATTACGTCTGACCACGTTGAATGAAAGTGAGTCATTTTATCGATGTGTGAAATGTTTGGAGGATAACTTGTGAGGCTGTTTACCGTTGGGTCCGATGAAGTCAGGAGGCCCGAGAGACTTGCCCAGCTTGTTCTTGGTCTGCATGGCTATCATAGCATCCAGGTTCTCTGTGGGCGAAACAGGCCAAACATTTACTTTAGATCTGATCAGCATTGTGTCGTCAGCTCCCCGTACAGACGATGAATGAAAAGCTCTTAACCTTTAAAAAGGCCCATGCTGTTCCTGTGTGACTCAGAGGGTGATTAGCATTAGAAAAGGGCTCCATCTAATTAATGGAAAGGAGGCTCGACAGTATGACGAGAGCAAAAAACCAAATCTTGTTTTTTCCATCATCTTTTTCGAGGATACAGCCTCAGAAATATAGGAATACTTTATCCACTAGTGAACGAAAAGTCTAAAGAAACAACCAAATGTATTTTGTTTGTGTTGACAGACTCAGCTTGTGTTACACAATTAATACCACGGGTTACACTTTCACAACGAGATTAGAGAATTTAAAAGACCCCATACAGCCGGGGATTGACACAAACAGATCAGATGGTTCAAACAGACCCAAGTTAAGTGACAACTGATCCTCTGTGGATTAACAAAGAGGTAAACATTATGTTCAAAGAACAGAGGAGGCAGATGTTCTGTAGATACACACACACCCCAGAGATCAGCTGAAATTATAGAGACATCAGATCCTCTATATCAAGTTCAACAAACACATTAATTCCCCCAATGAAGCATTTAGAGGAACAATTTAAACACTTTATAAATGGATTATACTTCACTGTAATCTAGTTGTAGCAGCTATAAGGACAAGTGTTTATACTGATACTAAAGTAAACATGTTAGATCCACATTACTGATGATTCTCTATCAAAAATGTAATTGTGTTGTCAAAGTACCAACAGTCATCACTACAATAATGTCACAATATCGACAGCGATGTATTTGGCTAAAAATATTGTGATATTTCATTTTGTCACCCAGTCTTTAGATTTGTTAAGTGGCTTTGGAAGAAATTTCAAAATATGGAGAAATATATTGTGAAATGTGATGTAGCCTAAAAATATTGCAATATTATTTAAAGCCATATCACACAATTACAAGTTAGAGTGGAGGAAGTGTTTATTTTATTAGTGGCATTTAGCAGCGTGTTTGTAGATCGCAACCCCCTGGTGGCTGCTGAAAACGTTAAAAAAACTCAGAAAGTCCTCTCTAGAACAAGTGTTTGATTTGTATCTGTGTTCTGGGCCACTGTAGAAACATATCAGTGCAACATGGCAGACTCATGAAGTTATTATTCAGGACTGGATACAGCGGCGCTGCTTAGCTTCGCTTCCAATTCTGCCCAGTGGCCACTCGCGGTATTGCAACAGTAATTCCCCTGCGGCCCAAAAAGCATTTTCACCACAGAGCACTGTATGAAAGAGACGTCGATACAACTATTGACAGGACACCTCAGACGGCACACAAGGTCAGTTATGACTCTTTCCATTATGATTTTCTCATTCATGGAGTTGTCATCACAATGTAAAGTCTCAGGGCGGGAACTAGCTGGTGTGGCCACCGTGAGACACTCTCCTGCAGATATTGAGTGGGCTGCACATCCAGGAAGAAAAATCCAGGAGCTAGAAAACGCTTCTGGAGTATGAAAGCAATTCTTGTTTGACTAAGTAGACGTCATCTTTACATTCAGTATATAGTTCTTCATATTAATCTATGAGCAGACCAGCTCCCTCTGAAGATATAAAAGACTCATTCTAAGGGGAAAAGATGATTCTTAGTTTCAGGTGATTATACACTAATAAAAACATAATTATGAATATTATATCCCATTTCTGCCGATAGATCCTCCTAAATCCTACACACTGAAACTTAAGGGGAGTTTGACGTGGTGGCAGAATATTAGAAATGTGGATATCAGGACACGAGGACAACAAGGAGATAAGAGAAGCGGGAGAGGCGCCGAGACTGAGCATCAGGGAGTCTCACAATTTCCCCTTTCATCTAGATTCACTCCAGCCTGCTTTCATTTCCTCTCTTATTATCTAAGCATCTCACTTTCCCTTTTACTTTCTGTGTATTCAGGCTGCCTCCTCCCACCTGTTGCTGAGTGGAGGCCTATTATTTCATCCATCTGCCCACACAGACACACTCACACACACACACACACACACACACACACACACACACACACACACACACACACACACACACTATCTGTCTTGGGGCTGTATCACCCTCAGGCAGATTAGACTTGATTGACAGCTGTGTGTGTTCAGTTTTATACCTGGGTGACTCATCGGAGCATCGCGGGCAGCTGGGGGAGGAAGGGTGGAGGTGGAGGTGGAGGGGGCATTAACATGTTGCTAGGCGATGGTGAATACTGTCCACTTATCTCCTAACAACCTATACGACATAAGAGGCTGCCTAGGAAACTGATGTCTTGTGTAAGCGTATATGCCTGTTTTGTTCTGGTGTGCAACGTCAGCAGCGGCCATTCGCTCCGCTTTAAGAGACAACAATGACCAGAGCGGCTGCTGCCAGCGGTCATCTGAAGGAGTATTGATTTATCCCGCTATAGCCTGCACGGGTAACTTGATCACTGCTCTTTTAGCAGGACATGCGCATCGTAAACCTAATCTGATTAGTTACACAATTATATTTCTGATTGAGGTTAAGGCTGAAACAAATAGTTGAATGGTCAATAACCAGAAAATTAACTGGTTTCAATTTATTATTTAGTCACACAATGTTAAAAACCCCAAACGTTTTTTGGTTTAAAGGAGACCCATTATGCTTTTTCCCCTTTCCTTGGTCAAAGTCCGCACTAACAGAAGCTCTCATAAAATGACCGTGATGTTTTATATCACTGAAAATTGTATATTTTTCCACTGCTGGATTTAATGGACATAATCTTTGGCTCTAGAAACTTGTGGTGGTCAGTTTTTTCATAATTGTAATGTGAAATGACCGGAAAATTCAGGACAACATTGATTAATCGACACAGTAATCAATAATAAAAATAATCTTGCCATCCTAGATACAACTACATGTATAAAAAGAGGAGATCTTTTCTATTTTTTCTGTCTGAGACTGAAGCTGTTGGGTCTGGGGCATGCTGAGGCTCACACACACACACACACACACACACACACACACACACACACACACACACACACACACACACAGATGACAGCTGTCCCTTACAGGTGACTGACCTTTTCCACTGGCTACTGATGTGATGGCCAGCCATAAAAACGGGGCTGGTTATATAGGGTGCCCCTGACACTAATCTGTCTGTACAGGCTTCACACTCCACCGCACACGCTGATAGGCAACATTAGCTCGACTGAACACACAGAACGCAAGGCAAAAGCACATAAACCACACAGAAAGAAATGCATGTGTGCTAGTCGGCAAATGATGGGAGTGAGACTTTGATCTTTCACTGTGATGTTTTCTCTTCAACATGGCTCGAATCAATATCAAACCATTATTAATATATAGCGTTGATATAAAGATAGAAACTGGGCTTCAAAGCAATAAACTGTGGTACACTGTAATGCAGCACATCAGCGCGACCGTTTGCAAGTGTAGAACAAAAAAATCAAAAACCCTTCTCGCTAGATTATTTATAAATTACTTGCTCAACATTAAAGCATACTTTTTACTCTTCAACCTGCCTGTCTCTGTGTCTGTGTTTAAGTCCTTAACTGATTAACTGTGACAAGACTAACTAACTGAGCTAAATAATCTAGCAAACATTACAGCTTTTAACAGCACTTAACAGTCTTGAAATGTATGAGGGACCAGGAAAAAGTCCCATAAATTCCCATCTTCAAGGACCTATTAAAGGATTCCATGTTTCACGTTCTGTCAGTGAATGCACCGGACTACAGATAAACGATGTTTGTGTTGTGTCATGTCTTACCGAGATAGGACACTCCCTCCTCTGGCGTGATGGTGCCGTACTTCACCATCATCTTAACAAAGTCAATCAGCGTCTTCATGATGGTGATCAGTGTCTCTCTCTCCTGAGTGTCTTGGTCTGCAACAGCAAACCAGAGTATGAATTGAAAACCAGGATCAAACATCGACGCTAATTGGCTTCCATGCAGTGAATGTTACCACATGGTGATCGACTGTCGGGGTTATAATGATGGGATTATAAATAATTACTCGTTATGTGTGTGTCAGCACTTCAGAGGAACTTCTATCTCTTGGTTGACGGCTGCAGTGACGCAACGATCCAAAATGTCACAGTGCCCCCGTGGTGCGTTTGAGTTCTCACCTGAGTCGAGGCTCCTGAGCAGGCGGTAGAAGTTGGGGAAGTACTGCAGGTCCTGGAGGCCGTCTTCAGGGCGCACCTCGTTGCCCTCCTCAGCATCTTTGTCCCAGGTGTTGGCATCTGCGTCACCCTCCTCTTCTTCTGCGTCTCTGTCCACCTCGTCCTCAATCTCATCGTCATCTTCTTCCTCGTCCTCGTCGCCATCGTTATAGCGGCGTCTGGGTGAGTCCCATGTGTCCTGGAAATGCCAGATTTTTATTGTCATTGTTGTTACTCTTATGATTGTTGTCATACTATCACTTTGTTGCAGGTTTTTACCGTGTTTGCGTCTGAGCCCTGGTCGTCCTGCTCTCCCCTGGTTTCTTGGTCGTTGCTCTCGATGTCCTCGATCTCGTTGTTCTTGGCGTTTTTGGTGATGAGATCCTGGAGAGCCTCGGCCACCTGGTACTCCAGGGTGTCCGCCTGGCTGTCTGTGATCTACAGAGAGACACAGAAACAGAACAATCGTGCCTTTAACAAATGTGCTAGAAAAGAACAACATGCGCTGATGACAACCCTCCGTCTATCACACATTGATCAGTGAGAAATCCATCTCAGGGAGCAATTTGGCCACCGCCAGACTACTTATTGAGTGTCATGAAAGCGCTTCACAACCGGAATCAGGGAACAGAAGACAATTTACACCTCTCTTACTCTCCCGGTGAGGAGGCAGGGCTGCAGAGAGACTTCCTGTTGAGGAAATGTCATGCGGCATGCTGTGTCGGACGCCATACGAGTACGAGCTCAGAACCTACCAGCCCAAGTTTGAGCAGTTTGGAGACGATCCGGTCGAACACCCCTCTGTCGTCCTCCTCGTAGATTTTGTTAGCTATCTTTTGGACGATGTCTTCTGCCGTCAGCGGAGTGCCGTCGACCTGACGGAAGCTCTCTGTGTCATCTGAGACAAGACAAAAGAGATAATGTCAATTTTTTTAAACATTCTGAACGTGCTTCTTAGCTGGGTGCAGGTGTCTCTGCTTTAATTCTCCATCTGTCTCACTTTTATTCAGACTTTTCTCCAGTTTTAACAGTCAAACAGCATACAACTTTTATATTTCAAGCTTGTTTTCTTCCGCAGGACCGAGCAAGAAGTGTACAATTGTTACAGCTTGACTCTTACATAACAGTCCCCACTGCTTTCCAAGGTCCACACACAATCAAAATGAGCAGTGCCAGAATACTTCTGCCTGTATTGGCGGGCTGAATCATCGCCGATGTACTTCACCTCCAAACATTTATTTCTGTCGCACTCCAGGAACTGAGAAATGAAATACAGAGCGCTCTCGCCAATTTTAGATGTAGCGTAACCCGAAGAGCTGCTTGACATTGCCGGGGCCGACCCCGGGAGTCGATGAAGCGTAGCACTCAGCGAGCTGAGTCTGAGTCACCTCGGCTCAGAGTCTCTGCTTTGGGCTGATGATTGGATATCAAATTACGTGCGTATGTGGAGAAATGTGTGCTGATCTGATGAAATCTGTGGATACGAGGAATCTGTAGGTTTCAGCAAATTGATTGGAGTTTGAGTGAACGTGGATTCAAATGTAACTGAGGGGCTGTTTTTGATGAGAGGAAATGAGGACGAATGTTTAATTGAATGTGATTTCTTAGATCAGTCAGGAATCTTTTTCTTTCTTCAACATCATATGGGATGCAGATGAGATATGATTGGTTGGTGTCTATGAGAAAAACCCAAGACTTACACAGGATATAAAAGTCTCCTATGAAGAGCAGTACATTAGCTTCAGCTTTCACAACTGCAGTCTCTGAGGGCGAGAGGATAATCTTTCTCTCTTGCGAGCACGTGTCCTGTCTTTGACTCTTTCTATCTGTCTCTGCTTATCCCCATCACATGCACGTGTTTTCTCTGTCCACTCTTTCTTAAAATGTCTGCCCGGTGGCCCAACAGTGACAGACGGAAGCACAGGACATGAGGCCTGCCCTTGTGGGTCAGACAAGCAGAAAGACTCAGACCCAACGGGGGGCTGAGCAGCTAAATCACAGCACCTTTACGAACAAAGGTGTGTGCGTACCCGGGTACTTGCCGTAGTCCATCCCGTTCTTGGTGGAGTCGTAGTCCTCAGCCAGACGGCGGCTCTTGGTGGAGTCTGATTCATCTGGGACGTACTGCTCCTCCTTTTTCAGTGGCACCTCCTCAACGGCCTCCTTTGACTTCTGGCCATCGGCCAGTGACTTCAGCACGGTTAAGTCATCAAGGTCCTGCTGCGACTCGGTGTCCTTGGATGAAGTGGGACGCTGGCTCTCTGAAAGGCAGCACAGACAATATGAGCAAACTGGAGAAATGCATGCGGTGAAGACATCACCGTGGTTCTCTTTACTGATGAAGCCTGTTTTACTGGAAGTGCTGCAACATGAACCCACTCAGCAGGCGGATATAAAGTCTTTAATTGATTGACAACGAGGTTTCCTCTTACCAGCCGACTGAACTGCAGCCTTCACGCTGTCCGCCTCAGCAATCTGGGGAAATGACGAACAATAAACTCATAATTTCCAGTCAGGATGTAAACTGATTAATAATGTCTGCCGGGCTAATGAACAGATTGTTTGACGAGTGACAATAAAGAACATTGGGCCGGATATTGGAGGAGAAATCAGCTGTGGGGCTTACCTGCTCTTGTAGTGGCCTTTCTTCTGTCAGCTGTCTGTTGTACACAGTTTTATCTGCAACAGAGGAGATGAAGCAGAGTTTATTATTTAAAAACAGACCCAGATGTTGGAGTTATGGATGCAAATTGCACACAGATAACCAGGCTATGACAAGATAAAACAAATCTCTGACATTTATTTCAACTTTGATTGATTGAGTTCTTTGTTTTTCTTGTTATTCTGTGACATTTCCTGCTCTCGGATTTATGTGATCACTCCTGCTCTCCCAACTCAGCACCGCAGCAGAGGCAGAGCTTAATCGGATTATCAAACAAAAGATTAAACTGCGGCGAAAATAGACCACAAGCGGCCATAACATGCGAGCAGCCAGCCAGTGCTGGGCTGGAGATGAACTTTAAACACGCTGCTTTTTCTTATATTCTGTGTTAGTCAACAGGTTTACAGCTGAAATTAAATCGGAGTTACTGAAACAAACAATAAAACATTATAAAACCTGACAAACTGAATTGAAGAGAAATCCCTTTATTACTCCTTTAACTCCCCATGTGTGGACTGTACAAGGTGTACAACTTGTATATAACCAATTTTTTAATGTCTAATAATGAGTTCATCTCGTATAGTCTCTGTTTTTAAATTCCCGGCACCATGTGAGCTGAAAAGAGACTTTTATGAGCCTTTTGCGCTTTAAAATCTTCTTTTATAAATCACAGAAACAGCTCGTTTCCTGCAGGATTCTTGCACAAACGCTTTGACACTTCAAGACTACTACGATGAATCTTTAGTCGCACGGCAGAGGCGACGTCCCACTCACCGTCCGCTGAGGCTGTAGGTGTGGGGAAGGCAGAGATCTGGCTCACTACATTCAGGACAAGAAGATGGAAAAGGACCAAAAGGCCGACGGATTTTGACGCCATGCTGAAATCTCGGGTCGTCCAGGAGGAAGATATATCCCGGCTCTTTGTGGTGTGCTTCCCTCCCCCAGAAGAGAAAGTGCTGAATGTGTGGACAGCTCCGCTCCGCCTCGCTCCGCTCCTCTCCGGCCGCCCGCTGGTGCTGAATCTGCCGCGCAGGCTGCGCCCTGGGTAGCCGCTCTGTCAGACGCACCGGGGCGGGGAGGGGCCGGACAAATCTCCGCTGTGCACTGGAGCTGTTGACGAGCCGCGGTGCTGAAACCAGGTCACCTCTCTATAATTACAAGCAGATAAGCTGGGAGGCTCTTCAAGCCCCGTGTGAGCTACAGCGTCACCTGCCAAGCAGTAATAGAGCCCACTACAACAAGACCTGCCCCCTCGTGTCTTCACCGAGGAGGAGAACACTGCAAGAAGTGTCCGTCTTAGCAAGACTTGCTCATTGTTGATCAGGGGAAACAAATCAAAGGCTATGCCATGATTTCAAGAGCCAAGAGATCTCAAATTAATTCAGATTTTGCTTGAAATAAGTTGAATTTCTTTGGGTGCTACAGTGAAAAAATCCCCAGAAACAAGTGAAGGACGCCATTTTTGGGTCATTCCATGAAAACGTTACATTTTTATATCCCCAGCCTCTACAGAAGAATTACACATGAGAAGCACTTCAGGCTTAATTTCTTTTTTCATATTTTATGGCAAAACAAGAGGTTATTTGAACAATTAGGCTACCGCCTCTTGGGTCATCAATTTATCAATGTTTGTTTTTGAATCAGTTATTTCACAGTCCGAGCACCCAGAATGTCCCCACGGTCAAAAAACCATGGTCTCTACCATTTCAAATGCAGAAATATACATAACTATCAACTTTATGATAGAAATGACATTAAAACATAAAATTCCAAGTGAATATGATAAAATATGTAATGAAGGTCATCCTTTTGAATCAAAATCCCACTGATGACATCACTTTACTCCATTTGACCTATTCCCAGAAGACCCATGAATAATGGATAAGATAAAGTCCACTGTCTCTTTTCAGTTCTAAGAAATTTTAACATTTATCTCAAAATGTCATGAGAAGCTTTTAGTCACTGGTGTGACCGACTTTATAAAAAGTCAAATACAAGTGGACTGAATGACATGATTTAGTGAGTTTTACATGATTGACAACATGTGTTTTGAGTTCCTGTAGCAGCCATTTTGTAAAATGCATTTTTCATGAATATTGTTACTGGTGTTACCGTCACTGGTTTTACCTGCCTTATGGGTAAAACCATCTTAAAAAAAGATAGAACAATCACTAAGCTTTCATTTATGTGTATCCATAGAGTCAATGAGTTATGGAATTTTAAATATCAGAAAAAGAAGTCAGTTTTCAGACATTGTGCCTTCCCAAAGTGGTAATTTCTGTAGAATGACCCTTTTAACCCATAACATTATTAAAGGTGCACTATGTAGCTTTTCTGAAGTAATTTTAATCAGAGGAGAAAGATCTTCATTGACAGATTTCTTCATGCCTAAACAAACTAAATAAATGTTTATATTTGGCGGACCCTGCCACCTTTATAGCTTCAAACAGTGTTCTGGGACCTTATTTTCCTCTGAGAACAGCTTGTTTATTCAGTGATGGAAAAAATAAATATCTCTGAGTTTATGTCTTTGCCTCTTTAATATTGTAAACATTAAACATCTTCTCTGAAAACACACAGTGCCCCTTTAAGTGTTCAGGAGACTGAACTAAATGCTGAGTTTGACATTTTTCGCAGCGTTTGAGCAGAAAATCCTCCCATCTCGTGCGTCACACACAACCTGCGTCACGGTTGTAGATCTACGGCTGGCCGGTCAATAGCAACCGTTAATAAAACGGCAAACAATTAGACACATAAACAAAGAGGGAGATATATGAGGTCAGGTTTATGACCAGTTTGCTTTCACAAGCGCAGCGTTTGACTAATTAGATGGAGGCCTGCGTGTCTACCTGATGATTCAGGTGTTATTAGGTCCAGTTTCCTGTGTTCTGTTCCCGACGGGAGGCTGCGAGCAGAATGAAGTGGTTTAATTTCCCTCTTCTTTTATTAGACTTGCACAGGAGGAGAGAGTGAAGAAGAATCATCTGTTTCATAAAAGGTCGTCTCCTATAATTTAGGTACTGCAGCTATTATGATAGTAATAGAAATGGCTTTTAACAGGTTCCCTTTTAAGGTCACGGTAACAAAAAATGGCAAAAATCAAATGTCATGATGATAAAGCTTGTGATCCACAGTGTATTAAAGGATAAGTTCACCCAAAATTCAATCAGACTCATGCTGATAGAAAGCTGGGTGAAGTTTTGTAGTCCACGAAACATTTCTGGAGCGTCACAGCAATAAAGGAGTTGCAGCGTTCTCCTAAAAACGTGAAGATGTGCACTTGTTTTAACACATGAAACACCAACTGAAACAAAACACAAAACACAAAATGGCTCCATACAGCTTGTCTGGTGCAGGGAGCCCAGAGATCCCAAATTGATTTGAAAAGATGTAACCGCCCTACATAGTCACTTTAGTTTCTAGATGTCTTGCCTGCTCTTTTTTCAGTTCCTACCTGTAATAGCTTGGATATAGTATCTGTGATATACAACTACTTAAAATGAGTTAGGGGATATGGTAGGCTATATGGATATGCAATAAAAGTTAAATGAAATGTGTCGCATCATTTTTGGGCAACAAAAATATTCACAAAACAAAATAAAATGTGTTATTCCTTATTTTGGAAAAACAATGTATGCTAGTGAACGGAGAGAGAGACAAATAATTGTGTGATCCGGTTTGAATTGTGCCTTTAAATACACATATGATGTTTGTCAATTAAAAAGATAATTTTCCAATTCAAGAGAGTTGCAGGTGGTCAGGAATAAAAGCAAAATACCATCTAGTTTTGTGTTAAACTGCTCATTGAACTACAGCGTCACCAACATCAACATGGCCGCCAATTTAACACCTGTTGTAGTCTTTATAATTACATATTTTCAGTCTTATATTCATTGTTTCATGACAAACTGAACTCTCTGCACTTGTTCAATTATTTATCACTCTCCATACACTACCATACAAAGGCTTCCCATGAAGGAAACCGGAAAGGGCGTGGCTTCAACAACGCCAAGGCGGAACTAATTACTGCTGCTCCAGTGGTCCGCACGTAATTAATTTAATGAACACTTGAAAGCAAAGCGCCAAGATTAGCTCAGCAAAACTAAATATTAAGCATGTAAAGGCATAAAAAACTAGAGCAAAGAAGACGAGGAGGACTAAATGAGCAAGATTCAGCCTCCGAGGTGTGTTTTGTTCATGTTAAATTGTAAAGAAGTGCAACAATTATACGACTTTGATATTACAGTTGTGATTTGCAGTGACGTAGTTTAATTGTATACGTTAAGTGAGTGTGTGTAGTGTTTAAGTTCACATAATGTTTATAAGTAAATTAATCACTTACAGTCAAGCTACAAGTGATGTTATGATGTGTTGAATGGCTTTAGGGGCATGAACTGTAAACACATGACATGATGAAGCATTTCATTCACTGTATTCTTTATAGGGATGTTGATGATTAATCATTATTGGATAAATAGCCGTTAAGAACTGATAGAAGATGTATTAACTGACAATCAGAGACAGGCACAAATACATCAAAGTATCTTTTTACAAATCACTAAATACTTATCAAATATATCAAAATGAAATCAAAATACTGGTATGTATTATTGTATTTAATTAACACACAAGTAGTTGGTAATTTTAAAAATGCAAAAAGACCTTCGATACCAGCTGATGTTATTACATTTTAGCCATTGAGTCGCCTCAGTCTGGGTTGGATTTTGTTGGGTCAGTGTTATTTCGTTTATTATCTAAGTAACTTGCCTCCTAATGTGGCCTACAAACAATTTTCCAATGGAAAAACTTTCAACATATTTAATATATTAGTTATGATTAATCCATAATCGATTGTTGAGGCAACTATCAATAAAGAAATTGTTTACAATTTGCACCCCTAATTATTTATTATTTGTTTCTCTCTTTAACTCAGTTCCCACTGGTTGGTCTGGAACAAAACCAATTTTTTATCATGACTCGTGCCTGTTACTGGAGGGTCTACAGACGTTATTTACACCCTTTCTGAAGCCAAAATCTTCACTGTAGCATGCACACACCGTCTGAAGCTCGACTGCAAGTCTAAACAATTTATGTGGCTGAGGAAAATGAAGGCAATTACAACCTTTTTGAAGCTGAAATCTCAACTGTAGCTGCTAAGGTAAAAGTGTTAGTGCATGCCCTGACCTAAGTGGGTGCGCAAGATCGACCGCATGGGGAGGGTGTAAATAATGTCTTTATAAATACATTTTGGATCTTGGGGCTTCCTGAGAGTTGGATTACACCAGACAAGCTGCATGGAGCCATTTTAATATTTCTTTCTGTTGTTTTTTACATTTTAAAACGAGTCCCCATCTACTTCAGTTTTTTAGGTGCTTCACTGTTCTCCTGTGAAGCTCCAGAAATGTTTTGTTGACTAGAAACTTCACCCGACTTTCCATCAACATGGGGGTGAGTAGATAATTACTGAAGTTTCAATTTTGGGTGAACTGTTCCTTTAACAACACATTTCGTATCCTTCCATAGCAGGGACCTCTTAATTGCTGCATTAGGGTTTATGATGTGGATGATGTGGCATGTTGCTGTTAATCCGCTGGTTTATGAAAGTCTTATGTGTGGGATTAAAATGCACCCCGGCGGTCAGGGATTTGACAGTTCTTATCTCAGAGGAGTCACTTCACTTCTCAGCACACATTTATTTGTCATAATAACAGTAAACGTGTCAATACCTTTCCCTTTGCTAGCAGAGTAAATGTAGCTGTGACTTAATGTTGTTTACTGTCAGTTGTTCCCCCACACAGTAAGTGGGAGTGATGCTCTGTTAGCTTTCACCCTGTTAAAATTTAGTGTTGTTGTTGCTGGCTGCGTGCCATTAGTGGCTAGTGTGTGAGTGTCTTCTATCTGTTACAGTTCAGCTTGCCTTTAGGGAACATTCAAAAGAATACAATATAATGAGATAATACCATGCGATGCAATAGTTATTTTTCACAGTAGACATATTGGATTGTCATAGTAGGAGAAGCACAAGTGTTACCTTTAGGGCTGCAGCTAACAATTATTTTCATTAAACTATTCATCAGACGAGTCTATGACACGTCATGATCATTACTATTTCTCAGCGCCCAAAGTGACGTCATCAGATTGCTTCTTTTGTCAAACCAACAGTCCAAAACTCAAAGACTCTTCATTTACTGTCAGGAATGACAAAGAAAAGCAGCAAGTCCTCAAAACAAGAAGCTGCAACAAGCAATTATTTAACACTTTTTCTCAAACAATGAGAGGAACGATTGATTGACTGACTATCAAAATAGTTTAATTTTCTTTTGATGGACTAATTGTTGAGGGACCCTGACACCAAAACAGCTAAATGGACTTAAGCCATCGTTACCCTTATTATATATCAAAGGAGCCGTCTCACACACAGGCTTCAATTACTCCTGCTGATAAGGTCAGGCAGACGCTGTGCGAGGTGCAACAAAGCTACCAGAAAAAGTGAAGACGAAGTCAATTAAGCTCAGTTTGGCGCCCACACAGTCCTGAGAGGAGGTCTCATCAAGCAACATAAGTGAAAACATCTCTGTGGGGGAGCTCTGGACAGGTGATGGGACCAGACAATGTGTTGAAACGGTTTTCTTTTGACTGTTTATAACCAGTAGCACATATTTCAGTTTTATTGCTACACATAACATTGCTGACATAACACAACATCCAAAATAGTTAAAAGCAACCACAGTCTCTTTAGTTTCAGAAACTTTTGAATTGTTTGCTTTGCACCTGGATTTCTCCAGAGCTCTGACTGGATATCTGTTGATCGTCACAAAGCTCTGGTTGCTCTGAGCAACTGGAGACATTTCCACCTGAGAGAGAAAAGCTCATTACTTTCAATATTATTCCACACATCCCCTGCTTTCTGACATAGCAGGATTAAGTGTTGGTACCATTTATTTGTTTCTATCAAGCTGGAAAAGGTAGTTGTGATATTATAGCTCTTTTAAAACTAACATGCTTAACCCGTAGTAAAGTACGTTTTAGTTCAAACTGAGTGTTTTTTATGTTGTAACTTTATGTTTGTTTAGGTTGAATTTTCTATTTCGGCCTTGTCACAACGCTGTGCTTATCCCTGGGTTAGTCTTATGCACAAAAAACCTCTTGGTTACGGTTAGGAAAACATCATGGTTTGGCCTAAAATACCTGTTGTGGTTGCCACGATTTGATGGAGATGGTGCGACTTCCTGTAAAAAATAGGCAGTTTTGGTCAACAAGAACTGCAGGAAATGTCCGCACATGTGGAATTGTAGAAATGTTAACTGCCAAAATGAAATCCTGTCTGGCGACTGGCCTGCCGCGCTCATGGTGCCTCCAGTTCCCCCACTTTTAAGGAATATAGCTCAAAATGTTTTTTAATGACCTTTGGTGGCTCTTGGTGTTGTTAGTATTTTAACCTTTTATTTTTTATTGATTGTTTTTATAACCTATCTTGTTTTGCATTTCTGCACATATTTTTGATATGTTGCATTTTTTTCATTGCTTTACTGCTGTTAGTGTGCCTTCTTGCTGCTGATTTGTACACCACCATGGTCATCTCTGTTTGTTGAATGTGCTTTATAAATGAACTTGATTTGATCTGATCTGATTATTCCTCCTGAACATATCTGTACATTTTGCAGTACTGGCTGGACTTTCCTCCCAGGCTTTTATCATTTTAATGTGCTCCCTCTCAGCTCAAGCTTTCCTTTTTGTCTCGTTCTCCCTCTCTCCTGCCCTAAGGAAGGTTTCAGTGGGCGAAGACCAAGAAACAGAATCCACAATACACCCAACATTTATCGAGCAGTAAGCGCTATATATTCACTTCAGGACTGTTAAAAACAGAATACACAATGACGGTTAATTGTAGGCTGTTAGTTTGACAGCCTAACAACAGCTTTCAGACTCATTATGTGTTCACAAAGGACACAGCACATTGAAAGAAACAGTTACAGCAGTGGATGGCATATATACAGATTGCATAGGGGGTGGACAAAATAACGGAAACAATGCAGTCCAATACGGCAACATCAAGGCTTCAAAAATGATCAGAAAGATATTGTTTTACATGAATGTTGTGTCAGACGCAGAATAAACTATTCATTTGAGGATATATTATCAATTGAAAACTCCCATTCTGACACTTCATAATAATATAAAAACTCACTCAGTGTGCAATTTTGCCAACACAGCGAAGATTCTTTAAGATCGTAGAGTGATTTCTGCCCCATCACTGTGCTCCTTGCGCAGTGCAGGATGGGATGTTTGCCACCTCCTGTAGGATGACTGTACTTCCTGTCCTCTGCCTGCCTCAGCAGTCTAAGAACAGGATCCCTGCCAAGATCCCGGCCTATCAGATACTCAGTCTGCTAAGAACACCAAAGGACACCTCTGAGGAATATCATGTAATCATCCAGATCAGTAATGATCAGCGAGAGGGGAAGGAGAGATTCTGAGGATGTGCAGCTGTGCTCATTTCCTCAAGTTGACATAGATTTATTTATTTATATTTACCACCATTCCCTCATATTTGATTTTTCTTGCTGATCTTTTCTATGCCTGTCCTAGTTCAGGATGTCATCATGTGCAAAATGCACATCACTACTGACATCTTGTGCGTGGCAGCTGTAATTACACTCACTCTTTTGTTTGACAAGATGCCAACATGTAAACAAAAAACCCACTATTCACTCCATGGAGAAAAGAGATTATCCATCAGCGTCCAGCCCCTGATGAGAAATGATATTCACAAGAACTTCCTGACCCCTGGAAACTCTTGTAAACAACTGGTTTGGCTGTAAGTGTACGCTTGGGCTGTAATGTATGTTGTCATAGATCAGGGGTCAGTTTGCAGTGGCTCCAAGTGGCTTTGACTAAAATTAGATGGAAATGAACAGGCCTTATGGTTAACATTATTGTTGTCGTAGGGCTAGAGTGATTCTTACATTCTTCTGATGTCCTGTCTGTTCCAGCAAGTTATGATTTTGTCAATGACCTGGGTGACCCTGAGCTAATATCATTGTGGTTCAGTTCAGTTTTGTGTTTTGTAAACAGTTTACTTTATTGCAGGCTAGTTGCAGGCTAGTATTATTGTAATGAAACCACCTAATCGCTTTACTGCAGAGAAGACACATGTGAAGGCTAATTTAGACTTTTTTAGGCCGTCACCATCAGGCTAAAACGTGTTTTGCAGCTCCAGACAGATTTTTTTTATTTTTTATTTTTTGCAAGGGAGGGGAGCAAAAAAGTACTCTTTCGATAGTAAAGGTTGCCGACTCCTGTCATGGATGGTCTGTATTAGCATAGCTATTGAAATTGGACCGTCTCACCATAAATAATACAATTAGATTTACTTTATGTTGTTGTTGTTGTTGTTAGTCAAAAACAACATAATCTTAGCCATGGAAGCACTGTCAAAACCTCATACAGGAGATGTAACTACTGAATTTTAACAAATATTTTATCTTTTGTGTTTGTTTACATGGTGACTTCGTAAAATGTACTACACAGCAGTAGCCAGTAACTTCTTTCTATAGGTGGGATGCTGGCTTGATAGTGGACCCTGATCAGAGAGTAGAACAGAAAGAGCTCATTGGACAAATACAGGTCATGGATGAGCACGAGGTCTGGGTTTGGATGTTTGGGTTTGTGGTTCTAAAGAGAACAGAAGAAATGATTACACTCTCTGTCTTCAATACCATTTAATTACATAAATATATATAACAAATTAATTTAAAACTTGAATAATTAAAGGTGCTGTGTGTAAGAATTGACCAACTGTAACTGTGAGAAACAGCTAACTGCTGCTAACTGTAGTTGCCGGTGGCTACTTAGCTTGGTTAGCTGTGGGGACTTGGAGCAACAGGGAATTGTTGGTATTTACACCATTAGCACAGCAGCTTTGGACTGGGAGGGGCCAAGCAAGACCCCAGGAAGAGCGCCAGGCTTTGAAGCCAACTTTCATAGTGGCCAAACCATGTAATTACAACGTCATGTGATGCACTGGGGCCCAAAAAGACTTTTCCCCATTAGCTTACTTTGTGAAAAAAGTGTCTCTAAAACGGTGGATACATTTTTCAGGATACAGGTTTAATGTAACGTCCTTGGGGCCATGGCTTGCTGGCTGGCTACAATACATAGACATCACAATGTAACACCTGTTATTTCTTCACATTCTGTTGATTATTTTAGCTCATTTTTTGAATTTTCTCAACAAAAATTTGTACATATTGCACCTTTAAATAAAATAATCATTCATTTATAATGAATAAATCTGAAGTATTCTCATATCAGTCTGTGGTGTGTATATATAGTGAGTATACTGCCATCATGTGTTTACTGAATAAAACACAGTTTGTGCTGAAATGAGACTTGGTCAGCTTTTAATAATAATAAAACCTTATATTTCATACAGGTGCACATATTTGGTGCAGTGGTGATTACAAACTACATCGTAGTTATATAGTTTGTGAATAGATTAGGGAATATCACTGATTAGTGAAGACTTCAGTGATAAAAATAAAAATGGTACAGCAGTTGATAACAAGATTCTCCAATTGAATACTTAAATAGCTCAAACAGGATAAGAGTTAAAGTTCAGACAGGAAATGAGTTTATTGTGAATGAAGTATGCAGTAGAGAAGAATCTCCAGCGAACACGATCTAAAGTCCCACCATAGTCCTCAGCCTTGAACGACACTGACTTAGGTGACATCACATATGCAGTCATACCCCTCAAGGGCTGTAAACTTTGAAAACCAAACAGAAAAATACATGAGAATCATTGTCTCTGGCTGTGTGTGTTAGGAGGAAGAGCTGTTGCGGTGGCCCGTTGACTCTGTGTTTATTTGTCTTTTACTGTTGTTTGTAAATGCCATCTGACTCTCTTTTTGGAAGGTCTAAACAGAGTCTGTCTCCAGAGGACACATCAGACCCTAGGGTGAACTGTTTGTATGACTTCAAAGACGGGAGCGCTGCCTCACGGAGTCGTTCCAGAGGAAATTGAGGGAGGGAGGGGCTTTTTGATATTTCATCTACTTACAGCCTTTCAAACACTATACAGAGGACACTTTATTTGTTCAGCGTTTTCCAAGAAATCCTGTGGTTATTTGAGACAGACGACCCTTTGTGTGGACACATTGATCCATTCTTGTGTTCAGATTGCTATCTGTTGCCACCAGGCCATTGTGAATAGTGGTTGATGTTGTTCCTTTTGTTCCATTTGAACATCCAGTTTGACTGAGGAAAACACAACTGTTAAATCTTTTGGATAAACCATATTAGCCACTTGTTTCTCATTAGTTACACTGTTTTTATGACCGCAGTCACAAAGAGCATGAGTGATGTATTAACGTGTGTGAGGAGTCACTTCACCACTAGAGGTCAATGCTTTCCTTTCAAACACAGTGGGGAACAAAGAGTAGAAGGAGATGTTGCATGAAATCAGATAAAAAGGGAAAGAGGCCAAATTAATGAACAAAACGAGCAAAAATCTGAACATCCTATTTTTTTCCCCCATGGAAATTGGTTTAATGAAACTTCACTGTGAGTGAAACACCACTGAACATCTGTGACACTGCCTCATCCTGATTTATAACTTCTTTTTATCTCTTTTTAGTTTGACTAGCTTTACTGTTTTTACCAGCTTCAGGCAGTTACAGTGAATGACCCGGTAGTTCTCTGTAGCGTTCCTCAAAGACGTTCTCAAAAGTATAATGTGCTGCAGCAGGGATCAAACGTGTGACCTCCCAGTGTAGTTATCAACAGTCGGGCCTCTCTCTCTCACCAGCTGACATGAAGTGATAATGCTGCTGACATCTTCCTCGTCCTCTGATCCTCTGGATGGTTCATTAAGTCACAGGCCACTTTAGTCCACCAGCACCAGATATTTTATATTTTGTTTGTGTGTTGTGTGTGTGTGGTCTTGTTTAACTGCACTTCTGAAAGCACTTGTTTAAGTCATCTGTGGCTCTAGAGGAGCTTTGTCAGGTCTGAGAAAATGACCCCTAATGATGTCTTGAGGTTGAAATCTGTGTTATGCACTCAAGCATGGGGGCTTGAAAGATGTGCTCATACCAGGCAGTTTGGCTTTAAAGAAAAGATGCTGCATTATGGGAATTGTAGTATCCAATGTTTTTTTAACTTGATTAGGGAGTAAAAGTCTTTCTTTGACCATTCCTTCTTAAATCTGTCTTGTGCAACACCAATGTAGTGAACTACCCCTTTAAGATTAGGTTTAGGGTGTGGGATGGTTTAAATTAAAGGAAAAGTTCAACGTTTTAGAAAATACACATATTTGCTCTCGTCAGCTTAGATTTGAGCGTGGTGCAGTAATAAGTGACATCATAATGCCTCATATCAGGCTATTTGAGATGGCCTTCTTACTAACAGAGGTTGGACATAGCTAATCAGCGTACTTACCACTGTTGCCAGATCTGCCGAGAGAAAAAAGCAACAGGTCTATAGAAACAAGCTCAAAAGCAACCGGCCTGCCCCAAGCATCTGACCTTGCCTCAAATGCATCCAATTTATCAATTTATACTGTATTTACATTTATGTATGAGTATATTTATTTTCCATTTCAGAAAAAAGTAAAGTAACCCAATACTAGGGATTTTAATAATAACATTACACTGCATTATCACCTGTGAAAACGGGCTTGTTGGTGGTCAAATTCAGTCCTTCAGTACAGTCTCCTTCTCCAAGTCTTTGGTATATTCTTTTATTTGGCCAAACTCCATTTGGAGTAATGTAATGCCTACATTAGTTAACCCTTCACTGGTTGTATTGGGGACCTTGTTGTTGGGTGAAAAAGCATGATAAATCTCTTGCAATTAAAAATGAATTCTAAAACTTTATGGGATCAGTTGATGGCTATGCGGAGAGTTGGATGAGAAGATTGATACCAATTTTGTGTCTGTTCATTAAATATGAAGCTAGCCAGGAGACCACAACAAATGAGAAATAATGTGTTAATTAGTGAGCTTTAGAAGTGCTGGTAGGGGGATTTTTTGACCTTTAGACAAAGCCAGGCGGACTGCTTCCAGATGTTTCGTGCCTCGATGCTAAGCCAAGTCTGCTGGCTTCATATTTACAGTGCAGATCACGAGAGTCGAATTGATCTTTTCAACATATTTTCCAAAATGTTTGTATTATTCTTGTAAAATAAATTGGGTTTGGTACAGAAGCTGCCTCAGAGTAAAATGTTGTTTCACAGTGTGCTGACTTAATAAGATAGCACTACATATGTGATCGATTGATTACTATTCCCTTAATTTACTTGTGTTTGTATCTGCTGTACCACACGAATAGTGTTGACTTCTCTGGCAGACTTTTAAAGGTTAGATAAATAAATTAAATGTTTGTTAGCTTCTAAAATCAGAACAACCTTGATAGATATGTGTGTTCTGTCCCTGTAACACAACTTATCTACATCAATTATGTGTTTGACACACTTTAATACTCCTCATGCCCAAACCATATGATTCAAGAAGCTGTAGCCCAAAGAATAAAGATTCAATAGAAGTCAGTGAACGATACGATTAGTGACATAAATCCTCACCTTTCTCTAGTGACATTTAAATAAACTAAAACTATATAACAAATTGGATGCATGTGAGTCCGCCTGACAGAAAGTACGTGAGAGCAAATGGAGGTCCAACGGCTGGGTGGTCTGTCTGTTTTGTGTCTCTAACAGGAGACAGAGACATAAAACTGGACTTCTTCTCCACTGGCTGCCAAAATAATCCAGTTGGAGTCACACCAAGCCACCAGTAATATGTTTTCCTGGACTGGAGAGCAGAATAGACGAGAGGGCAACTAATGAACCAGAAATGACAAATCACTGATTTTCCTGCTCGTTTCAAAATGAGCGTTGGCAAATTCATGCCTGGCGTGCATGTGGGTCAGATGGACGGGAAAGTGGTTGCTTAATGCACCATTTGTGGCTTATTTTCCAGATCCGATCCACCAGTCCAGTTTCTGTCATTGTGGCTTTTTCCCCCTAGCGAGGCAGCATTCTCTTTAGTTGTTTAAAATATTAATAAACGTGGGTTATTATTGTGAAAGTAAGTGGTTAGCAGGCACGTAAATCATTGTTTGCCTTGCATGTTGTAATGAGAGAAATATTATTATTATGACTGCCAGCTAGACTGCAAAATAACTGCAAAATAATGTTTACAAGAAATCTTTAATAAAAGACAAGTGTTACACCCTTGTAGAGAAGTTTGACACAGATACATAATACATACACACCATGTCATAGTTGGTCTTATATACAAACACATTATTCAAGCGAACCCCATACAAACACATGTGCACACACACGCACGCACGCACGCACGCACGCACACACACACACACACACACACACACACACACACACACACACACACACACACACACACACACACACAGAGAGAGAGAGACTGATTACTACCACTGATTATCTTCCATATCCAAATATACCTACTGTATGTTTTTTGGCCATTGGTACAGTACACGTTTGCACACAAAAAGGATGACTTGGGATGCTACAATGCACACAACATGATACAGGCTGTCCCAGTGTGCAGCGATGATCCACTGAGTGGAAAGACAGTCTGATTCCCTCATTGAACCACAGCAGCAGGATGTTACAACTAGCGTCATGGATATGGGTGAAGAAGAAAGAGGAAGACGAGAGCGAAAAGAAGATAGAGCAGGGGTGAGCGAGTGAAAAGGAAATAGAAGGAGGCAGGAGTGACCAGCGAGAGGTGAAAGGGGTCAGGTGTGAGAGGTTAAAGCGTTCCTTCGTCCAGCAGTTTGTTGATGCCGTTGCAGATCTTCCTCAGAGACAGTCTGTACTCCTCTCCGTCCCCGTACAGCTCGGCCAGGAACTCCCCGTGGGCGAAATGGTTGAAAACGTGATCGATGCGCGCATGTGAGCGTGCGGTCAGGTGCTGCTCGACCAGGGTGTGAAGCAGGTCCCTGCACTCCAGCAGGAGCTCTGACAGAATATTCCTGTCGAAGGTGTACTCCACCTCATAGAACGACACCGCCGTCATGGCCGCCTGGTTCATCTTCTTCTTGAAGCGCTCCACCGTGTCCAGCTCGTCGGGGCTGAACTGGTGGTTGCGGTACAGGATGCCGATCTTCAAGGCGATCTTGATGACGTCCTTGATGATCTTGTGGGCCTCCTTCTTGCTCTTGGTGAACTCCCGGCTCGTCTTGTAGAGCTCGTCCAAGATCTCGCTGCTGGTGTCGTCTGTCAGCATGTTGGCCACCACCATGGTCGCCATCTTGCTCAGGATCTTCTTCTGGGCCTGCAGGGCCAGGGAGCGCGAGTTAAAGCTCTCATGTCCTGAAGGGAGAGAAGAAGACAAGTGGTTTTGGATTACACGTTGGAAGTTACTGGGGAAATGATTATGGGTGACACTTCTGGTGCTCATGGAACTAGTGTAAGTAAAGTATTATAATAAGTGGCAGCACTTTCAAGACTTTAGAAGCATCAGCTATGTGAACTAAGCAATGATAATAGTGTCCACTCCAAGTTGCTAACCTAGATCTTCATGAACAAAAGATACGCTGTACATATCGCTCTAAGAAAGATGATTAGCCTCCTGTTACCATGGAAAACCCACGTACTGGTACCGTTCAGGGGCAGGACATGCTTGAAGTCATGCCCTTAATTCATGCAAGGTATCATGGGGGCTTGGAATAGGGTGGATAAAGTTGACATTTCCTAGCCACACATCCAGTAAACATAGACCAACATTATTATTTGTAGTCTTGTTCGTGTCCAAGTGATCAATCCAGGTCCAATGTTTAGTCTCTTAGTAGCTCTGTTGGTCTCTACCAACCCCTGAGGGAAAGACTTGGCATTTGGTAACCTAACAGATTAAAGGGTAACTCTAACAATTGTACAAATGAAAGTGTGTCTACAGGTCTTGGAGAGCACTACTGCATTTGTGAAAAAAGTAGTAGAAAGCCTTTTAATGTAATCTGATATATTGCCTCCAGTGATTTTCAGTGACAAAACCTGTAAACACACTTTAATGTGTGAAATGGATGGAGTTACCCTTAAACAGACAGTGTGTTGTGCCTTTAAGAGATGTTGAAAGATTGTATTCATGTATTTTTTAATAAATACAGATGACAGATAATTGGAAAAACATGGAGTCCTTTTCCAGAACCTCTCTGTCTATTATTGTGGTGTTTAACCACCGCCCTTAAATTCCAGTACAGTGTGTTTACACGTAACAGCTGACTTTCATGTGGACAAAGCTTTCACAACTCTGTTGACCTATTGTAGGAAAAAATAGGGGTTCTTCCGTTCTCCATTTGTCACTGACTCTACTTTGTCCTTACGTAAAGAACTGTGTGCTCAAAAAGGCTGATTTTAAGTTTTCTTAGTTGTTCAGAGGAGAACTTTTTTTTTCTGTTACACAACTTACTGTTGTGTAACAAGACAACTGGTAGCAGTATTAAATGCGACCTCAGTAAAAAAATAAAGGCACAGCACTGGTGCAAAACACTCTCGGATGATTCAGTGTGTTTGGCATGAACAAAGGCTAAAGCCAATCCATTCCAAACTTGGATACACAGAACTGTTACCGACTAAAACTTTATTTGACGGAAAGCAAAATGTGTATTCATTTGAGGGTTACAGATATTTTAAAAGTTACAAACTCTGTTCAGAGCACAGTCTGAACAGGCTGAGGAGTAGATGAAACGCGGTGCAGCCGCATTCAAAGCAGGGCGGCGTCCTTCCTGGAGTGTGGTTGGCCGACTTTGGGAAGGAATGACTATCTGCTGTGGATAACATCAAACAGCTGTACACCGATAAGAACCCCTTTTGCTGTAACTCTACATGGCCAGAGTGATCACAGTTTCACAACGTTTCCCACTGTAGTCGCAATTTATCATAGAGGAGAACATCAAAGACCACCCGTGTCCTCACGCAGCAACGGCAGCAGCTTAACGCGTGTCTGTGTGAGTGTGTGTGGAGTGGGAGGACGGAAGGGGGTTTTATTTAGGTGCCACCCAGCTACAAATTACACACCAGATAACTCCAATTATGATTAAAGCTCAGGAATGACACCTCACTTTTTCCAAACTGAAGCCTGGGCACATTGTCAGCCTCCTCCACATGTATGTCCACGGAGAGAGAGAATGGATGGGGGCGTCGTTTCTCGGTACAGAGCAGCAGATGAGCCCCGATTCAAAGAGGAACACCTGCTTTGTTGTCATTTTAATTAGATTAAAACAGACAGCTATGTGACCGTTTAGAATTCACACCATCGTCACATCATCTGCGCGTGTGTTTGTCTTTATATGTCCACGTGTGTGTTAATTAAAATCGCACATACACACGAGGTTGCACAACAATTGGGAGAAATCCTATCCTTGGCATTTCATGTGAATGTGTTGAAGTGGCATTTCACGTGTTGGTCTGCAGCTAAATGACATTTCGTACATATAATTACCCAACTATGACATTTAGATCTAATACAGCAAATGTCTTTGTCTACATTCATTTCCCAGTACATACAATCTGATGTAGAGCTTCATGAGAGGGGGGTTGAGTATATATAATCCATGTAAAATAGGCACTGCCAGGAGACGAGTTTGCCTTTGTTTTGTCACATTCGTCATCATGAAAGCGCTCGAAAAACTAAATCCAGATTTTAAACATTCACCTTAAAGACAAAAGCCATATGTTAGCAGGTGTTAGTGGGTTTCTTTTCTTGACCAATATGGAAAAGGCATCATAAAGTTATGGCCAACATATTAGCTAACGATTGCCAATTCACACTCTGCAGACATGGAACAATTTGACTGAAGATTTGGAGTAATTTCTCTGGTGATCTGACGAATGGAAGTCTGTTATTCAATTTTCCTCTAGCTCTGTTTTGGTCTCTACCAACTCCTGAGGGACATATCTGGCTCAATGTTTCACTTTCTTCATCTCTTAGTTGCTAACTTTCTTCATCTGCTTTTTGGTGCCGGGCAGGTAATAAACAAAACTTTTCCCCTGAAAACAGCTGCCTGCAGCAGACAAAAACGAGACTGATGAGAGTGGTGGGACTGAACCAAAGCTTCTAAGTTGCGGGCCATACAATCAAAACAATAAGCTGAAAGATGCTAAAACTAATCCCTTTCTTGCTACATAAAATCATTTCACCTTTGGTGATTCAAAAATATGAATTAGTGCAGCTTGAAGTAAAATAGAATCAAAAAGTGCATCTTCTACACTCGTGGATAAGTAACTGGTCTGTTAGTTATGTGGAAGGAATAGTTTTGCATCACTGAAAGAACAAATCTATCCTCACTTATAATATCCTGTGACCACTAGCAGCACTCAATACAAAGAGTGGCCTCCAGTGACTCCGTACAAATCCTACACTGTCTCATCGCTGCAGGCTGCGGTTTAGAAACTGCTCTTAAAGCCATGAAATGTAAATAATGTGGCCTGGAGTGATGGATAGATAACGCACATGCAAGCTTCACAACAACAACACGGTGGTTTCCATGATATTTGCATTGCAACACCAGGACATATAACTGGTTTTCATTAGGCAGATCTGTGCCTCTCATCAACAGGCTCTCTTTGTCACTGTTATTTCCTGTTTCTCTGAAGCAGCTCTTTGTTCCAGCGAGCCTCTGATATTCAGAAACCCGACTGGATAGATTTCTGAAACCCTGGCACACTAAAAAAGGTGACAGCTCACTCCATAAAGCCGGCCTTGTCAGACCAGTCGTCGTTCGGTCTATCTGGATTTGGATCCAACCAGCGTGTGTGACTTTCTAAATGACTTTCTCTTCTTTTCAGTTTAACATCTGCAGCTATCGCTACAAAGATCAGTTTAGCTCATAACTGAAGAGAGTCCTGCACCGAAGATTTGATCTTTTCTGTTTTTAGTGCAGAGCTAAAAGCAGACTAATTATTCTCCTGCCACCCCTCAACACGCAGCCTGGAGCCAGTTTCTGAGGACCAGCAGGTGGCTGTCGACTCACTTGCCTTGACCCCTGTCTCAAGTCTGTTTGCACATCCCAGAGCGGCGAAGAATGTAAGCAAAAATGAAGGAGTGTGGGGGGAAAAAAAACACTGTGAAGAATGGACGTGAGGCTGCTCGAGGTGTGAGTCAGAGTGCCGGGGAAGGAGGTGGGTGATTCAGAGTCTGGCTGGAGATTTTAGCACATACAGTAAGCGAGGATAGATGAGTAGAAGTGCACACAAGGAGGCTCTGAGAAGTCCAAGCTCTCGTACACTCACATACAGCCTGACACCCAGAGGCTGAGATGAGTGACATGCATGAGCCAGACTGTCAGAACGAGTTACAGAAGAGTCCGAGCTGTCAGGAGAGAAAACTGTCTCTCCTCACTTATCTCCCTCCTGCTTTCACACTTTCTCTCCTGCCTGCTCATTATTTTCTCTCATCACTTCTCCTCAAGTGTGAAGGTTTCACAAAATAAAGTGGCCATTCTGCATGTGAGAATAAGTGACTGAAAACAAACCAGTTCTCCGCCAAAGTTGGGCCAGTCGCAGCAGCCACCGGCCCATCAGAGCGCTTACATAAGAGTGTTTTGGGAGTTGGTGGAGTTTACTTTTAACGTCAGGATTAGTAAGGTGCTTGCTGCTCTCTGGCCGCGGCTGTTGACCAGACAGTCTCTCTTTGTTCCGCCTGATGTTTTTAGAGCGCTGAGTCAACAGTTTCTGCTGCACTGCATCAGAACATACATCCAGTGTGGAACATGGAGACCCGCCAAACCTGCCCTGCTAAGGGTGGCGCTCTGCAAAAAATGCCCATCTGGGCCGATTTATTTTCATTTCAGCCAGAGACACTTGTATCAATGAAGTGATTGTTTATGGTAAATGGCTATTCAGCTGGCAATAAGTCTCCCCTAAAATTGATAGCAGGGAAGAATCAACTTTATTGTCCAAGTAGGTCATGTACACATACAAGACATTTGACTTTGGTTTCAATGTACACAGTTCCATGAATAATTTAGAGTGAGGTAGAAATAAAACAGCTAAAATAAGGGGAACAAAGCTGAACAAAGATATTTTAAAAACTACTGAACATGAGATCCATGTTCACATTATGACCCATGAGTACTCAGTTGTCATTATTTCATTATTAAGTCTCATTTATGCTTCCTTTAAGTCTGAAAATAGATGTGCGCATACTTTCACGTTGGCTGGGATGTTAAGCAATACAACCACAGTCACTAGAGGGCGCCTCTCAGAGCCAAATTGATCTTGCACAGACCTCCACTTTCTTTCGCCACCGTACAACTCGCATTTAATTCCCGTCCAGCCTCCTCCCAGCTGTTCTGTAGTGATTGTTTGTCACTGTGCCTGGGCGAAGTACCATCACACAGATGTTTAAAACTTCCCACCCACTCATATAAAATCTTCTTAAAAACTTCCACCATTTGTAACTATTGGCTACGCTGCTACACTGCCCCCCACAACTACCAGAGGTACTGCTCCGTTGGTCAGTATCTGTCAGCTTTCAGAAAACGTGTAGAAATATGGACAAATTAACGCAGAGTGCAGACAGAATGCTCTGTCTGTATCCGTATGTGTGTCTAACGTGGCACATGAATGAGCCTCTCCATGAGACCTCATCCATCTTTGAATTCTGCATTCATTTTGATCCTAATTACACACCTGTACAGTTTCATGTCCGCGTCTTGCAAGTTTGTGATGCTATCTGTCCACGGAAAGACAGACAGACAGACAGAAAAAACAGGTATTTAAAATCACTTCTGTGGTTGTTCCTGCTACAACAGCTGTCTCCAGGGCTACGATTGTGGGCCAGGGGCATGAGGTGGGGAGGCAGGCACCCCCTACTTCCAGCCCCCTTGCTCATCACACCCATCTTCAAACTCAGGCTTCATTGTGATCTCAACTACACACCTGGAAAGTTTTGTGACTGTCTTGCAAGGTTGTGACGCTATCGTGCTGACAAAAAGCCATAGACAGACACACATATCAACACTTGGCAAAATACTCCAAAATTGTTTCTGTTGGTTCTCGCTACAACAGGTGTTTCCAGGACCACATTTTGCCATGATGATCACACACACAGACTCACAAGGTGAAAACATTATCAGCTGATGCTAATAAGCTTAGAACTACATATACACAAGTGCCTTAACTATTTTGTATGTGTTGTATCGCAACAGATCTGCATGGAAAGCTCATATTTGTTGCTTAGTGCAATATCAATATGCAGATGCAGCCACCAGGTTTGTTACAAAAACCCAGTTTGAGTCTTGTAGTAATCTGTTAGCACTATTATCACTGTAGCTAAAGTGGCAGTTAGTAAAGCTACAACATCACTGGGAGTGGTACAATGGCATCAAATGCAGAAGCGTAGTGCAAGGCCCATGTTTTTCCACTGTAATGCGACTTTTAGATGACAAGATGGTAAATGTATGGCTATAGCAAGAAGCCGTTTATATAAGCTTAGCACAAGGACCTGTAAAAAGGGGAAACAGCTAGCCTAGCTCTGTCCAAAGGTAACAAAATCCACCTTCTAGCAAGCTACTAAAGCTCTTTAATCAACATGATGTCGTGACGGCAGCCTCAGTTGTTTTTATTTTGCTCAGTCTGTCCTTCTGGCCCTTCCTCTAGCCACTTCTATCTCCCCCCAGGTACCACCATGAGTTCCTGAGTAACTTTCCAGATCTGCCGTCCTCCACCTGTCCACCGGATGTCCTCAGAGTTTCCCCCTAATCCTGGTCACCTGACTCCCACATGCACCTGGTCACCTGTTCACTTTCTAAAATCAATACTTAAGCAGATCACTCAAACATCATCAAGAATTTGTTATTGGTGTAAAGCAATTAAACTCAACACTCTATGACATGACTTGCTAATCGGACAATTTTCTGCAGCGTGCTGAGCAGCTGAACTGTGAGACGGGTCATGAAGCTCGTGTTGGTCTCGTTCCAGAGCGACCAGAGGAATGAGCCATTAGCAGGACCAGCAGCTAACAGTGACGAGGGCCGACTGGCCTTTACTGAGTCAACGCTGGAGGCACTTGTGGGCTTATTAGCTGGAACGCTGCAGAACACACACGTCTGACAGTGAGTGTGTGTGAATCCATGTGTGTCTTTCAGAGGCTGTTGGGCTTCATGTCTCGACAGCAGAATAAACAGCTTCGAGATAAATATAATACAGTCATTCATCATCATAAGTTAAGAGGAAGACTGCTTGTTTACAGTGATGATTAAAGATATTCTTCTGTGTTTAGCTTCAGCCGGTCGGGGTAATTATTCATACTGAGATAAAAGATGAGGATGTAGCCTATAAAAGGAAATACAACTATATTTAGTATGTTAAGAAAAGTCCAACCAGCTGGAAAGCAGCTGTTGTGGCATGTGGCTGCACATGACAAAATCAAAATCACATATTTATCATGTCAAGTTGATTTACCTTTATTTTAAAAATGTGGTTCAACATTCATTTGATTGTAAAGAAAGCCTCATACAGTAGTTTACCAATTTAGAAAAAAATGAATGGATTAGTGCTCAGCTCAACTGGTACTTTAAATGATGTAAAGAAAATGACAAAATTCCACTGTGGACATTAATGTGTTAATAAATAAAGTAACTTCATCAGCAGTACATGTCAGGCTGTAATAAGGGAACTTATACAGTATATGTGTAAATGGGTGAGTGTATATATTAATATAGGTGTAGATAAAGTAGTGAATAGCATAACTGGTGAACTGTTTGAATGAACAGTTCACCCAAAAAAGAAAATTCAGTAATTATGTACTCACCCTCATTCATTTCTTTACGTTTTAAAACAAGTCCCCAACTTCTCCAGTTTTTTAAGGAGAATGCTGCAACACTGTGAAGCTCCAGAAATGTTTTGTGGACTACGAAACTTCACACAACTTTCCATCAGCATGAAAGTGAGTAGTTAATGACTGAAAATTCATTTTTGGGCAAAATGCTCCTTTAATGGTACCAAACTCTGCATGTTATAAAATGTGTGCTAGACCTGTGGAAGATTATTGAACTATGAATTTTGAAACGTGGTAATGATACGTACAGTGGGATGTAATAGTGGATATTGGATTATATATTTTTTTGCTCTTTTGTTTTTTTATATATTAATTTTATTATTTGGACATAAAGTGAATTTTCTAAATATGTTCTTTCCTGAGTTTTCTTGTCTGAAGAGCTGGGAGTCATTTACTTCTGCAGCCACTAATTATCATGTTTTTGCTCTGAACCATTCGGCGCTTCTGCAGGACTCCAGATCATGACTGTATCAGGTAACTGAATCACACACACACACACACACACTGAGCACAATGCTTGATCAGTGCTTCCCTGTATGGGGTTGCTAATGACAACATGTTCAGGACCAGGTCACACTCTGCACAGGTGCATGGGACTGTTTTTTCCTTTCTTTTTTTCCCCCCAGATAGACCCGCCTACATGTGTTGACCACACGTGCTTGTATGTGCTCACACAACAGACAACAGGGTTGGATTGGATAAATTCTTGCCCGTTAAAAAAGACAAAGGAAAAGGAAGACGAAAAACATGTGAGCAAAAACTGCTTACCACCTGTCACTCCTTCCTCTAAACATTATTGGTCCAAACAGGAAAGGTCGCTGACAGACGGCCTCGCTCAGAGATGCAAAAAGGCAGGACAGGTTAGGTGTGTTTGTGCCCGAGTGACAAAACAATGAGCTATTGAGCTCTGCAGAGCTTCCTCGTTGCCCAGTTCTGGTCAGAATTCCCCGTTATACATTCACTTTCCACGTGCAACCTATTTTCCATTCACAGTAATAGCAGTAATGTATTTTAATACTCAATAGCCGCTCTGAAATGAGTGGTTGCCAGGCCATTCTTTGCACCCTGTAAATGCTAAAACAGCAATCATTTTCCAGACATTTTCCTTTTCAGATACTCTCTTTTATAAGGGGAACAGCAGCATAGCGCTAATCCCCGTTTGCCTCATGTGTGCTGTAAAGTTAGACTCCTGCTGTAGTTGCATACATTTTTACATCACAGACAGACTGACTTTAAAGTTTGCCAACTTGTGTGCTCGTACTGTAGCAGTAATAAAGTCTGACACCCAACAGCTCCGCCATTTCCCAGCGAACAAACACAAGGATAACAATGCATCAGTGCTCAGAAAATGTCAGGGAAAATGCTCTTTGCTCAGGGGGAGTAAACAGGGGTGACAGCCTGACCTCCACTTCTTTTGCCTTGGCCTTTTCATCTGCTTCTGGTTTCCAATAAGGAGTCGCTGCAGACTCACTCTGGCTGCATTTACAAGGCTTGAGGAAAACAATGGAGTGGGTCATTCAGCAACAGTAAAGGGTTTTTTAATAGCCTGCAGGGTTGGTGTTAAGCAAGCCTGAGAGGCCAGTGGACTGGAGTGGGGAGCAGAGGATGGTGTGTTGTGCCAGCTGGTACCAGAGCTTAACTAGTGGAGCTGGAGGGAGATGTGTTTACTTTCCAGTGTCATTCTACAAGGCTGCAAGCTTTGTGTTTGTCAGTTCGCCGTACCTACCAACGTTAGGCTGTGAAAAAGAGGGAGATTTTCAGGGACACTGGCAAATGGCCTACCCTCAACATAATATAACCTTACACCAAAGAGTAAAAAAAATACAAGAATAATAAATTCACAGTGAAATTAAAAAATACCGAACAATTTAGTCCTTTTTCAGCAGCAAACTGAGCAGAGCGAGGGACTTGGGCAACATGTTCAGTGCTTTCCACGATATGTGTCATAACAGTTCAGATTACAGATGTATACGAGCTGACTTACATGTCAGGAGGAGGATCTAGGCGAGACTGCCACCAGGCTGTTTCAACACTTTTAAGCATGCTGTACATTTTCTATCCATCTTTTTCTCAGCCCCGATGATACTTTGCACAAATTATGGGTGTGACTTTAGTTTAGTGACAAACTACTGTTATCATTGCTTAGCCCACTTAGCGGACACTTGTAAAGCCTGAAGGGTACCACCGGTGTGTCAGTTATCACGCTACTCCTGCAGTGCACTGGGAGTATCACCCATACACGTTTCCCCAGTGATGTCCCCAGGAAACTTGTGGATAGATGTCACAATAATATCGTTATGGTCAATTCTATTAGCCACATAGTGAAAATGTGATAATGTGACAGTCCCGGTGAAGATCCGTCACGATGTAGGCCTTCATAAATGAAGAAAGAGCTGCAGGCGTTGGAACAAACTGAGGCTGTCTTTGTTGCTTCATGTGTCTCCTCCGCTTACTCTGGACCTGCAAAGGCTCCGTACTGGCATATTTTTGACTCCCACTGCTCTAATCAGCAGATGACTCAAACGCACACCACCCCTGCTCACTCTCTCTCTGATGTAGAGCATGTGTGTGTGTTTATATTGAGATGAAAGTCACCGGGGATCATAAAGATTTAGAAAGATATGCTTTCTACTGAGACAGAGAGAGAGAGGGAGACAGCGGAGTGCGTAGTGCATTAATGTGCATTATTCATGACTTGTTAAATCTGACTCGGAGCCAGTTTCCAAAGGGCACTGTGGTCATTCGCCGTGCCATTAACAGCTGCTCAGGATGTAGAGCGGCATCCAGACCTTTAGGGTTAATAAATAACTCCCTTTTAATACCTTAATGACTCTCATTTGTGTGAAGTGGGGTCATAGAGTTTAAAGTTCGCTCCCTTCTGTACATGTGGATCATTTAGTGTCTCCGGCTGAAACTGGAATGTGCAGGTTACAGCTTCCTCATGCTTTACTGGAAGAAAGTGCAACGGCAGGAAATACAGATATATCCTCCACAGCTCCCAGAGGCTCATAAAAGGCACACTGCTGTGTAAACTCTGTGGACAAGACAAATGGATGCTATGATTTATTTGCCCTGGTAATGGTTTGTGCAGGTGTTATCTCTTTCTCTCTCTGATCTCAACTTATTTGTCCTGAATGGGGAATATGGATGGGATGAAACGAAACTGCATCCTCACAAAGAAACTTCTAATATGTGATAAAGTGCCTCATTAATTTTGCTGTTAAAAATGCAACAAATGTTCAGATGAAGTCCTGATCCCATGAGTCGCTTTTTATGATCTTTTGCTTGGAGGACTGTGTGAATTTGATCCTGATAAGAGGATGATGAAGAGCAAACGGCTGCAGTGGTTTCCCTTTGAAAGCTTCGCCAGCGCCGTAATTCAACAGATTTACATTGACTTGATATGTCTGTTGGGTCGATGTATCAGTCAGTATCAGCTCAGCGCAGAAACATGAGAGTCAGCACGTACTTTAGCCAATAACTAAGAAACTGTAGCACAGAAATGTCAAAGATTTATTTGAAGTAGCAGCGACACATCTGCGTAATTCATCATAGAGTTCATAAGTTCACATACTGGTGATATTACTGATTTATCATTATTACACTTTTTTAAATCTCTCATATTGCTATCAGTATTGGCCTTTATAGTCCATGATCAGTGAGGCTCTATTCATTTAAGCTACTGTAGTTACATATGTTAGTCCTTTATATTGATGTCACATATTATACTGTGTACGTTCTAATGACATCACACAAGACGTACAATAGCTGCATATATTTGGTAAGTGGATAATTAGTGAATTTAGCTAGAATTATGAATAGGTGCTGTAAAGCTCTGAAGTGCATGTGAGGACAACTAAGACAAACAGAGTGCTTGTTGGATGGTTGAACAGCATCTGAAAAACCTTTCCAACATCAGAAATCGGGGTTGTTGCTGTGTACGAAACAAACAATCTGACACTCAGGCCTGCGTCATGCAGTGATTGGCCGGATGTGAAGGGTTGTTAGTAAGATTTGAACTTCTCGCTCTCTTTTGAGTGAAAATCCCACAACTACATTAACCAAATTTGTGTGAGCAACGGAGGGCAACACTATGAACGCCTTTGAGGAAAGATTTTCCAATAATACGCACTGTTCCCCTCATTGTTTTGGTGATCATGACTATAACAGCAGGCTTTTCAACTGATCTTTCACTGTGGCTGTTTGTTTTGAGCACACTGAAACCTGAAGAGATAGACGGAGGTCTGGACATTAACAAAGAATATGGTGGAATAAGAACCACAAAGTGAGTCTGTAAGTGGCTGATTGCATAATAAACCCTCTAACATTGTCTTGTCTGGTGATTATATTGGTTTAAACAAACAGTGTATGATTTCTGCCACCAGAGGTTCCTTAATCAAAACAAAAGAAAATATGTAAGTAGCGTGGGATCACGGGTAGTTTTGTCTTCATTGTTGACTGCTATTTCAAGGAAAACTGATCTACATGACTCATGCAGAAATGTTCATGCACGAGGCGATGTTTTAAAGTTTCATTTTCCTCATTTCTTGTCACTACCTCCCTTACTGTCTCTAATAGACGTTACCTTGAGTAAAATTATGAATTTCTCTGGGTTTGATCATCGTTGGAAACATTTAGGATAATGTAGTACACATCTCAACAAAATGTATAACAAACGTCTAGTTGTGTTAAGACATTTAATGTGGGAATGCTACATATTATACCTTTGATATAACTGAATGGAAAAGTCTAAACAGAGGCTTGACAAGCGTCTAAATGAAGATAGAATATGGTAAGTTGGCCATCACACTGAGATATTCACTGTTTATAGTTAATCAGAATTAATGGCAACGGGCAGCAAAACAAGGTTTGACTCAGCCTTACTGGCAGACGCAGAACAGATTAAACTCACTCAAACAAACCTGTCATGAGCCGGTTGATGTAAGTTAATGTACTTGTAATGAAGAGGTCTGTTAATACAGGACGAGACGGTGGTTGGAACTAGAAGTGTGTTTATCCTGGGACCAGTCTAATAGTCTCTACTGTGAGTAACAGTCCAGGGAAAAGCACTTAGGAGTGTCTCTGAATCAGGAGGGACACAAGAACAGATTGCTTCTGGCCGCCGTGAAGCCTTATTTAATGCTCCATCCTTCATCTCTTTCTTTGTCTCTTAGTTTTAATGGCCATGTCCCTGTAGAGCTGAACCAGAGAGACGAGGCGGAATGAGGCAGCAGCCGGTGACGTCTGATTGATTAATGTGCCGCTGGCTTGATCAGCTGTCTCATGGAAAAGGAGGAGAGAGAGGAGATAGACAGAGATCAGCGATTTGACCTCCACCTTTAGCTCTGCCCTTGTCTTTCACTCCTCGTCATGAAGACCACTGGTCCGCAGAGGATGAAACATCCTGTTAGGACACAGCCGGGTGAGATCCCTGCCCTCTGCCCTCTCCTCTGCTTTAAAGCTAATGTCTTCACCAGCTGTGGTTTGCTGATGTGCCATTGTTTAGCTAAGTAAAGAGCCAGGCCACAGCTAGCCGATGAAGCGGGCATGGGAACTGGCTGGAGGCTGTCTCCCTTCTCTGCCTCCCTCCTCTGGGAGCTTCTCTGGAAAACTACTCTGCCACGAACATTCGCTTACAGATCCTGTCAGGTGGGCGTTGGTTGAGGGGAAAAAATGCAGAATTTTACTGTGTGAAGAAAAGGCAGATTTTCAAACTGATCATTTCAACGACACATTAAGGACTCAAACTATAAGATGAGATTCATTACTGGTGACACTCATCATCACTTCTTGTATGAGAAGGTTGGGTGGTCCTCTCTAACAGTAAGACATGACAGACAATGGTTTCTATTTGTTTAGAAAGCCCTTGACAATAACGTGCCATCGTACATCACTTCCTCATTAATCTGGTCCTGCGGTCATCATGTGACCTGCTCATGGGAATGGCCTGAAGTCCTGCGTGCAAAGACAACATTTGGGAAAACTGTTTTAAGCTTTTGTGCTGTAACACTTTGAACATTTTAAACGCGACACAGCTGTATCTTTAGGTCATTTTATAACCATGAACTTACTGTAAACATGTTCTGTTGTTGTTCGTTTTCTTGTTAATAATTGTTGTATTTATTCTGTTTTAAGTCTCAACATCACTGAAAGTGAAGGCATACCATCAAAATCTTTTCAAGATTTAAATAAAGGTTAAATGAAAGAGCCGTGTGGTTTGAAGTCTGTGCACCTGTTTTTTTTTGGCTGAAGTTTTTGGCTGAAGTGTTGCTTTTTTGTCAACACCAACCATGGTTTGTCTAGAGTACAGTGAAGGCTCCATGGCTGGACCGGGGACGAGAAAACTCCACTCCATTTACAGCTGGAATCGGTATCTGGATACATCCGGATAATAAAAGATCCGATCTTGACTTTGCTTTTACACATGGTATTATAAATGCATTCTCGTCTTCCACATTAAGATTGGATCTCTGTCCTCAGAGGTGGTGGGAAATCAGCCCCCAGACTCCCTTACAAAATCACTGAGTTTTGTGACTTGCTGAATAAGAGGAAACTCTATAATCTTTGTCTTTTTTCTGTATGTGTAGATATAGAGTCAGTTTGTCCAGGCGTGATGCGGTACTAGCATGTGGGCTTCTCTGTGACTAACAGCTCTTACTGGCATGTTTTTTCTCTCTGCTTTCATTTTCATGCACTTCTGTTGAGTTTTCTTTCTTCTTTTGGCACTTCCATGGCACGAGACATACGTATACTTTACCAGTAATTAGAGGTGTGTCTCTCAGCCTTCTCGCTTTAATGTTAGCTAAAAACAGATATCTTTATCAATGTCAGTTTGTGTACAGATGTCAGCACGTTGTACAGATTGCAAATCCAAACACAATGGGAGCCAGACTTCCTCCAGATGTGGTCACACATATCTTATATTTCATTTATACCTTTCATTAAAAAGCTAACTGGATAATGTGTCCGGATACAGATCACATTTTAATACCAGGTCTAAATGAGGTATGTGGGACAGCACAAGAAATCCTGTTTAATTAATGTGATCAGCGGAAAATGCAGCTTAGCAAAAAAATCCTGTATTTAACCACCTCAAAATATTATTTGACTCATAAAACGCTGGCTTTTTATCTATTTTTAGAAGGCTGGGTACAAACGTGTGGGTGTGCGGGTGGACTATAATGATAGACTGTGAGTCTGAGGCCTAATAAAAAACAGAGGAGGATAAAATATTGGGGGGTTTTTCTTACTTTATCTGCGCTGGCAAGCCGGCAGAAAGTTCCCTTAACTTCTTCCATCTGAAATAAAGAAACTAAGCTATTTACAGAGAGAGAAAGAGGGAGGAGGTGGGCCGAGCTGGCAAAATGTACATTTCCATTTCACACCATTCAGTCAAGATTAGAATAGAAGTGAGGAAGGAGAATACATTTGCCTGGAAAATGCTTTGATTGAGCACAAATAAAAAATAAAAATACAAACACAGCCAGTCTGAGTGTCTGCAGATGTGTCAGTTCGATTAAAAACAGTGTGGAGGAGTGATGGGAGTGAGGACGGAGGAGGTGGTGGTGTCTGAGAAAGAGAGGTGAAATCATATGTCCATACTGTGATTGTCAAAGTCTCTTTACATCGGACAACATCAAGACATCTTCTCGCCTTCATTCCCTGTTGCATCATGTGCTGCTGTCTTAAAAACTGTCTGTAACGCGTGTCTTTGTCTTACACTCATGAAGCTCTCGTCTCTTTTTGTCTCTGCCCATTTCTCACCAGATCTACGACACTGAGCCGAGCGCCAGTGGCAAGGAAGTAAAGTGTTTTCCGGCCCTGGGTGAAACGCTCCTCTCATAGACCTCAGCCAAGTCTCAGCATGCCGTGGCATCGTTTACAAAGACACACACACGTGCACGCAGACACACACACACAAATACTCGCGTGCACAATCGTCAGAGCCTTGCCAGCTTTCCCCATAACTTTGGCCTCCTGGTTTGTTTACTAGTTCACCCACTCTAGCTGAGTTTACGTAAAGCGAGGCGCTGGGAAGCTTTGAATCACAAGAAGGCTTGTCTGTCAGTGCCCTTATATAGAGCTGAAGCCCCGCCCCCCTGCCCCATGTACCCTCTCTACCACAGGCATCCAGAACTCAGAGGGTTTTCTCATCCATGCTGCTGTCATGAAAAACAGAAGCATTTCCCAGGTTCTCTGTCCAAAATCTATGTTTCATGGGTATTTGCTGTCCTTTCCGGTTAATTTCAAAGACCAGTTCATGTGAGACCCTCCGTCCACATTTCTGCCTGGTAAGAAACGTTCTCATACTACAGCTAAACATGTAGTACAAGAGTATTTTTGGAAAGAGTTTAAAAAATGTTTAAAAAAATCTCCGTCCGGACAAGCGTTTGAAATAATCTGCCAACACAACAACCTGAAAACACATACAGTATCTCAGGGCCATTCATGTACACTGGGCATGCTCAGGCAGTAGTAAACAGGAGGCAGACTGTTTGCTCTCTATACATTTTTTGAGCGTCACAACTCCTGTGAAATCACTCGTTTAACTTTGATCATTTCATCCATTCAGCCCAATAATATTTGGAAAGTCTAGAGCTGCATGAGACATGTTATGCTCATTTTCAGGTTCATAATTATATTTTTGGTTACTACTAGAATAGGTTTGCATTCGCAAAAATCCCATCAGTTTTTCCCCTCTGTCTGAAACGCTCTGTTTTAGCTCCTGTCTCTTTAAGGCCCCTCCTCCTGAATACCCGTTCTGCTCTGATTGGTCAATACACACACGCCTGGCCCAGCACTGCTCACTGTGTCTCCTGTGTAGCTTCACTACTACCACGACTATAGGCGTAAATTATGCAAATGTGTGACGTAGTGATGTCAAGAAATGACGTATTAAAGGCGGGCTATTGATGAGGCGTTTCAGGAACAGTGTTTTCTGTGGGAGAGGGGAGCTCCAGTTGGTGCGGCTTTTTAAATTTCAAGATCTTTTACATGTACAAGAACATGGAAAAAGCATATTCGGTCTCCTTTAAATAATTTTATCTAAGTTACTGGATGCTATCCTGCTCGAAAGGAGCTCACGCTCTACAGTATGTGCCGCACAATGTGGAAGATCTGAGTAATTCTATACCAGGGAGAGTCGAGCATTTTTTGGTCAAAGGAATGAACAAATCTAGATTTACCTCATTAGATCCATGGTTCAGGTGCTTTTTGGCCTGGTTGTTTTTTGTTTTTTGTAAGTTATCAAATTAATTTAAATCAATTTTGTTAAGGAAATTAATGTTTTTTTTTAAAGGAGGTTAATAAAAGAAATACTGAAAGAGAGATGAGTTACATCCTGGGAGCGACTTCAATATGGCATGGATGACTCAAACACAACATTCCAGTGGCGAGCGTCATGTTTTAATTCTAAATGACAAATTGTACTAAGTCTACTTGCCAGTACAGTAGATGTTTCATCTTCTCCAGAGCACAGATGAAATAAATCCTCAATGAGAAAATAACAGTTAGTTCTGACTGTTCAGGGAGCAAAGGTCAGCCAGGACGGGGGGCGGGGCTTCAGCTGTCGATCCTGCCACAATTAAAAGGTTGCTGCTGCTTTGATTGGTAATAAAATTGGACAGACTTTGAGCTCTGGCCTTGAGGGCCTTCACTATGCATGACACGCTTTAGTGTAAAGCCAAAGTGCTGCTGCTCTCTTGGCTGCCAACCCACCACTAACTAATGACCAGGAAATAACTGTGGTTCACTCACACACACACAAGGACTCACACACACTCACATCAACACACACAGGCACACATGTGTAGATCCGTTTCTTACTGTAAGTGACTACATTCCTTCTTTAAGCTTAACCCTCTCCACTACCAGCACGAACCCTAATCCTTCTGTGACTTAATTCCAGTCCAAACCTTTAAGAATAACAGTGTGGATGTTTGGTTCCCAAACCCACAAATGTTAATTGCCACATTTGCTACTTCTGTCTGTTCTGCTGCTTTCTAGCTCCCTGTGGCAAATATTAAAAAAATACGCTAAAAGCAGCTTAATGTGACACACCGCTTCACTAACTGTTGTTATATATCAAGCTAAACATATAGTATATTCTACATATTCTACTTTTCCCCAACATGATATAATTATGCTATAATCAGCACAGTTAGCTCAGTTTTGTCACAGTTAGGCTGTGAAAAGCTTTGTGTGTAATTGCCTCCCACTCAGCCTCGTTTTCTATTGGCTTTTTGTTGCCATAATAGGCACGTGGGAGAGGAAAAGTCTCTTTAAAATGATATGATCTTCATGGTAAAGTTATAAGAAGGTAGGCAAAGCCGCAGCGGCCTCCATAATAAGCACATCAGACCGTAACTTCTAAGTTGAAACCAGAAACCGGACCTGAAACAGCGAAGGACTTTTCTCAACATGAATTTAAATGAACTACAAGGAACTTTTAACTGGTTATGTCTCACTTTGATACTGATGCATCTATATGACCCACATAAGCAAATGAGACCATCAGAGAGAAGATTGGCTACTTTTTTGGGTGACCCTTTCCTTCTTAAAGGAAAAGTTCACCCAAAAATGAATATTCTGTCATTTTTCTCCTCACCCCCATGCAGATGGCAAATGGATGAAGTTTCGTCGTCCACAAAAAACAAATGAAAAGCTGGGGACCTTTAAATCTAAAAAAAAAAAAAAACAACAACAGAAAAACTAATAATCCAAGTCTCAGGAAGCCCGGCGATCTCAAAATCTTCATCTCAGTCGAAATCTTCACTGTAGCTGCTAAGCTAGTGTGCAACCCATCTGAAGTGGATACGCAAGCTCAACCACCCATTGGGGATGTAAATAAAGTCTTTTTAAATAAATTTTTGATCTCAGAGCTTCCAGAGGCTTACGCAGCATGAGCTGTGTGGAGACATTTTATGTCGTTTCTGGTCCCCATCTACTCTTGTGGACTACGAAATGAGTAGATAATGAATGAATTTTCATTTTTGGGTGAACTTATTCTTTAATACCTGTCAGTGAGCCTATTCTGCCTTAAAGCTGCTGTTTGGTCAGTAACCCATGTCCCTCTTCTGACATCCACGCCCACTTTACCCAATCAGAACAGAGAGGTCGATAAAGAGGCGGTCCTGTCTGCTCGTAGAGATCTTTCTGTTTGCAGCTCTCTCTGACGATAACCGCTCTGCGTTCATGTGACGTGAAGAGGAAGGAGGGGATTGCTAACTGCAAAAATGACGACAATGCTTACTGCAGCTTTTAGCAAGTCAGAAGTCATAAAACATTTTTTTATGTTGAGGTAACTTGAGGAGTCTCACAGCCTGAGGAAAGAAGCAGGTCTCAAGTCTGGTGGTGAGGCACTAAAACAAAGTTAACTTTTTTTCACCATCGTCATCTTTTGTCCACAGCGGCTGCCAGAATCAACAAAGAGTGAAACTGGCTTGCAGGACCTTTAAATCAACGTACGTGTTGAAATAAAACATCATACTTAAGGGCCTGGATCACACCAGATGTACAGGATTCACAAATACCTGTACAGGCTCAATGCTCCTCTGACGCCAGCCCTTCCTTCACATAACACACACACCCCTCCTGCCTCAAACAGCTCGCCTCTCACACCAGGCGCCACTAGTGACTGTTTGCTTTGCTCCAACTGGCCCTGCAGGGAAACCACAGCCCTCTCCTCCTCCTGAGAGTGTGTCTGTGAGGCCTTGTCAAAATGCCTCTGTGGTCTAATTCCATGTTTCAGTAATGGCTCAGCCGTGGGGGAAACAATTCTCTCTCCAAATGTCCCACAAACACCATGAGATGCCACAGTATTATTGTGTCAGCGCATGCATGTGCCTACGAGGGAGAAAGCACATACACAGGCACACACACACACACACACATACCGGTCAGAGACCTGGGAGTTTTCAGATTTGTCTTTTGCTGCAGCCAGAGGAAAATCCACTTTCTCCTGAGTCGCCTTTTCCACTTACAGCTTCACTCCTGTTTCTTTTTTTTTTCTCAGTTCATGTTACAATTTTCCAGAACCAGCTCCTGGTGTCTAGAGTGTGTGTGTGTGTAGTGAGCACTCTCCATCTGTGGGCCAGATTAAAGGCGGAGAGGAAAAAAAAAATCCAGGATGCATGTGCTGAGAAGAGGAAGAAGAGCGCGGGCATATTTTAGTATGGGAGTGCTGCAGTGTATGCAGGGCTGGCCCACTCTGCCTGTCTCTCATGTGAAAAGCATGTGGTCAGTCTGCCAACATGGCAATCATGAGGCAGAAGCTCTCCTCTGATTGCTGGGTGCTCCTGGCTCACTCTAATGCAGCGCTGATTTATTTCTCTGAGATCTTTCAAGTGTTTGTGGAAGTGCGGATTAGCGGCAATTAGCGAGGGGCAAAAGAGCTGAAGAGTCGTCTGAATGTGAGTGTGTGAAGATCACCTGGCCGAGGATTAAAATTTCAGTTGTGTCATCAAACAACATCTGCAGCTTTTTTGTTTGTAATGGAAGCACAGCAGCAGCCCTCATGCCCTTATGGATCCCACAGCTGTTATTACAACAGCCCAACAGCTTCTCTTTTCAACAAGTCTGCTTTCCATAGAAAATCTGAAGTAAACACAAACGGCTGGAAATAGCTCCACAGATGGCAGATTGGGTTATGGTGTAAAAGAGAGTCGCATCACCGCGATGATGAATCAGCCAAAAGTAGACCGTGGGCTGATTATTCACCAACACAATGTCACACTAATGTAACAACCAGAAGAGGATTCAAACCAGAATGCAGAAGTATCTGAAAATCATCATGAAGTATCATTGTTCAGTGAAAGTCATGCTTCTTCCGGTGGACCCCATGGGACCTTATTTTGGAAAAACTTTGTATGGTACTGAAGGGAGAGAGACAAATGCCTTTTTGATCCCGTTTGAATTGTGTCATGAATCACACATGTGATGTTTGTCGATTTGGAAGAGAATTTTCTAAGTCAAAAAAATCTCAAATGGTCATAAACCTGATGAAATACAAGGCTGTGAAAATACGTGATTATAAAGACTACACAGCTAACAGTCATGTTGGTGACGTCCTGTTACTTAAACATTGTAGAGCTGCTCCTGTATATTAGCTTGATTCCTGATTGATTTTCATCTTTGTTAATACTTTTCCTGTGCTGAGTTGGCGGCCATGTTGGTGTCGGTGACGTATATTGATGGAGACTATGCAGTTCAGAGGATATTTTACTTTATTGACTTGAAAAATCATCTGAAATGAAACACTGAGCAGCTCATGAAGCATGAAGCAAATAAATTTCAACTTCCTGAGTGTAAAATCACCCATCACTCATTCACATTGTGGGGCCAATGTACAAAATGTACACCTCACACTCCAGGTCTTGCACTTAAATTACAGTATGCGCTGCTGACACTAAAATATGATCCTCGCCTCTGATGTGTCTGAAGTGAAGTGAAGCTTTTCTGCTGTCAACTTTTTAGCTGCAGTATAAATTATTCAGTGCAACAACACATCACGTGTGTGTGTTTTTGTTATCTCACCTCAGAAGTGAAGAAGAACAACAAAAGAACAGTTTCAGGGGAGACGTGTGAATTTTAATTAACGTTTTTATGAGCGTTCATCATGTGAGAGTCAGGCTTTGGACGGTGGCGTGAAACAGAGAATCACTGGAGAGGGAAATAATGCTTTTCTATATTTGCTCCACCGTCCTGTACATTTTGTTGTGTCAGAGCACAAAGACCAGCCTCAGTGCACAGAGCTCAGCTGTAACTACTCTGAGAGAAATACCCTTTTGACCTTACACACAACACACACACAAAGGTTCACATATTTTCCCATCATCATCCAACCATCCAGTCATGCAATGAGCATGCACTGACCATACCAAGACCCACAAACTGATTTACCCAGCAGCCCTGTCCTTCCTTCCTGTGGTGGGGTGGAAACGACTGCACCTCATTATGAGTCAAAGCGCGGCTGACTGTCAACACACCTGTTCGGCTGGAGGGTTGTTTGAGTCACACAATAGCCTCACAATAGAGACTGAACCAATCCTTTTTCCAATTTTAACCCCTACCAATCGTTTTTGAGTGTCTCCTTGGCCCTCAGAACGGATTACAAGGGGTAGTGGTTGAAATCTCCCCCTCAAGACCCTCATATGTCATCAGTAGTCATCTATGGTATTTATGTAGACAGACACGACCGGGTGTTTCCAATATGTCGTCTTCAGCTGTGGTGATTTCTCCTGTTACTGTTACTGTGGCACTCCTGGAATGGAGTTAGAAAAGCATGGGCGCTCGCAATTTGTTCACAACTTCACACTATCAATGAAAGTCATCAAATTAAAAAGAACACTGCTTTATTACCTGGCCACTAACATGAGCAGCCCACTCCTACACTGTGAAAGAAGAAGCTGGATACATTTTTTTTTTTTAAATGACTCATTTCACTGTCAGAATTCAAACCACTCAGAAAGTTTTATTCCTATTCAAGTCAGAGGAAGGTTAGTCTAGAGGAAAGACCGTGCATTCCAGAGAGTGTATATATATATATATTAACTCCCTATTATTGGCATTGCCCCCCGAAAATCCAGTATTATTCGGGCCCTCATCAGAGCTCATTGAGGTTACCGGCACACTAGGTAATGCTCCGGTGAACATTTACTACCTCCATATGTGACGTTTGGAGGTAATAAACATTCATGGGAGCATTATCAAGTGTGTCGACTCTGATGTTATATTTTTGACTCTTGTTTCTGTCCAGGACTTAGTGTTGAATTGTTTTTGGATGTGCGTACTGCTACAAACTTTTTTTGACAATAAAAATGACCTCTGTTGTCTACCCTGCACTTGTTCCAAGTATGACAACAAAATCAAATATGCGCAAAACACTCAGCCAAAGCAATTATCAACAAGGTTATCAATCTATCTATTCTATCTTCCTGTAGTGAGTCATCTATTCACAATATTCTCGTGATTTAAAAGGCTTGAGAGCCAACCGTAATGCTTTTTCTTGACTTTCAATATTAAAAAACACAACTTGAAGGCAGCATAGCCTGCGGCTGACAGGACCAAGGTCAGGCATGCTCGCTGGCTTTTTTCAGAGGGCATTGTGGGAAAAGTATTTTTTAAAAAAGGTCTAGATGGATCAGTCTTTAATTTAAGGGAGCATGGAGCTCTAAGATGTCAGCCTCACTCTCTAACAACAACCACTGACAGCTCAAGGGCAGAGGAGTCACCTGAAACAGAATATCTCAATATTTACACTGCTTATGTTCAGTGCCGGAGTACAAATTAAAAGCACAGATCAATCACATCCACAATACCCCTCATCCACAGTATTAAGGGTCATGTTTGTGTACAGGCTGTTTTCAAAATACTTTTTCTCAGGTTTCGTTGGGCCAGTTGACCTTATAAAGTGAGCAATACCAGTTTTTCTTCACTGACGGCAGACTGAAGAGGAGAATCAGCAGCAGAGCCACAGAGCATGAGGAGTTCTCTCAACCGGGAAAATGTCATTCTGCTTCTGCTCTCATGTTACCGGTTCTTTTTAACACATGATCCTCCAAGAGCTACTTCCTCCACTGTTACAAAGACGCTGCCGGAAGCTTTAGCAGATTAGAGCATGAAGAATGTTTCCGTGATTTACCTCTGGCCCTGTCCCTGGATATCAGTGTACTTCAGGTGAACAGGTTGAGAGTCCTGGTTGATGTTTTGACCTTGAACCGTCTGCCTGAATCAGCAGGTGATACAGACATGTCATCATTTCATCTCTCATCTCGTAATATGACACAAGTGCTGTCTTTTCCTGGTTTCAAAGGCTGCATTGCAGTAGAACGATGTAATTTTCTGAACTTGCCAGCCTGTTCTACTTGTTGTGATACTTTTACCCGTTTTTACTGTCACTATATCCACATAACTGATGATTATTGATATAAAAAATCTCATTGTGTTAATTAATATTTTTCCTACAATATCAGTATTGAGTTATTTGGTTAAGATACAACATTTGACTTAGTCCATCTCATCCATAACACTTCAAAATTGTTTCATGCAATTTAAAACTGCACAATAAAGCATTTATTTCCAGAAAACTATTGGCTAAAATGGACGTATAATTACTGAATCTGTAGAAAATTTTTAAAAAAGACATAATGTAATTATGTCGGTGAAATCAAGTATTTTTGAAGCGCTATAAAGGAGATTTCAAAATATCGAGATATATAATGTGTATTGCGATATAGCCAACACATCCTCATATCTAAATGGCAGAATAGGCTGGTTGCCAGTGACTACCAAAACCACTGTTGTAGAGACAGTTTGGTTAGGTTTAGGAAAACATCATGGTTCGGCTTCCAATGACTACGTACCTGCTTTACTTCGTACCGGTGACTTAAATTATGTAGTGTGACTTAACTTAACTCCATTAGTGAGTTAAAATGACTTAGCATTGACATTTGCTCAGCCCAGTTGTCACCATATAATGTTAGCAGTGTCTGCAAACCATCAGGACGTGGAAGGGGGAATGGTTGTGGTTTTATTACAAGCCAACAAGGCTGCCAAATAGCAGACCACAGTTTGAGCTGCACAACTGGATATTTTTAATGACACCTGCAGAGTTAAGTGGCGACAATAACAGATTTTTTTAAGGAGACGGGGGGATTTTCCCAGCCGTTTTTGTAGTGGCCAAAGTCAACTATTTTTCATGGGACGTCGGACCATCTTCATCTGTAATTATGGCGACTAAAAACAGGTATAAACCATGATGTTTTCCTAACCCTAACCATGTGGTTTTTGTGCCTTAACCTAGCCAGAGCATAAGCACAGGGTTGTGATGAGAAAGTAACAGAAAATTCAACCTAAACAAACAAACAGCTGCAACGTAAAGAAACATCCGGTTTTAAGTTATCTGTGGTTTTGCCGAAATGTACTTAGCCAACATTTATTCTGGTGATTGGGTTGTTTTTGCTTTCACAAGGGACACAAACAACAGTCTTCTGGGTGAAAGTCCTGTGCTTGTTTCCCCCGTCCATCCATCCATCCATCTCCAAGCTCCTCTCTATGCGGACCTTGTCATGCTTCGCCTGACATCTTCTTTTGCTGCCGTAATAAAAACGACGACCACTAGAAGCCGCCTTCACAGTCACAGCTGGATATAGCCTTAATTTAAACTGCAATATTATTTATAAGCCATATCCCTGAGCCCTACCTGCTGATGATGTGGGTAAAACTTGTCATATTTCTCATATGAAGGTCCCTTTCAAATGCACCAAAAAGACAGACAGACAATGGTCCAGATGGACAGACAGATGGGTAGAGTTCAACACAGCATTATTAACACACGAAGCTCTTCAGCGTCAAATAAACTGGCAAACATCCACACCATCATCAACATTAATACATGATTACTAACTGGGGCAGCAACATGCCCTGATAAATCATGTGAATCATATATCTGATCTATAGCCGGTCTGCAGATAGCACCCAGGGACAGTTAATACACGTGACTAATGGAGGATCATTTTAGTATTTTTAGTCCTCTGATTAAGGATAAAATCATTTAAAGCGACACATAAAAAGTTTCAGCTCCTGATGACATACAGAGCCTGTATTTGACATCAGTATGCTGTGCTGTTATGAAAACCTCCCGGAGACTCATTTGATTCATGATCTTTGAACTCCTTGAAGCTTATCTTCCAGAAGGCTGTTTCATCTCCTGGCTTGAATTTTTGCACAAGATCACAGTTCAGTAAATCGCCCACACGCGCAGAAGGCTGGAAAATATCCACCAAGAGACACTAAAAAGTAAACTTTAAGGAGTGTTCGTGTGTGTGTATCTGCGTGTTTCCAACTGTTAACTTTCATCTTAGCAATAAAACTTTGCAGTCCTGTTCTCTTACACCATAAAACGGACAGTATAACAACCGAACGCACCCTCCAATAAACTGCGAATCCGAATATTTTCTCCCTGATTGTGAGATGCACCACAGAGAAGAAGACTGAAGCATTCAGGGAGGCTCTCATCTCTCCCTCTCTCTCTATAGCTGGATGTGTTGATGAACAAACTGGCTGCACGTGTCGGAGCTTGCCTGTTCCTGGTGGCGACTGAGCCGGTTTTCATCCGCACACTCAGCGAGGCTCCGCCAGTCACCAGTGTCACAGTGTGCATGCATCAGAGCTCAGAGCAGCTTGACTTTGATACACGTCAGGAATGAGCCGCAGATGCTGCGTGAACTGACTCTTAAAGTTGAAAATCATGTGAGTCTTGAGTTTGGGGGCATTAAAGAAGTGTTAAAGAAGATATGAGGAGGACACATAATGTGACAGAATGTGTCTGTGTTGAGGGTCCAGTGCCTGATAAAAGTGCTGGAAAACAGGCAGCAGGACCTCACAGATCCTCTAGATAAAGTAATACTATCTAGAATGTATTTGCTTGGTCTGGTCTGGTTACAACAACATGTCAGAAGCTGATGTTGGTTTTCCATGACTGGTCTTGGAGCTTACCTGGAGAGAGGTCTCCGTCACTCTGCTCTCCGGAGTCTGAATCCATCTTCCCCTGCAGGAGGACACTCGGAGGCTGCAGAAGCTCTCTGATTCCTCTTTCTTCTTCTTCCCTCTCCTCTCCAAGGAGTCTTCTGATTTCTTCACCCAGATAAATGAATGAAAAAAAAGAAAAAAAAAAAGCTATTTCTTATTTGTTTTTTTCCTCCTGCTGAGCTAAACTTCCCCTCCCAGCCTGGATCACTGCAGCTGTGAGAGGAACGCTTCTAGGCTGATTTGCTGAGCTGTCCTCCTTTTTTTGCTCTCCTCTCTCTTCTCCTGACTCTCTCAGTTTCCCTCTTGCCTTCTCCCTCTCGTCTACTTTCTCTGATGCTCCCTCCCCTCGCTCACTCTTGGTTCGTCCCCCTCTCGGTTTCTCCCTCCCTTGTCCCTGCCACTCGGTCCCTCCTCCTCCTCCTCCTCCTCTCATTTGGTGCTGTCACACTCAGCCTCTTCACGCTCTCTTCGCTCAAACTCTTTCTCTACCTCTTTCTGTATGCTGTAAGTGCAGTCTCTTCCTCTCTCTCTCTTCCTCTCTCCCTCCCTCCCTCTGTCTCTGGGTAAGAGTGCTGCCTGTGTTTCAGCACAGACTCATTCATTGCAACTTGAAATTCATCTCCAGCAGTAAAAATCCCATGACCCCTTGTTACTGGCTGTTAAAAAATCAGTCACTTACTATCTGCGGTCACATGAAGTCAGGCCAGGTTACTGTTTTACTATCTTTAGTAATCATTGAATGGAGCTGACATGTTTCAGGTTATTTAAATATGAAAGAGAGGAAATGAAATGATGATTCAAATCCATCCGTCATGGATCACTTCCATCCAAAGCCTATTTTATATTTAGAGTCTTTCCTACAGGAATTTCCACTCAGTGACCACTTTATCAGGCACACCTGTAATGCAAATACAACAGTTCAGTGCTATATTCTCCCTTTACAAAGATAGTAAAGTTCTTTTACACACATTAACATACACTATATCACTGTGTTGGTCCTGTTCCCAGAACATCATCATAAATGTTGCTCCAGGACCGTTGCAACTTACAAAACAGCAACAAAGTCCATTTCTAGAGCAAGCTGTTGTTGCTGAAGGGGTTAAATACAGGATCCTCTGCAAGGAGGTGTGGTCTGGAGTTTGTATCCCACTTGGAACATATTGTTGTACTGTTCACTTGTCATTTTTACACCAAGTTCACCTATTATTTCCTGCTTTTTTCAATTGTTGGTCACTGTTTGGTCAGGTTGAGGCAACAACACTACTTGGTAAAGTTTAGGCAGCAAAGTTCCTTTGTTGACTGAACCAAACCAAACATGGAGGCTTCAGGCAACAAATAACTTGGTTAGGTTGAGGCAATAAATAACTTGGTTAGGTTGAGGCATGGTTTGGGCTAAAATAGACCCTTTCACAATGTTAACGTGTAACAAAAGATGGCGTCTCTCATGTGCGCATTTTTCTGTTTTTTTCCCAAGTTGCAAAGCTATGATATTACAAAAATGTGACTGGTTAGTTGCAATGATGAACCTGGTGCAACACTGATAATGATTTTCCAGGAACAACATCAATATGGTGATATTGTGCTGTTTTACACCATTTACGAATGTGATGGGAAAAGATGTCAGAAATACATTTCAATACCATGCAGTCCAGTAAAACACCACTACTAACTATGACCACAGTATACATATATGAGTTAACACCTCTATGAAATTTTAACAAAAACAAATGGCCATTTTAAGCTTTGTGCAGGTATTGCATTGGATTGTATGGGTGTACCTAAAAAAGTTGCTCAGAAGTGTATTTGTTGCCTTTGCTGCAGAGACTTACTTGTGTTTTAAAAATGTTCAGGGATGCTCCAGCCGTCAAACAGAAGCCTTTTCAAAGCAAAAAATAGTATCAAAGCATTATTTCCAGAGTGTCCATATTTTCCCTCTGGCTTTGATTGTCTGATCACTCAGCTTATGAATGCCAATTCAGAAATTCAGAATGGCAGTGTGTCCTTGAGTGCCTGCTTTAAAGTGCATTATTATTCAGATATGGTTTTGGTTCACTCTCACCACTCCATCAACTTGGTTTCCAGCAGCACTAAAATGTCAGTGAATATGGATGGGTGGCCAGAGACACAACCTTTAAATTTAAAATTCCCCCCAAAAATGAAAATTCATTATCATTATCTACTCACCCACATACTGATGGAAAGCCAAGTGAAGTTTTGTAGTCCACAAAACATTTCTGGAGCTTCACAGCAAAAAAGCATTGTAGCATTCCGCTAAACAACTGAAGTAGCTGGGGACTTGTTTTAAAACAGAAAAAATTAATATACAGCTCACCTGGTTTAATCCAAGTCTCCAGGAGCCCTACGACCCCAAATTGATTTGAAATGACGTGATCTACTCCTTCAGACGGGGTGCTTGCTGACACTTATAGCTTCGCAGCTAAGGTGAAGATTTCAGCTTAAAAAAGGATATAACTAACGTCTTGCGCTGGACAAGCTGTATGGTTTTCATTTTGAAACAAGTCTGGACGTACTACGGTTGTTTGAGAATGCTGCAACACTGAATTGTTGTGAAGCTCCAGAAATGTTTTGTGGACTACAAAATGTCCCTTGGCTTTCCAGCTGCATGGGGATGAGCAGACACGATTTTAATTTGTGGGTGAACTGTTCCTTTAAGAAACAAACAAAAAACACCTACTCCAAATGAAAACTACTGTTTTACCTCTGCTCGATTTATATAGTCGACTGCTTGCTAACACGTTGTGTTTACAGCTTGTTCTGACAACATTTTTTGGTCATATCTTTTTACAGTTCTGGGTTAAATCACTTCCATGTTACTGGCAAAGCAACCACAGGCAGCGTCTCTGAGCACTTTCAGCACAGCTGCATTAGATTTTTAGCAATCAATGTTAAGTTTTGGCATCAGAATCAGACAACAACAACAACAGAACCTTTGTTGACTCACCACGTTACACATTCAACAAGCATGCAGAAAGAAGTTTATTATTGAAGAAGATATATAACAGTTTCTCCCACTTAAAGCAGCAAGACGCTGTGTTTTGAGTAAAGGTTGTGACTTGCAGCATCGGGAATCTTACTCTCTTTCTGAAAACAAGAAACAAACAGAGGCATTCTGGGACACGATGTATGAAGTCAGTCACTTCATCACAAACCAGCTCTGTGAGATTCAGCGCGACAGGCCGGTGACGTTGACGATGTGTAAAAACATCTTAGGGTTGGTTTAGCTTGTAATCAACTTGAATTACTTTCTGTCTGCAGCCTGCGAGACGACATTAAGCTCAGAGTCATGAGTGTGGGGGCAGGTGGGCGTTCAGTCGGTGGTCCAACAACAGTTGCAGGCGATACCATCTCCCAGGTGTGGAGCTGACTGTTGCTCAGCGTGAGCACTGGGCACCAGATGGCATTAGCCTGCCTGCCCACTGCCCAAGGCTGACTTATCTTCGACACTGTGTGCATTTGCGTGTACGTGTGTGTGTCTGTGTGTGTGTGTGAGTGTGTATGTATGTGTACTGTCTTATGCAATATTGCAGTGACAAAAAAGATATGCCAGTAATCACAACAAGCTGAGCCACTTTGATCCTAGCAATATAGCTGTGTATTTCTTCAACCTGATGGGAAATAGAATGTGTGTGTCTGTGTGTGTGTGTGTGTGTAGGTTGTATGAACATGAATAAAAACACTGCTATTGCCCTGAGACACAGAAACATAAAAGAGAAGTGAGTCCACGCTATCTTGGTTTACTAGAAAAAAATACATAGACATTTATTTTAATCAAAAGTTACAAGGTCACAATAAAAGTGAAACAGAGTATTATTCTTGCACACACTTCAGTCCCCCTGGCCTTCGCATGAGAGCGCTTGAGTTTTTGTCAAAGCCTCAGTAATTCAGTTTCTGACATAATCACCGTCATCAGCATCTCCGTAAATCTGCCCTCGGTACTTTGGGTCCATTTAGTTTGTAAGTTTCTCTTGCTTGTATAACTACAAGCTACTGTCAAATCTCCATTTCTCTGCACGATAGGACAAACCAACTGCACTGCACTAATAGGAGATAATGACCACAGGGGGAAGAAGGGTTCATTTCCAGTGCCACAATACAAGTCGAGGTCCTGCATTCAGAATCTTACTTGAAGGGACAGTTCACCCAAAAATGCAAACTACATATTTTTATTCTTACCTTGTGCAATTTTACCATTTTGTCTTTATATGAGATGCTGAGTTTGGGAGGCAGCCGTTGAGATGTCTGCCTTCTCTCAAATAGAGATGGCTTTGGGTTTGTTGTACTTAAAGCGTCATAAAAATACTTTTGAAAAACTCAACAGCAATGTGTCTTTCCAGAAATCATGACCCAGTTTGGACGAGAGGCTCTTGATCATGACAGGGCCAGCCTGGTCAGGGGCCCAACACTTTAAAGTCGTAGGTTCCCCTCTGACATCACTTGTTAAAGTTACGTGACTAAGGAACTTACATTTGTTATTTTTAACCCAAAGTATATCTTCCTTACACTGTGTAAGGATTTGTTAGTGTTTGTGAGCACACTTTATTTTGAAAGTCTAACCAGACATTGCATATTAGGCCTATGTTTTATTGCTAACTAGCGTGGAGCCCTGCACGTCCAACACTGAAGGTAGATGGGTAGGTAGAGCGTTATATTTTAAAGCTTGAGGCCACTGACCAAGCTGTCACATTTAACAAGTTGAGAGCGAGAAAGTGTTGGACAGCACAGGATGTAAATATTAATGGCGTCCTCCGGGTCTGAGCTTTAACGTTATGAGGTAGCGTAGTTACTTAGCGTCTCGTCCATGAGTAGATGAACACATCCTTCTGCACAGTGATACAGAAAGAAGATAGTTCCTACATGAAACTGCTCACAACAAGGTCTGTGAATTAACTTGAGTTACTGGGTCATGATGTCTGGAAAGAGACTGTTGAGTTTTTATATTGAGTATTTTTTGGCTCTTTGAGCACCACATCAGGTGCCATTATATTTGAGAAAGGGCAGACATCTCTACAGCAGATATCTATCTGCAACTCACACCAAATCAGTCTGTAGATGAATACAAGGAACTACAGGTAATAAGAAAAAAAAAAATTGGGGATTTTGGGCTGAACCCTCCCTTTACTGGGTATAGATATATAAAGATATATTATCAGCAAAATACTTCATTAACAATTACTGATTCATTCATCAGTATGTAGCTTTTCAGTAGCTAGTCACAGCCAAGCAAATTCTAAGTATATTATTTTCTGTTAAGTAGTAAAATCCAGCGATCCACAATCTATTCCCTGCAGGGTAACATGGGGCAGGAACCTGTGGGCCGGAGGCGGCCTCACTCCTGACAGGTCACCAGTGTGACACACTATAACACCTACAGGCCAGTTAGAGGCACCAGTTTACTAACCAGCATGTCTTTGGACTGTGGGAGACAGAGGTGGAAAGTTTCTACCTTGGAGTACTACTCAAAGTGATGTTGTTGAGTACACCTTTAAAAATATTAGTATTTTCATTTTATGCTGCTTAACTTCTACCCCAATACATGTTGGAGGCAAATACTGCACTTTTTACTTACTAAGTTACTAGTTACTTTGCAGACTTAGATAATTAATGCAAAATATAAACCAACTAATAAATTAGGATATATTATCATATGTTAAGCTAGCCGGCAGTATATAATTTATATAGTATATAGTTTAATAAACCGATCAGATATTTTCACTGTTGTTAGTCTCCAATTCGAGCAACTGATAGCTATAATTATCAGATAGATACAGTGGAGTGAAAGTATATTTTTCTCTTAAATAGTAGAAGTGTAAAGCAGTATATGTAGAAGTAACAAGTCTGCTGGTATGGTGGTACAGTAAGTGTTGGACGAAGTGAAACTTTTTTGCGGAAGGTTTTATTTACGCTGAGACAAAGGAGACAACGTAATGTTATAATTAAGAATTGAGGTTGTTTTATGAAAAAGGTTTCAACACTTCAGCTGTATATTTGGTGTCTTAAGAGTTGATGTGGGCTGGGTGCTACAACTATAAAGTAATAAGAGTCGAGTCAGTATAAAATGTAAATACCTCAAAGTAGAAGTGTCTTTGAATCGTATTCAAGAATAAATGCACCTTTTAATTACTCTGCATCAGTGGTAATGACCCATCTTCAGTGAGACACTAATGTCATTTGATTTCGACATCAAAAGGGTGGGCAGCAAAAGAAAAGACACTACAGCCTCAGACTGAAACCTCCAGGCTGGCTCAAAGGAGGAATAAAAGGAGAAAGAAGAAGAAGAAGAAGAGGAAGCTCTTCCTGTAATGATGAGCGGCACCACCCTCCTCTGATGTTCAATGAGAAACAAATGAGCTGACTTTGCAAAGCGAGCCACATGAGAAGGCCATGAAGTGAGAGTTTCCCTGTGATCCAGTGCCTTTGCTGGCAGAGAGCCTTCCAGTCTGGGCCTCTTCAGACAGACTTGCCCGATGAAAGAGATTCACTTCTGGTTCAAGGGGAGTCAGGCTACTTTTAAAAAAGGAAAAAATATTTCCTTGTGTCCAAAGAGCTGGAATATGAAGCTCATACGAACACACTGTGAGGCTGAGAAACATACCAACAAGCTAAATGTCCCACAGCATCACGAAGATCAGTGTCATTGCCAACTGTAGGAGGTACAATTCACACTGACAATGAACCGACGATGTAGAGAGATGAGTGCTTGTTGACCCTTACTGGTAGATGTTTCCATGGCAACCAAGGCTCTCTTATAATGAAGCAGTAATCCAGCAGGGGACTAAAACAGAGAGACAATATGGCCACTGGCATTTGAGAATTTTAGCACAACATTTGTGTGTGTGAGTGTGAGTGAGTGCGTGTGTGTGTGTGTGTGTGTGTGTGTGTGTGTGTGGGCAGCAAACAGCACGTAATCAATCAGATTGTCTATCAGGGCACGATGCAGGTCAGTCTAAACTTTTTGCTGCGAGGCTCTTACGTCTGAGTTATTTTAAAAGCCGTCTGGCATCCTGCCTCTATAAATCTGTCATGCAGCAATGGAAATAAATGGAACGAGAGGGAAAGTATACATCATGTGACTAGCGAAAACCACAAATGAAGAACCATGGACTTCTTTACGAGAAGGAACAGACTGAATATTTCAAAGAAGTGCACCAGATTCTGCAAGGCGTGCTGTTATAATACCTTAAAGCCTCACAGTGATGCCGCCCGCTGCTCCAAGGAAAATGCACTTCTGTGTTGTGGAGTTGTAGTATGCATATTTCATTTGAGGTGCCCGACCTTAGAATAGTACAGAAAGTGTTTCAAAGTGTGAAAACTCTCACTTTAGAGGACACTGCCATGATTAAACTGCCATCTCTGACAGACACACTGGCGACCTTTCTGCCAGAAGCAGGCAAGGCTGACACAGTTTGAAACCACAAGTGTTATTCAGTTCCCCTTTTAAGAATATTTCCTCCACTGAAACACACACAAATACACAGACACAGACACACATACACACACACACCACAGTCCCCGTAGTAGACTTGAAGTGAAAGTTACCACAGATCTATTTAGCAGATGCCTGATATCCCACAGCTTGGAGCCAGATTAGCTCAGTATGTACTCTTTATACCCGACCTCTTCACATTTTCTGCACTACGCAGCTGAAACTACCTGAATTTTGACAGGCAACACAATGTTTCCTTTTTTAAAGACAGACAGAAAAACTTTAAGAAAGTAAGAATGGATTATTTGCCATGCTAGTAGCATCGTTAGGGATAGGGGTGTCACAATACTTCAAATCCACCATTCAATTTGACTTTTTAAGGTCCTGATTCAGATGGATTTTAAAAAAAGTCCAGCACTGATGGCATTGCTATTGTTAGACTATGACTTTTCTGCCCTGACAATGACAACTGTCATTTACATTTTTTATGAGGTGCACTTGAGCGCACCATGACATCCCTGACAGGGATTCCCTGTTGGCACACATATAGTTTATTTACAAAGCAATGTAGATTTCAGAGTTTAAGACATGCACCTGAATGCACCATGGAGACCCTCTGAGTGTGTCAAACTCAGGGAAATCGTCGATACTGCATTTGATTATGACATCATGAAAGCCATCATTGTCAGGGGTGTTGGTCTGTGGCTGATTGGTCCACCACTTTGGTCCAGAATGAATGATCTCAACATATTTCTGTCTTCATGTGATTTCCTGAACCTCATCAGAAAAATCGACCTATATTTACGTTTATTGTTACGTAGCGACCTCTAGTGGCTGTAGTAATTATGACAGCTGATAAGAAGGACGTGAGGAAAGTCGTATAAGGCAGGAGATTGATTTGCTTTTGTCCACATTGACAACTGGCTGTGTCGTGAACGTATACTCATTTATATACTACGCATGATTCTGGAGGATACCACTAGATGGCACACTTTAGCTTGTTGTCCTATTGACTGACATGCTTATTGACTCCTGATCCTGTGACATCCCTAAGCGAGCCAGCCCTTATGCTCACCCGACTGACTTGTTAAAAGCAAGTTTATCTTCAGCCTCAAGAGTGAAAAGTCCATTTAGGAAGGTCAGGGATGGACGGTCAGGAGACAATTGTTGATGTCCAGTGTGAAACCAGAAGTTAACAGTAAGTTTTTTGAATTCACAAACGTTGTTGTAACAAGGTAATGTAGTAATTTAACCCAAACCAAGATGTTCTCCTAAACCTAACCAAACTTCAAATGCATGACAAAGATCCACTGTAACGCTGCAAAGGTCATGTTGCTTTGGGAACGGTGATAGATGTTATTTTGAGAGACGCTGACAATCACCCTTTTCAGTTATTTTAGGTATGGTGGTATGATGTGTTACATCCACTTCGGTGGACTTTGATTTAGCGCCATCATCAATTAAAACTTTAAATGTTTCCAGTACTTGTATGACCAATTATGTGCAAACCTAATGGCATTCTTATCGGCTTCAGCTTGGTCTTAAGTGCTAATTAGGAAATACTCTCATGCATACATGCAAAACTAAGATGGTGAACATGGTAAACCTCCCTGCAAATGATCAGCATGTTAGCATTGTCATTTTGAGCATGCTGACATTTGCATTTAGCTTAAAGCAACCTCACAGAGCTGCAAATGTGGCCTCAGACTCGTTTATATACAAATGAGCCAAATGTAAAGTGGTAGATATGATGCCCGGCTGAGAGGCAGGTAATCAACATGTACAAGATAGATACAAGGTTGGAAATGTTGAATAGCCAGGTGTTGTGGGGGTGTGTGAAGAGAGTGATCACATTGGTGGGGAATGCAAAAAAACTCAAGGATATTTATTATGGATTAGGGTAAGGATTAGAAATCAAGAAATGAAAAAATCTCACATCTACAATAATCTTTGACACACCGAACAGAGAGCATGCTACGTGACCCAAATCAAACCCAGGATGTTGTGTGATCAACAGGCTCTGCGTCCTCCAGCTGTGACTTCTATATTTAGAACTTTTACCTTCACTGAGGTGTGCACGACCTTTCTGTTGTTTCAGACAGTCTGTGTCACAGCTGTCACTGCAGAGCGCTCATCAAGCTCAAGAGCTTTAGAGCACTTAGATGCTTGGTGAAGAGATTCAGTGGACTGGTTGTATTATGTACAGAGCGGACTGACAAGGACTCTTATGGGCCTTTCAGACAGAACGTCTGAAATCCATTATTTCCAGGCTGAACTTTGGGTGAACATTCTGTCTGAAAGGTCTGTCAGAACGACGTTCAGACCGGTGACTACACCAACGTCACTGATGGGTTTAACTCTTCAAATGAGACCATCAAAAACTATGTGTAGCACTGTCATGTTTGTGTGTGTGGTACTGTGTGTTTGAAACAGCAGAGAAATATTAACACCCCCTAAATCTTTTAACTCAGTGAAAGCTAAAGTCTCAAAACATAAAATAACTACTTTGTCACGAGGATTGGGAGGGTTACTTCAAAAATGTGTTCCGATACACTTACTAGGCTAATTACCTGTTGAAAAATGTAGTCAGTAACAAAATCCAAGTATTACAATATTGAAGTAATGAAAATTGACATTACCTTCCGTTACTTTTGGATTACCTCAAAATCAAACATATGCAAATAAAGACAAGAGAAAAGAAATATCAATAGGATTACTTTTGTTTAATCAGTTTGTGGGATTCATGAAGTGAAGTCATTAAGGATATTTTGTTTGTAATTAAGTACTGTACTTAATTACAATTTTGAGGTACTTGTACATGATTTCATGTAAATTACTGTAAGTTTATTTATTACTTACACTTACATGTAATCCCTGTAAAAGAAAGATAGAAATGTAACTGAGTACTTTGCTTGTGTATTTAGAAGAGTAAACCTGTGACAGAGAGTAATCTGTGTTTATGGCAGTTCCTATGGGTGCACCAGAGTGAGCGACACTTTGTCCTTACCCATGTAACGTGTGTGTGTGTTTGTGTGGGCACGCTTACCACTCAGGCAAACATTATTTTTACCAGCCACGACAGCGTCGGCTTTCACCTTGTGAGTCTGTGTGTGTGTCATCGTGGCACGTTTATATATCTTTATTGATTTTTGCCAGTGTGCTAGCATCACAACCCCACCCCCATATCGCTTATATTCGATAGATCACCCACCCCTAACGCACAGGTTGCAAATGTCCGTCTATAGAAAAGGGAATTTATTGGTGGTTTGGACAATAAGGCTTGCCGGTGCAGATCGTACTCCTAAAAGGCACAGTGTTGTTCCTTTAGTGTATAAACTACACCATTGTCTTCATACACCTCATCCCTCGCAGTAATGTTTACTCTTTACTCACTTTTTTCTTTTCATTTGTATACGAGTCACTTTACTTTAACTTGAGGGAAGTATTCTAGTACTCATCCATCCCTGGTCAGACAGATGGACAGATAGATGGACAGATACTGATGGTGATTGAAAGTGACAGTATAAGGCCCTTACATAAGGAAGTGATAATTAAGGCATCTTTTCACCCGGGAGCATCTCTCAACTGTAGTAAGTGCTAACAAAAATGACAGATGTTGTTGGAAGTGGCACTTTAAAACTTAAATCACCACGTCTGTTGCTCCTCGTTTGACCTTATCAATGATCAGCTCTCAAAGGATTTAAGAATAAGAGCAACATGCTGCAAATGTGAGGAACCTAGTAGCACTCCCACACTGAGTTTAAAAAGCCTGAACTCCCCTCCAGTCAGTTAGAACTGAAGGCCTCTTGGATGAGAGGTGAGACATCTTCAAGAAACTGACACAGGTCCAGCTGCCTACGATACAGCACGTAGAATTACCATGACCCTGATGACTGAGAACCTTCATCAACATGTCAAGTAGCAACAGATTTCCTGGATATTCAGCTCAAAATTTCCCTTTTTTTCTTCTATTTACTTAATGATATTCTTACTCTCAATAGTGGCTTCAAGCTTTACAGGGAGAATTTTGTTAAAATGATTGTTTTCCGGGGAAATCTACAAGATACTTCTAACTAAATGCAGTCGGAGCTGCTGCAGTGAAAATGAGATGATTTCCATCCTCATGGAGCCCAGGGATGAGACTGAGGTTAATGAGAGTAGTGATTCATCCGCTATGTCCCGCGACACCTGCAAACAGCCTGTAACACACACACACACACGCACACGCACACACACACACACACACACACACACACACACACACACACACAAATAACACTTTAAAAACGTTTTGCAGAGAAAAAAACCTAATTATGACAAAGCTTGAGTCTAAAGGCAGACTAATGCAGTATACATACACAAACACACACACTTACGGCTCACACATACAGCCATAACCTTGTTGCAGAGGTGGTGAAACTGTCTGTTGCAGATATTGATTAGCCTACCAAGCACTTGTGTGTGTTTCTCCTAACAGATTCTAATCACTGTAATCAGCACAAGCAGCTTCCAGGTGATTGCGTGTCAGTGAAATCGAGACTCTTGTTTTAGATGTTTCAGTGTGTTGCATCACTGATAGACACCTGATCTCTGGAGGAAAAGCACCGCACAGCCAAAAACCTCCTCTACATGCGTATTTTCTCGTCCTCAGTGCCTCCTCTGTTTCTTTCAAACACACGATTGAGCAAATATGTTTGTAATTGGAGCTCCCATGGTCTGTCTGAATAATCCTTTGAAAGTCTGGGTGTTTAGAGAGTGGAAGCAATACAAATTGAAACATCTGTGGGTGAAAATGTATTGCCACGTTTGCCCACAGGCAGAGCAATAATGAACAGATTGGTTCTATATTTGGCTGTGCTGAAGATCACATCGTGGTGTTGTGTTGTGTCGTGTTGTGTGCTGCAGAGCCCTCTGCTGACTGATGTGTGCAAATACAAAATAAGAAGACTCTCCTTATCTGATATGCATGCTTGCACCATTCCTGCTCATTAATATACGACGTAATGTTTAAAGCTGTAGTTTTTAGTCTTAAAGTAAAAGATTTTAGAAATCCTCATAAACGTCTCATAGGTAAAATACACTTTATTTAAAGAGCACTTTTCAGAGACAAATGCAGCTAAAATTGCATTAAAATAGTCATTGAAAAAGATGGAAGTAATAAACAGTTAATAAAAATAGAATAAAATGGTGAGTTAATTTTTTGAAGTGTGTTTGTGTAGCACAGGCAGATTCAATTACTTCTTTAGAAGTCAAGTACCAAAGCGCCAGACTTTTAGCTTACTTTCACTACGGCTGACCCATAAAGCTTAGAATTGAAATGTTTTAAAACGCGGCACTTTTTTCCCCGTCCTCTTTGTTAATTAGTTTTCACATTTGAAAAAGAGCCGTTGTATACTTAAGTACAGAAAAAAATATCTTTAATCTGTCTGTTGTTAGTTTGATTCTCTCTGCTTAAACAGCCTTGGTTAAACTTTTTTCATGAAATTAGAAGATTTTTGTGTTTAGCTAATGTATGGGCTAATTAGCCTTTAAACAAATGGATCAAAGGGCCATTTTGAGAGAGCATTTGGCCGCGGGCCTCCAGTAGAGTTGGTCTAGTGAAGGATTTAAAAAACAAAGACCAGAGGAATTTACGTTTTGATTTGGAAAATACTCCTAATATTTTCTACTCTAAATATATGTGATTACAAAAAATTGCCTTTAACAGTCGCTTTTAGTATTTTAATTACATTTAAATGTACCATCTTATTCTATTACATTAGTTCAGTGTTAATGGTTTTTCTATCATATTGAGTCAAAGTGTATAAGTCAAATCACTAGATGTGTTATTTATTACAGCAGATTAGAATAACCAGTTTGAAATACATTACTTTTATATAGAATAGTAAACCCTAGAAAAATGCATCTTTATATAGAAGTTCCCATTATCTTTACATGTAATAAAAGATTAAATGCATAAGGTTTCTGTACGAGTCTTAATTTAATGTAATCAGGCTGAGGTATTTATTTATTCAACAACATACTGTAACATTGAACTTATTAGATGGAATTAGATAGAAAATGTATATGCAATTATTATTATTTTTTTGAGTGCACGAAAAAAAGAGAAATGACCCCAAAAAAGGACAAAACAAAACATTGGCACAATAATTTACGTTTACTTCAGTATTAGCATGTCTACATTTACATGTCACGTAATGGATTTCAAATAATACAACTTTAATACATACAAAATATAATAGTTAGCTTTGTACAGTCATAGGATAATACAGATGAAGGGGATAATATAGTGTATGTATGTATTCTGTTTGAATGCGTCGGTACAAATGAGTCTCAGAGTGTTTGCCAGCTGCCTCTCTGTCTGGGTAAGAATCTCATGCTGAGATGAGATTCTGCCTCCTGCTGATGCTCCACAGGCTGCTGGGAGAGGTTGTTGGTCTGTGGGAGGCAGTCCAGGGTCAAGCCCTCATGGGGACAAACAGAGTACTGGGAGAGCAGCGTTACCAGGATGGATTTCATCATCACCATGGCGATGTGCTTACCGACGCAGGCACGAGGGCCTGACCCGAACGGCTGGAAGTAACGTCGAGGAGCCTGAGGGAGGACAGAGGAGAGGGTTGGTTTCTATAACATAAATATTCATGACATAAAGAAATAACTTAGATATAACTTATTATTAGTTTGATGCTTCTGTGCTTCATCAGGACTGTGGTGCAGTGGTCTTATCAGACTTCAGTGTCAGTGGCAATTTAAACAAACAACTGACTAGTTGATCAGATTCTGATTCAACTGTTGCTGGATCCTGATAAGTGCACAGAAATATGTGACATCAGCTTTTTCAGCTGAGCCCCGCCCACTTCAAACCAGTGAGAAAAGCAAGAATTAAATAAGAATAAGTGAAATATCCCGAATTATTCGAACTTTGTCAGAAAATTGTGTCTCCACTCATGTTCCCATTGTTCATAGTGAAAATGTTCGATGACAAAATAGGCTTTAAAGATTGATGAATTTACTCTATCTGGTCAAAAATATACATCAACTCACATTTTTTTCAAAGTTTTCAAGTCTGAATTCGTCGGGTTTGTTGAAAAACTCTGTCCGGTGCATGTGGCCGGTGTTCAGAATGATGTTAGTTCCCTTCGGTACCCTGTAGCCATCTATGATGTCATCAGACAAAGCTCGGCGCATGGTGAAGTCCACCACAGGGTGGAACCGCAAGCACTCGTTGATGAAGCTCTCCAGCACATGCAACTTCTGAGGGTCCCCATTCTGAAGCTGTCTGTCACCTACAATGGTAGAGAGATGTCATTACTGTTGGGCCTCTACAAAACAGCTTCAGCAAGAGCTGACATGACATGATGAAGTTATTCATTATTGCAGGTTTGATGTATTAGACTCCATAAGTTCCAGCTAGCTGTACCTAATAAACTGGCAACTGAGCGTATGTAAGCTGACTTTTATTTGGCCCCTTTGTCTCATTATTATCACACAGGGTTCCTGTTAAAATGCATCTCTGATGTGCCGCAGATCACATGTTAACTCGGCTTGTTCCAGATGTAGAAATCCTGTTCCACATCTGACAAAAAGCCAGTCACATATGAACATGTGTCATTCATGTGTGATCATTTCCATTTCTTATGTGGTGCACTTAATTAAAATGTCACGTTAACATGTGATATTATTTTCTTTTCTTTTCTTTTATTTTAGTTCACATATAAAAAGGCTAAATTAACATTTTCATCAGGGATTTCTTCCAAAAGTCAGTTTTTTTTTAAAAATCTAGCGTTGGTAGACAGCCCTGAATCTTGACTATATATAATAAGTGTCGGTGTCTTAAAGTTCTCCAGCTACTTGCCTATAACTGTGTCTATCTCCTGCAGCAGCTGCAGCTCCACGTCTGGATTCTGTTTGAGGAGCAGCAGCATGAAGAAGAGGCTGACGGACAGAGTGTCTGGTGCTGCGATCACCATCTCCAGCACACACTGCCTCACATTCTCTGCAGACAGTTCACCGTGGTTCTGAAAACACACACACACACACGTAGACATGTGAAAAAGCTGACTGGCAAAAAAATAAAATAATTGTATTTCACCTCAAGAGGATTTCTGATATCTGGGTGAGAGGAAGTGCATTCAATTCTCAGACTAACCTGTGCGAATATGAGCTCTGCAGTGAAGTTGATGTTGTCCAGTTTATCAGCCTGCTCCATATCTCTCCTCTTCTGTTCAACAAGGCTCTCTATGGCATCCTGCAGCTCCTGGCTATGAGATAACAGATATATAACATTTGATTAGAAAACATAATTCAGCCAAAACACATAAGAGTGGGCTTTATGGATGGGGAAGAAATGTATAAAATGACTCACGCTGCTGTCTTGTGCCTCTGGTGAATCCAGCCAAACTTGAAGTAGATGTCTGGTTTGATGAGCACAGTCTGCCACGTGTCGAAATACTTCTGGATCTTCAGCAGCAGCTCTTTCTCTGCACACAGTGATTAACAAAACAGTAGTGAGATAACTTCACTGACCCAAACTAAATGTGTTTGATCCAACTTTCCAGATAAATACATTTACTGATTTACAATTGCCATGATAACATAAATTATGCCTACTCACCATCCACAGGTATCCCCAGGAACAGTCTGTTGGAGATGTCCACCACGGTGCAGCGCAGCAAACTGAGGACATCCACATGATCCAAAGTGTCCAGGTTGTCGAGGTGAGTCTGTGTGGAGGAGACGCAGATCTCCACCGTCTGCTGCAGGCTCGGGCCGCTCAGAGCTGACAGAAAATCAAGGTTTTATGATTCCAGTCAATACTTAGAATATCTTTCACCAAGTAACTGGATTAACCACTGAGGTTGATTCAAAGGTTAGAATTGTACCTTTGGTGAAATAGGTGCGTATCTTTTTCCACAGAGTCACGTTGTTGTTAAATATGATGCCTCGTTCGTTCATGCCGATGCAGCTGAGTCCCTGTCTGCTCCCAAAACGTGACGTATACTGTCCGTTCTTCAGCACATGGTGCACTGCCGATGCCCTTATATGATGAAAAATACATCAAATAAAAATAAATAAGTATGTCGATTCACAGATATATATGAACTTATCCAAACTAACGTTGAGTAGTTACTAAGTAGTCCCTCACTACTTCATGATTACAACAGCTAGCTTCTGAGTTGACTTATTGTGCACTGCCATAATCATGATGTAATGAGGGCTGTGATGACGGCTCTGCACAATTAGCTCCTTAACAAATTAAAGAGTAGGATTCTCATGAACTAATCATTACATAATGATTCATTGACATAGTATCTCTCAGTCTAACTCATCATAATCATCTGTATAGTCTTCAAGTTACATTTATTCAGGAATTACTCATTAACAACTCATTAATTATCATTCCTGAATTGTTGCTCTTTCAAAAAATGTATACATGTTACTCATTAGATGATTGTGTCTTAAATGAAGTGTAATGACATATTTCAACTAGAATTTTTGGAGTTTTTGCAGAGAACAGAATATCAGTTTACACTCGGAGCGACTCTAACTTTCTTCATTAGCATTGATTTGTTACCGACCTGCTGAGTATGAGGGTTTCCTCTCCGTTGATCCAGACTCTCACAATGTCTCCATACGTCTTGTTGTAGTAGTTGCTGGCTGTGCCGATACCGGTCCAGATGAATCTCAGATAAGACAGAAGTGGCCCCAAGCCCAGACAGAAAGAAGGACCTGTTGTGGTAAATGACAATAGATTTATATCAGTAATGGTAAAAGAACCGACAGCAGCTCGAAGAGAAAAGTAGTCAACCCTGATAGATGACTGTTGGACCTACCTGGTACAGATTTCTTCTCTGTGTGGTTCCAGGCAACCAGCAGCAGACAGACGAGCAGTATTAAAGTTCTGGTCACCACGGAGATGCCTGGTGTTCCCACAGCAGTGGCATTGTGGGACATGGAGACCAGGTCTGCCACTGCGGTGTCCAAACCTACTTGAGGCATCACCAGTTCACAAGCAGAGATCAGATCCATAAGAAGGCAGGCTTAAAACACAGCTGCACAAACTTGAAACGAAGTGATGAAAGCTGTCTTCAACAGTCGGGGATTCCTCTTTATATGTGGTCTGAGCTGACTAGCAGCCAGGTCAGGGTAATGCAAACGCCACAACAGAGGAGAAAAAATTATAAACAATACTCGAAACCTTGACGGGTTGGATTTGTGCCTGTGTCCTTGAGCGAACAGGCCGTAGTTCAGTGGGTACATGTTGTGGTGTGATCAAATGTTGGAGCGAGCTTCTATCATGGGTTGTGTTTGACATTTTGGTGAGACTCAAGGTTTGACACTCCTCTGAACATCAAACGAATCTGGTTGGAAATCCTACAAAAAAAAAAACCCATCTGGCCTGTGAGAACAAAGGAAAATCTGTTTTATCACAGTATTATCTGTCTTGTGTAATTAAATTCACTGTTTTTCCACAAAGCATCCACACTTCAGGTTTTCTTTGATTTTTGAAGGGAAAAGCTGGAATTGATCGTTACAATCCTTCCAATGTTCCCTTTGCTCAAGGACAATTATTTGATGGGAGTATTAAAAATGTACAGTATTTGTGATTTTTGCAGGTCAGACTACCAGTAGATGGAGAAGCAGAGCTGTGAGGCATTAATCAGGGTCTTTTAATCTGTGATATAAAATGACCTTTATGATAACATCATCATTAGAGCACACGTTCTGTAGCAGCTCACTCACTCAGGGCTGCTGCTACTCTTGAAACCAGAAAGTTAATTAAAGTCTGTGAGGCCAAGACCAGACGTAAGAATTACATTAACATCACACCTGTTTTAGTTTCTTAACACTGGTTCCCTGTCTGTTTTTGGATTGATTTTAAGATCTTATTGATTACTGTTAAGGTCCTTCATAGCCTGGCACTAGATTATATTTCAGACTTTTTAATCCTTTAAGAATCTTTTTTGACCTGCCGGAGGAAATGAGGTTGTTGGAGTCGGTGTCTTCTTTTAAGTCTCTTCCTTTAGGTGAAAGTCAAAGGTGCAGGCCACCTCCGAAACAAACACTGACTTGGGCTTTTCAGTGACAACAGCATCTGGTGTATTGGCAAAAGATTTGGAAATATATCTTGGTTAATATTGCAATGTTTGACAACTGAATGTTACACCCTCACTGAGGATGGAAGATGGTTTGATACGTCCTTTGTTATGAGTTCCAGGATTCTGTCGTGACGTGGTATGTGTAGTCCTTTGTAAGCATTGTAGGCCATTCAAGATGGGTGACATACATCTAGATTAAAGTGCGTTGTTAAACTTATTAGCAGTTGCTTTTAGCCAGCCTTTTATTACATATCGCTTGCTTCAAGAACTATGAACTCTATGCAGTGCGTCTTCTACTTCAGCTAACTTTAAAATCCAAGCGGATTTATTTGATTTAATTCAATATTATTGAGCAATTTGCGACAAAGCCAGTGCTGTCTGACTTTATCTCTGCCGTCGTTCGTTTGGCTCGTTCTGTATAAAGAACTCTGTGAATTCACTCACCGCCCACGCTCGAGTCCAAGAATGTGAATTGTTGAAGTGACTGACTGTGTGCTGAGGCCCTGCCCTGATAACGATGTCCTGTGTGATGGCTCAGATTGTTCTGCATGATTAAGCAGAGACAGAAGTTAATGTAACCTTGTCTCTGGGCTCTGTTGTTGTGGTCAACCACATCTTTGTCTCAGCCGCATGTGTAGGGAGTTGTTCAGGAGCGAACAAACAAGATTGATAGAAAGCTGAAATGTCAGAAGATGCATGAACAGAGCGCATTAACGCCTCTTTTACCGTTCACTTTCACATCATTGCACCCTGCTTATAGAGAGGGGGGAGTCCCATATGAGGTCTGACACTGTGTAAGGAGTCCCTTAGATGATATGCTTCAGTATATATGCAGTAAAACAGAAACAGTTAACACACTGTGATAGAGATGATAGTTGGCCTTTGTTCTGCCTCTGGATGTGACTAATGAGTCCTCAATACTGAAGTGAAAAGAAATGTATTTGCCGTGACATTAATTTATTTCTTTTAGCAAGCCAATCTCATATTTAGATGTGCAAGTACATTTATCTTAGTCTGGGATACCGATTTTAAGCACGACATGCTGTTTTGTAACAGCATATTGATCATATTGTAGCTGTGCTGGTTTTAAGATAATGTTCCTAATCAAAGCCTCTTTTGCTAAATGTAAGCACATTTTTCTACATATTAAGAAAATGATTCTTAAATATTTTGATATTATAAGTCAAATGTGCTTGTTTTTAGTCTGGACACACTAGTTATAAGATATCTAATAAGATATCTGTGTGCTCTGCTGTCATAGTCACATTTTGCCCATTTTATATCTGTATTCTTGTTTTTGACTCTTTGCAGTGTAGCTTTACTGTTTGTTCCATCAACACGGTTACATAATAAACTTCATAATACACTTATATACTATACATTCCAACTTTCCTAAACTATAATCATTTTATTCAAAAATTTAGATGATCAATAAATAATTTTTTTGTAATTTTGTGTATTTTATTTATTGGCCCTCTTTGATTTTCTTTATTATTTTATTGATTTATTTTCCGTTCTTTATTCCTGATAAGTTTGTTGAATTGTGACATTACTGTAAAATGATAATACATCTGTTAAACTTGGAAACCAGGAGAAGAGGCTGGTGGGAGGATAGAGTTTAACATGAAGACATGTGTGGTCATCAGGCTGTCCTTGGCCTGCAGCAGTAAGACGGACATGGACTTCCCCGCCATGTGGTGAGAAGAGAGATAAGGCTGCTTACCCTGCTGCTGCACCTCAGGATGGAAGAAACAGAACCAGAGAAGGTCAGTCAGAGACCAGAGGTGGAGAAGATTCTGTGGGCATGTGGACTTATTTACACCACATGGTTCATGTTAATGGATTCAGAGCGCAGTGAATGAGAGACAACAAAGAAACGACCTCAGTGCTCTCAGGAATGTACGTACATACACATCTACACATCTGCTGGAGCGATTCAAGCTGTCCAACAACTGGCTGTCAGTGACCTACAGCCTCGGGCAGGAGCCGCACACAACAGACCTCAATCTAACAGTAATATGTCTACTTTTTATGTGTGTGTGTGTGTGTGTGTGTGCGTGCGTGCATAGCAGTTATATGGGGCATAATATGGCTGCAAGAGCATGTACAGTAGGCCACCTACATGAATCACCAGAGAGACTGACTGACATTGAAACAGACTGTATTGTTAAGGAACTAATTATTTGTTTAATAACAGAAAATGGGCCAGCTACATTTACACTTAAAGGATAAGTTCAAATGAAATTAATCTACTCACCTTCAAGCTGATGGAAGGTTTTGTAGTCCATGAAATATTTCTGTTGTTGCAGCATTCTCCTAAACACCTGAAGTAGATGGGAACTTGTTTTAAAATGTAAAAAAACACAAACAGAAAATAGGTCCATACAACTTGTCAGGCCAAACTCCAGTCTTCAGATGCCCAGAAATCCTGAAGTGATTTGAAAAAGACGTAATTTACACCTTTTGACCCCATCTGAAATAGGTGAATGAGCTCCACCATGTGCCGAGGGTGCAGATAACATCTTTTTGACTCAATTTAGGGGGCTTCCAAAGACTTGGCTTATGGCAGACGAGCTGTATGGAGCCATTTTAGGTCGTTTTTTTTGGTTTTAAAACAAGTCCCCAGCTACTTCAGCTGCTGAAGAGAATGCTGCAGCGCTGTTTTGCTATAAAGCTCCAGAAATGATTCACGGACTACGAAACTTCACCCGCCTGTCCATCAACACGGGGGTGAGTAGATTATAACTGAAGTTTCACTTTGGGGTGAACTTTCCCTTTAAGTCAAAAGAGGCAGTACCGACTCGCTGTAACAGTGAGGTTTGCCTTCAATGCCTGCAGCTGGTGTGTTTTCATCTGAACTGTCATTTTTCTGGTGGAATGTCACTTTTCTGGCCTTAATCAAAGCAATGGAAGTGGGTCATTGTTGCAGTTGGTGGATGGAGGCTGTGAAGATGTGACAAGGACGAGCGCCCAGGGGGAGAAATGAACGGAGGATGTACAAGGATTGGATAAGAGAGGGCATGAACCAATGGAAACTATATTGATGTTAATGCAGTTTGATTTCTTTTAATACAAGATTGGCTCTGTTGTCCTAATAACAATAATGTGTAAACATGAGTGACCAGTCAGTTTGTTTGGTGTAATGTATGCGCTTATTTATTATGTGAGTGCTTTTGTGTGCACATCATTCATATGTGCATGTCCCTGTGTGTGTGTGTGTGTGTGTGTGTGTGTGTGTGTGTGTGTGCGTGTGTGATGTCAGTCTGCCCACGGCGGTGCAGTAGAATGGGTCGTGCTGAATATAAATCAGGTGACTGAACAGGCGGGGGTTTCTTCCCAGACAAGCCCAGAAGATTGTGTAATGCCCACTCCTACATTACTGGTTTTCACGGGCACATACACACACATAAACACAGCCCCTTCTCCACTTGGCGAACAACACAACAAGCACTGTATTTACCAGTCTGCCCTCAGATAGACCACCCTGGTGGAGCTCAGACACTGAAGCTGACTGGAGTCCACTTGGAGCTTTCAAATAATCCCGACAGGACCTTGAATATCTTCCTTCCTGTTGGATTTATTTGGCTTTTGTTGATTTTATTTGATTTTTGGTGGCAGCATCTTTGGCCACAAGGTCATAAAACTTGACTGGACTTTCTCCGTCCGCCTTTGACTTTTGTTCTTTTTTCTCTGCTGTGCTGGGATTGTACTCCCCTGTGAATGAGGCTGGTGGGCGACCCTCAGAAAAGAGGAGGTGAAGTGGTAACCATGTGGATCCCGACCCCCAGCATGACTCTCCCTCAGCGGATGGTGCTGTATGGGACGTGCCTTGTGGCACTGATGAACTCGGTGGGCCTTCTGGTGCTCTTGGTCCAGCATAATCAGCAACGTGCCAGGCTGGAGCAGACAGAGCTGAGGCTGACAGAGGTGGAGGAGAGTTCAGTGGTGGAGTTCCTCCAGGAGGTCCCAAGAGGAGCGGCGGGGCTGCAGGCCAACCGTCCCCAGTACCAGTACTCCAGGAATAAGAGAAGCGAAGAGCTGGAGAAGGAGCTGCAGCAGGAGCTTCATCACGAGGAGGGACAGGAGGTCGATCAGCAGGAGGTCAGCCAGGAGGTGGGAGAGGAGACGGAGAAGAAGATGAAGCACGGGCTGAAGCACAAGCACCGACACAGTTACCACAAGGCACACGTGCAGGACGACATGATGATGATGATGACTTACTCCATGGTCCCGGTGAGAGGAGACCTGCTGGTGGAACAAATATGAGAGAGGACAGATTTATAAATACTGTTCACAGTCTGTATCTTGTGTTACTTTTTTATTGCTGACTTATACTCAATCACCAGCTGGTTGAAATGGTCAGTGGTCCTGTGGCATGTGATTGAAGATGCCATGTCCAGTTTGTGGTAATCTGATTACCTGCAAATGTGTGTGTTAAGGCTGTCTGCAGCAGTGCCACAATAAGGGATGTGCGCAACTAGTCGACTAATCGATTAAACTTTGCTACCCTCGCTAGTAACCAGGAGAAATACCAGTCGGTTACAGTGTTTACTTTTTTTATTTAGACTAGTCGAATAGTCTAAGCTCAAACTTCTGTTTAAATGTCAGGCGATTAAGTAATCAGGAACAACCTGAGCACAATGCAAACGGAAGGCAAATCTTCCATTATTATGTATACTAACGAGGTAGACTAACAGTATTTAAAGAAGGTAAATTAGCTTGACCAGCTACATGTTTCTTAAATGTTTAGTTGAGAACTTTTTCTTTTGATATATGTTAAATATATTTTCCTGAAAGTAGTTTAAAATTGTAATTTCACTTAACCTGGACAAGTTTTTTTGCTTTGATTATGAAGTTAATGATTGCACAATGTCTTGGCTATAGTATAATGACGTTTAGATTTGTTCCCTATAAACCTCGCTGCCACTTTGTTGTTTTGTCTGCCACCGGCCACCAAATGTCCCTGGAAAATAAAGGCTGACTGAAGATCCTATCAGGCTGGCAGACTGGTACCGCTCGGTGTTGTGAGGTGCTTCACTGAGATAAATGTAAAACAATCCAGCTGTATTTGTGGCAGAGCCACCAACAAGAATACCACTTCCAACCTTTTTGAAATTGTTGATTTTTTTCTGCTATAATTGAATGCATCACTGTATTTTAATTGTTTTCATATTTTCCCTCCAGATCAAATTATTGATTGACATTTGCAACAGCACCAAGGGAGTCTGCATAGCCGGTACGTCTTTTATATATTAAACTACCAACTCACCTCCAATATATCACTTTCTATTATCTAACATCTTTGAACCTTATGTTCCAGGACCTCCAGGACCGCCTGGTAAGTAAACTCTGAATCCTTCATCCAAATTTAAAATCTGGCCACACTTGATGCCTCCTTTGTGGTGAAGTGACCCATATCTTTGCTGAATGTATTTTCCACTCAGCCCATGATGAAGATTTTTTGTGTTACTGTACTGTAGGTTTGCCTGGTGCGGACGGTATTCCCGGCTACAATGGGACTGATGGCAGCGCGGGACTGAATGGACTGCCTGGGGCTGATGGGAAAAGAGGAAAAAAAGGTAAGGAAATGATGAGGCTCTATTTTGGTTTAACTCACCATTCATTTTTTATTAATACCTCAGGCAGTGATGGCCATTTTAGTGGAGAACTACTGGTACAATGTGACTGTCAAAGGGTTGAGTGTAACCCGGGGTCAAACATACCAAAACACACAGTCACAACAGCACACACACGCAAAGACGCAGCCATACAAACACACTCAGTGTCCTGATCCATCCATGTGTCATAACGACGTCAGATTTGATTCACAGTGGGTTCTTCCTGTAATTCATAAATGACTGAAGAGGCTGAAACAGCTGCCCTTCTCTCATATTTGCAGATAATATTATTCTGCTCTGCGGTTTTGGGCTCCAGCTTAATGATCCGGAAATATTCTCCCACTTCGCTCTGTTCTCCTCCACAGAGGAGGCCATGATTCACCCGAGCAAGTCAATGGAATAATTCATGGTATTAACAATAGGAGAAAGTGAATTGAGTTTATGAATGCAATCTTAGAGCTGTTTTGCATAATGTCCTCCACAGGGCCGCAAGGTGACAAAGGAGAGCCAGGTGAAAAAGGAGAGAGAGGAGAGTCTGGTCCACCTGGAGAGATGGAACAACCATCCAATGAAGTCATTATCGAGGGCAAGTAGAGCTTTACACTCTGAACTTAAAGGTCCCATATTGTAAAAGGTGAGATTTCCATGTGTTATTTTTTAATTATAAAGCGGCTCTCTAGATACTGTGGAAGTATCAAAGTTCAGGAAACTGTATCTTTCTCCAGAAATTGTGCCGTCAAACGAGCTTTCAGGACTTCCGTGAGGTTGTGATGTCACGTGTGAGGAAGTAATGTGTTACCTGTACGTTAAAGCATGTAAACATTTTCTGGTAGACACCAAAAATAAAACTATGAACCCGAAAATGAGAATATGGGACTTTAAATATTCCTCAAAAAATGCCCAGGTCTGAGACATCAGATCTGATCAGAATACATCTACTTTTTTCATTGAGAGAGTTAAGATGTTTTTTCTTTGTACAGGTCCTCCTGGTCCTCCAGGACCTCCTGGGCCCGTGGGCCCTCCTGGACCTCCAGGCCCTCAGGGGCCGTCCAGAACAAGGCACCACAGAGCCAACCTTCAGGCTGCACAGACCCTGGGTGAGAGGACTTTATGACCTATATCAAAAATACTGCACTGCAGAAGGGATTGTTTCATCCTTCAATCTTGACTTCATTCTGAAGCTTTCGATCACATGACATGATAGCAGAAATGTCACACTGTGCATTAAAGGACTTCTCAAACAACTCATCAAACTATACGATGAAGATCATGTAATATGATTGGAAGCTCCAGAACAGATACTACCTTGTGGTGAGATTGTTTTGTTACAGACACACTGAATACATTTGTTTCTAACAGGGCTGCTGCATGCAATCCCGAATGATGAAACCTCGCCTGTGAAGGAGGCTGTGAAACTACATGACAAGCCTGCAAAGAAGAATGGTGAGTTTTCAGAGAAGTGTGTCTACAGTACATGAACAATATTTGCTGTGTGGTAGAGATGTAAAACATCTCAGTTTTTTGTTACTTTTTCCCCCCCAGAGTGCATCATTAAGTCTCTGATCAACCCCAGGAACGTGACAAAGATGGAGAGCACATTTGGAACATGGATGAAAGACACCGCTCGGCTGAACGATGAGAGAATATGGGTGGCAGAACACTTCTCTGGTAGGCTGGTCATAGAGAACAGTGAGCAAAGATATTAATCTCAACCCAATGTCAAGGCAAAGCAGGCATGTTAGACTGCAGGATCTCAAAAGAATTTTATATCAGTGAACATTTTGCTTGTTCTTCTCCAGGTCGCGTGGTGAAGGAGTACAAAAGCATCGCCTCCTTCCAGAACAGCAGCAGTGACATTGTGGATGTTAGAAAGTTCTACCAGGGCTGCGGACACACTGTCCACAACGGCTCCTTCTATTATCACATCGCTGGTACTTCCAGCATCGGCAGGTAAGTCCACAGTGCAATGTTGTCACCATACCAGAATTTTAAACATTGCCCCCCATTGGTCCAGCCATCCAAGTCCAGAGGCCCCGAGTGTCAGAAATGACATATCGTGTTAACAACTTGATGCTTTGTGTGTTCACAGATTCGACTTTGAAACCAATAGGCTTCACACTCTCAGTATAGACAACGCTCTGCACCACAGCCTCGCCTACCTGCTCCACAATTCCAAGACCTACTTCAAACTGGCAGCAGATGAGAACGGCTTGTGGCTGATCTTTGCCTCCAGTTTGGACGAGACCATCACAGTGGCCCAGCTGGACCAGAAGACCTTCTCCGTCACATCCTACATAAACACCACCTACCCGCGCACCAAGGCCGGCAACGCCTTCATCGCCTGTGGCGTCCTGTATGTCACAGACACCAAAGACACCAGAGTCACCTTCGCTTTTGACCTGCTGAAGGGAAAGCCGGTCAATGTGACCTTTGACCTGAGGTCTCCAGGCGGAGTGCTGGCAATGCTCTCCTACAGCCCGAAGGACAGACACCTGTATGTGTGGGACCACGGCTACGTCAAGCTCCACGTGGTTCACTTCATCTCCGACGAGTGACGATCAGTCCGAACTTGACAGACAGACTGTTATATAGTTCACTCTGTCTTTGGACATTGGTACACGTCAATCTCTTTTACGTCAATCAAACTTTATCGTCCTGTGAGCAGTGCTTCTCAAACTTTTTCATGTCAAGGAGCCCTAAACTGACACAAAGTAGACCATCGATCAGGGTAAAAAGATTTAATTCCAGGGTCCCCATTTTGCTTGTATTTTTATTTACAGTGTATGAAGCTCATTACCAAAATAATCAAACTTTCTGTTACTGTATTACTTAAAAACAGACGCAACTTAAGACTCAAAGAAATTGACTTTTCAACTTTCCCCCCTCCTTGTGCTTGTTGCAAAGTTATGGAGTATTCAGACCAAACGTGAGGCGAATCATTCGTGTGTCTAGATTACACACAATGTCAATGAAGACTGGAATTCACTTTCATTTGCTCCGGGTGGTGTGAATGACGCGAACATGCAGTCTTCGCAACATTCGCGTGAGTTGAAAATATTGAATTCAAGCGAAGATTTTGTGCGAGCCTATCGGCGTTGAGATTCACACTGACGTTGACGTTGCTGATGTCCAGACATTCAGGATCAGCAACGGAGGAGAGGATAATAATCACTAATAATGGCCGTTTGTGGCACCCAGAGCTGTACGATAACACATCTACTGGTACCAAGAGAGGACAAAAAAAGGAGCTGGTGTGGAGGAAAGTAAGTGAGGAAGTTGGATGACCTGGTAAGTCATGGAAATATGTCTTAGCACAGCACAGCCCTGATTGATCGGATCCATTCAGGGAACAAGCATTTTAAAAGCTGTTTGTCGTCTGGCCGACAGAAGCATGAATTCAGGCTTTTTACAAGGTGGCATTATGATGTTATTTCAGCGTCCTTCGGATCCATTTATTGCAGTCAGAGAGAAGTCGCTTCATTTTGGGTTCATATGGATGTGGTAAAACAGATTAAATCAGTCTACGTATACTCGCTGGTCACAGTAACTATTAATAGATTTTAACACACCTATTAAGAACCTGCCACTCACCAGAGACAGATGGACGGACGCTCTGCAGCTGGGAACTGGGCACCGGTCAGCCTCAGGTAGCGCTGGAAGCTGCAGTCATCCAGATGCTGCTGCAGACGCTGAACTTCACTAAGCTAAAAAATGAATAATCCTGCAATCAAATTTGCACGTGTAACGTACGGTCAATAGTTTCTTCACGTTTGGTCTGAACGCACCATTAGCAACATGGCTCCTGCTCGCAGCCTGACAACTGTCCAAAGCAAAAAACAACCTTAAGAATCCCAATTTGCCTTTAAATAGCACTGAGACCAAGATTTCCATGTGAGAGTAAAACATCTGGTTGTATTATTAAGCATGCAGGTTTTGTTACTTCCTGCTCCAGTAGAAAGAATGCTGGTTTTGAACCGTCTCAAGTGTTGGTGGTTACGGGGAAACACGTATGAACAGAGTGAATGTCCGTCCCTTCACTCCTGTTTTACCTCAGTTTCTCTCTCTTCACCGTCTCTGCCTCCTCCATCAGTGGGGTGCTATTTATTTAGCAGTGTGAGGTTCCACAGTTGTTTCATTGTGACCTGGGGAGAGTGACCGGGAAAAACAATGCCTCTTCCTGTTTCACAATGGTAAGTCGAAGCAAAAACAGTTGTCTTTTGCCAGTTCAAGTAACACAATGGTAAAATGTGCGATGAATGATTTTTGCTCATGGGTTTCATACCCCTTTTTTTTTTAAAGCATCTAAAAGCAAATGTTTTATCCCTGGGATAAAATCAGATGGGGGACAATGCTCTAATTTGTAAGTTTAGGGGTCCTTGGCATTGAACATTTTAAGAACCGTTGCTCTACAGCATTCTAACATGCGATTGCTTGTTAAGAGTCACCGTTTCACTGAAGGGAATCAGTTTTGGCTAAATAATTTTTGTAGTATTTTATTTCTTCAGGTTATCCATTTTCTTTCTTAAATGTTTTCTCTCCTGTGTTTACGACTTGGTGAATTGGTCAAGGAAAAACAGTTTAGCCAGGATAATTTATCTCAGCTCGTTAATTTTTTTCCCCCCATCTCTTGAAAACCTTTTTCACACATTACATTTTTTTTCTCCCACTCTGTTTCACACATGAAGAGAAGAAGAAAAATGTATTCCAGGGAATTTATTTTTCCACAGATGGAAAAAAACCTTAAGGGTCTTAATGATTATCCTGGCAAACCTTTTTTCCTTACCAGTTCTCAAGTCGTAAACACAGGAGAGAAAATTAAATCACACTTGGATGGATCACCAGAAAAAAAAAAAAAAAAGTCCTCACTTCCGTATATATCTTATTTGTAATGTCAGAATTTGGAGTTACTAATCATGTGAAAACTTGTCATCATTTTGTATCAATCAATTCACAATTTGTACAAATCAAACTTATAATTCAACTTTTGTGGCTGTTTGTGTTGTAAGTTGTTGCATAATTTAGCGTATTTGCATGACGGTCATCTTTGATGTATTTTTATATGGATGTACATGTTATCCCTCCTGTTATTCTGTACATATAGACAGTCCACCCGCCGTTGTCATGAAGCAGCATGGTCCCTCATTCCTCTAAAAAGAAAACAACAGCAGCAAATCACCCTGATGAAATAAAAAGAATTTATTCACTTTACAAAGGTAAAACTCTGACCATGACCTGTTCTCTCACACACCTCCAGGCTCAAGTGCCCTAGTAAGCGTCTACCCATGATATTGGCTTCTTTTGCATTATTACATGCACACGCACATACACACCAGACACCAGTAGGACCATCGGTAAAACACTTAAGATACATACAGTACACATAGTGGGCAGAAAGAGGGAGAGAAACACAAATCTCTTTAATAAATACCATACATACACTTAACAAAAGTTACAACTAATCCAGCTGGTATGATACAAACCAAAAATAAAGAAATGCTTTAATGTTTGTACAAGCTGTTGTGGTATTTCATATATATATATATTTATATTTATATAATTTATATATTAAAACTATTTCAAACGTTTTACTACTAGGCCAAATAAAGCCAGACATTCATTTGTATATAACAGTTTCTTCTTCAATAACCTATTTATTTGAAATAAACTTTTTAGTGTCTCCAGAATTTGAGTGCAAATATCTATTCCTTATGGATGAAACGGTAAAAACAACTAGCGAGGTAACGCACACTTACATACAGTAGACTGTGTTGCACATCTCCCAGTCAGATACAGTAGAACCCCTTACATTCCTAAAATAAAAGGCAATAAGTTAAATAGTTTTAAAAAGGAATGGACAACCAAAACAAACACAAACATATAAATAATTTAAATAATAAAATTAAAAAAAGACAAATTCAAGACTATATTGTGCAAAACCAGAAGTGAACCTTTGTGTTTCTGCTCTGGGTTGGTGGGCGCTCGGGTTCGGACCAGACAAGTGGAAACATTGAAATCACAGTCACAGGAATAAAACACATCATCTTCCAAACAGGAATGTTCTAGCAGTGAGTCTGCCACACAAACAGGCATTTGAGGGCAGGTGGGCGGGCAGGCGTACAGATGGCAGACACAGCAGAGTGGACACACACTCGAGGGCCGAAACGGGCCGGGCTGGGCCGAGCCCAAACCAGGAGAGGCCGGAGTGAGTGACGGGCAGCCAGTGAAATGGGGAGTGGTGGGGGGTGGGGTCACTACAGGAGCAATGCACCATCAACTCTTCCATAGGGGCTGAGAAAAGCCGGGCAAAAAGGCAGGGGGGCAAAACCATTGAAACAAAATGCAGATTCCAACAACTCGATTCACACTGGAAACCACTGACTTAATAACAAACCACAGTGCTGGTTACAGTAGATGCTAAGAGATTTTCAGCTGTGGGCACAAAATGACGACAGTTACACACTTTTAAAATTTTTGCTTGAGCACTTTTACAGAGCACTATCAATAGACCTGTGATTGCACCGCGTAACGAGAACAGGACATGCATAGCTTCCCTATGGACACACTCTAAGAGTAGAGATTCTTCAATAAAATTACAATAAATCTAGCTTTAAAATCAAGTATGATACCTTTTGCTTGTAACTTTTGCTTTCAGCCTTTGGGGAAAAAAAATATTTGCAGCTCCATTTCTCATTCTGGATATGATTTACATGAAGTGTAAACCCATGAACACTGCACGCTGTGGAAGAGGCCAAAAGTGTTGTGATCTTTTGACTAACTCCTCCCCTTCACTTACACTATTAATGCCTAGCGAGTGTTACAAGCTGTATGTGTTTTTTCTTTCTGTCTCTTTCCTCTTTGGACCCTCACAAGTGGAAGTAGGTGTTACAGGATGTCGACCAAGCTGCTGGGGATGTTGTAGCGGTCGGGGAGGACCCTCATCTTCAGGGTGCCGTCTGCTCCGCAGGTGAAGATGCGGTTGCCGGGACGCGTCTCAACCTGCATGACGCCGGCGCCGATGTTGCGGAAGATGGACTGCTTGGCGTGCTCGGTGCTAAAAGAGTGCATGAGGCCGTGGCCGGCTAACTTCCACACCTTGAAATGGAGAAAGCACAGAGAGGACGGAACAGGTGTTAAGTTTCTTTTTTCACACCAGCCTACTGATCTTTTCTTCCGTGATGTAGAGCCTGCTGCTGCGACTGTCAGATTCAATTTGAGAGCTGTGCCACTTTCTCAGTGGTGTAAAAATGATTTCGTACAAAACAAGTCTGTTTCTGTTCTTTATCAAACGGCTCACATTTTATAACAGCCGATAATCAAGCTGACAAATGTCTCACCAGAACCAGCATGGTATAATGTGCACCACTCAGTCGGCACAGTTGTGGCATTTTGATTGAAAATGTGTCTGATGTCTCTGATGTGTCTGATGATTTTCCGCTCGCTGACAGTTTTTGGAGTTTGCCAACTAAAGCCCCCAGATGAGAGGCAAATCATGGTTTTGGTGGTGCTCAAACACTATAAGAGAACTCTTCAAAGTCGTGATCTAAGAGCTCGCCAAGAGCTAGCCGATGCCTTGAAGATGCCCAAAAGATATAAAGCAGCAAATGAGAGCGGAGAAATCGAGAAGGAACGACAGAAGAGGACCAGAGCGCCAAGGCTGCTGAGAACAGACTCAGAAGCATCACTCCGCTGCTGCTTCACTGATTTTATGACCAGCAGCAAACGCACAGAAATAATGGAGCAATGCTTAAAATGTACATTTACAGAAGCCCTGAGGGGCAAGTGAGAGTTTTTTTTCTGGTGATCCATTTGCTAAATCTGATCAGAATTATTTTCTCTCCTGTGTTTATGACTCCTGTGAAAAAGATTTTGCCAGGGCAGTCTGTTAAAGTTTCTTTTTCCCATCTGTGGTTTTCATGTGTGAAACCGAGCGCAATTTCTCCTGAATTTTTCATTCTGCTTCACACGATTTTTTTTCTCCTGAATTTATTATTATTTTTTATTTCACTTGGTTTCACACATGGAAAAAAAAGTCTCCTGAAGAGTTTTGTATTTTTAGGGGGAAAAAGAAGAAAATTAAGGAACGTATCTGTTGTCAACAACTGCTTTATATGGATATAAAAACCTTCTCCTGCTGATCATTAAATCTCTGCCGGGGCAGATGTGTTGATAAATCTGAATCCTTTCATTTAGGCCCAGCCGCCCCAGCTCTGTTCATTAAATCACCATCTAACGGCACCAGGCTGCTAAAAAACTACCTCGTCAACCACTCGAACATCAGACCGATCGGCTTTAGCCCAGTATTTTGCTGTTTATGCATTAGACTTCGGTTTACCGGGCTCATTAGTCACAACCTCCTCTCTAACTTTCTCTTCAAAGTTAAATGTTTTCAGATGTCACTTCTCCCCTCAACTTTATAGAGTGAAAGACGCACACTGTTGTTTTGGTCTGAGATGCTGGTGCTCTAGTGCAATATCTAGGAGAGTGAATGTCATATTTCAGCTTTAACCGTCACTGATAAGTCCAACTTTTTTAAGTGACAATTGACAGCATTATGAGCAGTAAATGTGCGAACTGGGTGTTTGACTCTGACTCGACTTTGTGGCCTCTCTCAGCATGTTCTGATTTTATAAAGAATAAGACATAAATCCTCAGTACAAACTCAAAATGCGACTGTGAGGTGTTGAAGTGTTTTGGCAGATCAGTGAGTGTGTGTGTGTGATGGAGCATGCGTCACCTTCATGTTGCCCTCTGCAGAGCCGGTGACGAAGAAGTCCTCGAAGGCATCCAGTGCGAGGGCCTTGATGGCTGAGTCATGGGCCTGGAAAGTATGGAGCAGCTGCCTCTGGCGGATGTCGAACACGCACACAAAGCCCTTTCTGCCTCCGGTGATCAGCAGCTGCTGTTTGGGAGCGTACTGCAGCACAGTGGCCCCGTTCTCGTGGCAGGGGAACGCTGAAGGGGTGGGAGGGAAGAAATGTGGAATTAGATCACAAAAGATGTCGAAGGGAAAATCATTAAAACAGGCTTATGAAAAGAATAAGTTATTCAAATGATTTCTTACCATGGACCATGGTATTGCTAGGTGAAATCAGAGTATCCCACAGGCAAACATTTCTGCAGGAGAGGTAAAACAAGGGTGATATTAGTCGGTTATATCCAGAGAGATAGAGCTGTTTGTCAGTGCAGACACCGACCTGTTATCATTGGACTGTCCGGCGGTGGCGATGAGGCTGGAGGACGTGATGAAGGCGAAATCACCGCAGGTCTTAGTGTGACACTGCCAGCTCTGTCAGCAGGAACAGAACAAGAGAAACAAACATTTTAATTTTGATGTAACATATTTTGAAGAGAAATGCAAATACTGTACTTAAGTAGATTTTTCAGGTATCTGTACTTCACTTGAGTATTTTTACTGTTCCTCCCTCCATCTGAACACAAGTATCTGAACTTTCTCCTCCTAACGTTTTCAAAACAGGCTCGTTACTTTAGTTTGAATGCATTTGAGGGGAATTATGGATTATTTTTATTTTGCGTCATCAGTGCATATCACGCACGGCAGACGCAGCGAGACGAAATGACGTAAGAAGACGGAAACAGACAGAGAGGGAGATGTGAACGGGGAGAAAAGGCGTGTTAGTGTCTCGTATCTGCAGAGACCCTGCAGCCCTCCGCCTGGATTTTCTTATTTTCTCACTTTGTTGCTGCTCGGGACGCTTTACCAACACAAAATGTGGCCATGTGACGTCCTGGGAATGAGACTCAACAATCAACTATCCTTGTGGTGCGTTTAGGAACAGCTGGGACAAATCCTACTGATTCTACCTTTAAGTTTAATAGTCTTTGAATTACATTAATATGAGGTGAGCCTCAGTTAGCTTAGCACAGAAATGGCCGGTAGAAATGTCTTCAGAGGGAAACTTTTTACTTTGATACTCTGAGTACACTTCAGAGCCTGTACTCTATTACTTTTACTTGAGTAAAGAAGTATTTTTACACAAGTGTCTGTACTTCTACTGGAGGAAAGAATATGTGTACTTTTGCCACCTCTGATATTTTGTTTTTGTCTTTTGTTGTCTAAAGATGTGTATTTGTGTGCTTGGGTGGTGATTAAAGAGGTGAGGGAAGCAGGAAGTGACCTCACCAGGTAGGGTTTGGGGTTGGAGGACGTCTGATTGACCTGCCAGAGACTGAGGAAGCCTTCTCCGTCAGCAACCCCACACTGCAAGAAGAGTACAGAGCAATCAGAACAATCACACCAGATAGACAAAACACAGACGCTGCAGTGTGTGTGAGTGTGTGTGTGTGTGTGTACCTTATTGCCCTGGGAGTTGAAATAGAGCCGGGTGACTCTTGCGTTGCCTGCTTGTCTGAAGCAAATGAGCTGCTGAGGTCTGTTCCATTCAAACATTCTCACACTGCCGTCCTGAGCTCCCGTCATGTCTGACGCACAAACACGCGCACAACAAATACGGGGAGAGATGGAAGCAGACAGAGAATAACGATAAAGGAAAATCATATGAGATGAAATTAACTAAAAGATTTTGAATTTAAAATGTATGCTGGTGACCATGGGCTTCAGAGTGGGCACTTACAATACTGATAGATGGGATGAGACGTCATTCTCTTCACGTTATTTAGGTTCCTCTTCATAATCTGAAAAATAATTTATCAATATAACACATGATGTCCAGAACATTATAGTTAATATAACTGTAGTTTTTAGCAGGGATGAGTGAGTACATCACTATCTGTATCCCTGCTCTGAATGGGCGTGGCTTAACCTGGAAGTGGGTGTGGTTAACACAGGTTGTTAACCTAAGACTGTAATTGTCATGAATTGATCAGAAGTTATATATACACTATTTATATTTACTATTCATTTGAACATCATTTACAGAAGGATAAAAAGAGTGAAACCGAGTGAAATAAAGGTTTGCCAGAGTTTTCTCCTGAAATTTTTCTCCTTCACTCAGTTTTACACATCATTTTTTTTGTCCCCCCTCAGGAGAGTTTTTATTTATTCATATATGAAACCGAGTGAAAAGTTTTGCCAGTTTTTTCTCTTGAAATATTTTTTTCTCCCCAAAAAAAGTTTCTCCTGGAAATGTTTTTGAAGTTTACTGCTTAAACTTCTTAACACGAGGGACAAAACTTAAAACTGAGATAGTCTGATAAAAAAGGGGACAGTAGGAGGTGAATCTGGCCCTTCCTCTTGTGAGGACTGTTGGTGTCTACATGATGTGAAGATGAGGATGCGGCAACCGTCAGTCCAGGTATTAAACGTCTGGATCTTAACTGACCAGACCTGCCTGCAGCCTTAGGAAAGCTCGTTCCGTAACCCTCTGAATCTGATGACACCCTCTGTCCTGTCTTGCTCGTTGTATCACACTCAACATTTATCAACACGGCTGGGACATGGAGAACCCTGACTGCGTGTTAACTGTGACGCAGACGTGTACCTTGGCTCGCCGGCTGTGAGAGCTGCTGTTATCTGTGTTTGTATGCGCCCATCTCTGGCGTGCAAACACACCTCCTCTTTGTATCAGCCTCCATAGACTCAGCAGGCCAGCTGTTTAGTCGGCACGGCTCAGTTTGGCTCAAAGTTGATAAGAATTAAAAATATAAACTTCTCCTGATTATGTGCAGCGCCCACAGACTGCAGAATTAAATGCAAGTAGTCAAATGTCTATTTTACTTTACTAAAGCATCTACTGTGGAGAACAGACTGTTATAAAATACGACTGCAGAGTGACATTCTCTGCTGTCTACAAGCTCTAAAACAGAGCTTAGTTTCCCCCTGCTGACCATCACTGAGAACTACACAGCCATTGCTTCCTGGTTTGGCCGTGTTTGTGTATATATGTGTTTGTAGCAGACAGACTCGTACCACACTGGCTCCCATGCTGGTCTGGCCGCTGCCGAGCCACGGCATGGATGCAGAGACCGGCATCTGTGGTGGTGCAAAGGGGACAGAGCTGGCCTGGGCGATGTTGGTATGAGAGGAGCGATGGTCGATGTCGTCAGAGCTGTGAAACAAAACACAGCCAGAGCACGTCAAACACAGATGTTTATGAGAGATGTCTAAAACATGGATATTGTACAAAGAACAGATATTCACATATATATATACAGTATATAAAAAAGAAAATGTTGGTTTCACAGATGAAATAAAATTGAGGAACTTAAAACGATTCTCCTGGCAAAGCTTTTTGTTTCACCAGTTCTCAAGCCATAAACACCGGAGAGAAAACAATTTATATCAGACTTAGAAAATGGATCATTTATCTCTTGTAAGCAAGACACGAAAATAAAAAATGTAATTGTTTACTGTGTCTGTGCACAAGCAGCGAGGATTGGAACAGGTAATCTGAGGACAGACCAGTGTCAACAATATCTGCCCTGAATCTCACCTGCGGGACTCCTTATCAAAGTCCTCCCCGATCCAGGTGTAGGGCTGGACGGACACCAGACTCGACACGTCCACCTCCTGGACGTCATGAGTGGAGGCCAACACGATCTCGTTGGAGTTGGCCTGGAAATGGAGGGAGAGGGAAGATGGAGGGAAGAAAAGACAATATTGAAATATAAAGACTTTGCAACAGTTTGCTCTGAGGCCGAGTCTGTTGATGCTTTTAAGATGCATCTCAAGACCCATGCAATTTTTCTCAGATGTACTGGTTTTATATTACAGTTTAATAGTTTTGTTTGCCTATATGTATATATACATATGTCTTTTGTGAAGCACTTTGGTAAAACACTTTTGAAATGTTATATAAATGGAATAAACTTGAAACTTAGTTTCTGAGAAAGACACTGATGTGTATTTGTCCATTCAGAGGAAAGTTCCTGTAAAGATGATCTAATCACCCTTTACTTTGTACAAAATTACATTACGAGTAGTTCTTTCCAGGAAACGTCAGGGGAAATAATCACAAAATGATGGGACGCTTCCAACTAATGACTCACCCTATTAATGGCAAATGCCATGATTATATCCGACTCCTTGTGAATGATTTTAGCTTTGCCTCCTGGGTAGCCCAAATCTGCCTCCACCTGGAAAATTCAAAGGAACATGAGACATAAAGGTTTAATTTTTTAATAAAATTAAAGCTGCAGTAAAAATACAAAAATGCATGTTTTTTGAAGCCTATTTTTCAAAAAGACAGAAAACCTCCAAAACACTGGCTTTGGGCCATCAGGTTATTCCCACTTCACGTGAAGGTAGCATAAAGTACAGCTACATTCACAGGGGGAGAGGAGTACTCATATAAAAAGGTACACACTTAAATATTGATCATTCTGACTGTTGGTTTCCCCGGTGAAAAAACCCTGCACGATAAGCAAGCCTTACACAGCCCTGACAGTGAGCATGCATGTTAGTAGATCTACTGTATGTGCCAACTCTCTCAGGAAGAGTTCTTTTTTTGTTTTTTTGCTTTAAGTCCAGCAGAATCAGTCCAGCTAGAGAGGAGAAGGAGTGAGAAACACAGGGAGAAGTGTTATTGGTAGGGATCGGATGTGAGGTTATGTGAGTGGATGTCATAAGTGTCCCAGTGAGAGGGAAAGATTAGACGTTAGGTCTAAGCCTTTAGAGCCTTGAGTAGATTTTATGCCAGAAAAACTGTCGGAGTGGTCACTATCAGGCCGAGCTGGACGGAGACATCAGGAGCTTCGCCCAGTTTGGCGCCAACTGCAAAACTAAACTCTGTGCAAATTGGTGCACAGTAATTCTTTTAAACTTTAATGCACTTGCTCCATCAAGCTTGGCTTAGTAGTGACTCTCCCAGACAGACAGACAGACAGACGGACGGACAGAGCCAGGGCCTGGGCTGGTACAGTAAATGATACTACCTTATAGGGACTGCTAGCTCCTGCTATGCAGTTTGGGCTTATATGGTCCATATGGTTCTCTACAGACTACACAACACACACAGAGGCAATATAGACACACAACACACAAACACGGCACGACACAAAACACATGCACAAACACGGGAAAATAAAACATGGAATGAAAAGAAAATGTAAAAAGGGTCGACAGGATCTTTGATGTCAAAATGTAAAAAAACTCTGAACTCAGTGCACCTCATTAGCATCGAGCTACAGTCGTGTCAGGATGAATGGAAATATCAACTATGGATCTGACTAGTAGAGTTTAATTCCAAGTACTGTAAGGCTGAAATAATGTTGTAATAATAAAGAAACTAAGCATCTCGGGCCATGGTCCCTTTGATTTTTGTCTGATTTTGCACAGGCAGCTACAGTTGCAGTCTGTCATGAGAGCGATTACATAATAATGAATGAATATAATATAATAATATAAATAATATAAAATAATGAGTTCCAGACATCAGAGAAGACCGTGAACCGTCCTGTTCTTTGGTTAACGAAAACAAAAATATCACCAACTACAGATAAATGCTCAGTGAGCGCTTATCTGTGTATCAATGACGAGATGCCCCACAGGCACGTCAGTGTATGTGTCGGACAGTCATGATCAAATTTGCCAGGCTTCTGATAAAAACCTCAACAAATAACTTTCTCAAAGCTTTTGTCTAGAGTCTCGCAGTGTAAACGAGTCTGTGTGTCGATTCTGTTTCCATTCTTATTAGTAAACTACTGTAGACATGCTGCTCAAAAAGAAATAAGGTGCAATTAAATTCAGACTGAATTGGCCCAAATATAATATTCTATATACATTATTGTTCATAAAACTGCATTCATTATATTATATAATATAATATTAGTCAATCAGAAGAAACATACTATTTTGATAGTCGATTCATTGTTTAAGTTGCTGGTTCGTTAAGTCGAAGGATTTGCTGCTTTTCTTTGTCTTTATGATCGTACATGAAGAGTCTTTGGGTTATGGACTGTTGGTTGGACGGTCTCTGTCTTCTTGGGGGACATTCTGATGCTACATGTTGTTTGATGACTATTGCATCTCTCTGCAGTCACGATCATGGGCATCGTGTGATTATTATGTCAAGTTCTTACATATTGCACCTTTAAATAATTATGATATAAATCTGTTTAGGCGGTTTTATTTTTGTAAGAAAAAAAGCTCTTTAAATACAAAGAATTCATTTTTCATTTTCACAATCCGTTGGGATCCTAATACCATTTTGCATCTCAAGAAAATGCTTGTTTGCTTTTGGCCCATCGCTGCTGTAAAGTTTGATTTTTGGCTCTAGCAAGTAAATGCAAGACTAACCCACTTTTAAAAATGTAATGTCTCAGAGAATATGGTCTTATATTTGGGCCAATGCAGTGCTTGTGTGAGGGGAAGTGAACACAATGTAAATATGATCTAACAGGACTTGTTAAATAAAACAATGGTGGGTTTTTTCATCATAGCACATGAAGATGGAACTGAGAAAAAAAAAGCTGAATTTGTTTGATGCATGTGAGCTGCTGACCTCACTCTGCTTCCTTTTCTTAGTGAAGATGTAACGGATCAAGGTCTCCTGAAGAACTTCCTGTTTGACCAGGAAATGCCAAAGACGTCGAGCTGGGAAGGAAAGGTGGTTCTTTGTCCTGGAAGAAAACATATAGACGAAGAGAAGTAGGTCACATTCGAGTGTATCCACTAACAGGTCTCATGTCATGTTTTATTTTCCGTAATACGGAATACGAGATTATGTGATGCTGCATGTGTGACTGAAATTGGCGACATGTTTGTTCTCTATTGTGTGAAAAGCATAAAAACACTACTGATACGGAAACTCCAATATGACTTTTATAGTGGATTTTTCTTTACTTAAACACCCAGCATCTCTCTCAGATTTTTGCTCACTGAAGACCACAAAGACTGTGGCTCACTAATCTTTTATCTGTTGTCTTATGGCTACAACTACAGTTTTTGTCACTTGTTGTTTATTGTTGTCATTGGTATGTTTTTCATTGTGTTTTTTTGCTTTTTACTTTGTATTTTAAAGTTTTTTTGTAAAGCACTTTTGTCAGCGTAAGTTTCCTTTAATGTGCTCAATAAATAAACTTGTTTTTGAAGTCAGTATCAGCCTAGAGATTTGCAACTATTGGCTCAGCAGTACTTGTTACTGTTAAGAAAGGACTTCTGTTTCTCAAAGTCGAATTCTTACTTTGATGATGTAATGCTCTTAACGATTTGATATTTGCAAATTATTTCTTTTCATTTCATCTGTTGATGCATCTATGGAAGCCATGAGGGGCAAATGTAGAAAGTCTGATCTAAATTGTTTTCTCTCCTGTGTTTATGACTTGAAAACAGTTGGAAATAAACATTTTGCCAGGATAATCTGTCAAAGTTCCTTAAGTTTTGAAGAAAAAACTGTAGATATAGATGCTGTTTGAATGCTACTAATCACTGAGCTCTAGTGTTTGAGAGTGTGTCTCCTTTTCTGTATGTTGTATATGATTTCATACTCACTTGAAGGGTGTGTTGTCTGGCTCCAGCATGGCCTTGTGTCGGAGTATGGCTGGGCCACCTCCTGCGCTGAGGTCAGTGGGGTAAGTGTTGATGTAGTTGGGAGGAGGGCCGTCAAACTTGTTCATTCGCTCCAGCAGAAGCTGCTCCCAGTTCTCTAAAGTCTTCAACACAGCGTTGCCGAGAGGGGAGGTGACTGGCAGGTCTGTGGCACAAACACACATAGATATACTGTTTACAGGCAGCAGCAACAACAATGATTAGTTCATTTATATATATTCTTATAAATTACATTAAAATATTTCAATGTATTTCCAAATGGAATATATCATCAGTACCTGTGAAGTCGAGGCCAGTGAGAGGGAGGAAGTTCTTGACGTTGTGATGAGCCAGTTTCACCATGACCACGCGGATCAGAGCCCAGCTACGTATCACACAGACACACATGCAGGAAGATTAAAAGCTGAAGCAAAGGCTCCACATTACAGCTGAGTAACCAGACGAATCTGGGAACTCATGGTTCATTTGCTCTGGCAGTAGCGTCTGGCACCCCTCCTGTTCAGACAGATTTCCATCTGACTCGTCCTGTGCCGGGCCAACCACAACCATTTATCAAATCTGGAGCGGGTTTGATACATTGACTTAATATTTAGTCTCTGGTTTGATACAACGCTCAGTTAGCCAAGGGTGTTCGAGCACGAGTAATAGTTGTTGTCTGAAGCAGGTAAGCAGTTACATAAACTCGTCTCACCTTGGCAGTCAACTAAAATCTGTTTCTGAACAAATTTGTGGTGAGAAATAAACAACCCTTACATTTCACCTATGCTTTGATCTGTGCATGTATCAGCTATCATGTCGACTAGCTCAGCGCTACGTTGTACATTTCGTTGCTCTGATTGGTCTATCCACCTCCATCCAGATACATCGATACAAGGCGATCCAAATTAGGTGGCAGGAAAACCAAGGAGTGCAAGCCCTACCTGTAGGAGTTGGGGTCAGAGTGCTCCGTTATCTGTGTGTCAGAAAGGAAGGCGTCGTCATCGTCTTCATCATCCTCTGCACCGCTCTCGTCTGAGTCACAAAGAGCATTGCTGTCCGACAGTGGCAGGAAGGGCTGAGAGGGAGGAAATAATGATGGAAGAGAAAAAAGCAAATGAAAAAGGCAGATAGGGAAATGATGAATCACCGATCTCATTAGCCGATTCGAAAGAACTCAATGACTTACTTTGGCCACAAAGTAGTCCCACATGCTCAGCTCGGGTGGGATGAACTTTTCCCTGTATGCTGGTCTCTCTGTGGGCACAGGAGGCGGGGCAGCTGGTGTCTCCTTCACAGGGCGCCCAGGAACCAGCATCCTCATGTTGAACCTACGTCTGTATCGATCCACATCCTCCGCTGGGGGCTGAGGGGGAGCCACTAGGGGAAGGAGAAGAGCGAACAGAGATGCTATCTTTCAAAAACAATGAACTCTGATAAGGTCAGTTTGCAGCAGACTGCAGTATGCTGCAGTTCTGAACAAATGACGAGGATGAGCTGAGACTCAGCGTCATTTTAAAGCCAAAAGAAGGTCAAGAAATAGAGCAGGCGGAAGTGAACTGCATCCACAACCTACACAGAAAACAGCATCCAGGATAGAGCTCATACATATTTAACCATTAACTTAACGCTGTCTACAATGTGGTTTCTGTCTACAATATAAGTTTCAGTCACAGCACATGAAAGACAATCGACACATTTGGAAAAGAGAGGAACAGATGCACGAACACAAAACGTTTAGGAATGAGGCACGGGGCAAGACACACTGGGTTGTGCACAAACCTGCACCATTATCGTGGGTGACTATCTCTGACGTCCCACCAGACAAAACAAGACAAGACACAAACCAGAGTAGACAGTGCAGTTAGACACACAGATACGACACGGATCATTACATAATTGGATCAGTTAATATTCAATGCGGTGCGTGGCACAAAATAATACACACATCAAACAACGATGGAGAATTTGTTGAGCAGTCATGTGCGAAACGTTTTCTTGTTTTCGCAGCACTTGAAGGAAGCAAACACGATGAGACTGGTAACTGTGACATGTTTATTTGTTTCAAGATTAATGTTAATTTGAACATTAAAGGGGACATTTGCATGGTTTGTAATGTCTGTATGTTTGTGACATGCATATTAGACTGCAGCTGTGCTCAAGAAGGGTTTTTACATTCAGCAAAGTGATTCCTATCAACATCTGGCATTTATGTTTCCCCCTGAGCAACTCTTCAAAAGGCTCTTGGCTCTGCTGAGAGCTATCTCAGACTCTACACTGATACAGAGTCTAAATGTCAGCCCATATCTTCCTCCCCCACAAATACATTGTGAGCACAGATTACTTTGGCCTAATGAATATGAATGAACTGTGTCAAGTTCAGTCAACATACTTAGACAGCACAGCTACTCAGAAAATGTCTACAAATTTAAAGAATCTGACAAACAGCTGAATCAAGTCACACACCAACTACTATCAGTCTAATAACTACCTCTACTACAAACGACTGATATAAAGTAAATCTGGTCCACTCACATTCTTAATAAACATTTAAAGATGCAATTTGTCAGATATGGTCAGAATTCGAGGGTAGCTCCAAAAATATGGAGGACAGCATATCACCAGTGTAACGCCAACTGCTGCTCACTATACTTTTTGCTGTAGCTAGCTGATTAGCTAATTAGCTCAGTTAGCCATGGAGCTAGTGGCCTTGTTAGCCGACTCCAGTTTGCCTGGACAGCGGCCTCAGAAAGAGTCACCGCAGCCAATGGGGCTCAGCCGACAGCAGGCTGGGATTGAACACAGCCTCCAAGACAGATCGATGTCAGTTTAAAGAAAGGGGACAAGGTATGGAGGCGATTTACAGCGGCTCCGTTCAGGACTATGTCTCTAGGGACGAGAAGATATGGTGGGCAGGGACAAAAGAGGCGTGAAGCAACAAAAAATGAGAGTCGGCAAACAGCAGTGGGCAAAAACGTCACGTAGAGCTGGAAAATTTTCACATCTTACTCTGAATTGAGGATTTTTTTTCAGACCAAACTAGATGCGATCATGGAAAGACAAAAAAATACTGTTTTGGTGAGTTTTATTTAGTTTATGTCGAGTTTTAATGAAATTAAATGTGTTTTACAATGAGTTAACAAGACAATTAAGCTTGTCCTAGCTCGGAGACAAAAGAGAGAGACTTTTATTCAGAAGGTTGTATTTTTCTGTTTACTCATGATAAAGTCAGCCAAACATTTCTACATTTGCTACAAGTCTTTCTATTCAATTAAAGGTCATTTTTAATTTACAATAATGTTTGAATTGTTACTTATTATGGAATAAAAAGACATTTTCTAAAATGTCTGGTGTGATTTATGCATGTTTGTAATACAGAGGGTTTTTTTGTGACACAGTAACAGCTATTTTGCAGTTTGCCTTTACTGATAGCCTACAGTTAGCAAAAGAATAAATAATAAATGTCCAAAATATAAAAACAAATACCTACCCAACAATCAAATATCAGAAGAGTAGAATATTCAGGTCCAACCGTGTTGTTTACTTGTTAAACTAAGTGGCAAACTTGGCGCTCGCATACATTTCCCAAGTAAAACTACAGGGGGCTGTACTGTCAGACAGGGCGGGATGGGGCTAGCTGGTTAGCATGCTAACTTCAGCACACATCTTTGCAACTTGTCTTTGAAATTGACCTTTTTTTTTAATGTTTTAAACAAAAATTCTGGCCATATCTTACAAATTGCCCCTTTATTGTTACCAACTGGAAAAAAAACAGAACTAGTACCAAAGTATTTCGTTAGTCTAATAACTTATCAAGCTGTACCTGGTTCAGCCTCAGATTTAGTCTCAGAGGGCTGCTCAGCCTTGGCCTCTGAGCAGTCCTTGCTAGTCCCAGCTGTTGCTTCAGTGGCACAACAGGAATGAGACGATGAGATGGGGACGTGACAACATGTACATGCAGTGCAGTACACACACACTCACACAGACACACACAGCTGTCTGGTCATTATAACACTGAACACAGATGACTATGTCTTCATAGCATTAGTAAGCTTTGTTGTTTGTAATGGGCATTCAGTAGTAGCTGCGCAAAAGAGGGGGAAGGGGAGGGGGGTAAGTCAAGCATCTGCTCAATGCACACCTGTACAGTTACCATGCACTGCAATCCTGCAAACCAGCACTGCAATCCACCAGCCCAGTTACTCACAGCTGGCCTTAGTTGCTGGTGCCACAGTGCCCGACCCCTCTCCCCTTGAAACGGGAGGAGGGGGTCGTTTGGGGCGCTGGGTTTCAGTGGGGGTGGGAGTGGGGTTTGGGGTGAGGATGCTCTGCTCAGGTCTTCCTGTCTCCTGAGACTCGTCTGGCCTGGCTGCCTCAAAATCAGCTGGCACTGGGACACAGGGCAGAGGGCACACTCACACAAGACACTACACAGCAGCGGCAGCAGCAGCATCTTAGGAGCATCAACAGGATAGGACTTGGTGTACTTCTACGTAACTATGTAGGAAAGCCTGAGGGATGGAAGCGTTGCCTCAGATCAGAGATAAGTCAGGAGGTAAAGAGTCAACAGATGGAGCAGAGGAAGACAACGGCAAGAAAAGAGTATGGTGACAGACGACCAGGGAGGAAGACGAATGACAACAAAGAAGATGGTGATGGAATTAAAAGTATTTGAATTAACTACAAATTAGTCATTTTACCTGGTGGAGCCTCGGGCCTCTTTGGCTTAATGACGACTTTGGCCCCTCCCCCAAAGACGGCAGCCCACACGCGGTTGTTGAGCGGATGTGCTGCCAGACGGAAGAGTTCATTGCTGCTGTGAGTGCCGAGGCCGTGGATGAGCAGTGCAAGATAAACAGCCACGACCGCTTCGCACAGCAGCACGTTGAGCCTCGGCTGGTCCTCCTCTCTGGCAGACGTCAACAGAGAAATCAGGGACGACACACCTGCAGAGAGAGGACACACATGTACAAAACATGGCATTTGTGTAATTTACAAAAACTTCTGAAGCAGAACAAAACACTATCTCTGCACAACACACAGCACATTTATGAAACATTCGCATGATGGCGTGATCAGTCTCTGTCTTTCCGTTTCCTTCCCAGAGGCCATGAAGCTCCTATTATAGAACACCATCTGCCTCTCTGCATAAACACAGACTGCCTGCTCTGCTCGGCCTCTCCCTCTGCTTTTCATATTCTCTCTCAATCATGTCTTTGATGCTCACACATATGCCATTTTCCCTTTCTATGCACTCTGTGAGGATTCTGGAATATGACCTGACTCAGTTTCAAGGTATAGCTGAATCTGGAGAAGCAGGCGCTTTGTTACCTGGCCACTGTGCAGGAGCAGAGTTGGGAGTTATGTGTTCTTCGATGCTTTCTGTGCGGAGTCGTTTCCTCTCACTGAGCAACAGGCCCTGGTACACCATCCCTGTAAACTGGTTGGTCTCCGCCTGGCTGCTGCAAAGCCAACAACAGAAAAGTAAACTGTTAGTTTAACCGTGTCAAAATGGCTTTTTTTTCTGGGATGAAATGAAAAGATGCAAAATCAGGGTGTAGTTAACTTGGCATCGAGGGACATTTTCCAGAAATGTTTAACTACTACTTTAACTTAAAATTGCTGTCTCGGAGAAAGAATTAGTGACTCTAAAAGTCTGTCTGAAGTTGGTGCACAAGCTTGACTGGGGGTCAAGGTTAAAAATAACATCTTTTCTTATCAATTTGGGATCTTGTAGCTTCCAGAGACTCGGATTACCCAGGATGAGCTGTATGGAGCCATTTTATGGTTTTCTTTTAGGCTGTTTTTCTACATTTTAAAACATTTTTTTAAAAAGTCCCATCTACTTCAGTTGTTTAGGAGAATGCTGCAGCTCTGTTTTGCTGTGAAGCTCCAGGAATGATTTGCGAACTACAAAACTTCCACCGACTTGGGGGTGAGTAGATAATGGGTGAACTTTTCCTTTAAGGCATACAAAATCTTGCAGAGACTGTTGGACCTGTGGGCCAGTTACCTGTAGCTGTGGCTGTCACACAGTGCTTGATAGATGCAAGCAGACAGAGATGCTGCGAGTGTGTGCAGAGCATTCACCTGAGAGTGGAAGACAACATCAAAATGAAAGATTTCAGATGACTGCAGAATCTGTGCTTAGTCTATATAAAGTGAGATTCTTAGTTGAGTTCTGACCCGATCATCCATGAAGTCAGGATGCGGAGGAGTCTCCATGAGGGTGACGGTGTGGAGGATGTCGTGAATGTGGTTGCTGAGGTGAAGGACTGGATTAGCTATGACCGTCTTGGTGGTGGCGATGCAAGCAGACAGCAGAGGCAGAGTTGTGGGCAGAGGCAGAGGAGACTGCAGCTGCTTCACTGTGAGTTCCTACAGAGTCAAACAAGAAGTGAAGATTTGATTTTGCTCAAGACAGATAGTTTCACATTAATCCAGAAGAAGCACATATGCATTCATGTATGTCTGAGTGTGTGTGTGTGTGTACCTGCTGGCTCTCCTGCAGAAGGAACAGAAGCTCCATGCGTACAGATGTCACTCCTCCACCCTTGGCTCCGTGCAGGCTGCAGTAGGACAGAAACACCCTCAGCAGGGCCTGGTTCTTCCTCAGCCACGCCTTGCGCCTCTCAGAGTGCTGCTGCTTGGCCTGAAGACGACGTCGCTCCATCTGGTGGCGCTCGTAGGCGCCGGCCTCGATGCGCTCCAGGGCTTCATCTGATATGTCTACTGAAGCTGTGCGTTCTCCCCAACGCTCCACCTCTGACTCCTCCTCCTTCCCCTCCACCTTTGTGTGAACAGAATTTATGGTGTATAACCATGATCAACCACTGAGAAAGAATATAAAGCTGCATAGAATACATCAAATATTATCAAAGTGTACCTTGTAGTTGCAGATCTTATGCATGGCTGCGATCTCTTTCTCCAGCCAACTGTAGAGCTGAAAGCGGAGCTTCCCTCCATCCACCTCGAAGCCTGTGGCCAGCGTACGCAGCTCTGTCATCAGGATCTTCAGACAGGCACGGAACTTCAGCTGCTCTGCTATCACGTCCACCTCCGACTCACCCTGAAAAATATAAGAGATATGAGAGTGAGTTTAAGGTGTAAGATATAGCCGCCAGTTGAAGGTAGAAACCTGCTGCTGCTTAGTTAGCTTCAGCTTAGGGACCCTATTAGATGAATTAGACCTCGAACCAAAGTTGGTTCAGTGTATATTATTTCTACCTGTGAGTTCTCTCGCTGCAGTTTGGCTCCACCACCCTCTGAGCCTCCGTCTGCTTTGGTCTCAGTTTCTGGTTTCTTCATGGTCAGACCACCATCGTCATCCTCATCTTCATCATCATCATCCTTGTCTTCTCCCCAGTCCAGATTCAGCCCTTCATCCTCCACCTTGACAAGAGGCTGGCTCCAATCCAAACCACCCGCACTGTCATTCCCTCCCCAGGCAGGAGCTGCTGCGGAGCCCCAGTCCAAACCTCCCTGGGTGCCATTTTCCAGAGGTTGGTTCGAATTCAAATTGGCCTTGGAGGAGGCTTTGCTGAGAGGTGAGGAGCCAGATTTTTTGGTAACTTTGGGAATCTTGGAGAGAACTTCGAGAGCCAGAACAGGACAGCCCACCTACAGAAGATTTAGAAACAATCAAAACCATGTCTTAACGCTTTCGTAATTTACATTTTCTCAGGCTGTAGAGGGAGGTAGATATAACGCCCCAAGTGCATCAAGAATTGTCTTGGAGTGAGCGGCCATATCATTGATGAGCTCACCTTGAAATGTGCATTGGCAGTGGTGAAGAACAGTTTGCGCTCTATAAGGTTGATCTCATCTGCGCTGCTCTTCTCAGCAGTGAGGCCCACATTTGTCGCTGTGCCCTCTGGTTTTGCAAAGTGGCGACGGATGATCAAAGGGTGTGTCCTCAGGTAGTTATAGAAACTAAACACCACCGGGTTGCAAGATTTTACCATCACATCTAACAGAGGGATGAAGACAAAAAAAGAAAAATGCACATAATGAGCAGAGCAAACAGGTTTTAGAGGATCTTGCTGACTGAAATGTTGAAACCAACTGACCAGGGTTCTCATCATCATCTTTGGGGATCCGCTCCAACAGTGTGTCCAGGGCTCGGGTGTAGTCCTTCATGATCCAGTAGGCTATGCTGCGCAGGAACGGGTCAGGGTGCAGCCTGGAACAGTGGTAACCACTTCCATCCTTGTTACAGCCCAGGACCTTCTCATAAAGGAGGCCTTGGCAGGTGGATGAGTTCTCAAAGTCAGCCTCGTACAGTCTTGCTACTATCATGGCTAACTGGAGATCCTCCATCTTCTCCAACAACACCTACACAACACAGAGCAGCAGAGGAGAGGTGAGACTGGGTTCAAACTGCAGTTTAAATCAGTAAACGAAAACATATTAGAGAGAGCATTCATTCTTTTTGGACTGGAAAGCAAAGGCTTGTGTTTTTTCCGCCTCTTCACATTGTATGCTCATGATGGCGTTGTTTGATGACGTGCAGTGCGAAACCTGGTGACAACTTGTGGTGTTTCCATGGAGTGGTGGAAGAGAAACAGAGAAGCAGGTTGATCGTTGTCGGAGAGAGATTAAGAGAAATAATCAGAGTTCGTAGTGCTCGTAGTTTTGAGCATTGTATTTTCTTGTCATGACATGAAGTGTATTTTGCAACACTTTCCCCTCTTATATTGTCTTTTTTTTGCCTTGATGGCAAAGAAAATATTCTCAGCCAAGGAGGTAGGAGTGTTAAGAAATATTTCAATATTTCATGTTTCTACATTTAGAAAACTTTTTTTATCTTGTATAATAAAAAAAGAAAGAAAACATGGATGATTTATTTGTATTTTTCTATCATAACCTTTTAGCTCAGGTTTTAGGGATATGTAGTATTTGAAGATACTCTAAGAAAGAGGCAGGCCCTGCAGATCGTTTGTATTCTAAAAAGTGCAGAAATTTAAGACATGTATTATTTCCATTGAAACATGGAAGTGAAGCACTCAAAGCTCATGTTTCTGTTTCTTTTTCTTTAACTATCTGTATATTTTGACTGTGTGATATGAAAGCCCAGGCCAAGGAAAACTCTGCAGGCTTTTCAAGCATCTTATCAGTATAATTTAGACTTCTCTCATGTGATTTAAAGGCTGTGGAATACTCAGCTCTCTCAGCAACAGATATCTGCACTATTAGTGATGTACTGATTAAACTCTCATACAGACACATCTTCGTCCTCCATACTGTTTCCATAGAACAAAGCTATGCCAAGTTTCCACTGTGAGGGAAACGGAGTGCTGGAGCAGACTCAACACTTATAAGCCATGTCTGTGTATCTTGTGTGTTGCTGAGTGTAAAAGTGTGTGTGTTGTTCGCACCTCTATGGCGTCTTTGAGTGATCCAGCCAGTAGGAAGAAGGCAGCGGATTGTTCAAAGCGCTGCTTCCCCAGCAGGGAGAAAGCATTTTTCAGAGCTGCCTTTCGCCAGCGGTCCTCAGTGAAGTTGTTTTTGAAGAACTGAGTCATCTTCTCATCATGCTGAGACCTGAGAGAAGAAAAAACACACATCTCAGCATCCCATAAAGGTTATGTGAGAAACTTCAATTAAATTGGACAGCAGCTAAATTAAAAATAATGATGATACCTGAAGAGTCCCCACAGGACAGCTTTCTTCTTCATGGCCAAGTAGAACAGAGCAGCATCTAAAGGGTCATTGTGTCTCTGGAACGCAGCTTTACCTATCTGAATACACACAAACATTACAGTTACATAACAATGTAGAAATAAAATATTAAAACACTGAAAATCATCACATATGCCGGTGCACATGTTCATTTTATTTAGCTACTGTTAAAGACCCACTTACATTAGCTATTTGCTTTAATTTGCATTGATCTCTAAGATAATCATAGCTGCTTATCATCATGAATGCAGACTTCCTGTCGGAAATACATTTCAGCTGGTTAGCACAGAGAAGAACTCATGTCTCCAGAGACAATAAATGTCACACTGCACTACGAATTTTGCAGTCAGTTAGGTTTGATGGCTGAACAACAGGAAGTGTACAAATGACCTGAATAAGCTACTGTATTTTTAAATCGTATAATGTCTTTGTTTGGTTGGACATGTTGCTTCGACTATTTCTAGAAGGTAGCTTATGGCAATGTTCTTACTGACTGCATTATACTGGAAGGTGTTGATGTTTTTGGAATCCAGGAAATCCTGGAAAACAGAAAATTAATATTCTAGCTTTACATAGCTGGTTTTAATAAAAGGACTGTTTTAAAGGATAGTATTGTATTGTCAGGTTTACCTGTTAATGTCAACTAACCCATCCCCAGTGCTAAACTTTCTGCAACTGGTCCAGAATACATAGCTACATCGTCTTGTGGGGGAGTTCATGTTTCCAATTTTAAAAACAAACTCCTGTGAATCTGTTAAGCCCCTTTTACAAATGTACTGCCACCCAGAACCTATCTGAACATTACCCAGAGAAAGTGTATGTGTGAATGTTAAAGTTGAAATCAGCTGGCCCCGACATTAAACAGATTTTGCCCTGCCAACTCCCTGTGAGTACAAAATCTGTGCAATGCGTGTGGTATGCGTAAATAGAGCAAGTCATTGTCTGGAGAATTCACAGCAAGCGAATTGGCAGGTTGATGACGTTGCATGAAGTGTAGCTGCTTCTTACTCTTTTCACTCTTTCACTGATGTTACAATTAAGTCCAAATACATGTAGTATTCATATCAATAAAAAAAGTCATCATTACATAAAAATTCCCCTCTCTCACCTGCATGTTAAACCCAGGTGCCACCCCTCCCCTTCACCAAATGGAGTATTTTTAGTAGGTGAGAATATGTCAGACACAGACAATCTCCTGTTATGTGCTACATGTGTTCATATGAGAAAATGGCTTTAGTCTGAGTTTGTCCTGGTACCTTTTCCACCATTTTCCGCAGAGTGTTGATGTTGCGTATCCACCAACCCACTCCAACAGCTCTGAGCTCAGACCACTGTGGGTCGCCTCTCTGCATGGCTGGGATCATGTTCAGCAGCTCTTCTTCCGCCTCCGAGTGGAAGGCCCATGCAAAGTGGCATGTTGATAGGCCTGCCACAGAGAACGAGGGAGATTAATTTGCAAGATAAAATGCTCAACATCTCATAACCATTAAGTGACAGTATATTGGTGTTACTGTCCTACAGTACAAAACAGCTTTTAATGTGTTTCTAAGCAGTGTGTTTTACCCTGGTGGAGCAGCTGCATGCGGTAGAGTGGGGGCAGAGAGGTGAGCAGGCAGGTGTGAAGACGCATGGCCAGCAGGTACCTCAGTCCACACTCATCGAGAGCCTCAGCACCTACACAAACACAACACCAGGGAGCTGTCAGCTTTGTCATTGTTCTTCCAACGACCAGTTTATTAAAACGGCAGCCAGAGAGCCAAGTTCTTTAAACCTCCAGGATCATTTGAGTTCATGCGATGCTTTCAGAGACAGCAGTGTCTCTTGTCCCTGAACCTTCTTACCCTCTCTGTGCTTACTTATCCCTGGAACAACCTGCTAATGTCTTCCTCTCAAAAGACTAAATAAATAGGATGGAAAATTGAAGAAATAAGACAAAGATAATGGAAAAAGTGCAGCGTCTGTTCACATATAGTTAAAGAGGACAGTGTATGCACTGTTGTTTATGTTAATGAAGATTTGATGGCTGGAGATTAACCTTATCCAGGAACACACAATCAAGAAAAATTATGCTTAGCTTTTATGTCTATAACCTTAAGTCAACATTAATAAAATATTATCTCTTACAGTACCAAGGCTAACAGTCAGTGGACTGGTAGACAATGAGGGGGAGGATTACGCCAAAGGAAGGTACGCAGGTATGTGTGCATCATGTATCTTAAATAATAAGTTCATAATCAAAATAAGGCGAGACTGTCATCAACAAAGGAAAAAATAATCTTGTCACGTGTCCTCATCCCTGAAATATCACAGCTACAGTATGAGGACTCTGCAGCTGGTCAGTTGTCTAGGATACTTCAGTGGGTAAATGGAAACAACTCTAAATATAGGAGCTTGGGTGGCCTCCGGTGTCAGTCACATGGATGCTAGCATTAAAATTATTTTTTTAAGTATGGCAAAATGGCCAAAAAATGATTCAAAACAACCAGGTGTGTCTACTCCAGATAAAGGAGAAGAGCTCAGCAAACTGTTATATTTAGTTAGGTAAATGAAATACTGAGAGATTTATTTTGCGAGTTGTATAATGGAAAGAAAACTGTGAGAAAAATTAAATGGACGCAGGGTGCTACAAATTTACCTTTTTGTCCACCATCCAAATGGCTAGAGAATATTCAAATTCTATCAGCCATTCTGCTACTGACTGTATTCCCTGATCAGACGTAACCTAAAGCTATTGAGGAGAGTTTAACTTATTTGAGTGCTGTGTTACAATATAAGGCAGAATGTATTTTAATGTGATGACTCATGTTCAAGGAAAACAGACACAACAGTCGCTTACCCCAGTAAACCTTTGGGCAACATGTTATATTCACTCTATGTTATATAATCGTCTAAACATATGATACATAACATAATCGTATATACAAACCTGTGTACTGCTGATCAGTGGAGCTGGTGACCTCAGCACTGGTGGTAGCAACGGTATCAGCCAAGGCTACCAAGAACATCTGCTCCAGTCTGGTCAGTCCTGGGAGGCTGGAGTGCATGAGGTGACTGGATAAAACCTGGACACACAAAGGAAGACAGTGATGAAGGAGAGCAACAAGAAAATCAGAATAACAGGCAGAAAATTTGCAAAAACAAAATAAACATAAAATAAACAGATCTGTTTACTTCAGCGTATCTTTGCTCATGCTCAGCAAACCTGACCAAAACTCAAGAAGTTCCCCTGTTTAAAATGTAAATGTGACGCACATGTTTACGTCCATTATCTATCCTCCCTCTTCAGTTTAACATAAATAACTTAGAATAATAGTGCAATTTCCCTTTTTTGGAGCACCTTTTCAACTATACATTAATACCTGAGCATGCTCTGGTCCAAAGTAGGTAGGTCCATATTGAGAGAGGTTGATAACTCGAGACTTCTTCTCTGGTTTGTCGGTGGCAAAGTTCATGAAGTCATCTGTGGTAACTGTTGGTACCTGTTAACACAGGAGAAAAGGAGTTACAAGTATCAGTGGACTACAAATTTAACAACTAAATCAGAGCCCTCCTAACTCTACTTACCTGGAAGAGGTCAGAGTACTGGTCATCTGAGGACTTGTGGGCTCCCTCACCATCTGAAACCTTCGCCCCCTTCACAGCCTCCTCCGCTCCCTTGTACGAGGTGTCCAGGTCAGCCAACATGAGGGAGTAAAGGGGCAACGGAGGGATGGAGTTGATCTCTGTGTAGTCCCTGCCTCCATCGCGGCCAGCCACAATGGTGTCTTTTGCTGTGCTGCCAGTCACACTGATGGTCCGGGACAGATGTCTCCTGGCTCCGCCCTCACCCGCCTCCACATCCCTCACCACGGCAACTTCGCCAGCGATGCACTTCACCAGGTGAGCGAGGATGGCCTGAAGTAGAGAACAGCAGTGAGTTACACAGCTTATAAAATAGATGAGTTAGATTACAACAAATCCTTGTCTTATGGGTGCAGCTAACAATTATTTTCATTGTCAATTAATCCCTTGAATATCTTCGATTACTTGATTAGTTTCACGTCTATAAAATGTCAGAAAATTGTGAAAAATGTCAGTCAGTGTTTCCAAAAGCCCAAGATGAAATCCTGAATTGTATTGTTTTGTCCTCAACCCAAAGATATTCTGTTTACTGTCATTGAGGAGGAAAGAAACTATATTATAATATTCAAATTTAATAAGCTGAAATCAGAGAATTTTTAGCCTTTTTTTGTTAAAAATGTACTCAAACTATTTGATTATAAAAACAGCTGGCGATTAATTTGATAATTGATAACTAATCGACTAACTGATTAATTGTCTTAGCTCTACCCTATTTATTAGGCAGTGTCTGTTATGGAGGACTGAAACTACCAAAATAAAAATGAAATATAAATAAATAAATGGTTCAATTGATATTTCAGCTTATTTTGCTTTTGTATTTATTTCACATTTTAATATATTAATTTGTTAATTTTTAAATGTATTTATTAACTTTTTTATTTCTGGATTTATTTCTGTGTTGTTACCGCTACATTTCCCCATATTTATTTCCACAAACTTCTTTATTTCTGCATTTCCTCTTCATTATGCAAATGAGTGGGCTGTCAATCAAAGTGCGTCACAGGGTCAACTTTTCGACTAATGGTTGACCGCTAGTGTCAGTCCTCCATATCTGTGGCCATCTGTCTTTTCTGATACTGTTGGGCTCACTGTTCTCCAGCCCTCTAGAGATTTTAACGGCTTATCTTTAAATAAATAATTCCAGTTGTGTCACTGAATGAAGAGGGAACAGACTCACCTTGGCACGGCGAACCTTGCCCAGGTCCATGAGCTCCAGCAGCTGTGTGGGATGGTACTGGGGTAGAGTTGGGGAGAGGGAGTGAGCCGCCTCAAAAAGTCCTCCTTCCTGAAGTCCTGTTGGAGCACGAAGGGCCTCGTCCACCGCGGCACTCCCTTCAAACACACTCTTAGACCTGGCTCTACCTTCAAAGGCCGAGGATGAAACTGCGGTTTGACCTCCAGCGATGTCTGCTGACGAGAGGTTGCCCTCATCTCCCTCACCAAGCTTCTTGTCCTGGTGCCACTGGGCGTACACGTGCATCTCACAGTCCATGCCCACCACCAGGATGCCGTCCCTCACCCAGGACAGGGAGACTGGCAGAGACGGTGTTCCATCCACAGAGGACAGGAGGTCCACGGACCGAAGCAGGATCCAGCGTGAGCGGATCCCCTGCTTGATACTGCCCCCTAGAGGAAGGGTGATGACAGCCACCCCCTCCTTGCTGCTAGTCTGCTCGTTCACCATCCCAGAGATCCGACCATACATGAGAATGTTGGATCCAACTCCCACGGTGAGGATGTGAGATCCGTCTTCCTTTGACAGCCAGTCCAGGTGGACATAGTGCTTGATGTTGGGGGAGCTGTGGTCTCTGGTCATGTAGAGGTCAGATCTGGCAAGGAGAAAATGATTATGAGACACCCGTTCTGTTAAACATATAGTGGCTGACAGAATATGATACAAACACACAAGCAGTGCACTCCTGACCTGCTGTACACAAAGAGATTGGAGTCCACACTGACTCTTGGATCCAGGGTCGACGAGGGTCTGGTGAAATCGTCCAGGTGGAGAGTTTGCTCTAAAACCCACTCTGAGCCACCAGTGGACTCACACTCATAGATGGACACGTGCATGGAGAAGTCCTCTCCAGAACCCAGCAGCTGAGGACAAGATGAGCAGCATTCTTACAATGTCTGATTTCTTAGAATATATGTCATCTGTAGATACTGAAGATCAGACTTATCAACTGGTGGCACATGGACTGAATGCGGCTCTTTGATCATTAGATTAGTAGGCTGATTGACCCACTCATTAGTTCTGTCTGTTGCACAGCAGAGAAATACTCTTATTTATTAGTTTTAACCCAGGCTTTTTAGGCAAGGTGAATTTAGGAGAGCCAAACTAACAACCTACTTAGAAGATTAAAATGGTGCATTGTTTTTCCTGCACTTTTGTACACATAATGATTCTTTTTCAGTAGTGAAAACTAATAAACAAAGTGGAGAAAATATAAAAAGTGCATTGTTTCATCACATTTAAATTGTTAGCTATGCAGGTAAGACAAAGTCATAAATGTTAAACACCTTGCCACCTTCTATAAAAGTAATTACATGAGCTTGCTGTAGACACTGTGAATTCAACTACATACTTCAAACTTCTTCTTAGGGCTGCACAATTAATAGAAATATTTACTTAAATCCCAATACGATAGAGTTGAGTGCAATATCCAGATCGCAAAAGCTGCATTTTTTTTTAATAAAAAAACAAAACAAAACAGCATTATAATGAAGTATTGGTGCAGAGATATCATGTCCTACAAATATTGTTCTCCAGATGTAAGTAAACATGTTTGTTTGGTACAGACCACAACAAATGTCACATCATCATGATTCATGTCACATCATGAAAGTTTTTTCCATGAAAATTAAAATTGTTTTGCAAAAAGGATGCCTTTCACTGATTGTGCATCATGTTGCAATCTTAATATCTGTAAGAATAATCTCAATATGATTTGTTTTACCATAACCTTCAGCCCTACTTTTCACCAATCCCCAATGACTGTTTTCAAATGCACCGCAATGTATAATGTATATGTTTATCTGATCTACTTCCTCCCAAACCATTTTCTGCTTTACATAAATATGTATTAATATGCTGATATATGGAATTGTTATCTAGTTTTGGAGGATCCAGCCTACACAGACAAATTATGTTTATTCACTGCATTTACATTTTTATTGCAATTTTCCACCTCAAGTTGATTGCCACAGTTAAATGAATTCCCACACCTCTATAGGTCTCTGGTGCATCAAACTGAAAACACCATTACAAAGCCACATTCCAATTTCCTACCTGTCCTTGTCGTGGCTTTTTAAAGGCCACTGCCAGCCTGCCGATGTAGGAGCAGGACACGGCTACAGGCCGTCCAGACACAGCCACAGCGCTGTTGTTGTCTTCCTCTTCGTTCATCAGGGCCCAGGGCTCCCAGCGGTACACCCGGTTGTCCTGGTCTTCTTCGCTATACCCGTCATCACACTCTACCGCACAGTGCCAGAAGCGCACGCGAGAGTCAGAGCAGGTGGTAACAATCAGGTAGGGAGCCAGGCACACAGGGTAGATAGAGGAGGAACTCAGATGACCTGGCAGAGAGGAGAGGCAGGACGAGGAATTAGAAAAATCCAAGCAGGTTACTGCAAAGCATGTAAACCTGTTCTGTGATTTCTTGCGTTAACGTGATTTCTTGGTAGAATGCAAGAGTGCATTCTACATAACGTGTGGCAAAAAGACTTTCCATGTACTTCCTGACCTCACTAACAGATGGAAGCCCCTTTCACATGTCTCATTTTATTTCTAAACCAAATGAATCCTAAAATAAAGGTAGACCTTTTCAGGACTTGGCCACCTACTCAACCATGGGAAAAAAACAGTCCAACAAAAAGATGGTGTGAGTCATATGTGTGAAAACCATCCCCACCTGCAGAGGGGGTGGCCCTGGTAACCTCGACCCCGTGAGGCAGGTCGAGCCTCTTGCTGTACACCAGCTTGGAGCTGAGGATGAGTTTGCTTGCTGACTGTAAGTTGGCTGTCGAGGCTGACCGTGGGAGGGGTCTGATAGGAGAGGTCTCCGGGGATGAGTCGGCATTCATAGCTTGATTGGGAACCATTAGCTGGCTTTGGAAACTGTAGTCTGGGCTCGGCTCATCATCTGGACACAGAGACACAGGGAATATAACAGATGTAGAGGCAGTTTTGTAGATATATATATTAGGCTTTTACTTTTACTAGCTGTGTGTACCCAACACTTACCAACACAAGCCTGCACAGACTTGAGGTGCAGGTGCCACATCTGCAGCACAGAGTTCCTGTTGAGATCCTTTTCTATCACCACCAGGAAGAACTTCTCAGAGAATGGGGCAGGTTGATAATCTGGATATAGATATTACATTATTATCTTCTATTGACAGTAAGGTTTGAGAAAATATTAGGAAACAGATCTTAACATAGTTTTAATTTGGTCGTGTGCTTTACCTTCACCAGATGGGAAGGCCGGTGTGAATGCTTCTTGCTCTTTCTGAGGCTTGTAACCGAGAATGAAGTCCTCTTGGAAGACATGCAGCAGCTGGGTGTTGGCGCCACACTGGATGCACATGAAAACAGCATCACACAGGTTACTAACGGTCTATTGATCAGAAGGTTTCAGGATTTCGTGCCCTGAATTTCTGTCCATCACTGCCCCAAGGAGGGTGTGATAAACACAGAGCAGCTGCTCACCTGGTTTGTTATGGCGTCCAACTCTATGATACATCCGGGTCTGGCAGTGGACTGCTGGCTGACGATGTTAAACACTTCGCCAACCAGTTTCTAAACAGAGACACACATGAAAAACGTTTTTTAAATAAAGGCAGCATTCAAAGGAAATTATTAAAAAAGCTCACAGGTGTTGAAAAGACGGCACGTAACAAGACTTTAATATCTGAATGATGCGGTTAAATAAGATTTGTAATGTAGATGTTTTAGACTCGTCAGCCTCAAATATGTCTGCTCACTAGCCTACTTTGGATTGGAATCCTGGTCCTTTGTGATAAAAGCTTTAAAGATGCACAGTGTGAGACATGAGGACCCAGATACACAAAATTCACTGAACAGAGACTCTAAACAAAGACTTTCACATCCAAATGAGCAAAAACATTTTTCGTGTGTAGTGCCGTGCGAGTGTGTTCACTTACAGACGTTTCAGGATCTGACAGCTCATCCAGGAGTTTTCTGGCATCCACCACAGCTTGATAGAGGCGCAGGTTTTTCCCATCTGATGCCACGAAACAGGCGCTGGCACTGTTACAGTAAGTTCCTGAGGGACACAACACAGAGTTCATAGGGAAGTGCTGCAGTGCCAACTCATGCAATTATTACTATTTTATCAACACATATTGATCAAAAGACGTTTATTAAATATTTGGTATTTGTATTACAAAGTTGGACAATACTCATAAACTGAACTATGTGCCTTTACTAATACAAAACTCAAAACTTAAAGAGAATTACTTTTAGGGATTATGTTCCTTCCTCAGGCAGCATGGAGACTAAATCCATGTTGGATCTTAATTGGAAAATGATATTATGCTGCTTCCATAGTTCATTAAAGTATTTTTATATCCTGGAAGGCATAATGGCCATGGAGGAAATACTGTACTTAATTTTTTTGTGCAAATCTAGTCTGGCAGTGCCAGACCAATCATCATTCTGCTACAGGGGAAAAAATGCTCTGACTTGTTTGTATTCTTGGAACCAATCACAACCGTCTTGGGTGGCACTCAACAGCGCCCTTGCAAAATAGTGTCGGGTGGAACCTGCTTTGTCCACGGATAGGCCAGCCCGGGCTTTAAAATGGCTAAACCCCCCTAAAGAAATGGTACGAGCTGCTTTTTATTATGTTTATTATGGGTTAGGGTAGCTTGCTATTTTCAGCATGTAGGTTGCTAGCCTGGAGGTTGTTGTTTTTGTTTCCCGTTTAAACAGGGATTTAAAAAACAGTTACATGCAGGTAGTGGAAGCGTGGAGATGGCCAGCTAATTCCAACAGTCTGCATCTGGTGAGTCGGACTAGTGCAAATCCATTTTAGTGGCCGTGATGCCATTGTGTACTGTGTATACATTTAGCATAGTCTTGTCCTGACATTCCAGATCCAGATATTTTGCTGTATGAGATAAAGCAGCGGCTCAGATGATTCAAACTTCCACTTCTACATTAAAGTCCTTGTTAAAGGTGCAATATGTAAGAACTTTAACATTCAAAAATGTACTAAAATTATCAATAGAATGAGAATAACAGTTCTGACCTTATCATGTCTATCTACTGTGTTACAACGATATATACTGCAGTTATCATGCTAACCAGCTAGCCTAACAATAACCCTCCCATGGCCCTCCAAACGCGCAGTCCAGACTGCTAACTTCACGGCTCACTGAGCTAATTAGTTAACGGCAGCAACAGTTAGCAGCCGTTAGCAGTGACTCCAGCGATTTTGTTTTGAATTCAACAGGTGGTCAATTCTTCTATATTGCACCTTTAAGTTCTTGATAATTATTTTCTCCTGACAACAATGTTTCTGCCATGTCCTTCATCACTGAGGTTAACATTTCCACAATATTAAAAATGCATGGTGTGTTTACCGAGTACAGAGCTGGGTATGAGGGTAGGTAGCCAGGCGACATTGCTGAAGGCAGAGGTGTGCAGAGAGTTGATACGGGCCAGTTCAGAGACCCCTCCGGTCCAGGACAGGGGTCCAATGTGGTCCACCCTCCACAAGATCAGTTCACTATAGATGGCGTTGGGGTCATGAAAGGTCCTTGTTGCTGCATTACGAAGCTGCTTCCTGCTAATGGAAAAGTAAGGCATCATTAGAACTGCTTCATGGAGAGGCCAACAAGACCATTGCTAACAGTATGAACGTGTGTCAGTGAGTGCATTTCATTCATGTGCCCCTTGCTATCTATTCCTGAACCTCTATTCCTTCCCTGCTCTATACCTGGGAAGTCCCTTTGGTAGGGGAAAAGTAGGAGGCTGTTCTCCTTCCAGGCTGCCAGGGGCTGAGGGCGGGGTGAGTAGTGCGTTATGATGAGAGGAGGTCAGCAGCAGCGGCAGCACAGTGTGGCAGGCTTGGTCGTTGAGATGGAAGCGGTGGCCGCAGTACCGGAACTTGTGAGAGACGGTCAATACATTGGAGAAGGCAGAACGCTCAGCAAATGTCACGGCCCACTGTAGACAGAGGCAAACAAAAAATTAAGTGAAGTGTTTAGGAACACCTTGATCAACAGAAGTAATTTAAAAACATGAAAAAAATGTGCAACAAGCTCTCAGATGTGTTCCTAACAACCTTTTACCTGGTTGAGAGATCCATCAACATGCTTGGAGACCATCATGACAGCAGGACATATGCCAGGACGGGGGTTGGGGGAGGAGGCCAGGGCGGGTGAGCCCAGGCCAAGCGAGGCTGAAGCAGAGTGGGAGACACGTTGAACCATCCTCCCCTGCTCCCCTGCTCCGCTCTCAGTCAAAGTGAAGGAGTACATCAGGATGTTTTTACTCAGTGAGTTGGCATCACCTGTAGGAAACGCCACTGGAATGCGGGATGAGAAGGACACCTGGTGGGAGAGACAGAGGGAAATATGAGGAACAAAGGCGCACATTCTCAAAGGAAGTTCATACATGTTGTGACCGAATAAGCAATTCATACCAATTTGACACCAAATAGTTCATCAAAAGCAACAACATTAACAATATGCTACATTTTTCTATGATTTATTTTTTTTATTGTACTAAACCATCGATTTTTATATAAGATATTAGAGACTGTTGCTGTTTTTATGATGCCATTTTTAAGATAATTATTTTTTGTTACTTTAGCACTTCCATCCCAACCTTTAATTATTAGAGACACACCTATTTACTATTCTTATGTCATGTATTTTAACCCATGCCAGCGGTAGTTCTTTAGCATATGTCTGTTTGTATGAACTGTCTTTACAATGTCCTTTTGTTTTATTTGTAATTTTTTAAGTTTTGCTTTGAAAGCCACAGACAAATTTCCATGTGAGTGGACAAAAAAGATTTCTTCTGTATACTATTTTACTTGCTAGTTTCTGTTTACAACTGAACCATAAACACACAGAGCTTATTGCTTGTGACAGTACATCCATACTGTTCACTATCAATTTCTACAGTATACTGTATACTGTCTTATTATACAATGCCAAAGTGTGTGTTCACTTATTATGGTCTGATTGATAAAGCTATATCTCTGCATACAGTACTGTATCAGTGAAGCGTATGTAAAGTAATCAAAAATAAAATGACATGCAAACTTCATTGTAGAGATGTCCTTAGCTGATCTCATCCAGGTTGGCACCAGCTAAGAGAGGCCAATCAAATTTTGAACATTCTTTGCTCTGTTTTTTTTGTCCTCCTCAGCCTGCTTGTGTAGCATAGTTCTCATTTAGGACAGCTGGGCTGTACAGTGTAAGCATCTCGCTGCATACCAAGGTGAAAATTTGAGTGTGTGAATGTGAAAAATTATTTGGGCGCAGCAACGAGAATTCAGATTCTGAGGTTACACAGACGCACAGAAATAACTCTGACACCACCTAATCTGTCCTTCCTCTACTACATACAGTATACACATAATTTGGGTAGTGGGGTAGCTTACCATCGCTTTCACCAGTTAAAACTCACATACAACGTCAAGAGCGCATCACACCTGCTGTCACTAATTAACGTCAATTCTGTGAGCAACTAGATGACAGGTAAAAATGTAATTTTACAATTTTAACTGCAACACATCTAACTGTTCTAGCTGATCACATCGTGTCAATTTCTTCTCCAATTTAAATATGGCATTAATATCACATCAATAATTCAGAATTATAAACTTAATAGTATTGGCAATACTATTCAATTAGTTAATGACTAAGATCTGGATTGGGGTCCAAAAACTTGATTTGGACATCCTTATGTATTTGTATACAAGAATTACAGTATTATACATACAGTATATGAAAACTGTCAAGTAATGTGTGAAGCTTCACAAAGCTAAATGTTCACAATTTCATTACATTTACATATATAAAATAAATATTACTCAGGAAAGGCAAGAAGATTTGTAGAAAACAGTTTTATGAACTGTGACATGACAAAGTTTTAAGAGCCCACATGGTCTTTGCCGGAGGGAAAAAAGTCTTACGTAAAGTTGGGGGAGTGCTGAGTCACCTTATATTTTAGAAAAACTTCAACTATAACTACACTGCTGCCACTCTGAGTGTATGAGTGAGTTAGGGAGTGAGTGAAACATGTTTTACAATCAGGATGCAAAAATGTTTTTTTTCCATCATTTACTGCTCACCTGAACCTGTCTGAAGATGCCCTGGTTGAATTCGTCCAAGTACTTCACATGCCACACCAGGAAAGATCCATCGGCAGGGTGGATGGTGAACAGCATGTCTGGGCTCTTGTTCCACTCTGTGGTCAGAGTCTCCATCTTCCTCTCCAGCAGCATGGAGGGCAAAGGCATGCTGGAACTGGATCCCGGAGAGGACGCCTTGGTGCTTCCCTGCTCCCCCGGCTCCCCCTCCTCACCGTGCTCTGAGGAGGCTTTGTCAGACATCTCGTCTAGGTCTACAGGCCAGAAAACAATGTGCTTTGAAACACAATGTTGCTTTTAAGCTAGTATGTTTAAAGGAACTTGTGCTGGCCTGGCTGAGGGTCTTACCAAAGTCAAACTTCATAGGGGATCCTTCGGGGTCCAGGGGGTCCTCAGTAGTCTGCTCCAGCTGCTGTTCAGAGAACTTACGGAGCTGCAGCATGAAGAGGTCCATGGAGGAGGTGAAGCTGAGGTCCTTATTGTTTAGCCAGTGAACAACAAAGCCTCCACCACCAGTGCCATCATCTGGGTTGAACACTGCAGAGTCAGCCAGTGTTGCTGGGATGTCTGACAGAGGAAGAGGGGGGCAGGAGGAGGAAGTTATATATGGATGAAGAGTAAAAGGGGCAAATAAAATATCGAAACACGTCTGATACAGCTCTAACAAAGTCACTCTACCTGTGTTGGGGTTAATACTGGCTGAGATATGGAAGTGACACAGGGCGTTGGCATGATGAGCGATGTGGCGGTGAGTGTGAGCGTCCTGTGTGCCAAGCTGAGAGGGCAGCAGCTCACTGTGTGCCACCAGAGCAGAGGATCGTCGGCGACCCCGGCGTAGATGCTTCAGGTGGTGGATTGACTAATCAAGTGAAGCACAACAATAAAACATGGAGAACAGGTAAATATAATGACCTTTATCAGGAACAGTATATACTTCATGTTTACTCTTATGAGTTATTTCTAATGAGATCTGACTGAATAAATAAATGTACCTCCAAAGCATGCTGGATCTTGTCCTTGTTGCCTGCCAGGCCTGGCAGACTGGAGCTAAAGGAGTGTGTGTTCTCAGAGATCTGTCCTCCGAGCAGGCTGTCTTCAGGCAGCAGGGTCTCTGACCACAACCTACACACACCATCCTCGCAGGATGTCAGCAGCACATTGCACACCGAGCCCCTAGAACACACCGGGAGAATGCTCCTGTTAACCAATCACTGCTTTCTTTATTTTTCGTCAATCTGTCCAATATTTTTACTCTCAAAACATTCAAAGCGCACAAATAATGTTCTGTATATATTATGGAATCAAGACAGAGTTGAGTGTCGAGGCCACAATATAATTGGTAGTGGTATTTGGCATATGAGCAGCGTGATTTACTCTACACAATCTCTACAAGTTATTAGACTATTTTCTAAAAAGCCGGCTGCTTCTTACAACCCTCACTATAGACATGATGAATTTTATTGTAACAAGAAAAATGCTAATAAAGTGAGTGCATGTGGGTGGAATAATTCTAACATCTCCAGATTTTTACTGCATCAGAGGAAATAACCAGAGCGTTCCTTATGTGTAGATCCAATAAACACAGACAAAACTGTTTAAATGGTCTTGTTGGATGCTGAATACAGACAGAATATTTCTGATAAAAAAATGCAACTTACACCAGTGTTTCTCCTATATGCATGTAGCAGCGGCGGTGTTCCTGATTTTTCTTTTTTTTGTTGGGTGTTTTATCCCATTTATCTTCGTGTTAGCCTATATTATTTTGCGCTATGGACACTTCATATAGCTACAGGTCAATTAACACACCTGTGAGTAAAGGCATACAAGCAGAAAAGAGAGGAAGCGTTCTTATAACTTTAGAAACTAACGTTACATCACTTTGTGCGGACACACACTGTCAGTAAAGCATTGAAACTTAAGTTGAATTTTATTCTCACTACTGATGCTTCATATTCAGGTCAATTCACACACGAGTAAAGCATAAACTTGAAGCGCAAAGTTCCTCGTTTATGCCATAAAGGATATAAACGAGGAACTTTGCGTTTACCTGAATATGTCAGCTCAATGATTATGACAACAAGCATCTGGTTGATGTAAAGACTGTCACGAGCAATTCTGAACATGGAGTCAGGATCATCAATCTCGCAGAAAGTAAAAAAAAAAAGACCTGCAACTTTTACATGAGTGGCACACAGTAACGTTACAGCCATCGCAGTCATGTGTTGGGAAAACGCAAGTAAACACTAATTTGTGCAATAAACAACATTTAAGCATGTTGATAAAGACAGTAGGTATTCCACATGATCTGACTGTTTTCTTCATTCTGGAGGCCATTCTGGAGGTCTGCACAGGCCTTTCCCTGTGCACGAGGGGCACTGTGACGCACGACAGCTGTCAATCAATGACAGTTGACAGATTCCCTCACAGATATTAATGATTATTTAGCCAGGATTAAAAAAAGATTGTCAATAATTGCAGTTATTTTATCACTGAAAATGTTGTTGAATTAGTAAATTAGCGCTGTTTGTTATTTCTAATTCTAGAAAAAGGAGAGTTAAGAATGAATCATTTAAGAATAATTGACAGCTAGCTAGCCACACCCAGTGGATGTAAATGATCATCTAGTGGGTGACAGGGGTTACACATAAAATAATAGCTTGTTTGTCAGATCACGAAGGTATAAATCCCAGGGGGGTAGGGGGCGGCACGACCCCATCATCCTAGGAAAAATATGATTTGCCCCCCCGCCTCCCAGCCCCCCAGTATATCACTGTAAACATAACTAGCAGTGTTTGCAGGAGCAATGTAGCTTTTCTTAGCTGGTAGGGAGACACATTTTTCTTTCAGGACTACATTTGGTGTCTCCTTCAGGAATTGCCCTTGAGAAAATGTTATGTAATTTTTCCCTCCAAAGCTGATTTTGCCCCTGTATGTAAATGAGTTTAAAAAACTGGCTCATTACACCTTATATGTACTGGCAGACCAACAGAAGCTTTCTGGACATCGCGCTTTGCGGATGTACAAACATTTTTTTTGCATGGGTGTGACACCTCCACTGCTACAACTCAATCCTAGGGGAAACACTGGACACTGTATACTATTTTTTGCTCAGCCTCTGATCTCTTGCATGAGGGGGAAAGAAATGCAAAAATGAGATAAAAGAAAGAGATTGCATTACATTGATTCAATCACTGATTTACTCAGTGGAACAAACAAACTCCCTCTCTCTGGCTGCTTCCACCACCAATGCAACAGTCGTAGTTTGCAGTCACGAAGTGCGAATGGTACAAAATGACCAGACACATAGCAGCTAGTAGTGCTCATCAGTGACAGGACATTTTTGCAGGAAAATCTACACTTCGTGTAAATAAAAGCATTTTTCAATGTTGCATCTGAGAAAGAAATTAATACAGAAATGTATAGAGGAAAGGATAAAAATACTATAGTCAATATCAAATGACAATGGAAAGAGGAAAATGTCTTTTCTGAGCCAAAAAAAGTGACGTCCTTTCGGAGATAACAAGCATGTGCTGTAGCCATCGAGATAAATATGTTACTGACTGTGGGATTGTGTGTGTGCTTTCTTACTTGGGCATGAACTTGCTGGTCTTCCTCCAGGACATACCAGTGACCGAGCGAGGATGGGCCAAGTAAACAAAGGAGAAGTTAACAGGAGGAGGCCTTTTATCGGAGAGGTCCTGGACCACCACTGCAGAGCGCCAGCCCGTGGTGGGATACCACACCTTAAGCAAACAGTCATCCTGTGTATGCGAACACATGCATGAAAAAACATTACATAACAACATCACCGCAGGCCTTAGAATTACACAAACGTATCCAAAAATGTGCTGTTTTGCAACGTGTTTACATGAATCATATACCTTCCCAACTGTTGCAAAGTACTCCCCATCAGGAGACCACTTGGCAACATGAACAGATGCTGCAGTCCTGAGAGAAACACAAGCATAAACAACGATATCAGCTATATTCACTTCTCCACGGGAAACTCTTAACTCTCCACACACACAATTGGTTCTTCTGTCAGCTGTCACTGCGGTTGTGTGGTTACTTTGTGCATGAGTTATCGCTGGTCTTTTCTGAGCTTGCACTTCCCTGTTCTAGTTTCTTTTCTGGGTATGCATGTGTGTCATCAGTTGACAATTACTAATATGGTATCATGTGTCTATGTCTGTTTACACAGCTTGAAGCAGAGGCCACAGATTCAAAAAAGTGGCTCGCAACAGCACAAACAAACCTTTCACGTGAGTAGTTTGGATAATCAGTAACTGCCTATAAGTTTTAATTAGGAAAAAGTGTAATTCTGCAAGTTTTAAGAGGAAGGTTTCAAGATAATTTTTGTCAGCTCAGGACAGGGATGAACTCTTTACTGCATGAATGTCAGCAAAAAGCCTAAACACAGCAAAAAAGACAAGAGACATTCGGCTCCTGTTTAACTTTCAACTGGCATAAGTGGAAAAAAACAGTGCATGCTTGGAACATTCAACTGTTCTCTCAATGCCCCGACATTATTACCTCCAGTAAGGAGGTAATATTTTCACCTGAGTTCGTATGTTTGTTGGTTGGTTTGTCAGAAGGATTTCACAAAAAAATTGCTGAATGAATTTCCATAAAACTTGGATGGAGGATGTGTCTCAGCCCAGAACAGACCTAATTAACCTTTGGTGCAAATCCAGATAAAGGGATGAATGGAGGATTTTTTTCTCACTTCCTTTTACATTGCAGAATAAGGCGTTTTTGACATTTTCATTTATTTCTCAGGGAATAATGCATGGATCTTGATGGGAAAAAAACAGCGCATTTAGGTGGCAAGCACCTGTGAGTAAGTACAATTTGATGTGGATCCTAGATCTGGTGAGCTGACATGGTCAAGAGGTTAGTGATAGTTTAAAATTTCAAGTGATACAGGGCTACTGAGCTTGATATTGGATTAGGCTTGATTGACAGAGGTATGCACTCTAAGGTACAAAAAGTTTTCGGAATTGGCCCCTTAGATCACCTCAGCCAGCAGCCAGGAACCAGGCTGCAGTGGCTGCCACATGATAAACCATGGGGTCAACTGCTCATATCAAAGTACGCCTACGTGTTTTTGCCACTAAGAGGCTTTGATTGTTATTCTGTGTTTGACAACACTGTGGAATGCAGAAATTTTTACTTCACAGAAACAAAATAAAACTCCCCAAAACCATGTTGGTTAGTCTCTCCACTGCTACAACAAACTCATTAATACTAATACTCGCTAATACACCCTTCATTCACTGAGTTAGATGTGAAATTATTCTGGCTCTACATGCAGAGCATTTCAGTTTCTTGGTTGTTTCGTATCAAAGCGTCCAATATTAGATAAATGGTTATGATTGGACCGACACAGACAAATCTGTCTGAACAGGACGGGTATCAGATACATCTGCCAAAAGACATAAAACACAAGCTTGCAGATTCGTCTGGTTCCCATCCTACTGAATAAAAAATCCATTTCAATTTTCGATCACAAAATTGACAGTACATTTTGGTACTTTCAGAGATGAGCAAAATCATTTTTTCACACTCACTTACAAGTAACATGCTTGGTTAAAGAAAACTGTTACAAGACAACAGATCAAGAGTTGAGGAAATGAAGATAAATGAGGACACAGGTCTGCTGACACTGCTGTCAGAATATTACATGTTTGCTTCTGCACTGGACATAAGAGAACATTTAATGCAATAGAAATTTATGTACTCGGCCCTAAAAAATCTTTGGATTGTGACTCTGCTGCTGACCTAATATACATGACCTCTAAGAAACAAGATTTTTCCCATGTCAGTCATATTAGATGCTTTTACAGTATGTACTAAAGTAATAACCTACTTGCACTGCCAGACACAGTTCCAGTCATTGAGGACAGGGTGGGGCTTGTCGTCATTTATCTGTCCATCCTCCTCCTCTATCAGGGCATCTGTCAGTGGTGGGGCCCACAGCTGGAGCCGCTCAGTTGCTGCTAGGATGCGGTTCCCTGAGGACACAAAAAAAAACACTATGTTACACACCTCACGTCCCACGTTGACAAATGCAGTACACAGAGCCACATGCACAGTGACTATTACATAATGGACATGTTGTTCCAGACAAACCGCAGGGGGGTGTAATAGGAGCAGCGCGTAGTGTGGATTAATTTATACAGACAGTCAGAGAATCAGTTTAACACAGAAAGCATTGGCGTACCTTGTGGGTCCCAGGCCAGGTTGTAGGTGATGGCATCGAGGAAGAACTGTCCTGTCTTTTGCCACTGATAGTTAAGCTGCTGTTAGTGACAGGAGAGCGACACACACCATGCAGTGTTATTGGCACACAAGTGTGATTAAACTCACTAGATACTGATTTAAACCACTATATAAGCCTAAAATACTGACATTCATGCTCACCTTGTGGCGTTTGTTTGGGTTGGTAGAAAGAGGTTCAAAGATGCAGACTGTGTTTCCGTAAGATGCGGCGATCTAAAAATAAAGATCTGTGTTCATCATCACAACATTACTCACCCCATCAGTGCTTCTGCACAGCCATTCTCAAAGGAGAGGGGTAGAGGGGGGTGGTGTTGTGGGAGAGCAGGATGGCAAAGGAGAGGAAAGCATGGGCAGTACAAATGCAGGGCTAAATGGACTTCTTTGTGCTCAGCATAATTGACAATGTCTTCTGGCTACACAGAGAAACTAAAACTGTGTGTGGGAGAGTGTCTGAGTGTGCAGTCAACACTTACCCTGCCAAGCTGGTGGGAGCACTCCACACAGCCCACCTGTATGTTTCCATTCTGAGCGCCGGGGATAATCTGCACACAGTCAAAGTCACTGGCCAAGATCACTACATCACAACCTGAGCCATAGGCCTGGAAAAGAAATGGGCACAGGGGAAGGAACCAAATCAGATTGAGTCAGAATAAACAAATGAAAACAAAGCAGAAATAGAAGAATTAACAGTTTTGACATTTTTTTCAAAGATGTCTATGTACTGTGTTGCAGAGATAACCATTGAAGTCAGCATGCTAACTAGCCAGTCCTGGTCCACCCCATCTCATTTTACCACTTTGTACCATAAGAGGTGACAGTCTGACAATGCAGCTCAGACCTCCAGACGTGGGCATTGACTGATGCCTGACCTCTCGTGCTTCATGCCTGAACCAGCCACGTTTTTGTTGTACCATAGCCAGAGTCTCGATTGAGGCCGCTGCAGACTATTAGCAGCATGGCTAACAGAGCTTACTCGCGTACTTCTTTTACAGTTCACAGTTACTCGGGTGTTGCACTGCGTCTCTACTTGTTTTGAGTGTAAATTCGATTGCCGGCCAAATCTTACATACTGTGACTTTAAATAATACGTCACATTTATTAATAAACTAGGGATATATGTAAAATAGCAGGCTATCCATAAATATCTCTGAAATTATAGACAATAAATAGAGCCGATATTACTTAGTCTACAAGCGCAACATCTACACACTGTGTAGAAGAAAAAGAAGAAAAAGAAGAAAAAGAAAAAGAAAAAGAAGAAGAAGAAGAAGAAGAGCACACAGTTGTTGCATTCATGACGTAAAACTGCTGCAACTGAGTAGAGCCACAGAGTGTAGACTACAGAGCCAAACATGTTGCCCATGTGAATGTTTTCTTACAGTTTCAGAGGGAGATAAGACATTTGCAATTTGCATACATGTTCCTAAAGAAGAAGGAGGAAGAATCTTTTTTTAACAAACTAAATCTTAATGGAGCAATGAAATATTCTTATTATGATGATATTATTATTACTATTATTGCTCAGTACATCCTAGCCTTTCTTACCCTCAGGTGTGTATAAAAGACAGGTTAGAAACCCCAATTTAAAATACAAAAATGCAAAATCATTGGTTATCTTATCGATATTATTCATGAGAAGCAGAAATGATCAGTCATTGGTATCAGGTATAATGAACTTAGTGTCTACTGCTTTATGGCTCGGTCTATTATGTTTCTTACTGCTTTGAATTTCCACATGAATATATTTAAACTGGAAATACAAAATAATGTCATATAAATAACTAAAAGCAGCCCATCATAGCACTCAGTGGCACTAATATGAATATTGCATTAGCAGTGTGAGTTATTACAACAGGATTAGCGCAGCGTGCCATTTCCTTAAACCACCATAGCACTGGCAGGTGGTAAATCGAGCACAGAAGAACATAACAGTAAAACTGATACAAGATGCCATTTTGCAGATCTACTGCATGACAAAAAGTAGACCTACACAGCACATGCTTAATGCCCAAGCCTATTGGGCAGCTCTGTGTTAATATTTGGATAATGGGCAGCGAGGTAAACCGATACAATGGCAGTTGCTGGCATTTGGGAGTCATGTGCAGAATGGCAGCAGTGGCAGCAGCACCTGGGAGACAGGCAAGCTGGCCTCGAAGCAAAGGTACAGTCAGGATGACGGCTCGTGTCGTTCATTATTCAGGAGAACAGGAGGAGAGGCCGGGAACCACTGGGTCACACAACAGGACGACGTTACAGCCAGTGGTATTATATATAGTGACAGGCGGGGACAAGGTTAAAGTGAAGATTGTCATACGATCATACTTCACACATTATTAAATAATACATAAGAGACAGGTCGAAGCAAAAGTAAGGAAGGCGCAGTGTGTGCTTTACTATCACTGCGGCATTTGCTCCTGCACATTACAGCTGGAATTAAAAGCGGTCACCGTCACGCACTGTCTAGGACTGCTCTGCACCTCCCACACACACACACACACACACACACACACACACACACACACACACACACACACACACACACACACACACACACACACACACACACACACACACGAATGTGTAAGTCCGTTTCACTCTCATTGTCAGCTAGGTAATTTGGACCTGGTGGGACATTCAGCCAGGCTGGTAAGCAGAGGGAATCTGCCTTAAACAGGATAAAGCATCGGTACTGCTTTGCTCTTGTGGTTTTCAGCTTCTGTGTGTCCTGTATTTCTTTTACACACACATTTAAAACAATAAGGCACTTAGGAAAAGCAATACAAAGTTGATGATACATTAGTAGTAGCAGCTTAATACCGATACATGGCATCATGGTTAACGTTGACACAACTACAGAAGATTTAACGGCATAAACAAAGAGTTAGGACTAAAATATCAGTGTCTTTATTGACTCAGAAATTTGGAGTCTGCTTACAGATCAGTTGTTTTTATGTTTGTTTTTTGGGTTTTTAGGAAATGAAATATTCAACAGTCATTACGAGAAAATTACATCTCCCATCTCTTGCATCTCAATGATGTTCACAGAAACTCTACGCTTTGGTCTTTATTAAGCAACCGATTTTAAGAGATTGCCTGCACAACTGTGTTCATCTATGGAGGGGGTTGGAGAAAAAGTCTGACAGATATTCAGATAAGAGATTAGAATTCTTATGACCATTAACCAACTAAGAATTTATTCCAATCAAAGGCAGCTCTTCAAATAAACAAGTACATGAGGGTCTGCTGCATGCCCATTCTAATTAATTCAATGTTGCGCCAGCTGTCAAGATTTTTATTTGATTCAGCAACACACAGCATTAAGAAGCCACTGATTCTGTCTATGAATGTACTTGGATCTACACCCAAGTATCTTCAGCTTATAAATCTGCTGACTTAATGAGTGCAACCCTGCAGCAGCAACGCTTCCTTCCTGTCAGTCATGAAAGCTGCTTACATCACGAAGTTGCTGCCTTTGGACAAATATTACCTCTGTAACACATTAACATTGACGAAGCAGTTGAAACTAAGGTGAGCAGAGAAAGGATTGTAATGTGATCTTACTGTTTTGTAGAATCCGAACTATATTTATTTAACTATTGTGTGGTGTAGACGTGATCTTTTGCTGGAATTGCTCTTATCCTGGTATTGTGGGAGCTTACTATTATTTTATATAAGATTTACAGAAGTCCTGATGTTGCAAAATAATCACAATTTCCCAGAGTCCAAAGTGTCATCTTCAAAATGCTTCTTTTGTCCAACCAATTGTCCAAAACCAAAAGACTCTCCACTTACTGTCATGAATGACAAGAAAAGCAGTGAATACTCACATTTAAGATGCTGGAACCAGCAAGTTTCTGACATTTTTGCTTGAAAAAAGAATTTTCTTTCATCTGAGTAATTGATTAATCAACTACTCATTACAAATCTAATCAAAAACATCCCTCACTGAATCACCTTTTTGAGCTGGTTTCTTCGGCCCAACTCTGGGAAACCCTTGTATCGTGCTTTAAAAAGCACACTCAGCAAACTCTATTTCTAGTTTATTAAAAGACAGCACGGTCATCCACATATTCATATAGTATAGTCATATTTTTATTACTGATGAGAGCTACACAAATTGATCCACATCGTACTTGTTAAGAGCATATTAAATGTTATTTGAACACTGTAATGGCGAACATCGTGACGCAGGGACTTAGCTGCTTTTCAGGATAAATGTATTTGGAAAGAAAGGAGTGAATGCAGTCACGTGCTGTGGTAATGAAAGTAGATAAGAGGAAGAGAATGAGAGATCACTTCTGCTAATGCAACTCAGTCCCTGTGCCTAACGCAATCATGCGAGCATGTTCCACTGACACAGCTGCTGCCATGTGTACCATGCTGCCATGTTTGTAGATGACTTTGAGCTGTAGTCAAAAGCCGTAGCTGCAAATATTTAGAAACATGCAATAATCAGTTTTAGCCTGTGTCCCTGTCTCTCTGTAAAATATGTATGAAGAAACTGTCCCTGGCAAACCCTATAGAACAGACCTGTACTTTGATCCCAGTGTCTACAGCAAGTATTAACCCACCGTGACATCAGCCATTGGTTTGTGGACTACTGTTTTGAAGCCTTGACTTTGGCATTATAGCTGTCACCATCTTGTTTCTTTGGAGTCAAAAGTGACGATATTTGGATGAGAGGGTAGATCTGGGGAGGATACATATTGCTAAGATGGATCTGACTGAGAACCTGATAAAGTGCTGTGGTAGTGACTTGCAAATTATAAGGTAGCCAAGCATTCAAGCACACGCTGTTTTATTGTCTATTTTACTCTAAATGGGACCTTAAAGGGTCAACTGTGTAGTAAGAAAGTCAATTTTGGAATCTCATTCCCAACTTGTCAAATACTGATACTTTGGGATGGCGACCGACCCAACCTACAATCCCAAAGTGCAAGTATTTGATGAGTTAGGAGTGAGACTCAAAAATCAACTTTCTAAGAAAGTGGAGCTTTAATTTACAAAATGAACATCATTCATATTGAAGAAGACTTGAAACTATGAATTGAGACCATAAATTAATTAGGAAACTATTTAATGAGGTAGTAAATCAAATCGCACATAGGATCATTTTCTCATAAGCTTACTTTTAATCAGACTTTTTAAAACCAGTGTAGTCGCCCCTGCTAGCCATTAGAAATTACGCATTGGCATCACTTATTCAGTCCAATATTATATGGTCTATGGTCTATATTCACATCATATGGGCATTGTTATTCTTGCTATTCACTGCAGCAAGACTGCAATGAGGCAGTGGGCATAACAGCCAAACTCAACTAAGTACGACTTTAATCTCCATTCTGTCTGTTACATTTCAATTTCCATAACATTGCAACAACGTCATGGATCTCAAACAAAGACAAGAGTGATAATGTTGCGTTAGCATAAAAAACATCAACTACTGAACAGATTTATATGTAATTTTGTGGACAATTATGTCATGACCAAAGGAACAGGTTTTGATCTGGAGCAAACAACTGTACCATGTTGTCATTTATAAAGAATGCTACTTTTGTCTTATAATTCCTGAACTGTACGACAAAAGAAAAAATGTGTGCCCTAGTTCCTTGATTTGGGAAGGGCGAACCCATTTCTGCCAGATTTTGAGCTATTTTGGATTTTGGTATGTAACTAAGGAGCTTGTAAAAGTTTAACCATTCATGTTTTGATATGCCATATGATTGTTGAGTAAATGGTTCACATAAATTGCCATAACTCCATGACTAAATGTACGGTGCATTTTTTACCAAATCTAGAGGGCAATATCTATTGTAGCAATCCAACAACATTTGGTGGGTTTCCACCAACATGTTAAATCTAAAGACCCATTGGTCATGGGTATGAAACACTTGAAATTTTGGAAAAGCCATACTTGTGTAATACAGACACTTGAATATTTTCATATAGGATTTCAGTAGCCTCAGAAAACTGGTATCACTACCTTACATTAAGTCATGATATCTGTATTCTGATGTAGATCAAGATCCACATTCATAAAGAATACTCTCTATTATAAAGATTACAAAATTGAGAGGAATGCAGCTTTGGTGGGTTATGCACTCTCTCTGTGCTTTGTAGTTTACACGTGTATTCTATTTTTAGTGGATCACACATCTGCCGCTTTGCATATCAAACCAGCTAGGCTGTTCATCTAAAACCACAGGTAAAAAAACACCCAAAAAACCCACTATAATACACACAGAAATTGTCTTTCTAACCATGATGTTTACAATTTCTCAAGAGGACATTATCATCTTGTCTTCGAATGACACTTAGCTAAAGGCAATGGTAAACAGTTCAGTCATATTTGTCATTCAGCTAATAAAAGATTCAAGCCATTTTAAAAAGTTCAATAATGTAAAATTATTCATGCAGTGGTAATATATGGATTACTGACAGTCGACCATTACGTTTTCAATTTGATAAAGAATACAATTTCCTTTGGTGTTGAACAGATCTCCTCTTACTTATGTCTAGGGTGCATTATGTGACAGTTTATAGTGTGCTATGGTAGAAATGTGTCCACCGGTAGAGATTTGGCAATACAGTTTCAAAGCGGGAGAGAGTTATAGCAAATCAGGGCTCGATTTTTGCATGATCTTGTGATCAAATCCTACTGCCTCGCAAGGTAACGTGAACTGGTTACCATGATGACCACATGCCATGAGAGTGAAACTCGTTGGTGGTAAGGAACCTCTGAGGTGGTTTGCCAACCACTGCTGAGAAAACACGGAGGAGGAGAGTGATTGTAAATACAGAACAGGAGGCAACCCAACCAAACCAAGATGAGGTTGAAGCTTCCATTTGGAATGAATGTTAGTTTCACTGCTTTGAGCTCTTGGTTTTCAAATGTGATTAAGTATGGCACATTATAGTTATTTTAAAAAAATTCCCTAACTGAATTTACAGAACTGTATTGTTATATATATCGTTACCGTCATGTACAATTACGTAAACCATGATAGACAATTTTGGCCACATCACCCACTCTCTATTTATTGCCATGTAATTCCTTCACATTCTTACTCATAACTCTAGCCATTCTGTCAGTGAGTTCTCAACACAAAACTATACCCACACCTACAGGTGTGGAAATTTCTTGATTCTAAGATGCATCACAATGCAGCTGTGGAAGATTCTGCATCGATGCAGAGACAGAGCATAATCTGGAGATCGCAGCCTACACAAAACTGTAGCCTGCTGATGTTGCTTGTTGATTCTCTAGTCATGGTTTGACAATACAGTCACCACAAAAAATATGGGTGAACATTAGGGCTATATTACAACAGTGTTTCCCACACATTTATTTATTCGTGGCGGTCCGCTAAAACCAGGTAAACCGGTAAAACCAACGAAGAAGAGGAGGAGGACTATTTAACGCAGCAGACCGTAACTTCCTCTGCAAGGAAGACGGCTGGCTTCATCGTCGAAATCAAGCCCCCACAAAGAGCACCAGACCTTGAAGCAAGTTTTTGTCTTGGCCAAGCTGTGTGATCACATCGTCATGTGATGCAACATTGTGAAAGACACATCTGTAAAACGGTAATAAAAGTCTAGATGAGCCGCCCGATTACATTTTATCCCCATTCAAAATAGCTGGGCGCTAAACTGAAAGTTAGCCGGCTCAAGCCCGATGGCACCCCAGCTGGACAGACAACGTCTCAATTAAAGTCTGATTCTGTGAGAAACACTGTACTATAATATGTTGGGAGATATGGCAGAGGGAAGCAGATATCTGCAGTGAGTGATACAAATGCACATTTTTTTTAAAAGTGAACATCTGGTGACATTTAGGAATTTATTAACTTATTGAGTAGCATGAACTGAACGCTGTGTGTAAAATCTCCCTCTCAGATCGTAATCAAATCGAATCTTGAGGCCAGTGAAGAACCACACCTCTACCAACCATCCACCCAAGCTTCAAAATGACAGGGCACGTATATTTTACTGTCTGTCATTCAGAAGCCATTTAATCTTAAACATTTCTCTCAATATTCCAAAGCACAAATTAAGCATGCAACATTGTAGAAACTGAAGCACAGACAAATATATCCAATGAAGCACTAGCCTCATGTTTGCTCATTTGAACTGGTGCACTGGCTGCTGTTGGTTAGGTGTGTGTATTTGTGTGTGTGTGTGTGTGTGTGTGTGTGTGTGTGTGTGTGTGTGTGTGTGTGTGTGTGTGTGTGTGCGTGCGTGGCAGGGTCTGGCCTAGGAGCCCTAGGGGTCAGTGTGAGTGTAACTGCATCGGACATGATGTCTAGTGTTCTTCAAATATCCTCTCAGATGCAGAAAGAAAACACCAGGCATAGAAACACGGGCCCTGCGGCGACATGCCAGGCTTTAGCCTCACAACCAGCTCTGTCCTATGTTGTTGAGCAGATATGACCCTAGGTACAAAGCCCGTCTGTTTACATTCAAACATCCTTGATCTGGGGTTAGTGTAAGGTGCACTATATCACTATAAGGACTGAGAATCAGAAAGGAGGGAGTAAAGTGTGTCTGTGTTTCTGAAAATATATAAAAATAAAACAACGAAGCAGCACCTCACTAATAGGAAGCAGACAGACCAAGCCCAGATTTGGCAGCCATTAGAGAGGCTCACAGTGTTCTCAGCATGAGGGAATGGTTGTGTGCAACATAGCTGCTGAACAATTTACTGTGAGCCTGTATTGGCAGAATCTAATGAACGCAGTCACTTTGCTTTTGGTGAAAACTATAATCAAAAAGACTACATGAATCCGGTCCTGGTGACTGACATGGCGGCTGCTTCCGCTTGAGTCATCAACAGGAAAAAAATTAATTAAAATATGACATTTTCTCAGCTTTCAATCTTTGTGATTGCATGAAAACATGAAAAATAGAACAGGTTACGGTAAACAAACTATGACTTACGGGATGTGAAAGATCATTCAGCTATCATAACAAAATCATCATCTTTCATCTTCCGCTTTCAGCACAAGAGCTGACTCAGGATGCTTAAACCAAAAGAGACACAACATCTGCTTGGGTCACGAACTACTGTGCACTTTTTATCTGCTCTTTTGCCATCACAAAATAGGCTGTAATATTATCGGATCTTCCCACGTCTCGCTGCACAAAAATGGATTATTGACTGTGCTTCTCGGTCCTGTCAACTTGAAGCACCGAGAGAAATGCTGGGAAGTTGCCAGACCTCAGACAGACAAAGAATATGTATAGCTCAAAGAGGTCGATAAATAGCAGACACAGGATTTGGCTGAAGGTAAAAGTGTTTGGATAAATTCATGAACTCAAACTGAGCTACACACCGGTTATATAAATGAAAGGTATTTCTATCTCGCTCAACTTCAAATGATGACAGATGGCACCACGTTTCTGAATGTTATATTCGACACCAACACACTTTCATTCAGCCCTCTAGCTCATGTATCCATATATGGCTCTCTACGTCATGACTGGCGCAGCTGATGCTAGGATGACAGCGAGCTAATGATCCGTGAGGAGGATTTAACGCCAAATGGTAGCAAGCTTAGCTAGTTCTGCAAACCAGACTAAACACAGCTTTTCACGCTGTATCGGTGCGCACTTTTTGTCAAGCCCCTTGCGTCTTCACCTGTACTGTGCACTGCAAAACATCGCGGAGCGTGCCCCTTTTACAAATATTTCCCTATAATGTTATGGCTGCGCAGAGGGATTCCCTTGCAGTAATTCTAACGTAACGAGATGCAGCTAAAGGTCATTTGAGTGGCTAGCGTCTTGGAATGATAAATAATATAACGTTACCCTGAAGGAGTAGATGCAGACATTATCATTGAGCTTCTGAGTGAGGACGGTAGCTTGTAAATGCCCGAGAGACTGTCAAGATAAATGAAAGAGGGGCTTGTGATAAGGCTGCCCCGAGTAGTCTTGGCTCACTGTTTGTGAATCCCTCGGTGCGGCAGATTGGCTAGCACACTACCCGGGTAGCTCGTGCTTTACCCCGCTAGCCAGCCCGTTTACTGCCAATACAGCGCGAGCGAGCGAGCGAGCTAGCTAGCTAACTATCCAGCTAGCTAGTGAGTCGTTAGCTTCAGTGGGTGTCATCTTGAGCAAATACAGCAGTATCAAAATAAAACTCACCGTGAAAGGTATGTCATTAACGCTTCCCACCGAATAGCAGCAATCTCCAGGGTTCACAGCTCCCGTCAGCACCTGGTGCAGATGCATTTTCCTTCTATTTTAGCAGCAGAGGGGATTTTTTAATAATTAATAACGAGTCCACCCTTTCGGTTTCTCCATCTAGCAAAGACTGGGAATTCCATCAGTAAACGTTATCGTTGTCCTCGGCCCGGCAGCGTCGTCTTCATCCACAAAACGGGTCGGGTTCCGGGATATTAGTGTTCGGCCCGTGCGAGTGTAATCTCACCTGGCCCTGTCATCTATTTAAACGGGTAAAACTCGCCGCCCGTCGCCTCTCGCTGTCAACACCATCCCTACGATTAATCGTGAGAGCCGAGGCAGCGGGATCTCTGCAGCGAACCTGACATGCGCGTTCACGACGTTGTCAAGGCACGACTGAATGGCCATAGAGACTTGTAACATAGACCGGGACACACCAACTCCTGGATTGAATTTAGAGCTTCATTGGGCTTATTCATAAATAATAAAGACAGTCAGTTACGATGTCACGTCCATTCTTTAAAATGACTTAAAACCTTCTTGTAATGATGAACCGATATTCTTTCTGGAGAACTGCACAGCAGCTCTAGCACTGATTTTCTATGTTTACGGCGCGCCGGCATGTGGAGCGAGCAGCCCTCTGTCGATGATCTGAGTTCATTGATCATAAATGTGGAGTCTGGGGTTCAACCAAGAGCTGGTGGGGTCCTGATGTTGTCAGTGACCGAATGAGAGGAAACTGTCGATATATACATCGTTAAAATAAAGCTCATGGGGGGGAAAAAGGCTAATTATTGTAAAAATGGCATTTAAAACACATATGATATCCCAAAAAAACAGTGGGCTAAGACTTTGACAGTCCTAAAAGAACCAAACACTGTTTTCTTATAAAGGGATAAAAAGTATTTTATGATTTCTTAAATGTACAGGAACTGAAGGGATTTTATTAAAACCAATACACACACACACACACACACACACACACACACACACAACAAATATCTAATTGGACTGTGGGAATGCTTAAAGAACTTAAACTTTAGTATTCCTGTGAGATTTTTAGAAATGTATGGGAATCCTGAAGGACACTACTGGAAAAGATGAAAGTCCTATAGTGCTTTTTGACTGTCTCAGGGGGCTTTACGATCCTTTACTTTATATGTGTTACTCTAACAGATTTATAGAGCCTTAGTGTATATATATATATATATATAGTATAGGTTATTAAGGTATGTATTTAGAACGAAACAGGTAGTTGGATTATTGGATTGTCACTCTTTTCATAATTTTTCAGGTAAAATGCCAAAAGTTTCATGGTTCCAGCTTCTCACATGTGAGGATTTGTTGCTTTCCCTGGTCTTACATGATAGTAAATCAAATATATTCGAGGTTTGGACTGTTAGTCAGACAGTAAGAGCAATTTAGAGCGTGACACTGGGCTCTGGGTAATTACAATGGGCATTTTTCACTACTTTCTGGTATCTTATAAACCCAATGATTAATAACCAAGCAAAAAAAAGATCATTAAAATAATCATTAGTTGCACTCCAGTGTCAGGGGGCAACAGTTGCTATCACAACTACTACATAAGAAATGCTACTACAATGATGTCCACTACTGTTTGACATACAGAGAACAGAGTGAGTGAGCTCGACCCAGCTGAGGGTTCATCGCAGCTGCAACTCTCCCTCATCTCCTTATCTGCTCTCATTCATCTCACTGATGAGATTTAATGCAGCAAATCACCATTATACTGCTTATCCCCTCTCCCTTTTGTACCCCCTCTTACACATTCATTGTCACTGTGTATCCTTCATTGTCTCTGGATAAATGATGAGAGGACTGACAGGGATCCATGGTGGTGATACACACAACCAACCATCATGGCATTGGCCTAGTTATTTAAGCCACACTGACATCATCAGGCAGGGCCTGCCTGCCAGCCAGCATGACACACAGGACAGCAGAACAGAAAATTGCGAGGCAGGAACCCAGAGAGAATGTGACACATACACATAAGCAGTGTCAACAACAATGGCGGGGCACACTCATCCTGTAGCATGCGTAATACTGCGGCTGTCCATTTAACATTTGGTGACGACCGTTCTTTGAACTACGAGTGTCGGACTTTACAGCTGTTCTGTAATCATAGACAGGACACAATGACATTATACATTATATATCATCAGCAATAGATACGTCACAGGGAGGTACTCGCTGTGCCTGATTGATTTCTTGATATTTTAGTAATGACTGTCATGGAATAACTAAAAGGAAGAGTTCACCCAAAAATGAAAATTCATTCTCACCCATGGTGATGAATAGTCGGTTGAAGTTTCATAGTCCACAAAACATTTCTGGAGTTTCACAGCCACACAGCGTTGCAGAATTCTCCTAAACAACTGAAGTAGGTGGACACGTGTTTTAAAGCTGCAATATGTAAGAATTTTGGTTGAAAACATTAAAAACTTAACTGAAACTATCAACAGAAAGTGTAAAGGAATAACAGTTTTTCAATATGACATCTATGTATTATGTTGCAAAGCATGTTTAGCATGCTAAACAGCTAGCCCTGTCCTGGTCTTAAACTCTTGTGCTGGCAGTGTAAACACCAATGCTTCCCGGTGCTCTGAGCTCCCAGTCCAGACTGCTAGCTGCATGGCTAACTGAGCTAACTAGCTAACGGCAGAAGAAGGTAGCAATTAGTGGTTACTCTAGTGATATGCTGTGTTTCTGAGTATGAATTCAACAGGCGGCCAATTCTTTCATCTTGCACCTTTGAAATGTAAAACAAAACAACAAAAACAAAGAAACAACAACAGGAAAAATACATAAAATGGCTCTATACAGCTCGTCTGGCATCAGGGCTTCTGGATGGAAGCCATTTTGTGATTGTTTCCCCAGCTGTTGTCTTGCATTTTAAAAGAAGAGGTGAAAAAAGACAGTTTGCATGCTAAAACTTTTAGCTTAGCAGCTACAGTGTGCTACAAGTTTTTCAGGTTTAAAAAAGAGTGTAAATAACGTCTTGGGGCTTCTGTGGACTTGGATTGGAGCCATTTTACATACATTATATACAGTATATACACTTTATGTTGTTTTTAAGCGTTTTAAAACAAGTCCCTATTTACTTCAGTTGTTTAGGAAAATGCTGCAACGCTGTTTTGCTGTGTAGCTCCAGAAATGTTTCGTGGACTACGAAACTTCCCCTGGCTTTCTGTTGCGATGGGGCTGAGTAGATAATGACTACATTTTCATTTATGTGTGAACTATTCCTTTAAAGACCAGTGTGAGATTAAGACTGTAAAACCAGACCTTTGCAATTTATTATAAATCAGGACCTAATCCCTGCATGACTACGTAGCATTATGTAACCCAGATAACCATCCAGGAAATTGAAAGTCAGTGAAATCTTGCTTGCGATCTGCTTCTTTCAGCTCCTAAAGGGCTGGCTGCTGCTTACCTCCAAGCAGGTCTCTCTAACTGAAAAAAATAATCTAGCTATCATATCTCAAATGTTTTAGGGCAATTTCTATTCCTCAGCTCTTTCATAACCTCCACAAAAATAGATGGACACGCTCGTGCAGACTCCCAGCAAGTTTATTCATGTGTGCCTGTCCATTTTGTTTATTAATGAGATGATGGAGGGGCATCCACTTTAGAATATTAAGAAACTGGGGATTCATCCCTTAAGTGCCAGAGGTATTGGCCAAGAGTCAAGCGAGAACAGAGCCAGCGAAGAGTATATAAAGATATTCCATTGATTCAGTATAGCTGACCTGTGAAAGAGGAGTGTGTTTAGATCACTAAAAGGAGGCTCATGCATGTGTAGCTGCGTGTGTGAGATAGAGACAGAGATGGTGGACACTGAGTAATAGCTATTGCATGTATAGATATTGCAGTAGGGTTGGAAGAAGGTTGATGCAGTGTTTGTAGTCCCTGCAGTGCCACTGGGAGACAGAATCTTGATCTACAGAGAACAGAATTAAATGCATTATAGATTTTCTCATTTCATGGATGGCTGCTAGCTGGAGGGAGCTCCAGTCTGAGGTCCTGAGGTGCAAGACATTCTGCAACCCCAGAACAAAAATGTAATGGAGCTTCTTCACAAGCTTAAATAATTTAATCAGTGTACTGTTTGAATGTAACTGTCATAAAGTGATAACATTTCCAGCGTGAGTGCCGTAGTTTTTTTGTCGAAGCAGCACACAGAGACTTGAGATAAACAACAGCTTGAGCACAATCTCGTGTCTTCATGTTAAATGAGGTGAAGCAAATCTGACATTTCAGTCAGACTTTGCTTTAAACTAAATAATCAGTTTGAACGTCTGAGGAATCTTCTTTTTAAATCTAATTTTACGACCAAGAGAATCGCTATTCATGCGACGCTGTGTGATCTGGCATTTTTGTGAGTACTGGCACGTGCATTTTGCCTTGTCACTGTTTCAAAAGAAATGGGCCTCAACCACTAGGGAGCAAAGAATAACCAACATAATTATTCAGTGGTTGTCTGAAAATACATGTGGCTGAAAATGAGTTATGTTAGAAATGATGAGACGAACGCATTGTGATGTTTGCAAATAATGCTAATGGGGCCCAGGAGAGCAAGGACAGAATAACTATTACAAGATGCTGATTGTTGCTTTGAAATGTCAGCGTAATATAGAGACGTAATGGGGGAAGAGGAGATTCAAGATAGCTTTCATAACTGCTATTAAATTACTCTATTAGCTCCTAGCCTCTACAAAAAGACACATTGATGGCAGCTATGAGTTATAATAAGATATATTTAATGTCTTTTCATGAAATCAGATGATATAATCAGGTTAGCTTATATATTTAAACACCCTTACAATTTCCCAACACAATCAGGAGACTACACTACTCTTACACGTACACAGTAATTTCACCAGTCGTTCTATTATTTCTTTATTATCTGCTTAGAAAGGAGGTTAAATATGGCGGAAAAGCAGCGCTGCAGTCCAAAGAACAAGACTCTTGAATAGATTGGGCAGGATTCTCATCCATCCACTTGTGAGGAAGCAGGCTTAAAAACGGGCTACTCAAGTGCTACTCCATTGACCCTATTCATGAACAGATGTGTTGCCTCCAGCCTCAGAGCATGCTGCATGCAGTCACTCTTGTCTCCAGCTTCCTCCCTCTAGCATTCACAATGCTGATTATGTTCAAACAAATGATACTAATGAGGACCACCTTGCCTGATTATTGACGAATTAATACAATATGCAAATGGGAAAATCTGTGACATAAATGTACAAAGAATGCATCAACATATAAACATTTAAAACGGAGGAAGCAGCTGAATGAAACTGAATGATGTGCTTTTATACATCTATTATATTTGATAACCTTATAAGTTATTATAGCTTTATGATGATTTGACAAATTCAACATATGGAGAAAAATAGACCCTAAAAGCAGTCATCTCTTTCAATCTTCTCAAACTATCCAATTAAATATGTTGTTTGGTTTCACAACAACATGCTTAAATAAGAGAAGAGCAGAGGAAAACATTTCCTAACAGTGTCAATAAAACTCTTTTATTAAGGTGCAGAGATCACCCTTAACTCTGATGTAAGCTCAGACCTTTTAGAAAGCCTGTAATGACACTTTACCACTTTGTACAGAAGTTTCTGTTACACAGACCGAAAGCTGTGGCCCGGGGCAAGGTCTACTCTGGATAATGTGGAAACTTTTCTGGCTTTTTTTTGTTAACTTTATTTGATATTTGTGTGTGTGTGTGTGTGTGTGTGTGTGTGTGTGTGTGTGTGTAAAAGGGTACAAATGGAGCACTTAAAATATTTAAAAAAGAAATCCTGCAAATGTGCCAACTTAAATGCCCCAATGAATAAACAGATCGTTCTCATTCCAAGGTTGTCAAATGCTGACAGTTATTCATGCCTCCCCAGCGTCTCATACAGACACACAAGATATCTTTAAGTTTCTGAATGAGACGCACTGTGCTTTCAAATCACTTCAATGTAGACCCATCTGCAGCAATATGAGAGTCTTAGAGCAACAGCTCCACAGGACGTATACAATCTAAATGTTAGTGATCTTTTGCTAACCTAACCAAGAAGGTTTTATGCCCCTAGGCTACCTAGCCAAACCTCGACAGTTTCACAACACTAACCATGAAGTGAAACACTTCTCTTTGGCAAGAAGGCTTTGCGCATTGTGAAAAAGCGAAGCTGAAGTGCCCTCTTGAACGCCCCCTATGATGATCAAGTGCCTTAGGGTGTGATAAAGTCTTTTAAGGTGCTCTTCAAGGTAACAAAATGTGATTAAGTGCCCTTAGGGTGCCCTTCCAGTCAAATAGTTAATAGTTCCCTGTGTGTTTTATTACAGAAGTGCAGTAGTTATAATAAAATAATATATGTATTTTTTATTTTAACCAGGGTTTGTGACTATTTCATGATACATTTATCAAGACTTCCTGCACGCTGGTGCCCCACCACATACAGCTGCTGCCCTTTTTTTTTTGCCCCTGCCCCTCAAACAGTTCACTACTGCTAGATTGCAACCGTTAATTACTTACTACTTACAATATACTACAAGGAACAAGACCATCATAACGTTTCTGTAAATCTGCCAGTTTAACTTTAATTCAATCTAATTTAATTTAATTTCCCCTGGGCAGGTTCCATGACAGCTACAATAGACACCTAAAATACATAGGCATTAAGAGGGCCTGTAGAAATAGCCTGTCAAGTTATAAGATTAAAACGATTTTTCATGGCGATGAAAAAGATGAATTGCGGAGTCTCAGGAAAAGAAGAATAATGGTGTTAAAAGGACATCGCTTCTGTCATTCATTGGCTTCCTCAGGAAATGCACAGGCTAGCTAGATCAAGATCTTTAGACATTAGTTGATGGTGCTCATACTGCTTTTGTCCACAGGGGGCACCAGAATCAACAAAAAATGAAAGTTCCTTGTAGCAGCTTTAATAAGACAACAACTAAGTAGTCAGCAGCTGGAGCCTCTGAATGGGCCGATGCTAATGTTTTTTATTTCCCGGAGGAAAAATTACAACCACAATTTGTGATCTTCCCAACCTTTTTATTTGTTCTTTTATCGCCAGGCTTTTACAGACAGTGGTTATTTCTTCCTCCACATTACAGTATTCGATTTTGGTGTGAATGTTTTTAAACCTCTTCGACTTCACCATAGTCTCGTCTCATCTGCTCTCGCTTCCTCTCTCCTGCTTCTCCTCCATCTCTGTCGCACACAGTCGCTGCAATCCTGCTCAGCCTCTCACAGATTTCTGTGTCTGCAGAGATACTGAAGATTGATGACAGCTATTCCAGAGCATCGTCTCTGTCTTTGACACCGCCTCTTCTTTTCCTTCGCTCTCTCCACACTCTTGTCGCTCTCCCCTCCTCTTCCTGCTCCGAGGAAGGTCAGCCTCTTTAACTGTGGTTTAACTAGTCCATCTGTCTCTCCTGATTTCCTGTCCAGCCAGCCTTGGGCTAACTGATGAATCTCTCACACCTGCAGTTGTTTCAGGGATTATTCACTGCCACTGCTGATGTGTATGTGTGTGTCTTTCTCTCTCTGTATGTGTGTGCGTGTGTGAATGATTTCCTTTCCTATTCAGGAGTTCAGAAACCCATTCAGGTCTGTCCCTGAGCTCAATAATGCAATTTAATTGTGTGTGTCTATGTGTGGGCGAGGTCTCTGAGTGCGTTGGCATTGTGAAGTTTCCTCTGCCCCCTTTTGTGCTGTAATGTGATTTCCTGTTATTTCATCTCCCCGTTATTGAGCTTTATTGTGCTTCTCCGTCTCATTCATATTTGAACCAAATATTATTCTATTTTTGGCAGGTGCCCGTGCTCGCAGTGTCTATTTTCCAGGTACCTGTGCATATGAGTGATGTACTGTTGTGTGTAATTTGTCAGACACAAATATGAGTCTGTCTATGCAAAGTACAGTGCATGATAGAGGACCAGATGGTGGGCGTGAGCAGATTTCTCTGAAGTGTGAAGAGAAGATCAAGGGCTTGGCACAATCACGCACGCACACACGCGCACACACACACACACACACACACACACACACACACACACACACACAGACCATACCAAAGCTTATAATCCCAGATGAGTTGCAACAGGTTACTGGATCACTGTGACAGACAGTGATGAGCTCCTGAAACATAGTAGAAGAGAGGACGTATCAGAGAGAGCCTAACAGATGATCATTTTGTTTATATTATGCACTGGCTTTATATGCATGCATGCATCTCAGAAGACTTTACTGGCATTCATTGGTGCACACACATCTGCAAATTTGCTATTTCTCTACATTTTCAAACATTTTGCATTGAGATAGGTCCACACATCTGTTATTTATATAAGCATCATAGGGCTTCACCTTATGGAACAAGCCTATATTGATATATACTGAAAAATATAATGGCATATATTAAAAATACATTTTAATATATGGAAGAAGCCCACATATTTGACAATACATGCTAATATGTTGTCATTTTGCTTCAAAGGTATATTACAAAATAAAATGAATGCACATTTTGATAATACATTTATACTTTATCAGTACTGATGTGTATTTAAAAATGAATTAAAGAGGGTCTGTGGATCTTCTGTGCTGTGCTGGAAGCCAGTTGTTCTAAACTATTGTTAGCTACTGTTCCTCTCTGTTAGCGGTGCAGAGAGAGGCACCGAGAAGAGGCATGAGAATGTACATAAGGTCACGTCATGGAAAATCTGACCCAAGTCCTTCACAAAGAAATCCACAGTCCAGCAGCTTTAAACAACTCCAACAGATCGTCCAAAGGCGTGCATAGGCAACGAGAGAGAAAGGGAAGGTCTCATGTTGAATGTTACCTTACAATCCGCTCACATATGGCCAATAATGAAGTGATTAATACATGAACACTGCTACAAAGTTTTGCATATAGCCCCTTTAAAATATATTGTGCATATCTTACTATTTAACATACTAAAATAATACAAAATATACAGTAATATGCTGGCTCCGGACATCAGTTTGACTTCGGAAAGATGCTGTTTAATTTTAGTTAATGAAAATTGGCTTGATGTCAAAACCCAATGTTGGAAAGACGTTGAAATATGGTTACTTCAGCAACTTAAAACCATAAGTTAAAACCATATTTTATAATATATTGCAAGAACATTATTGATTACAATGTATATTTCAGTAAATATGAAATGACCTGTCCATGGACACAGGCTTATGTTTGTGCACTCTCCATATCTGGGTAATATGTAATGACAAGATTAATTTAACAAATAATAAAAAAAAATGTCTACATATTTCTGTTGGATAAGGGTCTACAGTTTCTTCCTGTGTTATCCCAGCAGCTTTTTTTCAATAAAGGATGCTGGTCACATTACTGTTTCAATACTAGCTTGGGTAAAACCCTGAGTTCATGCAGTTTAATTGTAACAGTTTTTAGATGTTTTAAGGGTGGACACACATCTGTAGACTGCTGGCAATAAGCGACTGGGAGTCAGTCATTGATATTCCTCTAGTTTGCATAGCAGGGTCAAAGGCTTGAGTCAGCCTGAAGCCAACATTGGACATGTTGGCGACACGTCACACTCTGACACACAAGCTTCTAAATATGCATACATGTTACTCTGTGTGCACTGAAGTTCAGGAAAATATCCTTTAAAGAGACAGTGTTTGGAAATACTAAGGAGAGCAAAATTAGGAAAGCACTATTGTGACTATAACTGTGTTTGCGCACAGATGATTGGCCTGCATTCAACTGAGTTACAGGACCTAAAAGAAAAAGTTCACCCAATCATTAGAGTTCAGTCATTACCTACTCACTTCATCCCTTGAAAGGTGAGGGAGCTCTCCTGCAGTCAGCCACTGGAGGTCAGCAGAGGGATCATCACTCCAGTTTCAGCATCAGAAGTAAGGTTCAGTCAGACAGCGTACATAAACTGGTTTATAGTCACTTCTAACTACTTCCATTTTTTACAGTTTACACTGTAAAGCTTATCTTCTTTTTCCTCTGGGAGTCAGTAAAATGTCTCACATGGGGCACCTTGTTATAGTCAGTTTGAATCTCACGAGGGACCTTTGTCCGGAGTCATTACACTCTCTTACTCTTGATATTTCCTGACACCTCTGGACAACAATCTAATAAAGGCGACAGGCCATGAACTAATGTATAAATCTTTTTTTCAAGCCACAAATATGACTATGTCTGAGAGAATTATATTTGATTTCAGCCAAACAGCATCACTGGGATATATGCCACAGTACTATTAATATGATTTCAAATATTATGGCTCCGGTAACCACTTTAAGCTATAGTGTTGCCAAAAAGTGGAAAGGGCGTTGTCCCCCTGCAGTGTACTCTACCTGTAGATGAAGGTTTCATATCTTTTCTTAATTGACCCTGCATTTTGGACGGTTTCCAAGATTAAATGCTTAGTGAATCAGTTCCATAAAATAATGATTTGCTGCCATTTCCTAATTACCTGTGATAGTAAATCACATGTAATAAACCAATTTGGACTGGACTGAGTCAGTGCGCTATCATTCAACTACAATTCAAAATGATTTATACCTTTACACCTTTTTTATTCCTGCCTCCTTGACAGAAAGGTTTATTGTTGTGTGTGTGTGGTGTTCTAACTTTGTTCTTCCTTTTAAGGAAATGTGATGACTGTGGTACTTTTTTCCATTTGAGGCGCCTATGTCACATATAGACAGGACAAATCATACACATTAAAAACAAAGACCAACAACTTTTTAAGTGGGGCTGCTTCGGTCCCTCTGTTTTGTTTTTTAGTGTAGCCGAACAGGAACATTTATTCAAGGCCAAGAAAAATCTAAAGATTTAAAGGTTTATCATCATACCATCTTGGTTGCTCCATCAGCAATGAGTTCCTTTAATGAATCGTTATTTTTCACAGCCTGTTATGGGACATAAAAATTACTTTTGTAACACTTTTTTAATTGTACTCTGATATATTAGCCAGAAGAGGGCACTGTTGACTGGCTGACTGTTTCAGCACTGTTATGAGCATCTGAATAAGATGCAGACGTAGCTGGTCAGGGGCTAGTCTGTGTGGTTTTGGTGTGTGAGTACACCACACAAGGGATGTGAGTTATTTCCTTATCTTGGTTTGTTTCCTGGCGATAGTTCATGTTGGTAGCAGTAGAGTAGCAGCAGCAGGAATTTATTCCTGCTGACTTGTGCCAAATTTGTGCATAAACTGCATTACCGTCTGTTTTTATATATGTGAGGTTGTGTGAGTCCGTGTGCATCTGCTTGTGTGTATTTTCTTGCGTGCACATATGCAGTATGCATTTACACGTGTGTCTGGCGTAGGCAGACGGGTGAGCCCCAGGAATATAGCAGCCTATAGAGCAGGAGGAAATGATAATACCACACGGTGCCACTGTGCCCCCTCCCTCCCCCCCAGCTTACATACGGCTCTGTTGGCTCAACGACCTACAGTGAGATTATCAGGATTATATCATGACACAGACCAAGGTGGCTAATAAAAAAGAAAGCACAGCAGATAGTAAGATTTGGAAACAAAGAACAAAGAAAAATTTTTGCTTTTTGCATTAGAACGCAGGAAGCAAATGCAGCTACATGTACCGAGGTGTATTTCTAGAAAGAAGAAGACGTTTCAGAGTTCCTGTTTGTGTTAGAGTTGGCTGAGAGATAATTAGTGCCTACTTTAATACCAAACATCTGTCACCAATAGGAGAGAATATGGCTCAGATTCAGAGGTGGAAGAAGTACTCAGGTCTTGTGCTTAAGTACAAGTAGAAATACCAAAATGTGGAAATACTTTGCAAGTAAAAGTAACGCATGTACTTTAAGTACCAACAGTCCTCATTATGAAGAATGGCATGATTCAGAATCATGTGTGTTATGTTATTGAATTATAATTACTAATGCATTCATTTGTTCATAATTTAATGTTGAAGCTGATAAAGGTGGGTTAACTACCTTAAATAGATCTGGTGGGTAGGTTGTGAAATTCCCCTCATTGATCAATAAAGTTTTATCTTGAAGGAGATCTACCATGCTTTTCCCCCCTCTCTTTTAGTGTTTCATATATGTTGTATGTGAAAGATCTGAAAAGTTATAAAGGTCAAAGTCCACACCGACAGAAGCTCCTCTCTCCCGAAGCAAACGCTGCTCCTGAAACACGTAAATTTTGTAACTTTGTGACATCACACTACGTCACTATGTCACACATTTGCATAGTTTATGCCTCGTAGCTAGTTTGGCATATAAGAAATAATTTAGCACAGCTGCTCTGTTGTTGTTAGCAGTGCTGGCTCAGGCGTGTGTGAGCTGACCAATCAGGGCAGACAGGGTATTTGGGAGGAGGGGCCTTAAAGAGACAGGAGCATAATCAGAGCGTTTCAGACGGAGGGGAATACAGTGCTGCTGCACTGGACAGCATGAGAGAAATAATGTATTTTAACATAACATTAAAGCATGTAAACCTATTCTATACTACCTGGCCAAAAAAATGTCACCACCTGGATTTAACTAAGCAAATAGGTAACCCTTTTAACCCTAACTGATGCAGCTAAAGGCTAAAGGTGGTCCAATGAAATATTCGAGTGTATGACTGTTTTTTTTGGCCAGGCAGTGTAGTAGTAGTAGCCCAAAATAAAATTATAAGCCATAACATGTCTCTTCCAAATATACATAATCTGCAAGTAACTAGTAACAAAAACTGTCAAATAAATGCAATAAACTTAAAAGTAAGATACTTGCCTCAGAACTATAGTGTTTTATTACGTAAGTATAATGTAGCAGAAAATGAAAATATTCAAGTTAAGTACAAGTACTTCAAAATTGCACTTAAGTACAGCACTCGAGTAGATGTACTTAGTCACTTTCCACCACTGCTCTATACAACAGCCTTTAATAGAAGCTACTTTAGAGTCATGAATTGTATTCAGGTTTGAAAAGGTGTTTCTTTTATTATTTTTTTTTAAATGGAGATTAGATATGAGGGGAAAGGCCTGCAATAATAAATGGTGTTTTTGAATAGTGGCTGATTTTAAAGTGGACTGTTGTAAATGGCTCTGTCTGTGTGAGTCTTTGTACTCTGGCTGATCATTAATCTGAACCATCAGGACTGATAAGATGTCTCTAAAGAAGGAAGCAACTAAAGGATGACTCTTGGACTGACAGGTAAGTGAGAAAGAGAGAGAAAGAGTGTGTAAAGCAGCAGCACTTTAAAAGACCTTGAGTTTGATGATGGTCATACTGCAGGCCTTGTAAATTTTAAAGGAAGCTCATAATGGACTTCTTATCTGAGCTGAGGAGACAATGAGGTCTGTGAAGAGAGGGGACCAAATAAAGGTCTATGAGGTGGAGAAATGGTGGTGGTGGAGACTATAGCATAGCTGTTCAAACAAGAGCCATTACGCTTTGGCAAGAGAAAGCTGTTGTGAGATTCAGTCACAGGTTCAGACAGACACACAGATGCCAATTTGATTTTTAACCTGCACTTATTTCCTTTTTTAGTCACTTTCTAATTAATTCTGTCCCTGTAGCCAATTAACAGTTCGGCTGACGTACAGTACAAGATATAAAGGTCTTGCTTGCCAGGGAACTGGTGAGAAGAAAAGTAAATTTGGAGATTTATTTTCAAAGTCTGGCTTCCACCTGTTTCACAGATGGAAAAAAAAAAAAAAAAGTTAAGAATTAAGAACTTTTCGTTTGCTTTTTGAAAATGGATCACCAGAACATCTTTTCCAACATTTGAAAGGATACGTTCACCCAAAAATGAAAACTCAGACATGATTGACTCAACCACCTGGAAAGTTGGGGGAAGTTTTCATAATCTACAAAACATTTCAGGAGCTTCACAGCAAAACTGTGTTCTGCTAAAAACTGAAGTAGATAGAGACTTGTTTTAAAACGTAAAACACACACACACACACACACACACACACACACACACACACACACACACACACACACACAAAAAAAACCCAACATAAAATAGCTCTAAGCTACAACTTGTTCTGGGTTATCCAAGTCTTCAGAACCCCAGAGATCCCAAATTGATTTAAAAAGTCATTATTTACACCCTTGATACACAGTTGAGCTTGTGCACCCACTTCAGACAGGGTGTGTTAACGCATTTAGAATACAATCTACAGGGAAGTTTTCATCTTAAAAACGGGTGTTAATAAAATCTTTTCCAATCAATTTGAGTTCCCGGGGCTTCTGGAGACTTGTTTAACACTGGACAAGGTGGATGGAGCCATTGCAACACTGTTTTGCTGTGAAACTCCAGAAATATCTATGATGACTATGCAACTTCACCCAACATTCCATCAGCATGGTGGTGAGTAGACAATGACTGAATTTTTGTTTTTGGGTAAACTTATTACATATTGACACACACAGCCAAAAAAGAAAGATATCACAACTGGATGTAATTTCACCTTTTTTGCTGGTACATGTCAATACAACAACCGATATGTTGAAAGAGACGTGCTTAAGTGTTAATGGGATGATTTTAGGGGTGAATTTGTCAGACTGTACTTGAACCATGTGGCCAACAAAATGAATTTCCCTGCAAAAAAAACAATTGTATTGACAGTTAGTCTGTGAGATAGAAAAGGAAACCAACAAGAAAAGCAGGCTCAGTGATACCAGTGTTACTTGTAACTGTCATCTGTGGTTTTAAAAAAACAGCTTAGTGTCATCCCTCATTATCACCTTATTCATTTTTGCATGACACTTAGAGATTGGTGGGACTGATAAGTTTTGAGGCTTAGTCAGATAATTTCCCCTGACAGTGGGTGATATGAAATGAGGGCACTCAGCAGGCACAGCCTCACACATACTGCCGTTCAGCTGACTCAGATATGTCACATTTACGCGTTAAGAAACACTTCTTCCCTCTCATGCCAACACTGCATTTTGTCTAACTGATAAAGCTTTTGCAAAATGCTGTTTTGGGCAGAAAAAGAAGCTTGGTTGACGTACTTACAACGTGATTCATAAAAACATTGCCTTTACGTGACTGTTTTACTCAACATATTGTATTAATAGTATTCCAGTTGGGGTTAACCTTTCCTACTACTGTCACTGTGATCAGAGTGTGCTGTTTTGTTCAGTAGGGGGCAGTAGAGACCAAGACAAAAGCTCAGCTTCATGAACTGGAAGTGCCATTTTAGGCCTCTTAGACCTGAGATCTCCCCAAAATTGATTCATATCATCAATAGAGACAACTCAGTTTTCCTACTCAGACACAGGGAGACCAACTCATTGAAAATGCTTTTGTGAGTCAACCAAAGATGAGAGAATAAACAGTGACCACAAACAACTCAGCGTGTGAGAGAGCAGGCTGGCAGCCCATTCAGCTCTGTTGTTACGTCCTCCTCGTGTGTATTGAATGACACTGTTATGATTGTCTGTAATGGTTTCTGCCAGTGATATATGAGGGAGGGATTCAGCCGCCCCAGACTGTGCTCCACTCCGTCAAATGTGACTCCTCTCCTCTAAATGGCTGCTGTCAGTGATGTTTTTGAGCGTGCACCTGAAAGACTTTCTGCATGTGTGTTTGACGACGTGTGCGACATAAATCCAGATGTTAATAAGAGCAAGCGTTGCCCTCAGAGACTGGCGGCTACTTTGTTTCTCTGACTAGACTGTTGCTGTTCTGTGACTCCCTCCATAATCACCTCATAAACCCCTCCTGCCCACGCCGGCCATCCGCCCCTCCTCCTCTTTCCATCCCTGCATCTCTTTTCTCCCCCGCCACGGCGTCCGTCTGCCCCCCGTCTCTTAATGTAGTGCATCCTCTCAACCTTCCGCCCCCGGTATGTGAAACGTGGTTGCACCTGGCCTATGAGAATGAGCAATGAGTGAGAGGAAACTGTGGAGCGTGTAGTGGCTCAGGGCACACGGTAGCCATTACGGGGCTAAAGCACTGCCAGCGTGCTTGATGAGGGGGAACAACGGAGGCTCGCCCCGGGACACTCCATTAAACTCCCCCTCTTTGTCTTTCTGTCTCTAGCTTATAGGAACACACACACACACACACACACACACACACACACACACACACACACACAGACAATTCCACATAGGTCTCTGGTGTGTTCCTGTACATGACCAAAAGCCATGTCTTTTATCTCCTTTTGCAGGATAACCTTTCACCTGGTGGATGGTGTTCGCAGCTCCAGCTTCTTCCCTGCACCCACCGTTGTTCCATTATTACTGCTCATTCCTCAGCCCCTCACAAGGCGCAATATATTCAAAACATTTCTAATATGCAACAGGGGAAGAAACAGCCTTTAGCTATTTGAGGTTATTGTGGAACAAATCAAACAAAACTGACAAGGATGTATTTCAAAGAGCGAGCTAAACACATAGAAACATTTAAGGGCTTTTCTCAGCGTATGGCACTCATAAAACGAAGACAAAGGATGAATGAAAATCAATCGAGCTTCTGAGAGAAGCTTTGGAGAGGAGGATCACGTTTCATAGTTGCGGATATTGATCATGAGTGATGCTTGTTTGCAAACAGTAAAGCCAGGACCGCTTTAACGCGGCTCCCTCATTACGCTGACAATATCATTTTTCAGCAGCAAGTTGGACATGTTTCACACAATTTGTCTGAGTGAGAAATGGGCCATGAAAAATGTGCCTTAACTATTCAAAACACGTTCCTCGCAGCTAAAATGACCCGGTGGGGTTGAACATCTCTCATCTCTCCATGTGTTGTTATTCGTCGGGAGTAATTAGCATGCTAATGGGTTAATAAAAGTCTTCTGGTCCTGCGTTGCCTTTGGAGTTGAAATATGACAAAGCACTTTTTAATGACGGTGTGCTAGTGTTATTGCTTTTTATTGGACTCATCTTTCATGCTAAAACTTTTATTGAAAAACTTTTGCAGAGGATTTCTATATCTCTTTCTGAGTGGAATAATTGAGTTCGACCAAAGAGTAATCATAGATTTAAATCATACTTTGAAGGAAAACCTTAACAGAGACAGCAAGGGAGCATCTTCAGGTCCTCAGCGTGGGGGTTTGACTGTACTGCAGTGCAGTTTATCATTTATTCTTTAAACCCTTTAATTTTACGCCATGAGACCTTAAGCTTCATTAAATGATTTTTTGTGGTTAAAATTATGGATCCCTGCAGGGGTATATTAAGAGGACTGTCACTGACACTTAAAAGCCTGAATGTTGAGTTGAGAAATGAGGCTGACTCCCATCTCCTCCTGCTTCAAATGCTCTCCAAGGTGTGTCAGTGCATCGTGACACCATTGTTGACACCTATCAGTCATGCAACACATCCTCATATCGAAACGGATGACTAGGTCGATTGCCAGCGAGTCCCAAAACAACATGGCCGTGGTAGCGAACCACCGACACGTGTTCACGTTTGGTTTGGTTTGGTTCAGGGAATAAAACTACTTGGATAGGTTTAGGAAAACATCGTGGTTGGGGTTAAAATCACCTGCGTTACCTTATACGGGAAGTAACTATGTTATTAAAAGAACTTCTGCTTTCACACTGGACACAAACGGCGGTCTCCTGAGTGAAAGTCCTGTGCTTGTCTAACCCGAGCATCCATCCCCGACCTCCATACTATGCCGACTTTTTGCTCTTTATACTACTTCTCCTCTCTCCTCATAATTCCAACAGCCACTAGAGGTCTCTGCCTAACAAGAAATGTTAAGATGGGTCGTGAAAAGCTGATTTAGTAGTCAAAATATAAGGTTGTCTTTCTGATGAGGACGGGCTGCACCGATGCTGTGTTTGCCCAGGGTAGGAGCTAAGTGTTGCTTTTCCGCCCTGTGTTAAGTTACTCTTTAAGGCTGTGGGTGAAATCCTGTTCTCAGCGCTACCATGAGCTTTGTGTTTGTGGCTCCCTGACAAATCACCCGTAAATCATCTAGTGTTAGTCTGCTCCGCCAGCTCCTAAAGAACGTCTCTGGGCCATATAGATATTTAACTTAAAGTTTATAAGTGGGGTTGTGTACATATTTGAGCAGGTTATTCGTATAATGAATAATTCTACTTAAAGATGCCAGAAGTAACTTAATTTTTTAGTTGACTCTGGCAGCCCATGTGGACAAAAATAAAACTTTGTTTTAGTTCTGTAACGTAACAGCAGTCTACAGAGCAGCTTCTTTCCTCAGGCTGTGAGACTCCTCACTTCATCCTCACAACTCCACCATGAAAAACTAGTTTTAATTTTGTGACTTATCCAAACTGGACAAGTCAGGATCTGACCTGGTGACAGGCATTAAGAATGATAAAATATTATATAATCTATAATGAGTAAATTGAAATAGCCAATCTTATTGCTGATGGTCTCATTTGCTTATGTAGGTCATATAGAAGAAACTGTCTTAAATTACAGTTCTTAGTATTTGTTATCACAATTACTGTACTTCAATTTCACACTTCATTCATACAGAGTTACAACAAAAGACTGTAAAACGTAAAATAACGAGGCCAAACGAGCAGCTGCACCAGAGAAGAATACCTTGCTGGTGTGTGTGTGTGGTGGGAAGAGGGCAGAGCTCCATGTCCAGCTGCGTGCCACTCAGCACTCAGCTCACACTCTGGTAAAGTGACACGACGAATGTGAACCTTAACTTTTGGAGTATCGGGGGTGTGAGGTGAGCGGCCACAACTGGGCCAGGCCCGGCAGTTTGTTAACAGTGCAAAATGCACAACAATGCAATAAAATCAGGGATGACGTCATTAGGGTTATGGCTGAGATTAATATAACATCAGTAAAGGCAAACAAAAGGTTACATCTACCTTCATTTATCACTGATTACAATCACCACCCGTCATGCATGTCAAGTGACTGACATCAAACACACCCACCCAGAGCAGATTGTGGAGGACTTTGCATACAAGACTCAGAGTGACGTAAGGACAAGTGAGTTAGACAACGTACTCAGTGATGCTGCTTTGACCGTTTTAACTTTCTAACATGCACAAGAACATACTGTACATAACTCTGAAGGAAAGGAAAAAAACAAAATGCACAGTATGTTTCCTTTAAGATCGACCTGGATTGACGTCAGATTCCTGGCCTGAATTACTGTCCCAGTCTGCCCCCGAGGCGACTGACGGCAGAATAAAGCTCAAACCTTCCTCCGATAGATGTCATAAAAATGCATTCACAACTTAAACATCACACCGAGCTATACCCGCTTCAGTCGTCAGCATAAACAATGCCAACACCCACGGAGCATCAAAAAACAACTTCACACAGGGGTATTTATGTTTGCTCTCATCAGTCTTGTCATACACTCATTGTATTTTCCATATTCTCTGCCCACTTGTGTGCTGGTTTTGATATGAAAACACAACATTGTGATGTTACAATAAAGGGTAACAGAGGTTCCAGTGAGAAAAAAAACAACAGATTATGATCCCCCTCCCCGTCAGCGTGGAAAGACGTGGAAAATGCAAATGGCGCTGACTCATATTCAAATGTGTCTCTGTAAACCGCATAACAGATGAGACCTGAAAGCTGAAACAAATTCCCGATTCAATATGCTGGGCGGCTCGCATTACTCCTGAGGTGACATCCTCAATATGATACTCGTACATCTGTGATCCTAACAGCATTTGGCGTGCAGAAATGACTTTTCAGTGAGGTCTGTGTGGACGAGAGTAGCACATCCAGAACGAGAATAGCCAGCCCGGCAGAAAAAATGTGCTCTCTTTGTGCTGTTAATCATCATCGGACGGGCTTATTGATTTGATGTTGGAACCACCTTTGGTGTGTGTGCGTATCTGTGTGTGTGAGCTTATACTCCCTTGCTTACACTGGGCCTGTGCACTAATTGCATGTGATAAGGAGATATACTTGTGTTGTGGGAGAGCTGGGAGAACGCAGAGGACATCAGAGGACATCAGTGTGCTCTTGCAGGCCTTATCGTCACGCTGTGTGCGCAGCAACAAAATTGCCGCCATCTACCAACACAAGCTGTTCCTCTCATCATAAATAATAAAAAAGCAAGCTGATTCTCGATAAACCTCTACTTGAAGCGACTAGGTATAAACTGGAATGTACGGCGCATGAGGAATGTGTGTGCCAAAGCAGGCCGAAAGCTAAATGTTCTTCCTCTAACACTTGCTGAACCTCATATGAAATTACTCTGCCCGGAGAGAGCACATGATGCAATATCTGACCACGGCTCAGCAATGAAAGCACAAGAAAGAGGCAGAGGTAGTATCTCGCTTCCTCTTCCCTCTCTTACACACTCACTGACAGTCGTTTCTATCCACATCTAAATAATTCTTTATCATGAGTCCACCTGAGAGAGGACGGCCTGCTCTGGGAGGACCCAGCTTGACTCAGAGTTTCTCCCCTCATGGAATATTAACTCGAGGTTAAGAGCGGGAGGACCGTTGATCCCGACCGCGGCTTTGAGATTGCTGCATTTAAAACAGCCCTGCTGGAAATCATGACACGACAGGCATGTTAGCGAGGTTCCACATAAAAGGACACAGCAGAATTTGCATCGTAAAGCACCGCTAGTAGCTTGCTCCCAAATAAAGGGGGAGGGAATCTGTGTTTGGCACATCAAACTGACAGCTCTAGGTGAGACAGGCAAATCCATGTACTGTGTGTGTGTGTGTGTGTGTGTGTGTGTGTGTGTGTGTGTGTGTGTAGAGAGAGACTAAAGAGGAGAGAAGGGCGAGAGAGGTGTCCCCTTAGCAGCTGCTGGCTCAACATCCTCAGGTGTCTAATGAGAGCGCTCCCTCTGATAAAGACACAACAAATATAATGGTTGTTGTACTGTTTCTGCTTCAACGGGATCTTTGATGTGGTTTCTGTGGGAGAAATAAGGGGGGAAAAAATAATTCGTTGTTAAAGCTGTGATTGCAACAGGCGGATCTTGTGGGTACTCTGTGATGTAAGACAGGACAAACAGTTTGGAGATGAGGTTTGTGGGCTAATTGGGATTGTGTAACACAACAGCCCAAAGAGGCTGTCATCCCACTTCACATTGTTTCCACTTCTTTGTTCCTTTCAGTTGGCCTGAGTGTGACCTGAGTTTACCTTTGCCTGTGAGGCTACCTCACTTTATTATTTGGCAGTTCAAATGCTTAAACTATGACCTGTAAATTCCCATGACGGAACACTTAAAGAGGGGTCAGTGCGAGTGGCAGGACTTGTGTGATGATAAAGAGTTCAAAACATAAAAGGAAATGGAAAACTCCTCAGGCTTCTTATTGTAATTCTGCCCTTTTGAAGACAAGGTAGTCATTTATCGTTTATCATGTGCATTGTTGGAGCTGTTCTATAGGTGATTGCAAATCAAAACCATCAGTCACATTTAGTTTTTCTGCAGCGCTCCATTTTAAATTCTAAATTATACATGACATTTAGTGTTTAGATTCAATGCTAAAGCATGCTAGCCCCCCTATTTTCTGAATTCCCTTGACTACAAGGTCCACACTCCTCAGGTGGTAGGTTAGTTATTGTGTTGCGGTTTAACTTTGTACTTTTTACCATGATGTGTGTCTGTATTTGCAGAATTTCTGGATTTGGAGTGGACCTATTTTAACATTGGTGCCTTTACTCTTTTGTTGTAATAACAGCATTTTGATCAGATTTGATTAATGTGTGCTTTTTAAACTTCTAGATGTTTTTTGTCCTTGAAGGGCCACAGCAGCTAGAAGCTCATAAAACATTAGAGGCTGGACAGATGGTAGAGGACAGTTTGTGACTCACAGACAAGAATCTGCTCCAGAAGCGGGCTATAACCAACCCGGTAATACACCGTTGTGTATTGACGTTCAAACCATATTTCCTGTTTTATGGCCTAAATAATTGTCATGGTGAGAAAACGTTAGACACTAATATGGACGGGGCCTTCTGTCCATACTCTACGTTAATTTCAAGACTGAGTGGTGCCCTCTACTGGTTGTTTTGCCTAACATCAATGTGAGGACACATGGAAAGTGTGTGGGCAGTGATGGGTAAATATAAAGGACATATCTATTTTAGTACGTAACAGGAGCATAAATGAGCCTTAATCCTGACTGTGAACAGGGTTGTGCATCAAAATGTCCTAATGCCTTAAATGGAGCTTTTTAAAACACATTCTTTTTAACAAAATATAGCTGATGATTTATTTACTTTTGGTCACCTTGAAATAAAAGAGCAACTTTTTAGTGAGTTAGCTTGGAAACACAAGTGCTTCCTTTCTGTAATGAAACGTGTTTAGTGATTTAATTGCAACTCTTGTTGCAACATATAAGGAGCCCAGTCGCCAGGATATAATGTTAGCAGCCAACACTTCTGCAAACCACAGATATGTCCAGATTCAAAGGCTATGGGCCATATTGACATTTGACAAAACACGCCATATCACGTTCACATAAGATGTGTATTACCAGACTTTCACTTGGAGTGGATGGTGGTGGAGTGAGGGGAACGCAGCTGGAGTCTGCGTTTCGGCATTTGTAAGTGTGACACCACTGGATACTTTTCAGGAGACCTTCGGACAATTCCCAACTGTGTGTGTCCTGACCAAAACCAGGTATTTTAAGCCAGTCTAACTCTAACTAAGCAGTTTTTGTGACTAATTTTTAACCAGAACATGAGCACAGTGTTTTTACAAGAGAGAAATAGAAAATTGAACTGAAACAAATGTAAAGTCACAACATAAAGAAACATAAAGTATTAACTTATCTGTGGTTTTGCAGAAACATACTTAGCGTTAACATTTACTGTGGAGATTGGGTTGATATATGTCAGTAATGAGGTCCAATGAGGTTTATCATTATGAGTGGCACGCTGAATATTTCTGTTTGACTAGTATACTTTACGTTTGTGAATGTCAAATAAGTGTAAGTTCATATTTTATTATGTCTGAGTGTGACAAAACCTCTCCGACTGTACATATTCCTTTGTGCTCTATCTTTCTATCTGTACTCTGGTTCCCCTTTGTCTTCTATCTGAACACACCCACACTCTCCGGTGTAAACTCGTGTACACCCGTGTTTTAGTACATTCAAACACACACACGCTCTCAAACTCACACACACACACACACACACACACACACACACACACACACACACCTATCAGCCAAATGTGGCCCAAAGTGTTTTATTGTGTTTTTCTGCCTAATCTAAACCATCTGGTGACTGTAAAGACCACTGCAGGCACCGGAGCAGAGTGGCTTGGAGAGAATTTACAACTTTGTGCATTAGACATGGTTAAATTCACCAGGGTTTAGATGTGAGCTGCAGCCTGCTGGATAAATGATGACTGCAGGCTATTCTTAGATAGGTTAGGAAACAGTCTTATTTGTGGCGGAGGGTGTCTCAGCTGCAGAAACAGAGCAGGGCAAGGTCACAGGGACCCAATTTCACCCTTTAAGTCAAACTCGAGGAATCAGAAACAGAACCAGGATGGAAAACGTTATGTAGAGACAGTCATCTTAAGAGTCAGGGGTGAAATAGTTTGGAGACCATTAATAGAATCGGCAGATGTTGTCCAGACATTTTAATACAGCAATTTCCTAAGGTTATAATTTGCTCTGCTTGTGTAGTCTATTCATTTACCACAGCCACTGCTATTACATTTAAAACCTTATCTTATGGCAGCATTAATAGACTGGAAAATGTACTCTCCATGTGAGATGGCAATTAAATGTAGACTATCGGTGAAATAACATCAGTGTATATTATTATTATTATTATTATTATTATTATTATTATTATTGTTGTTGTTGTTGTTGATGATGTGGATGTGGCTCAGGAGGAAGAGCAGGTCCCCTATTAAACAGAAGGTTAGTGGTTCGATCCCTGGCTGCATGTCAAATCCTTGGGCAAGATACTGATCCCCAAATGGCTCCAGATGGCTGTTCCATAGCTGTGTGAGTGGATGTGTGAATGGTTGAGCATAGAAATATCATGAAGCGCTCAGGATAAGAAGCACCGTATCTTTTCTGATGAGCAGGTGGGCACCTTGAATGGCAGCCGCTGCCATCAGTGTATGAATGGCTGAATGTGACGCTGTGTTGTTACTGTAGGTGCTTTAAGAGGTTGGTGAACCAGAAAAAAAGTCCATATATATCCATATATTGGCTGATACACACATTTTTTTTTTTGCAATGACCCCTTAGATCTGGTTATCAGACACTTGAGATGAAACAGAGGCAGAATATTGTACAGTTTAACAAAATACATTTTATCGTCCAAAATCAAATCAAATCAAATCAAATCAAATTTTATTTGTATAGACCAAATTCACAAATCACAGTTTGCCTCAGAGGGCTTTACAATCTGTACAGAGACGACACCCTCTGTCCTTCGACCCTCGATTCGAGTGAGGAAAAAAAAAAAAAAAAGCCCTTTTAACAGGGAAAAAAAATGCGGAAGAAACCTCAGGAAGAGCCACAGAGGAGGGATCCCTCTCCCAGGACGGACAGACGTGCAATAGATGTCGCATGTACAGAGCAGATCAATGAGATCACAATGTATACAATTATAATGGATGGTTGACAGGACAGAAAATGACATCAGAGCACTGACACTGTCGACTTCACTGGGAATTAAAGCAATATGAATCATCCCACGCATCTTCATCTGGACTATAGTCTCTAAAAAATACGTTTTCATATTGGCGCATATCGGACATCCTATCTGTGTATCTTATATTTGACCTTCTTGCAGAAGGAAACACAACTTTGGAGTGCATGGAGCCATAAAATCCAGGTGAAGTCCAGTTTGTATTTTCCTGTTAAAAAAGAGCATGGATTAGCAGCCCAGTGGCCAGACAGAGGACGAATACAGTGCTGCACCACTGGACAGTATGAGAAAACTGATGTGTTTTCTGAGCATCAGAGCATGTACACCTGTTCTAGTAGTAACTCAAAATAAAACTAGAAACCAACCCTCACCAAGCGGCTTTTGTGCCTTAACCTAACCAGAGCGCAAGCACAGTTGTGTCACAAGATTTCATGAGCTCCACGGTGTTTGAGTAAAACAAACCAAACTCAACTTACAAGAAGATACAAACATTTCTAAAAGCTCACACACATTTCAAAAAGGTTAAGTCACATTCATCCATTTTCTGCTAGACTGAACCATAAACTAGAAGAGGTCACTGCCCTTTAATCTCTCCAGGTCAATGATCATACCATTGATAACTATTTATCTCAAGCAGAGCCAGGCCAGGGTGTGTTAAGCGACGGTTTATTGCAACGAAAAAGCTTTTGGTTTAAACAAATGATCTGCTCAGTGACAAAACACAGACTTTAACTAAGTCTGCCTTCACCTCCCTCATCACCTCAATTATTTTCCCTAATAACCTCCTGACTGTGTAGGCTCCCAACACTCACACACACATGCACACACACTCCAATTAGTTCCTTCGACACATTTTCTATTGCCCCTTGACCCCTTTCCCTCCTCGCTAATAAAACGGCGCGACCCGGCAGAAGTACAAAATCTGATGTAATCAGAAGTTAGAGAGCAAAACAGTCTGGTGTGTGATGAGTTTCACAGAGAGAGAATTATTTAATCAGCAAAACTAAAATTAGACTGAGAGAATACAGAATGAAATATCTACAGAACCTCATTTCGTTTCTCATGACGTGGTGGACGCACTGTGGAAAAGATAAGCGTTGCAAGCTATTTTATCTTGTATTCACTTTTTGCAGACTTATTATAACAAAATATTTAAGTGTAAAATATCACACTGCGTTTGCAGTTTTTGCCCGATTTGAGAAAATGCTGCGTGTTTCATCACAGCTAGAAGTGAAAAAAAGCGTCTGCAAAGCCTGAAAAAGTTTCTTCAAGAGAGGTTCCCCTTGTTTTGAATAAATCCTTTACAAGCGAGGAGACAGAAACGTGTTTTGAGACAGTGCCACGGTGAGGCTTTTCTGTTTTGTTTTATTCTCTGTTATCTCCGACTGTAACAGTTGCCTGGCTCTTCTCTCTGTTGCCCAGATCATCTTCGTTCTGCTGAGACTAACTCCCAGCAGTGTGCTGACAGGCCAAGTACACAGTCAAACAGCTAAAAGGTGTTTTCCCTGCAGATGCACCGTGTGAGGAGGTACGGAGGAAAGTTGCAAATTACACCCTTTCATTCTCAGCCTGTGTCTCTACGCGAGTGCCCAAGTGGAAAATAGGAGTCATCTTTCTGAAATACACAAGAACTGTATAACCACACACACTGCTGGGGTCAGCCTCTTTTGAACATATGGATATTTAAAGAGAGGTTTCTACATTTCTCCCCGTCTTTCTCGCTTAGATGCACGCCAGCCTGTTTAAATGGTAAACATAGCTAAGCATGCCAATGAAGGTGCAGGTAAAGTGTGCACGAGCGGTCAGTGGAACGCTAATAAGGCCTTCATAAATAACAGATGTCGTGGCGTGAGCAGCAAACTCAATTATTTATCAGGTCGAGTGTCGTGAAAATGGGGCTGACGAGGCAGAGGTTTAATTTTAGCTCACTATAATTTGCAGTGTGAATGGGAGGTTTCCGAACAGCCAAACCTCGTTAGGAAACACCATCGTGACTCACTGTGGAAAGAGAGAGCCACAGAGACGCAGAGAGGAATATCAAGTGTTGCTGTCCTACTGCATAACTTCACAGTGTACCTGCTGCTGCATGGAAACGATCAATGGCTCCATTTGAGAGTGGAATCAAGTTTTTGTTTTCACGGCTTTCCTTTACAATGTGCTCCTGAGGGGAGCGGTCACACTCTGATGGTCACCAAGATCTGACTATAGGACCTGCAGCACTGAAGCACGGTGGCACTATTAAGAATACTTAATTAACTAGTACATTTGATAGGGAATGTATTAAACAGTAACCACTTAATCCAACAGCTGCTCAATTAGGTTCAATTAGGTTCAACAGTTTACTTATTGACAAAGCTGAAAGACCATATTAAAATGGCCGCCATTTTCCTCAGGTGTCACGCTCAGGGTGGGAAGCCCCAATGCTGGGATAATGTTAGCTGCTGTGTTCCTGCTAGCAAGTCATATCAACATAAGGAATCTGACAAATTGTTATAGTTTCACTGCTTCCCAATTAATTAGCCACTGACAAGATAGACAGTACAATCTGGAGAGACAGCGGGCCCTTTTTCAAGGTAAAACAACATATTTGATAACCCATTAGCTACTGTTAGCATCCACTTCATCCACCCCCTAGCAAACATGGCGTGTAACATGATCAAACAGTAATGTTAGCTAGGTGTCTGAGTACTGGCTGTGTGCATTTCTCCGTGGATTGAGACTTTTTATATTTTATATGTATTCATAAAGCATCTAGACCTGCTTTAATCTTTAACAAGACATTATTACCTCACTTTCTATAATAAGGAAGCATTAACTCCTCAAGGCCCTGCACACCATATTGGCTGATTAGAGTCCCTAACACGGACATGTGGGGATGTACTGAAGGTGTTCGAATGACATCTCTCCTATTAGCTTTGTTGCACCAGCTATGGTACGACAAATTACACGTTTACCTTTTTTCTGGTAACACAGAGTCCATCAATCTCTCATAATTCCCTGCATATAATAACACAGCCCACCTCCAACCCAACCAGAGATCTCATCAATCAGATTTAAAAAAAAAAAAAAACACCTGTGGGAGTGTACAACTAACTGACTCAACAACTAAACACCTGCCTCTCATTACACAACACATGTTTGTACCACATTTAAGCAAATGTTGCAAAAAACAAAACAAACTGATGCTGCATGTGGTTTAGTCTGCATAAATTTGAAATCTCAGCATAACATTGAACGCTTTATATGTGAAAGCTTTATAATTAGGTTCACTTGGAGACAGAACACTGAAACTGAGGATATTGATGAATATATCAAGACACTAGTAACTAGAATGGCACTCAGTAGAGCGCTTACCTCTGCCAAGGCCCAAAAATCTCCTTTAATTCAATCAAGCCTAATCCAATTTCAAACTCCACAGCCCTGTATCACTCTAAATTTTAAACCACCTATCACTGCTTAACCAGAATATAAGCTCATCAGATCTAGCCATCTAAATATGCTAAAAATATATGATTTATTTTCATGCATTATTCCCTTAGAAAGTAAAGAAAATGTTGAAAAATGTCATAAAAAATATTCATCTCTTCTTCCAGATGCACTCTCGGCTGAGACCCGTCCTTCATCCAAGATTGTAAATCTACAACAGCATCGCTGCAATTATACCCCCGCGTTCTAGTGTTATTTATATTGATGAAGATAGTATAATACTCATTTTCCACAGTATTGATACTGAAACCAGCTGTGCTTTCTTGTTCTCTCCTCTCCAACAGCAAGTCGACACACATCCTCCTCCCACTCTTCTGGCTATGGTCAGAAATAATTTATCTTAAATGCTGTTGTGCCTAACAGAATACACAATTCTTGTTATATTTATCATTTGATAAAAATTAAAACATTGTATGTACTGTAATAGAAAAAAAAACTTTTCCCTGTGGCATTGAATAATGTTATTTTTCAGGGTATTGTATCCAAATAAGAAATTCCAGCATCGTGACAACACTACCTTGTAGACAAACTATTAAAACTATATGAACTTTATTCACCTTTTAGAGGGGTCGTCTTTTACACACAAAAAGAGCCTCTCATTGACTGTTTTTAAGCCAACAAACAACAATGTTCTTAGGACTCGTAATGTAATTTAGAAACAAACTTAACTCAAATCTCCCTGAGGGCTTGCCTTATACTGGGGCACCAGGGGTTTAGTCCAGTTTAATCTATGAGGTTAATTATAACAGAGCACACTGGGAACTGTGAAGTTTATTTTCTCTACCATTTGGACAAAGCGGCCAAAACGGCACTGGGCTGGGTGACGCCCTCTGGCTCAGAAAGACATTTTGTCATACGAGTCCATTACAAAAGAAACAGCTGTAAAACTACAGAGAGGGAAATTTCCGGGGCATAAAATGCTTTGAAACGGACTACTAGTACTGCAGTTTTTCCTGTATGAACATATTTTTTTTGCATCATTCATCCTGCTGGTACTCAGCCAGGTTCAGCTAGACAATGATGCTGATGTGATTGGATTATGGGGCCTATAGATGGCAAATATCCATTGGTATGAATGGGGCACCATCTTGGAACACCCTATCCAAATCTCTTATTACATCCATTATTTGGACAGCGGTTAAATATAGATAGTTGGCTACTTCATGGAGGATATTAAATTATGAAGTAACCGTCTCACTGTTGTCATTGGCTGGTGCCTCATCACGCCATTATAGCTTGGAGAAAGTTGAAGGCTGCCAGCTTCGGTTTTTAGTGATGCATCTCCCAGAACAACCTTGTGTTGTGTATGCATGGATGTTGGTGCACGTCCAAGAATAATTAATTCCACCCTCCAAGACATGAGGATGTGTTTTATCTGGAGAGGATCACTGTGAAAACGGAAAGTATTAGATAAATGTCTCACAGCCAACAAGTCCTCGTACCTAAATGAATGAAATAAAGGTCATTTTAAAGGCACCATGTTGTTTTGGGGAAGACATTTTAATCAGAATAGGAAGATTTTCTTTTTTTATGCCTAAACAAACTAAATAATCAAACTCTGTTTTCATGACTGAATAACCTAAATAAACAAACTGACCTCAGAGGACAACACAGTTTCATACTGCTTTACTTTGTTTATATGTGGCGGCTGCAGCTTGTTTATTCAGTTATGGAAAAAAACTGAGTTTGTATTATTACCTCATTAATCTTGTAAATATTGACTTGAGTTTGAATTTCTTCCCCAAAACTACATAGTGCCCCTTTAAGTTTCTGACCGAGGCTTGCTCACCCTGCCATCTTAAGCTGTACACGTCCTGTTGCCTCATTACAAAACAGAACAATTAGTGAGCAGAATGCGGCTCCATTTACTGAGAGTTTCCCGTGATGCTGACATTAAGACGGTGGTGACTCATCGGAGGCTATGAGCGATCCGTAGCTCTCCAGGCTCTTCTCTGCTCAAAAGGAAAGAAACAAATACATTTCAAATTCCCAGTGGTGCACACCACCATGCTCACATCCATTGTGCCCACACATGTGTGAAATTAAAGCTATCACGACCTTACATCTGACTGAGAATGCTATTTCTCTTGATAAAACATTTCGGCAGCAGAAGAATCAGTGAAGACACATTTTCCTGCTTTGATGGCCTGCGAGCCACAAGGGTAATAGCAACAAGATGCATCTACATGTGCTGTGGGCGGTGTCAACAGATAGAAGTGGAGGCTGAACCAATGTTGGCGTGTGTGTGTGTGCAAGTGTGTGAGTACGCAAAAAACCTCGCTTATGTGTATCCATATTCATTAGAAGTGCAGAGGAGAATCCAATAATGATTGTGTCAGTTGAGATTAAAGAGATTGACCTTTGGTGACTGCAAGTGGAGCAGTGGTGTGTGTGGGTGTGTATGTGTGTGTGTGGGTGGGTGAGGGTGGGTGGGGTTGTGAGGGTTTAATAGTGAAGTAGAGGAGAAAAGAAAAAGGAGGGAGGCAAAGAAGCAAGGAGGGACACAGGAATGTCACCAGCAGACATAAATGAGACCATCATGGATCATCATTTCGATGTAAAGAAACGTTACTGTATATCAGAGTTATCTTCTTTTGCTACTAGATATTACGTAAATATTCTGCTCACACTGGCCGATATTATCAGTATTAGTACTCCCCTAGATATTTTGGTGTGCATATATAGAAATCCGATGTACACATTATCAAGTGTTCGTCATCTCTGGAAGTGTTTAAAAGGCATTTGTCAGCACATTGAATTAATGAGGTCCCATTATTTTGTTGACGTGTGTATATTTTATTTATTTTAATGTTTCTATGTATTCCTTTGTTTTGAAGCAACATTTATGTAGGAGTGGTATTTATTTGAATCTGAGTGCAACTCAACACTCCTCAGTACAATCCCAGGTTTCTGTAACATTTTGTCAGATGTAATATAACGTCACCTGCTACCTAGAAACAAACCCCACTGCTTCATGACAATGTCATGTCTTGAAAACTGCTGTCTTGTGGTAAACATGCATGCTCAAAGTGGCAGTCAAAATTTGCACAAGCGTTGCGCTCATCTCATGAGAGTAACAACACGCGAAAGCTAACATAACCTGAACCAGAGACAATAACACCTGACTGTAAAATGCTACCTGCTAAACCACTGTCGCAGCAGGCTGGAAAAACTGGCGAGTCAACAAACATCTGGATCTCCAAACAGCAGAGCTGACTTGTAGCTATAGTATTGTATAGTATACAGGTTGCTTTCAGGAAACTCCGTAAATCACAGAGAGTTGTGGCAGAGCAGCCGGAGGACATCGGAGGGAAAACCAGAGGACATTTTTTAACATGAAATATGATCCATTTTCAAAATCAGTTGGTGCTGTGGGTGATGCGCTGCTGTGATGCTACCCGCTCACCAAAGTTACACAGTGCTGAAACAGGTGAAGGGGCACAGACACCATTCGACCTATTACAGGACACTGTACCATTAAAATTATTTTGAATTCATAATTTTTGGCCCATCGTATAATCCTGGGGCTTCTTGACCTTTTCCTGTAGCATCTCTTATTTCTTCACTTTCTTTTATTACAGTTTGTATGTGTCTAAAAAACATTACTTTTAATTCATTCATCTAACATCCCATGTGTCTGTAGTTTCTAAAAAATTCCTTCTGCAGGGATGATTTTTAAACCTTTTTTCCAGTCTGCTCCTTAAACACAGTCGGTGATGGTGAAAGTGAGTCTATTCTGGGAAACAGTTAATGGAGTTACAGCTCGGATCACACACACAGACTGGTGGAATGACATTTCTCCTCCATCAGAGGCACTCTGGCACTCAGGTAATCAAGGAGTCTGTATGTTTGTCTGAGTCACTTAAGAGGGTGGAGCAGGGTGGTCATTATTTTGTGGTTGTGAGGGGACAAAGAGAAGGAGAGTAAGAAAAGTGAAGCCTGGTTCTCTACAGGGTGATTTTAGTGAGTAACTGTGCTGTAAACACTCACTGGAGCACTAGATGCTCACACATTAGGAGGCACCTTGAGAGTGCAATAAGATCCTATGTCTGCTTGTTAGAGGATCTGCAGAGTCTCTGATTCATTGTGTTTATCCCGTGAATGGCCTTTGTTGCCACACATAAACACCTGTGCATTATGTGTTGTGCTTGAGCCGACTCCTGTGACCTTTACCTGCCCCGCTGCTCTGTTACAGAGTGAAAGTGGCTGGTGAGAATCAATGGTCTCCTCTCATCAGACACACACGTACAGGGAAAACCTACACGCACACTCGCCTCCACGGCCATCGTGCCGATGTTGTGGGGACATGAAGTCAGCGCTCGTCCCCTGGCGTCCCTCCAGCAGCCGGTGTGTCCTCTGTCAGACAGCCTGACATTCAGCACAGCAGTTACTCATCGATCCACATACAACAGGGGAGAGAGAGAGAGACCATGAGAGAGACGTGGGGGAGAGTGGTGGTGGTGGGGGTGTCGAGGAGGTTGTGGAGGAGGGAGAAGATTCGCAGCTGAAGGGCTGATGGAATGATAGCTAGCTGGAGCAATAGATAACATCAGAGAGTTGATAGAGAGCTATCAGGAAGGGAGCGGGGGCGAAAGCTGACTGACGGATAGACTGGTGAAAGTGGGATAGCCTGCCACTGGGCTGACAGGAGCTCTGTCAGCTCTGAACAAAGAGCTCAGCTGGTTTGGTCAGAACTACCTGGTACTCTGAAATCGGAAATGGTTAAGGCTTTTTTTTTTTAAACCTCTGTGATGCCTTTTGTGTGTGTGTGTGCGTGTGTGGGCATGCTGGGCGTCTAAATCCGTGAGGCACTCAGTAGGTTATGTTGACATAGACTTCACACTTAGCGGTGCCCTGTGGAGTTTTCTTGTACACAAACACAGGTGCGTTTATAGCCAGTGATTCTGAGCAGAAGGAACTGTGCGCATCCTGCAGGCGTCAACGTGTTGAATGCATTTCTTTCCTCATGAAACAGTTTGGCAGAAAGGATTACTCAAGGTCCACATAGAGCTGTTTGCCTCACTGCATCTTACAGTCTTTTCTCAATGGGTGAAGTTTCTTCAATAGCTGCTTAGGCGTCATCACATCATTTAAATATGGAACATCCGTTGAGTGATAACATTTAAGCTGTTATATGTTTATAGAGCCAACAGTGGTGCAGTTACAGTAAAAAACACTGGTATTTAAATAATGCTTAAAGCAACATTATATAACTTTTCGACCTTAAAATAACAGCTTCAAATGTACCATGATGGTACGGTGTCTTGTAATAGGGTGAGTCTCTGTCACAGCCACTCAATGTAGTGAGTTTTGTTTTTAGTTTGCACCTACCTAATGTCTGACAAATTGTTACAGACCTGTATTTATGACAGTGGTGTTACACTCAGAAACTGTCTGGGGCGCCAATTTCGACATAATGTTGCTTTAGGTAAAAGTACAAAGTATTCTTCTCGAATACTACTCAGTATATTAGTTACTTTTTAGATATGACTTCAAATTGTACTCAGTACTCAATTATGATTTTAAAAGTAACTAAGTAGATAACGTGGTGTAATGCATACTTAAGTACGAGTGATACAATAAACAATTACAATGAATATACAATACAAGCGTCTTTTTACATGCTACATTTCAAAGTGTTCTCATCTCGTTCATCTAAGATGTATGTTTGATGCTTTAATACAACATCTATAACAGCACTGTCATTAATATTAAGGTGGGGGGCTTTATTAACCTGTTGGATCACAGACTGAAGAAACTGACAGCTTGGGTTTACAAAAAACCTAGAAGTTAAGCGGTGGATGGCTTTGGTTTATCAAAGACATGAGCATATGTGGCGGACCCTGCCACCTTTCTAGCTTCAAACAGTGTTCTGGGGACGTTATTTCCCTCTGAGAACTGAGAACTTATGTAAAAAGTAATTATTTCAGAGTTTATATTGTTACCTCATTAATATTGTAAACATCAAAATTCTGAGTTTGAATTTCAAAAAGAGGGAGACACTGTGTGCCTGCATGCATACATTTGCCTGAAACTGGCTTTTCAGTGATGGTCGGGCATGTTGTGGTGAAAGAACGTGTGTGCAGCAAGCAGTGAAACGTAGCATCATGGGGGTAAACACTGTGAATCTGAGTCCACATCTGGTGAACCTGAATCTGAATTTCGGTGGAAATCTCTTATCTATAAAACAATCATTCAGTGTGTGATATGCAGGTTGTTGCTCGCAGCAAAACAAAATATTTTATTCCAAATGAATTTACATCGTAAAAAAGTATAAACCTGGGACCTGAATTGTTGTCTTCACAGCTTATACTGTATATATTTGTCACTCACACAGTTTTGCAGTTATGACTCTATCTTTCTCCCTCTCTCTCTCACACACACACACACACACACACACACACACACACACACACACACACACACACACACACACACACACACACACTCACATCTCCTGTTTTGTCTTTCCAACATTAGGGCTGTTTTATCTCATTGTATTTCCCTGGGTATCTTATATATGTCATTCTTGTTACAGTATTTGTCATCACGCTGGTTTCGATGATAATTCAGATGGTGTTCGTCTCCGCGCGGCCGTGTCTTCGCTTGTCGCCTTGATCTGTTTTATTTGTTGTTTTGTTTGCTGTTTGTGGCGAGATGTTTTTAGACGCCCTTTGGGTTTTTGTGTCTCCCACACACTTATTATTGATTACATCTCTTCCCTCAATGGCTTTTACCATCATGATTTAACACTGTTTTTATGCTCCTGCCATTCCTCACTGTGCAAATACTCCAAACTGCATCCATTCTAGGAGATGTGTTCAGTTAATTATTACACCGGCTTCTATTTTGAAAACGAAATATATGTTAGAGACTATAAACCTACAGTACGATACATATTTCATAGGCATTTCCATGGATGGTGATTTAAAAACTACCTCCCATCTTTCTCTTTTTCAAAACCTTTCAGACTCCCTGGCTGTCTTTCCATTTGATCTGGGACAGAAACTATGTTCTTGTCATCTCCTTTTTGGTTCCCTTCCAGACAGAGTGCTGCTAATGACTGCTGCTGGTTCCGTTCACAATCATCCAGGATGATTAGGACTGTGACCTTTAGCAGAGCCAGATAATTCAGAGCTTAGTGATTTTTATCCCCCTCTAAATTCTGACAGAGAGAGAGAGAGAGAGCGAGCGAGCGAGCTTATCAAAAAGGGAAGAAGGAGGAGATCAGAGAAACACAGTGTAGAGGAGAGGATGAGGAGAGAAATGAAGAGGAAGAAGGCGTGGAGGCACAGATGAGGGAGGGGGGGATCACACTGTGCTACTCACCCTGGAGGCACTGACATTATCTGGGAGAGACAGGCATCAGGGAGAGGGGAGGCGATGAAAGGGGAGGGCGGAGGAAAAGAGCGGAATAAAGAGGAGTGAAATATAGCTTCTGATGTTCTTCAAAAACACCTGACATTTACCTGGTTTTCTTGAGTTGGGGCTAGACAATTGGAGTCCGGTAAAGGCCACCAGTCCTCTCTCCGTGCAGCAGGAATGTCGCATGGCTGCCAGCTTCTCTCCATTTTCATCAGTGCTGAAAGAAGCCTTTAGAATATACAGAGCGGATAAATCAATGAGCGGGATGAAAACGTGTTGTTTGTCGGGAACAGAGGAATCAATTCCTCATCTTAACACTTTCTGTTAACAAACACGTGTCGTGCAGCTGAGATTAGGTGGAGACCAGAGGGGTGCTTCATGAACAATGGTAAGAATAGTAACGCGTATTGAAGGTGTAGCTTCGTTAAGTGTGTCTGTGTTTGGTTTCATTACACTGACTTGTGACTCCTGGGGAGGTCTAATGGAGTTGAGGTTGTTCTATCAGAGAGCATGTACAAATTGAAATGCTCACTTTAAATGATCAATAAATGAAAACAAACATGCAAACATTAGAAAGTACTGTGATGGAAAAAAAGAAAAAAGCTTTAGGAATTAATCCTATTAACTTTGGTGATTCTCTGACATTACCTCTATTAATATCTTGACAACTCCCACAGAAATCTATGATGCCGGGACGATGACGCCTACTGACATTAGTGCCCCTTTGACTTTTGATCTCGTGCCCATGCAGGGCGACCCATAAAGGGGGGAAAGCGAAAAGCCTTCTGGGGCCTAGCATACCATACACCATACTAACCGAAGCAGGTTTCTTGGCATCCAACCCCCGAAAAATGTCAGATTCAAAGAATGTGTTTCCTGCAAGAATGAAAATAACAAAATAACATGCAAACAGCATTTTTATGTCAAATAATTTTAAGTCTTGCCCTTTTGGAGAGTCAATGCACGCCACTGGCCTGTGTTTTGTCAGCCTCTAGATGGGGATTGATGTGGCTCGGCCCCAGTGATTGACAGAAAAATAGATGTGGCATATCTAACAGCCCCTTTCCTTTCAAACTTCACATTAAAAACAGGAATACCTCTCTCCGGGGCGTCTGAAGTTTCACCATTTCATTTCTCTGTCCGTCTCTCAGTCACTGAGGAGGAATGAGGTGGGCATTTTTTTGTGGGCATCTTCAAAATGTCAAAAGTGCACCACAGGCAGCCAGACACCTGAGAAAATGACCTGAGAAATGTACTGATCTAAACTAACTACTAGCTAAAATGTTATGTGAATGTCCTTGCCGTGCCAGAACATGCACATAAATTGGGATGCCAGAAAAGAAAGGAGAAGAAAAAGAGGAAGCTGCCAAAATCATAATGTAGGGTTGTAAGTCAGCTGAAAAAGCTGCTCCCAGCCAGGCTGAAGAGGCAAAACGCCAGGAAGCTAACATAAGAGCTAATAGCCAAGAGGTAGCTAATGTCAGTGAAGGAGCCCACACTTCCTAGAAAGAGAAAGACGATGTTGTTAATAGCGAAGATGTTCTGGATCTGTTAAGAGAGAGTGACAGAGAGAGCACACTCATGTGTTGATGTGAGTATCAGTATCAATTATTTGCTTTATGAATAAACTGCAAACCAAATGAGCCTCAGCTGCTCTTTTTGATTAGAATCGATGGGCAGAGGTGGACAGAGTACACAACTTCACTACTTGAGTAAAAGTACAGATACTCCTTGTCAAATATTACTCAATACAAGTAAAAGTAGCTTAGTCAAAATATTACTTAAGTAAAAGTACTAAAGTATTTGTTTAAAAAATTACTTAAGTAAAAGTATTTTAAAAATATCTCAGGAAATACAGGAAAGGAAAGTAGCTTAATGTCATTATACAATACACTGATGCGATTCTGCTACAGACGTGTTTATAGCTCAAAAAAAACCAAATAAAGGCAAGAAGCCTCAGAACACAGACTCAGCTGCATTCATCAACACATGAAATATATTGCAGACAGCTGCGGTCAGTTCAGTATATTTTTGCATCTGACATCCATGCTTTCTCTACATAAAAAAGATGTAGATGTAGGCACTACAAGAACTGATATTGACATTTACAGATAAACAACTTATTGGCTAGTTTACTTTACTTATATCATACATCACAGCCAAAAATGAGCCGGATAACCCACATCAAAGACAGCCGCACCTCACTAACGCGTGCACACCCACTCTCTCTCACACACACACACACACGCGCACACACACACACACACACACACACGCGTGCGCACACACACACACACACACAGACACACTCTCTCTCTCTTTCACAAACATTAAGCTAACTAACGTTAGTAGCTACTTTACATACCGCGACGTGCTTTTTCAGGTTGGAAGACGAGTCTTTGTAGTCCGTGATATAATTGGTCCGCGGTAAGAACAACCAACATTTAAACTGAAACGAATCAGTTTTTGTGACAAAAATCTCAAACATGGGTTTGAGATAAGGCCACGGGTGCTCATGACGTAGTACAGGTACGGCAATACGACTAAGACAAACCATACGCGAATCAGCAGAAAGTTTATTTTCTCTGAATTTTGCAAAAAAAAATCATCAGCTGACGTAAGATCAAAAGTAGCGAGTAACGAGAGCATCAATAGAAATGTAGTGGAGTAAAAAGTACAATATTTGTCCTTCAAATGTAGTGGAGTGAAAGTAAAAGTATCCCCCCAAAATAATACTCAAGTAAAGTACAGATACTCAAAAACTGTACTTAAGTACAGTACTTAAGTAAATTTACTTCGTAACTGTCCACCACTGTCGATGGGTTGATTAGCCAATGTTAGCATGCTGACATGCTAAACTAACATGGTGGAAATGGCAAATATTATACCTGCTGCTTAGCATTTGCATCTTAATATTTTCATTCTGAGCACGTTAGCATGTTGACAGCCTCGTTTCACTGTAGAAACACAGGCTGGTGTTCAAGCAAAATTATAGCAATAATAAAAAAAAGCTTGTTAAAATAAAAAAGGCAGTATTGTGTGTTTCATGAAGCTGAGATAATATGAACGTACCAACATACGTTAATGCTTAGTGCCTAAGCTTGAAATAGCCCCAGATCATAATCATGTTTGCAGCCGATGAAGTTCTCGAGCCTTTGCTCATCCAGCTGCTCATGTGGAAAACCTGTTGGCCTTGCAGTAATTTTTCCTGTCCATTATAGTAAATTGCATCATTACAAATGAAATGCAGGCAGGAAAGTTATTACAACTCATGTAAAGGTGCATCATTAATTGCATGGTTAGGTTGAGGGACAGCCACCCGCTGACCTCCAAGCTCAAATCCAAATAACCCTTTATTATCAACAGCCGCAGTCCATCCCTCAATTAACCACCCGTTCTGCTAAATCAGCACTGCGGGTGGATCTGTGGAGGAGAGCAGCTTTACCTCCACTTGCTGGGGCAAACATCATTTCATCATGATTAAAACTCAACGGCTTGAGACCTTGTCAGATGCCACACAATTAGCCTACATGGCAAACTGCCAAACCTGCAGCATGTGTGCGTGTGAGTGGGTGGCCACATGTGCAATTGTGCATAACTGCGTGTCTCCCATAAGGAGAGCCTGCACTCTGCAGATAAATGCTGATTATCAATTTCAGCTGTCAGCGAGAGGGGTGAAACATGGAGAAGGGGGCAAATGGTGGAAAAGATTCAAGAAATAAGAGGTGTTGCAACTCTGCTTGGGATAAACTGTAGCTGTGTGTGTTTTTTTTATCAGGAAGTAAACTTGTCATAAAAACACAAACAAAGGTTATTTCAATCACAAAACTGCAAGACGGTCAGACAAATGAAGGCAGAGGTTGTTTCTGTGGTGTGCACTCAGCTGAGGTGGCTGCGCTCCTTCATCTTTGGTTGTCATTCAGCAGCACACTCGAACAGGTACCGCAAGATGGATAACAGGTACAGCCCTGAAGTACTGAGGACCAGCTGCTCTATGCAGAACGCTTAACGTTAATTGTCGAAGACGTAAAGAGCTGAATACAGTTAATTTCCCTCGTACCAGTGACATCTTGATAAAGAGCCATATGGGAAGAGTAATTTTGCATTAACCACGAGGGAAAGTCGTCATGCAGGCAACATGCATTTGCATCTTGTCTGACAAAAAAGTGAAAATGATAAATATGGATAATGGAGATACCTCCCAGATGCAGAATAATGCCGTATAATGTGGATGGAAGACAGACCGAGTCTCAGCAGGCAGAAGGAACCTGTGATTCACTGGTGTACTTCAGGTCACTGCTTGTATGCCACCAGCAAAAGGGTTAAAGGGGCAACGATTGTAATGAGATCTCACCACGACTGACCGATGGGGGGCTGCTATGTAGGGCTGGGTTTAAAAAAAGAATGATTTTCGGAAAATTGATCTTCATTTGTAAATCTTTAAAGGCTAGCTGCCACACTTAAGAGTAAGTGTTATATCAAAACAGTCATGTAAGAAAAAACTATACTGAGTCTCTACTGTGTTTTAGTGTCATTTACAGACGTGCTGCTTCTCTCCTCTTCATGGTGCATTCAGGTGCATCTTAACCCAGAAATATATCAATTCAAATGCCACAAAGGTTGTTGAAAACAGGAAAATTTCATTTTTGTTTTCAATTTTTCCATTGTGCAAATACAAAGACCTTCATCTGTCATTACTTTCTTGTTCATGCTGAAATCATGAGAAGAATTCCCATTTATTTCTCCATTGGCAGATTTTGACCAAAAATCTGGGAAACCATTAAAATCAATTCTGACAGTAAAAATTGCACAAGGTTAGAGGGTTCGAAACAGACATCAAATCGACCGAGAAATCAGCGGCGTTGTCCAGTTAGGAATAGGCAGACAAACACATCTTGTGGAAACGTAAGGCTGAATTGATAGTACAGTGTCAACAAAGTTCTGAAAATTGAGAGTGAAGGTCACTCCTCTGTGGACAGGACGCTCTTTTCTCTTCAGCCTTCTGCAGTCTGTAGGAATTTATTCATGAATTCCTTTCAAATCTGTTTATGCAGTCAGTTGCACAACAGATTTTTACACAGCTCACGACTTCTTTCCTTTTACTCACAATGGCAGCTGCTGACTGTTGCATGTTTGTCACTGAGAAGAAAAAAAACTTGTGATATTACGAAGGTGCAGAGGAACACACGTTCTTGTGAGGAAGTACTTAGAAGTACTGAATCAACTTCTTTACTCAAGTAAAAGTAATAGAGTACAGGCTCTGAAATGTACTCAAAGTAAAAAGTTTCCCTCTGAAGCGCATTTCTGTGCAAAGTTAACTGAAGCTTAGGTCATCTTAACATAATTCAAAGACTATTAAACTTAAAAGTTAGAATCAGTAGGATTTGTTCCAGCTGTTCCTAAACGCACCACAAGGATAGCTGATTGTTGAGTCTCATTCCCAGGACGTCACACGGCCACATTTTGTGTTGGTAAAGCGTCCCGAGCAGCAACAAAGTGAGAAAATAAGAAAATCCAGGCAGAGGGCTGCAGGGTCTCTGAACTCTCTCTCTGATTCTGTCTTCTTACGTTGTTTTGTCCCGCTCTGCCGTGCGTGATGTGCACTGACAGGTTGAAATCAGTCTTGTGATGTTGGGAAGGTGGCGTGCAATGACGCAAAATAAAAATAATCCATAATTCCTAAAGTAACGAGCCTGTTTTGAAAATGTAAGGAGGAGAAAGTACAGATATTTGTGTTCAAATGTAGGGAGGAAACGTCAAAATAAGAAATAGAAAAATCTACATAAGTGCAGTAACAAAGTATTTGTACTTCTTCACTTACCACCTCTGCTAAAATGACATCACACACATACAGTAACTTTTACAAGAGATTGTCTCAAAGTTGTGTAAATAAATGACAGCCCCTCGCTCGCTGTTACACGTCCACATTTTGTTCAGTTTTATCTCCTCTGAAGTCCCCGGTGCTTTCAAACACAATTGGGAATCTTAGAGCTTAAACTTGATAGAGAAGTTAATCGAACATGGAAACACAACACAACAAAGATATACATATCAAAGGAAGAATCAATTGCTTTAATTAACCATATAAATGTAAATATGCATTAAATAATTCTGACACTGATCGGCTAATATTGATGATCACAGGGAATTGCTGCACCATCACTGTTCTGCTTTGATACAACTCTTTAGCAAGGCCCGATCCCTCCTGTCCCCCTGAGTCACAGAGGCCTCTATTTGACACAAACAACAAAGTTACAGAGGAGATGAGAGAGTTGGTTAATTGGAGCATATATTCAACAGCAATATCTTAGGAGAATTAAATATATCAGGGGCAAAATAACAAAACTTTTCTCTGGTTTGACTTGAAAGGGAAACGCCTCATGAAATGCTCGCTAATCGCTGCGTTCTCGGACACGTCTCCTGCATCTTCAATCTACAAAACGCATGTTTGCGTGCAGTGTGTTATGGCAATTTATTTTGCCGTCTTCACATCAGAAGATTGTGATGCCTCTGAGTTAGTTTTACATGTAAACTCTCAGCATTTTAATCCAAAAAGTTACAAGTATAGATAATATAGTGATGAAAAGGATGTGATATCGTTTAGAGTTCGGTTTATTCATAACTCCATCGGGATGAGCTGTGCGTGTGTGTGTATAAACATGACCCCAATAGCGAATTCATTGTGTTCTGGTGAGGTACGTTTCAGAAGAGGAGCCAGAGGAGAGCTCAGAGTCAAATATGTGTGTTGACCTGCATGTGTGTGGGATGTGTCTGTGGCCCTCTGCCAGGTGAAGCAGCCCACACAGTGAAATCCTATGAGCGCTGCGAGTCCCCACGTGGATATCACCATTTCAATAATGCATGCATTATACAGTCAGAATCAATTGCTATTGACCTGTCAGGTGCAGCAAGGTGAAGTCGGGGCAGAAAGACGAGATGTAATTCACTTAAAAACTGCATTGTGGAAAAAGTTTTAATTTATGATTTTCGGAGTGTATATTTCACTTTTACCCTGAATCCCCGTGCCTCCTTAACTTCTCTCCCTTTTCTTTTATCTTTCAGAAATATTAAAAATGCACTATGTGGTTTTGGGGAAGAAATTTTAAAGAGAAAGTTTTTCATAGACTGATTTTTTCTTGCCTGAACAAACTAAATAAACAAACTCTCCTTGTTTTCATGACTGAATAAACTGAATAAACAAACTGACCAATTTCATACTGTTTTACTGTTTACCTTTCCAGCTTCAAACAGTGTTCTGGGGACCTTGTTTTCCTCTGAGAACAGCTTGTTTATTCAGTCATGTAAAATATAAATATTTCTGAATTTGTATTATTACCTCATTATTATTGCAAATGTTCAAATTCTGAGTTTGAATGTGTCCTCCAAAACTACACAGAGCCCCTTTAAAGGGCAAATCTGTCCCTGAGATTTATCCTCAATGTTGGTGAAAGAAATTTTAAAAAATGAAGTTAAAAGATTTCGAGTGCCTCTTTCAAGAAAAATGTCTCGTCTCTTTGAGATAATCTACAAAACACGCTGTGAGATGACCCGGAGTGACAGGGAGAGAAACATAAACAAGAATCCACGTGCCCCTGTTGTAATGGGGTGTTGGCAGAAATCTCAGGTGTCTCAGTACTCGCAGAGCAAATGAAACCAAAACCATCTGACTGTGCTGGGATGTAAGTACAGCAGGGGTGTCAAACTCAATTTCACCCCGGACCACATCAGCATTATGGCTGCCCTCAGAGGGCCTGCACTGAATGTAAGGCTCTATACAGTAAGTGTATCTACTTGTTATAATACTACATAATTGCCTCTCCGGTCGATTATGTCTCTTGCCAAGCTTACATTGTTAATAGCCTGTTTCTTGTCAGTCAGAGCACACTTGGTCACATACATTTAGCATAATCTACCTTGCGAAAAACACTTATATAATCAAGCTGCCTCTGCTACATCATTCATTGCATTCTTTGCCAACATATTCAGACTGCCTTGGACTGTTGTTGGTTTCTAATGTTAACATACTTGGCTCCATTTTGGCATCAAGGTGCATTCCATTAACACAAATTAGTGTAGACCATTAACACGTCTCCATTAAGCACCAACATGTATTCACGCTCCCATCGCCAAGTCAGCTGCCTCACCCCTGCATTCAGTTTCCTTTGCTTGGACATTTTGCCAGGCTGCTGTGATTAACTTCACCAGCGACAAACTCTGGGCTGGAGTGCCACTGCTGGATACGGTGGAGCGGTCAGAGATATGAAGTTGAAGTTTGAATAATTTTGAATAAATAAAGAGTAACAGGCTCTGGAACTAAACGCTGAGACGCAGAAGAATGAAACTCTCTACTTTGTCAATACCGAACAGTTTATTCTTCGGAGTGCAGAGAAGTTCTACATATAAAAGTCAAAAATATGAAGGGTTTGAACAGTATTTCTCTCAGCATCTATTTTTAAAACCTCTAATTTTATGATTTTGCTTGGCTCTGATTCCCACCATTCTGTGTTGCCTTTTGATCATAATAAGCTTCCTTTGATTAACATGAAGTCATCTGGGTTATGCACATCATTTCCTTGTATCAGATATTCTGTCTGTGAAACTTGTAAACTGTGATTTTGTTGTGCTGTTGTGTACATGCGACACCTGTTGCATGTCTGTCCGTCCTGGGAGAGGGATCCCTCCTCTGTGGCTCTTCCGGAGGTTTCTTCCATCATTTTTTTTAATCCCCTGTTAAGACACAAGTTTATCCTCACTCATATCGGGGGTCTAAGGACAGAGGATGTCGCCCATTGAGGCAATGCGATTGTGATTTTGTGCTGTATAAATAACATTTATTTGATTTGATAATATAGAATTGAAATTATTATTATTTATAACTTGAAAAATTTGGTACAAAGAAAAGCACAATTCCCTTCAACATAACAAAATGTGTTTGCTTTGTAATTTTGATGAACTGACCCTTTACATTAACACATAGTCTGCGCTTTCATGGAACAACAGCACAAATAAAACCTCATAAAACAATCTTTCTACTCCGGGCTAGAACAGGCTTTCATTTATTTGGGTTTTTGTACCTCACAGAGCAATTTGTTAAAGTGTGTGTGTGTGTGAGGGAGGGAGAGAGAGAGAGAGAGAGAGAGAGAGACTGTGTGAGAATGGAGAGGTTAATGCAGTTGACACCGTTGGTATGGCTGTGTCTTGGATCCCATGACATGTGCTTCATTAACCTCTGACACATGATTGGTTAAAGATGGCTGTCTGCTGCTTCGTTACAACCAATTCCCCCCCAATCAGAAGCTGTTAGCCTCCTTTCCAGCAACCAGCTCGTTGTCATGGTGAGACTTCCCCGCTTTCTGCTCTGATCCCAAACCTTCCCCATTACTGATAATTTGGACTAATAGTTGGGGAGTGCCATCTGGGCACTTTAATTATCCTCTTATGTTTCCCGGCTTCTCTTTACCATTCCCTGTGCCTTTCCAGCACCTCTTTTCGCTCTTGTGGTGTAGTTTTAGGCAGAGGAGAGAATCTGAGGAGGTTTAAACCTCAAGGAGCACTGAAGATGAGAGACAGAGCGGCGTATTAGAAGTGATACAAAGCGATGGAAGAAATCAGATTTGATGAATTACAAATGAGAAGATGAAACTGATCTTTTTTGCCCTTTACTTTGTTTTCCCCAGGCTGCCTGCTCTGTTTGCTTATGGCTCCTCAGATGATATGCAGTGCAGCCGCACTTCAAACCGTTTGGTAAATCGAGTGCAGCCACCGTGAATTTCTACAGTACAACCTGTTTCATTAAAAGTGGTTCTCTTTCATTTCATTTCATCAAATGTTTTTTTTCAGTGAATAAAAAAATCTCTTTTTGAATTTTTTAATAAATAATTATGTTCTATTAAGGGTCTTGCATAAAGTATAGTTTATGTAAGACACACACAAACACTCGTGCATGCACAAACACACATACAAAAAGACAGTTTAGATCACTTCAGAGGGCATTATATTATCTTACATTCATTTCCTTCAGACACTAACCATAACCATTACTTGCCTTACCCTAACCCAAACTAAACCCAGTGTTGGGGGAAATGCACTACAAAAGTAACACATTACAGTAATATATTACTTCAAGCAGTAACAGAGTAATACAACACGTTCCTAATAGGACTTGCAGTAATATTTTGAAACTTTTTAACAGAAACTGTGGCAACATATGAATAACTCATTCAGATTTGCCAGCATGTTAAGCAAAAGGGATGGAAAAAAGACTCACTGCCCTTGGAGTGGTCATAAAGTCCTTATTTGTGTCCATTCTTCCATCATTTATATTCCTTTAGTCCGTAAGGGACAGTGATCAAAAAAAGTTTGGAAGGCCAACCGGCTCTGGTCAGACTGAGCTCAGTTTTTGCAGTGAGAGGCAACTTTTTAGGCTGCAGTTTTCTAACTGCAGTTGAATGCAGAACAGAAGACAAATGATAATAATATGTTTTAAATGATAGTTAAAGGTTTTGTGGTCAATAGATCAGTTTAATTCTCTATGTTTTTTTTATCCAAACAATATTATTCTCTCTTCTATGAATACGTAGTCGTCCTTCAGCAGTGACCTCGTGGAAAGTAACGCAAAAGTAGTGTAATGCATTGCCTAAAAGGACTAATCATTGACTCACACTACAGTAATAAAGTAAAAAAACGTATTACTTTCCATTGATCGTGAAAAGTTATACATTAGATTTTTGAAGAAACTTGCCCAACACTGCCTAAACCTTACTTAACCCTGACCTTAAACCAAGCCAACCCATATTTACTGATTTACGTACATGGATTTGTGTTTTGTGCCCACAAGTATGACGAGTCTGTACAATGTCACTATGCTAACAGATTTATGTCCCCACAACACCAGTAATACAAGGCCACACACACACACACACACACACACAGCCACACAAACCCAATTAGCATGTATTTGTCCCCCTCTCTCAAAATGGCTTGCAGACAGCTGACTGAATTATCATTACAGAGCAAACCATTCATCATATGTTAATTATGGAACAAATAATAAGCAGTAATGATTTCAACAAACATTTTGAGGCTAATGTCGGGGTGCCAAACTGCCCGACTATAATCATTAACACATTGCTGTCAGTGCATACTGTACAGTTGACTAGACAGGCTTTTTTTATAGATCATTTCTGGCTTCGTTTACAGAAAGGAAACATTCGTCTTGTTCTTTTTTGACCCTTTGTCAAATAAAATGTGCCGACGTATGTTACATTCCTCATCTTCGGTTTAATTGCACTTACAAGGACCGTCGCCTCGTGTGATAATTTGGTGAGGGGTGTTTGTGTGCATGTCTGCTCGTCTCTCTCACTGTCTGTTTTGACACAACTGACAAATAATTGGAACAAGTGCGCAATTTAAAAACAACACAATCACAAACAGCAGTGAGACTATTTCTGATAAATACAGAGAGATTATGCCTCCTGTGTCCCTGGCGTCAGTGATGGGGGATTGATTACTACGAGCAGCCCCTTTCAAATGACCCACCTCAGTCCTAGCCCTGAATTATGGGCACGACTTGCGGTGCATCCAATCACATGGTAACAGGCGGACCAATGTGTAAAATACAGATGCTGGGTCAATAGCCCTTGGCGTCAAAGTTTGACGCTGTAGTTCCCTCTCTAGTGTCACCTCTTAAAGTGCCACTCCAGTGCAGTAGCTGAGTATAAAGAGTGAGAAAGTCATTGTGAGGAGGCAGTCGGGGAAGTTGGTAAGACTTTCCCCGGAAACTGGAGCAAGCATCCCCTCTAGGATTAAGAGTCATGGCTGAATGGTTGTAAATGTATCTAACATAAATAAGTGAGTGTACGTAAATGACATAAGTGATGTCACGTACGAGACAAAATAACTGCCCGGGGGTGTTGCAGAGAGGGCTGCAGAGTGGTAAGAACTATGAAAAAATACATTGCAAGTATGCTGTGTTATGATACATTTCTCATGTCAAAAGCATAAAATCTACATGAATGTTAGGACGCCTCTCTGCAGTCCTCCCTCCATCATTTCCTCCCATCAGGTATCCTCTCTTCTTTCGCTTCCCGCTTTAATTGCGAACACAAATTACACAGCTCTGCGTGAACTTTCCGCTCCATCAGCACGGGCAAAGTTATAGTTCAGCTTTACTTTCTGCAGCGAGTTGTAAGGCCTGCTCAGATGTTATAGATGCCGAGGAAAGAACAGTTGGGCTGCTTCAAAATCGAGGTAACGGGCGCGGGTGCAGCCGGGGTGTCGGCTGTCCTGAAGCCTGAGACAACAAGCAGCTTGGCCTTTGTCCTCGTGCCCAATTGTCTGCTTTACAACTAAATGGATCGGGGAGAGAGGAACCCTGGTGGATCAATGTGCTGTCGAGGAGAAGGAGTGGGGAATGAAAGCGATAATGGTAAGACGCGTACGAGACGCACACACACACACACACACACACACACACACACACACTGAGTCATTCTCTCAGACCACAGTCTCAGCATGCCTCGTTGCAAGTCTTGCTGTTCTTTTCAATCACACACATGCACACTGACAGCTTGTCATACCTACACACACACGCACACACACACACACACGCACACACACACGGCCTTCATTTGAGCTGTTCTGTCAGTCTCTCAGTCGTGATTTTTATTCCAGTTTTATGCTGCCAAGAAGACAACAGTTTTTCTAACATATTTTTCATTCTCGCAGACAAACAGCTGCCTGTCACACACACACACACACATAGGGACACACACACACAGCCGTCAGAGTACACTGATGAATTCCCCTGGTTGAATTATTGCATCTGCCAATCAAATTGCCTATTATTCTTGTGAGTTTTGCATCTTGTCACGAGAGGATTGGTTTTGTGTGGGCGGACGAGGCAATAATGTTGCAATTTCTTCTCTTTCTTTTTTGTTTGTGTTCCGGATTTAGCGTAACCTCCTCACTCCCTCTCCATATGTCTTCTTATGCGCTTCCTCTATACGTCTAAGCTTCTTCCTCAGCCTGTAACCCTGCAGGCAGTGACTATGACTAGTTTACCCGTCTGCCCAGTGTGTCTGGCTCATGTACATTTATGAATTCCACTGTGCCCCGAGTGTCTTTTCTCCCAAGTCACACTGTCATCACATTGCACCTCTCTGTACTTTTTCTTTTCAGCGTAGTGACACCGGTGACAGCCCCACAAGACCTTCTGTGTCAGAGCTGTTTCTATCCCTGCAGATGGGTACATCATCGGGCCCTTTCTTTATTTCCAAAGGAGTGGGCTGTAACATTTTCAACTTGCCCTTGGATCCTGGAAGCATGACTGACAGTCACACACTCCTGCTTGTTCTTTATCTCTCACACACATGCCCTCGACGTCTCTGCTTTATTATACAGGCAAAGAAGTGAGGTGAAGGGAGTACAGAGCAGGTAAAGAAGAGAGGAGGTGCAGCAGTGAGTGAAAAGACAGTTCTGAGAGCAAAGAGAGCAACATTGTCCACTGATCCACAAAGCAGGAAAACACAGGGATAGAGGAATGTCATCGGCAAATAAAAGTGCGCGCGTGTGTGGCTGTTTTTTTTTAAAAGATTTGACGGCTTCAGAACATCTCTGTGTACCTACAGGGTTCTTCTACTCCCTCTGCTGGGCTTATTTTCACACAATGTGACTGCATGGCTCTTCCCTGGGGGGCTGGCTGCATCTGTTTGTTTACTCTGAGATGGATAGGGGAGCGGACTGGCTGAGGAGCTGATACCGGGGGCTTGATCAGAGAGGGGCTGCTGTTCTTTTTTAGGATAACCATCCCCGAGGATTCCAGGCCAGGGGCTATTTCTACTGCATGGAGAGCCCCGGTAAGCTCCCAGGGGTGAAAATGGAGTGTGGGGTGAGTGGGATTGGAGAGTTTGGGGGAGAGAGTAAGACAACAGAGGTTTGGATGAGGTAAAGAGAGCGAAAAATCTTTGGCTGACTAGTGTGGGGATGGGGTGAGGTGGTGGTGGTGGTGGTTGTGGCGATATGAGGCTGTGTTTGTGGGGGTGTATGGTTTATTAAAATGGGGGTTGTGAGCTCGCTGTGCAGACCAGCAGATAGAGCCATATCGCAGGGCTCCAGCTTAAAGAGGCATGTTTCAATCATTGCCACCGGCTCCATCACCCTGCCAGAACGCGCAGCTGTTGGCATGTAGGTGAGTGGGAGATGGTGTGTGTGTACACTGCATGTGTTTGTGCACATGTGTTTCTGTGCAAGCGTGACTGTCTCTATTTCTGGCAGTATGTATGCACGGGTCTGGCAAAAACATGTGGCTAACCGTACAGTCTCTTGAGCAGGGTCACGAAAACAAAGCTGGTAGTCCGAGGGCAGCGTTAAGAGACTGATTCTGTTTGTTTCCTGCAGCACCGTGGTTATACAGTATCTGTAGCAGAAAGGTAATCAGGGTTATGTGTGTCCTCTGGGGCCCTCAGTGAGGGATGCTGTCGTTCTGTGCAGAGCAGAAAGAGCTGGGTTTGCCTGAGATGGCCTGATCATTTACATTGACACTGATGACGCCATTAGCCAGCTGCCAGGAAGCCCGTCAGACATGTTTCACCGAGCTGTAGGCGCGGAACAGCAACAACAACTCGCTCCTTTTTCTGGCTTTCTTTTTATGTTAGTTTATTATATGATTTAAAGGTCAGGATTCAATGAAAGTGGCTCAGGATTGCCATAAGATAGCCATGGCATTATTAGCTGCGCCGGTAGATTTAAGGACTCAAATGAAAGCAGATGTGTCATTTAGAAAATGCCAGAAGAAATTGGAGCTGGTCACAGCTTAAGGCATCTCCAACTGACTGTTAAATCAGGAAAGGACAATTTATCCATTTAGCTCTTATTGACAAACAAAAGCGTGGATAATTGTTTTTATTTGAAGGGAAAATAAAATGGCAAATGTGGTCGTAATGATAACAGCTTTCACCGACGCTGCAAGCTGATAATACGTGACTGAAAATAATTCTTTGACTTTGCATGTTTGACATCTTTTCAAACCAATGCCAAACCTGCAGACAGCATCCAACTCAAACAGTACGGACGTATGGAACCTGAACAGCACGGCATCTTTCTGCAGCTTAAATGACAACTCTCTATTAGACTGTCTACCCTGATCTTACATCATCTATTATACGTCATCGAGAGAAAATATGCAGAAATAAGCACAAAACTGCAGAGGACACACATGCACACACACACACACACACACACACACACACACACATGCCATCACACATTATTTTGGCAGTACCTCAGGGGTGATGTTGTAGTGCAGCCTACCTTACCTCTGTTAGTATGTCTGAACACATTACATGACATAGCATAACAAAGCAACCAGCGAGTGACAGGCAGTAAGATGACTGGATGGGATGTGTGTGTGTGTGTGTGTGTGTGTGTGTGCGTAAGTTAATGGCAGTGAGTTCAAGATGAGAGAAGAAACACTCTGTCGGGCAGTTTCCGAAACACACGAGGAAGCTCATTTTGATTAGCTTCTTTTGATATAAGGCGATAATTTAAGAGAAGTGGTGAAGCAGCCGGTTGGCTCAAGGCGGGAGGGTTCAGCTCAGCTCTTACTTTGTTTTGCACTTTTCCCTATTAAATCAGCTACCGAGGTAAATCCAGTTAGTGAGTTGTGAAATAGCAAGGCTGGTAGTGTAGGACTACAAAATAAGATTAGATGTGTTTGCAAAGTGCGGTGTTTGTCTGGACTAATCCGGCACGAACAGACTCCTCACTCATTGAACCTTTGTACACCTGTGACCAGCAATCGACCAATAATATGGTTATTAATTGTATGTTATATGTGTGTGCCAATCATGTCCTCTGCACGCATAAGTTGAATCAGTTAGCGTCCTATGAGGAACTGCAGCAGCAGCTACGGCCGTGGTTTAGACGTGACGACTGACCATAGCAAAGAGAGAGAGGAGACAGAGAACATTCCTCCTGTATTCTCGCTCCTGCAGTGGTTCTCTTTAACAAAGAAGTGATTGCATAATTTCAAACTTTAGGTAAGTGCACTGAACAATAATGTCAATCAGTGAAATGTAGAGAATGCTCACACCACATATAATTATCACAGTAATTACTAGTGTGGTCAATACGAAACTGCAGTTAGCAATTAAGAGTCATACATGCATTAATGAGGAAAACTTACTTTGTGTGGTTTTAACTTTATTTGGTTCAAAGTGGAACAGTAATGCTGAAAGGTCCAGTGTGTAAGATCTATCGGCAGAAATGTGATGTACTATTCAAATTATGTTTTTGCAAGTGAATAATCAGCTCAAACTAGGAATTGTTGTGTTTCTGTTACATTAGAAATAGACTTTAATATCTACAGTACAGAGGGAGCTGGTCCTCTCCCACAGGGTCCGTCCACCATGTTGCATCACCATGTTTCTACAGCAGCCCAGAAGGGGTTTTAGAGAGAACCTTGTTACGGTTTTAGTGACCACTGTAGGGGAGGGCGAGGGGAGGGGTATTCAGTTTGTTGCAATCCTTAACCTCACCACTAGATGCCACTAAATCCTACATACTGGACCTTTAAACATTTTGAAGAAAAAGTCTGGAAAACATGATACAAACATGAAAACTTTCATTTAATTTTGCTTTATTTTACATCGTGCATTTTTCATTCATGCTTGTAAAATTTATATTGCAGACATTTACAAAATGTGATAGCTACAAAGAAAAAGCTTGTCATTTGGGGAAATGTGCTTATCTGCATTAGATGAAAGTAACATGACTGTGTCTGTACGGCAAATATGAAGCTACCAGCAGCAGTTGGTTAGCATCACTTAGTATAGTAGTAAGACTGAAAATGAGTAAACTGCTAGCTTGGCTTTGTCCAAAAGTAATAATATCCAGCTATCAGCGACTGTGAAGCTCACAAATGAATGTATTGTATAGAAAATACAAACTGCAGAAATGACAATTAGCTCATTTGCATGATTTCCTGGCCAGGAAGTAACAGGAAGTTACAGGTTCCCGCTCCATGAAATCAAACCAAAAATGTGGAATTTTAAACACGCAGTATGTCATTTCTGCAACTAGGGGTCTCTCAATCAAAGCAAAGCAAAAGATGGAAGTAGCTTGAGCTAATGGAGGTTGTTTTCTTCATTGTTAAAACACCCAAAATCTATCTGACGCGACTCAGGCAGAAGTGTTCACGGACGAGGTAAAGTTTTCTGTCATGTTTCAGTTACAGCGACTTGTGACCAAATGAAACCTTTAATAAAATGACATGTTTCTCTGGGTTTGAACATTCTTGAAAACATTTGGAATCATGTAAGTACACAGCTTAATAAAATATATGACAAAGATTTAATAATTTTAAGACATTGTAATGCAGAAATTTTACATTTATTTTTATGTTATCCAGTTTTTTGTTGCATTTACAATGATTTTGGTTCGGTACCTGTAGTGGAGCACTTTTTAAGTGCATGTGCTCAGCTGTTATGACAGTTGCAAGGTAATTACCATCACCTATGTATAATTCACTTCCTTTGTTAAGTTAATGTCAGTCACCTCCTCGAACGTGAAAATCACCACTCTTTTAATTGCAAACACTGCGACCTTTGTGGGAGGATTTGCGTGCGGTGGAGATTAATTTTACAGAGATGAGTCATACACTATGTTCTAAAAAAAAAAAAAAAAGAAGAAAAACAGGGCGAAATGAATAACTATAAGCATGAAGTAGACTAAGGCTGGATTTAAAAGTATTGGTTTGTCATAGCTCGACGGCGGAGCATCATAAGTCTGTCAGCTTCAGCAGGGATTGATGTAAGTCAGAGGTTTATCGTAGTGAGTCAAAAATAACTATGGAAGAAAATGTTTCTTATAATCAGATCCGAGAGCTCAGCTTTATAGGTCACACTTAACGCATGAGGAAGTGTGTTTACTTATTTGTAACTGCTTAATAGCCTCATTTTTTTTAACCATCGGTCAAAATAAGCATGTTGCCTGACTGCACTGTGGTCATTTAAGTTGCAACTGGATCTCATGAACGCATCAGCTTATGTGTGAGGTTACGTCTTCTCACCACAAACAAATGGACGATGAGGATACACAGGATACTCCTACATGTATTATATATACATCGTGGCTGACCTCGTATTACTACAGGTCTTCTTCCTATGGGAGCCACACTTCTCATTCTCGTCTGCTATACGACTTCAGTGTATGTAAATGGAGACAAAGCCAAACACTGCCCATCAGGACATGAGGGAGATTGTCCTGCTCTCCAGCCCATTAAAAAGGACTCCATTATGTGCACTCTGTCCCACACACACACACACGCATACAACGACAGCGATGCATAGGCACATAAAGTAGTCCACCTTAAGTAGCTCCCCTCCACGCCACCCCATGCATATTTTATAAGAGCCCGCATTAAAAGCCAAAGGAATAAGGAATGCCTGGCTAGGCAGCTGGGTTAGCTCTACGCCCTACTTCTTTTCTAGTTCAGCCGCTTTTGTTTTTGTAGCAAATACGCAGAGGACTGGACAGAGGAATTGTCGTGAGAGCGGAAGACAGACTGTAAAATGTGGGACTGGAGGATCAAAGATGGTGTTTCTCACTGGGACAAGATTGCATTTTTTTGACAAGTGATGCTGTTACATGATCTCTTTTCTCTTCATTTTTAGCTCATTTCCAGCCTTTCCTCCATCTGCCTGCTTCTGTGAGACGCAGTGGTGTGATGTAACTAAATACATTTAGTCAAGTACTGTACTTAAGTACACTTTTGAGGTACATGTACTTGAATCTTGAAACTCTGTCTGCAGAGTAAAAGGTTGACAGTTAACGTTTCTACAGGCAAGTGCTACGTTCACATTTGTATGTGTCATTTGCACAAAACATGTCATATCACGTTCACATTACGTGTTTATGACCTGACTTTTAAATCTTTGTAAGTGGGTCATCACTGGGTATTTTTTAAGGAGACCTTTTGACAAATTCCAGCTGCATCTGTGGTGACAATAAACAGACATTTTTGACAAGAAGTCGTGACCAAGTTGTTTTTGTGCCTAAACCTAACAAGAACATACAGTATGCACTCTCATGATATGAGCCTCATTCCCAACTCTTTAAAAATTGATGCTTATGGATGGCGGCAGACCCAACCTGCAATCCCAAATCGTCAGTATTTGAAATATCAGTAAGTTGGGAAAACCCACAGCGTCATTATTAGTATTACCAACAGGAGCCTTAAATGTATTATAAATCATTTTGAAACATGGACTGTTGGTTGAAACATTGTGAAGGTGTCACTTTGGCCTCTCTGTAATTGTGATGACGTTTCTCCCTATTGTCCCATAATAAAAATAATCATTAGTTGCAGTTATACAAAATAGTTCAAAATGACCTCCACCCCAACAAACGGTAAAATCCTGCTTTTAAATGAATTCATTAGATATTCAGTATATATATATATATATATATATATATATATATAGCATTATGGTATGTTTTCCTGATTATACTTTTACTTAAGTAATTTTTGATGCTGGACTTTTACTTGTAACTTGTAACTGTATTTTTACAGTGTGTAACTAGTGCTTTTGCTTGGGTAAAGGATTGAATACTTTCTCTATCACGTGTATGTGAGTTGTCACACCGAGTAAGTGAAGGTCAAATTTCGATATGTCAACACTGGAGGCTGATCAGCCCTCCAGCTGAGAGACGGCTTTCTGCTGGGCCTAAGAGCCAGGACAGCACTGAGACTGTCCTTTAGCGGAAACCCACTGGACTGAAACCAGAAACACACATCCATCACTGTATGTGGCCGATAATAGCAGCTGGATGGCATCTTTCGAGGTTGGCTGGTTTTTGTTTGAGTGTGCATTTATTTGTGTGCGTCAGCGTTTGATTGGGTGATTACAGCTCACTCTACTGTATATTTACCTGTGTTTACTTGTTTGCATGCGCACATCAGGGATGGTGTAACACCCTGGTAAGTCAACATCCCGGTCTGTCATCGCTGGCGGTTTGATGCATTCTGCCACACACACACACACACACACACGCACACACACACACACACACACACTGAGACGCAGGCGGGTTGTTCTGTCAGTGTCACACTTTGGAGTGCAGCGTGCAGTTATCCTGTTTATGTCCCGCCTCTCTTACTCCTGACAACACTAAGCAGAGGATTGTGAGGTCAGGAAAGAGTCACTTCTGTCACACACACACTATTAAAAACTCAGAACTCACACTCTGTCTCTCTCTCTGTTCCCCCTCGACCTCACCACTGAGAATAAATATTTGATTTTGACCCTCACTTCATCTTACCAAGTACTTACAAACTAATATTAACAGCATGTGTGTTTGTATGCACAGGCTCATGAACTGTAAGATTGTCCATTTGTATTTAACATGTGTAAATGGGTTTGGATGTGTACATGCACGTGTGTCCATGTGTCTGTGTTGTGTGTGATGATGGGTGTGTTTGCAGTTAGCTGAGGTATTCTTGGAAGAGTAGAGAGTTAACTTGAAATATTAAGGCATCAAAAACATTAAATTACACTTGAAAGTGTTCCCATGGTTTCCCCCCTGGCAATATGAATCAGCTGATAAATAATTTTCAGCAAAAAGTATTGATTTGGCCAAAAACAACATCTGTACATCTCAGCGACCTGACAAATATATTAATAAGCATTAAAGGTTAACATTGCACTAAAAACTGGGTTGTTTCAGTCATCATTCTCCAATGATTACATGCGTGTATGATGAGAATGTAGAAAGGCTGAAGGTAGATCAAAAAACAACATCATAAAATTGCAAGAGACATTTATATTTTTTTATTTATATAGTTTAAAGTTACAGGGACATTGCACATTAATAACATTGCTGTTGATGTGCCAGATGTAGCCATCCTCGCTAATTTTCCTCATGTTTATTGCTATTGACTGTGATAGTAAATTACCACTGCTCCTCTCCATGTCTTTCTGTACTGTGAGATCATGATCATGAACATTTTTGTTGTTTCCTATCAACAATGTTTCTGACTTCAAAGCTATATCAAAGCTGCATTCATGCTGTATTAAAGGAGACATATTATGCACAGTCTTGGGTTCAGAATTGCATTTTATTTTACTACTAGAATTGATTTACATGCTTTAATGTTCAAAAAACACATCAGTTTTCTCATACTGTCCAGTACTGCAGGACTGTACTTCCCCTCCGTCTGAAACGCTCTGTTTTAGCTCCTGTCTCTTTAAGGCCCCTTCCTGAATACCCAGTCTGCTCTGATTGGCCAGCTCACACACACCTGAGCCAGCACCACTAGTAACAGCAGCTGTGCTAAATCAATTCTTACGTGCCAAACTAGCAGCTAACACACAAGCATAAATCATGCAAATGTCTGACATTGTGATGTAGCGCGATGTCATGAAGTCACGGAATTGAAGGCGGGACTACTGACGAGGCGTTTCAGAACTAATGTTTTCTGTGGGAGAGAGGAGCTTCTGTTGGTGCAGACTTTGGCCTTTTTAACCTTCAAGATCTTTCACACACACAAAACACAAATAAAACACAGAAGGACGGGAAACAACCGACAAAGCTTAATAGCTCTCCTTTAAAAATAGTCTCAAAACCTAATCATCCTCTTCTGGTGAGCCATTTTACCATTAACTCCTCTATATTAAATGATAAAATATGTCTCTCATCCATGCCCTCCCGCACAACACAAATAAATGTTTTCTAATCTGATGCTACTATCGACAGGAGGAACTTGCCCTTTCAAAATCACTATGTTCAAGGTTTGGTTGGGTTGAACGTACTCCTTTGCTCCAGAACGACATGAGCGATAGCTACCACGGCCACTAGAGGGCTCTGTCACTTTAATGCAAAATGTTTTCAGCCATTTTCTAAAAAATACTGATTCTCTTATTTTCTCAGGCGAACATTTCTATCTCTCTTTCATTACACCTTTTTGTAGACTCATTATTTATTCAATCTGCGCCTTATTAGACTGCTCTGATAAGGTTATGTGGCGCTCAGGGAGGATGCGGGGCATCTTGGAGTACCACCCTGTCCAAGAGAGCTGTAACCTGGCAGCAAGCACCTCCAGGATACAAGGCCCTGACTCCGGGTTGGCTCCGGAGGTGTGTGCGTGTGCATGTGTGTGCGCGTGTATAGCTGGCATGTTTGGTTGCCATCTGCAAGCCCCAGGGATTCTGGCTAAGGTAGGCACACAGATACACACACATGCAAGCATATGTACACATTCTCCTACACACTCAGCGCCCTTGCCGCTGCGGCTTGTCAAAGTTTGGGTGCCAGTGTGTGCGAACGAAGTGAACTATAATCACTCTCAATGCAAAAGATCAAAATCCTATTTCCAGGAAAGTAGGCAGCGCTGAGCTGAACAAAGCCCCCAGCAAAAGCTCTCTCCCTCTCTCTCTCGCTCTCTCACACACACACACACATAAACAGGAATATGTCCTGCAATATTAAGGAATGTGAGTAATATCACTGTGGGCAAATGAGTTATATTGGCCAGCACAGATCTAAGATGCTGTATTATTCACATCTCCTATGACTCCTGTGATCAGCTGGAGGAGATGTATAAAACATGAAATATAAACTTCTGAGATGTAAATGCGAACAGTCAGCGCTGCCAAGGGGACGTAAAAGTTCATTACGAACATTTTAGTGATTTGGCACCGATCAATGCGTGGATACTTCATTGCCAATGCTGTTGTTTGAAGGTCCAGATTAGCTCCTTAATACTGGGGGTCTATGATAGTGATTATGAGCTTAACTGAACAAAGACATTGGTGATCATACACATTTAGGTGAAGAAGACGATGCCAATCAACGCCAGGTCCACGCAGCTTCTTTATATCAATCTACTGACGCACTGCTGTTGAAGATACTTGGGATCAGAACATAACAAATCCAGCACTCCTGCCCCGTCTCCACTCTCGGTTTGCAAGTGTGTCTGTTTGTTTAGTGCAATGTGAAAAAGCAAGTTATAGATCATATTTGTTGAAATACACTGAAGCTGATTAGTGAGGACGAGTTGAAGGCCTAAAGCTGCTTTCCCTAATCCAAAGATTAGTAAAATAATAAGAGGCCTGTCTTCCTGCTCACACTCACACAGAGACAAAACGGTGGTTTTGGCTCAGTCCTGAAAACAGAGCTGGTATCTCTTCTCTCTCAGAACAGTCCCTTGGCCACAGCAGTGACGGTCCTAACTGGGAGAGCCACAGCACGCCAGTAAGGCTTACCGCCAGACCAGAGTTCCCAGTGCGAGCATCGCCTAGGAGCCTGCTAGCGTGTTGGGGAGGGTAGACCAGTGCTGGGTTGAAGATTAACCTACTAGCACAATTGTAAAAGTTCCAGGCCTTTTCTTTCTGAGACTGCTGAATTTATTGTGCTGCACTCTTTTCTTTGTCTACTGTGGTTCACTTGTTCAAATATGCCTGGAAACCTGCACACAAACGTGCACACATCCAAATTTGCACACATTTCAAGACCTAATTGCTAACCTCGGGGGGCACTATTTAGTTATGGCATGAAAACAAAAGCTACACCAATTTACAAAGGTTACATGTTAGTGGGTGAACTACTTTTTCTCTAAAAGGTCTAAAAATAATTCACTTGGATGAGAAACAACAGCTCCTCCAACATATTTTACTGTGAGAAATAAGATAAATGATTTATGAGACATTTCTGTCATTTAAAGAAAAATGGGACAAAAAAGACTTAGATGATCAACACAAATATCAAACCAACGCGCATAAGCAAAGGGAGAAGCAAAGCAGAGAAAATAGAAAATACAATTATCCGTGTCTGTTTGACCCCGGGGAGTTCACAGTATAATGCCACTGGATCTAATTCACTTGCAAAAGAGTTGAGCAGGATGTAAAGCTCGATTCACGGTGGACTCAGACCATGAAAAAGCCTCTTTTCCTCCAACCTTTCACACAGACAAAGAGCCGCCGCATCTCCACTCAATGTGAGAACCGCAGCTTTGAATCTGTATGTGGGACGGAGGCGCCCTGGTTAAAACAAACACTCACCATGAATGAATATATACGTTTGCTTTATACTGATTGTCCTCTCATGCAGACAGCGTGAAAGAGGACAGGCCAGCATACGGTCGTGAGGGTCGGCTACTCGTCCAACATTAGTGGGAGATCAGGGGAGTGCATTTATTAATGTATTCTTTTTAAAAACTGCTACTCAGTGGACCATGAATTGAGCCCTTTCATAGGGGCCCATCTCATACTGGTGTGAAATGAGGTGAAAATAAGCAGACTTAAAAGAGACAGCTTTGCAGGAAGTCTTCCCCGAACGTCTGTGGGGGTTTGCTGAGGTGACCCAAACAAATCAGCTTTTGAAGGGAGTCAAGGGTGAGTGCAGCGCGCTGGGAAACAAACACACGCGCAGGCTTCCTTTGCTGTCAGCGGATATGCATGTCAGAACTAGGGGCTGTCATTTCCTTATTGCGAGGCTTTTTATCACGTGATTCACCACCTTCTGGGCCCTGAGCGTGCAGGACTAGTCTCCGGACTGCCAACTGCAGCCACAACATACTACAGCCTGTCGGACTATGCACACAAACAAGGAACAAACACTGTTGCACTTTTCGGCTTCATTCTAAACTCCATATCCACAACAATTAATGAATTCTGAGGAACATAATAAACCAAATGGCACCTCTATCTGCAGCACAGAGCTGTTACACGCAGGGCATCTGTGCACTGCATATTTATCAAAGTGACAGCAGGCGTCAGGGATACAGGGGCTCCAACATAACCACTTACTCACTAATGGCTTACACAGCCACGGATCATTATCCCTCACAGCATAGCACAGCACAACGCAACACAACACTGCGCTGCGCGGCACAGCACCATGCTGCACAGCATCCCCCTCAGTCCCAGCGTTACATTGGCTTGACTGCAGTATGAAATGTGTAGGAGGTTGATTAGATATTTCGGCAGAATTCCTCCTCAGCTTCAGCATCAGAACGATCACACGGGTTAGTTTGATAGTTTGAAGTTACTTGTCCTGCTTTAGATTTTGAGTGTTCAATTCTGAAATGCCATATTTAAACATTTTTTGGTACGTACTTTAACAACTTCATAGTTTTGTCTATTATCATCGGGACATTGCACTTATCGAAGTGACGACTGAGTCAAACAGGTCAAGGGACGTCCGATGGTTTCCACCTGGTTAGCTAGACACTGTACATGGAAGTCATATGCACACATAACTATGGCAAGCACACAAAGTCAAAGTTGAACCAGGAAGTCCGTTCAATGTTTACAACACAGTCTGGGTAATGATTTGACCATGTGGCTTTGTGTTTGTGTGGCCAGTTGGAGGGTTTGTTTGCAACATGTCTGATCACATAACAACTTGTGAGCCCTGTCACATTTTTGTTTGCCACATTTCCCGATCTCGGCAACTACCACCGTGAGTACAAAGTCATTATTACTGACAGGACTAGAACACTCGCGGCAGATATTTTGTCCTGTCAGGGAAAGCACGGGAGGAATTCACATTAATGACGGCTGCTTTTCCATTTAGGTGAGCCTGTTCTGGGGCTCTGGTATGTGCATGCTCACTCACAACATGGTGTACCGGGAAACATGATGGGACGGAGCTGTTGTTAGTGTTATTATTTCCTGCTATGACAAATCAAAATGTCTGCCATGAAAAGGGTCTATAAAGGCCAAAACAACAACAACAAACGGCAAAAGATCCAAGGTTTAATAAACAGGAATTAATCTTTTAAACTGGAGTATGGAACTTTTATGTACCGATGAAAGTCTTTCAAAGGTCAAGCCATTGCCAAACGAGTTCACACATAGCTGATTAAGCCTCTACCCACCAGATAAATCTCTGTATTTTGCAGTATATCAGAGTTTTTAAATTCTGTGTCCGTGGAGACATCCCGCAGTGGCTCACCTGTAGCTGCGCCTTTCATCAATATTCTATCACTGAAGAGGGAAGTTTCTACAGCCACTAAGAAGGGCTGCATACTCCGACTTTAAAGGCACAATGTGTGAGAAATGTAATAGACCAGAATTCAATGAAAACATTTAAAAAATGAACATGACAAGCTTTGCCAAAGCTGTCTTCGAATTGTCAGCGTGCTAACCAACCAATCCCCGGCCTGTCCTGTCCTGTAATACTACTTTGTACTGTAAGAGGAGATAGTTTCACAAGCTTTCTTAACTTGTCCAGTCTTATAAGAAAATAAACTCACGACATGTCAAGAAAGTAAATATTCTTACATCTATTTTCCTTATGAAACAGGAAATGGATTTGAAAAGTTAGATTTGAAAATATTACAACTGATGCCCCGACGCTCTCTCTCCCCCATTGCTAAGAGTCAGTCAGCTACAGTAATAGCGCCACTAGCTGCACGGCTAATTGAGCTTACTAGCTAACTGTAGCTAGTAGCTACACTGAAAGAAAGCTACAGTAAAGAGTATAGTCAGCAGCAGTTGGTGGTTACTCTGGTGATACACTGCGCCCTAATTATTCGGAGCGACCTTTGACAGGTGGCCAATCTTTGCACCTTTAACCATTTCCTGTTGACTTCATCACTAACAAGATTCTCCAGCTCCTGATCCGAAACTGTGTCGAAGCAGCTGTTTTATCATGTCGTTACATCGAAGTGAACAGATGCAAACCTTTCATATCAAAATCGTTTACCAAGCAGATTCTTTCTTCTGCTGTCTGAGATTTAACAATGAACAACTCCAGGCTGTCTCTCCGTCTTACACAAACAGCTCACACTTGACAATACCGGCCACACACACTCATATACTCCACACACAGATATCAAAGCAGGCATTTACTCATGGTTCTAAGTCAAAATATCGCCTGTACTGTGATAATTGTCATGTGTTTTTGTTGAATTCCTCCTTGCTCGTGTTTATGTGGTGGTCTGTGAGCAGAGCTGAAGCATCCAGTGATAACAGCAGAACACTTAATACATTCTGACAGGAGAAAACCCTGCTTTTCATAAGAAACGAGACATTAGTCAGCAGTAAAGGTGATTAAAAGCAGCCGGTAATAGTTTCTTTTGGTGGATATAAAAATGCTAAATATGGAACCCACACTATACTTTATCCATAACATCTGAAGAGCTGGGTCTGAACTGGAGGTAGGTGCCATCACAAGATAAGATTTAGATTGTTAAAATGTTAAATTTAGCTCCATTACTTTTATCTTTCCGGTTGAAGAGCGAGTCAGCGTGTGAGTAAAATAAAGGAGGTGTCATGGACATTGAGGATGGCATAGACCCAGTAGAGTCATCTTGATATTTGAGTTGTTGGAACAGGTGAGAGAGTGACAGGGTGAGCCTCACAGGTAGATAGAATGATGATTCAGCGGTTGTGACAGGGTTAGACGTATAGGGACAATGAAAATGGAGAGAGAGTGGCAGCGGCCCATCTGTTTGCTACAGGCGAGAGGAATAATGATGGATTCATCGTTCAGTCAATTAGAATTCAAAGAGACAGAGAGAGGGAGGGCGAGAGCGTGGCGTGTTGAGGAGCCCCTGTGAAGAGAGTGTGATTTCACAGGCCAAGTGTGAATGGCTAACACGGATGAGTGAGGGAGGTGAGAGCAGACCCTGAGGTGACGGAGGGGTGGCCTGTTCGAGGAAAGAAAAAGTCCACACAGTCTTTACTCAAGTAGAAGTTCAGATTCAACTTCATTACGAAAGTAAAAGTAGTAAAGTTTAGGCTCTGAAATGTACTCAAAGCAAAAAGTTTCCCTCTGAAGACATTTCTATCGGCCACTTCTGTGCAAAGCTAACTGAAGCTCACGTCACATTAATACAATTCAAAGACTATTAAACTTAAAGGTAGAATCAGTAGGATTCGTCCCAGCTGTTCCTAAACGCACCGCAAAGATAGTTGATTGTTGACATTTTGCCTGTTTTGAACATGTAAGGAGTAGAAAGTACATTGTGTTTGAATGTAGGGAGGAACAGTCAAAAGTTGTCAGAAAAATAAATACTCAAGTAAAGTACAGACACCTGAAAAATCTACTCAAAGGTCCTTTTTGTAAGAAAAGTAGATTTCCCACCTCATCAAATACTGAAGCACTGGGGTTGTAGTTCGGGCCGGCCCACATCCCAATGCATCCCCCGTGTCAGTCGAGTTTGGAATGAGACTAAAAAAAACAACTTTTTTTTACAAATAGGACCTTTGAGTTAAGTAATGAGTTATTCGTACTTTGTTAATTCTCACCTCTGCTTTTAATTCTGTCTTTAAAATTTGGTGCAGTCTTATATCAGCACAAACGTGCTAAAGTGACTTTTAGTTTCTGATCTTTTATTAACTTTAAGGTCGTGGGTTCTGGTTCTTTGTACCAAAAAGTATTTGGTTAAAAAGGTTTAATGTTACTCCACTGATGCATTTCCACCAAGTTAGAACCACATTAGAACCACTATTTGAAAAAGTTGTGGATGGTGCCACCAGAACCACTCTATTCACCTCTCGGTTGAGGTTCCCAATGAGCTGAGCCGATGCTGAAAGGTGTAGTCAGAAACACTGCAGATCACTGACTGGTCGGAAAGAATCTCCGTCATCTGCGCTCTGGTGTCGGATGTATCTCAGCAGTGTTTTGTCTCGCTGCCTGCAGCCTTTTCTCAAACAAAGCTTGTCAGCTGCCACATGCGGAGAAATAAGAACATGAAACATTCAGTGTCCTCTGTTGTTTGTGCATGACGAGTGTGTGGTTGAGTGAGTGAGAGAGAAAAGTGACGGTGACGGCAGGCGGAGTAGAAAAGATTGGCAGTAAGTTATCTAATGTACAGTAGAGGTTACAGTGTGTCTGTAAATGCTTCTCAAGACCAAGAAAATCCCAAACTGCCGGGACAGTGAAAAGGGTTCTCATGCTTTCAACTCTGCGTAGAGAAGAGTACAGCCTGGGGTTGAAATGCAGAACAGCTCTCAGGTTTAGAGACATGTATGTGGATACAGGACTCGAGCTATACTTTACCAAAGTGTTGGTAGAAACGTACCTTAAGTGTTAAGACCCAGAGGAACAGAGACATGGGGTGAGCAAAAGGGTGTTAGAAGACGATGAGTGTTTCTGCAGGAAAGGTACTTGTAAAGAGCGAGAGTGGCAAAGGGACGCTGAAACAAGGAGAAGTAACAGCCCAGCCCTTTTCCTGACAGCTCTGCCCTCCCAAACGACCACGGGAGGAACACAACGATATACGCCTCCCTGCGGGGCAACTGTTTACTCTCACTGCTGCCCTGCTCCGCAACAGTGGCGCCTTATTGCTGGCACAGCACTTTCCCACAGAGACCATCAGTGCTAATTTAATTAACCAGGCACTTTGTTGGGGCTCTGCATTACACATCTGTATGCAAATTGACTCGCTCACATAACTTAGGATTTCTAAATGATTACTTTTGCATGCTGTTGCACCGCAGATGGGTCTCCCTTTTATAAACGTAATCTGGTTGTGGCGTGTATATTTAATGCTCATCAATTTTTCATTGCACACAGCGGGAAGGAAGCCCAGTTTTAAAAACATTTAAACAAATCCTGCATTCATTTGTGGGGCACAACAGGTGATTGAGACAGATCCATGCCTCCTACCCTCCAGTCAAACAAGGAAGAAAGTTACACCAGAACTTAGTCCTCACAGGTCTCAAGGTCCCAGACTGGTGGGCAGCAAGAACAGATCCGTTTCTGAGGCCAATGAGCCTTGAAGAATAGAGAAAATGACCTTTGAGAGCTGCTGAGACATAGATGGAGGACGGCGAGGGGAAAGAAGTGGGAGAGAGGGGAAATTAAAGTTGCAGAAGGAGAAACTTAAAATGATCTGGACTGTGTGAAAGCCAGCACCGAGGGGAGGAGACATGACACACACTGAGTCACTAATGAGACTTCTCATGCTGATGATGGCTGAAGAGGACGGGGGAAAAAAGATACTTCAATACGTCCTCAAATGTTTGAAATAGCTGAGATGCATCTGCTTAAGCAAATGCTTTGCATGTTTTCAACCTTTTTCCATTAATTTGTCACAAGGGTGTCATGTTTATGAAGGCAGTTTTTCGTCCCCGCTGTTGCCAAGTGCTTGCTCATGGGGGAATAGTTGTGCCTTTGTAAATGAGTATGATCTCGACCTGCTCTGCACAAAAAGTTTCATGCAATCTATATGGATAACATTGACTTGAGATGCACTGTACAGCAGTTTTAGCTGTAGTTTTAGCTGTAGCCCCCTCCTTCAGTAGTGGTGGTTTGATGTGCCACCACCTGGCGACGCATATCAAACCTCCAACCTGTTTTCTTCTTTGCCTCGACTGTTGAAGCAACAGCTGAATCTGTCGAGGCAAACAAGTGTGTCTAAAAAGTTGACAAACTGAAGAAGAGCCTTCATTCAGCAGGTGCATGTGACGGGGGTGTTTGCGCTAACAGCTTGATTATGACGCCAACTTCCCCAAGCCGGGCTGGTCTTGCAGAATTTGCCGCTGAGAATGACACGCACAATGAATTGTGGGCTCTCTAGGCACTGTGGGACAAGAAGTTTTAATGAACAGCATACTGCAGACCATGAGCACAGATGGACATCTTCATAATTGTGGCAATGCTTTCCTTTAATCTTGTCGTATGCAAACTAATGTTTCCCCTGCAAGAATATCTTCTTTCCTTTGATGTTCCCTGTCTTGCGGATATTTGTGCTCCATTATTGTGATGGTGGTCAGATACAGAGGTAGATTTAACTGTGATTACTGTAAATCACTTTTTCTTTTTCTGTATAAACAGTGGCTAACTTTCATTTTGTAGCCAAATCAGATGCACTGACTGTGAGGTGGATGTACCCTATAGTTGACTAATCCCTGTGGACCACTGCTACTTCTGTTTGGCTTGTTAGCTAACATTACAGAACTCTTACACTTGATAACCGCTCACCTGGGACCCAAAAAACATGGTGACCAAATGTGATTTCTCCTCCGTAGCAAGGCACTACAGATAATGTTGTAATGGATACAGTTTCATCTCAGGAGACACTTTTTTGACTCTTGACTGGACAAAAGCTCATATTCATGTAAATATCTTTATTTTGGGTGTCTACTAGAAAATAACGTACATACTTTAGTGTGTAGTGTTGTTGCAGCACCTATATTCACCCTCTGTGTGAACACTGTTTTGGTGCCTGTTGCTTTAAAGGCCCCCTCCAGTGTAGTTTGATATTTTTATGATATTTCATATTTTCCTGACAATGTTGATGAGCCACCCTGCCAAATATTGTTTGACAAGTAATTTAATTTTGTGTTCAAAAGTTGAAAAATGTAGGCTGTTGCTAACTGGGGACAATGACGCATGACTATAGTAGAATCTGGGAGTCACACGTCATCCTCCGATACAGGTTATAAAAGCAGCGCCTCCATTCTCTGTTTGAGGAAGAATGTTGACTGTATTGACTGTATAGTTGTGACATCACAACCTTACAGAAGTCCTGACGGCTCGTTTTAAAGGCACAGTTCTGAACACGTGCTGTGTGCATTTCTCCACTGATTGGGCATTTTGAAATGTAACTGTTCACTTTGTAAATAGTTTTTTAATTCAACAACCAATCAATTAATCATTATAAATCATTTAAGTAGTGTTTAATTTTCCAGGTGGCTGGTAAGAAAGCCTAAATTATTCATTTTGTTCATCTTACATTGATCAGTTGATAGAAATAATGACTAGCTGGATAATTTAGCAAGTCGTCTGTGGTTTACTGGTTATACTTAGTGACATGAAAGGGGAAAGAAAGACATACAAAGACAGACAAGGACAGCGACAACAATAGATGGAGACACCGGAGAAGGAAAGATGGAGCCACAGTGGGGGAGTTGTCACTCTGCCCCGCCGTCCTTGCACAAGACTATAAGATCATCAGTATCCAGTAGCAACAGATGAGGAGAAGCACTGAAATTCTTCATCCTTTGTACCCATTCTATCATCAGCACTCACATACAGGCATCGCACTTCATCATCATCCCACAGACATAAAATGCACAGTTGAGCAGCTTGATATTCTCGTGTTCTGCTGATGTACAGTACACCGACACCCGGCATGCTAGTGGGATCTGTCTGACACCATCCCCACGGTGACCGCCATGGCAACCAAGGTTGATGCAGACATGCTGGATGGCAGTGGATTTAATTACTGCAAGGCTAATCCACACACACACACACACACACACACACACACACACACACACACACACACACACACACACACAGTGTTTGCATATATTTTAAAATTACAGGTATACGACAAAAGTTATACACAGACTCATGGTTGCATTCATGCACATATTTGCAGGGAAGCAGAAACTGCTGCATGAATACACATCAGTATTGGGGGTAACACGCTACAAAATAGCGACAGTGTAATAGTATTACAGTAACATATTACTTTAAGCAGTAATAGAGTTAGATAATGCGTTTCTAATTAAATTTCATTAATATTATTATTGCCAATATGTCCAGCTATGTGTTACCACTCGAAATGAAGATTTTACTGATGTGTTTTTTAAAGATTCTATCCACAGCTTGCCACTCCTACCAGTGCATCACCAGAAAAATGTCCCTCGAAGAAGAATCATGTTGGCAAAATGCTGAATTGGCTCTTAATCTACGTTTTCTAAATGAGTATTCTCCCACAGCGAGCAACAGAAAGCACCAAGGGTGTTTGTGTCTGTGTGTTTGTGTTCAGTTTTGCCTCTCACTAAACTCAGCATTCACCACAGACTCTAGTATACATCATTCTTTTTCCTTCTCTGTACATTCACGAAGTATTTCCCCTCCATTCAGCAGTCATTAATTAACGTTACCGTACATTAGAGTAGATTTGGGCAGCTCTGTGCTTGAGCTGGCAAATGAAGTTAAATCCACTTTTTATTACCAAAAGTTTAAAAAACTAAACTCTGTGCTCTCAACCTGGGTGTTTATTCCTCCACAGGCTCCAGGCTCTGCCCACAACTGTCTCTTCCAGAGCTCGCCAGCTACAGCAGCTGTCTGTTGGTTAATGCCAACAGGGTTGCTTGCTAATTCGAAACACCAGCATCTGTCCTTCCACCCCAGTCAGGTTAGTTGGTGCAATTAAACACACAGAAATGCATATAATTTTCTCTGATATTTGTATAAAAAGTTCTCCAAAAGGCACAAACACAACAAATACGGCTGGGACGTAAAGATCAGTGTTTTCGAATTAACTGAGGTGAAGCTGAACAGCAGCTCCCGGCTAGCTGTCACTCAAAGAGGCAACACCCCTAATTATGCAAAACTTTAAGCCTTAATATACTTATAAGATTAATTGTTAGTTAGATAGTTATAGAAAAGAAAAAAAATCACCCCTTGTGCAGTTGCCTTTACTGGAAAATTAGCAATGAAAACCAAAAAGGTGTTTTCGTACCACACTGTAAACAATTTTATCTCTGCTGTAAAGTTAGGCCTTTAACATGGACTCTTATAGCGAATGACTCGCCTATTCGAGCAAATGCGCAAAATAAATTAGGCTATGGAACAGCACCCCCAACTGGATCTGTGATGAACTGCAATACACTTCTGTGTTTTGGTTACCTGCTATGAACCAATACCCTCTTCCATTTTATAATGCCTGTCATACTTCTGCAGTTATTTTGGTGAAAGTAACAATAAAGTAGTATAATCAGTAATGCATTACTCTACAAAGACAGTAATGTTGTAAAGTAACTTATTACTTCAAAATGAAGTAATATGTAGAGTAATGCATTACATTTTGGACAGAACTTGCCCAACACTGATACACACTTACACTAATATATATCCATCTATTAGCACAAATGCTCAAACTTTCACTGACTCATCTCACACACTCACAATCAGAGACACACAAACACACACACACACACACACACACACACACACACACACACACACACACAAACACACACACACACGCACACACACACAGGGCATCTGTTTATCTGCTGACCAATCTTAATTGGAGCTGCTATTCCAGTCCGATGGGTCCTCCTCCTGTCTCATCTCTCCCCTCTTCTTCCTCCTCCTCCTCCTCCTCCATCTTCCAAACACTTCTCCCTCGTCTTTTGTCCTCCACCGACCTCCTCCGTGTTTCTATTTTGGTTGGGTCGGGCCGACCTTTCTCTCTTTGTCTATCTGTAGGAGACCCAGAGTTCTCATCAAACATGACCTCTCAGCGTGGCCTCTCCCTGTTCTCTCCCTCTCTAGTCTCACTTTCTTCTCCCTCCTGCTCTCCTCTGTCTGTCCTTCTCCTGCTCGCCTTTGTTCTCCTCCACATCAAGTGAGAGGGACAGAGGGTTGGGACCTGCAGCAGCGAGCGGCGCTGAGTGGAGGCTTTGATCAGACGGAAAGCCAAGAAAGGTCGCTGACAGACTGTTAGAGCTCATTCTCGGCAGCCTTAAGACGTGAACTGTAGCTCAATCCATTAAACACACAGCGGTGAGTGTACATTGTGACGAAAACAAGGTGATTGTGCTGTTAGCCGCGGTATTCATACATAGCTTTGATAATGACGTCCACAGAAGACTTGTTTTCTTTGATTATGCATAACCTCTCTTCCCATTTACTCCCTTTCTGCTTAAAATTAGTCTCATTTTTCACATTCAGGCATTCAAATTGCTGTTTTCATATTTTGCCACAGACAGAATGTATGAATGTAATTGCCCTAACCTTTTGAAAACAGCAGCGCAAAAAACTAGATCCCTGTTACACAGTAGCTCCAAATAATTTCTAGGATAATTTGTAGAAATAATAAGGTTGGCTCATTCCACAGAGACCATTTCCAAGCAGATACATACACTTTTACAAACTGAGAAACTTCAGTTGAACAATATGCTGAGCGAGCCACATAAAGCTCATATCTAAACAAACTTACCTCTCAGGTGAGGGTTTTAAGAAAAAGAACTTAACTTCTTTGAAATACATCCTCTCACTGACTTAAAGAAAAGAAAAGCAGCCCTTTTCATTCGCATATCGTATGCTGTTTGACTTAATACTTCACCTATGTGCTTTCATCTTCAATCCATAAATCTCCCCCGCGGATTATTTAACTTTGGATTTGATATTGGGAATAAATGGAACACAATGGCACGTACAGCCCCATTGTTATTTTGGCTAAGTGTTTGATGATGCCATGTGACTGTTCGCACAGTCTGAGTGAGTAGGGCCAGTCTTCAAAGAGAGGCAAACTTTCATCAACACGGGAGGAATCCTTAAACATGCAGTTACAGCCCACCCAAGTTAATTAGTACCCTCATTAAGATGAGTGGCCATGAACTGGGATCATTGCCTCCCAACATGAAGCTGCAGGAGTAACAAGTGTCATTTTTAATGCTTACTTAAGCTTTCAGGAGGAGACGATGTTCAGCCTCAAGAATCTTTACAGAATCGAGCAGTTGTTGTTTTTGGAAGACGCCTCCTTTCTCAACTTGTCAAATAAATGTAATAGAGTAAGATGGCTTTAGAAAAACAACACCATCCACATCAGGACTGCCTCTAAGCCTCACTTTCACTAAACTATTCAGTCTGCCACCGGGCTGGATTCTTTCTGGAAAAATAAAGGTTGAATTATGGCACAAAGGAAGAGTGTCTGCCGTTGTGCCACCAAAACAGGAAGACACATTGGTTTTCTGGTCACAATCCCCAGGTAATGGTGGCACAACTGGAAGAACTGTGGAAAAACAACCCTGCTGATGAGAGGAGGCGGAGAAGGTGAAGAGGGAGAGTGATAGAAACTGAGGGAAAACAGGAGTGAACAGACGGCCGCTCACTTGATTGAGAGCGCTCCGGTGTTGTCTCAAAGTCTGTTCCTCTATTCCACCAAGACTTGACGGTTCAAAACCGACATTCTTTCTAAGAGATCAGTTGTAACAAAACCTGCCTACTTATCAATGCAACCGAGTTTTTAACTCTGCAGTTTCAAAGCACTGAGATCAGCGTTTCTAGGTCAAACTGGGATTCTTTCGGGTGTATTGTGCTTTGGACAGTATCCAGGGTTCTAGCCATGTTGGTAATGCTTTCTTTGCAACAGCGGCACCAACAGTAATACCACAGAGAAACCCTATAGAGGGGGGGGGAGTTGAAAAGTTGTCTATTTCTGATTTATGTTCAATAAGTGCTACAGAGTCAGTATCTCCATCACTTTTTTGTTACATTGTATATTTTGCTAAAAGCAGAAACACTTATCATATCTGGGACCATCTGAGTGGACCTGTTTGGGTTTTATACAGTTATATTTGTCTGACTGAGATACAAAATACTCTGCAGCGCTCTATTTCACAATATGACAAACTGTATTCTGTTAATTTGTGTTTAAAAATAAATCAACATTCATCATATATATCATGTATTTCTACGTGTCCATGTACCATCATGAGATTTCTACAGTATGTGTCATATCATGTTCATATTATATATTTATGACCTGACCGTCACATTGGGAGGTAGAGGGATATTTTTAAGGAGACCTCAGGACAATTTCCAGCCTTGTTTGCGGCAACCAAAACAGTATTCTAAACCAAAACATGATCTTTTTATAACGCAAAGCAAATGGTTTTTGTGCCTAAACCTAACCAGACCATTTGCACAGCATTTCACAACATAAAATTGTTGCAACATGAAGAAATGTAAAGCTTGAACATATCTGTGGGTTGCGGAGATGTACATTGCCAAAATGTATTCTGGCGATTGGGTTTCATACTCACAGTGTATGAACAAGGGGGTAAGAAACTCAGTGAGAGAGGAGAGAGCTGGTGGAGGGTGGTGGATTCCTGCTGACAAGCAACATGAACAATAAAGGGCTCATTGCTCCTCAGAACACACACACACACACACACACACACACACACACACACACTGGGATGTGCTGACACCTGTAGTCTGGTTCCTTTGCGTCGGTCCAAATGGGAAAACAAAGACTCATTGTTGCCTTTCAGTTTTAGTTAATTTAGTCTGACACTGACTAATGAGAAATGAACCAAATGGTGTAAATATGAAGTCCCATGGACTGACGGGACAGTTTTGGCGGTAGATCCAGATATTAGAGAGCAGATAGAGCTGCTGGTTAGATTTATCATATCAGGCGAATAGTCTTCATTAAAGGTTTAATAAACTGGTACAACTTCATTCCACAACTGAGCAATGTTTAATGACATTGACAGAGAAAAAAACCACCATGAAAAGTTAAAATATTATTACTGTGATCACATAATTCAGACAGGCAATCCTACAGTGACTCCTGCCCTCTTTTATGTGAGGATGATTGGCGCTGGTGGAGTTTGGGAGGATGAACTGTGAGGCCCGCTCTCTGTGAAGGCAGAGGCGAGAGGCTCTGTGAGATTTCATCAGATCGTTCGGATGAAAGGGCCCATGTGACAGAGAGATTTGAAGAGGCCTCTGTAATTCAACACAACCTGCGAAACTAAAGTGAAACTTGATAGCTGTTTATCTATTCTGTTTAGTCATAACATTCCCATAAAACCAGCGCTGCCCCGGATTGGAGCACGATAGTTTAGTATTCAAAGGATTAAATGTTTTATTAGATTAACTTTTCAGCTCGGTGATTTATGGGAACTGTTTTCAATGTCAACACTTAATATTTACAACAAAACAAAACCCTAAGTGCACTGTGACTTATCTTGTAAGTAAACAAAGCTATCGATTAGCGTGACAGTGAAATCCCTCCCCACAGCACATTTTGGCTCTCCAGTTAAATCTCAGCCTGCGTCGTTTTGTGGCAAAGCAGACTGAAGAAGAGAGGATGGCATCTCTTTAAGTGCAATTACTATGAATTACAGCTCTTCTCTAAATGGAGTTCACTCGGGTTTGCTGATATTTACTCACATGTCATATCAGCCGATTAGCTCTGTGAATCAGCAATTAATGTATCTTTTGCCACAGATCTTGATCTCTTACAGAGAAACACTGCTCTAAGAGGGGAAAATGTACAAATATTTTTCTTTTTTTTCTATGAAATGATTATTAATGTAGGTTTATACATTGTGTGATTTTTGTTCATTTAATTGATGTAACTGACTTGTTAGCTGCGTTTACATCGACCCTAATATTCCACCAATAATGAGAATAATTGCCCAATCAGAATAAAAAATGCCTCAAGTAATGGGGAGAGACTGAAAGAGGAAGAGAGTGATCCAAAGTGGCTTGATCTGAATGAATTTTCCACCAGATTGAGAGGCGTAAACCCAGGTATAATCCATTAATAGGAAAATATTTGCGACTTATAACCATGTAAATGCTTAATCTGATCATTTCTCTCTGCACTCAGGGGGGATGGATGCCCCTGTGGTAGATAAAACACAATTACGTGCTCTGTATGGTGCCCTTCCAGTACCCCTTCTGTATGTTTGTGCCCCACCACATACAGCTGCTGGCCCTTTTTATTTTTTTCGCCCATGCCCCTCAAACCTCCGGAGTCCGCTACTGTCTCTCTGGTTGGAATGAATTTCTTCTTTCTGCACATGTTCGCCTCAACGCTTCCAGGAGGGACAGACACATGGCGGTAGCAAACCAAAACATACAACTTGGACATCTTTAAAGATTTAAGGATTGTTGAGCGCCTTCATGGCTGAATGGCTCGAAACAACGAGTTGTTCAAACATGTATTTGAAAAGATGAATGAAGCCTGAATCCACCGGACCAGAAACGCAAATATTGTTACGAGGACACGATGCGGGTCGATCTAAAAAATTGTATTAACAGGCGGAGCGAATGAATGAATGAATGGATAGATTGAATTTTCTCTGTTAGATTAGATGCTTCACAGGGGGCTGAACCAACTCAGAAAAAAAGTTTTATTCTCATTTAATGCATTGGGGCTTGTAAACACACATCTATATCTCTGATGAGAGTGATTTCAATCAGACTGAAGAAATATTGTCCACGTAGGCCCAGCCATTGACAATCAATAACATTATCAGTACCATAACACTATTGTAGAAGGTTTCACTTAGATGATAATAATAATAATAACAATAATATGACAATAACAACTCCGAGCAGTCAACACTGAATTTTAATTGATGGAAAACGTGGGGCGGGAGGCTGTGGGGATGCAGAGAGTCTGAAGGAAAACCTGACAGTGTGTGCTAGCCTGAGGGACTCCCAGCTATCTTTTATTCATACTAATTAGCTTCTAACCAAATTAACTTCCTCCTCCATAATTTGCAGAGAAAGACATTTCTAATGTGCACCCTCCCTGGCTGTGCACACAGCCTAAGAGACCCCCCTCCAACACACACACACACACACACACACACACACACACACACACACACTGACTTGAAGAAAAAAACTAATTTATGTGTATAGTGTCTGTGTGCATATGGGACAAAAACACTGATTATGTACAACAGCAGTCCATTATTGTTCTGCCACTCCCAGTTTGCTCTGATTCATTAACACAATCTTGTAGATGACCAATATTTACACAAATAAATTAGCATCTTAAAGTAATGCTTCCTGATTGTTTTGTTTAGTTCCGTCTGTACTGTGGCTGAGATGTCCAGTACCTCTGTATGAAAGGACCATAATGAGACATAATTAAATGCATGCACATAATTGCACTATTTTCTTTTTAATGTTGAATAGAGGCAACCTCATACCTTGAATAGGTTGATTACCAAACAACATGAGCATAACAGCCTACTGGACCTCTGTCCTACGCATGCAGTTTGGTTGTGTTTAGGCACTAAAACCACTTAAGTTCGGATAATGGTATGATTTTTAATAACTATGTCACTTATGTGACTTAAGTTACGTTATGTACATGACGTAACTTAACTGCACCTGTTAAAAGTCACTTACATGCCAGACTACGAATGACTGATGCATGATGAAGCCAATGAGATTTTTTTATGCTTTATATTTTTATGATGTTTTTAAGCTTTAAGATTGGAAATTATGCAAGTGTATCTTTTCTCCTTGAATAGGGTGTTTTTCCACCTAAGCACTTGTTTTTGACTATTATATATGCACAAGGTTATTGTAAGTAAGGAAATAAAGAACTACTGTATAATGAGTTTAATGATCCTGTTACCCTCAGGCAGGGGGATTTTTGAGTTTACAAAATGATTTTTTTTTGCCAAGTGCCTGAATATTTCCTTAGCAAATGTAGTGTTAAGTGTCCATTTTCAGTAATATTGTTATTAAATTTGTAAGACTACATGATGTGGATCACTTCTGTTCTCCAGCTAATAGGGGCAGTTACAAAAAATGGAGTGCGTTCAAACCCCTTTAGATGAATGACAGAAAAACTTACAGAGCTTTTGACTGTTAGATATAGATATTCAGAGTTTAACTTTCCAAAAGAGCCCAAAATCATGCCTGTGGGACAGGTGTTGTAGGAAAATGTAATAAAAATCTTCAGGAAGACGTTACCGCTGACTTTCTCACTGGACATGAACAGCAGGCTCCTGGTTGAAAGTCCTGTGTTTGTTTGACCCCGACCGTCTGTCCATGACCTCATCTTTATGTGGGCTTTTTCGCTTTGCTTACTACTATGCCTGATGTCCTCCTTTGCTGCCATACTAATTATTACCACTAGAGGTCACCGCCTAACAAGAAATGTAAGTAAGGGTTGCAATAAGCTGCTTTCACAGTTGACCTGATGGTCAATTTTCTGATGCTGATGGTCTGAAAACAGCCTACATCTCATGTCATGTGTGATTACTTAAAGGTAGTATTTGTGAGAAAAAATTGTTTTTTTGAGTCTGGAATAAGACAAAAAAATAATTTCTTAGAAAAAGGATCTTTAAACTACAAACTTGTTTGTCAGAGAAACAGGTCAAATAAAGATGTCAGAATCTGAATCCGGCCATGGAAAACTGAGCCATGAGGGAGCTGATTTTCCGTAAGAAATAAAGAAATAAGAAACCGGGGAATTAAAATAAGATCAATTCACTAAAATGTTTCTAAACAGGATGCCAGGCAGGTTAGATCAGAGAGGATAAAAAGGAAATTCAATCCCTTCGGTGAGGAGCTTTCTGGAAGGAAGACGTGGTCAGGGTCACACCTGTCTGCAGGACAAAAGCAGGATCTGAGCTGCCCTCGAGAATTAGCTCGAGACTGTGGGACAGAAAGAGAACCAGTTGGAGGAGCAGCTCATGGAAAAGGCCAACGCGATCTGCAGCTTCAGGCATGAAATAAGGCGAGACATATTAACATACAGTAAGAAAACTTGGACCCCGAGGTGTGAGACGAAGAATGAGCTAAATTACAAAGAGTTTGAGCTGGGAGAGTATTTGAGTTTGAATAAAATATTAGAGTGGATGAAGAAGCCCAGCACAGCAGAGGAGAAGCACAAACTAGTGTTTATTTAACCCATCCAACTTCAAGCACACTGCTTTAGTGCTCATTGATCACCACAGGACGAAGGTTCACAGCCTCACAGCCAGCTGGGTTCTTTCTGTGTAGAGTTCACATGTTCTTCCAGCGTTCCCGATGGGATTCCTCCTACCGTCCAACAACATGAAGGTCAAGCTGCAAATTCTAACTTGCCCCCAGTTTTGCAGCTTGGTAAATAGTTCACTGAATTTTAAATAAAGAACTGTCTTGATATATTACTGTGGATACTGGACAAATAAATTGAATTGTATAAATATGGCTGTGTAAAATGATACTGCAGACATGGCTGCAGTTTTTGTATTTCTCTTCTTGATGGTAGAAACAGACCATAGTGTATAGTAAAACTTCTGAGAGGCCATCAGGTCAGACAGTTTCTACCCATCGCCAGAATAAATGTTGGCAATGTAAGTTTCTGCAAACCACGGATATGTTGAGCCTTTACTTTATGTTGCACCTTTACATTGCTTTAGGTCCAGTTTTTTATTTAATCTTATGACAACGCTGTGGCAATGCTCTGGCTAGGTTTAGGCACAAAAACCAAACAGTTAGTGTTTGAAAAAGATCATGTTTTAGCTAAAAATGCATTTTTTTTTGTCGCTGCAAACATGGCTGAGGTCTCCATAAAAATATCCAGTGGTGTCATGCTTACAAATGTTAAAAACGCTGTCTCGAACTGTGGTCACTGGCTTGGCCGCGGAGTCACCTGTGCTTGACAATTATTGACACAAATGTCACACTATAATGTTACATTATAAATTGTATTAATACAGTGATGGATTATGAACTACTGTCCTCCTGGGCACAGATGCATAAGGACGCCCCCTACCTTATTTGTACGAACGTGGGTGCAAACGGGGGAAGGGGGTCTGGGGGTCCTCCCCCAGAAAATTCTGAATTTGGTAGATGTGATTTCCTGTATTCTGGTGCATTTTTGGGATGGCCAGCTGGAGAAGGGCAATACCTAAATTCGTTCAGATTCATAGCCTTTTGCTTTTTAACTTATTGAGGTAGTTACTTCACGCAACAACTTGGGCTTCAGGGCCCCTTGACCTCTTGGGCCCAGTAGGCTCATTCAGTAATCCATCCTTACCCACATGCCACAAATGTTTTGGGGCTCCTGGCCCCTTTAGACCTCTGGCCCCCTGGGCTTGGTAGACCCCTGTATTAATATAGTTGTTATTTACACCAAATCAGTCACCTTTTAACCTTAGAGGGTACTAAAATCACAAATGTATTTTAAACTTTCATATTCAAAGTGAAGCACTAAGTGTGGTTTACTGAACTTGAATTGAAAAATAACAAAATACAACAGCAGAGATTGCATTTGTTGTAAACAAGTGTGGCCAGGTCATAAATGAGGGGACAGTAGAATAATTATTGTGGGTCTCTTATTCCCCGACTGCAAGTTATAAAAGAAACAGCATTAACACTGCACTTTTGAGGATTTGAGGTAATCAGTATCAAACAAACAAAATATTTTTCCTCACTGTACGTCACACTGACGGTAAACCTCATTTAGCTTATGAACTTCAAACACTTATCTCTGTGTCCTAGACATTTGCTCTATTTAAAAGTGACTCTAGACTTGACTAGACAATAGTAGTGGCTCTTTCTGAATAAATAAAATAAAAAACAGAAAATCATCAAACTAATCATCATCTTATTTGCCGATACTCGTAACCACTCTTGTGCTTTATCAATTTTAATAGGGATATTTTTCACACGCAACATCAAAATACAAACCTCAGCAGTCCGTCTTTTACTCCCGTGATCTTGCGCAACCTACCGCTGCGCCGCTCTTAAAGTGACAATGTCACCTAAACAAAAAGAAACTGCTAACACAGTAATAATTCCCTACAGAATAATAAAACACTGTCTTAACAGTCTGAAAACAGTCTTGGTCTCTTGTTAAAAAAAAAAAAAAAAAGATTTTTTTTTTCTTGATAGCAGCCGCTTAGTTTGCTTATGCCTCTGGCTGGCTCTGAGGGTGGCCCTGTACGCTCACTATGCAAGTCGGGTATCAATGTTTACAGTTTTGAAGAGAGGGTGAGATGGAGCAATCCTTTTAGTCATGAAAGGGTAAAAAAAAAAGCAACAGCAATCAGATAAACTTGTGCTCTCTCCTTGTTGTGTAATTAAAAAGCCCTCTGAACACGGTTAAATAACAAAGACACGCAAAGGGCTGAAGTACAAGTAGATAATATTGTAATTATAGTATAAGAGACAAACAAACCTCATGAGAAGTCAAAAGGAGATGGAATAAGAACTCACCGTTTATAATCAAGCAGAAAAATACCTGATTGGCCTTCTACTCCTTAGTAACAGTTAAATTTAACATCAGCAGGAAAACACATGGACCCACATGTTCCTCTTGAGCCTGAAAGAGAACAAATGTCTTTATACTGTACATATCCAAACATATGCTTCATCAGCTCCTCTCCCCTCCACTTCCTCCTCAAGTTTAATTTCAGCAAATGCCATCTATCACTATCAGTTATCACGATGCCAGCGCATGTCATAGCGCAGTTTATAAATTAGCCTGGAAAGAGTTAAAAGTGCAGAAACTTAATTCATTCAGAACTGGAGAAAACTTTTTTTTTCCTCCTAAACATTAACAGCTAACTTCAAGTTTCGATGTTGGCCGATTTGAATCTAGAGTACTGCATATAAGTGGGTTACTTTCTGAGCCGTGGGGTACTTTGCAAGGTAATCAAACAAAATGAAAACTGATGTCGGATGTCATTTATTTCGCGAAATTATTTATTCAAAATTCGCAATAAAAAAAACCCCAAACAAAACAAAAACAAAAAAAAATCATCCACGTTCAAGCCTTCAGATCCGTCATTGAGGAAGAAAAATGTGGTCCTAAACGGTTTCTTCTCTCCTCTCTTCTGCTCTTCACACCCACCGCCTCACATTTTTCAAAATCGTATCATACTGTGGGTGGAGAGATGCTCAAAATGGATGTTAGATAACTGCTTAGCAGGCATCTGCTGCAGGATTTTTTTTACAGTAAGAATGTGATGGTCTAAAATGTAACACCTCCAGCTGGGAAACACACTGACCTTTGTATTACAGATGTTGGCTGATGACATGAGCAGCACTGTTGTGATGAAGCTGTATTGGCTCATCATTCTGCAAATGAGCTTACAGTGCACACATGATTACATCCATCCACATGTGTCATGCCTCCACGTCCCACCTCAGACACCCTCACTGATCCAGACGCACATCCCCGACCCCAGCTATCCATCACACCCCATGAGTTCCACCACACATGCGCACATACACCCACACACACCCCTTGGCCGGGTACCAGTAGCCCACAGGTCACAGATGTCTGTATGTGGGGGGATGACTGTAATGAATATTGAGTAACTGAAGTGATATCTTTGCCGTTCTGCCTCATATTGCCACCCACTCTTACCCTCCAGCCACCGGGGTCTCAAAGCCAACCCCATCCTTTTTCCTCCAGATGGCAACCTTTGGTCCCTCTGGCACACCAGCGTCATCAAGCAGGAAGGATCTCCCAATTATGAGCTTCTTACCATTGTGAAAATAGCTTTTGCTGTTGGACTGAAAACATCAGAGTTTTCTGTCACTTTGGCAGAAGTTGTGGTTCCTGTTGCCATGAAATATAAAGACTGATAAATCTGAAATCAATGTCACATTGATCTACTGTCTGAAATTACATCCATTTGACTGGTAATTATGATAATCTGTGATAATGTGTGAATTTTGTCATCTGTTACGATCTTACATGTGCGTACATGTGGTGGCATATTCATGAGGTCTTGAATTATTCGTAGCTCGTCCAATTCACTGGATGTAGACTCTTGATAAACGCCATAGGCCGCCTATTTCAGGCAAAATGGCAGGTTACTCTAACACAACCCTGGTCGCTTACATATGAACCTAAACGAGCTAGCACCTCTTCTTTTAGCCATTTTAATGGCAGGCTCGGCCTCCCCACATGCAAGGTAGAGCGAGGGCGGATCGTCCACTAGTTTATTGATTGTGTCAGGCGGTTAAAAACACCAAAAAAATTAAAAACACAAAAATGGGTCGCCAGACACACTTGGACCCTCCCAAGTATAGTATATGTGTGGGAAACACTGTTATACATTTAATTAATACACGTATGAAGAGACAGCCTAGGAGGTTTAGGATGCCCTGTGGGCAACTCATATGCTCACTGCGGGTGACCAGACGCCCACGGGCACCGTGTTGGTGACCTCTGGTGTAAAGAAAAACAAGGAAGCCAGATGGTTTTTCCCTCTAGAGAAGAATAATAATGGGTGCAGCCACACCTCTCTGCAGTGATGGAGCAGCGCTGTGGTGATCTGGTCTGGCTCGAGGGCGGATATTTCATTTCACCGTTGGGTGGAGGGATATAATGAAAAATTTCTCAAGAGCAGTTCTTGTCGGGGCCATCAAAGGTGCAGCCAAAAGTAACTGTTGTATTTAATGTATACAGAAAAATTGCTGATGACCACATTGAAAGGGTTGGAATATTGTTGCCGTGTTGTTGCACAAGATTCAACCATGAAGTAATGGACCAAACAAATGTAGTCTTTAAACTGTAAATGTGTTTTGTTGTGCTGAGTTTTACATGTTTATAAAATGTCAGATGAATCTTTTCTTTTAAGTGAACTTTTTCATAGTTGCGACTCCCCTGGATCATCCACCACCACCAACCATTGGATCTGGATCGTGCGCTGGAGGTAGAGCCCTGTTCATTCATATGAAAGTTGCTAAGTGGCGCATAAAGCCAGAAGAGATCATCTTCCTAGGTATGAAACTAACCAGATCTCACAAGTTGTGTGGCCCATAGAGCGCGTGTACCAGAGACTTCCAGTGACTGAGCCGGCTAACATCCGTTTTAGCGCCCGGCTAACCTGAATGATAATAAAATGATTAAATCCTCTTCTACACTTTCCAAATGTTGGACTGAATGGCTCAAATTCTGATGGTGAAACAAGTCATTTCCCATCGGTTTTGTTTCGCAAAATTGTACAGCCGCTTCTATCAAAATGTAAGCTTATGAGAAAATGTATTTTTGGGCCCCAGTGCATCAGGTGATGTTGTAATTAAATGGTTTGGCCACTACGAAACTTGGCTTCAAAGCCTGGCACTCTCCCTGGGGGCTTGCCACCAACACAGTCCCAGAGACAGTTCCACTGTCAGACACTCTTACTGAGAGCTAAAGTGTGTAGAGCTGCAGGTTGGTGTACTGGACCAAACCACTCAATAAATAAACTCTACAGAGGCTATTTCAGTCCACGAACCTTTTCACTGGTCACCAAAAACATTGTCCTCAATCAGCCCAAACCTCTATCCAAACATCTGCAGTCACTGATCGCAACTCCTGTTTCAACTTTGATGATTATGTTCTGCAATAACCTCAGTCATCTGCTTTAAATAATGCCAATATCACTTTGAAAAATACAGGGCAGAAAGAATGATTAAAATCCTGGAAGCTACAGAAGTTTGACTTGGTTACGCAACACAAGGTTGCTGGTTTCTGGTGCTGTTTTTATGCAGAAATCCTTTGGGTCTGTACAAGGCTTTTCCACTCCCGTCGGACTGCAATTAGGCTGGTTGGAGTGATGTGGTGCCAGAGGCCTTAGTATGAGCTACTTCACTCAGGTCCTCAGAGAAATAACAGAGCTTACCTCTCTCTAACTCTTTCTGTCTCACTCAACACGCTGTCAGCCCCTCTCTTTGACTTTCACTTTCTTTCCCTCTTTTTCTGTCATTTTCATCTCGTTCTCCCTCTCTCTGTTTCTTACTCTGGTCTCTCCATCCCTCTCTTCTCTCTTCTGTTCTCCCTCTGTCTCTCTCTCTGGTTCCCTCCTTTTTGTTTATGCTGTTTTCCGAGCTAACTGATTTGAATAAACTGCCAGGGTTGAAATGAATTATTGATTATGGTGCAGACTTTTAGATTATGGGAAAAGTCCTGTTAATCACTCCTTGCAGTAGGTTACAGTTATCTTTTAATTAGCAAAGGAAACCGCACCAAATCATTAATCCTCCGTTTCCTGTCATGACTGCTTCAGCAAAATACCAAATTCAATTAACTCCTCACACCTAAATCTCATCCATGCTTCCTTGCTTGTTTGAAAAGATCTTTGACCCGTATCTTTGTCCTTCACACATAACACGTCAATATTTATCGAATACGAGTTTGTCTTTTCTTGTCATTTTCCTGTTCTGCTCTTGAAGAGATGTCAAGCCAATCACACCTCCGTCATACTAATGTTGACCCCAGAGGGAGTTATTTGTCTTTTATAAACACAGCTTTTCTTTCACATAAAGGGAGTTTGAATTGCCGGTGAATCAGGTGAGGAACAGCCAAGTCCCGACACAATGCTGTCGTCTTTATTAAGCCTCGTCTCTGCAAAAATCCCTCCCTGGGCTGGCATATATTACCTGTATTGTCAAATATGGCCTCATGTTCCTGTGAAGTACATTAGATTCTTTCAGCTCTTCTCTCTTCAGAGACTGAACACGCTGGTTATCATTTTATTCCAGGACACCAGCATTACAAAGGCCTGAGTATCTCTCCTCAGACAGTATGCAGGAGAAAATAGAGTTGTTGGGACTCAAAGTCATTCCAGAGCACAGCCTAACAAACATCCTTTACATTTTAATCTGACCAGGTTTACTCATTTTGCACCGGGCGGTTTTGTTGCTTTGCTCCAGTGTCTTCAATTTATTCAAACACTACAGCTTAATTTCCCATTGCCATTGATTTCTAGCCCTGCCACAAGTCAGGGTAAAGAGCCTATCGATTCACGCTCCCTCTTCCTTTCTTCATCCTCCTCTCTGACCAGCTGATGCAAACTCGCGGCGCTTTAGAGGGTGGGAGAAAGAGATGAAGGGAGATATGACAGGATGTAACGAGGAGGGGGAGCAGCGAGAATGGTGGGAAATGAGTATGATTAGGTGGGAAATATGGTTGTGGAAGAGAGAGGAAGTTTGCGAAGGCGTGGGAAAACAGGAGGGCTGTGAGCAGAGAGAGATGTGAAGACGTGATTGCGTATGTTTGTTCGGCCCGTTATATCTGTGCAGGTCTGTATTTGATGGGAAGAATAGTCACAATTCTGCTTCTGTGACAGATCTTCATTAAATTGTCTGTCAGGCTTACAGCTACTGTGGAGCAGTTGATGCAGATCTTTTTTTGCTGAGCTTGTTGCAAAATTTAACAACATTTTGTGCTATTTTCCTACTTCATATGGAGCAGAACATCGACTGTACAAAGTATTGATGGAGCTTGTGGGTCTGAAAAGTGAAGCCAATGCAGAAGTGCTTGAAACCTGCATTCTTTCTAATGTCCAGCAGGGGGGCAATCCGAATGACTGTATGGTCTCAATCGCTAATTTCAAGTCTTCTTCAATACAGCATGAGTTCATTTAGTAAATGATGGTCCCATTTAGAATAAAATAAACGATAAAGCTGGATATGCTTTGGGGTGTGGCTACCTTGTGATTGACAAGCAGGGACCATGACGGATCCTCTGGTTCTCCAATCAGGATATCCTCCCTGGTACCATCCTCTCATCCAAATATGGTCACTTCTGGCTCCAAGAAAACATGATGGTGACAGCCATTATCCAAGCTTGAGGCTCCACAATGGTTGTTCAAAAAACCAATGGGTAATGTCATGGTGGGCTTACCTGGAGGAGTGCCAAGAACATGAAATATAAGAGATTTGAACGTATTCATACAGGATGTGCACATTTCATAGTCAAAGGCCTGTTACAGTTTATACATCATTATTCAGTCACTGACTAGAGTTTTACTCGCTGCAGTAATAACCGAGCCCAGCCCAAACTAGACAGGCTTTCTATATTTTGCATCAGTTAATATCAGTTACTTTCACACTTCCTTTAATTTTTCATCTTTACATTGTATTTTCACTAAAGAAACTTGAAAATACATTGTCAATTTAGCCAATTTTCTGCTATATTTTCATGAAGGGAACATGAAAGCACCATGTCAATTGTTGTCACCTAATCTGACCTATAATTTCAAAATGTTTTGTCTGAACCCAGCCTGTCCTGTCGGGTCCTGGTGCACCCTGATGGGTTCTGGTCAGGTGTCCATGATGTAATACATGGATATCTTCAAGGTCAATCTTTTGTTTCAACGTTACAAAGAGCACATACAAATCCATCAGGCTCAAGTGGATTTAAAGAGATTTTCTGCTTGTTTCGTCTATATTCACTAAACTGTGATGAAGTCGTTGTTCCTTTAATTGGATGTGGATGTAACATAAATGTGCAGTCGTATAAACTTTTCCGTCATGGTTTAGACCGAAAGAAAGATATATTAGACAAAGGAGAGGCTCACTTCTTTTTGATATTTTGAACTGAAAACTATTGACTGGCTGGGACTGGCTGCGGGCACAACAGCAAACAAACACAACGCTCTGACCGAATATTGGAAAGCCTATTTTTGGATGAATACCGACGGTAAGTGTGCTAAGTCTGTGTGTCCATGTGTGTATGTGTGTTTGACTAAAAGTGACTCACACCCTTTACAGTCAAGTACAGGTACTCAGCCATTAATGGGAAACTTATCTCTCCCAAACACACACTGACCTTCACTGACCTTCAGCACCAGCTAATTGGCGTAGGCAGGCTTTTGCTTTTACAAGACTGAACTCAAGCATGTGTGTGTGTGCCGGCTTTCAAGCTGAGGAGCTGAGAAAACACCTGCACCTGCATCCTATGCCAATTACCTCACTTAACCCCCTCCTGACCCCGTCCCCGCCTCCTCTGTGCAGGAGCGCCACTTACTGTGAAGCCCCCCTCCTCCTCCGTTTTCTCTTTCATCCTCAGTCTGTCACCTGTGTCAGAAATAGCCCACCCCCCACCTCCAGTCTGTCTTCATTCAGGCAGTTTTTTTGTGTGTGTGTTAGGAATGCTTGTGAGTTTGAGTGTTTTTGAGCGTGTGTAGGCATATTTGTGTTTAAGTTAACATCCCAGTCACCAGAGTAAAATGTTGACATTGACCGTTTCTGTATTTTTGATTTTTACGTTGATCATACATACACTTCTACATTATGTGTCATATTACCTTCAGATTACATGTATGATGACATTCCCATCAGGGGGAGGAGGGGATGTCGATATCCTGACAGGTAGTGAGACAAGCTCTGTCACCAGAATGAACTGTTGACGTTCCTGCAAACCACTGACACGTTAACATTCGTACGTGTCAGTGGCTAAGTTCAATATTGACATTCCAACAATAAGTGTCATATCATGTCCACGTGACGTTTATGACCAGGCTTTCATATCAGGAGGAGGAGGGAATGGTGGTGGACTGAAGTGTGAAGACCTCACAGTTCAGGGCTGCGCCTCAATATTTGTAAATGAGACTATTAATTAATGATTTTGACAAGGGAGAACAGCATTTCAACATTTGTTTATATATTTAAAGAGACCTTGTGACATCTCCAGCCATGTTTGTACCGACCAAAGCAGGTACTTTCTGCCAAAACATGATCTTTTCCTCACCCCTTAACAAGAGGTTTTTGTGGCTGAACTTGACCAGACCTCAAAGGTGTCATTTGTAAGAAATATTTTCACATCTTATTCTATGAATTGAGGGTTTATTTCAATCAAAACTAGAGGTGGAAAGACAGTCCAACACTGTTTTGGTTTTAATTTGTTAAGGTCAAGTGTGAATAAAGTGTGATTTACGATAAGCTAACGAGGCGCTTAAGCACGTCTTCGTTTGGTAAAAGAGAGAAACGTGAATTCAGATGGTGTACTGTTTGTTTAGTACAGAAAATAGCTTTCTTGAAATGTATTTATTTTTTATTTATTTTTTTAAATTTATTTTGTTAACTTGTCAGAAAAGTAGTGAACTCAGCGCTTTTACATCTCCCAGCTGAAACGAGGAGGAGGGGTTGTCGGACAATAGCCTCTTGCCGTACAAAGTGGAATTAGCAGAGAGGACGGGCCAGGGCTAACGGGTTAGCATGCTAACTTCCGTAGACATCTCTCCAACACAGTACAGTACACTGATGATAACGTTAGTTAATTTTTATTAGACATATTTATTATAAACTAAAATTCCAGCAATATCTTATGAATTGCTCCTTTAAAGGTGCCATTGTCATAAAATTGGAGAATAAAGTTGAAACATAAAGCTTCACACTGTCATTTACACCTAGTCAACATTTATTCTGGTGATTGGGTTGAAATAAAGGTCAGAAACGATCACAAACTGAAGGCATGAACAAACTCGAAATCCCATAAAACAGGAACTGAATGTAAAAGTTCTCAGATGCACCTAGGAGAACCCTTTTTGCATTTCCACCTTGTTAAAAGTTCAAATATTCATGTGTATGCATCTGCCATCCCTCATAGGCCACTATTTATGGGAGCCAATGGCTGGGGATCGTCTCCAGTGTTCTGCTTGAGGAAAATTGAGTCATTTTAAAGCAGATCAAACAATGGAGTACTCCGCCTGAAGCGCTAGAAAATGTAGGCTTTATACAGCCAGCAGTGGAACAAAACGCTGACCCTATGCAAACACAAACTGCTGTCATCAAAAAATAGAACGAGTGCTGTAAAAAAAAAGGCTCTGTTTGAGGCTGGAAGATGGACTGGTTGGGAACACAGTGTGAGGAAAACAGCGTCATGTTCTTCTCTGAGGCCTGTTTCCAGCGGCGCGAAAGAAATGTAGGACGAGTGGGTTGTAAAGATTTTTTCAAAGAGGCTACAACAAATCTTGTATTGTTGTAGCCTATAACTGTCTATACAAAAAAATAAGTTTATTTCTTTCCCCTCAGGGTGTCTCACTGTTCATGTGTCTGTGTGTTGTAAGTAGGGCGCAGAGGTCTGTCGCTACTGTAAATCTTGAAATGCCCAATTCGCCCCCCTCAGCTCCTCCTTGTCAGTCGTGTTTCAATATGTTGTTGTAACCCCGTCACACTCAGAAGGCACGAATCACTTCAGTGGAATGGCTGCGTGTTAATTAATGGCTTTAATTGTTTTCTCCTCAGAAACAGGAAACGATCAAAGTCGATGCCGCCGAGCTCTCGCCGCATTGTGTGCCTCCCTAATGGGAGAGAGAAAACAGTGCACGTCGCTTCCTCGCTCTGTGAATTATTCAGTCCCACCTCAGGCCATTGTCTATTGATGTTCGTACAGACTTCCCCAATGCACAACTGACAATCCTGACACTCGCCACATCCAACGGCCCTCAATCATCACTATTTTATCGTGTGGATGTGTCTGTTTTAATATTCACACCAGTGAGAGCAGACCAAAGCGGGGTGTACAGTGATATAATTTGATATTCTCCCCCAGATGTTGTAAAACATTGCGGGGTGATTAGCATACTCCGCATGGAACTAAACGCAAGAATCACTTTATGAGCTAATACATCAGCGCTTCCATATTACAGCACAATAAAAGATACGGCTACTGGCTAAACATATGTCCCATTTACATATGCAAAAATGTGATTGGGAGAAAATCTTAAACATTTTAATGATGGAACTTACCGGGCTCATTCTAATTGCCCAAAAGCACTGAGCGCACTCTCCTGCTATTCAGCCTCAAGTATCCTTTTATTTGATTTCTACAGGCATCGCCAGATCATTTTCTGACGTTCAAATGGTCAAGCTCAGTCATTAGTATTCTCTCCAGACCACCCACTGTGATTGGTTTCTTTTACACCGCCTGTTCAAAGCATTTGCTTAATGTTCACCAAAAGGCCAATGTGTCTGTGCTATTTAGTACAAATGTAACATTTGGTCTGGCACCTCTTTCTCTTCCTCCTTCCCAGCCTGCTGAACCGCTCAGCCCACGAGCTGTATAATGTAGAGCCGAGCACACAGTGGAATTTCAGATGGAAAGCGCAGACTGAAGCTAGATATGTGGGTAGGTGAGTTAGTCATACTGTTAGCATCTTTATTACCTAACTGGCCTGTGCCTCGCTGAAGGTGAGCAGCTGTGTTTCAGGATGTCTCTCTGCAGGTGCAAAGCCCACACACACTAAGGACAGGAAATTAGAGCTTCACCTGGGCCAGCACTCACCTGTGCTCCATCCTGACTCAGCCCCTGCTGCCCTGTGGGAGAGAAACCCTCCACAACAGTTCACACATAAGCGCCTCCCCTCTGCTTTCCCTCATTTTTTCCAGTTGTTCACCATATTAGCTCATCTCTCTCTCCTCCTGCTGATGCTTTTCTTAGCATCCTCACTTCGCCATCTTTTAACCAACTTCTGCAGGTCTCAACAGGCCTCCTTTGTTGGAGTCAGCACTTATCATGTTGGCACAGAGGGTCACTCTCACAAACACAGCGCACACAGCCTTCGGGTATTTCTGGATTTGATGTATAGATAACCTTGGAGCCGTGTGAGCCGTGTGGAGTCCATGCCTCTCGGCATGAAAGCAGAAGAATGCCAACTCCTGTATTCTGCTTCACATTCGGTCCCGTCAATCCTGCAAAGCAGAAGCAAGATAAAGTTCCAAAACCAAAATAAAAACTGTAGAACATTTGCCACTTTTTGCTGTAAATGCAGTATATGTATAGTCTTTATTATCATCCCCACGCAGGACCGTGGCTTATGCATTTTCTTTTCCTGAATTTTTTCAGCCTGTTTTATTGGATGGTTCCAGTATTTTCTAGAAAATATTAATATTAAATGTGTCTACTGTTGGACCAATCAATTTACCAAGTAATTAACAAACAAATAAAGGAAGGAGACTCTTGGCTCTGGCTCCATCATCTATGGAGGACTGAAACTGCTGAAATCATTCACAAATACATTTAAAAAATAATCAAAAAACTATGTGGCTTAGTAAATAAGTTAATATGTAATTGAATGCACCAAAAATAACACATTCATTGATTTATAAAATGACATTTATTAATATTTCTGCTTTAATGTACCTCTGTATTTTTATTTATGATTTATTTATTTCTTAAATGTATTTATTTATTTACACACTTCTATCTATATAATTGTTTCTATCCGTGATCCCCTATTTATTTCCACACACTTATTTATTTCTGCATTTTCTTTTTACATTTCTTTATGCATTTTTGTGTCATTATGCAAATGATGGGGCTATTCCAGTTTAGGTCTTCAGCTCTATCAGACATTGAACCCACAAAAAAGTCAAATTATGTAAAAAACAAACAAACAAACAAGAAAAACAAAAACAAACAAAGAACAACAACAAAAACAAAATTCAACTTTATCCTTGGCCTTAATCTGAGGAGATGAACACATTTTGCAGTATCAGCTGAGACATGATTTTACTCTGGAGATGATACAGAACCCCTTTCAACTACCGTCATTTAGCACATTGAGAACGATAGAGGTATTATTTAATCTTCCTTGGAGAAGTTATTTAAATCAAAAGATAATATACAACATGGTTGGTATTTCCAAAGCCAAAACTTCAACTGCCAAGTTTTAGTAATCAGCGGTGTATGAATGTAACTTCTGCTACTTCATCCTTCTACTCCACTACAGTTCAGAGGTAAATATTGTACTTCTTACTCCACAAATTTAGTTACTAGTTACTTTGCAGACTTAGTTTGATAATATAGAATATAATCCACAGAGAAATTATGATGTAATACTATAGGTTAAGATAAAACATTATTGATCCCTGAAGGGATATTCACAAGAACCAGCAGATAAATTATATAAAGTCGTTAAACGTGCTTTACCATCTTCAAGTGAACACATTAGAATAGAATAGAATAGAATAGAATAGAATAGAATAGAATAGAAAAAAAGCTGAAGGTGTCATTTGTCTAGTATGACCAGAATTCAAAGGTAGCTCCAAAACTATAGTGTACAGACTATCACCGGAGACAACTGCTGCTCGGTGCTAGCTGTTCTCATAGCTATAGCTAGTAAGCTAATTGGCTCATGGCTCAGCTAGCTACAGAGACAGTTGCAGTAGGGCTTGCCTCGACCAAAACCTCAGAAACCACTGGTATTCACTGCGTGACACCAGCCTGGGACTGAACACAGACTCCGAGACCAACCGAGGTCAGCTATAAGACAGGGGATATAGTACAGAGGTGATTTACAGCGGCTCTGACCACAACTACAACAGTGAATTGAGCACTTATTTCAACTACTGTAAACCAGAGGTGATGTGAAAACACAAACCAGGAATGTGTTGGTGAGTTGTATGTCATTGTTGTGTTTACAGCATGTTTCCACTGCCCCCAAGTGGCAATAAAAAAATTAAGTAATTGCATGTTTATTTAATTTTTAAGCATGAATAGTTCAAGGGCACAATTATTATTTCAAGGGAACAAATGAAGTAATTAGAAATGAATTATTTAATCAGTTGACTAATTTGTGCATGCAAATGATTCATTAGAGGCTGCAAAAATTAGTACACAAGGAATAATAAAAACATTGACTCTTCAAATCAGACGTGCTCCAGAATATAACAGAAAAATTACTTAAGGAAAATGCAATTCTACACCCTTAAATCGACTTTGACATTGAAAAACTTAGTACGACTGGTATAATTGGATGAGAAAAGTTGCTCTGGAAAGAAAAAATGTTACCACACACAGCTGGCAAATCAGTGTCATGCTCTGATAATACATGTAAGTCGGTGCTTGTTTTATAACCACGTCAAGCATTTGAGTTGCACCGTATCTAGAACAAACTATCACTTCATTATTTGCCAACAGTAGGCATATAAAGTCAGGCATATAAATGCTGATTACAGATCTGTATCACCAGGGGGGTCATGCTAACGGACTTGGAGTAAGTTTTATGATTCTAATTACAGCCTTGTAGCTCCAGGAGGGTAATGTTCCCTAGCGTCGGGAAGCAACAGCAGATGTGTGGTGTTTCTGCTGTCGTATCTCATGTCTTATACGGCGATCTGCCTGATAGATGTGATTTATCTGTAGCATGGGGGAAAGAACACTTCTCCCCTCTGACATTCACACCCACCACACTCGTACAAAACATGCACAGCGCCACGTACACGCTCTGCCGTCTGTTCACAATTCCCAGCTCTGACATTTTGTTTCCGCTGTTTCGCATTTTCTGAACTCTGTGGAGATAATTCTCGCTCTCTTTCCCTCCATCCCAGCAGGGACACCACAAGGTGACAGCATCCATCACCCATCAACCATCACATATCATCTGCTGACTGCTGTCTCAGAACAAGGAGTCTTAAATAAAAGTCACATTCATTTCCAGGAATTGGATTTGAATCTGTGTTTGTGTGTGTGTGTGTGTGTGTGTGTGTGTGTGTGTGTGTGTGTGTGTGTGTGTGTGTGTGTGTGTGTGTGCATATCACCAATCAGTGTGTGTTTTATCACCCAGACACTCTGGAAGCATATGCGCAACACTCTCTCATAAGCATGCACACGCGCACACGCACACACACACACACACACACACACACACACACACACACACACACACACACACACACACACACACACACTTGCAAACCCTCCTGTCCTTGTCACATAGCTGTCAATTGTGTCATTGCTTGACCTCCATGTCTGCCTGCATACGTTGCTCTTTTGCCTCATTAGCATGATCAATACAGTCTCATAATGGCTTTCTGCATTAGAGGATGAGTCAAAGTGTGTAGTTGAGTGTGTAGTCCGAGTACACAAAGCAGCAACAGGAGAAGAGTGCAGTACTGTACATTTTAAAATGCTTCCAGCATCGCACAAAACACTCGACAAATTAATATAATCACATCATCATATTATAATAATAATTATATCATGTTTGCATGACAATTAGTACGATTATTCCTTTAAAATACCACAAAGCCACAGCGTTTCAGTGTTACTGACAATGAGGGATGAAGGACAACAGGACTGTCCAAATGCCTTTGGCCAGGGGGGTTTGCTTCTTCTGAGAGAATTATTGTGTTTTGTCTGTCTGAGGCGAGCTGCCCAGTTGAAACAACAACCACCCCCTGACAGGCAGAATGTAGTGGAGAGAGACAAATTCTTACTTCAGTCAGAAGAAGATAAACAACTGGACTCTGCATTCAAAAACTCTGTGTGGAGAGGAGAGGAGAGGAGAGGAGAGGAGAGGAGAGGAGAGGAGAGGAAAAGAGAGGAGAAGAGAGGAGAGAAGAGGAGAGGAGAGGAGAGGAGAGGAGAGGAGAGGAGAGGAGAGGAGTAAAGAGGAGAGGAGAGGAGAGGAGAGGAGAGGAGAATAAGCACTCATTACAAACATGGAGTGAAGCAGAAGACGGAGAGCAGAGACACATAAAGGCTTAATTAGCCCCTTCAGATGCAGAGGAGAACTGTCACTAACCTTTTGGAGCACAGAGAGACACACAATCAGGAAGTGTACAATAGAAAGACTGATGTATAGAAGCATCACTCTGTATATCCACAAAGCAACCCACAAAGAAGGCATCAAGGATGTGAATTGTCAGACTATTCACAGTCAACACAAGAAAAAAAAGCACGTCAGCTGGAGTTAATTTTGAGCATGCACTGATCTTGGGGAATGAACGGGTCAGTTCATCTAAAATAAACAAAAAACATAAAGGACATTTTCTTTCTTCTATATGTTTTTTTTTTTTTTATGTTGTAATCAACAAGTTTTTTGTTTTAACCAGGGATGGAAGTAATTAATTACTGCTACTCAAATTACTGTAATTAAAGTGATAGTTCAGGTCTTTTGGGTGGTATGAGGTTCTGATCCCTGTTACCTGCAGTAGATGACTTCTGTAAACTTCTGTAAATGTAAAACACAGAAAATGTTCAAAATATGGTGTACACTTAAACAGATACAGTATTATGTATTTTTTTTAGGTGGGCCTTCTTTTAAGATGACTAAAATACATCATGCTTCTCAGTCCCGTTGAGCAGTACAACACTCTGCTTCCCTCTTGGTGCTATGCGCTGCTTCTCCACACAGGGTGAGAGCTGACGGTCATCTACTGCAGTAACACACTGACTATGGACAGGAACCTCATAAAACCCCACATCAAAAGACCTGAACTATCACTTTGAATCATTTTTTGGGGTACTTGTAAGTATTTTTTCAAGTCTGTAATTTTACTTGTACCTAAGTATGCATCGCATCATGTAATCTACTCAGTTACTTTTGAAATTGAGTACTGAGTACAATTTGAATTAATCTGACCCTTAATCTGCATCTGATCACAAAAAGGCACAAGAAAAAACAAACAAAACAAACCTCTGCAACAGGTGTGGAGAGGTGACCCAGACTGCTGAGCAGAACAGAGCACGAGACATTCAGACTGAAGGTTTGGAGAAACAGAAACACCTTTGATTGAACGCCTGCTAGTGATAATGTATTAAACATCAAAGCAATTAATAGTCTAAGAACTGTTTGAGAAGAATACTTTGTAGTTCTACTAAACTAGTATTTTATTACCAGTAGTTTTTACTGGTAATTGAGTAATATTTCAGTAATGCAATTGTATTCGTAACTTATCATTATGATATAAATTTTGATAACGTAACATAATGGCTTCATGAATGACACAATCTGCGTTTGGATTAGTTACCTACTGTCAAGTTTAAACAAAAAGGGACCTAAACGGAAGACACACAGGCAGGAAGGTGACAGAACATAAAGTACAAAGCCTGAACTCAAACAACACAAAGTCAGAAAGTCAAGATGCAAGAAACAAAAAGGCAAAACAAAACAAAAAAAGGGCAAATTAGAGAGCTAAAGAACTACAATAATACAAATACTAAAAGTACAAACCAAAGATGCAGTGGGAATACAGGCAGGAACATGAGGTAAACAGGAGACACAGGGCTGATGCGGGGAAACAGAACAGAAACACAGGAGACACATGGTGGAAACAGACGAACTGAAAAAGAGTCATAGAAAAAACACAGGCTTAAATAGACAGGGACTAATTAACATGCATTTGATTTGTTGGTGTGTGTCTGTGTGAGAGAGTATTACTAGTTATATATACTCTATCTGTAAGGCACTTAAAAGAGTGCCAATGCGAGTGTATATCTTTGCTATGAAACATACTACATCAGGGTATGCCTCATATAAATTGAGCATGTGTGTGTGTGTGTGTGTGTATCTTGCAATGTATGTGTGCACGTTTGTGTACTTGTCTGTGTGAAGCAGATGCCCTTTAATGAGGGTTTTTGCGAGTGTTTGTGGAGGTATCAGTTGGAAGGCCACTGCAGTCTCGTCTCCTCGCTCGGAGACGGGGAGCTACCCAGAGGGATCACCTGCACTTTAAAAACCAACAGCCTCACAATCTCTGACAGCGGAGGAACACAAACACAACGCACATTTTCTGATTAGAGAAAAAGGGGAACTGAATATGGGATGAAACCGTTGAGGGAGGGAGAGAGAGAACAGAGAGGTGAGATGACGGAGAGGTGAGCTCTGCGATGGTATTGACACCTGCGTTACCATGTGAAAATGGAAAAAAAGATTAAAATAAGAATCTGACATTTCACTGTGCCTTTTTCCTAGTCGAATGTCCACTGATCACATGGCTATTTTAAAAACACAATAAAATGCTTTCAAATTGAAATCAAGCAGAAAGAGCGTACAGTATTTTTTTTCATACGAGATCAATTGTAATGTTGTTGGCAGCCTCAGGAGATTTAAAAAATCTGCTTTGCTCTCTCTTCTGTTTGATGCATTGTGCTTTAGACCTTCCCTCTGCAGGGAGTTGCCAAACTGAAAATGAATAATTATTGTCTGTCAGCCTCTACCTGTTCCTCTTATCCTATACCTGCATTCACACAGCCTGCTAGCCATCAGAGGCTATGGAGCCGAGTTAGACATGAGCAGCCCTCACCTCGTGTCCTATATTAAGGCTCTCCTCAAATCCGCTGGAGAGTGACGTTCCCCGAGAATATTCTCATCAGCAGGCTAAATATAACTCTGATTGTTCTTCTAATAAGGACTGTGCTCAGAGAGCAAGACTGAGCAGGTTGAGGAGAGGGGATGGTGGTGGTGGGTGGAGCGGCTGTTGATGGCGGGGGGGAAGCAAGTGAAGTGATTTTTACGTTTTTTTATGTCACTTTTAAGGTACTTTGTTGTGAAACGGTTCATTACAGGGAACAAATTGAAGAGTTATCTTTTTCAGGTTGTATAGCTGCAGGATTTGAACACTAATTGCCTCTCCGAATGCCTTTTTAGCTGCACTGAAGCAACACTAAAATCTACAATCACACCGGCAGCTCGTTGGGGCTTTTCTTACTGCTACAGTTAATAGTCCCATATTACGTTCATTTTCAGGGTAATACTTTTATTTTGGGCTAGAAAATAGAAAAAACAATCTCTCTAGCACTGCAGCACCTCTGTTCACCCTCTGTCTGAGCGCTCACGTTTAGTCCCTGTCTTTTTAAAGCTCCCATCCTGAAAAGCCCAGCCTGCTCTGATTGGTCACAGGGGAAGCCACAGCTTCTCCGTTTCTGCATCAGCTCAGCCACTGTTTTCACATCCATAACCGTGATGAGGGCGTGTCTGAGGGCGGTGACTGTACAGTTGTGACATCACATCACTTACGGAAGTCCTGATGGCTCGTTTAAAGGCACAGTTTCTGAATACGAGCTGGGTACATTTCACTGTGGATTGACCATTTTGATACACTCACAGTATTTATATAGCACTGAGACCTGCTTTATAGTATAGTCAAAAAAGACATCTCACTTTCTACAAAATGTGACCTTTTTAAAGTTTCCATGCAATGGAAAGCTGTTTGAGTGTTTTTCTTTCACATTTGTCTCGCTCCATATCTCACCTAAATGCAAGTATCAGGCCAAACAGTGACAAAAAAGCCGCTTTGTATTAGTGGTATTTTAGAGTTTGTAACTTCCTGGGAACACACTAAATATGTTGATGACTCAACCTGCACTCGAGGGCGTACATTAACATAATGTACATTCTGTGCTATTGGCTGCTGTCTGTTTTTACAGGAAACACATAATTATGCCGAAGCGAATAGCACTCAATTAGCTGTTTCTTTAGGACTTTAATTATTTTAAGTACTTCATCACAACTGCAAGGCTAACTTGATATATATATATATATATATATATATATATATATATATATATACTGTATTTAACATTTTAGCTCAGTTGAGCCAGTTTAGCTCAGTCAATGGTGATGGTTATAGTCTTGCAGGTATTTTGTCATGAAAACAAAAAGTCATTAGTCATATTAAAATTTTGACCTGATGACGGCTCAAATTATTCATCTGAGCTGTCATCAGGTCAAAATTTTAATCAGGGGAACAACGTTGTTACAATTCATCCTGAGGAGGGAATGAATGTCAATTACAAAACAATCCATCTGATAGTTGTTGATACATTTTACTCAAAGCCACATAAGAACCTTGTGGTGGGAGTGGCGTCAACTTGGGTTACACTTGGGGGACAAAAAAACTGAGGTGAAGTTTTTTATTGGATAAGTGGAATTGACTTGTTCCTGGTCCTTGATAAGTCAGAGGAACACAAGGTTATTAGGATTTATCCTGTGGGGACCATGAATGTCTAAAGGCGATCTTTCCAAATTAGTAGGTGTTGTTTCAGTTCGGAACAAAGTCGTGAACTAACAGACCGACACAGCCATCCATAAGTGTGGCTAAAGATAAGTCAAGTGTAGAAAACATGATTCACAAAGTAATCATCAACATGAGGTGAAAAGTGGTGCTCATGCCTTTCTCGCAATTTTCAAAACCATAGGGAACTCTTTCTACCAAGTGAACACTGTCGATCTTTATTCAGTAATATATAATCTCACTTCCTGATTATGCATTTTATAGACTCCATTTCAGGGCTCTGATTGCAGCTAAAATGGAACTAGTAATAACACACACCGATATAGACGGTGCAGATGGTTGAGCTCGCTGCCTGCTTGATGTAACTGGTGTACAGTACAGTCAGGCACTGTCAGAATACTCAAAAAGCATCCATCCACCCCCACTTCACCTGTCAGTCAGTGACACAGTCCCTCTGAGCTCCTGGATCACAGTGGGCTTCAGCAGGCTCTCAAAGCCACAGCTGTTAATCCCTGGCGGCTTTCATCAAGGCAACCAGCAGCCGACATCCAGCCAATAATCTGCATACATTAATATCCTCATCATGGCGATACTGTACTCCCCCTGCTAGAGAAGACCTGTGATTAAATTACACATCCAGAGATAGATCACTGTCATCCATCTTAGTGAAAGCCTGTCAGAGGAGAGCTGGCCTCGCTGTGCATTTTCTGGTATTCTCTTGTCCCAGCGTGGTGGAGATCCTCCAATCAAATCTGCTCAAACATCAACACAAATTAGCATTCACTCAAAAAGTTGCACTGCCTCCTGCCTCGAGCCTCCAAACATGACATATTCCACTATTTAGCAGCTCCTTAATAAAGAACGAGTAGAATCTCTCAATGCACACAAGAGTTAAACTCAGAAATAATTACCCAAGTCAATGGGTGCCACTATCTCTGTGATTGGTTGAGTGCTCAGGCGAAAGCTATTAAGTTTTTCTTTCTGTTTTTTTTCCGCAGGATTTCAATTAAAAGCTGTGCAGAATGTTGGGCCTATCTTTAAACGAGAGACCCCCAGAAATCCCTTCTCGAGGGAGGACCTATTGTACTGTCCTCATCAACACTCCAATTAGAGCTTGCCTATTATCTTTTATGATAAAAAAGGGTATTACCACAAAAGCACCTTATCCTCCCCTCCTAAAATAACTCTTTAGCTTTTCACCCCATAATTTCATTACAGGAAGATAGTCATTCATCAATTAGAATGGTAATTTTCATTAATGGCGCCTGGTCTCACTGAATATTGAATAAATTGTCCATTCATTTGGATGTCATGCTTTGGTTCAGTAATATCTCATGAATATAGTATGAGATGTGAATACAAACACTGGAATATCTCTGTGGAGACGCCAGGGCAATTGAGAGATAAATACAGAGAGCGACACACCTGAACTGAGCGAACCTTCATACTGCAGCTTATATATTCAAAACACAATAAGCTTAGCGATCTGTTTTCACACACGTCACAGTCTGACGAATCATCCCTGTTATACCCAGATTCATCTAGTGCGCTTCTTGAAACTGAGTCGGTATATTACAATCCAACAATCACTGCATCAATCAAAACTCACCTCTTGTTTACATTTTTTCAATTACTAAAGTTGATCAAAGGAACAAATCACTATCTTTTCACGCCTTTGTGTCGAGGGAAATTCGGGAAAGGTTTTCGTAGTCCACAAAACATTTCTTGAGCTTCACAGCAAAACGGCTTTGAAGCGTTGTCCTAAACAACGGAAGTAGATGGGGACTTTAAAATGTAAAAAAATACCAAAAGAAGTCATAAAGTTGTAAACAGCTCATTTGGCATACGTCCGAGTGTATGGAAGCCCCGCAATCCCAAAATTAGCAGCAACAGTTTCGATTTCAGCTGAAATACGGATATAAATAACTTCTTTTTAAATCCATTTAGGATCTCTGGGCTTCCAGAGACTTGGATCACACCACACAAGCTGTATGGAGCCATTTTATGTTTATGAATCTCCAGAAAGGTAAGCTTAGCAAGAGTTCAGTCAGGGGAGACTATCTCTTTATGTATGCCCTCTAAGTCACAAACACAGTCTCCCACTTTGCATAATCTTCTCCAGCTCATTCTCCTCTTTATCCAATCATAACCTGTCATGTTTTCCCTCTAAGCCAATCATTCGTAAGCTGTCAAATTTGAAATTGCTCTATCTCTCTCTCCTGTCATTCAGCTGTCATTCAGCACTGAAGGACAGCGCAACCCACCTCCTCCCCTTCATCACTTCATCTACGGATCCCATCTCCAGTCAACTCTCCATCCAGAAGTCATTTAAGTAGTCACACATCAATCTCCACTCCTCACCATCACCACCAGTGTCAACTGGGACTGCTTCTCATGGTGATCTACCTCCTGCCGCGATCCAAGCGCCATAGTCCTTCCCTGATGTTCATGACAAAATGTATCTTCCTTCGTAGCTCTCACCCGTTTCATTTCTATTAAAAGTCCTTTTTGATCAAAATGTTTGTTAGCTGCTAACTTCAGCTAACTTTCCATTAACATGGGGGTTAGCGGACTGAATTTTCATTTTGGGGTGAACTGTTCCTTTAAGAGAGCAGCTGTTACTCAAGTATTTTCCTGCATTTATGCTTTTGAATACTTTGAAAAAGGAAATTATTTAATGATAGTCTACTGTCTCAGAGCGCTCACTGATCATTGCAGGGGCCGATGTAAAAAGCTTATGAATGGTGTTGAGAGATAATAGAACACGAGTGTATTCTTCACTTCATACAGTGGAGTTGAGTCTGTGATGTTTTTGCTGCCGAAGATCTGAAATATTTCACTGGTCTTTTTGGTTGGAATACCTCAGTGTGATGCAGTTAAGCAAGAAAAAGTGCCTCTGGAAATGCCCTCCAGAAATGATCAAATGGAATATAAAGCATTTGTTCTGAGGCCCTGAGGAGGCATATATGAATCCATATGATTAAGAACTGAGAGGGTAGACTTTAATAGAAACGCCAGAACTGCACAGTTTTCTAAGAATAGTCATTTTCCCGGGTCTGTCGGAGGTAAGTCAATACAGATTGCCGCGTCACGGTGAAATCAGCTGAACTATTTCAGGGGGAAGATGTCACAGAGGGAGGATGAGTCATGTTTGTAGTGGCTCAATAGATTTGGCTGAAATAGTTTGTGATTAAAGAAAGACAGATTTTACCTCACATACAGAAGACATCCTCAGACACACATGCGCCACACTAAGGGATATGTTATCAGTCGCATGGCACACGCTGCTTATTTGTTTTTCTCCAGTAATGTGCTGCACAACACGCTGTTCATCAGCTCTGATTTCCCCCACGGAAAGTGGGTTTGAGTGTGTGTGTGTGAGTTGTGTGTGTTTATATGTGTCCTGCTGTGCCACCAGCCTGGGTGTTTATTGGTCCCTCAGAGCAAAGGTTCCCAGCCTCATTTGGAGCAGTTTCACTGCGCTTTCTGCAGCGTCTTTACCACAGCCTGTGATTTCCTGAACAAGACTCCCAAGCTGTCCACAGAGCAAAGATATTCTCCTCACACAAAGCCACTCGCTGGTAATGACAACCTTATCAGTTTTGGACTCACTTGGCTGCTCTGTTTGTTATTTTGATGTGGTTTTGATATCTGATTTTACACAATGCCTCTTTTCCTGATGGATTTATTTTTTAATGAAGTGTCAGTTTAGCGTCAGTTTTCCCTGATAACTGTTCTCTTCTTTACAATTTTTAAAAACTATTTGATCGGCATCCAGATAAAAACAAACAGCTGAATAAAATGTTGACATTGTATGTTACTGCAAACATATGAATCTGTTACATTTGTACGTTGCATACCTACTTACTGACGTTTCTGTGTATATTCATGTCAGGAGGAAGGGATGATGTTAACGTGACATTTTTAACGAGACGTTGAAACATTTTCCAGACATGCTAGTGGACACAAAACCGAATAAAGTTTTGGTATTTTTGACAAGATGTCAGTACAACTTTCGCCGCATTTGTGTCGACAGAACCAGTCACCAGGATAAAATGTTGGCAGATTATTCGGCAAACAACCGATATGTTCACATTTGAAGGTGTCATAGTACAATATTTAAAGGAGCACTAGCTAGTTTTGGAGAATATTCAATTTGAATATTTTCAATACAAATGAGGCAATAATACAACCTCAGAAATATTTATCATTCCCATAGCTGAACAAACTAGCTGTTCTTTGAGGAAAAGAGGGTCTCCAGAACACTGTTTGAAGCTGGAAAGGCGTCAGGGTCCGCCAAATATAAACAAGTCGAAAGTAACACAGTATGAAATTGGGTTGTCCTTTAAGGTCAGTTTGTTTATTTAGTTTTGTTTAGGCATAAAACCAATTAGTCAACGAAGATCTTTCTGTACATTACATTTACATTTTCTTCCCCATAACTACATAGTGCATCTTTAACTCTACAATACAGGTGTTTTAACGTAAGCGAGACACCACTGGATATTCTGAGGACAACTCTGTTGAATCTCTGGTCATATCTGTGGTGACAAAACCAGATATTTTTGATGAGACTGCGGCACATCTCCTACAATGTTTGTGGTCACCAGATCAGGTATTTTAAGCCAAAACATGATCTCTTCCTAACCCTAACCAAGTGATTTTTGTGCCCAAACTTAACCAAACCAAAAGCAAAACCTAAGGAAAAGTCAATATGCAACATAAACAACAGTAAAGCTTCACCATATCCATGGTTTGCAGGAATGATCACTGCCAACATTTACTCTTAATTCTCTGAAACTGGGTTGGTGGTTTTTGTGCCTAAACTTAACCAGAGCACAACGTTGTCACATCATAAAATCGAAAACTGAACCTAAACACACCTAAAGAAATGTACACTGCCAATATTTATTCTGGTGAGTGGGTTGTCACAAAATTTGGAAAAAAATAAATAAATAAAAAAAATAAAAATCCAAACCACCTATCTTTTTTTGAAAACCTAATAAAAATGTGAGCAAAATTCAATTTTCAAACCTGTCACTGAACTCACTGTGGTGTGATCAGATGATAAATGTTGCATTAAGACAAGCGCTGCCACAGCCCATGACCCCTGTGACACACCGCCAGTCCAACCCCACATCTATCTATCACCTCCATGACATGGCTCTACCACCACCTCCAAGAGAGAAGCCCTTTCCCCACCCATTTCAATTTCTCTTGAGAGGATGGAGAGCCTGGAGTGGAGGCGGCTTTGGGTTGAAGATGTGCTAATGGGGAGCGAGTACATTCTCCCACACATCCATTCCCCGCGCTGTCAAGGAGCATCATAGTGGAACGCTGACGATGGAAACCTCAGTCCCTCCCCACCACGACACCTGCTGCTCCTCCATCTGCTGCAGCCAAACAGCCTCCTGCTTCTCCTGTTTATCCCCCCATCTACACATCCATCCATCCATTGAGTCATTCATCCATAAAGAAGAGAGAAGTTGTTGACTGCAAAGAAGTTGTTGTCTCCTCGAGAGCCGAAGCCAGTTGCGAGAAAGCTGATATTCTTAGTACGAAACCCTTCAGCCACTGCTGCAAACTTTCAAAGTCTGTGCTGCAGCTGCACATGGATCAGGGTGCTTATAGTGGAAGAGTGACACACTCTGAATTTACAAGTAGGGAGTCATTTACACACAGTCCAGCTCAGTCAGGCTACACACGGATGCTGAGGAACAGTTGATAAGGGCATGATTACATCCTCAGGTACAAAAGCCATGAAATGTCACCAAGCCAGGTGCTTGTCCGCTACATTTGCATCACAGCTTCCATCTGATGGTAAATGAGGAGGAGAGGGAGAGACCCAATCACCAGTTACGTATTTTTTCTGCAACCCCTGATATGTTGCAACTTTATGTTTCTTTAGGGTTAATTTTCAATTTTATGTTTTGATAACACTCTGCTTATCTGGTTAGATGTAGGCTGAAAAAGCACTTGGCTAGATGGTTTGGAAAAAGATCTTAGCTTGGTTTAAGATACCTGTTTTATTCCCCACAAAGCAGGCCGGAGATGTCCTGATGGTTCACCAAAGCACCTGGTTTTGTTACAAGAAAGACGGCTCGAATTTGTCTTGAGGTCTCCATAAAAATATCCAGTGGTTTCACTCTTACTAACATAAAAACTAGCCCGTCCTCCTCAGAAAAATTACCATATATGTTGATTATGTAAGCAGCTTATTATGACCCATTTTTACATTAATTCTTAGACGATGACCTATAGCAGCTGTAGTCACGGCTGCAAAGGAGGAAAAGACCATTTGTGTCCATTGTGGAAAACGAAGTCAACTGTGAATGTTTTTTTTTTACAAACCTGGTTATCTTACATCATGTGGAATGGCATAACACGTACACATTCCAGAGAGAGGGGTCCCTAATTCTGAACAATAGAAATGAAAGAAATTTGCATCCTGCAGGGAAGAAATAAAAGGATCATTGTTTGTGTGTAGAAACACACAAACACGGCCACTGACAAAAATCCTATCTTCATGATACACACAGTTTGTGGACTGAATAAAACAAATAGCATTTGTTATTTGTTTGCCAGTAGCATCTGCTCTAAAAGCAATCTGGGTCTTGCTCTTTCAATATCGTAACATCAGGTGCAGCCAGTGCTCCTTTTCATCACAAGCCCTAACGAGCAGGTATACTTCGGCGATGCTGTTGTGAAACTATCTCACATCCAAGTACATTGAACCTGTGTAGAATGTGCCGTCTCAGCTCAATGGGTCAGATGAGAATCTTGAAGTAGCCTGGTGTTTCTATAGCGGCTGTGAGAAGCTGCATGGCTTCAGTTATCGTCCATTAAGTCCGGGATTCGAGGATCTAACACAGCCGAGGTGGAGCGCGGAGGAGAGAGAGGCTATCAAGGAATATCATTAAGGTCAGTGTGTGTGCGTGTGTGTGTGTGTGTGTGGCACTCTGCTGTTCTGTGTCTCTCTTAGTTGAATATAACGCACTCATAATATCAAGTGAGTATGATGGGAATAATTTGATGTTATGACTTCAGGTGGTTGTTTTTGGAGCAGCGCTAACAGCACGAGCGTATACAGCGTTGCTCATTTCACCTCAGACAAAACTTTAATTTTCTCATAAATAATTAGCATTGAAACAACATTTTTCAGACAAGCATTCCAGATTTTATGATCGAAAAAGTTCAAATTCATTATTAAGAAACTCCCGCCAGAGTGCGATTAAACATTTATATCAACCAAGCAGAGCAAAACGCTGTTATTGTTAATTCTGCATGTCGCACATATCGTCTGAACTGTAATACTGCATCATGTTATGTACAGTACATACTGTATGTTAGCTCCAGTTCAGTTTTATCAAAGCAAAAAAGTTAAGACAACTGATGTGTTTAGAGTATTCTCAAAGGCAAAAGAAAAGCGCTTAAAGTAATGTAAAAAAATTCACATTTTTCTGGCATTTTGTGTGGCAGAGGAAAATAAATGTGGATTGTTGGCATAAGGTCTGGCTGAGGTCACCTCTCCTGACTGCATCTGTCTTAACTTCTGCTCTGAGGTTTCTGGAGGGGAAACAGGTCAGCTGATACGGCTTCCCTCAGGTTAGTCTCACTGGTTCAGGGGTAAAGCTTCCTTGGGTCGGGTTGGCCTGCACACACACACACACACACACACACACACACACACACACACACACACACACACACTCACACTGACTCCAGAGGAGCAGTGACAGGAGAAGATGCCCCCAGTTTGACCTGAAAGCAAAGCTGCCATGCAAAGGGTGTCTGACAGCCTCAGTGGGCTCCCCTTGTATAACGTCTGGATCACTTAGCAACACACATCCAACTACAAGCACAATTCAAGTACACACACAAACAAGACTAACAGTCATAACGGCTCTGTGATGATTACACTTGCGGAACAGTGTTTTGAGCTAAATGCTAACATCAGCATGCTGCTCTAACACGATGCCTCAGAGCTCAGCATGACGTCTACAAATAGTTTTATCTTTGTCAAACTAACAGTCCAAAACCCAAAGACATAGTCATACAAAGTCATACGTTTATTGTCATATTTAAGAAGCTGGAACTTGCAAATATTTGACATTTTTGCTTGAATAATGACTGAAGCAATTAATCGATCATCATAGAAGTTGGCTATTAATTTTCTTCTGATTAATCTGATATTTGTCAGCATTTTCATATGATATATTATGTTAATGTTGACAAGAAAGGGGACCATTCCTTAATGTTTCTCATTCTTGTTTTCCATCCCGCTGTTATTTATTAGTTATTTAGACCTACTCAAGCTTTTTCCTTGTATAATTTAGAGATGCTGTAAAATAGCTTATTGTTGTTGTTAAGTCAACTCTAAATCTTGATTGGTTTGGATTCTTTCAGAGAGCCTTTGAGCCTAACCATATGATGGACTTGAAACATGATCTAAATAAATAGGTGAATGGAAAGCTTTTTCTTCCTCAGAGCTGATTAGAGGGAAACTCTATCAATTTTCCATCTTAAAGTGTATTTACAGATCAGGTTACAGGAGTACTACTGGGTTTGTGAAAACAATGTAGTATAAAAGCCTTTTGTGGCTCCAGAGGAAGCTGCATGCAATCTGATAATTATCTCCAGTGATGTCACTCAGTGGCTAATTTGCATTGTGGGTAATGTAGGACTAGGTTTTGAAGCAGAGGAAGAATATATGAAAAGAAAACAAGGATTTGCTTTTCAAAACTTGGTGCCTACAATACCCACAATGCAACTTAGATAGATTAGATTACATGGAGCTTCCTCCGGGGCCACAAAAGGCTTTACACTACTTTTTTCACATATGCAGTCGTACTCCCCAAGACCCCTAAACACTTTAATGTGTAAAATGGTTGACAGTACCCTTTAAATACAGAAATACATCTTTATCAAAGAGGTTGAAAAACTTTAATAACTCCCCAGTCGTTCCCAGATTTAAATTTGTCACTAACGAATCCAATCTGCACCTCGTGGGCTCAGGTGTTTCTTTCTCACAGTCCAGATGCAGAGCGTGATGAGCAGGGATCTAATGAACGTCACTATTGTTATTGCAGTGCTGACGGCTGCGGGGGTCAGAGGCAGCAGGTGTGCCGAGGAGCTGAAGCCATGAAGAGCAAATGTTTGGTCTCCGTTTCACACAAGGATGAGTCAACATGACCACAGAAACCCACCGGAACTTCGTCAAACAACAGCGGCCTGTGTGTATTCGTGTGTGTGTGCGTGTGTGTGTTGAAGGAAGTGGGGTGTGGGGGCTGTGTATAAATAAGAAGGACCTTGGAATATTAAAATGCAGCACAATCTCCTTCCCTGCATGACTTTCCTATCCCTGGTTTTAAAGCCTAATATCAGGCTCTGTCGGCTAAATTTACAGATAACGCCACAAATTGTATGAAAACAGATGCACGGCCTCAGAATTTAATACAAGTAACGTCTTGAACGTGTCTGGAAACACGGCAAATACCCTGTTTATGAAACGCTGTTGTGACCTTGCCTGAGTCGGCGTGTGTGCGGGCATATGAGCGTGTAGTTAATAGTCGCAGGTTGGCATGTGACACGCGGCTTTGTCTTCATTAGAACAACATCAGGCCGTGCACCATCCAGCACAATGGCTTCATTTAGCCCAGCGATCTGCTGAGAGCTGCTCTGTAATAACACGGGTCAGGACCTGAGTGGGAGCGAACCATCACACTGCCACCACCCTCTCCTGTGATGAAAGACGCTGTCAACAATCCCCTTTGCCGCCGCGCTAATCTGCGTCGTTAATACACCCTTCTCCATACCTCGCTCTAAGCTTTCTCTGCCGTACTCCGGTCTCTCTCTCTTTCACGGCTGCATTTTACTGTCTCGTCTCTTTACTTGATCTGCGGTTCTTAATCGCTCTTTTATACTGCAATCTTTCCCTTTCCCAACCTGTTCTCTATTCCTTCTTCAAGCTTTTCTTATTTTTTTTCCCTTTTTGGTTTTCATTTATCTCTTATAAAGCCGTTTAAAGTTGCTTTCTCTACCTGTTTTCTAACTTTTCCTAACAGTTTGTTCTGCTGTCTAACAGAAAAAATCTGCTGCTCTGGTAGTTGCTTGGCAGTACCTTTGATAGAGAGTTGGAAAGTACAAAAGCAGAAAGTGCTAGCCCAAAGTTCAGTTTGCTCTGATTAAATTTAGCTGGTTCACATTCATGAATCACAATTTTCAATTTTGGACGATGCTCACAGTTCATTTCTACCATTTTGTTTTTAAATCAACTCCTCTGAGCTTTTCACACAAACGCTCCCAGCTGCTGGCAAACTATTACATTAATCTAAAAAAATTCAGGACTTCTGTAAATCTAGATCCATCTGCTTCAGAAAAGAATGGGAAATGATTCAATGACGTGTGAAATTAAGAAGAGCAGAATGGATGATACGGAGGATAGTTAGTTAGTTATCCTTGCCATGTATGCAGCACGTTTGTTTTTTAGTTACAGGGGTACAAACTGCAGCAAAGGAAGAAAAAAACATGGATTTTTAAGATCACAAAGAAAGGAAATGGCTATATAGTAGCCACAAAGCTACAAAGTTAACAAGTGGTCACTGCAGTAATGAGGACTATCAGACTCTGTTTCGTCTGACGGAGGATGAAGATTTGGAGAACCGTAAACAACACAAACCAGAGGCATTCTGGGAGATTATGTATCACAGAGGAACCTTGTGAATAACTTCACGTATCTTCATCTACATCTGCAGTTTTGTGCCACACCGATAAAATAATTTGACGTCATATTCAAACACGTATTACATCCCTGATACAGAGTAATTTAGGAACTTTGCTGCTGATGACCATTTTTACACATTAAAATACAGGACAGATAAATCACGCTAATACTGCATACATGATGTGGCTCCAGAGGAGGCTTTATGTAATCTTATGAATTGCCTCCAGTGATGTCGCTCAGTGACTAAGTTGCATTGTGGGTAATGCAGGCTCCAGGCTCCAAGCAATTTTAGATTATTTTTAATTTTCATAGAATTTTCAGATTACATGCAGCTTCCTCTGGAGCATCAACATGTTTTCCTTATACAATTTTATTTTCACGTATGCAGTAGCACTCCCCTGACACCTGTAGACACATTGTAATGTTTAAAAATTGATGGACCCTTTAATAATTTCTTGTGATCATCACTCGCATTCACACTGTTTGACATTTACGTTCAGTTCACCAATACAGTACATGAGCATATTCCATGAAAGCGCTCTTTTAGCGTGTTTGTTCACACACTGTACATACAGCTTGTAGCTTACACAAGTATTCCACTGGACATTTCCATTGTGCACAACTTTCTACTTACTGCCCCACATGTAAGAGACAAATGTGTACTCCACTGGATTCATTCATAATTATTGGAAGCAAGTCTGAAGTCATAGGGCAACCTACAACATGCAACTCTTTCAGGTGTCAGAGTGCTAACCATAAAAATGACTTTTTTATATATTTGTATTCAAACATTTCCCTTTAAAAGCTATGCTAACAGTGTTTTTCTTCCAAGATGTGTTGCTATACAAGAACCGCCTCAGGCTGGTAGCCTTATTTATTTTTTATTGTCTGCAAGGTCAATAAGGTGATCAAGTTGATTTTGCTTAAATTACCCAACAGTATATAAATTAGTCAGATTTTGCAACAACTGAGCTATCTGCAACAATGAAAGATGTTTTATACCCTGTGTTTGCCTCTCACACCTGTGAATCTGAACATGTCCACTGCCACTGCTGCGAGGCAACATTTAAGTGTTTGCCATTATACTTTACATTATACATTATGTCACAGTGAGTCAAACTAAAGCTTGTTTCATGCTGTAGAATGGTATGTCCTGACTGGGTTTGTTTCTATGATGCCCAACATACAGCATTAGTCTGACAAAGTAAGTGGAGCGTTTAGACGTGATGTATGACTGCACTCTCTGCTGCTCCGATATGATATGTCCGGTCTGAAAATATCAGTCCTTCTGTCTACATTAATTACCCCGACTGTCTGTCATATGATTCTGTGCTGTGTGTGAGGCATCTATCACAGCGCATCTCTAGTTGTGTGTGTGTGCACCTCCGTGGTGGTGCACATCAAGCAGGATTGTTTCTACTCCCTGACGGATAAAATGGTTTTACTCCAGATAGTAGCTTTCATAGAGATTTATGAGCATGCACGCTTGGACACACGCACACACACACACACACACACACACTGACAGTTGGAGAGATGAGTGAGCTTGAAAGGCAGCCCGGGAATGGAAGGAGGGAGGACGAAAGGCAAAGGAGATTGGAGGAGAAGGCAACCTGTGAGCTACTAAGATATAAACAGGTGAATGATTTTCTGTTCGCTCTCAGATTGTTTCCTCATCTCTCAGCTCGGCCCGGTCCTTGGAGAGACGGGCTGGAACTGCGGTCTCTCGCTAAGCAGCCCTGGTAGACTATCTGGCACAGACATATAGCTACTGTCGCTCCTCCGTGCAGCGCTGGCTGCTGTGTGCCACTGGCCAAGCTGTTAAAATGCACAGCCTTATTCTCTGCTCTGAATCGCATTAGCTGTGGGGCTGTCGTAAACTGATACAAGCAGCGGCTCTTAAACGTACACACAATCTTGAAGAAGAACACCCTTTGTGTGCACACATACTCCCTCGCTTACACACTCACACATACACATGATTTCTCCACAGGAAAAAAACCAGCATACACAAACATGAATCGTATCCTGGAGGACCAAACGCTCTGACCTTTGCAGAGATTCATCTTTTCTCCTCAAAGCTCTTTTGTTTCTTCTCCATTTCACATTCTGTCTGGCTGCCTGAAAAAATACCGTAAAGGGAAATCGGAGGTGAAATCCAGGAGTTGCTCTCCATTTGGCTAGTAGATTGAATCAGAGAGTTGCTATGTGGACAATGAGATTTGCAGGCAAACGCCTGCTGTATAGAGAAAACAATACCTTTGTATTATTCAGAGCATTTGAAGGTGTTCCTGTACAATAACATGACATAAATCCAATCACTGTGTGTGTTAGCTGACAGGTTTGAAACTTATGATTATTAAAATGTGGTTATACAGCTGCAGCTACATCTGCTCGCACTTGGATACTGTATACTGTTCACGGCGTGTGTGTGCGAACATGGCCGTGCTTTTGTGGGAGCGTATGCTCGCTCACATATACTTTGTAAATCCTTTTCAACTTGTAGGTGTTTAATCTTTTATGTGTTTCTCAATTAGAGCTCCACCTCGGGGATTACATCTGTGAGGAGAAAAATAGATTGTTTGTTTCCAGGTAAAATCAGAAACTACCAAATACAAGATGTTTGAACAGGGATTTGTGTTGCGAATGAGGCCGGGGTTTTTTTCTGTCCCGTCTTCGGGAAGCCAGAGTGAAAAGACCAAGTGAACAAACAGGCCGAGACAACAGCCAGCCTTTCAGACGGAGTGGCACTGACACCTCTCTCAGCCAGTCTCCGAGCTGTCGGTCCCAACTAGGCTGTCACCTCCCCCCTCTCCATATCATTGACTTGCTACTGACTTAAACGCACTTTTGCCAAGCCCCTCTGAAATGATGCATTGTGCTGGAGGAGTTATCTTAGAGGACAATATTCTCCTGAAACACAGTCTTAAAGTGGACCTGAGAGAAAGGAGCTGGCTGCTTCACTTTCTCTCTGTGGTTGCTAGGTTAACTCTCCACACAGAATCACTGGGGCCTTTATGAGCGGCTGGCACCGCCTCAGCCCCCTGCCTCCGACTGCTCCCTGACTGTGTGTAAGAGAGAAAGGGTGGGCGGCGGAGGGAAAATCATCCCTCTCACTCAGGGTGGCGTGCTAGGACTTCCAATGTTCCTGCCACCCCTCGTGCCCCCATCTCTCCACTGGCGTTCCCACAAGTGTGTCTGATGGCTGGGTTCTGCGGCCCCGCTCTCTGGCTCTGACCTCAATCCGTCTCGTTAAACCATAATTGGAAATGAGCAAGACATTTACCTCTCTGGATATATATCTGTGAACTCGCCCTCCTCTGGGAAATCTGTACCTGTGCGTGCCCCCTTTCTAAATCAAAGCCTGGGATTTCTCACCTACAGCTAAAATCATTTAGGCAGATCTGAGCCGAGGTGAAGGTTTGCACTGTCACAGAGAGATATTTCAGAGAGTTTGCCCCAAGGCACTACTTCACAGCTCCAGAGACAGAGGGGCGAAATGACACTCGCTACCACACTGTATTCTTTCAGATGACAAATTGAGGTGGGATGCCACACCCTGCACTGCAGCTGTTTGCCATCATAAATCATTGGTAGAAATGATGTGTAATCAATGCTTACTGGTTTACTGTTCATTCTGCGACAGTAGCCATGCTGCTCTTCAATATTCTGCTCTACTGCATATTACATGAGGAAATGTCCTATTGCTAGAACAAAGGGGGATTCTCATTACCCTGAAGGAAACACTAATACCAAAAAGCACATACTGCAGTAACAGACTCCTGCATTTTAATGTCCATTAGGTAATCTGTACTGAAGTGGGTCTTTGTTTCACAAGTGTACACTCTTGCAATAACCTCTCAATGCCGTTATGTCTCCTCTATAATACTGGCAAAGACACAGGGAGGAACAAATAAGCACTTACTGTACATACATACACAAACAAACACACAGTCCTCTGTCCTTCCCATCCCTCTCAGACTAATCCAGTCTCCACCTGCAGACTGACCACCTCCAGCCGAAGATCGATGGATGTGTCCTTGGATCTCAAACCACAAGGTCAGGTCTTTCCCTGTCTTTTCCTCTTTCTGTCTCTGGGATGTGTGTTTACTGTATGTACGCTATATTCAGCTTGTTCAGTCACTTGAGCATGAATCTATTTTTTTCTTCTGTGTACAATTTTACAGATATTGACTTCAAATGTAGGTAATCTTTGTATATTTACATTAAATATGATTAGGAAATACAATACTTTTATGTATTCTTTAAATCTACAGAAGTATTGGCCAATGTGTTACAATTTACACATTCTGTACATTTACAGGAATTTACTGGCTATTGAGTTGTAGTAATACAGTGATTAGGCTGCAGCACCATACAGTTATTTAGTGATAAAATATTGGGTTAACTTGAAAGCACACTACATTGGTCATTTTACAACAGAATCCTGTATTTTCACAGCAAAAATGTGTCTGTGTTGCTATTGTAACACAATATTTCAATGTGATTTTCATGTATATCACTGTAAAATAATGACGGTTACTACTGTGATTATTAGTCAGTAATTCATTGTAAAATTACATTAATACCTTTTATAGTGTAAGAAGAGGGTCCAAAATGAACAACCAAGACACGAAGCAGGAGGGGGTGAGGGTAAGCCTCTCTGCGCTGCACCAACTCTACAGATTAGCTTAGCAGTTGTTTGCCATCATGTTAGCATGTACTTCGGCTCAACAAACGCCATCCGCTAGCAGATTATGTGATGAGATTGCCTGTTATCTTTCTCTCTTGTTTTTTTCTCCGGGAGCCCAACCCCAGTGTATTTTGGCATTTCTTATGATATTCCATCTTCTGACAATGTTGATGAACCACACTGTTTGCCATATATTTTTGACATCATTGACCTTATTTTGACTTATTTCTGTCCTCGAACTTCAAAAGATTCATCTGTTGCTAAAATGGGACAATGGCATTCTCTGTTTGAACCGTTAAACAGGAAGTAACACTGGTTGAAGTGGGGCTTCAATGCACAAATGGTTAATGATCGAACTAGCTGTTCTATGATCGGTGGCTCTGCAAGTTCATTTTGTTTATTTTATCAAAACACTCCCAAACATCCCTCTTTTACCTTCTGGTCTACATTCTGCCTGTAATGTTATATCGACTGATGTCTGACTCAAAACTCTGAGCGTTATCTGCGGCTGTACAGATCGACTGTAGAATTTTTTCTAAATGGATCGGTGCTGTTCATAGAATGCAGTTGCCAGTTACATCAATGCGTCCCATCAAGTACTCCAGTGCTTATGCCCATCCCTGGTGCATTCACTTGTCTGTGTGTGTATAGAATAATAAATGAACAGCGAATTAACCTCTGCACCTTTCCTACTCTGACATGCAGTTCTCTGCTTTGCCTTTTTGCATGTTGCTGCTGAACATCGGAAGGAAACATGACTTGTGTACACATTTATACATAATTATCAATTACCATATATTTGAACTGGTTATTTTATGCTGACTTGAATTTTTTGTGCAAGTGCTGCAAGACTGTAGAAAGCATAAATAAAGTACAACACAGTGACTGATGTTGACTTACAATGTAGGAATGAGAAGAAAACCCAGAATATTTAAAACAAAAAACACTAAAAATAATCAGGAAGTGGTGCCGTGTTTGAAAGACATGCTGGAAGAGTCTACAGCGTATGCCTGTAAGGAGCTAAGCGGTGTCTGAATATGAATATGTGAACTTCACAAAGGAAACCAGGATTGAACTGGACACTTCTTCCTTCTGCTCCACAGATTTCCTCTCCATATGCTGAAAAAGCTCTTATCCACCTCAAGTGTGAAAAAACAATGCATAATTGGCAAACAGTGAATTACAGATATATTTTCTTTCATGGGCACAAACATAAAACAATGACTCTTTTATCTTGACTCTGAACATCAAAGAACACTGCTTTCTATCGGGGCGAAGCACCCCGAGATGAATCTCATGCTTGAATAATAATAAGCACATTTTTCTAAATATACAGACCTGTTTATCCCCATGGCTGAGAAAAATACATATTTATGTGCACATTTCCGTACACTGATTCGCAGTGTATGATGAATTTATACCTAATCCATATTTTGTCTCTATTATTGTTTAGGCCATAAAGAATCCTATTCACCCCGGAAAATCACAATATAAGCCACAGTGTGAGCATTATCAAACAGGTGGAGTCAAATAAAGCTATGATTGGTGTGTGAAATGAAATTTATGTTTGCTCCCTCAGCACCTTTACTGCCTCAGAGAGCATAGCATATCCCAAGCTGTGTTTTGCCAGAGGGGAATAGTTTGTATGGGTACGCGGTGGCGGTTGCATATAAATGGACTTTTATCATATCTTAGTTCTCTCACGGTCCTTTGTCATCTCAGCAAAATAGGGACGGAGAAAAGCGCTGCTATACAACAGGTAATAACAGTGAATCTAAAATGTGTCCAGGTATGAAACGTTTAATCGACAAATTCACATTCAAATGACTGCAAATGAAAAATCATAAACCACAGACATTATTAACTGTACAGATATCCTACTTCTTCCCAGAAACAAGAGCTTCTTCGCCCTCCTGAAGTCGGCAGCTGACCTATTTAAGCCTCATAATGATGATGAAGCTGCCAAACTAATGACCATTTCCCTATTGCATTAGAAAGTACTTCCCCTCATTGTGGTCCGATGGCGACGGCTAAATGCATAAGCCAGCAGCAGTTGTCTGACACAGTCAGAGTCATCCACCCACACACCCCGACAGGACATAGTGAGAGGGCCACGAGGAATGATTCACTCATGATCATTTTAATGTAATGAACGCAGATTAGCCACTCTCTTATCTTACTGTATATCGTGCTTTGCAGACTTCTTGTCTTGGGCCAAAAACACTTTATGTTTCCAGAGCAGAGCAAACACAACGACGATAAAAGGGACGGAGAGGATTAGAGGATGGTAGCCAGAGGAAGTTTATCCCGTCTTGTCTGCTTTTAATTTTTTATCTGTAGCAAGCTAACTCCAAAGAAAGAATCAACTCACTACGCACTCATTATGAAAGTAAATGTGCACTGGAAAAAAAAGCCAATTCAAAAATAAGACGAACATTCTTTTTCTTGCTTGTAATAAGTAACACTGAAATGTTATTTTCTAGGTTAAACATTAAGATGCAATGTGCCAGATTTAGGATAGAGGGATTGAAATGAAATATCCACAAATATGTTTTCAATCACTTATTATTGTGTTTTCATTATCTTAAAACAAGTCTTTTATATCTACAGAAGGAGCGCTTCCTCTTCCAATGAGTCTGCCATGTTGCCATATTATGGATCCCACTGATTTCCCTGCCAAGACCCGCCCTATGCTGCCCCTCATTGGTTTACCCAAATATTCATAACCTAATCAGAACCAATCTCAGTCCACATGCCTGAACCAAACAAACCCAACCAACGAAGGCAACCACTCAAAGTAGAGCAGGCCTTGGCAAATAAAGCAGTTGGATCCATAATACTGCAGCCATTTTGCACCACCATGTTTCTACAGTAGCCCAGAACACACAAACCAAACACAGACTTTATGGAGGGCCATTCACGTTTTTCATGTTTTTCAGGCCACCACTGGAGGACTGGAGGGTGAGACGAGGGGTATTCGGTTGGTTGCAGTCTGCTACCTTGCCACTAGATGCCTCTAAAGCCTACACACTGGACTTCTGAGTGTAAAGACTTGTTTTTGTCTTGATATTCGGGCAACACTTTAATTGAAGGGGTGTGAAGGACTGACACGGCACCATCATAACCATGTCATGACACTGGTCGTGAACATGAAGGGTGTCATTCGGTCAAGTATGTCACTTTAAATGCAAAGCTAACATTGATCTTGACATAAAAGATGGCATCTGTATGATAGTAGACAAATTGTTGAGTTTCATTCCAAACTCGTCAAATTTAGAGTTTGAAATGAGACTCAACAATCAGTTTTCTGACAAACTAAGACAACATAAACATTTAATGAACTCTTATGACAAGTCCAAATTGTTTACTTAAGGTCAATGAAATTATTCATGACAGTTCTACAAAAGCATTTGACAGTGTAATAACACAAACTGACATTTTAATGACAAGTCCAAATTGTACCATTGTAGCTGAAGTCAAGAAAAAATATTCATGAAAACCAACACCACAAGACAGTTTCATGAATTTCACTAATTAGTTTCTTTAAAGGTCATATAATTAACATTTTTATGTAGACAAATCATTTTTTTAAAAATAACAGCCTACATCTAGAGAGCTTGTAGAAAGGTGCAGAATAAAAGTCTCTTTCAAAGTATGTGGGTTCAAAAGATTGTTTTGTTTAACTCTGCATATCAATTCTGACAGTTGGTTCCAGCTAGCGTTAGCAATGTTAGCTAGTGCATAAACTGGCAACCAGTCATGACGAAACCGTGAGAATGGCTGAGCTCTACAGTATGCGCCCGGCTAGGGTCAGCAGCGTTAGCCTTAACAAACGTTAGCAACGTAAATGTTTGCTAGCTAGCATTGTCTTGGTTCAAGTCAGGTTATCATAGCAAAGACTTGTTAAACAATGGCAACTTGCATTAGAAGTGACACATTTGACTAAATGAAACTTTATGACAACAATCACAAACATTCATAAAGAATCATGGTTATGTTGGTGTCATGTCAGTCTTATACTCACCCCTTGAAACATACTGTTACCGAAATGAGACAAATACACTTTTTGCAGTGTAAACTCCGTTGGACAAGAATTACTCTACATAACAGACTGGCAAGCTGAGGAAGGCAGATACTGTCATGCCATGTGTGATGTGATACTTGCACATAAATAAACAATAGATTTACTTTCACCGTCGGAGCTGCCTGTGATTCAGGGATTGCATCTGATCTTCCCCTGAGACTGTTGCCGTCAATCTGTTACTGCTCTCTCATTTTCCGTGCCATATTGACAGCTGATCTGAAGCCCTCTCATCCATAGCCCTTCAACAGAGCTGAGCATCACAGACGTGGACAGTCAGACAGCATGCAACTGAAACGACGCAGATTGTCAGAGCTAGTGGAGCGGACAAGAGGAGTCGGAACCAGATTAGTCCATTTTGATCTATTTAGCTGCTACTCAGGGGGATACAAGTGGGACCACATGAATAGATGACACGTTCTCGAGTACTAAGGGCTGACAGAAGCTATCGCTCGCACCCCGTCATCAGTTGACACTGTGGAAACTGCAGGGCAGAGAAGAAAAGGCGACAAAACACAAGAAAAAGACAAGAGAGAGACTGTTGCTTTGCAGTAATTATGATGAACAAGTGTTGAGATTGAGATTGTGTTTCTAAAATTCAGCCACTGCATTATATCTTCTAATTCCTAATACTGTGCAACACAATGAACTTCGCAATACAATAGTAGTGTTGGTTGTAGGGTGGGGTGTAAGGTGGCTGTGCTAAGCCTTAGAGATTGGGGTAAGGAGCTGGGACATTTGGTTGGAGCTCATTATAGAGCTGCTGCTCCTTTGCATCGAAAGGAGCCAGCTGAGGTATTTTGGGCACCTGATTAAGATGCCTCCCGGGTTCCTCCCTTTGGAGTTGAAGGGACAACTGGGGGGAGAACCCTGGGTAGACCCAGAACTCGCTGGAGGGATTACATATCTATCTCATCAGGCCTGGGAATGCCTCGGAATCCCCCAGGAGGAGCTGGAAAGCGCTGCTGGGGAGTGGAATACCCTGCTGAGCCTCCTGCCACCACGACCCAACATCAGATAAGTGGAAGAAAATGGATGGATGGATGGATGTATTCATGGTATTGTGCAGGTAGATATACCTTTATATATCTTACTAGCTCTATTATTTGCTTGAAACATTTAGTATTGAGATGACAAACGTACATGAGAGAGCTACTGTTTTCTTTCATTTTACTTTTGTTTTGTTGATATTGTAGGATGTCTGTTATTTGATTTTTGAATGTTTTGTCTTGGCTATGCGAACCTCAGGAAAAACAATGTTACCGCATTAATAACTAATGGGGATCCTAAATAAAAACAATTGACTTTGATGCCTTTGAAATATTGTCAAAATGTTGTGGGCCTTTATTCCCCCTCCCCTCCCTCTGTCTTTGATTGTGTGCTTTCAGAACAGCTATACACATCTGTTTCAATGAGATGCCCTGGTAGCTCACCTGGTAGAGGGCACACCATGTGCTAAAGCCAAGCCTATTGCAGCAGCCTGGGTTCGATTCCAGCACAAGCCTTTTGCTGCATGTCATCCATTACCTCTCCCTGGCCATTCTCCCACTGCCTCTGTCAATAAAAAGACAAAAAAACATCTGTTCAGATGACATGCTGTGCGACTTGACAGGGTAATACCCTTTTTGGTGTCCAAAGCTGTCGAATTTACATGTTATGTCTTCTAAGTCACAGCTTCATTCAGGGATAACCAGCTGGGTTTTGTTCTTGGACGGTGCATGAAGCTGTGGCTAATGTTGACTGTGAGGTTGTTGTTTGTGCCTAAAGCTGACCAGAAAACTGAACCTTAAGAGACATGAAGTTGCATCAACTCACTGACATTCACTAATAAAAACAAAAATCTATGAGTGTAATAAACTTGCACTTTCCTCCCCTTTCTTTGAAACAGAAGGTGCAGCAGAGGACAGCCTGTCCCCACCTTCCCGAATCAGTTTCTTCCTTCATACTAACCATTACTTATTCCCTTCAATCCCAAATGTTCATGCAGTCTCAGCCCAGACCACTGGGACAGTAATGCAAGCGTATTTCCCTGACGGGAGCCATCTGCCTGCTTCTCCCCTCCTGTCATTAGCCCATCTCTGAGATGATTCCCAACACATATCATTGGCTGCAATCTGTCTGTCTGCCTTAACCGCCAACCAAACATCTGAACAGCCGAACTCTCTGATGGGTGGAGGGCTGGAAACTTCTCCTGCCCGTCTGCTTACTCTTCTATACCTCCCCCTTCTCCTCCTTATTCCACCTCTTCATCGTTCCCCATCTCCGGTCCAAAACTTTTTCTTTGCTTTGTTTCATCTTCCTAGTCGTCATCTCTGATCCTGTTCTTATTTCTGTATCTCTGTGGCCCTCCCCGCCTCTGTTTCCTCGCTCTTCCTCCACCCTCTTCCACCCCCCGCCTTCTCATTTTCGTTCCTGCTGGCAGGGTGCAGCCATATATCTGCCTGTTACTGTGAGGGAGTGAGCGATGTGCGCGTCGCCCATGGTGGCAGAGGGAGCAGCCGAGCCTGACGTGAACATACGCTGTGAGAGCTCCCATTTATAACTCCTTCTCCTAATGAACAACACGCTGAATGCAACACGGATGCAATTACCTTCAGGAACTCATTTTCATAAGGATAAACAAAAGTGCTTGCTCTTACCACAAAGTGGAAAAGTCAGAATGGATGCTAATAGGCTCCTGGCAAAAAATTATAGGAAATTGAACTTCCATGCTAAAGAGGCTAGCACTTGGACGGCGGTACATTTTCTCCTCTCCGGCTCCAAGCCTGGCAATCTGAAGCCGGGGGAGTCACAGCCAGTTTTGCCATCTGCATCTCTAACCTCACGTTGTGTGTCAGCAGGCAGGCTTGCACTTCCCTGCCTTGCTTTACCATCATTGCAATGTTACCTCCATTGTGCTTGTTCACATGTGACTTGAACAAATATTCCCGGTTTTGGCTGAAGGTTTGGAAATTTGCTGAATCACTTTTGCTCCGCGTGCTAGTTTCCCAAGCTCTCCCATGTTTCCTCTTCCATGTTGTTGTTGGATCATACAGGAAGAAAACAAAAAAAAGAAAAGGTAATGCTTTATATTAAGGTCCTTGTAATAGACACAAGTTAATAGGTAATAAGGCTCTTATAAGATTCAATAGTTACCTGCTTATATATTTATAATGAAGTATCTAGGCTATTAATCTTGATAAAGCAACAAAAGAGCTTAGTAAAGGTTTGTATTATTAAACCTTATTAATTTAGAGGCACACTATACAGGATTTGTAGGTTACTGTTTGTAAAAACACCATTTACGCCTACTTACAAGCTCAACAAGGGAGGCAGAGAGAGACAGTGTCCCATTTATACAAAAATGGACCTGAGCGCAAGACCCACACAGAGGCAGACAGGTAAAGGAAGAAAGGGCTTTAATGCCAATGACCAAAATCCGAAATCCAAAAGTGCAAACACTAAAATGGCAGGTGACGAAAACCGACAGCAAAAAGGCAGGCAAAGGAAACTACCAATAATAATAAAATAAAGTAATCCAAAAACTGAGGGAACCAAACAACCACGAGTACTGTAAACCAATGAGGGGATGAGGTGCAGCTGCAGGTGGAGGTGCAGGTGCAGGTGGAGGTGGAGAGACACTGGGAACGGCACAGTGCTAACGAGGCTGATGTGATGTCAGGCTGAGGAGGAGCACAGGAACACAGGAGGGAAATAGAACAGTGGGAGATATAACAAGAGGATATCACTACAAAAAACAGGAAATAATCAACCAATAACCAAAACCACAGACGGAGGTCAAGCCAACAGCCCCGTGTTTGTGTGTTTACTTCAGCCACGCCCCGGCCATGTTGAAACTGTCAGTCACAGAGGAGAGGCACAGAGAGGCTAGGAGGTTTATTTGTAGCAACGTCATCATGCAGAAACTTACATCCCGTCACATGGGAAAAAAGTTTCGGAAGGGTTTGGGAAAATAATATTTTGACTCTAAAACATATATACCTCGACCAAAATACAAATTTGAATACAGGAAACACTACTGGAAAGCTAGAGAATGATATAAATACAGTCAGAAACACACACAAATAATGGATCCACCTCTTGAGCAGTCTATAAACTGTTACATTAACATTTTCTTATTAATGTTAATAAGAACTTAATAAGGACTTATAAGGGCCTCATCACCTATCAACTTATGCTTATGCTTATTACTATTATGTCTGAGATAGCTAGGGGTGCTGATGCGGCATCACCCCCTAACATATGCTGAATTTACAAAGAAGGCCCAAATAATTAAGAATCTGTCATTGACAGAGTTTCACATAGTTTAGAAAGTTTCTCCTGACTCAACAACTCACAAAATTGAGTGGAAAATTTTTTAAGGAAGTCTGGGGACTGTCTCTCTCCCTTCATCTTGCTGTTGTTGACTGCAGTTGATGTGGCAGCTTTGACCTATAATATGTTGGTGATTAAGTTTGCCATTTGCTGTTGTGCAAATGTAGCAAATTGTTGGTAACAACGATCAGATACATGTTATCCTGGAGATTCAAATTAATAAAAAAAACATGAATGTCATGCACCATTTACTATCATATCATTATTTAGATTGACCCCTCAGCACCCTAATATAAAGCGTTACCCTGATTAGTTAAGTTTAAAAGATGGAAGATTTTTTTTTAAAGGAGATATGAGGTGTGCAGAGGTGTGGTCATAAATTGAGACAGCACATAATTAATCCTGAAGCTTCAGAGCTCAAGTAGCCAGTTGTCAATTTCCTCCCCCACCTGCTGCACACCCTCCCTCCACCTTCCCCCAAAATGTACACAGTGAGGAGGCGTCAGCAGGTTAATTAGCAGGAAGAATATGGTCGGGGGGCCTGGAGACAGTGGAGACAAACAGGAGGCGCTCACTCTCCTTGGCCCCTTCCTCGCTGGCAGATGCTGCCACCGCCGATGCCACGACCCCACTCAGCACACTTCTGGAGAGAAAAAAACAGACATTTGGAGGGACGGGGAGCAGCTTTGGCCGTATAGTAAATGGATGACTAGAGAGATTTTATCAGCCCCAGAAAAGGAATTTGTCTTGCTGTCATTTATGCCCATAAAGCTCCTCAGTGTGTGAGTGTTGGTCTACGGAGCCATGACCATATGGCCAACTTGCTTGGTGAGGTAGTCTAGTGAAAAGCAGACAGGCTCCCCAGAAGACCTCTCATTCCGACTGAGCTATACGACTGAAGGATCTCAAGGTCATTCAGTAGTGAACAATACAACATGACAACAGCAGACGACAGACTTGGAAGTGATTGAGCTGGATGATGGTTATGAGCCATCGTGTAAACAGCGAACTTCAGACAAAAGATACAGTAAGATCGAATGTTGTCCTTAAGCTGTGCAGCCTACCTCGACCACGACTGTGTTGTATTGTCCTTTTAAGGAGGAACTGGGAGGTGGGCGGCAGGAGGGTGGAGGTGCAGGTCTTTGATAGAGTGGCTTCATTACCTCAAGTGAAGGGCAATCTGGCTTCATGTAGAGAGAGAGAAAGAAAGTAAAAGAGAATGAGAGAGAGAAGAGGACAATGTCAGTAGATCTGTATGACTTCATTTTGTGCAAGAGGCCAAACCAAACGGCAGATACAACAAACACTTACTCTCTTTATGTTAAAGCAAACACAGGTGCAAAGAGAGTAAATCAATCAAATCAGACTTATCTTAGAAAAGAAGAGATTGTCCACATACTGTAATTTGCAAACTTAAGCTTGAAGGTTAAAATGTTCAAATCATTTTTTTTGGGTGCTGGTATGCGAACATTTCCATTCAATGGTGTCTTTTTTTCCTGCACCTGTACCCAGCTGGGGTTGAACGCACACCATCCACCTTTATAATATCTACCTTGCCGATTAATCACGGCAATCATTGTCTGATTACATGGAAACACAACATGTCAAACAACTAATGTTGGCTTTTTTATAGTAACCACAATCCTTTTACTTCCAGGAGCTTGGGGATAGCTTGCCGGCGTGTCGCAGACGTTTGCTGGATATCCAGCAGGTTAAATATCTGGCTGAGGCATCCACGTACCAGCTACAGCCAGTGACTGCATCATTCCTGAGTCACGTATTGCATGTGTGATCTTATAGTGTGTTACCCCGTCACTGACCAGTCGCGTGGTGTTGAACCCACAACGACTGTAAGACTCCCGACTACACAGCAGAGAGTTGTGTTGTGTGAACAGGACAGCGATCTGACAACTTCGAAAGTCTTCGAGTGTGTTCAAGCCAGTGAAAATGTGTCTTTTTATTCTTCCTAGAGTTAAATATTAGAGCTTCACTGTTTAGAATGATAGTTTGAAAGCCAATCCCGGTCCATTATTCAGTATGATTCAAATTACAGAACATAGTATATATACAGTTATTTATACACTTATATAATAAACATGTAGTGCATCTTTTGAATCTGCGTCAGGATGAAAGTAAGCAGCAGCAACAAGATCAAACATCAATGTTATAAACACAGAGTCCACCTCTCCTCATCCAGGTGTAGTCCTGCACTCTGTCGGCTCAGGACACGGTCTGCCTGTCGAGTGCAACAGCCTGATCTGAGATGTTGTGGTGGAGACAGGTCTCTGTGGGCACAACAGTCTCTGATTTCACATTGTTTGGCCAGCCTGAGTCCCATTTGTGTGACCAGACATTAGCCAGGAGCAGCCTTAAACCAAGATGGATTAGCATGGCTCTTATTCTGACTCTCTTCTCTTAATCCCAAACAGTCAGGTTGGATGGTCGAAAGATGAGAGCCTGCTGCTGTTAATCCAAAACACCTGCTTTCTTCTCCAATGATTATGACAGTTTCTCTGCCATGGAGCAGTATGAATTCCAGCAACAAAGCCAGCAAAATGATGGTCAAAAAAACAAAAATGTTTCTTAATTTGGAGGAGTTACCAGCTGCTGCGTCTTCACGCAACGCCAGAAAATGGACTTCACAGTGAAGTAGGAGACATCTTATGCCTCACAGTTAATCTGGAGAAATGAAAAATAATTATTCATAGATAATGGAATTTTAAATGAGGAAGAAGGAGAAGATGTCATTTCAAGGAATTTAACAATTGATTAACAACAATAATTCAAGTTTATTGTGAGAAAATCCAATCAGACACAAAATATTATTCAACATCTTGAAACACGTCTGGAGCGGATCCTTTATTGTGTCTTTCCATGTACAGAAAATGAAGAAACAACCACCATGACACTTTTGCAACAAACTTTAAAAAGTGTTCTCAGTGAATGTATTTCTGACTTTAGCAGAATCACTGAATATTTGTTTGGCGATAGGATTCGATAAAAAATGTAAAATGCATACGACTAAGACAATTATTCTACCATGACCGAGCAACTTTTCATCCTGACATTGATCCTATCTCACCGTCTTGAGCTCCCATTCCGGCAAACAAGAACTGATGCTGTTACAGGCATCACCCTCCACAACGGCGAAGGTTCTGGTAACATTATCATGGGCACACGCACACACAAAGTGGAAAAGTAAAGCTATACCTCCATGGATAAAGCTTTGTCGATGAAGTAATGGGCTTTCCTGATGGCAAGGGACCATAATATCCTCTAAAGAGGTTAGAGCTGCAGACTGGAGAATGAAGAATATAGTGAAGTGTGGGGGATGGGAAATACCAAGACAGACTGCGAAACACTCAGAGACTGGCTTCGGTTTAGCATTTATGATAAATTGATGTCTTTGTCTTCCTTTTCTCCTTCTCGGCTTTCTCGTCAGCTCACTTGGCATACTCAGTGCAGAGTAATGATCTGTCTGTCAGTGCTCGGCCACTGGCCACAACTCATTCAACTGGAGACGCAGCAGGACGTAGGAGGAAGGGAGAAATCTAATGGGAATAATCAATGCTACTATATCCGATGACTTCATCCACTCTGCCTGTTTGGCTTGATTTAACAGTTCATAATTCCAGCAGTGAATACAGTAAATACAACAGTGAATCAATAAGAGCATAAACCATGTTGAAGAAAGCGCTGTGGTCAGTTGAAGGGTGCACTCGGGCAGGATACAGGCGCAGGCAGCCAGGAGAAAGCGATATATGAAGGCGTTCTCATCTCGGGCTGCTCGCACGCTCTGCTGAACATGATCAGGGTAGAATTACACCTCAAACTGAATCAACACACAGCACACTTTTCAGGTCCTGCCCGCTATGTACCTGCAATATTTGTCATTATCGTAACAGAATGAAACTCATCTGTTGTAGATGACTTACACCGTCCAAATGAAAACTCACTGGCCTGACGAAACGACATATTGAAACGTACTTTTGTGGCTGGAAATGAAGCACGAGTCGTGACGCAACCCTTGCTGAAATGTCACATGTGACATTTGCCTTTTAACATGTGAAAATATCAATGTCACATGTCGTATGAAGATTTTCACATGTGAGCTTTAATTAGAACATGTGGATAGTAAATAACTTAACGTGTGATCTGGACATTTTCAGAAATTAATAGCTTTTTTCATATGAAAGAAAATTTAAACATGAAATTTACATTCTCACATGTGAATTACGTACATTCATATGTGATGAAACAGGAAAGTTGACTGAGGTCCATCCAGGTTTAAAGCTTGTTATTGGAGCACAGAGTGAAACTGGGAGGGATCAACTGGGTATTTCAAAAGCAAATGGCTTTTTTTTCCACAAATGAATGAAGATTTCTATATAACAAGTTTAATTTCACATGTGAATTATATATATTCTTTATGTGATTTGCTTTTTTCCACGTGTGGATTGAAAATTCCTCATGTGCCTTCTTCTTTGCAGCTAACTTCACAATGAATCAAAACAAAAAGAAGGCAACGCAGACAATATGAAATCCAAATCTTTTGGAGGGCTTTTTCCAGCGCTCTCTGTGTGAAGCAGGATGTCCCTAACAAGGCATGGCATTTAGAAAGAATAATAGTAACCTAGCGTGTTCTCCTCGTGGAGCTCGAGGCTGATGCGGTACAATTCCATTAGCCATCCTCCTCCAGCTGAGAGCTCTCTGTCTGTCATTCATCACCAGCTGCAGCACAACACAGAAACAACAGCGATGAAAATTAACTTTCCCCGCCCCGCTCCAACATTCATCTGTCTCGCTCCCTCTCTCACCTTCTCGTTCCCCTCCCAAACTTTCTCCATCATAATTAACCTCTAATTCCTGCAGTTTCTATTCTGCGTGTGAATAACAAATGGGAAACGGTGTCTTCCCGTGACATCTGGCCACAAGCTGCTCCCTCTTGATACTACAATTGCAAGAGAGAGGGACTGAATATAAACACCAGCGACTCCAGTCCAATCCATTGTAACCGTAGCATATTTTTTTTCATAAAAGTTTTATTCCAAATGGATATTTTACAGGAGAGTGACTCATTTTGCTCTGTGTTATGCTGGTACAGGATAGCTCTGTCTGTAAGCGCAGCGTGAAAAGGCGCCGTTTCAGTTGTTCACCATGCGGAGCCGCCTTGTTCCACCATGCAAAAGAACAGGCAACTGAGTGTAGCTCAGTGTTTGAGTATCAACACAAACAGCTGAAGTAAAACGCACTTGAACACTTGCAGGATGTTAAAATCACAACCACATTTTGTATAACTGTCCTCTCTCAAATTTGATCTCTCTCTCTGTTTCTTGCCTCCCGTCTCTCACCTTATTCTTCCATCGAGGTATCGCTCTCTTCTCCCTTCTCCCCTCTTACCTCTCCGTTGTCTCCATTTGCAGTTTGAGTGACAGATTTGGTTCGTGGTTCAGACGGCGAGAGGCTGGTTCTATTTCACGGGTTTCAGTCTATTCCAGTTGGGTCATGACTCTGACAGTTGCAGTGTGATCTGAGCATCTACTCCACCTCAATGATGTTGTTTTAGACTGTCATACAGTACGAATCTCTCTGGATGCCCGGGGCCGTATATGCTGATGTTGCTCCAGGCTGTAGAGATGTCACAGAGTATGCAAAGAGCGGTTCTGCAGAGACATAGTGTGCAGGCCATTATAGTTAATAGCCTCTGTGAGGAAAAGGAGAATCACCAACTCTGTCTTTTTCATTTTACACAAGAGCTCCCCTTTATGTGCACACAGACACACATATCTGCATGTACTCTTTCAGCCCACACCAGGTTGAATTACACTTTTTAGTCCTGTCAGACATTTTTATTGGGAGTTTTCTTCTTTTTTACTATCACTGAAATCCATCTGTTTTGCCCACTGTGTGCTTGTTAAGTGTACAAATGACATGCTGTGTATGAGCTTACAGATTTGTGTGTGTGTGTGTGTGTGTGTGTGTGTGTGTGTGTACACAGGCATAGACCTCATTGACTCCCTCGTGGGCCACTGGATGGCCATAAACACAAGGACACGTTAATTAACAGTTTGAATGTGTGTGAGGGGGAGCGTCGTCCCAGAGTGGCCGTGCATCCATGTGTGCACGATGGGGAGGAGAGCCACTGTCTCTGAAGGGCAAGAGGCAGAGCGCTCCCTGGCAGCTCGGGAGTGGAGCCGGTCCAAACAGTGCTTTGGCCCATTGTTTTGCAGGATAATCCAAAATCTGGCAACCAGCAGCAGCACCAGGTGGTCCTGTCAACACAGAGCAGAAGAAGATGGACTGGAAACAGGAATAGAGCGTGCTGGGCCAGTCCTGGAGGACTGACGATGTCTGAGCAACACCAGCTGACACAGGAGGACATCAGATATGTCCACATAAGACAGATATGTGGTTGTTTACTGTAAAATGAGATTCAACATGTTTTTTTTTTATAGAAGTAAGAAGCACATGGTCATATTTTATATGCATATGAATGTTTCTGACATAGGCTTTTTTCTGGAAAAGTCTAAGACTAAAGACCAGTCACTGAGGGGAAGCTTTTCCAATTGTTTGATCAGTTGGGGACAAAAGTCATGTCAGGACGACATGTCCCATGTTAGCAAAATGACCAAAATGCATTGCCCTTGTTAACTTGCCCTACCTCTCCATCCCCCCGGGACCACTAAGAGGCAGACTGCTGTCCGAGTGCAGACCCACACGCCAACCTATCCAGACCCGAAAGCACAACTGATACATTCTTGAGAATTATTACATTTTCGGCGCAGCTTTTCTGGTCTTTACAGTACTTACATCCAAGGAAACTCACCAACCAATCACATGTGTTGTAAACAGCAATGGAATGTAACATTTACTCAAGTACTGCACTTGAGGTACTGGTACTCTACTTAAGTATTTCTATTTTCTGTTACTTTTTACCTCCACTGCACTATATTTTGGACACAACATTTATTCGACAACTCTGTATCAGAGCCAAAGTAGCACATTTTTAAATTAATTAACTTGAACAGCAATCAGATAAAAAAAAAAAATTCAGATAATCAGAAAATGTTGAATCAGATCAGAATTCGATAATTGGATTGGTACAATTTACTTTCACTTGTACTTCTGATTCTCAGGTACATTTATTGCCAGAAAAGTACTTGTGATAGTTAAATACATTTGATGTCAAATACTTGGAAGACTTTCACTCAAGAATACTAGTCATACTTTTTGTATGCGTGACCCTCACTTTAATCAGAGTCATGTTTCAGCACATTATCTTTACTTAACTAAGTATGACTTTTGGCTGCATGGCTGTAAATCACTCATGTGACACTGCTCGGCCAATCAAGTCTGTGTTTTGCGTTGTGATTTGAGTCAGACTGATACACACACAGAGGAGAGACAGCAGTCGGAGTAAATAGAAAGTGAAAACAGAGCTTTTAATCAAGAATGGACTCTTGCATGATCATTCTGAACACTGGCAGTTCAAAATCAGTATGTCTCATCGCTGAGGCGATTATTAAAAACCAAAATGTGATGTGACTCTACTCGACAAAGCGAGCATGTTCTGAGCAAACATGCCCACTCGAATATCACTTTTAATATTTTATATGGCGCTGAATCTGAATCGTAGTTAGACATCACGATGTTAAGGACTTTTACTCGAGGAAATTTTCTCTAAGTGGATCTCTTTGAATTTTATTTTTTTTGTCTCTGAGTCCCATCATCCTGTCAGTTTCATCTAATATTATCAAAAAAAAAGTAGTGGTAGGGGTGAAGATAAGTCTCCAGAAAATGAACGTTAGTCTATGTAATGTCCCAAAAGTGTGTGCATGTGTGTAAAACGTGTGTCTGCGCAGGGTGGTATTTCTGTAAATAAAGATTGCTGTGTAAAATCGCTCTGACAAGCACTGACTGAATCCAGCTCTAAGTGAGTGTGAAGGACGGAGCGATCTCCAGCGAGAGCCGAGACTGTACCACATTTCTGCAACCTCAGGGAATGTCCGCTGCTACAGCTAGTAAACACAGCCAAGAAGAAAAAACAAAAACAAAACAACGCATGACCTACATGCATAACAACCCTAAATCCACCGATTCAAGCTGCTGATGTGAGCTGACGCCGGCTGAATGGGCAGCGGGAAAACAAGCGGGGATAACAAGAAAATGGAGCCTTGAAGCGGATGACTTTTCACCCGTGTTAGGTCACATGTTACTAGCTTCTCCTCCACATGTCCGACAGTAAAAGAGAGAAAAGGTGAGTTTTGCCCTTCAGGAGGTCGAAGCCTGCACTTGATACATTGCGTGTCCGCCAGTGTGTTTGCGGTCTACCTGTGTGTGTGTGTGTGTGTGTGTGCTCATGCTTAAACCAGCCTTGGAGTGTCTCTGATGGCTTTGAGATACATATGTTTGTTCTCAGCCAGGCCCAGTATAAATGATCCAGCCAAGCAGAGCTCTCATCGCTCACAGGATGCGCTCATACGCCATTACTCAGCCCTGATCGGCTGGATCTCCACCTCCCTCCCTGTGAGACGGGCAGGAGGAGAAATGAGCAGAGATAAACAACCAAACAGCCAAATTCAAAGTGGAGGGGGAGAGAGGGAGACACGCAGAGTGGAGGGATGGAGAGGGGGGAGGTAGAAGAAAACGGAAAAGATAAAGATACAAGGAGGATGAGAGAGATGAAAGAGTGTTGAAATGCAAATCATTTACCTGGAGAACAGTTCTGTTTTTCTTCCGTTTGTCTCCCGAGAAAATAACTAATTGATCTGTCCACTGTGCGATTACCTCTCATCACGGGCTGATTGACTGTCTGTCACATGCACTCACTTTCTCTGAATGCTCAAATGCTCAGGGCATCAGTCTCTCGCGCAGAGCGTGTGTGTGTGTGTGTGTGTGTGTGTGCATGTGCGCTCAATTGCATGGTCCCTGACAGGCACCTATCACACCTCAGCATCACTCGGCTCCTCCTGCAGGCGCTCGGAAAGGAGACAGATAGAGGAGTTTGACAAATGACGACAGCATTGTTTAGATGGGAGATGTCGAGATTGCGACCGAGTGAGAGTCCCGGGCGTACTGACACACAGTGTGGGGTGAGGGACGTCACTGGCGGGGAGGGTGATGGTGGGGGGGAAACCAGAGACGAGCACCGGTACGTGGCAGATAGGTTTTCAAACTGCATTACCAGTCAGGAGAATGAACCGCTGACAGAGAGCGAAGGCCTGCCTTTAGATCGACTCCGCTCCTTCTTGAAGGTCTTCGGTTCAGATGTTTTTTTTTTATTTGACCTTGTACCAGCAGTGGTTGCACAAGTTTTTCAAACTATAAAAGAACATCATTTAGTGGGTTTGTTTTGGTTCATGAGCGCGGCATTAGGCAGTCTGCACGGCTCAGGGCTGAAATGGGTTGACCTCTAAGTCGATCCGAGGTGAAGACTCGCTGTTTCAGGGTCAACTGCGCCGTGGTTGTATGCTGAAGGAGTGGTCAGCCCAGCCGGGGTGGAGAGGTGAACAAAAAGGAGGGAGGAGAAGAAGAAAAATTCATGCTCTAACAGCTGAGTATGACCCACAGAGCAGAGACACAAGCAGCATATTTCATGGCCCTGACTGTGTGGACATGCAGAGAAATTGAAGTCACACACTTTTCCTCACCAGAATCAAAAGCCTCCTCCATACTTCAAATAAAATGGATTTGTTTTTATATATGCTCATGCAGTATAGATATATGATCACAGTTGGTGCGCATTATGGATACAGAAGACAGCTGAGTCTACTGTAAACGAGCCTGCAAACAAGTCAAGCCAGTCACTGTGATGTAATTAAGACTTAGTTTGCTGTGATATCTGTTGACATTGAGAATTCCAGCGTCTCAGCTTTGACATATCGCATGCTTCATGCTCCAGTGTACATGAAGGCAGAATGAGGCTGTCAGAGGCTCCGCCCGTCAGGATGACTGCAGGGTCAGAGGTCATGCGAGGAGACTGAGAGGAGAGCAGCTCCGTTCAGCAGCGTACAGTGTAGCAGCATGGCTCAGAGCGGTGTTTGTGGGCGGAGGACGGAGCCTACTGACTGTCTTTTTTGTTTTTTTTGCATCACTCCCGGCTGCCCACAAGATTGTTATCATCCTGGCTTATTCAGTCTGAAGGGGCCCCAGTGGATGGAGTGGATGTAAATCATCCAAGCGTGTATGGATGGAGGCCTACCCCTTGAGGAGAGGCTGAAGATGTAAACTGAAAATGACCCGATCTGAGTGGTCATTTTTTACTCTTCTCGAGCTTGGTTTGAATCCGAGAATTTTCAGCCACTGACGGCCCGCTTTACTGTGCCGCAGTAGGAAATCAACCCAGTTACAGTGCTGTTGACAGATATTTTCTTTGATTTAAGATGGTGAACAGAATTAATGCTGGACTCGGATAAACAGTGGCTGCATCATTTTTCTTTGCTTCTCCAGCTACATTAAAATTCCTTTCTGATAATGACAATAATTATTGTGATTTTTATGGAAAAATTTACAGGCCTGACTGTGCAGAAGAAAAAAACAAAAAGAAAAGAACTCCAAGACAAAAGCAGAGAGAAGGGCTTAGTTTAAGAGACACAGGAGACGGAGCACACATCTGGCATCTGTTTCCCTTTTGCAACTTTGCCAAAACTTTTTCCAAGGATATTGAGGAGAACTTTGGAGCGATGTGCTTGAGTTCCACCGGTCTTCTGAAACAGGAAGGAAGACAAAAACAGATAATGAATGTGAATGCGCAGAAACACAAAGCCGTTCAATGGCAATTACCACGCGCTGCCTGGCACAGCTGACAGTTTGAAAGGAGCACTCCCAACGTGTTTTAGTCTTGCCAAAGACAAAAGACAAACTTGAGCATTTGTACTAGAGCTCAACTGGCAATGGAGTCCACAAGCTGTAGCCTGTTCATGCAAACATATACCCCATACATGACCCCTATAACCTCCTTATAACCTCCAGTATTACAGGAAGTTGTGTCAATGTTGGCATCGTAAGAAAAGAAACACAAAAACTCATTGTTGCTCGTCCTCCAACGCAGCACTCAGTCTTCTCTCATTAAATACATTTTCTCCCATATTTCCTTCCAACCCTGGGACACACTTTATATTAACCATCATCAATAAAGGGAAAATTTATAGTTCATTAAACTTCACTTAACAGTTAGCAGAGACATTCTCAGAGAGGAGACAAACCTCTGACGGCGTTTTGAATAGAGGAGTCAGTTCCTTCAGAGATGGCAGTTGTACAGTATGACAGATATCCCGCAACTTCGCCCCAAAAGCCAATCGCTTGCTTCATCACTGACGAATGGCTGAAGGTAATAGGGGCCTGGTCTTATTAGCCCAAACTAACTGCCTGGTAGAGTTGCCAAGATGGCACTGTTAACAAACAATAAAATGCTTTATAAAACAATTATCAGGCATCTTATTTATAATTTGCAATTTTATAATTATCATCCAAATAATGTTTACAGATGGACAGAATTGATCAACCATTTACAAACTGTTATCAACATCAAATGCAACTTTACAATAAACAGTTGCTTGATAAACGGTTTATAAAGCATCTCATTGGTTTATTAACAGTGAAATAACTGTAAACTAAAGTTATATTTCACTATAAATGTATCGTTTATTAATGAAGGGTATTGTAAATTGTTACCCCACCCTGTAGCTTTCCTTTCAGTTTAATCATCATATTTCCCAAAGTTACTTGTTCACATGTTCATCAGTGGCTGACAAACTGTGAACAGGCGCCTCGCTGCTGTCTTTGTCTCCCTTCCAAAGTCCCTAACCTTCACAACCACCACCTCCACCATTTTTGTCACCGTGGCGCGTCGCTCCAGAATCACAGGAAACAATGTGGGAATCAGAAGGAAGGCATCATGTGGGCTGTCTCTCTGCAGCTTCTACTAATGAGCTGTAATCTGGAGCAGCAGGAGGCAATGGCTGCTTAAGGCAATTGCTGTTTCTCGGAACATTCGTTCACTAACAGAGGATCTTCAGCGCTCATTTCCAGGGAACAAAGGACACCGAGGGAGACTGTGTTAGAAATGACCTGAGTGGGATGAGCTTCCTCTGACGTAGAGCATGGAAGAAGAGCCAGCTGGACAGGTAGGTGGCAGCTATGAAACTTCAAAAGTGGTTGCTCTTTGTTAAATGTGCAGGTCCAGGGAGTTGATGGCATGCCCCAAGTCCCTGTGTGGAATTTCCTACCAGCTGCCTTTCTCCATCCTTTTTCATAAAACCCCTCTTTCACCTGCTCTGTCAGACTACAGCTTGCCAGATCCAAACACCCCTTACCTCCCCACCGCATGTGTCCTTGTGTTGCATCACCCACCAGGTCTGTCTCCGATGTTTGCCATCCGGCTCTGATCTACTCGTGGGGGGTTGGGGGGGGGCAAAGAAAATGGTAAACAAAGCTGATAAGTTTTCATAAAAAAGGGGGAAAAAAATGTCAGCGTGAAATGATCCCTGTTATTCATCTGCAGCCTTGAAAATACGACGCCACCTGTGTGAGGAGAGCAGGAAACAGAGGTAATATGTTTCAATGACAGCGCTGACTGCTATGGATAGAGAAGGTTTATGTCCATAGCAGCCGCCGCAGCAGGAGAAGAGAGAGGAAATAAATTCATTTCAATTCAAAACCTGCCTCGGAAAAAAAAGAGGAAGTGTCACAGGGATACCAAAGGAAAACAAAATGCTTGGAAGGAGAAAGATGAAAAAGTGGAGTAAGAGGGAGAGGCTGAACAGTCTTTTCCACCTCAGGGTAGCCTGCTAAAAGCTATCTGTTCCCCTGGTGGCAGAGCACAAGTTGTGAGGTTGGAGAACAGAAGCTTAAGATAGGCACACACTCCTCCCTTGCATTCATCAGTCTATACAACGTCCATAACTCCCCTCCTCTTTCCGTCATTTCCCTCACCCGGCATGTCAACACTTCATTAGCAGGCATCTGTTTGTAAGTAATCTCATCTTTCTGCTGCAGAAATATCGGCCTCCGTCTCGCTGCTACCCAAAAGCAGGAAACAAGCCAGGCTCCAGCAGCAGCCACGGCCAGCCTCAGCCCCAAACAGAATCAGCCCTGCTTTATTACACGTCAGCATCTCTTCCTTTCGTTTTTTTGTCTGGGGAAGAGATTATGCCCGAGGCCAGAAAGGGATGCAGCAGCGGGGGGGTGAAAGAGGAATGGAGTCGATAATGAGAGGAAGAGGAGGAAGAGGAGGGGGGAAGCTCTGGATCTTTCATTGCTCAAACCACAGGTGTTTCTTTAATGCCCTGCTTTGTTGGAGGTGATGAGGAAATCAGGGGGAGTGTTTTTTGGTTTTTTTTCTTCCTTTCTTCTTTTTCCTCCTCGTCTTCCCTCCAGGACTCCGGCACACTCTCCAGATTTCTCTCCATTTTAGACAAAGCCAATTTCATCTCCACTTTGCAACATATGGTGCCGCCCTCCCTCCAACACGCCTGTCGCCGCGCGCACAAAGGCCACTTTCTCAATATATTCTGCCCGAGCTATTACAAGATTCATCAAAAATTAAAGCGGCAGTCAAGGAAGGCTGTAGGGGAACACGAAAGTCCTGAAGCGGGATTCACGCTGCAGTTACAAGACGGAGGAGATGAAAATCTGGTCTGTTTTACCATATTCATACAGAACCACACTTCCACATATGGTGGGAGAGAACTCGGTTGCCCTGTTTGTAGCTGACAGGCTGTTATGTGTGACTCACTATGTTCATATTCAACACGCCGAGCTGCTACCCTCCACCCGCCCTCCTTTTTCTTTCTCATCTCACTTGGTGATAAATACGAGTAATAAAGGAGATACATTAGCAGAAGATTGTCTTTTTTTCATTTAACTGGGAGACAGAGATAGATATTGATCATGTGGTGAGACATTGTCTCGCTAGGCCAATCTGTCTTGCACTGCAGCTGGTAACACATCAGCAGTACAGTGCTACGGGGGGAAGAATCACTCCTCTATATATGGAGATATTTATTCTTCACATTTTGCATAATGTCAGATATGAGACCCTTTTTTGACCCTCATACAGATACCGTGCCAAGCGAGTTATGTGTTTTTCCGCCAGCGATCTTCAGATTACTTTTAGTAGTTAGAAATCACGAGAAAAACATCTTGACCTTGCGCCACTCTCTGTGCGATCCAGTTATCTGCATACGGATTTACTAATGCGCTGTTTCATATTCATGCTCTCTGAAACTTAGAAACACAAATTCGCTGTAGTCCGGGGATGTTATGCTAATAAATCCTGCAAACAGATCTTTGTAACTCATTCCTCCTGTGACAAAGGTAAATCCCAGAGCTGCGTCTCATGCATCCTCTCTGTGGTCCAGCCTCATTTGCATAATAGCATCACTTGCCGGTTATTCACGGTTATGAGGCAGCCCAACATAACAGTGGAAAGGATATGAGGAAACTGTGCATCGCTGTTGCGAAAAATAAACTGTGAATGTGAACACACCAGTTTGACAGGTAATCTGGACCCAGAATGCACTCTGTCAGAAGAAGAGAGGAGGACATTATGCGGGAACAGGCGAGGACTTTTACAGCTTCAGCAGCAGGAAGCACCTGCGCCACAAGTGACCTACCGGATGTGTCTGTCCAATCTGCTTCTCAGGTGGCAGCCAAGCATGTGTATGTGTGTATGTGTGTGTGTGTGTGTGTGTGTGTGTGTGTGTGTGTGTGTGTGTGTGCACATGTGTGTGCATGTGTGCATGAAAGCACTGTGGAAAAATCTTGTTGACTGAGTCTGCACACCTGTCTGCATTTGCAGGACAGGCAGATCTGTTTGTGTGCACCCGTGGCTACGTGTGTGTGTGTGTGTGTGTGTGTGTGTGTGCGCTTATGTGTGTATGCGTGTGTCCAGAGGTGCTCAGACTGTGAGGGATAGACAGAGCTCATACACAGGTCAAGCCTGAAGGCAGCCAGGGGGATGTGTGCACTGGGCTGTGACCACCAACAGTTGCACAGGCCTTTACTGTCTCCATCCCTTCATCTCTCCCTCCTCAACATCATCCCCCTTTTCAGAGCGAGCCAGGACACAGATGGTCTCACTCTATCAGCCATGACTGTCCGACAGCAGAAATATTTCCTTATTTACTGTTCTTGGCTCAACAGGTACACCTGGAGACAAAATGTCAGAAACACAAACAGTATGCTCTACCTTCCTTTAAGCTTGCAGTAAATACTCAAAACATAAAATGTGTCACAAGTAAATCAAAACTTTAGACAATTTCCATTACACTGGTTCTACGCCATGAACTATATCATTTATCATAAGTTTGCTTTTGTTATAGTCTGCTAAGAGCATTTCCTTTTCGATTGTGACTATCTATTTGATTGCTTTTTCGTTTTAAATGTAATTTTAATGTTCTCTGTTCTGCTGCTAGTGGTCTCTCAATCAAAACAAAACAAAAAATGTAGTTTGATGATGTTGTGAAGTAGCGTGGTATCGTTAAACTACCGCCACTGCAGATGAATCTATTTGACCTGACTCAGGCAGAAATGTTCACGAGACGTAATGTTTTAAAGTTTCATGCTTAGTTTCATGCAAAGTTTAGTTTCGTTCGCTGACTTCCTCCCTCGCTGACGTAACAACTGGCCTTTATCTGTAAGTTAAAGTGACAGCGACAAAATAAAATGTGCCATCACCTTAAATAACATTTATTTTATTAAATTTCCCTGAGTTAAATATTGTTGGAAACAGCTGGGATAATGCAATTGCTTAAAAGTCTTCCAGATTACATCAAATCTGAAGCAGTCCTTGTGGTTCTGCACCAACAGCATCATTTCTAAGTTCACCCTCCTCAGCTGTGAGAGGTATTTGATGTTTGAAATCGAACTATATCAAAGATGGCAGAGCATCTGGAGTTGGATTTATGATGTCACCTCATTGTTGAAGTGTGGAAACAGCTATTGTTTTTTACAAAATAGCAAACCAAATGACTGTTTATGCAATAGTTCAATCCTAAATGTGCAAAAAAAGATTTGTTGGTGTAGTTGAACAATATTCATTACCAGTTTAGGCTAAGTGGCTAACACCAACACCGTCCAATTATAATTTACATACATTTTTTTTTCTTTTCGCAAGACAGGCAATTTATCCAAACACTTAGCTTTAGATTTGTATTATTATTCATCATAGCCAGTATCTCTCCTAAAAAGAGAGATCTTTGTATGTGAATCACTTTCTTCTTTTTTGGTTTCATTATGCATAGTCTTTTGAAAGATCGAGAAACTGATCAAACATGAGGGTAAAATATTCCCTCACCTTTCAGAAATTTTGGCATCTTTATTTGCTTCATGCCTAATGTGGGGTGGGACAGGCTCCATCCGCCTGCAACCCTGAAAGGATAAGTGGGTAGAGATAATAGATGGATGGATACTCATCTTTTTTAATATCTGATACGGATGATTGTGTTGCAGCCAGATATTGCTTAATTTAACATATTGCAAATACCAGCTACTCACATGTTTTATCCACTCTTTGCATTATGCATGAAGTTTCATGATTTCAGTGCATGAAACAACAACAATTATTTCTTAAACCTACACCTTTCACAAAGGAAGAGCTGTATTGTAAACAGAAACCCAGACAAGTTTGAGACAGATGTGTATTTTACAAAAATAGCTGCCACCACATGTCTAGAAAATGTGGCCCTATCACCTAAATAAAGACAAAGAAGAGAGGAAAATTCTACTCGTCCTCCTGAGAAATAGGATGGATTTATAGTTATGTGCAAAATCTATCACGGTTTTGCCACTTTAACTGTTGTGCTCTCTCCCGAAGCACATTGTTTGAACTCTGCAAACTCTACCCTTTTTCACTTCTCAGGGGTGCTGGAATATACCACGTTTTTGGATGGGATCCATTTTGGCTGTCAGGCAAAGGAGGAAATGTTCTACACATCATTGTGAAGGCATTGTGAGGGAGGCGGTAGCCATCCTAGAATTCAGCATTCATTACAGTGTGTTTTATCTGTGATATTGTTTGTGTGCGTGATTATGTCTATACAATGTGTTAATGCATTCATTAGGCACTTCAAATTACTGAAAAGTGCTCTAAAAGGGACACTGAGGGCTCTATCTTATGTCTGGCACAGCAGAGCACAAGTGTCTGCTAGTTTTCCCTAAATGTTCACACCAAGCACCAGCATTGTGTGAGTAGAAAATGTAGTCGTCCCCTCCTTGTGCCCATGGGTGTGTTGGTTTGTAAAATGAGGTGTGGTCAGGCACACTGTTGGTGCATTGCTATCTTGAGGCAGCAGAAAGCAACTGGGCCACAGACCAATGAAAACCTGGTCTAAAGTCAATGGAGCAGCATTTTTCCCAATACTTAAAGTGCACATTAATCAGACAGTAAGATACGCCTACGAAGGGGGGTTCACAACGTGCATACATTCTGTTTAATGATTAGAGAGGCTGCCTTCAGTCATTTTAAATGTTTACATGCGCACAGTAATGTCACTTCGTGGATATCATGGCACATAAAAGCAGCAAAACTAAAAAGCTTTGGTTATAAACATGACAGGACAGAGGAAACAAAATTGAACTCTGCTCTGATGGAGCTCGGGATTTATCAGGAGGACAGCTGCTTCACTCCAAACTGTTTTACTGTATGACCCTGAACAGTGTGTGAACTTTCATATGAATACAGAACATTTATTAACGTTAGATCCTTACCGTGTTGGGAGATTTAAACAATCAATGAAGTTGAGCTGCTGTGCCTGCGTAAATGAGACTCTTTTAGTAGAGAGACACAATTATTGTTTCTGCTGCAGGGGGATCACTGCAGGTAATGAAATGAATATTTTCCGCATTAAAGTAGTAAGTAAGATGTATTTTGTCACCCAACCCAAATCCCATCCGCTATTAATCTGAATGATAATTTCTGACATTTCTGATAATTTATACATATTTAAAACAGGGACACACATGCTCAGGGACACACTCACCATGCCTGCTTCACCTCAGGAAGCTTTGGTAGAATTCTGCTGCTTCAGTGGTCGACTCGCAAGCTTTCACTTCACACACGAGCAGATCTGTTCCCTCAGCTGAAAAAGGGAACACCTCTCCAACTTGCCGAATCTGCCATTTAAATAGCAGTGTTCCAAATGCAGGCACATCTTGCTTTTAAAGCGAATGGGGGATGGTTTAGTTCAGGTTGTGCCCAAAACAAACCTACAATTAATTAACAGGCTAAATATGCACTGCTATGCACTGTTTAACTAGCAAAAGGGAGTTGGACAAGTCCTAAATGCACTATATAAGGCTGTGCTATAGAAGTCGGCATTCTATTTTCGACACACAATACATATTTGCTTTCTTTAGTCCAGTTAGATTAACAAATGTATGCATTTACCTGAATATATAGGCCACCAGGAAATATTCCCATACATGCATCGGTTAGGATTTATCCCTGAAGACCCTGCACATACAGGGAGAGATATATCTGCTGAACCATCTTTCTTCTGCTTGAACATAAGGGGGAGTTGATTTAAATGGATTCTTAAATGATATATAAAGCAGTAAATCTTCATGCACGGAGAGCTGCACAAAGCACGCTCGAACTGCCAGGTGAAAATAGACGAGGGGCGGGGGTGGGGGGTAGGGGTGGTGGGGCGATGTTATTTATGGTGACGATGACACTTCTTTTTCCAGTTGAGGAGATGGTGGGTGAGCTCGAAGTACACACAGCAGGTAATGAGGAGACGTCTGCAGGGAAAAGTTTCCACTCACCAGTTAATTGTGGAACAGTGACACACATTTGTACGCGTACGAAAATACACACACACACGATAGCTATACAATTAGGAAACTAATAGAAAATGTTTCTTCCTGCCCAGTCATTATCAAGAAGACAGAATAATGTAAAAAGCAAATATTTGTTCTAGTGATAGATATCATGAACTTTCAAGTTATCTGGACTACTTCAGAGGCCCCCTGCCTCGAATTCCCTCCTACTGATCCCAACTTGAAACTCCCCTTCTAGTATGTCAGTGCACCAGCTATAAGTTGCCTTTAAATAAACACAGATCTACCAATACTTCAGTGGCTATATGTAGAGCAGCTGCGAAGCAAAGTGTGATAGGTGTCAGAGATCATATTCATGCCCCACATCTTAACAGCCATATCAATATTCCATGTCCATCCAAGTGTCTGGCCCTGAGAGATGATTGATGTATTTCTGTGGCAGTGGTTAGAAACAGAGCCCGGGGAGACGCGGGGGCAGCAGTGAGTGAGCATGCCTGCCTGAATAACACAGAACTCCATTTACCCGCAACATAAACACAAGACGGATCACTCAGCTGGTCCCAGCATTAAGTACTGTGTATGTATTTGTGTGTGTCATCACTGATGGATGTATACAGAACATGCAGATGGGGAATATGTTAACGCTCGGATGACTCTGTGGACAAAATTTGAAATGTTGAGTAATTATATATTCATTTGGCTGAGCAACAGATACTACTGGTCCCTAATAGCACTTTAGATGACTGTTAATATTTAGTATTCTGGAGACAGCGCAGCCCGCCAGATTAATTATTCACAAAAACCATTACATGCATACGATCCATGTCAGGGTTCCTATGCAAAATGGAGAACCCAGGCTCTGGTTTTATAATTACAATCATTTGTTATTGATGTTTGCAACATGTCAGCACATGGAGTACACAATATTAATACATATGAGAACAACTCAATCATGTCTACGCTGTTGAAGGTAGAATATTGCAAAAGTATTTTATTTTCGCAAGAATATGAGCCAGAATACTAAAATTTCCTTCACTACAGGTTTCTTTTATAACTCTGACAGCAGCCACATGGGCAGCTTTTCCAGCTGACGTAAGCTTGTTTTTTTAACCTATTTGGATGCATTTGTCCTGCTCTACCTGAGGCCATCCGTCCTTGGTTGAAATAGAGGCAACGTGTCACTTGAATTTGTTTTGATAAATATTAAAAAGAAGGAGAGCCGAAAGGGCTCAGAGTGAGCCAATGCAACACATGGTAAAATGGGGGTGGGGGGGTAGTTATCACAGAGATGAGTCTACGGTAGCCAGCATTTGTAAAGCTGCCTGCGTGAAGACATGTGACAGGTTGTGTCGAAGGAAGCATGAGTAATTCTCAGTTTATATAAACATGGGATCACACGTAATAAATGCATTTGACAGAGGCATTAAATTTGTATTTCACCTTTAAAACCATGCCTTCAAAATTGCATGTGTACAATAACATTTTTACTTTAAATTTATTTTGATTTTTATAATGCCAAAGCTCAGTTCCTTTGGTTTTGAGCAGTCAGATCCTTTACATTGTCTCTGTGTCAGAGCAGAGAAGTGGCCTCTACCAGTCACAGCATGAACCTGACATGCCAAACCGTGTAATAGACCCGTCAGTCCACCCTGTCACTGTTGTGTTTGGCCTCACCTAGATGTGAAAAAGAACTCAGTCTCTTCTGTGGTCAAATTATCAAGAACAAACATGCTACATCAGGTTACATTTTCAAAATAAAAGCACAGCAACTATTTGGTTAGGTTAAGGAAAAGATCATGGTTTTCTGTTAAAATAACTACTAGCTCAAAACAGTCACAATTGGCTGAACTCAAACACTGGTTGCCTGGGTGAAAGTCCTATGAATTAACCATCAGATCATCCCCAACCCGCTCCCATAATTGACTTTATGGCTCCTTAAATTACGTTTGTCCATTTTCCCCCTTCATTTTCGCCCCCTGCTGGTACCGCACCTTCATATATGTATTTATTTTTTACGCCAAGGCAAGCCAAACTGTCACCCTCTATTACATTACTTAAGCCTCTGCTTTGGCTTGAGGCTGGGCTGCTCTGTCTCTCTATCAGAGTCCCCTATATGCACATCCTGTCTATTCTCCTTTCTCTGTCTGAACCTGAGTATGATCTCTCTCTGTATCTTAGTCTGAGCTTTAACCTCTCCCTCTGTTTGAGTCTGAGCCAGTTTCTGCTTTTGAACCAAAGCCTGATACTGTTAAAGCTTGTCAGGGTGAGCCTGGATTGGTTTCTGTATCTTAACCTGAGCCTCGGTGCCCTCTTTAAGAAGTCCAGCTTCCCAGCCTCTTGGTCAAAAACCTGTCTGTTTCAGTCCATCAGCCTGAGCTTGATCCTGTCCATCAAGCCTACATCCATCTATCTTTCCTTTAGAGTCTGCTCCAGTCTCTCCACTAAACCAATTTCATGTCTCCTCACCGGCGCCTGCTTCTGTTTTGACTCCTAGAGCCTACATATGTTTGCTGAGCTTTGTTTTCAGTTTGTCTCCAGCTGTTCTACACACAAGTGGCTTCCCTGGAGTTTCCCTTTCAAGCCTAGTCTTCCAACATCCAGTCATTCTCAGCCCTGTCATCTTGTGTACAGGTTCTTCCTCAAGTTTTGTTTTTGGTTAACTGTCTCTGTAGCTAAAGCTTGCTTTTCTGGGTTGTTTCACCTGCTGCTCCTGCATTGAAGTCATCCTCCCAAGACTTTCTGCTCGGATCCTCAATACCCTGGTGGCTCTAGAATCTCCGCTGACCTCTCAATCGGCCCAGCAACGTCTCACGATTTCAGTCACTGCACCCCAGCTTGCTGTTTCAACCTTTGGCATCGGGAGTGGTTGTCCACCCACAGCTTGCCTCTGCAGGTTTAGTCCCACAGGCTCCTTCCAGCTTGGTTAGCATTGCCTCATGCATCTGCCTTAGTCCACGCATACTCATCCCAGGCATTAGGTCTCGTGGGTCAACCCTGTTTTGGTTTGTCCTTGGGTTCTCACCACCCACCTAGCTCAGTGCTCATCTCAAGCTTCAATCGTATAACCTTGGTGTCAATGCCATTTAGCTTCTATCTCCTCCAAGTTTCTCCTCCCACTCCCAGTGAGTCTGTTCTGGAATTTTCCATATCCCGTCCTGTATTGGCAGCACGGTGGCGCAGTGGTTAGCACATTTGCCTCACAGCAAGAAGGTCCTGGATCTGAATCCCACTGGGGCAGGGCCTTTCTGTGCAGACCTTGCATATTCTCCTCATGCTTGCGTGGGTTTCATCCAGGTACTCTGGTTTTCCCCACCATCACATTATCAACATCATCAACATGCACACTAGGTTAATTCTGCTTAACCAAGGCACTCGCTCGCCGAGGCACATACTGTATGTTGCCCACTGCTCCCTCAGGATAGGTTAAATGCAGAGTACCAGTTTCACTATGTTGTGTATTGTATGATATGTGATCAAATAAAGATTCTTCTTCTCTTGCCCTCAATGACTTTCCCTCCTCTAGAGATCATCTGACCCAGTCACCTGCTTACCCAGCTGCACCTCATCAGCCCTAGAGTATAGATGTCAGTTTTCATTAAGTCTTTGCCAGGTGGCATATGTTGTCAATTCAGCCTCCATACTGTAGCTTTCCAGCCAGCCCTACTACCTGTACCTCTTGCCTGATCACCTGTTGCCAATGTCCTCCTGACTCAGCCCCGTTTGATTGCCTTGTATCTCTTTTTACGTTTGCGTTTAGGTCCAGTATAGTGTTGCCACGTATCTGAGTTGTGACGTGACTCTGCTTCAAAGTCTTTTTTGAGCGTTTTCAACACAGTACATCAGTATTTTGAAATGGTAAGTATCAGCAGCATAAAGACTCTTCGAAATGCAATAAGTGTATTCCACGTAGTGGCCACTCTGTCATGGGCTGTCTGTGTACAAGTGCGTGTTGCGTTCTCCTGTTATGATGAGAAATTTGCATTTTGGGGGGAAAGAATGTAGTATCAGCCATATACATCAACACTTTACCCAATCTGGAAGCAATCTCGTCCATATACCTGCTATCAATGGCTCCCACACAAATACACTGTACACAAACCAAACAAGGTCAGAAGAAAAGCAAAGGGAGGAGAAGATTGCGTGTGGGTGTGTGTGTGGGCAAATTCAAATGAGACATGGGTCGAGGAGTTGGGGAACAGAATGAGAAAGGAGAAATCTATGTTTCTATTACTAAGCCTAAAAAGCAATGCACTCATCTCAGGATCTCAGCTCATCCATTTCACTTAGATGTCCGACCACTTTTGTTTGCAGCCAAATTTGAATTTGTGCCCTCAGTTCCAGACACAAAGAACGCCTGATTGAGCGAGGTTTGATGGCCTTTTGATACAGAGTCTTTCTCACACAGAATCCTTGTTGCAACTTGCAGTAATCATGACTACACGTTACATTTATTATGTGCATACAAATATTCCACTATAATTCCAAGCATAACAATATTCAGAATGTGGTACAGGTCATGTTCTGTTTGAATATCTGGAAAATGTGGCATTTTCTATATGTACAACATAAATATCAGCAGAGCCTGAAGGAACTCTGGGAAGAGTCAAAGAACCTTGCTTGGGGGGTTCCTGGAGGAACCTTTAACAGCTAAATTTAGAAGAGAGGTTACCAGAGGAACTTTGATAACTCAAAAGGGTTCCTGGAGGATCTATTTTCAAAACGTATTAGGAAATTTTTTTTTTCCAACTCTTCATGCTCCTGCAGCTGCTTCTGCATACAAACTAAAGCAAGCAATGCAGTTTCACGTCACACGTTCAACAAACCTATTTTTACATCTTTCGTAAATTATTGGTGTTTCTCACCTTTTAACTAGGCGATGATAGGAATCACGTTTGAATAATAACCTGGAGTTTGAGTGGTTCCTTTCAACCTAATCTCTACTAAATGAACTCACCCAGGAGTTAACAGCAGTTGGCAGATTCCTAACTGATGTGCATTCATTTGTAATCAGAAATCACATCTCTGAAATCCTCATGAAGCTTTCAGAATACATTCAGGCTGCGCTTGTTAATCGGAGTACGCATGGCTGCATGTAAGGAGGAATATTAGCAGAATATTCACTGTCATTAGCCATGTAAAGAGCTACATAAGAATATAGTCTTTTATAAATCAAGGGCATCACCCGGAATATTTTGTGCATGTAAATGTAGTCAGTGTCAATGTCAACACTGTTGTGTTCAGAAAAGAAATGCAGATGAGGATGTACCTGAACAAGTTGTTCACCTGAAACTGTTGCCATTAGGAAAAAAAAACTACAGAAACACATTCACATACAAAAAAGACCAAAAAACACACACATATAAAACAATTTATGCAAACAGGTGATCTTTGTTCTGTGGTTATAAGAACAGAAAGAAAAGCGAGATAAGCCTCTTGCATCAACATGAAAAAACACATTTCACGGCTGTAGAAGCTTGGATCGCCATTTATCAAAAGGACAAGCTCTGACTCTTATTACGGAGCAGTAGTTGGTCGATACATACAGGTCACTTTTGTTTTCTTTAAACCACATAGCCGATACAATGAAGCTTTTTTTTTTTCTGCCTTGAGAGTGTTGATCTTCACAATTCACTTGATTTAATAACAATATGCTTTTACAGCTGATAATAATCAAGCTGTTACCATGTTGGGGATTTATTCCCTCTAACAACGCCTCACTAAGGAAGCCCAAGTATAGCTTCCTTCAGATCAATTGATCTTGCTAGGTAGAAAGTATTTGTGGAAGCGCTGCTTCCCACAGACATTGTTTTAGCTACAGCGCTCTAATTAACATAGCTCGATATTGAGTGTTACCTTAGCCATGATAAATAGCACTAGCTTTATCTCACACACCCCTTTTCCCTAATTGAATCAACAGGGAAATTGACATTTTTTTGTTCTTCCTGAACAGGACTTTCGATTTTTCCTTCTGGTCAGATGGTGAGAAAAAGCCTTGGGGGACGGAGGTGGTCAGACGACCTTGGGATGCAGTAGTATGAGACGACCTTGACTCAGAAAACAGAGAGGAAACATCCAGTTTGAGATGTTGATGAGGGCTTAAAGGATATAGCATCACTCTACGATTCCTTTATTGACTTTAATATGAGCAGTAACGTGTTTGATTAACATTGTAGTGGAATGAAGACATAAGCTCTCTCTGGACACCTAGTGGGTCTTATTTGAGCACCTCTGTGCATTTTATCCCACTCAGAATATTGCCTGGTAAAAATACCAGCCGAAATCAGCCAATAGCTGAAGAAAAAGCTTGTCCTTTGTGATTTATTTGAAAGTTAAGGGTCCACTCAGTAATTTCCCCCATGTCACAGTGGTTGATATTAGCAAAAGGTTTTTCAGCAACACAATTTCACACACTTCATTTGAATTTTCGCCTGCATAGCCAGTGCCAAAACTTTTCTTTGTCTCTGATTAAGGGAAATCTATTGAAATCAGGCACTAATTTCTTATCATAGTGCAGTTAGCAGTCAAATGAAAAGACCAGGTGCCTCGGGTAATTCAAAATCATTCCGAACACCTGCTGGAAGTGAATGCAGCTACAGTCATTTCACAGTGCTGTTCTGGTTTTCATGATGTCTAGCTGAGACGGTAACAAAGAGAGGCTGGTTTGCAATATTTACTTTATTTTGACACGGTAATTATTTCTAGTTTTCTTTACTAGGCCATTTCACAGCATGAAAAAAGCTATAATCTTATGTTTTACTTTCTATCTGACCTAGTTACTTTAACATCTGAAGTGGCGTTTGTGAGCACTTCCCTCGTCAGTGAGATGTCACTGCAAGGGCAATGAACTATAATGGGCTGAACTGGGATGCTGAGTGCCAAATGATGCTGTTATCTCTGGATAACAAAATCACAGGCTGCTCCTTCCTGGATATCTGGATGTGTCAGGAGGATCTGCTGCAGACATTAACCTGCCCACCTGTGTAACAGCCCATCTGATCTCACATGTAGTGTAGTGTTGGAAGAATATATTAAGACACAAGAGAGCTGTGGCTACTTTTACCATCCATTATGTACTAAATTACAGAAAATTCCATCTCATTTTGGGTTATTTTTCATGATTTCATGTCTTCGCCTTCTTTAGACTACAGCCTTGACTTTCAAGGGGCCTCTCTCATCCTGTCGAGATGATTGGATTTCTTTACATCCTCTTTAAAACCACACTGGGACTCGAATTTCTGCAAAGGAGGAGCTGTGTGCATTCACGCCAAACACGGGGAATTTCAATCCCACATTTCTCTCAGATCCAACCTACAATTAGTGGAGTGTTTGGTCGCATAAAGTGGGGAAGAGGAGCAACAGTTCAACAACATGCATGAAGATCCATTGATGCAGAAGCACAAAATTGCCTCTAAAGCATCCGATGCTAAAATTACGGAGCTTTATATAAAGAAGTGATGCCACAACAACCTGTTTTCACATACTTGTGCCTTAAGATCTGAAAACCCTATTTACAACTGCCACAAGTATGCACAGGAAATGTTTTTTTTAACATGGCAGAAACATGGCAACATGAAGCCAGCCTGCACCCGCATCCAGCAGGACCCGTTTACAATTGAACAATTGTTATAATACAGTAAAGAAAGTTTAAATCAGAAATCTGTTTCATGAGACAAAGTCCTTCTGTCAACATTATTTTTCAAAGCACTGGCTAACCGCAAAAAACAAACAATCATCTTCGGTCATAAACCTGTGTCATCTTTACACATGGATGTTACTTCTTTCTTTTCATGGTTTAGCCATGTGATGAGCTCTTCGGATAAACAAGACTGTGACACTCACAGGAGGAACAACAGCATCAGTCATTTCAGCAAATAACACAAAATGACATATGTTTACGTTCGAGTCACAAGGCTGCCTCTTGGCTCTCTTGTGGCGAGAACAAGGAAGAAAATCAGGTGACGTTAACATTAAGTGACAAAGTCCACAGAAGCAGGAGATCAACAAAACATTGGATTTTAAAACAGCAGACAGATGTTCTTTGTTGGTTTCCTGTTTCAAACAATCAGGTTGTTTTTTTTTTTTAAAGTGATCACGATCACCCTAACCTTAATCACATGTTTATTATTGTCAATAAAGAAGGTCATTTAACATTCATGAAGTAGTGATTTGAATGCAAACAATGATGTTTCCCCAAAGCTAACTGAGTCATTATTGTGTCTAACCTAAACTTAAAGCTGCTGTGAGTGACATATTTTTATTAAAATAAGTGTTAAACATGTCTTTATTCAAATAGTAATAGAATGTTATAGAGTGTTTGCTGCTCTGTCTGGTGAATACCGTGGTTACGTAGAGAGGAGGGAGGGGATTGCTAACTGTAAACTGGACAGGAAGTTAGCTAAAATTATAGAAACATTTTCAGCAGTGTTGTCACATTATAAAACTGATGTAGTTTTCATCAGTGGTTTTGGAAGATATGGACAAGTTAGGTGCACATAACAAAGAAATACTTCTATGTGTTATTGTAGGAAAAGGACACACAATGCTTAACTTTAGTGACTTGTTGCTATAAATGCCAAATACAATTAATGTACCCAAACTAATTTACCCAAGTCCCTTGAGTATTATGTACAAATAATAACAAGATCACTAAAAAGAGCTGAAAACAACAGGTTCATCTGTCACATGTCCAGCTTGGCTAAATAAAGCACACTGAGGATCAGTCTATTGTGTGAGAAGAGATTAATTCATTCAGACAACAAATACACATATTGTCCTCGATCTTTGAGATGCAAAATTAACAATTTTACATCATATTACCATTAAACACTATAACACAACCAAGATTACAAGGGGCGTGATCCATTCCTTTCTCTGGGAGGCTTTTATTGTGATACATCTGCAGGAAATGATGAGGTTCAACAAGGTGTTAAAAGGTCAGAAATCATGGCAATGTTAAGGTGATAAAGTTCATTTAATTAAGGACTGAGAGGAGTACTGCTGTTAAAAAGAGATCCTTTTTGTTTTTAAATGTATTCATATATATGATGCAGAATTTCATTTGTAGTTTGTACGTATAGCATGGTATCATGTACCCATCTTGGGGCTTTTTTGCATACTGATGAAAAAGAGCATCAATGCCAGCAGCAACTCTGAAAACACCTCCCAAATATATGTATATTTTTGCAAATACCACACTGATAGAGATAAATTCACCTTCTCTCTTCCAAATGAAAGAGCAGCTAAGAATGGATCCACAGACTTTAATGTCTAAAAACACTAACAAATATAGAAACAATAAAATATCCAGAGCTGTCAACTGAAATAATAAAACGTGGAATTTTGAGCATATCAGCAAATTAAAGCATAATCTGCCTCATTAACTTGAAATATTAAATCATCTCTACTGGACAATCACAGCAGTGTTCAGTATAGTAGAAGTTTGGGTTTATTAGCCTGGTGAGATGGTGCGTATAGAAGCCTCATGTTTCTGTCTTCTCACATCTTTACCTCCCTGTTTTCAGCCTCAAAGAGAAGACGTCAGACGCCTCACCAGGAGCCACGAAACTTCAACAGATTTTTTTTTTTTTCACTGAGAAAAAGTGACAGACGCATCATGCAGCCACACACATGTGCACAGCTCATTTATACATGCACATGGAAACACACACCACCTCTCTGTGTGTGTCTCTCTCTAATACATGCATATGCACACATACACACACACACAGAGACCCACAGATGGCCTCGTGGAGGCTGTTATTGATTGGGCTGCAGGACAGAGGGAGGACACAGCAACGGAAAAATACATGCCAAAACAATTTCCTCGACAGCTGGCCTTAAACAGCCAGTCAGCTGTCTTAACATATTAGGGTAAGGTGTGGATAAGGGATGCATCCAGCCCTTACATTCGGCGCTGTTATTCGTTTACTTTTTGGCGTGACATTTTGCAAGAAATCCTACAGAACTGTGATACAGCACAACACAACATCGTGTCTCACAGGACTGCTTTAGTCAGGGAGCTCAGGCTGGAAATCACATTCCAGCTCCAGGTTGGCTGTTTGGCAACGGCCAGGCTGGCAGTATGTAATCTATCATAGCCAGACTATCTACATTAGTTAGTGCCTGGCTGGGGTGATGGAGCGGTGGAGAAGGGACATGCAAGTGCTGGCACGGAGCAAAGATGTGGCCTGGTTTGTCTCACTGATGTGTGCAGTGGGGAGATCAAAGCTCCACAGTGTGCATGCACGCAAACAAAATAAATGGTCAGGATTGAAGCCTCATGAAGAAGAAGTCTGTTACAGCAAAGGGATGGTGGGGTCTGTGTTTAAGATGCCACGCCTATACTATTTGTTGGTGAATTACTCCTCTAATTTCTCTCAGGTGGCACACCAAGATCAAATAGTCATCCACAGTAATAACATCAATGGCCATTAGACAAGACCAGTGATTAGGTCTGGGAGCCATTTGAGAGATTTCTAAACGAGTCATCAGACTTTTCTCCATCTCGCAGGACAGACTTGGCTCTGCTGCACTCCCGTCTGTCAACAGATTTCCTGCATTGGATACACAAACTGCATGGGGAAGTCATTACACAAGTCAGAGTGGCTGAGTGGAAGTGTAGGGACACGTCGAAGGAAAAGGCAGCCTTTAAAGGTTATATTTAGTCTCCACGGTCTGGTAACTTCTTTTATGTTCCGCAGACTCAATCATTCACACACTTCACAGTCCCACAATAGTTGGTGGAATTGAAATGTGGACAATTATACTTCAATTTGCTCAAATGGGGAGAAATATCTCAGCAAAACACTCCAACTGACCAAATGAGGTTGGGAGGTTTTTGTTCCTTCTAAGTGTGTTCAAATTAATCAAGTGGTAAAAGAAGGGGTTGTAAAAAGGACCTAAAAGTCACAGTGGAGTACAAGTACACATATGGTGTTAGTGTTAAAGTGAAAGTCACCCAAAAGAATAGTACTTCAGTAAGAGTCTGAAATAATTGTAATATATTACATGCAATTCATTATCAAAAGCAATTCTCTGGCATTAAATTGACTTAATGTTACACATGAAGTGGAAGTAGTATCACAGCCTTTTGTGGCTCCAGAGGAAGCTCCCTGTAATCTGATGCATTGCCTCCAGTGATGCCACTCAGTGGCTAAGTTGCATGGTGGGTATTGTAGTTACCAGGTTTTAAAAAGGAATAATAATAACAAAAAAATGTTTAATCTCGGTTCATCAGATTATGTGCAGCTTCCTCTGGAGCCACACAAGGCTTTAGTTGCTTTGTGGGTAATGTAGGTTTTGACAAGCAGTCCACTGGTCCAGCATTGTACTCTATAACACTTATAACACAGCTGGACTCATTGTGGACAGTTTAAAAACAAATGATCAAAATAGATGCAGCAGAACCAGAGATATCACCTTTTCAAAACGTGGTGCCGACATTACCCATAATGCAAGTTAGCCACTGTGTGACATCACTGGAGGCAATTTATCAGATGACATGCAGCTTCCTCCAGAGCTGCTAAAGGCTTTACTACTTCTTTCCCACATGCAGCTGTACTTTAATGTGTGAAATGAATGCCCTTACCCTTTGCTGTAAGCAGTGGTGGACAGTAACGAAGTAAATTTACTTGAGTACTGTACTTAAGTACAGTTTTTGAGTATCTGTACTTTACTTGAGTATTATTTTGGGGGGATACTTTTACTTTCACTCCACTACATTTGAAGGACAAATATTGTACTTTTTACTCCACTACATTTCTATTAATGCTCTCGTTACTCGCTACTTTTGATCTTACGTCAGCTGATGTTTTTTTTTTTTTTTGCAAAATTCAGAGAAAATAAACTGTTTATGCTGATTCGCGTATGGTTTGTCTTAGTCGTATTGCCGTACCTGTACTGCGTCATGAGCACCCGTGGCCTTATCTCAAACCCATGTTTGAGATTTTTGTCACAAAAACTGATTCGTTTCAGTTTAAATGTTTGTTGTTCTTACCGCGGACCAATTATATCACGGACTACAAAGACTCGTCTTCCAACCGGAAAAAGCACGTCGGTATGTAAAGTAGCTACTAACGTTAGCTAGCTTAATGTTTGTGAAAGAGAGAGTGTGTGTGTGTGTGTGTGTGTGTGTGTGTGTGTGTGTGTGTGTGTGCGCGCGCGCGTGCATGTGTCTCTGTGTGTGTGTGTGTGTGTGTGTGAGAGAGAGAGAGAGAGAGAGGGAGAGAGAGAGAGAGAGAGAGTGGGTGTGCACGCGTTAGTGAGGTGCGGCTGTCTTTGACGTGGGTTATCCGGCTCATTTTTGGCTGTGATGTATGATATAAGTAAAGTAAACTAGCCAATAAGTTGTTTATCTGTAAATGTCAATATAAGTTCTTGTAGTGCCTGCATCTACATCTTTTTTATGTAGAGAAAGCATATGTCAGATGCAAAAATATACTGAACTGACCGCAGCTGTCTGCAATATATTTCATGTGTTGATGAATGCAGCTGAGTCTGTGTTCTGAGGCTTCTTGCCTTTATTTGCTTATTTTTGAGCTATAAACACGTCTGTAGCAGAATCGCATCAGTGTATTGTATAATGACATTAAGCTACTTTCCTTTCCTGTATTTCCTGAGATATTTTTTAAATACTTTTACTTAAGTAATTTTTTAAACAAATACTTTAGTACTTTTACTTAAGTAATATTTTGACTAAGCTACTTTTAGTTGTGTTGGAGTAATATTTGACAAGGAGTATCTGTACTTTTACTCAAGTAGTGAAGTTGTGTACTCTGTCCACCTCTGGCTGTAAGTATCAAAAGTACAAGTAAAAGGAAATTATACATAGATTTAATTGTTTATACTATATAGTATGGGTTGACCAACTGGATGATTATCAAATTATTTCATTGGATTTATATATATATATAAATATATATATAATTGCCATTTCATTAAATCAATTTAAAAATGCACTACTTTGGTTCTGATGCAGCAATCTGCAAAGCAACTAGTAACTAAAGTCATCAAATAAATGTAGTGTAGTGTTGGAGTAAAGAAATACAAAATTTGCCTCTAAAATATCCTGGAGGAAGTATGAAGTAGCACAACATTGAAAATCTCATCTAAAGAACAAGCACCTCAAAACTGTACTTGGAGATGCTACAAGGAACTTTCATTTTTGATGATTCTGGTAAATAAAAGTAAGCTTCTTTCCTCAGGCTATGAGACTCAATTCATCCTCAACACTTAACACTAAAATATGGTTTTAAGTTCATGACTAATCCAACGCGGATGAATCTGAGTAAGACTTGGTGATAGGCCTTGAGATTAACTATAATAATTATACAGAAATAATCTGGCTCATGGTCTCGTTTTCATATGTAGGTCATACAGAGGCATCAGTATTAAACTGAAACTGACTCATAACAAGCTATGAATTCTGCATGGTGTGTTTAAGTACAGTCATTTTTTTTGTATGAAATGTACTTAGTTACATTCCTTCACTGGGTAAAACTTTGCACCTTGTTGGCTCAATCTTAACTACATCACTTTATTTAGCAGTTTTCAGTTTACACGTTACATGACATTGCTTGACTTGCACAAACACCATCTGCTAAATGAGCACAAAAGACACTTCCCCATACTGTAGTGACGAGTCCATAAGTTAACCTATTTAAGTATTACTGTGCACATTCCTTCCCCCCCCTCCCCAACAACGAATGTTCTCTGAAATCAGCGAGCAACATTTTACTCAGCTTCGTGCTTTCCACATGCTCGGAGACTCCGACACCAAGGACGCAATTTAATTAAGCGAGGCTTCAAACACAATCTAAACAAACAGAGAAGCAACAAACAAACAACAAGTCCAATTACAGCAGTGTTAATATGCAGGGCAAAGCAGCATTAGTATACCACAAAAGTGGGAGGGAATGGGAGGAGGAGGAGGAGAGGGAGGAGGAGGAGGCGGAGGAGGTCTGGCTGCTTTGATCCATGCATGGAGATCCGACATCAACGCTGCTGCTCAGTTCGTCGAGGTTTCATATTAGCCGGAGAGTAAAGGAATACTCCTGTTGGTAATCAAAGGGCCTCTTTCGTTGCTACGATCCAAGAAATCCTTTGCACATAATAATCAAAAATATCACAGAGAAACTGCATCAGAACCCTGAGGCTGCTCCATATTTGCTGAGGGACAAAAAAAAAATCAATCCAGATTGAGTTTCAAATTCTGCAACTGTGTGACAGACAGAGGCGAGGTAGTTTTCCTGAATCCCCTTTAACACCATGTACTCGACTCTTATTGATCCCTATACACCTGCCCTTGAACTGGTGATGGCTTCATGGAATTGCCCCTATAATGTTCTTTAAAAGGGGATCCATTGATATTGTCCATAACCGACAAGGGGCGTATTGATTCTACTGATTGGATGGGTTGCGGGCTGCAGGGATGGAATCCCGTGATCTATGGGTCCTTTCCGGTGTGCAACATCCAGCACATACAGGCGTAAACACTAACACAAGCTGAACAAAAGTATTCCCTGTGGGAGGGAGCAGATGCGATGCGATATTAGAGTGCAATGTTTTCTTATAAATGAAACAACAGCAGTCAGGTTGCTGGCTGATATTGGGTTATCTTAACGCCGGGGGCCGCTTCAAACTGTGCCATTACTCCACTCACTGGAAATGAGCAGCACACAGTATATGAAAGCTGCCCCGAGCCCTGTCTACCCAACTATTGACCCAAACATGAATTTCATGTGTGTCACTGACACTCAGGCTTTTCATACATGCTTATGAGCATGTTGGGCTCTTTAAATACTGCATGCATATTTGCATTTATGTGTGTTCTCCTTGGAAATGTAGGCCAAGTGGCATTTTGAATTTCAGATAAACCGAGGTTAATAAATATATATTTTTGGGCAAACTAATTTAAATCATGAGACTCCGAGATCAGTGTGAGTGTCTGTGTGCGTATGTGTCTACGAGTGTTGTCTCTGGCCTCATTAAGAGTGAGTTGATGGGTTGGCAAGGTTAATAGAGATTCATAATCTAAGCACAGCTGCAACCCCCATGCCTTTATAGGCTGGTTTTACACTGGTATGTGTGTGTGTGTGTGTGTGTGTCAGCGTGTGTTTAATCTCCATGTGTGCTTATAGACATGATTTTTATGTGTGCTTGTCTCTCATATTTGTGCGGCTCTGCATGTGCTCTATAATCTGGTTTACAGGAAACAAGCCACAGCCAAACACATGGTCAATTTCCCCTCCCGGTTCTTTCATTAGCCTGGGGCCTAATCCTTAGTTATAATTCAGATGATGGGCCCTGCCAGTAGGGGCCCGGGAATAGGTCACATAAATCACAGTGTGAAGCTGAGGCTGGGTCGAGTCCCAGCAAAGTCGGCCATTTTCCTCTTCTGCAGGCAGAAGGATGGTCATGTCGCTTGATTACCAATAAGGGCAGATGAAAAGGGCAGTTACGCACACATGCACCCACGCACACACATGCAGAAAGAGTGGTAATCTAAAGCTGTGCATGCTTTGAATACTGAGTGTGGTGAAATACCAAAGGAGTGCAGCTGAGCAGTGGGGGTGATTCTATGTCAGCCTGTGTTGGATGCTTGTTGAATGAGGATTACTTCATTCCTAGAACCATTTCGTTTTCTTACGCTTCAAAACATTCAAACTGATTTAGCATCGGAGGAAATCACTCAAAATGGAAAACCCTCCTTCTTTAATCAATTCTGCTCATTTTCAGTGCCAACCTGCCGCAGCTAATCCATTCTCGCATCATGACATTGAGTCACCTTGAAGAAGGTTCAGGCGTACGTATCGTATGAGATCGCGAAGTGGAAAAAGGCTGTGTGTTAGCAACAAGATTAACAGCGGCGGTCTGATATGGGATTATCACAGCTCCCTAGCAGTCAAGGCATGCCTGTGGATTAGATCTCACATCAGAGATTAATCCATGACAATCTGCTATGACTTGATTTTATACAACAGGATTACTTCTTTGACATATGTTGCCACTATTAAAGATCTAAAGCAACATTTTTAAAGATTAACGTAGCAGACAAATCTTCCCCTGTCTCTCCAACTAGTCTATTAGGATTCAGAGTAAGACTTTGTTCTATACGTGCTGAAGGCGAGAGAATCACATTCCTACCTGGTTTCTTACCTCATTTCAGTGAGGAAAGTTTCAAGCTCTTTCTAAGAGGGTGGTCTGAGGCATGAGTGTGAGCTGGCCATATGCCTTACAATGAGACTCCAGTCCTGCAAGATGATAAAGGTGAAGAGAAAAAATGCTGCTTTTAAATCTCAAAACAGAACAGAAAGACAGAAAAGATCATGTTTTATAAGATCAGCAAAGTAGAAAGCTCCCATATAATGTTCCTTATCAGGGTTATATTTTTGATTTAATGTTCAAGTAATGCATTACTTGTCTAATTGTAGCACTCTCTGTCTGATGCTCTGGTTTTGTGCCTGTCTTTTTTTTTAAGTTCCCCTCCTGAAAAGCCCAGTCCGCTCTGATTCGTCAGCTCTCACAGGCCTGAACAGGCACCGCCCACTGTGTTTCCATCTCAGCCAAACCCCCAAGAACAGCATTGAGCTTTGAAGCCATTTTTTACATAGTGGCCAAAAGGTGTAATTACGACATCATGTGATTGCTTTATCCTCATTCAAGTTAGGCTAAACTGGAAGCTAGCTGCTCAGCTAGCTGCCAGTGGAAGATCTGGGTAATTTAGCGACAGGAAATCAAACTTTTTTGGCTTCATACGTCACTGAGCAGCTTCATATGAATATCCAGAATTCTCTTATTATCCAATATCCAGATTCCCTCTATAAGATCATTACTTATCTGTCTCAGCTCTGCCAGTATTTTTGCAATCGTATAGTTGTGACATCACAATCTTACGGAAGTCCTGGCAGCTGTTGAAGGCACAGATTTTTTAATAAAAGCTGTGTGCCTTTCCTTCTTGTTTGAGCATTTTGATACAATCACAGTATTTAAAAAACACCTGACCTGCTCTATAGTCATCAAGACAGTGAAATCTTACTTTCTACAACATGGGACCTTTAACAGCAATTTGAAATTTGAGAATATTTTGGTAAGGGACTCTTTACTAATATTTGTGAATATACATTACTGTACTCAAATGTCAAAACACACAGAGAATAAAGGACTCAACCGCCACAAAACTGGATTCCAACTGCGAAGGTCATCATGAGCATCCAAGTGAGTGTTCTCATATTCATATATTCCCCTATAGTGACAGGACAGTTCTAGTCCATTAGAATAACATGCATTAAAGAAAGGCAGGACACTCAGTCATGCACGCTGCCACTGTGCCATCATCTGATCTCTAATTTGTACATACAGGACACAGGCGATAGGTTCAAGTTCAAGTCGGAGATGATGAGATAATCTATTTAACCTGACAAGCTTCACATTCGTCCCCATTCCACATTCATGCAGCTGCTTATGCTTCGTGTGGTTAAAACTCCTCTAAACCCCCCTTTTTGCTCTGTATATGTTGGCTTGTATATGTTGTTATTCATGGTAGATTCACTTTACATTTTTTTCTGTTAATGGCAAATTTATTTGCCAGCAAACTATGTCTCCCAAACATTAATAGTCTGCTGTGGTTTACAAAGTTCATTGCTCTCGTGATGATTGTGATGTCTGGAACTGGAGCTCTAATGCTTCCATTCACTGGAAAAGCAAACACATTGAATGCAGAGTTTATAATGCAGCCTTTCTAATATGATTTCAGCTATATTCTTCTTGCCATTAGCCAGCACTGCATTAAAATACATCAGTGCCTGTGCACAGCGGTTACAAGGCTTGTTTGCTGTAATAAAATGTCAATAGGTTATAAAAGTCCTCTCACAGCAGAGCCAAAGAAAATTGACCACCTGTAGGGAAACTTTGACAATCTCAGTGTTAAAGTGGCTGTTTCGGGGCGGACAGGAGCAACAGGGTACTGTAGTATGTGATCTGTATTACCTCAGCCTAGCTTTGTTCCACATGACATTATACTGATTCCTGGCGTCTGTATTTAAACATTTAGACACTAGAAGGAAAAAGAACCTTTCCGCATTAAGACAGCTCTCTGCCTTTCTCTGGATGTCTCTGTCTTTTCCTGTTTCATCATTTGCTTCTCTCACGCAGACCATGCATGCACCCAACCCCTAAGAGTGTGTGGGAGTTGGCCAGTGAAATGTGAGCACGCACTGATACACAGCAATGTGCACATTTTTATGGCTAAACAAATCCATTGAACAGGATTATATAAAATGGACAGTGTGTCCTGGCCAGCCGAATCACGCAGGACTGAGCTGAACTTTTGAACGTTTGAAGACAGCTCACGTTATGCTTCATGCTACAATGAAATATAAACTTTACTGGAACTCTTTCTCCTTGGCTGCTCCCTTTGTGTCCTTAACTGCTCCAACACTGGTGGACCTGTTTCCTGAACACATTTTGTCACCTTGAGGAGCCAGACAATCATCACCCTCTGAGAACATCTCCCAGATACAGAGGTGGCAAAACTACACATATTCTTTGCTCAAGTAGAAGTACAGACACAAAAAGAGACTCCGGTAGTACTGATAAAACTTCTTTACTCAAGTGAAAGTAATACAGTGCAGGCTTTAATGTCGTTTTCGGCTCGCTACATCCGCAGTGCGTGATATGCACTGATATTCGGGAGGGTGGCGCAAAATAAAATTACTCAATATTTCCCTCAAATGCATTAAAACTAAAGTAATAACAAGCCTGTTTTGGAAATGTTAGGAGAAGAAAGTACAGATGTTTGTGTTTAAATGTAGGGAGGAAATACAATACATTACAAAAAATACTCAAGTAAAGTACAGATACCTGAAAAATCTACTTAAGTAGAATAACAAAGTATTTGTACTTCGCTGGTTCCCACCTCTGCCCAGATAAATATGACACATAGACAAATTTCCCGTTTTCATGTTTCTTGACGCCAGTCGTGCACTGGGCAGTAGCAAATCTCTAAGCTATTAGTGGAAATCACCCGGGAAAAGAAACACTGCAAACTAATTAACGTTGCAATAAAATGTTGACACAAACAAAACCGATTTTTAAGTGTCAGGTGCACAAAGTACTAATGAAAAAAAGATGGAGTTGTAAGAACACGCTGAAGAACTTCAGAAGCTTAGTGACTGTGGGAGCCTCTTAATATTGAGGGATGAGAGACAGAACACCCTGTAATGAGTGAGTTATCCAGCACCTGCAGCTGACTCTGGAGATGTCAGTTAGTAATTAGTGTATGGTGTTTCAAAATGTTTAAGAATCCTCGACAAGTGGCAGAAAAACTGTGCATCTTGGGCTTACTTCCCCCAAGTTTCCACTGAGTTTGTGGATTAAAGCCGGCAGTAACAACCTCATCCAAAGCAGAGAAAAAGATAAGCGGCAAATTAGCACAACATTAATGCAGGTCATTATTGTAGCTGCTGAATTTTCACAAGTGTCCGCTGCTCAGCTCTCTGCCTTATGAGAAGGTATTTACAGTATAATGCTAACTGACATATAGAGGTCTCCGGAGCAGGAGCTACACAGACAGAGGAGGATTAACTGGCTGCCTCAACTCTCTCTCACGCAAATATCCTTCTCTCTTTCATTAAGTGAATAAACCATCCCTTCACTCAGTGGTGCGCAGAGAAAAAAGGAGAGGCTCGTTTTTTTTTCTTTTTCCGAGGGCAGTCTGACATGACAATAAAGAGGCAGAAACTTGTTTCAGGGGCGACACGGGAAGATTCAAACTTTAATTTTCATAACGGTGGGATTTGGTTAATCCTAAACACGGAGAGAGGATCTGACAAATGCTTTGTGTGACTCAACAAGAATTAGGGTGTTAAACAGTGGCTCAGAGAGAAAAACAGAGAGCGAAGAAACCTGAAGTGTGGGCCTAAGGTCTCAATAATACAAACACTACCACACACACTGCAACCCAAACCCATACGGTTGCAGTTGGTCGGGTTTAGGGGCTAAAGCTACATGCTGAGGTTTCAGATAACACTGTGGTGTGGGTTAAAAGAACTGTTACTAATGTAAAGTCAGTAACAGACGTACCAACATTACATACAGAACTAAGCTACCTTAGTAGGTTAAAATAAATCACTGTTGTTTCACACTCAACACAAACAGCAGCCTCCTGGGTTAACGTCCTGTGCTTGTCTACCCCAGCCTCCTCCATCTTCTTCCTCCTTTGTCCTCCTAGCTGCTATAAGTCACCGCCTTACAACAAAAGTCAATATAAGTCCTAATAAGCTGCTCTCAGAGTCAACATATATGGCTGTTTTCCTGTTGAACCATTTGGTTAGGGTTAGGAAAAGATCATGTTTTCACTTCTGACTTGCTCTTTGCCACAAACACGGCTGCAAATTGTCTCAATATTTCATCAAAAATATAAAATGATTTTGCACTTGTATGTAGAATGTAGAAACGCCTTCTCAAACGATGTTCTCTCTCTTGGCAGCCATCTCGCCGAGCCGCCGTGTCTCCACCATCCCCCTCCTCCTCCTGACATGAAAGTCAGCACATATACATGTAATCTGCATGTGATTTGGCTCATATTGTAGAAATGTTGATATAAAACAGTCGAGGCGTAGGAATTTAAATTATCCATCATGCCAACATTTGATACTGGTGAACAAGCTGCACAAACACACAACATATAAATACTGTCGCTTGGACAGGGTGTTCTTCTTCATCCAGTCTGTGTAATTAAAGCAGTGATGATGGAGGCGACAACCTTTTAGAATATAGATAAGGTATAGTTTCATAGAGGAGTGAGAAGAGACTCATCTAAAATCAGTGCATATACACACCAACAGATGAACTGTTAGGGGCAGAGATGGGTCAATCAATCAATCAGTCCATCAATAATAGCCTAAAGAGTGTTTTTTCTGTGAGAGTAACCGCCAGTTTCCATTCTAGACAGTGCTCACGTTTCCAACAGCTGGATCACGGCATACTTCAGCAGATCGAGCCACACAGGAAGTCAGACAGCAGAATGGCGTTGTGAATCTGGTCAATTTTCAAAATAAAACCCCTTGTGCTGCCTTGGGCTAACTTAAAACAGACAAATAATGAACCAACCACAGTAGAAGCACAGAAATCATGGAAAACGATGAAATAAACACAATCTGAGGCACTCAACAATATCAGGCAGGCGTGACACTCCTCTTCTTAAACGCTCCCTGTGGGGTATGAAAGGGGAGGACGGAGCAAAACAGCGTCACACATGACAGGTAACGAAGACATGCCCTGTGGGAACAAGGGGGAAGAGAAAGAGAGACCTGTTGCTGCCCCTGCCCGACCTGCCCCTCTGCTGAACTGTCCGAGTGTGTGGTGGGCCCACATTCACAGCAAAGCACAGCTCCTGGGAAACCAAGTTTCTTTTAGCCTGTTTGTATCGTTAACATGAATAATACTCATTACATTAAAAATGCATTATTTGTGATTAAAGTAATGGTTGTTCATAATGTATTAGCAACCCCCACAGTTGTAAGATTTAACTGCTTTCATGGGAGTCCAGCCTCCGCCCTCCGGGAGCTCCCACATGACTCCGACTTCGTCCTCCACTGTCACTATAATGACCACTTACAGGGACAGCGGGTCAACTTAAGTACATGCACAGCGCAACTTTTTTCCGGCCGGGTGGACAAAACCTTGTCCAGCCTTGTTCAGTTTACATAAATGTCAACTTAAAGTTAATTACTTCTGCACATTTTCGAATAACTCACAGTGGAAATTATCTCAGAGGCAGAGGAGGAATTATCTAATACTATCACAGCTTTGGCAGCACACAATAAGGTGCTAATTAAAACGCAACAGGAAGACAAAAGTGTGTGTGCGTGCAAACATGGATGCAAACACACACACACACACACACCTACATACACACACACACACACACAAGCCCCTGAGTGACAGTGGAGGATTTGCCAGTTTTTCATTAAACATATACTCAAAGGAAAATGTTGCCTCCTACAGAGAATAGCGTCTTCATTCTGTTTGCCAGTTCAACTCTGCTGTGGTCAGTTTGATGCCTGAATGCCACTTGCTGTCATCACTGAAGCCATATGGCTATTACGCAACACAGAACACTGTTATAAATCATCTATCTACAGAATAAAGAGTAAAAAAGGGAACTGTTGCCATTTGCTTTATTGGTGTGCATTTCCCTTCTCTGTCTACGGCCTAATATCTCTGTTTTTGACTTCACCCATCTGCAAAATGGATTTTCTTCAGCTGATTGAAAACAGGACAGGACATGACAATAGCAAAAGCCTCCGTTTTAGTGACTCTTGTCCCTGATTGCAATCAGATTTATTGGGGCTACAATCAATCTCTCCCTCCTCTGCGATGTTTCCGCTGCGTTTGATTTTTGAAAGTTGGCACGGAACAACGAACGCAGCCGCGGCGCTTTGATTCTGCAGGACTGTCAACGAACCTGTCAACATAACCTTCATTTGTTGCTATTAGGTGGCTGTTTACATGCATCCACTGTAGACATTACATCAGCATCACATCTATATTATTCACAGCAACACAAACACTACCACTCTGAACAACAATATTGCCACAGCATTGCATTTTAGAATAGCATCTTCCTTCGATGTCAATTAATCATCAGTTATCCGTAAGGGGTTGTTCAATCAGGATGTAGCATTCATAACTAACATGGTTGCCAGAGAGAGAAAAATGTTGATGAGCTGATGTTCATCTCCTGGACTTGGCGCTGACAGCCTGTGAGGGGGCTGACTTCCTTCTCTGTGTGAGATGAGCGTTTCTGAAATTGAAGCTAAGGAACCTCACCAGCCCACAGTCATGCTAACAATTCATCCTCATTTAGTTAATGAACATCCTCCTACACTTCCCACATCCCTTTTGTCTTGCCCCCACCCTCACTTTCTCCATCTCCTTTTCTTCTCCGCTCTCCATCTCCCTCTCGGACTCACTCGCTCTCTCCTTCCTCGCCGTCTTTGTCTGTTTCTCCGACTCCCGTGCTCCAGTCTCTCTCTCCTCCACCCTCCTCCATTTCCCATCCCCTCGCCCCCCACTCCACCAATCCTCCTCGTAATGCTAATTACGGTAACATGAAATCATTAGGATAGCCATCACAATCTCTGCCATGGTAATTCCATAATCATTACTGCCTCTGCCTCCAGCCTCTGCAGCTACACACACAGGACTCAACGTGGGGAGCTGGACGACCTGACTCCATCTACACACAGCAGCAATTAGTAAAGCCTTATTGCCTTGAATCTATAGCACCGGTAAACAATGGAACTAATGTCCACTGGGTATGTCCGCACCACCCTTAGGAGAACGTCTCAACCGCTGCTCGTTAATCTTGGAGCTATAGCGAGCTGCAGGGCGTGCAGATACTCATTCGAAAACCTTACCCTTAACTCTGTGATCACAGAGGTCTTAATATTATTTAGGACATGAGTAACCACCTGAATCAACATCAAATGCACTGTGATGTCACTCGAAGGCTTTTCTGCAGGTTTTGCAGGATGTTTTTTCCATAACTACAGGTGTCATTTCATTCCAGGGCTAATAGGTATAAACTAGAAATCCCTTTAAACCCCCCTCGGCCATTTATTGTCCGCGGCACAGCTTCAGAAGGTGCATGTTGATCTGCGCAGATTAGTCTCGGCACTCGCGGATTCATTTCTTTTTGCTTGCTTCTTTTCACGGGAGCCGTACGGAAGCAGAGCCAGCGGAGAGATTACACTCCGACTTCTGTTTTGTGTGAGTTTCTTTGGATTTTATGATATGTAATTGCCTAATTAATACATGCAAAATCTTGATTACTTGATTAATGGTGATTAGCTGATTTTCTAGGATGAGACACGGGGAACAAAGGATGAATACACTTAGCGAATAATACGGTGTCTGTCAGACAAAGAACAGCCTAATGTGCAGTTGGATATGCTGCCGTAGAGATGACCCCTCTCCCTGCATGTGTCCAGGCTGGCCATGATTCTGCATACATTACCCTTGAGTTGAGGCAGCCAGAACACTGGAATTTAAAAGAGGCTCCCTCCCGCTGACATCTACTTGTATTCTCTCCCCACCGCGGCTCTATGAAATTTCTTACAATCCAATTTACGTTTCATGAGGTGTCAGAGCCAAACACAACACGGGGAATAATACTGTCAGCCGGGACACAAAGGTCACCTGTTGTGTGGACATAATGCGCAAACTCTGTCAGCTGCACACACACACACATGAATAAACACAATCATGTCGGAGGATTGCGGCTTGATGATGATTGGCAGGTGTCCGAGGCGCTGACAGGTAAGATGGAGCTGACTATTAGGAATTAAAGCAGCAAATCTCAGCTAACGCCGCCTGACACACTGCTAGCTCACCATCATTCTGACCATATGCTGACCCGCTCCGGCTCAAGTTACTGCATGCTTGTCACATCACGTTTGGGTTGCTGATCCGAGGACTGACATTGCGCTTCTCCTTCAGTCTCTCAGGTAATAATTGGTCCTGAGCTGTAATCCTGCTGTAAACCCGGGCTCAGTCCCTGACGTGGAATTAAGATGACAATGTTGCCAAAAGTCATGCATGCACGCTCTCCCTCCCTCTCTCCTTTTCACACATATGCCCCCGTCCGTCCTCCACTCTGCAGTTTCTGTCCCCTCTCCCTCACTCGCTGCCTCCACGAGGAGTCATACGCGCGCAAACACCCCCTCAATGCTGCACATCACTATTTATGACCGAAAAACTCCTGTTGACCATTCGTGTTTGTGTGTGCGCACTCCTCAGCCCGGTGCTTACACATCAGGTAGGAGAGGATTAAAGGATGAGAGGGAAATAATGAAATGTGTTTTTTGACCTCCACAGGGCGGAGAGGAGGACAGCAGACGTCACCGGCTTGATTCTGAACTGGTTTATATTAAGCTAACTTTTACAAGGGGGGCTGCTGATCCCCCTATTATTACCTCAGAGCTCTGAAGCTTGTATAGGCACATCGATGAGCTCAAAGGCCACTCTGATAAACACAGCATCTCCATTAGCTTGATGAGATATGACACTCCACTGATCTGAGTGGATACGTTTGTTCAACAAATAATATAATAAGGGTAGCGTGAGAAGATGTCCTTTCTAAATTTAATAGCAACTGTAAATAATATAGAAGAGACGAGAAACTGTAAAATATGAAAATGACAGGTCAATATTTCAAAATATTACGTGGAAGTTATGAATGAGAAATATGAGGGACATTGAAAGAAAGTGTAAGAAAGTGGAGTCATTAGAGTGCAGTAATTTGAATTTTTTCTTAAGTTGTGGAAAGATTTGCATGAATATTCACTGTTGATAAATGACGCAGCCTAGCAACATCATTGCTTTCTGTAAATCTAATCCTGCAGTTGTAGAAGATATAATTAATTTGATTAAATTGGGAAAATTCCACATACATAAATTACATATTTTTAATCATCATCTAGATGATTTATCCTCGTTCTCACTCCCAACCAGTCAAACACAGCAGCTTGGTCAGTGGCTGCAGGAATTACTTATGTTTTTAGGCTAACTACAAAACGAAGTTAGCATCGCCCTGTATCCCTCAACAGAAGGCCTATGGGATTTTTCAATTGGATTTTGGATTATTGCGGGGAAATAAACTCTGTTAAACTCTATGACACATTTTGCAAGATAATCTTCACAAATGAACACCACTTTTATGATTTTTGAAGCGTAAATGCAATCACCAGAAGTAAAACGCTAACGTTAGGCTAAACAAATCAAAATTCAAAGTTGACTTGTTTTTTACTTAATGTTACATTACTGAACTTGTGTCACTAATGTACGTGTTTCGGTGCCTAAACCTAACCAAACTGCAACTGTTTCACCAAGTTAACATCTCATCATATGTGAAACGTTTCTCAAGCAACCTTTTTTTTTTAATTCTAATCTGAAGTTAAATGGACTTGCATTTCTATATTGAATAATATATAAAATATATGCTATATTTCTAATTTGAAGGTGCATATTTATTGCACATGCTAAACTGTGCTAGCGTCATGCAGCAGTCTCAGAAGCTGCTGTATTTGAGTTAGAGGTTAGAAAATACTGCCATGCTAGGATTGAGACTAACCGGTAAAAATGTCTGAAACACATGGAAACCATTTGACAAAAGCCTCTGTTAATTTTTGTTACAAGGTTTTGGCATGTTTGAGGTCTGATTGTTGTACATTGTTTTTAGAGGTCAAATGCGTTCATTTGTGTATAATCACATAAAACTAAAAATCATTGTGTTGTCGGTAGCTTAAAATGAGCCTTTTATATCTACAGATGAAGCTGGTTTTCTTCTCCGCAATGTTGCACTACCATATTAGATATAGATATAGATATATAGACATATATGCTGCCACCATATAGGAGAGGATGGGGTGACGGCTGTTCAGTTGGTTGCAATCCTCAACACCACTGCTAGCCAGATAATTGTACGCAATGGACCTTAAATAAACATGAGAAAAAAGTAAAAGTATGAAGGAAAATATTGATTACATTGTACTATTTCTCAAGTCAAAGTCAAGCATTGGCACAGGATCCTTCCAAGCTTTGAAGGCTAATCAATAGATTATGAGTAGTAGTATAGGGAGCTTTATAAAGTGCAGCAGACCACTGCACGCTGCACTGCATGAAAACCCTGACCGGGGGAATTGAGAGACAATGTGGCCGCTAGAGTGATAAGACCAATTAAGAATGGTCCTGATGTGACCTCTCAGTTTAATCCAGCACACTGGGATTCTGTGTCTGTGCGGTGTGTGTGCACTGTGTCAGTAACTGAACGAGAGTAATCCAAACCAAATGCTTCCTTCTCATCTTGGACCATCAAAAGGACTTGTGGTGAGGTGTACTCTGTCACTGATGCCGTGCCAATGTTTCACTCAAAGACGCTCAGCCAAGGGCAGCGCCAGAGTGGAACGGCAGGCCAAAGCGAGGGGAAGGGAGTGGTTTTGGCACGAGCATCATAATATTAAGGCTCGGCAAGTCCTCCCTCCACATCTGAGGGGAAGACAAAAACCCTAACCACATCTATCCCTGAAGGCTCCTCTGAATTTCCATAATGTGATAAAACCATACAGAGAGGCAGGTTATCGAAAAGGCAATTTTACGGCAACAAATTCATTGTATTTTAATAAATGACCGCCAGGGTTTTTCCATTTGTATGACAGACACACACTGCTGCCATGCACGTACACACACATACACACAGAGGTATCTATGACATGCTACAGAGAGATCCACCATTATGGGATGAAAGCACCAGAGGGGAGCGCTCCTTTCTCTCCTCTCCTCCTCTCGCCTTGAATTCCACGGGGAGGAGAGTCATTGATGCCTACTTGACCTGTCTGGTTTACATATTCATAAGGAGATGGAGAAGATGGATATGGCCGGATGTTCCATTCGTTCTGACTCGATTCTCTCCCCCTCTCTCTCTCCCTCCCTCTCTCTCTCTCTCTCTCTCCGTCTGTCTCCTCCCACCCCAACCCAACCCCCAGGGTGCACTCACAGGCCTTCCCAGCAGGAGGTGAGGGTGACAGACAGCAGGGCTCCTCCAGTCAGACTTTTGCCAGTCAGTGCATGTCAGCATTCTGCACCAGCAGGCAGCAACACAATGAATGTCACATGAGCAATGATGCCGCTCTGCCACTCACATATGGTAGCTCTGTTATATATGGTAATGTTATTGTTTTCCTCTGCCATAGAGCAGGGAGTGATATCTGTGAGAACCATGATGCAGGCATCTTTCCATTCCCCTTGGCTTTATAAAGATGTGTGCAGTCTTTTTTTTTAGATCCACTTAACTTTTCCAAGACAAGGCAACACTAATCGGAATGAAAATGATCAAAATCACATGGCTGATGAAGGTATCTGCATGAGTCATACAGGGGCGAGGGTAACTGACGAATCCTTTGAGGCTGTTTTGGGTTAGAGAGGTCTGTTTTGTGGTATCTAGTAGGTTAGACATGTTTAAAGGGACAGTTCACCCCCCAAATACAGAAATACTTGTTTTTCCTCTCAACTGTAGTGCTATTTATCCTCTAGATTGTTTTGGTGTGAGATGCCAAGTTTCGGAGAAGTCTGCCATCTTTTTATTACGATGGAACCAGATGGCAATTGCCTTGTGGTGCTCAAAGCACCGAAAACGGTACACAAGATAATCCATGGACCGTGTTGTGAGCAGTTTCATGTGGGAACTATTTTCACTCTGTACCAAATTACACCCGCAAACCATATCACAACACAGAAGGCTCGTTGCAGGATAATTGGTGTTCTCCTCTCTGAGCTGTAACATTGGCTAGATAAGTTAGCTTAGCTAGTAGATGCACGCTTCCTTTCTCGCAGTAATATGTAAGGAAAATATAGTTCCTATATCAAACTGCTTACAACAAGTGAGGAACTTTCGGCCGCCAAGTGAAAACGTGCTCCACCAAATTGCTTTTCCATTACCAGTTTTACCAGGCCGAGTTGTGCTGAGCCACTCCCGAGATTTACAGCTCCATGGTAAAATCTTAAAAAAATAAATAAATAATAGAAGACTTGAATGAAATGAGAAAATTAAAAGTGTTTAAAATTGAATTAGCGGAGCTATGTGAGTGGCTTTTCTTCGATAGCACTGCGGCAAGGAAGAGTATTTACAGCCTCTCCTTTGACCACCACCTAAGACCACCTAAGTGCGTCGCCACTTAAATACACACCTTCGAGCAGGTAGCACTGTTGTAACGGACCTGCTCCCTGAGCTGTGCTGCCGAGTCAAACCAAGTCAAACTGAGCCAGCATATGTGTACGAAAAAGCCCCGAAGGTCTGTGGATTATCTTGACTAATCAGGTCATGGTTTCTGGAAAGAGAAATTGCTGTTGAATTTTTCAAATGTATTTTTTTCATCATCTAGGTCATTATAACTCACACTAAAACAATCTAGATGGATTATAGGCACTACAGGTAAGAGGGAACAAATGTGTTTTTCCTTTGTGGGTGAACTGTCCCTTTAACTTTATATTAAGATCTAGGTATTAGTTTAAAGTTGGCACATAAGTAGCATAGATATTGCTAATAACTAGGTATTAGGTCTGACATGATTAAATTGAGTATTTCAGTCAGAAGCAGCAGTTTTCATGAGGGACCTGTGAGGGTGGTCAGAGATTCCAGCTTTTTCCTTTCTGGCTATGTGACTTTCATTTATGATTCTCTTCCAGCACACACACACAGACACTTTGCTAAAAATGACCCCATGACTTCCAGCTCATTAGATTTCTTGTCTTTCTATTAATGGAGAGTGGGTGCAGAAATGAACTAAACAGGCTAAGAGAGAGCGAGAGACAGGAGAGAGAGAGAGAACGAGCGAGGGTAGAAGCTGGAGGTAGAGCATAAGGAAGGATTGCGTGTCGTGGCTTGGCATTGTAATGTGCGCAGATTGGTGGGGGAGGCGGAGGCCTATAACTCAGCTTGATAATAACCGAGGCCAGAGACCATAGCTCACCTTGCTGCAGCTCTGCCACAGCCCACCTTTGCGGGCTAAATGCATCTCATCTGCTCTCTACACTCGTGCGCACCTCACACCAATCAGCACAATTATAGTTCTCACCATCCATCAGTGGGCAGATGAGGGGGGATACACTGTTGATGCCCCATCAACCTCACAGGCGTAATAGGGCTTCGGTCAGTGCCAGCTTCCTCCTGACTACTAAGAAGCAACAATATATTTAGAGCAGCAGCGGTGGTTGGTGATAAAATGCAACTAAGCAAGTTAGACTGACTGTTCTGCAGTATTTTGAGGAACCTTGAGGCTCCAAAACATTTCATCAGGAGACACTGTGCTTTTTCCTCAACCTTTATTTAAAGGGGCAATATGTTATAATTTAAGTTAAGAATAGTTATAATGTCTATGTATTGGGTTGCAGAGATATCTACTGCAGTTAGCATGCTACCTAAGTCCAGTCCGTGCTAGCGGTGTAAACACAAACACTCCCCTGGTCCCCAAGCTCCCAGTCCGAATCACTGGCTGCAAGGCTAAATGAGCTAACTAGCTAACAGCAGCTACAGTCCGCAGCAGTTAGCAGTTACTCCAGTAATATGTTGAATGCTATTTGAGTATGCATTTGACAGGTGACCAATTCTTACATATGGCACCTTCAACAACTCCTGTTACTATAGTAACTGTAGTTACTACACTGCATTATATCATAAGTTTGTTGGAATCAAGTAATCTTTTCACATTAACTCGAAAAACTATATAAGTATTACTAATTAGTATTCAACTCAACTTAACCCTTGTATGGTGTTCGGGTCTGTGGGACCCGTTTCCATTTTTTATCAAAAGAAAAATGATACGATTAATTATTTTTTCAAACTCAGACTCATTGGCCTCGACTTATTTTCTGTGAAGAACATATATTAGAACACATTTTCAATGACAACACACTGTACACCCCCCACAGGGTGCGCACGTGTTTGTGTGTGTGTGTGTGTGTGTGTGTGTGTGTGTGTGTGTGTGTGTGTGTGAGAGAAAGAGAGAGTGTGTGTGTGTTGCGTTTCTGCCCCTGCCTTTCCTGCACAAGGTTGCAACATTGTTGCTAAATTAAAGCACCGACACCGTCTGCTCTCACATTCCCGCACATTTTACCCTCTGTCTTGCCGGAACCAATCTTTATTTAACGAGTAGCACTTCATAAATGTGATCTAACAAAGGTAAAGGGCAAATATTAACCATATATGCTGTTTATATGGCTTGTAATTGGGATGAAGTAAACATCTGTTGAGTATTTTAACATAAAATTGTTTGATTGTGTCGAATTAAAAACCCAAAAATGCAGCGGGTCCACCAGACCCACGAACACTGGCTGAATAACAAAAATATGAACACCACACAAGGGTTAAAAAGCTGTTTCTAAAAGTTACTAGTTTTTATTTTCGAACCATTTCAGTAATTTCCCCTGACTTGATGTCTTTTGACTTGAAATGATGAGTTGAATGATTGTACGGCTGCGAGTTTACTCAAATTAAGGCAAATAAACCCCAAGGAACTTTTATTTGATTTTGATTCTGGTGACCCCTGTCGACCAAAGCAAAACAACGTCGTACTTTACCACCAGACTACAGAGCAACTTCTTTCCTCAGGATGTGAGACTCCACAATTCACTCTCAGCACTCCACCATGAAAAAAATAATTTTATGACTTTATAACTCAGACAAGTCGGATTCCAACCCAGTGACAGGCATTTAATATAACTATAATAACTGTACAGAAATAGCCAGTCTCTTCACTGATGGTGTTGTTTGCTTATGTAGGTCATATAGAGGCATAAGTGTTAAACTGAGACAGTTTCATAACCAGTTAGAAACTCCTTGAAGCACATTTAAATTAAGTTTCTAAAGAAACAGAATCTGTATGTTTGCAGAACTTCTGGCAGGCCCTCTCTCTCTGGAGTTCAAAGAAAACATATATGATTGAAACTTACTGGGAGCCTTTCCATCATAATAAAAACTATGTAAACCATGGTGAAGGTTAGTGTCACATTCAGTCTCTGCCTCTTCACATACATAGTTTAACAAGGTCACTGGGAGCAGCCTCATATGTTGACTTTATACTGTCTCTGGTACAAAGAGACGCCAACAGGAGCAGCTGTGGTTTAAAGACCTGAATGTCAAATAAAGAACCGAGTCTTAAAACTGAGAAAATGGAAATGGAAAGCCTATCTGACAGCATGAATAATGGGCTGTTGATTCAACTTACTATCTTTAGTGTATTCAATTTGATTTCTCAAGTTTAGTTAACATAACTCACTTGTTTTTATCTTTTCAGAGCTCATATGACAACTTTATAATAACTATTCAATTCCAGTTGAGTCACATTTTTAAGGCAGCGAAGGAAGATTTTAATTTACATACAAAACATGTGATCTGCCTGTAGAAGTGATGCCTTGAAATGAGCCTTCCACTGATACATTTCAATACAATTTCCTTATAATAACTGGTCAGCCTGTAAAAACATTAGTAACATGAGAATGAAAAGATACGACTGGTTGCATTTTCTTTCTTGAATTCTTTTCTGCGTCCCTTGTGAGGCCCCCAGCTTTACAGAGGTGTAGGACAAAAAAATCACTGGGATAGTGCAGATAAGATATTATTTTAGGGTTAAGTTTGCAATTTTGGAAACTTTGCTCACTCATCTGTTTTATCTTTACCCACTTATCCTTGACAGAGACTGTCCTTCAATGAGCAGAAACATATGTTTCAGCAAATGCACCATGACAACATATGCTTACTTTGAAGTAAATATTCACCATTGCTTTATGTGTACCCTTGGGGAAATGAATGTTTTCACTTGGTTGTCAATTGTATATGCACATAAACTTCTACACATGCAATAGATGTGAAGGGATGTTAAGACAATGGATCCGCAGCAAGGCGCAGTGAAGTGCCTTCCCTATGGACACCTCAGCATCCCCGTATCGACTGATACGTGCTGGACTTGAACCAGCCATCCTCCAGACCCCAAGCCAAGTCCCTGTTGAGTGTGCTTCTGCCCCCTGTAACAAAGTTTCCTTGTGATCGTATCAGTTTTGACTGGAGCAAAGCAGGAAGTCATGCGATGAAATATAAAGCAGCATAATCTGCATAGGGATCAACAAAACATCAGATCTGAACACGTCATTGCTGTTTGTTTCCTGTTACTAACCGACAGTCAACAATTAAAAAAAAAAGTCATGACCATCTTTCCTTAACCATGACCCAGTGTTTATTATTGTTATCATGATGATAAAGGTCCCCTAACAAAGACAACGTAGAGATTTTCGTCATGTTTATGCAAAAATGGACCCAAACACAAGACACACACAGAGGCAGGCAGGTAAAGGAACAAAAGCGGAGCTATGATCCAAAGTAATCCAAGTAACAAAGGGTCAGGCAAAGGAAAATACCAAAGTTATAAAAAAAACTAAGGACAACTAGAAGGTACAGATCAGGAACACAAGGACAGGAGAGTAAGAGAACAACATAGGCTTAAATACTGGCTAGACTAACGAGGGGATGAGCTGCAGGTGGAGAGATTAGTTGAATGAATGTACAGCTGCAAGTTTGATGTTGAAGCTGATGTGAGACAGGTGTGGGGGGAAATCAGGCTGTGGAAGAGCACAGGAACACAGGTGAGCAGGAAGTAGACAGTGACAAAAAGACACAGGAGGTTAGCTACAAAACAAAACAGGGAATAACTAAATAAAAGACAAAACCATGACAATTTTAACCCAAACCATATTGCTTTCTTTAATTAACCATAACATTTTTGTGCCTAATCAAAACCTAACCATCCTGTAGTCACATCATAAGTTGAAGTTGGACTTGTTGCATTAACAGGGACCAGAGGCAGAGTACAGGCTGGAAAGGTCATCAGTCTATCACAGAGCCCTGCACTTATTAATACTTTACCAGCAGCGCGCTGCATGTCAGTGTGCACACATACAGTCACATGACGCCTTTTTTTTTTTTCCTCTCACAAGCTAATTTGAAAATCCTGAGGCGTTTTATAAGATACCACAGCTTCAGTATATACTCATGGGAAACACATGTCCATAATCACATGCACTCACACAGAGAGACAGCGACACATGCACACAGACACACCCCCTCCTAAAAAAAAGTGATATTTAGGCATACCTCAGCTGATCATAATGACTCTACAGAGAGTTGCATCAGGCCATTATCTTCATAATGGCTCTTTGTATCTCGTCACTGTCTGTTGATGTGTATGCAAACAGCCCTTGTGTGTTTGAGTGAGTGTTAGGTTCCTGTGGGAGCTCCCTGTACGTGCCTGCTCGATGCCATAGCCAGGATGGATGGCAGCTCAATTGAATAAAGGGGCTCACCGCTGCACAATACAGCCAACGTGCTGAATTCACAATGAGGGCTGGATTTACACCCCCCGTCTGTGTGTCTGAATTAGCATTTCTAACCCCCTTTCCTGCGCGCGCGTTTGTGTGTTTGTGTGTGCGTGTGCTTTCATCTCCAACTGGGACCTCTCCATAAATGCTACAGGCAATAAATCCCCAAACCCCATGGGGAAATGTTGGTCTTGTTACAGGGCAGTGTCCATGCTTTAGTGGACCGCAGCCCAGACTAAGAAGTTTGTGAAAGAAAGAAGGGAGAGATGCCACTGTCAGCTATCAGATTCACCCTGCTTTCATAAAACTGGGTTGCTGTGGGTGTGGCAGGATGGAGTTACGCACAGAGAGGCTGAGACGGAAATGGAAGCAACGAGGGAGGAGGATTGAATGGGCTAATTTAAGGGCATTGACATGTAAGGTTACAGTCGGCATTCCTTCAGCAGCTTAAACAACAAGGTGATTTTGACAGTCTGTCACGGTCCGTGCTGGAGAACACGAAGGCTAGCAGTCTGCAGAGTCTTCCCACGCGTGCTTAATATTCATTACGTCGGTGTTCATGCCAAGCAGGAGTCTTTGTCTGAAAGTTTCCGTCATTGCTAAAAATTTGCTCCGAACTTGAGAAGAAGATTGTTTTTTGAAGGAGCCTCCACAGCAGCGGTGTGGAAACAACGAGACAACACTAATTCAACACCTGCCATCATTATGCTCCTGATTTCCATGGCTTCCTCACATTCTCCACAACAATAACCCCACAAAAGGCTAATTGCATGCTGCAGAAGCGGCCGCTCCTCGAAAGATTTCTAAGTCTGTCTCAGAGACTCGGCAATTTGACTCAAATTGACTTCACGGAATAAGAAAAAAAAATATGAATAGCTTTAATAATAGTGTTTAGATATCAGTGAGTGTATCTTCACACACTGAACTGTCAGCTCTCAGCATTATTCTCACTTACAAACAACTGACCGAGAGAATGAGGGGATCAATTTGTCTCAGTCTGTTTCTGGTGTGAATGGAGCCCAAATTCCTTATCTCTTCAAAACACTGAAACTCCCTGCCTGCTCAGAGCAGAGATGCTTTCATTATTTGCCTCTGAATCAGTATTTAGGGAGGGGAATAAAGCCAAGAGAATACGGAATTATCTGAGTGGTGCTAAACACTCCAGCTGTGCCGTACGGCGACTTGGAAAGGCTGATGTGTGTGTGTGTGTGTGTGTGTGTGTGTGTGTGTGTGTGTGTGTGTGTGTGTGTGTGTGTGTGTGTGGTTGTTTGTGTGTTTGTGAGCACACATGTGGAGCTGCATGCGCGTTGTGGAAATGCGAGCGCGGAGCTGAGCGAACAAGAGGTTCAGCAAGAGCAAGTTGGTTAAGTGTATCTGCACAGAGCTCATCCAAGGAATCTCTGAGCAAAAAAATAGAACACCAACACACACACACACACACACACACACACACACACATGCACACACACATACGCACGCACTTCCACAGTGTACACTACAAAGCAAAGCCAGCGCTCTGAGTCAAGCCTCCAGTCTCCCTCTTCATCTCCTCTTCTCACCACTCTCCTTCTCTTTTTTCGTCTCCTGCGCTCCATCTGTGTCAGTTGAGGCTCTTACGGCTCAATCAGGCTCGCAAAGACGCTCAGGAGCACCTGCTCTTTGTCTGCCGTCACCCTCGCTCAGAGGTAAGTCACCTTTCTTTCATTCTTTCTCCTCTGCTGCCTCACTCTAGTGAGTGTGCATTCGCTTGCCCCGATAAAACTGAAGAGGTGAGACTGGGATGTCACTTTGTGCCATACTATGCCCTATCTCTCTCTCTCTCTCTCTCTCTCTCTCGCTCCCCCCCCTCTGTCCTCTTTACTCCTCATTCCCTGTTTGCTATCTCGTATGACTAGCTCGTGCGCAGACTGATGAACAACCAATCTATATTCTGTGGAGATTTCGGGGCTTTGTGAAAGTGAAGGCAAGGAGAGAGTCATGTGAAACGTAAACAGGAAGACATTGATTAGCATTCTGAACTCTGATTCAAAGTGTGCTTCTGTCAATTTGTCTTCCTGTGTTCATGTCAGTCCATTAGTCCGTGTGCTTGTTGATGACTTTTGACCGCCGACTGTGTTTCTTGACTTCCACCCTTTTACTAGTCTCGGTGCATTAAGATGCCCAGCAAGTCGCAGATGAGGTTTGGTTGCATTAAAAATTAATGTGCTGAAACAAGGAGCAGCATTTACATCCGCTGGACAAGCGTACCATCTATCAACGCTGTCATACCGACTTGTGAATGTCTTTTTTCTTTCATATAGACTTTGTCTCAGTGGCTTAGTGTCCTGCTGGCTACAAGGACAACCTAATCAGGTTGCAATTGGCAGTGCCGCAGGGGTACAGTTTTTGCATCTCGTTGCTTATTTCATTGACTTATGGTTGTGACGGCTGGCAGCCTATCAATGCAGAGTAATTACAATAGGCCAGTGTGAGGTTGAATAATTGATGCGCTTTTTGGAGCTGATGTATGCTGAAAAACCTATCTGCCTAGAGTCCCGTCAGTAGTTTATCATGGGGTGAGAGAGGGGAGAGTGCAGCCAGACTGCCAATGCTTAGTGCTGTAATAATGATGCCGGTCTGGGCCTGTCAGCAGCAGGTACACTGGGAGTTAGCTCCCACGCTGGTTGCAGCTCAGCTATCAGCTTTAGCCTTGCCCATAGATCAATACCTGGAAGAGGAATGGTTCCAAGCAAAAGACACTCCCAAACTCTTAGACTGTCGATCAGCCTCCTGTTAGCAGCGTCAGCCGTGCACGATGGCTTCGGGCTGCTCCTCATTATAAGATTCGTGACATGGAAAAAAGTGTATTTTGGGAATTTTAGAGTAAATTTTAACAAGTGATGAGGTGACTAACTGTTTAAAAGAAGCGAATCCCATGGAAAACACATAAGGCGGTGTGCTGGTGAAGTTTTGTTATTTCAGGCATTGAAATATGATTCATGAAGGCCATTTTGAGTAATAGATCCAAGAGTTTGAAGGCTTTTCAGATGCCAAGAAAGTGCACTGTGGTTTGTAACATGATTAAACAGGATTTTACAACTCTGGAGAGTCATCGGAGCAGCTATCATTTTATCCTCTGTCACAACAAGAGATGGGATGATATAAGATTTCATTGCAGACAGCGATAAAAACACTCAGGATGAGCTGATCACTGTGAATTTCCATGATCGGGATACTTATGAATATTCACACAAATGACTACAGAAAGTAATCTGGCCGGATAATGTACACTCCTATACCGATTTCCCGATTTATTTTGAATTGCCTCAAGAAAAGCTTACATCTCTCCAGTCAGTCCAAAATCCTAAGCCTGTCACCATGGATCAAAGCTCAGCTTGCCCACTGTATCCCCTGCAAAAAAAAGTCAAATTGTATGTGTGGAAATCATCTATCAGATCAGTGGATCTATTACATGCTTTGATGTGAGACTGGGCTGAAACAGAATATATTAGATTGGCCAATTCAACGAATTGCAGCTCAGCCTGTGCCACTGAAGAAAAACCCTGTGTAGTGCCAAATCGTGTAGAGCTGCTGATCTACTGTGTCACTGTTGCACCTTGTACACAACACAGTGTCATGTGGCCGAGTTTGCAATAAAAAAACATGCAACATCCAGTTACACTTTCAAAATGAAGGCACCAAAACTACTGGTTAGGCTTAGGAAAGGACCATTGATTCGCCTCAAATAACTACTTCAAGTCCAAGGACGGTCCAATGAATGAACGTCTCACCCAACCTCTACCTCCTCCTGATGACGACTTTCTGCCTCTTTATACTCTTTGTACACTCCCATTAAACCCCCCCTGCTCGTACTACGTGTGTTCTTTTCGTGCCTAAGTGAGGCACTCAGTCACTCACACGCTGTCCTTTAGTGGATCGGCAGGTCTGCTACATGCTTTTGCGTTAGACTCGACTGCTGAAGCTGAGCCATAGTCAGCTTCTTTTGCCAGCTGCCTGCATTTTCTTACACAGTGGTTTGATTTAAATGTGATGTGGGGATGCGTCGTCATGCAGTGTTAATGTTGGACTGAAGATGGCCTCACATTGTTATCTGTGTTGGTATCTGTAAACCCACACACTCGTCACCTGTCTGATTTTTTTCTGCATCACGTTGTGATTTCTCGGTTCCCTCAGAATGACTCTCAAGACGAGGAGATTGAAATTTGAGTCAATCACTCAACGGACAGCATTTTTCCTGTGCTGTTGGGGTGACTGTCATTGCTCTTTCATGATGAATTTCCTTCCCTATGAATGACTCAAATGATGAGTCATTTTCCCCATCAAGAAATCACATAATGTACCTTTGGGCGGTCATCAGTAGGAGCAAGAAAAAAATAATGGATGTGACACGACATATCAAAACCGGGCACGTTTGTTAAGTCTGGATCAGAATGGCATGCTACAAGTGCCCTCTTGTCTCACTGAACCTCTCTGTGCCATTTAGATGTAAAGCACTTCAAAAACCTAAATAAATTGGATTCCATATCATTCTGTGCCAGACCGGGGTCACAAACAGAGGTTTTGCTACTGTCTGCCATGATTTCTTCTCCTTTCCACTGAGGCGAATAATCTCTCTTTTTTTGCTTAGTTGCCAAGGCTTGGCTCAGACTCTCGGTCAGTCTGCCGCTCTCTATGTCTCTCTCTTTCCTTCCTTTACTCTAGCTCTCTGCAATGCCCACAAGCCCCAGAGCCAAACTCCACCCTGACTCACTCACACAGCATCCATTATGTATAGGCCAAAAATTGAAGAATAACAGGCTTGGGGCGAAGAAGTAAAACATAAATAAAGTACAACAAATTTAGGAAAAGAAAGCCGCGTTGGTTAAATCTATATTTGGCGTCTGAATGTGTACCCCTTTACATCCTCATAACAACACTGATATTATTTCTTTACGACTGGCAGTATATTTCAGAGTAAGTAACGTGATCTTCAAAATATTCACCAGGTGGACATGTTATGAGACTATTTTGGAAGAAACGTGTAAAAAAAAGAATATACCTCCAGCCTTCTCAAGTACAACCCTTCAGAGTTCATAAATAGACAGGAGCGTCATCACCATATCAGGCTAAGTTGGCACACTGGCAACCTGCCAAACCTAGGGATATTTTTGAGCAGCATGTTAGTCTACTGTGTGACACAAACCACACACAAACACACACATGCATACAGTACAGATAAATAATCACTGAATGTATGACTGTCAAGGAAGGAAGAAGTATGGTTAATGCTACAATTATTAAAGGAAATCTTAACAGAGGCGTAAAAAAATATTCCATCTGAAAAAGCATGAGTTACTACTATACATAAAGTTTTTTACAAAGTAGTTGTGTTTGTTGATTTACATGTACCATATTATTTATCCTCAAAAAAGAATTTGTGGTCAACTTATAAACACAAATCTTCCAACTGTACTTTTTTATATAATGGATATGAGTGATGGACTGTAACTAAGTACATTTCCTCAACTACTATACTTAAGTATAATTTTGAGGTACTTCCGCAAGCAAAATCTTTACACTACATTTATTTCTTACACTACATTTATTTGATAACTTTAGTTACTGGTCACTTTGCAGATTAAATGCTCCGTCAGAGCCAAAGTGGTGCCTTTTTAATTAATGTATTTTATCGCCAATTGATAAAAAAAAAACACTGATAATCAGAAAATGCTGAATATCGGATGCAATAATCAGTGGATTCATGGTAGCATACATTTAAAAATATATATAGTTTTACTTGTATAAATATTGTAACATGATATCTTTTATCTTTTAAGTCATCTTTTATTCAAGTATGACTTTTGGGTACTTTACACACTGGTTCAACACTGGTTACTTTGCAGATTCCAAACTGCATCAGAGCGAAAGTAAAGCATTTTTAAATTCATTTATTTAATTGGCAAATGGATAAAAAAAAAAACAACACAGAAAAATGCTGAGTATTGCATCGCATAATGAGCCAGGCCGGTAATCAGTGGACCAATGGTACAATATGATATTGTGACAGAACAAACATGTGTTTAATGTACTTTACTAGTAATATTCTAACACGCCATCTTTACTTTTATTCACATAGAACTTTTGGCAACTTTTTATAACACTGGAACTATTTCTATGTTTTTTATGCTAATGCACATTCTGACACCTGTAGGGATCTCGAGGTAATGACTTGGTCCATCCTGTGCACTCTCTTAAGCCAGTGAAAACACTGTCCTCTTGATGGCCTCTTGTTGTGCCCAGGCTGTGGCTGATTGTAGTATTCAATCTTCTCACTGTAACCATACGGAGAAGTCGCAGAGAGGATCTATTTTAAAAAAAACTGTGTTTATTTCCTGGCTCACTCACTCCAGACCAGCTCTCCTTCGACAAGGATCTCTATCGTGCCACTTCACATTTGGCTTTCATTTTATGCTAAGAGAACCCACAACCACATGGTCCTTCCTCCCACGGCTCGAGATGAAGCTTCAATGGCTATCGGACATGGAGCCAAAAGTGTCCTCTTTTGGCTGGAAAATGAAGAGGCTGTGCATATTCCTGCAAACAGAACATTTGAATTAATTTACAATGCAAATTATAAACAAGCACAACTTCATTTAGACGAATATTCATTTTATATATGGCAGAATTCTACTGATTATCCTCCTTTGCTCCATCTTGAGCTGAACTGCTTTTGCTCCAAAATACATTAACTGAGGTTGCAGGCTGTAACAACAGGCTCTTTTTCGACGAGCAGTGCTCATTCTAGCTATACAAAGAACCCTGTTTTTGTGTCTCCTCCCCTTCTCATCAGCACAAAGATGAGGTGAGAAGGTTTCCCCCACTCCATCTTTCATCTGATAAAAATACCAGCAACAAGGTTTTCCTCTCTACAAGGAGAATAACATCCTTTTAATACATTTTCTGATACTTTCTTTTGAAAGTCCTCCTGTCCTCCTCTCTCTGATAGACTATGCCTCTCATTTAGGCAGGTCTTTACAGAGTTGGCAATAGAAACATATTTCCTTCGCCCGAGGCAACTGCTGGAAGGCACAGAGGCATGCTCGTAAGCTAATGAAATCAAGCGGCACAGAGATTCCTGGAATCATTTTCTAATATGGCAAAAAATAAATTAGTTCATGCAGTATATTAGATGATCCACGGGCAGATCACATCAGTGAAAGGACTCAGTGTGGGTCAGGGCTGCACTGGCCCTTCTCAGCCGTACCTTTGGGGCCCTGTCACAACAAACTGACCTTAAAGAACGAGCATCTACAAAGGCTTATCGATCAGGTGATCAGCGTTGTGTCACATCTTCCACTAAAGTTGCCCTTTAACTACAAAGACTGAAATGTGTGAGTATGGTCTTTGCCAGGTGAAAGTATTAACAAGTCGGTTTTAGGGTTGCCACGGCGATTACATTTTCCCACCAACTAATAAGGTCCTTTCAACACCTGAGTTCCCCGGTATACTGGGCTTTTTTAAATGAAAAGTTGATCACTATCTGTAGAGCACTGTATTTATCTTTAAGTTTAGCACTCGTTATCAGGTTCCCTGTTTGCATTGGGTTTAAATCCAAAATATTGCCAACGAGGGCATTTTGCTTTTGGTTTTGACAGCAAATCCTCCGCCATCTGTTAACCTTCCTTACATTTGTCACGTTATAAATGAAATGTGACTCCTGCTACAATGTGCTACGACTCTGATGCAGCTGTACAGAGAAGACACTTGCAGTTTGTAATTGTGGCGCTCGTCGTCCGACTATTGATTACAAAAAGCAAAACAAGCGGGACCACAGTTGCCAATGAGAGAGACATCCAGGAGCAGTAACGCTCAACATTCTCGCCCTTGAGGCTAACTTCAGCTATCATACTACTCTTGACATATTAAACCTGACAGTTAAAATCTCACTTCGAGTTCTTGCTGAAGAACAGACAACCCATTTGACCGCGTCTCTCCGTCCATTCGTTTGTTCTGCTTTTGTTTTAAGTATTACCACAGCAATCTGTTGCACCACAGCCTCCATTTCGTCCACATCTGCTTCCCCATGAGACTTTGTGGGAGAATTCACGTCATTGTTCCCTCATCGATACCTGGCACCATGATCTTAATAACATCCTGTAGTGTGTGATGCACCGATATTTTCAATCTTGCAGTGTGTTCAGGTTTGACATTAGAGAGAAGAATGTCTGTGAAGTTTCTCCCCATGTGCGTGATGCAACCCAATTTCAAAATCACTTAGGATTTTAAAACTCCTGTAGTCTGAGCCCGGCCTTAGACAGCGCTCTCTCACCATCATCAAAATACCAAATGAAGGAGCATATTTTGGAGGAATGGTGTTCAATCCCTCCAGCAGAGTCCAGAGACTTTTAGAATCACTGCCAAGGTGCATTGAAGCTGTTCTGGTGACAGTTATTTTGTTTTTTCCCTTTAATTTGTCACCCGACTGTAGGTAATATCACTGATTTTCTAAGTTAGCCACTTAAACAGTCTTTCTCACTATTGCCTCTGCTGCCAATTCACTGTGCTGAATCAGCAGAGCAGTTGCTGATCAAGTCCAGCTAAAGCCAAGGAGGGTGGACGCCCCACACAAACTACAGGCGATCGTCGGTGATGGCTCAATGGCGTCTGACGGCTGACAGACAACTATCTCGGTGCTTCAATGCTCTTAGATAGACACTACCCCTCTTTGTCTCTGCCCAGACTCTACTCTGTCTTTCTCAAGGACTCATTATATACCTGTCATAAAGGTACAAAGGTGCTGTATTTAATTCCCTGTGTCTGACAGCAATCTCTGGACACACAGGCAGTGGGACAGTCTGGTGAGGAAGGCCTCCCTCTCCGAAGACACCTTTATCATGTCTTTATTCCGTTTACAGCAGCTCCATGCAGTCTGGAAGCCTTTCCTTTCATTTGCAATAGGAAAAGTCATAGACATTTTTTAATTAGCTTGAATAGAAATCGGCCAAAGAAGGTAAGAAGTCAATACTGTAGAGCATTGGGGACCGGGGCTTGTATAATTAATGTCTTTGCATACAGTAGCCTGCCAGCAATAGATCTCCTTTAATAGCCACACATTGTGAAATATATAATGGAAGGTGGTTTAGCTCAGCCTCCAGTCTGCTATTCTTACATTGAAAAGTTTGGTCCAATAAAATTACATCAGCATATTTAAACCCCTCTGTGCTTGTGAAATAAAAAAACATTAAACATTCATGACCATACTGCTGTACAGTATATATCTGACACACTATAACACGCTAAGTCATTTGCAGCTTCGGCCCATTCTGGTTCACTTTCATTGCGATTTAAACGTTGTTTTTTTCATTTCGTCACAGATAAACGATTCCAAGCCGCGCCCTTATCAAACACGTCTTCAGATGCACTTTAAACAAGCATTAATTATGATTAAATAAAAATAATTTAATCAAAAGAAATGAAAAATACTGAATGCACAAGTCAATTTTATGTCCAATTGTTTTACACTCACACTATAATTGAGTGTATATAATCTGTACACTCTATATCTATACTTCAGATAATATAATATATTAAATGAGTGAAACATTATGATAGTCCAGGTGACATGTGAGCAAATCGTTCACCTTTCATAAAACTACATGGGTACAGTTGAACAGTTTGGGGGCCCAGAACATTTTCAAATATGAAACCATCGCAAAAACACCTTGCAGGGGCCATGGCGGCCATTTTACTTTCTGCCATAACTGAATTCTGTATTTTCTCATCATATCTCCTGAACCAAACATAAAAACACAGAAAAGGTGATGTCTAAACCTTTAGATACCAAATACAACATCATAAATTGTCCAGGTGAAACTAGAGACCAGTAATCAGTAGCACTTAGTAGTCATTACTACATTATCACAGGAGTACTCATGGGAGTAGTCATGGGTCGAATCACACCCATCTTCAAACTTGGCCTTCGCTTTGATCCCAATCACACACCAAGTTTTATGACTGCATCTTGCAGGGTTGTGACACGGTCACGTTGACAGGATCTGTCCACAGATTGATTTTAGTCGAAGTTGCTAAGGCTATATTGAATATTGTTCTACTCTTTACAGTCACTGTATTAACAGGGTTAGTAAATAAAAGGATTAAGCTTTCAAAACTCCTCACAACATGCATGTAACAGACATGATAGTATAAAGTGTCACCTAGGTTCGTGGGTACTGTGATGTCCTTCTCACGATGTAACTACATTCACCATTAACTGATCACCTGAACGATTTATGATGTTTTATATGGTATCATTGTAATGCTGGACCATGAAAACATAGGGGTAGACACTACCCTTTCCGTGTTATCATGTCTGGTTCAGGAGATATGATGCAAAATACATAATTCAGTTACGGCACAAAGTAAAATGGCCCCCATGGCTGCCACAAGGCGTTTTTACGATGGCTCCATATCTGAAAATGCTCAGGGCATCAAACTGTTCAACTGTACAACAAAAGTTTCATATTTTTATGAAAAAGTGAAGACTCACCTCAAACTCTGCACGTATCACCTGGAGTATGATAAATAGAGATTATCTGAAGCTCCCAAAACAAACAAAGGAAGTGCATTTAGAAAACAATTAGTGGGACCACATTTCTAATGATTTCTAACGATGGTGTAACTAATTCCTGTCACTTTTAATGCATCGAGTGTAATCGCTCTCTAATTTGCATCCCTTTGTAAGATAGATATAATAGATGTGCACAGAATTGCAATTGTGAAATTGTATAAAACCAAACCTAGGAGCTGCTTGAAACAAACATTTAAGACACAAAAAATGTGTCTGCCATTTCAAAGCACTCCGTCACGGACATGTTGTGGCATGCTGTGCTGTATAAATGGCTCAGTATACAGACAACCTAATAGGATAATGCATCATGTGCTGAGATGATGGAGGTTTCCTATGGTACACTGGAAGCAGGTCAGTAGTAAATCTAATCTGTGTTTACATTTAGACCCCTCTCAGTGTGTGTGTGTGTGCGTGCGTGTGTGTGTGTGTGTGTGTGTCAGTGGTCTGGAGCTGATAAGATGACCAGCTGACGGCAGGAGGCACCAGTGGCCCTGAGGTGGGTGGAGACGGCGTGGACAGCAGAGCAAAAGTCGAAGTGACTGTGCCCAGGGCTGAGGCCTCGGGAGCTGCACTACATCTTATCTCCTGTTGCCTCTCTGCAGACCTTCAGCTCTGATCCAGATGCAGGTCATTTAGAGCACAGAGGGCAACGCTCAATCAAAGCAACTGGCCTCCCGGATAATTCCCTGTAACCTCTGAGATACTGATTTATGAGGGGGAGATGTGAGCGGTGGACGTGTGGCATGACAGCACCGTCTGTGTGCTTTATTCTAAGTCTAAACATGCAGGGTGGACTGGAGACTCTATTAGCCCTTTCACACTACACAGAAAACCTACTAACATCTGGCTTTTGTCTTCAATTTGAAAGGGTGCAATCAGCGATCATTCTTACGTCAAATGAGTCACGCTTGTTTATCGGCTCCACCTCTTATCGGCTATGAAAACATAACACCTGGGTGGACACGCTCATTTTTGCCCACTTTCCCAACACGATGCTATGGCGCATATCAACGTTAAGGATTCTGGCGTACAAATAGTTTTCTAGCCATCTCCATTCAAGCTGCACTTGAAACGTCGATCAGCCGGTGTTGAGTTTGAAAAACAGTCTGAAGGTAAAGGATGACAAATAAAAAAGTAACCACGTATTCACACTGGCCTCCATGTCAGCACCTGAGCCCTGCCAGCTGCCACATGCAGCTCTCAGCAGAGATGCTAAAGAAGCGAGATGTCTCACTCTTTAGCTACTTCCTTCAGCTCCAGAATAAATGATGTACCGAATTCAGAATGTTACTGATAAAGTCTTCTTGAAAAAACAAGTTTAACGTCTTCTGGAGTCGTTATGATGAGGTGCGTGATGAGCTGCTTCCTACGGTTACCTGTTTTCCTGCACATTTGTGTCATTGAACATGATACAAACGTGACAGAACACGCTGGCAATGGAAAATGAGTCAATTGCTTATTTCTAGAGGGTTCACCCAAGCTAAAAACCTGCATATATGCGCTAATTTGGCATACAAATTGTCTAATTTGCTTGTTTTTTCACACACTTCTAGAGTATGAATGTGAGTTTGTTAGCTCTCTGTTGGACTGGCAATCTGTCCATGTTTTCCTGCTTTCTATCTTTTGCCAGCTGGCCAATATTCCAGCCTTAGAAATTAATAAACAGTGACTCAGTATATTAATATCCTGTCCTGATATAATCAAAAAGTGTGTGAGTGAGAGAGCGGCTCTAACTAAAAAAAAGGAGTTGAATTAAGTATGTTCAACGTCTTGCTCAAGGACTTTTCTCGAGCTGAGGAACCGTTTTTTTTGGTTTCCAGCTCCACCCTGCAGCCCTGGCACCACCACGGATGTACCCCTGAGCAGTGTGTGTGTACTTGCGTGTACACACACATGCATGTGAACCCGTAAACTATTGCAGAGAAGAGTGGATTTGTGCTGTTTATTCAATATTGCCCAGAATACCACTGCTTTAAGCCACCTGGGTAAACAGGTTATTGCCATATCAATCATTTACAGCGACATCCAATGGTCGAGACCACAGACAATATTGACCAGCAGACTGACAGAGATTAATGTTGCTGCACATAAACAGGCCTCTCCACCACCCCCACCACCTATCCTTCCCTCCAGACTCCATCTATTTCTCTTCTTCAGTCTTCTCCCAATCATCTGTTTTCTTCTCCACTCTTTCAATCATCTGTTTTCTCCTCTGTTCTATTCTTATTTTATCTATTTCTTTTCTTTTTTCAACCAAGAACACGAATAATTCTCTCTGTGACTTCAGCCTGACCCTTAAAGCTGTAGAACATTGGATTATTTAAAGCATTAAGCAAAATATGAATAGAAAAAAACAATGACTGTAATTACTGAAAATTAAATCCGGTTGAAACCAGCTCACTTGAGTGAACTTTCCATTTTATTGAGGGTATGAAGGCACAGTCATGTCACAAGTGATTGGCATAATAATCTTAAATTCAGGATATTGAATTCTTACACCACAAAAGAGGCACAGCAAAGGTTCTACCTTATTTTCAGTCAGAGTCACATTCATGATTGAACAGAGGTAAATCTGGAGACAAACATCTTGTGACACAAACATGATAATTCAGGCAAGAAAACAGTGCAGAAGGAGGGAAAAGTGCAATAATTGAGGAAATTACGCAAATGTGTGTTGTGTATGGAAAACAAACACGACTTCCTTAAAGAGGAATTACTTTTGTTTTAACCAGATTGGCAGACATCACTGAAACACCCACTGATATCTGGCTTTTGCCTTCAGTGTAAAAGGGTACAGTCGCCTTTCGATCCTGGCTCAGATTAGCCTTCAGGAGTCACCAGTGTTTTTTGGCTCCAGCTCCAATCGGCAGTGATGGAGAAATGAAACCCGGCTGGCCTTTTCAAAGATATTACAAAAAAACTAACCACTGTATCATTTACACTGGCCTCCGTGCTGTTTTCTGTTCCTTGTTTGTGACGTTGAACCAAGCCCCCCTGAAGAGCACCAGGCTTTGAAGCCAACCTTCACACTGTCTATTTACAATGTTGTATCGATTTGTTTTAAAACTGTCCATAATGAGTCCGACAGTGTTATGAGAGTGCAATGACAGACCAGTTGACTGCTTTTCAGAACATGGTGCCTACATTACCCACAATGCAACTTTGCCACTTGTTGACATCACTGTAGGCAATTTATCCGATTACATTCAGCTTCCTCTGGAGTCACAAAAGGCTGTATACTACTGTTTCCAGACATGCAGCGGTACTCCCCAAGGCCTGTAAACACACTTTAATGTGTAAAATTGGTGGAGTTACCCTTTAACTGTCAAGGCAGACTTTGAGAGGCTGGTGGATATTCATATCTTAAAATACAAATTTATTTGAATTCTCACTCTTTCCAGGTGCCTTTCATATGCAAACAGGCCCATATATTACATACCTCATCTCTGAAAGCCACAGAATTACATTTACTGCATTTTTAATTTTCACTTTAATTAAAATTGGTTTCAGTTAATTTGCCTTCTGCACAGCTGTGCTGCATGCCAGGCTACGATATTCCCCACTTCATGGATGATTCTACGTTAAATATTTCTCAGCGGGTAACTGTATGTGTTGCACTATCTGAATTCCCTTTCAGTACTTACGAAGGTATTTTTTCCATATCGCTGGTTTCTTCCTCTGTAAAGGTGAATTTGTTGAGCAAGGAGGGAAGGAAGTAGATGTTTTAATGATAACTCTATCCCCCTGTGGCTGAGGAGCCAGATGAGTAAATCAAGTGAAACCAAGTGTTAAATGCATGAGAGTAGAGCTGATATATTATTGATGACCCGTGGCATTGCATGACCACTCACACACTCACACACACACACACATGCATCTACAAACCATAAACACTCTCATACACATACAAACTCACATACACAAAAACAAATACACACTTAATAAAAATGGCCCACGATCAAGCTGACTGTATATGTGGCATCTCCCCAACGCACTCTGTCTCTTCTTTTAGTCTTTCATGCATCAAATCATAAAAGAGGCTATAAGGTCCTGTTATATATGAGGCCTAAAATCAGCAAAGGCAGCTGAAATCTAATTTTGGGGCTCAAATTAAGTATAGACTTTAATGCTTCGTGACTTTTGGGATGTGAGACGGTCCACACAGATTCATAAGACAGTAACTATGAGGCCATTGTAAAAAAAAAAAAAAAAAGGTAAAAGAAAAAAAGAGCATGCTTTTCTAAGAATTCAGCTTTCCGTGTTACTGTTTACTGTAGCAGAAATTAATGGAATTAATTTGCTTGAACACAGACTTCTAATCATGTTGCCCTTCAATTTCGTGCAACAGCAAAAAAGCTGAAAAAATTCCAATTATTTCTCATTAAACCTCGTCTCACCTCCTTTGAGTGACTTCCTCTTAATTGGAATGTGAAATTAACATATTCTCATGAAATAGCTGAGGGGAGCCAGAAAAAAAGACCAAAGAAAAAAAAAAAAAACAATGATAGGAATGACACATCCTGCCATCAATCAAAGGGGAGGCAATGACAGAGCAGAAATATGCTCAGGGATATTTTTAACCTCTATTTACCCTGCCTTGTTATTTCACCGCTAAACGATGCTACATTTGTGAATCGTTACACAGAATCTCAGCTGGGAGCACAACCGTGGTCTTTCACTGTAACCATTAACAAAACTCACAGTTGTGCTACGTGCCATGCTCAAGGGTGGATTAGCAGCAATAAAAGCACAGTAACACTAAGAAACACTCACAACTACCCCTTTTTTTCTCTTCACCTGGAAGGTCCCGTTCCCCATACGCTCAGGTCCCTGTCACTGCTAACTTCCACTGCTGGCCTGAAGAGCGCGTGGACACCAGCATGTGTCACCTACAATACAAATGCAAGGCATTTCTTTATACCTGTCGGTGAAGGGATTCATTAGGAGGTTGTAATGCTGTATTCAGACTAAAAATAGCACTTTGGTGTGACTGGAAACTATGAGACAGGATTTTATATGTTCCCACGGCTACAGTGACATGTGGAGGTTCATACTGTCATCCCCATCTTCTGCACAGGTGACCTGACCAACAGTTGCTAGTTTAATGTGGCGACCAGTGTTGTAAAAAGTACCCAAAAGTCATACCTGAGTAAAAGTAAAGAGTGTTAAAATATTACTATAGACTGGTAAAAGTTAAAGTCTCCTGTATGAATAGTACTTGAGTAAAACTCTTGTGTAATGTACTATTACACTGTACTTAAGTACTTATTAAATGTACTTAAGTATTAAAAGTGTTGGTAACGGTAAATTGAACATACATTACAACTATGTATGTAATGTATGCTATAGGTCATCAAAACCCGCTTGCAGATAATCAGATCTGATATATATATATATATATATATATATATATATATATATTGATTATTGGCAACAATGTTTTTTTCTGTTTTATTTTTGTATGTATATATCTGATGACAGATAAAATAAATGTATCTAAAAGAACAATATTTCCTCCAAAATGTAGTGTAAGTATAAAGTAGCATAAAAATAGAAATACTCCAGTAAAGTACAAGTATCTTAAAATTGTACTTAAGTAGAGAAGAGAATAACTTCATTGTCCAACCAGTCTTTGGTCTCACCAAGGATTTCAGTAAATCTAACTGGTTAGATCCCATCACTGGTTGAGACGACGTAATAATCCCTCACCAGCTTCCCACAGATGCTGCCATTTGTGCCGAGAGGTGCCCCTAGCTAATTTCCACAGCCAGGTGATGACCTTCAATCTAAGCTGCAGTGGGCATGGTTCAATCTCTTGCATCTCTTGGTGGTTTTGCATCTGTACTGGCCTTTTGATAACTTAAATCCAATTTTTACTTCCACGGAGGCCCCGTAACATACATGTTGTATGTAGACATATTGAAAGACCATTTTCGCTTTTGTCTCTCTCTCTCTTGCTTTGGTAAAAAAAAAAAAAAAAGCATGTGTCCCTGCAGAAGGGTGCCTTTCCTTCCCCTAGTGCCCAAAAACTATATGATTGGGAGAAAACACTGTACAATAACAACTCATATTAAGAATCAAAACATTCAGGTGTGGCCGCTTCACAAACGCCTTGGAAAAGTATGTTGTGAAAAACAGAGCGGTGCACCTGTGGAGCGGGGCTGAGTGCACAACCGGGAGAGCAAATGTCATTAATGGAAAAAATGATGGGACTCTCGAAAGATGCAACGTGCGGCGCAAGAAGGGATTGCACGCAAGGGTTTTGCTGGCATTTCTATTGACGTGTCTCAGTTTGATTGGCCACCACAGGGTCAAAGGATGACTTAAAAATTCCAAGAAGAGAATAGATGAAAAGATGCAGCCACAAGGGTACAAATGTGTCAAAGAAGAAAACTTACTGCTGTTTGGGAGAATCTCAAGCCTCCAAGACATCATCACAGTCATGCTCAGATTTTTCCACCGTTCAAGAAAAACACCTTTTAAAATGTTCCCCTCCATCGTGCCTCAAGGCTGCAAGCCTGAACGCTTTGTTGTTGTCCAAATTTAAAGAAAATCATCGTCGTTCAACGATCACACAGTATTACAGCCGTTTATCATCCATATCTGCAGTGTTAAGTGCTTTCAAGGAGACACTTTTGTAATCGACTTTTATTTTGTGGTTCCTTCGAGCACATCAAGAGAAAGACAGGTGAGAGAAGAAGTTGTGAGTTGCACCCTTCACTCAAAACACCTTCAAGGCTTCTACTGTCACCACAATGTTTTCTGACTCCACTACCTGCAGCCACTCTCACAAACCACACACATAAGCGTACAGGCACAGGTAAAAAGACAAGATAAGCAAAAGGGGCTGTGAAGGAGACAAAGGGAAGTGTTCAGTGATAACAAATTAGTGGAGTTTGCTCTGTGGCAGAACACCAGTTCCCCCTGATTATCTCTAATTAACCTCTATGGAATAGAACCCCAATGCACTGAGGGATTAACTCACAGAGGCATGATCTTTGTGTGTGTACTGTACATGTGTGTAATGTATGTGTGCTTGTGCCCAGAGGAAAGCCACCGACCCTCAAGTACACACAGTCCCAGATTTTGCCTGCTTCAAGCCTTTCACACAACAATACACACCCACACACACCTGCCCCAACAGACACAGGCCATAAAAACATGATTTCGATACTTACAAGGACACTGCATTTACACTTACACCTACACTCACTCCCTGGTGACTGATCCTAACTTTAATCACAACAACGCTAACCTTAACCTCACCTTAAACCTTATTTCAACCAAGAAGAGAGTCACGACTCTTTAATCAAATTGTTTCCCTGTCAGGGACCCGCTTTCCGTCCCAAAATAGCAGACACACCACCATGATGTGTGATGCATCGACAATTACACATACAAGTGAAAGCACACAAGCACACACACAGAAACCTGCTTCAAGTAAAAGGTAAAGCCTTGACACCAAAGCATTTTTTCAAAACTGAAAATGGCTCTAATTAGTAAATGCTTCAGGAGCCAAGACAATTAGTTTCACAAGTAAAATTAAAGAGAGGTTGAGTGAGTCAAGATAACTTAATGTCCATCATGGCCAGAGGCCACAGACATTTACTGCATGAAATATTTTTAAATGTGTAAGTTTCTGTCTGGCACCGATTCTACTTGACTTCCTTGGAAAAATTCAAAGTATGCAAGCTTATAGAATCTCAATCATACTTTTAATCAAAGTATAAGCACCAGTTATTGGCGTTGACGCACCATATGCTCCGGCTGCCTTTAGAGCTCTAAATAGCCTCCCCTCACATTCTCCTCACACGCTGATTGTCTATTATCTGAGACAAAGACAGACACTTTGTATGGCTTAGACTGCCAATTACTGTAACTGTGCTATGCCACAATGTGAGCAGCCACGGTTAGAACATGTGAGGGTTTCATGACGCAAGTTTCCCTCATGGAACAGAAATATGTTTGCCATATATGTAGATCTAGAGGCTTGTTTTCATATAGAGACACGTCATTCTGTTGCTATAGCGCAGACTGCAGATAGAAGGCAGGAAGTGATTTATGACCCATAGTGATATATACAGTGATACACATGGTGACTATGAAGCTAACAGATTTAAAGTTTTCCTTTGCATCCTTTAGAGTTTGTACTCCTGTAAACAAACAATACAAAGCAAAAAAAAACAAACAATCATTCTTTCTTCATCAGATTATTATTATTGAATAAATCAGTTGATATATTATCTATATATTGACCAATGTACCTGTGTTGTTGTTTTTCATATATTGGAAAAATTATTACCACATATTTTCCAAAAATATATTTGGAAATATATAATATATAGAAATATACATAGAGAGAAATATAAGCAACATATTTAAAGAAATAGATTTTTTAAAAAGATGTCAATTTATATTATGTAGCCAATGTATAATCAGAATGTACAGTCGTTATATTTTGCAATATATTCTTGAAGCAACATCACAACATATTGGCATGTACGTGACTCCTTCCATATGTTATATATTTTAAATATATTCCATCAGATTTTTTCAGTTCTATTCGGGATATTTTAAAAATGACAGGATCTGAACATGAGTTAGATGTTTGGGGTTGTTTAAAGTGCAGATATCAGCTACCCAGTTCACTTGTGGCTGCCTTTTAAATTTCTCTCTTAGTATGCTAATAATGTAACCTTAGGAACTGAAGGGCACTCTCTCACCTGTAGCTGCTTTTTTGGAAGAGGGTTTTGCCAAAGTTAAGCTCTTAAAATGAGGCAATTACAGACACAGCAAGGCTCCTCTCTATTAAAACATCTGGAACATTGTATTGACACAAGCCACAAAAACAAAATCACTCCTACGACACACGGGCGAATTACAAAATTGCCTGCATGACGTCTAAAGTCGGTTTACAGTTATATTGACAAAGCTCACTAATTCTTGGGGACATTCATGTTCAAATAGTAACTTGTTTATGGGTGCAACCTGACAAACTGTCCTACTTTATTCAGAACATGATAGGGCTGTGCTGAGCTAGCGTGGAAATAACAAAAACAGTGATGATGGTGATGAAGCACAAATTGGGGAGAAAAGGCAGATGGAGGGAGACGAGCTCTGCAGACTGGTGAAACAGTTAAGAGAAAAGAAGGAGCGTGGAAGAGGAGGGGAAGAGGACAGGGGATTTAATTGGCCATTACAGCAGTGATACAATGGGGACAAGTTAGTCCAAATTGGTGTTTTTTCAATCAGCAACTGACGACAACCTGACGCAGGTGGCCTGCTTGCGGTGTGTGGATGATATCTCCTCACCACAGGATATGGTAATATTCTGAGTTATTGATTATTATAAGCGCAACACACACACACACACACACACGCACTCCATCATCAGTGGGAGATGAGGGACTGAAATGTGTTACGTACAGGGTGGTGTGACAGAATGAGGACCAGGCTGCAGGAAAACTGAGCAAGACAGATTTCTATATCGCACTTCCATCTCCCCACCAACACTAATTATACTGACCCTCAGCATGCATGCACACACACACACACACACACACACACACACACACACACACTCACGCACAAGTACAGGTCTGTGTTTGCCAGATCCCCAGTGCAGAGCATGGTGTGTTTGAACAAGGCAGCCTGTTAAAGTGTCTGATTAGACCCCTGTTTGAACAGAACGAGACAGCAACCTATCAGCACACGGCAGGGACCAGCCAATCACCGCGGTGGCTCATCTGCCGTGGGCCTCTGCATCTCGCTGGCTCACACACTTGCATCACGCCTGCTCACACAAAGACGAACAAAAAGACTGACACAATGAGAAACACATGTAGAAAGACGAGCAGGCGGACACACCCACGCACTCAGCAGGTTTTCTGCCCATAATACATTTAGCTGTTCTCACATGGGTGAAGAGAGGAGCTCACAAATTGCACTGATTCGATTGGCAGTGACCTTCCCACTGTGAAGCAGGTGCAGGTCGCCATGGCAAACAGCTGGCAGGCGGGAAGTGGCAGTCTTCGTCTTTGTTCTTTTTCCGTTCATCTGAGACGTGATATTTCTAATCAAGCCTACCTTATTTTTTCTTTGTTTTCTATTTCCACTCGAACAATATATTTAGAATAAACGAAGAAATCGTCCATTATCATTTAGTGCTGTCAGAATTTGAGTGCCCGTGGCAGTTTGTCTTTCGTCCCACTCCCTTATGTTTGTCATCATCGAGGTGGCAGCAAGAGGAGCAGCTGAGGCTAATATGTGCACAAACAGGTGACAAACCTTTGTTATTGTGTCTCGTGTTCAATCATGCTCACGTTGGAAATGGATTACACAACACGTCCTCCAAATTAAACAAAAATGTATGGGATGATGTGACAGCACCGTGATGGCATCTTTCCCTTCAATATCTCAAATCATGTTGCTCCCTGACCATCACTGTAAGGGACCAATCACTTTTCAATGACCTTTTCCTAAACCTAACAGAGAAGTGTTCTTGCTTAATTGTAACCAAACTACAACGGAGAACCTTTTTTTCCACCAAGATCCACGCATGATTTCCTGAGAAACTAATGAAAATGTCAAAAAAATCTGCTCCAAAACATAATGGGGTTTATTCTGGGCCGAGACCCATCGTTCATCCAAGTTTGGTGGAAATCAGTTCAGTAGTGTGTAATCCTGCTGAGAAACCAACCAACAAACAGACACAGATGAAAAAATAACAACTTTGGTTGCGCTATTGCTAATGTTAGTTCAAGGCATTAAACAACTTGGTCAATTGTAGCATGCTTAAAAGAAAAGTTGACTCTGGTTTTGAAACAGGAAATGAGTAGCGGTCTCTCGTGGTGAAGATTTTGTGTTTTATTGACCGATCCGTTCAAACCGACATCCTCCACATGTCGTTTTCAGGCCCTGCCTCTGACTTCATCCTAGAATGGGTGACATGAGCAAAGATATGAAGACAAGAATAAAAAAACAGCAATTTTAAACTGAGAAAGAATATGACTTCTTTCTTTCTTCGTCTTTATGGAGGAGGTTATATTGATATATACACATCTGTAAACACACACACTACTACTGTTGTGTGTGTTGCAGTCCTTGTGGTGTGTTCAAGGGCAACCATTAATAGAAACAAGAGGCGATGTGATGTAGTGAAGGCTCTCTATCAACATCCATTCCTATACCGCTACACTAATTTGCCTTGCCAAATATGTTTTAGAGGAAACGTGATTGCTTCTCAGATTATGTTCAGTGGAGATGTTTGTTTTTACAGCATTACAGATAATGGGATTCATGTTCTGCATTATACTTCCTTGAGCCCCACCAATCGTACACAGATAAGATTAAACAAACAATTTTGACCGTTTAATACATTAGATTGTATACCGCGAGATACTGGAAAGAAAAGTAATAAGCTGTATGTAAATGCACACAACGTTTAGGCGACAGGGTTGGATATGCAGTGACCTGAGGCAGTGAAAAAGCTTTACATCAGGTTGCCTTTGGTGGCAGTAGCTCTTTGAAGTTAGCCTGTGATGTGTAGGGGTTCTCAAAGGTTGCCTATTGTCTGTTTGAGCATTGGGAGGAAGAATTTGAGTGTGGGGGGTTGGAATGACTTCTCCTTGACCGCCTCCTCTATCTCTGACTGGCGTCTAGACTGGCAGCTGAGTCTCTGCGTGTCCCTAAACTCCTTAGTGCAGGAGAGACAGACAGTCTGTCTGTGTCAGCAGGCGCTGCTCCACTCACAGCAATGACCCTTCACACTTAGCTGTCCCTAGGCGGACCCTCTGTTAGCCCCTCACCACGGCCTCGTACCTCCGTGCCCCCTCTCACCTCCACAAACACGCCCACGTCCAAACCAAGTCGCCGCAATGTCCGTCCGCACCGCCTCGCTCTTTCTTTTTCTGTCACAAAGTCACCCCACCCTTCACAGCCGCCCTCCCCTGCACCCCATTGTTTTTTTTCTTTCTGTCTCCACTGCGCAGCCCCTCTCACCCCCTCGTTCTCCTCAGGTAGCCCCGGCCACATAATTATGTGTCATTTGGCCAGAAAGGAACCGCACTGGCAGTCAATGTATATCCTTATTCAGACTCTTTCGATCTTTATGAGGAGAAAATCACTCAGCTATTCAATTTGTTGAATCGCAGCACCTTGTAAATGCTAAGGTCATAGCTCATGCAGTTTTTGCTCAGTCATTCTTCTTTGTCTTCAAAGTAAATGATCATTATTAGCTCTCTGGGATTGCAGGGGTGGAGAACTGAGCTAATGACTGATAGAAATCTCTTTGTTTTGCTCGTGTAACAAACCGGCTTCAGATACAGGAGGAGGGATAACGTGATGAGGACTGAGTGCTGCTTAATAACAGAGTGATTGACTATCATTCTGGGGGGAGCATAATCGGCACGCTTTATTCAAGTCCTGCAATTTACAGGTCATTTAAAACTTTATCTGATGGGACTAACAGACAACAGGCATTGGAGGAGTACTAAATTAATTGAGTAATGTGAATAATTGTGTTTTAATAAGGAAACTCTGCACGTACAGTTGTTGAGTGATTGCAGTGCCTTCTCTTTTGTTATGCACATATATTACCCACTGCCTCTCCAACCAGACATTTTGACAAGCACCTCTTGAAACATTTGTCTCAACAAAAGGCCACTTATCATGAGTGCATGCCTAAGTTTGACCTCGACTGGCTGCAGCTGGGCAGGAGTGACAGACGAGAGAGCAACCAGGAGAATTCTCAGCCGGCTTGACAAAACCTTGGGGTGGACTGCATTTACACCTCGATCACACATCAAACAGTCATTCTTTGAACTTCTATTCTCCGAGCACAGAGCACATGCCTTCATGTTTGCTCTGTGATAATTCTCTTTGAAAGAATCAAAGGGTTGGTTCACCTAAATTACAAAAATTTTACAATAATTTTCTTAGTTGCCTCCAGTGGTATCTAGCGTGCAGATAGTTTTGGTTTCATTAGCATTAGTTTTGAGATATCCATCCCTGAGAATCCTGTCGCCACCCAGGTAAAGAGGGGGTTCACGTCATCCGTGTTGCTTGAAGAATTAAAAATTTATATTCAAAATTTCTACGGCAGCATTTCTCCCCAAGAACAATGTCCCTGCTACTGCAAAATTCACAAAACACAGTCAAAAGTTTTCTGAGGGACTATTTCTTCGGTGAAAAGTGCTTCTAAAGAAAACTGTTGAAAGTGGGTTGTGTGGATTATCCGGAGTAAGCATTTCTTTCAGAGTCGTGAGCGTCCCAACAAACTTTCATTCACCCCTATTGTGTTGGAGAGGCAGCAAAAAATCTTAGAGACAGATCTCTCAAAACCTGGGGGTAACGTGACAAAAACTATCCACATGGCTACAGGAGAAGAAAATGAGAAATGGTAAATGGTTTAACTCTGTGGAACTTCTGTGCTGTGCTGGAAGCTGGTTGTTAGTTCATGTTTGCGGAGCAGAAAGAGGCACTAAGACACATCCTTTGGACTGTGGCAGAAAATCCAACATGAGTCCTTCGCAAGGAAATCCACAGTCCAGCAGCGTTAAACAACTTAATCAAATCGTCCGCAGGCTTGGAAGGCAACCAAGAGAGTTCACATCACGTTACAATCTGCTCATAAATGGCCACTAAAAAGTGGTAAATACATGTGAATTGCTTCAAAATGCTACAGAGAGCCCCTTTAAACACACAATATGTCATTTCTGCCAATAGGGGTCTCTCATTTAGTAGAAAGTAGCTAATTCTATCTAGACATGGTAAAGTTCTTAAGTTTTATTCACGTTATGTTTGGTCACAATGGCAGAATTCCTTCCTCATTACCGACGTATTATCTGATCTTTCCCCTGAAGATATGGCCAATGGCAACCAAATGAGGGTTGAGAGTGTATGTTCTTGCTAGATTTGCTCGCGGCACAAGGAGAAAGTAGAACATATGCCAAAACGTTGGCGGGGCACAGTGCGCTCTGTATGAACAGCTTATTCTGTTAAAGGTTCATTTATGCTACCTTTTGGTACGGAAGGCGATACGCCCGTTTCAAACTGAATAACGGTCACTGTCCACGTGCCTCCTTCACATTGGCATGGATGTTAAGCAATACAACCAGTAGAGGGCGCCACTCAGCGTCAAAGTGAACTATTGGCTACGCTGCTACACTGCCCCCCCACGACCACCAGAGGTACTGCTCCGTTGGTTGGTATCCATAAGCTTTCAGAAAACGTGCAGAAATACAGACAAAACTAACGCAGAGCGCAGACAAAAGGTTCATCCAGCATCTGTATCTAATGCTGAGCATAAATAAGCCTTAACATGGGCGCTGAAGGGAAGCTGGCGGCGCTTTGGTGTGTTTTGTGCTGCTTCTGCCTCCTGTGTCTCCTTGCGGTGATTTGGAGAGGGCAGAAAAGAGCACCGGCAGCTAGTGAGAGGTGCCCAGTATGTCAGAACAAGTCACAGTACGCCGCAGAGTAAATCGCCTACTGGTCAGTACCAGCCCGCTTCAAGTAATGTCCTTAAGTAAACTTTCGTCTCTCTCTGGTTTAAACATTGTTGGAAACATCTGAGGTAATGTAAGTACACAACCAAACAAAATACATAAGAAACGTCTTAGTAAATATATCTAAGTAGAATATGTTAGACACTACAAACTGTTGATTTAGATCACATTTATGTCAACTCGACATAAATCAACACTGTTCTGAGCACTAAAAGTGACCACATCAATCTCAACTTGAGAAGAAAACAAAAGGATATGTGCACTGTGAGTGATCTTTACACTCGCCCCCGATCACCACCAGCCACAGGCGAACAGAGGACGATATTGTGTGCCAGCCGCAGCTGCTCCGAGGAGCGGAGCCTGCTTTTTGTATTTCCCCTTCATCAGTAAGAAAGAGCATTTGATACTGGCTCCCACAAACACTGACACACTCCTGTCCCTGTGAGTCTCATTCACCCACAGCACACACCCCACCCGTGCCTCTCCCTACACTAAATTTCCTGAATTTCCCCGGCCTGCGTGCCACTCCCACTCTCATCCTCCCGTCTGCATATACCCTGCACATGCCCTTTTCTATCCCTCCCTGTGGTCATCTAAAACTGCCCATGCTGAGGAGTTGGAAGCATCTCTATATTTACTCCATCTCCGCCCCGCTTCCTCCCCAGCAGCCAGTGCTATGCATCTTTCATCTGCGGGGCTGGATGACCTATATTCTCAGTCTGGCCCCGTGCAGCCATAGTTCACCGCTGCTCCACTCCATCCTGCTCCTCTCGTACTGGCCCCAGGCAGCAGCTGTGGGTGTGGCAGCCAGGCTGAATTAGAATGGGCACTGCAGGCACGGACGCCCATTCAAAGCAATCTATCTTGGCTGTCCGGAGCACAGCGAATTTCAAAACTAAAGTGACAAAAACAAAGCCATATTGCGCTGCGCAGACGACAGAGATGGAGGAACAGGCCTATACCGGCGCCACAATAAATATTTCACAGTTGTACAGTTTGGGAAGAGTTGCTCTATCAGATGCTAGATGCTCGTGAATATAGGTCAAAGCAGCTGTTTTAGCACATGCCCCAGTTTACCTGTTTTTTTCCACAGCACCATTATCGCACGCTCTAATATGATTCAACTAATTATCAATTGTTATAAGATTCCTGTAGACTTATAAATACACAGGCGGAACAGATCAAACAGAGCACAGAGATTATTCTGTAAAGAAGCTAATTTTGCTAATCAAGACTGCACTCTTGAGTCGCTGCTTATTGTCCTTGACACACAAACTTGTTTGTTTGTTCAGCAGTGAATATGCAATCACATTCCCTCTAATCCAGGTCAGTAGGCTGAGATTGCTCTGCGGCGCTGCTGAGACGATGCTGCTCGGCAACACATAATCACTGTTATTACTTTTGTTCAGAAATGGTTCGGGTAACTCTCGATTTTTTTTTTGCACAATATTAAAAGGTACCTCCCACATCACTCACAACGGTAACAGAGTAGGTGTAATGTGAAATTCAGGAAATTAACTAGATGAGGCTGGTGACATTTCTACAAGTGCATTAAAGGGATTATTCATGTTATTAAGTGAGAAAACAGATACCGCCGCTGCTTTTGTTCTATTATCTGACAGAGAGCCTTGGAGGAGAGGGTGCCAGGGTTTTGGCAGCAGCGAGAGAACTGACACAAACACACACGTACACACACACAAGCTGATGCATAAGCTTAACTTGTTTATCCATATGCTAACAGGGTTTAATCATTTACTGTTAATCCACACAAAGCTGTTTAGAGGGTTTCTCTTTTTAACAGATGTCACCGCACTCTGCCTGCCTGAGAGTGTGTGTCACCACATCACTCAGTGTTTTTCTGCTCATCCTACCAGCCGTCCACCCCTCCATCCATCCATCCATCTCTCTCCATCCATCCAAAAGCTTTCCGGCGAGTTCAACCTTGTGGAAAACAAGGGAATCATGTAAAGTGGCCGGTAGCTAGCTCAAACTACTGCGGGCGGGCCCCGTCTCGATGGCGGAGCAGTTCGCAACCATTTGCTAAGTGTATACGATTTCCACATGAGGAGACAGAATTGCCGCTCTTCAACGACGGCCGTGATGCTTTCAAAAACTGTAGACGAAAATTGAATAAAATCGATCTTCAGCAACTGCCCAAGTTTGAAACACTATATTTATATTTTGCCAACAACAACAAATGATGAGATGCTCCTCTCACTGTGGTATGATTTGTATTGCTAATGTAGCTGCCCGCTGCAGCAGAGCCGCTGAGTCACGGTCGTTCCCATACCCCTGGAAAGTGACCTCTCGTTGGGCTGGAGACAGGTGTCTGCCCCTTCCCCCAGTGGCAAGACCCCCAAGCCTGTGTGTCTCACACACACACACATACACACACGAAGAATACAAACACACAGGGCAGCTTCCGGGTTAAAGGGTCACTCTGACATGCACAGGCCAAGCTGTCATGTCAGGCTTTATTAAGAGCCTTGGTGTCTGGGAAGATTTAATTAGCGCGGCCTGTGCGAGGTAAGTCCCTAGTGCAGGAGTAGGGAAGGTGCTGGGGGTAAGGTAAGGTCTAATAATATGTCTCTGAGTGGAACAGGGCCAGGGCTGAGCCATGCTTGGTTAAGGATCAGAGCTACCAGTGACACACTGGCCCAGCTTTCCCAATTTAGATGTAGGGATGACCGAGAGTTCACGTGAGGCGAGACAGAGGCAAGGTATTAGCCTGGGTGGCTAATAGTCTGCAAGAGCAGCATCATATGCTCCCCTGAATTCATCAAAATGTTTAGCTTCTGGGTAGAAACTTCCCAGTTTACATACAATACATTTTTCTTTTACAGTTATGTTATTTACACCTCATTCATCTGAAATGCATGTTTAATGTTTTCATATACCACTCAAATTTTAGATTACAAATGGTGTTGCGTGGAGATACAAGGGGTGGTGATTGAAATCGACTCCAATGTTGTCGTGAAGGGACAACCCTTCAAGACGACAATGGCGTTCATTAACAGACTGGACATTTCCAAAATGCGGTATTCAGCTGTGGTGATTTCTCTTGCATTATTGTAGCAATCCTGGTATTATCACAATGTCATTTGCCATTTATCTGATAGAGATAGAGAAACATGGACGCTTGCAATTCAGTCACAACGTCATGCTATCAATTTGACCTCCAAATTAAAAATAACACTGCTTCATTACCTGGCCACTAGCAGTGCTTTACAGGCTAACATTAGCAGCGCATGCTGCTACCCTGCCAGTCTGCACTGATATTAGAGGAGCGGTACCAAGTGAAGCAACTTCGCTGCTGGACTTAAGTTACATTTCCGGCATCGTATGCCATCAGAGGAGGGGAATGCAACATTGAAATACATCAGAATGTGGGACTGTAATGCACAAATCTGCAATAACAATGTAACATTAGCTAGATAGCTAGTGAGACACCAAACTCATAGGAACCGTTTAATGTTTGTTATAAAGAAAAAGGACCACATACATTGAACTAAACAGAGAGTTCTCATAACTGTCGGTTTTAAGTGATCCTCTAAAAAACCTCCATCTGGAAGGCCATGTAGCCATGACACTTCACCTTACCCCTCTATCCCAACAAGAATCAGGACACCACAACCCTGGTGTGAACTTGCAAAATGGAGGGGCAGGGCTAAAGTGCTAGGGGCAAAAGGTGTATTGGGATTGATCAAACTAGCAGTTAGTCCAGCGTTGAGATGTCGCTTTTGGGTAAATTTGGTTTATCGAAGATGCTAGCAAAGCAACACATATAGGTCAGACCACCATGTTTAACTACAGTATGTATCTTTAAATGTTACAGTTATGGCTGAAAATGACCATAAAAATTTGAAAAAGTTGGTTGAGTTCACATATCGCCGCAATGCATATCAATCACCTTTTGCCTTCCGCTAAGTGACTGTTGTTGGTGTCATGGTGATTCGGTCTATAGCTGTGAAAGGAAGACATGTTAACATTGTGAACACAGGATGCTATACTTGTTGACAGACATGCAGCTACCCTTACAAATTATGTGTGTAAGTGCTGACTGCAGCACAACAATTAACTTTTATTGAGCGTTTTAATTCTTCTACATTAAGGATTGGTTCACCTTATTTGCCCTGGTTTTCAGATATCTGTGTCTGAGGTTGTATCTCAGCCTGTACAGTGGAAGTGAATGGGATTAGCACCTGAAAAGTGTTCACAGCGTGTTCAGTGGATTAGAAAATATATGTTCTTAATCTTGGTAAAGCACCCCTTTTATGGGGGCTTTACAGTACAATCAAAAAGTCAAAACAACTCAAATGTAATATCACACGCAGCGCTGTTCCAAAAATCTTGAAGGGCTCTGTCACTTTGGCACAGCCTTAAAGGAAACTGGATTGGCCCAGTGGGGATTTTGCAAAATAAGTTTTTTTCACTTTGAATTGCTGTCACTGCAACACCACGAGTAAACTTTTAATGAAAATTGGACAGACAATTTATCATGATACGGAGTTTTGCACTGCAACAGTCCACACAGTCATTAGTGCATTTTGTTCGGGCAGTCAAATCTAAATCATGATATAGGTGACGATGAGCATATCATCAATATTTTAAAAGTTTTATATCAAGACAGTGTGGTCGTCTCCAGTCCTAAACCTGACCTTCACCTTCCTGCCTCCCTTATCTCATCATACAGCACGCTGGCATTCAAAGCATCGCCTCAGTGCAGTTTGGTTGTAGCTACTTATGCTCCAACCACTCTGATGATATAGTACCAGCGAATGTGTTATTGTAGGTGATGTGTCTGAGTGTGTAACACATGGCTCTCCAGAGACAACTTTGTCTTTGATGTAGCTGCCAGCCAGCTAGTTGGATGACTGATCAGCTGTTTCTGAAATGGGGACGAGAGGCTATCAGGGATTTTAGCTCCACAGCCACAGGCAGATGGTGTTGTGTACACACACACACATACACACACACACACAAACACACACGCGCTCACTGGCATAGACATTTCAAGAGACTGCAGAACACACAAACACTCAACCTGCGCGCAAAAGACTCACACAGCGACACGTTGTAACACTAACTCACACTCGCACACAGATCCATCGACACACAACGTCTCTCTCAGGAGGCAATAGGTCCAGCATGACTAATTAAACACACACACACCAATACAGTGCCCTCTTAGACATTGTAAATTACTGTGGCAATAATTGCATTAGTGCAGTAAGTAAATTAAATGGCTATGTGCTTGCAGGCTCTGCAGCAGGACGGGCCGCGGGTCTCTCACTGTTTACTCTGCTCGGCTGCTGCTGTAGCCCTCCCAGTCCCTGCCATGTTGTCAGCTGCTCCGCTGTCACACACCATTACCTGCAACTAGCTACCATTTCACAGACACACCTGCACATGCATACACTTACACGCACACTGTACTCCACACATGGATACACACACAGACTTTTGTAGTTTGTTTCCAAAGTTTATTGTAAAATTTTCTTAACTGTGTCAAGATGTAATTCAACGGCGCATGTATTATTTACAGCTCTTTGCCAACTCGCCCGTGTTTTTTTTTTCTTCTGTAGCTACATGAAGCTTAGCGCACAACACCTGGGAATACTAAGCAGGCAGCCATGCAGATACAGTACAGATGGATAACACTATAGCAAACCTGCCTGCTTGTCATTATGTCCACACACAAACACACACACACACACACACATATACACTGGTAGTAGAGTGGTAGTAAGCTTAGACAGCCAGGTGTTGGAGATGTAAGCTTTATCTGTGTCAGCATCAGGAGTCACATCACGTCAGAGGTGCTTCTGGTCACAAGCTAAGGGGCTTAGCCAGCTGGACGCCTGTGACCTGTTAAACAGCTGATAAGCCCTCTCAGCATGTCACCTGGTGATCTCTGGACATGTAACAGAAGAGGTTAATGAGTAGGAAAACTTTCTATCATGCAGTTTGTTTAAAAAGCCTGAAAAGAAGGACACACGATCAATAACGTTCTACAAATCAAACTTCAATACAGTGTTGCGTTACAAATTATTGCATTAGAGTACTCGGATTACTTTGTTGTAACGAGTAATGCGTTAGCTTTTCAACTCAAGTAATCTGCTAACAGCCGTAGTTACGTTAACAAAAAAGTAATCTGTTACTGTAAGAATTTCTCCATGTTTCCCTGTTCCTTTTGTTGCCATTAAAAACAACAAAATAAAATCCCTGATGCATTCGTACTATCTTTGTCTCTGTTCTACATCTTGGCAGCCAGTAGCCAGCCACATCCAGATGTGTAAATGCGGTTGTGTTGTGTCAGTCCACGGCATGGATCTGATGAAGGGAAATCGCAAGTGTAACTAAGCTAGCAAGATGGCCAGAGCAGAGAGGGCGTTCGTTCATTAGTCACATGTTCAAACTGTAGGCTATACAAGCCTGTGCTTTCTTGTTTTCATTGAGGTAGCTGCTAACACAGTATGTTTCTGTTAAGTTTGCTTGGAAGCCAAAGTGCTTTGTAGCTTCTACCTGCCAGGTACCCTCAGCTTCTGTTTATATTCATGTACCTTTAATAATTTAACCTTTTTCGCTGCAGTTGGATTGCAAAAATAAGTATGAACTTGTTTAGCTGTATACACTCAATTTTGTGTTATTGCAGCCATCGAGGCAGCCAAACGGCCGACATTTCCAAAAGTTTTTGTGGCAACTAAAAGTGGGAAGTCGGACCATCTCCAACCAAAACAGGTATCACAACACAAACCATGATGCTTTGCTAACTCTAACCAAGTGACTTTTGTGCCTAAACCCAGCCAGAGCATAAGCACAGCATTGTTACAAGAGATTTCACCTAAACTACATAAAGTTGCGACATAAAGAAACATTCAGTTTGAACTTGTCTGTGGTTTTGAAGAATTTTTGGTCACATAAAAATTAGCCTGACACGTTACTTTTAGTACAGCGTTACCTACTATTACTTTTAGTAGTAGGTAACGCTGTCATGTAACAACACTGAATGCAAATTCCAGACAAAGTACTATACTGCTTCAGAATGAACAGTACAGTTGGTCATATTACAGATCTGCAGACATGACTCACGATGTCAATTATACATTATCAAACAAAATAAGAAAATAAAGGCAGGAGACAAATTGCTGGCACATAACTAAGAGGACGGATGTTCTCCACAGACCAATCACTTATCAGATCAATTTCAGCTTAATCCACACTCCCAGTTGAAGAGTGTGACCTAGATTGATATAATAATTTTCTGTCTTCATCTGCTGATCGTAATCAGCATAATCACGAACAGGCCAAGAAGCTGGTTTGCTGAGTTATCTTGATAATAATGTTCACTCAAACCCCCAAACCCCTGCTAAATCTGGGACATGGACTGATGTAAGAGAGTCCGAATTTGCGGTTTTACTTTACTCACTGCAATTAGACAAAAACATAGACAAACATAAGACGAACAATTCACTGCACCTTTCAGCAAATGTATTTTTGTGTCTCTGCCACCCAACACAGAGACACAGTCCTGGTTAAAGATATTGATCTGGAAATAGAGGGTAATGGTTGGGTCTAATCAAACAGAGAGGGAGCTTTCGGGCTGGGGGGTGGGGTTGAGCTCAATATCATGGAATGAAAGCCCCGCATATCCAGGGAGTAATCCATACAGTAGGTACACTAATGGGAACACATTGACAGTGAGCCGCATTTTAGCTGTCACACTGAGTTGAACAGAGGTCATGATACCAGAACTGTCCAATCCCATTTAGACGCAGGGATCTGGGCGAGAGACAGTGTCAATGCACATGAGCTGGAATGAGATCAAACCAAGAAAACAGCCACAATTACCACCACAGCCTGAGCTGGCATCCCTCCGAATGATTATGGGGCCATCTGATGCAGCTTGAGCACAAACGGTGGAATAAATTTTGCCGGGAAGGCAGTTGAGTCGGCACGAAGCCAAAATCTATTGATTGAATGAGGTTCTCTTTTGAGGTGTGGCAGCGGAGAATATCCTGCTTTGTTTTCTGCCAACATTTTGGAGAATGAATGCACGTTTTGTTGTTGAAATAAGTTTAGACAGCTGCGGGATCAAACAGAAGGGCTTTCTAGAAAGGCAACTGCAGTTCAGGAGGTAAAATTCAGGGGAGATGATCGCTACATTTTACTGGAAAACTCTGTTCTCTCCACGGGATCTCATTTACATTTTTCTTCGGGATTGTCTCCTATAGGGAGATGGAGTAATTTATGCCTCTTGTTACTGGGCTGTCTGCTCCAGTTTTCAACTGAATGTGCTATTGTGGTGAGACTTTCTTCCTACTGTTGTGTGTGCATCAGTGTGTGTGTGTGTGTGTGTGTGTGTGTGTGTAAGTGAGAGAGAGAGAGAGAGCGTATAAAGCATCTGAAGGTGTCTTAATGCCTGCGGCAAACCAGCACACTCAGCAGATGGGATAGGGACTGATCCCCTGTTTGTTGACAGTGCACTTAAATGCACACGTATGTGCATGTGTTTGGTGTGTGTGTGCATATGTGTGTGAAACCTCAAATCAAAAACCAGCTCCGGTGAGTAGTAAATACATCCTAAAAAAAGTTGCTCAATTCCAAAGACCAGTCACATCCTCCCATTTCTATATTTAGGTGTGTTTTTGTGAAAGTGTGTGTGTGTGTGAGAGAGAGTGTGTGACTATACATACGGTCTTTTCACTTCATAAGTATTGAGGTTAATACATGGATGAATTATTAACTTCCATGGGCAGAATTCAATCTGCGGGAGTCTGGAAAAACGACAATCCGACTGGCTGCAGGGATCGACAAACCCCAAAGATACACACAGGTGAGTAATTTCATATGACTGAAATTCATGCTTCTATCTGATGGAAAGACGCAGCGGGGCGAGGCAGCAAGAGAGACAGAGACAATGATAGAGAAAACAGAAAGAAATGACGTCCATCATAAATGTTTCATAAAGCTCTCAGAACTGTGAAGGATTCATCAAATCCAGAGGGAGGTCTCTGGCCTTCGTACCACTCCCTCCTCTACAGTGCCCGGCTTCTCTCCTCTCTCCCTCTCTCTTTACACACATTCACATTCAGGAAGGTTATATATGAGCGAAGATAGAATCAGCTGCGGAGTTATCATCATCTGGCTTTTCATTTACCACTCCTATTAGCCCCATTACCCTCTCAGCCAGACCCTCTGCTTGCCCTTCTGCTCCCTTTTCACAGCAAAAACCGTGATTATCTCCCTGAAACTCATCTATTCCAAATGTATTCAGCTGCTATTCAAATACTTGGCTGGCTGTGTTCTCCGCTGACTGCCGTGCTGGTGTTGCTTGCTATCTGGCTGGCTGACTACATGCCTTGCTGGTGGCTACCTGGCCTGTCGGGTCATTTAAGGTGCCCAAATGATGAATTCAACAGTGGACGAGGAGCAGGCAGATGGCTTGGCCTCCTAACACCCCTCCATGTGAACGCGAGGGGAGGAGGGGACGTTAACTGACAGAGGGCCTCTGTCTCACTACGCACCGGAGCTCAGAGCAGCATGCAGCGCAGCACGGTCCAACACACCGAGACTCATAACATACCCGTACGCACAAAACACAGATTATGAATAATTAGGTTCAGAGATTCTTCATTTAGATCAAAGCAAGCTGGCACCCATTTGGTCACATTCATTAGGAGGCATGTTTAATGCATGTCAGATATTTTGAAACAGTGTGGTGTGTTAACGAAGTGCTGCATGTTTGGACAAGTGAGCAGAATACGGCTAATTAAAATTCCAACATGTGAAAATGTGTGTGAGTGAATATATTTGCGCACGAGCACTGAAATGCATTGCAATCAAGTTCTTCTGGTTCATTTCCTGAGGTGGAACATGCACCAGATCTTCTCCCAAAACAAGAACTTTTCAACCAGCTATGTATCGCTCCAATTATGGCAGTATCTGCAGCTGAACTTCTCTCCATTTTGCAAGCACCTGGAGCTCCCCACTCTTTTTCCAACCGACGCAAAGGATTTTTGGGCTGCATCAAGTACAGATTGGTGTGCTGCATTTTGTATGCCGGCATCCACGGACACAAAGAGTACATTTGGATCGAGAGAGAAACCTGTCTACCTTTTGAGCAGAAGGGAATACCAAAGCCCTTTTCTCTGTTTTCTCTGGTCATGTAGCACCAATTTCAAAAGTATTTGCTTCTTTCTACTGCATAGACAGCCGTCTTTCCAATGGGGAAATACTTTCAATTTCAACCATCAAATTCAAGACAATATCAGTGATAACTAACCCCCCATCTTCTTGCCAACTTGCGTGCATCCAGTGTGCGTCAAAAAAGGAAAATAAAAAACTTCAAAGATGACACAGCTAGCTTACTGGTATCCTGCAGACGCACTTCCAGACATTTACTCTGTGTGCACGAAGACAATCAGCTGACTGGTACGAAGGTAACTCCGACAGTATCTGAGATGTTTCAGAGATCCTTTATTGATTTGCTTGGGAAGAGGTTTTACTCCGGACCGATTTGAGAAACCAAACTTTGTAACAAACAGAATTTATATCTTGTGTTGTTTATTATTGAGTCACTGAAGAGTTTTGTTGAACTGTGGATTTTTTATTTGAATTTATCATTTGAACTTGCCTAACCTGCAAGAAAATGATAATTTATTACTATATTTTGTAATAATAATCGAATCTGCAAAGTAACAAGTAACTATAGTAAATGTAGCCAAAAAAGTCAAATATTGCTACATCATAAATTTGCCTCTGAAATGGATTGAAGCATAAAGAAGCCGAAAATGGAAATACTCATATAAAGTACGAGTACTTCAGTACAGAACTTGAATAAATGTACTTAGTTATTTTCCACAACAGTTAATTTCATATGAATCACATGTAATACTGCCTGGTGTGTTTAGAAATTGCACCCTGTGCATAATGTTTAAATGAGAGTGAGACTCCCCTGACAATAACTCTGTTCACCGTCAGGCTGGATGTGTAGTCTGCTATAGCAGATGAAGCTTTGCTGACACAGCTTTATGCAGCAGCAGGCCTTTATACACTGCAATAAGTAATACATTTAAAGTGTGTGGATGACAGTGTATCTAAACACAATATACCTTAATATACTTAATTTGCATGAAATTGGCTTTTCATTTCTGCACAATCCTCTCCTATCCTAAGAATTATGTACATATGAATTCTGCTCCTCACAATTTACATCCAATGCAACCGTTCAGAGAGTGGAGTGCCTCATAGTATATAGCATGGCAGAAAATTAAAGTATGGTGCTTGTCAGCAGTGGGTGTTTAACAAGTGTGACTTTCATGCAGTCGACCAGAGTCTGAGCTCCGTCACCTGCAATTAATAGTCACCTTTTCATGATCCGTAACTACAATCTTTTCTTAATCCTGTTTATTTGTTGTACCCTAACCATTGTTTTGACCATAGTTAATTTACCTGATAATAAAAATGTAAAAATATATATTACAAAAAACATTGGTATTGAATGTAGGACTATAGAATAATGTACAGTTTTGAGGAATCTTCCAATGTTGCCTTCCAGTGTGGCGATAGTCATCTGCAGTGTCTCCATGCCTCCTCAGGTCCGTTGTAACTACGCAGCAACCTATATACAACCATGTGGCCACAATAAACATTTCATGTCTTTATGTTGCAACTTTCTGTCCCTTTAGGTTCATTTTCTGTTTGAACTATATAACACTTATGGTGTGGTTAGGCACAAAAAAAACACTCGGTTAGGTTTAGGAAAACATTATCTTTTGGCTTAAGATACCTGTTTTGGTTTCCAGAAACATGGCTGAAGATGTTACACATGTAACATGAACATGAACCATATTTTAGAAATGTCAAAATGGCACATATGACATGTAAATGTGTGAACACATCAGTGGTTTTGCTGAAACCTTAGCTGTCAGCACTTTATCCCTACACCTGGACTGAAAAATGAACAAAAGTGCAAAAACTGCAGTTCCTCGAATGGCCACTTGAGGCTGGCTCCAAAAGTCAATCCTGTTAAGACCCTGCATTTAAATGCCAAACTTTACAGCGTAAATGAAAATGTTTGCAGCCTGGTACAAAAAACAGTTTTGGTCTGTCGGTTTTGAAAACAGTTCACCTCAGCGTCACCCGAGTTCCACCTCTTTGCTCATTTTTAATTAGCTGGGAGTTAGGCACTGCCAAGAGTCAAGTACTCCCAAGATGGCCGGAGCACACTGAGCTTCACAATGGTTCTTCAGAGACTTATGGCTGAAGTCTCTGCAACTGTGTCCATGTTTTGTACAGTCTTTGGGTTTAACAGAGGTATCAGGGGTATAACATTTGCTGTCTGCCTGCTGTGGCCCAAGATAAATTAGATTCTGGATATTGAGGCAAGTCAAAAAAGTTACATTAGATGAAAACCAATAAAGGCAGAGAGAAAGCAGAAAGCTGTGAGAAATAATACAACAGCGAAGCCATTTCCAAAACACAGGTGACCATCAGCATCGATTTCTTTATTGCAGATTAGGCGCGTTCAACATCTGCTTCACCTGTTGAGGCTCTGCTGCATGTATTCCATGTCAGTCAGCCCCGGGCAAGACATCATTTCAAGGTAGACAGCTCATCAAGATGATTGGCAAGTATTGGTACATGAACTTGCCCGTCTGAGGGAGAGGAGGTCAGGACTGAAAACACACAACTGTAGCCTTGAGGCACATGGATGCAGATTGTAAGTTTACGCGTGCACATTTCCCCCCACAGCTCCTGAATATTCCATGTTTCCCTGATGACAGGAGATACTGAAGATTGAGTGCTCAGGGCTAGAAATGAGAATACGACATGACTTGTGGTAGAATTCACATACAAAACAGGGTGAGACGGGGATGTGGATAACTCACTCTCGTATTGCATTGCCAATTAGAAACCTCTGTTACACAGGCAAACAAAAAGAGCCTGTTAAATCTTTAATGGAAACAAGAACAGCGTTGAAATGACAAAGGCCTTATTGTTCCTTTGAAATGACCTATACAAACATTTAATTTAGCCAAGCATTGCCTCTCCCGCCGATGGCTGAAAATCTATCCTACAGGCCAATAAACTAACCTAAATGTATTTCAAATGACAGAGGGCGCTTTGAAGGACAGTAACAGCCCTCTTTAATGTACAAACAGACAGGTCTGATGGAAACTGGAGATCAATAATAAATTAAAGACTTCTCCAGCCACTTCACACTAAAATGAGTCCCTGGAGGTGATGCCAACAGTCTTTTTTATCTCTCCTAAGGAGCTCCCCTCCTGATTGTATCTTTCCTTTCAATAAGCTGAATGCGCCTGGAACTGACTCTGCTGGAAACTCTGGAAAGAACAATGCTTTTGTTCAAATCTCATCCATCAGATTGACATTCATCACGGCTGTATTTACATTAGCACTGATTGAAATTAGATTAGTCGCCCCTTTTAATCCGCTAGACACAAAGAAGTCAGTGATTCTTGGATGTACGACACACAGAATGCAGCACTTCACCAAATGTTTGAGAACAGGCTGACCCGCATCGTGCTCGTGGCACTATCACTTCCTCTTTGCACTGCTGTGTTTTTGTTCTGAGGCAACGGCGGTATCAGAATGTACAACTCCTGGAGTTATTGAACAGAATACAAGCTTTTCTTTTCTTCACTTCCCCAAAACCAGTGAACATCACCTATTCAAAGATGGCTCCCTTGAGGAAGAGACACAGCTCAGAGAAGTGGCAGAAAGCGCTAGTTAATGACAAACAATGGAAGAAAAAGCGATGCGTTCCTCCCCAGGGAGTGTCAAGTGAGTGAGCATGTGCGGGAAGAGTACAGATTTTCCAAATAGAGAGAGTAATCACAAACAATGTTGACACGGCATGACACGAAGTTCATTCTTTGACGGCATGAGATGAAACAGAACAAAATCTCTTTTGAAACGGAACATTTTGTTCCGATCGGGATGTTTCAATCAGGCTTGTTTCTTCGTTATGATTGAGCTCTTATTCAGATTATTAGTGGAATTAAAGGCTCCGTGTGAATGTGGCTGGTTGGTGACATTTAAAACGAGAGTGTTGGGGAGGAGTGAATGTAGTAAAACCAGTAGTTTAAAGCAACATCATGCAACTATTTTACATTTAAATAACAGCTTCAAAATCATGTTAATGGTACTTGTAATAGAGTGAATGGCGTCTCTGTCTCAGCTACTCCGCCCCCTATCACTTGTTCCTGTAACTCCACACACGACACCACCTATCAGTGATTTTGGTGAAAAACTGGATCACATTTTATGAAAAACATTTCCCCTGTGTTTTTCATGGGAGCGTTGGTGTTTGCACCGCCATCATAGTAGCTTTGGACCGCAGGGTGGAGGTTTTCAGGAGCTTGGCCAGAATGGGCACCAGAACCGCAGCCGGACGAGCAGATAACAGGAACTGGGCTCAGAAGTCTCTACAGAAATCATGAATGATGAAATGAATTGTTACAGAAACCTGGAACTTGTATTTAAGACAGTTGTGTTGCTCTCAGTGAAACTGAAATTACAAACATTAAATAATGAACAATTACTGTCTACCATTGCTTCCCTACCGCAGTTCATAGCTTCCTTGCACTTTCCCATAAATGGTGGGGTACTCTATTTTTCTTATTTATTTATGTATGACCTGTGGACAAGTGGGCACTGTTTGCATAAACTCTACTTAACCATATTAGATTTCTCCCTTGGGTTGCTTTACTGTATGAATTCCAGTGTGTACTAATTGGCAGCTTTCGAAGCAGTTTCCCCACACCGATCTCGGTTGTGTGTTGTTCTCTCTTTATAACAATTTATTTGAAGAGAAATCGTGTTTACAGAGAGCAGTCTATCTTGCGTGATTAAAGGATAAAAGAACAGCAAATGGCTGACGTTGTAGCTCAGTGTTTACCTTTTCAGTCACTCAAAATAAATCTCTGCCTCGCTCCCTCTCCTGTTTCGTGACCACTTTCTCTGCTGACCACTCTGCTTCAATATGCCTCATTCTCTTCCTGCCTGTTTTTCTGCTGTGGCAGAGTGTGTTTATTTTGTGGTCCTCGTGTAACTTGCCTTGGCTGTTGGCCTATTTTCAGGTCATGTCACTCCCTAAAGATGACAACATGCTTGCTGGGTGAGGTTGATGCGGCCAGGTGGCCAAACATGCAGGGATGGGCAACTCTGAGCGAGGGCCGAGACAGGGTCTTGCTCCGTTGTTTGCCAGATTTATTACTGGTGGTGTTCAGCATGTGCTCATGCCAACAGCTTTTTGTTTGGACGGGTCAAACAGGCCATCCCAGCCCAGTCAAGTCCCCGCCAGCTCTGCATGCCACATCTACATGAGGCTGGAGATAAGACGAATGACAGGGGAGGTCATTAAAACAGGAACAACATCTCTGCTCTCACTCATCCTGAATATGAATCATCCCGCCATCCTCGATATGTGAGTGTGCAGGCACATATGATTCTCAGGAGAGGAAGCCTTTGCCTGTTGCTTGACGCTTTGGCTCTCTCTTTTCTGGCAGGAACCATTGAAATGCAGACCGAGGGGTATGGATAATGGACTGTCCCACAGTGGCACAGCGTTGCACACACTCTGTGCCATTCCCTCAGACAGCCACTCCCGCTGTAGTCTGCACTACACATCCCCTCTTTTCAACCCCAGGGAGGTGTTGGCAAGTGGCCAACCATCACTGAGTGTGTGAGTGACTGAATATGTGCGTGTGTGTGTGTGTTTGTGTGGGAACGTAGGAAGCGCTTGCTCGCCAAGAGCTATGCTTATTAATGCCCTACGGACTAAGTGCTCTCCCTTTTCTCTCTTTTCGCTCTCTCCTCCACTCCTCCCCTCCTCTGCCCATCTCTCCAGCCCTCTGAGTGGTCATTGCTGAGAGAGAAGGAGGAGGTGGTGCTGGGGGACGGGGCGGGGTGCTGGAGGGAAGTACATGAACAAAGCAGAATATGAGAGGAAGTACACTATAGTGGGCTTCGACGATGCTGAGCTCTCCCGCTGTCTCCCAGCTGCCTTCTCTGTTTGATGCTGAGAGCGATCAATATATTCAACTGAGAGCTGCTCCTCAGATTGTCTTCCACTAGTAATGCAATACATAACCAACCAACTTTCACCATATTCAGCAATAACAGAATACAGGTCCAGAGCTGCAACTAACAATTATTTTGTTATTTTTTAATTATTATTTTTCGTTGTCGATTAATTAGTCGATTATTTTCTCGATTAATCGATTGGTTGTTTGTTCTATGAAATGGAAGAAAATTATGAACATTATGTGTCATCCTCAAACGTCTTCCCCACCTAAAGATATTCAGTTTACTGTCACAGGACAAAAGAGGCCATAAAATATTCACAATTAAGGAGCTGGAATAAGAGAATTATGACTTTGTTTCTTTAGAAATTACTCAAAACGATAATTAGTTCTCAAAAAAAAGTTGTCTATTAAAAGTGCAAGATGTACGATGCAGAGACATCCACTGAAGTTAGCATGCTAACCAGCTAGCCCCTGCCTCTCCCCAGTCCAAAGCTCCTGTGTTAGTGGTGTAAACATAGACACTAGACACATTCAGGACCACTAGCTGCACAGCTAACTGAGCTAACTAGCTAGCAGCAGCAACATTTAGCAGCATATTGCACCATTATTTTAATAAATCAACAAATTAGATTAACAAATCACTTCACTGATTTAATCGATGCTGCTCCATACAGAAACACTGCCAACACATCTGGTAAATTCCACTGTCAGTTTCAAACACACAGTCTGCATGTGCTTTCATTGTGTACTGGTTGGATTCACCAAAAAATCTCCAGTTTTTATTTATAGCTGAAATTGTGGTGCACGCAAACACACACGCACGCACACACACACACACACACACACACACACACACACACACACACACGCAGGCTTAAGTGCCTCCATAACTTTGTAACAAGTACAGAGAGCCACAGATTTTCTGTGGTTGCCTTTGTGCTCAGGCCTAATGTTATTCTAATAGTTCAGCTTACACCAGCTGAGAGTGTCATTACTCTATATGAGTCTGTTCTCTGGGTGTGTGTTAAGGTGCCTGTGTAATGAGACACCTGGGGCGAGGTATAAAGAGGCCCATAGCTCCTGTCGGAGAGACTGAGGGCAGAGAGAGACCAGAGCTAGTTTAAGCATATTTAAGGGCACCATAAAGAGAGACTGGGCCTCTTCCATCTACTTGAAATATGGCTCAAGCCGAGTCTTGATGTTGTTTTCCCCTCCATCCTATCATGCATCTTCCTTTCTGCCACATCCATTCAAAACTGTCTCCTCTTTTCACTATCTTCCTCTCAGTACGCCTCTCCTTCCACTGGGCCTGGATGGCGGCTTGCCACCTTGCCCCTTGGGCACTCTTGTCTGATTAAGGAGAAGAGGTTTTTGTGGCCATGGCATCAGGCAGGGTCAGCCCACATATGAGAAACAATGGCGTATACATTCTCCAGCCCAGAGCAAACAGAGAGAGACGCTCCTACTGGACCTTACTGAAAGAACCACATGAATGCAAACAGACCCGGCACTGCAGAGTGGACCCCCTGAATGAGGGGTCCTGTTTGATTTAATCCCAGCAATGCGCCCTGAGCCTCACGCACACACAGATTTCACAGGCATTACGCGGGGCTGCTGTTTGCACTGAGGCTATAGCACGACGAAGAGAGGTAACCCACTGAGGATGCCAAAGGTTTGGATTTTCCCATGATAGCAACCACTCTCACTGGATAGAGGGTGAGTAACCAGGAAGGAATCTGTCCCTTTTCAATGGCCACTGAAAGGGGAGCTGTGAAATTGTCCGAAATTTCTCTGTGTGTAAACAGAGGACTGCGGGGGGAACCCAGGGACCCTGCCTGGGCCAGACTGAACTGCTTCCCTGGACTCTTTCTCTACCTCTCTTTCTCCCTGTCTGTCTCTGCCCCTCCTCTCTTTTTCACTGCCGGCTCCTGTCCCAAATTAATTTTCTTTCTGTCTGGCCCCCTCCCCACTGTGAACAAGTCCCACACTGCGAGGACACAGGAGCATTTTTGCACGCTATTCTCAGATGGCATTAATTAGTTTTGAGCTTTTCTTATCGAGAGACAGATGCTAAATACTTAAATAATAAGCAGAGCACAGACTGTGTTTACCTCCAATAGCAGAATATTGCCTTATGAACAGAGCAGAAGGGTGACACAAGTAGAAAAAGACACCTGTCTAAATGTACTGTGTCCATTCTTGTATCCAGCTTTATCTGACATGAAGGCTCCAAAGTGTCAGTCAGTTTCACCACTTAAACAACTTGAATCATCCTCTAATGCGTGTGAGCGTGACCACACACAGGAATTTCCCTAAACTTTCTGCTGGTTGCTAGGTGACGGCTTCAGCTCCCGCGAGCACGCTGTGTGAATGAGGAGGGGGTAACTAATGTCTTCACCCAATGACCACGCTCTCAACAGACTGCTCTTGTCCAGTTAAAAAAAACATTATTCTACTTCCTCTATACAACCAAACACACTGCAGTGGGCAGGCTGAAAAGCACTAATACTCAACATGTGCTGTCTGATGTGTTCCAACGATGAACATGAAAGTGCAGAAGAGCCCGACAGTGACTGCCCGCTTTCTGAACGGCTACGGATCCTGAAGTGAATTTCCTGTACATTCATTCCGCAGAGTGCGGCAGGAATAATGTCCTAAAACACAGAAATAAATTAGCATTTTTGACCTGACAATGACAGACAACTGAAAATAATAAGTGTACAGTGTAATAACACGTTCAACCAGGATACAAACCCCAGTTTCCTGGTTGGGCGCTCACAGCTCACTTGAAATGTAGACTATATCGCTTTCTTGTAATCACAAATGATGGTTCTGGAGCAACAGCAAAGCTGCACAATTTGAGTTGTTTCCTACACAAATCAAGTTATTTAAATGTAATTGAAAGTCAGTTTATTTGTATTTGTAAGAGAAAAAAGTGATTAGCACAATTATGCTGTGTTTCCAGGCAACTGATGCTTGTTCCTGGAGAATAATCATGACTGTGCAGCAAACCATTTCCTCAATTAAGTTTTTTTTTTAAAGATTTTACAAGACATTACATTTACATAACTGAAGGACAACGAGAGAATTAGGGAAACAGGGAGGAGCGCGGGATGATACATTGTGTTGACAGGCTGCAGTCTGTGGACTGAGGTTCACTCATGACATAACATTGTACTGCCAGAATGCCTTTCCTCAACGACAAGACTTGGTTACTCACAAACCCTCATACACACACACATGCGTGCACGTACAGTACACACACTGCCGACATATACAGGTTGTGATAGAAACTCAGAGAAGTCAAAACAACTGGATCTCAGCGAGAGGAATAGTCAGTGTGTTTATGTCTGCTATCAGACAGCCTCTGCAAAAGCTCCCTCATCTATATTCCTGACAGACCTGATGTTTCGCCCATTTGCTTTAAAACATACATTTGTGTCAAATGAGTGACGCTATAATCAATCACTCTGCCAATGTCAGACTCAATGGCAAATCCATTCACTGCCTCTTTAAAACTCTACTATTTACCATCAGACAAAGGCACCACTAAATAACCTCTCTGTCTCATAATTTGGTTCATGGCAAGGCTCCCGCTGCTCAGTTTACTCCCTTTAAATACATTTAATTCATCTTAACAGAATAAATATGGCAGGGAATATGAGAAATGACTCAGGAATTAGGGCTGTGCTCCTCAGCTAAATCATATTTTAGTGCACTTACAATACCTCTAAAAGCCCGGGTGATGTGTCCTCGCAGCGAGAGTGATGGCTCGCGGGACTGTGGGGTGGAAAGAACAGCTTGAGACTGCTCGTTTCAAACCTTTAAACCAACCTAAAATGCCAGATGCTCGTGCTAAAATGCTCCTTTAAAGTGCTTCTGCCGTCACTTTTTTTGTGCCAAATGCTCAGAAGTCCGTGTCTGAGAAATGTAATATCCATATTCTTAAGTTAAATGCTCCTTCAAAAAGTGAACGCGGCGAATGCATTTAAGATTCTGCACAGAACAAATGAATTTAAATCCGGAACATTTTTCTGTTTCAGGACATGAAGACTAAAGACTTTTCAAATTGATGAGCAGAAAGTGCCACATAAAAAATGCCCCTGGAATTCTTGTTTCCTCCGTCTCACTAATAGTGGCTGAGTTCGTCTGCTCTCCGGTCCATTTGTTTATTTTGTCAACTACAATTTGTCTGGGCCTCGTGCCAAAAATCTTTAATTCTAATGGCTTAACTCAGCTAAGGGCGTGGTATGCAAATGTCAGACTATGCCTGCTCCACATGTTTCACCACATTTTCATGACTGCAGCTGAAATGGCTCCCAAGAAACGATGTTCAAATCTTCATCAAGAATTAATTAGAAGCCATTTATTGCCACATTGGCCTATCACTACTACATTGTTCACTTGCCATTAGGACTGTCCACGCTGTCTGGGTGAAGTTTTGGAACAAATAGTAACTAATGCCAAATCCCATTTGGATATTTCCAGTGAATGCTTTGTGGCTCCACAATCATTCTTTGACAAAGGATTTTGGCAGCTATATGTTCACAGCATTTACAGTCCTTGGCAAATTTACTACAGGATAATAAAGTATAACGTATTGTATCATCTTGTTTCGTATCATATCATATTGTATCGTATTGAAATGTATCATATGTAATAAATCATATCGTATTATATCTTCTCAGATCATATTATGTTGTACCATATCATATATTGTATCATATCATATATCGTATTATATCATATTGTTTTGTATCATACATGAGATTGTGTTGTAATGTATCATGTTTCTATCAATAATCTATCATATCATATTGCATATTAGCATGTATTATCATGTCATATCATATCATCATATTGTATCATATTATATTGTCTTATTTTGTATTGGGGCTGGGCCTATAGACAGTTTCATCCTTGCACCGGTGTAACATCCAGATTAAAAAGGCCCCCCACCAGAAGGGGCAAAAAAGTAGTGGGTCCTCTCAGAGTTGCCGCAAGGCATGAGTCATGGGACAGAAAATGAAAATAATTATATTAAAATATATTTTAAATTAGCCAGTTAGGTGAACCCAAGATGCTTAGTTACATTGGTGGCAACAGTTTCTTTCATTCATGCTGTTATTTGCGTTTTCTTCACTTAGCTTTGTGAGTATAGCTAGCCGGCTAACTTTGTTTCAAGCTTCTGAGGCTGCACACAGATAATTTACTGACGTGCTGCGGAGACGAAGACATTTTAAAACCTGGCACGGGGATGTTTGTCGGTGGTGGTGGAAGACGCTGGGTGATATCAGTGACTCAGAGCGACAGTGGAAAACAACAGCGGTGACTACAGCGATGAGCTAACTCCTGGCTTACGGCAACTCCGAAGGGACACTACCTCAAACTCAGAAACGCTTAGTAACCCCCCAACAATGATGTCATAGTCCATCACAATGTTTTGCTATATTGTATCGTACTGTAACATATTGTAACTCATATCATATCGTAACGGACAATGATTTAGAAAGAATGGGAAAGAAAGTTACAGATGTGTATAGCCTTCATCCTTACCCTGCTACAGTAAAAAACTCTTCATCATTGATTTGTCATCTATGTATGACGGCTGTTGACACCATTCACTTGCTTTTTTGTGTTACATCTGTAAGTCTGTAAGTCACAGTCGATCAAAATAAAGATTTGAAACAGCCATGTCTGCTCTGCAGTCTCTCAAGAGGATGTCTCAAAGAGGATTCTTGCAATTTTGTCTTACCGCAAGGAATGTCAGAAAAATCCAAAAATGGGTGATGAACACACATTCCTAATGGGCTAATGATGGAGCTTAACTATTCATCAAGTAATGTTGAAGCGAGTGTCTTTAAATATCTCTTCAAATTCATGCTATTAGTCATTTGTCAGTTCAGCTCAACAAGATTTACATGCCCAAGGCCTGAGGGAACTGTGGATTTTTAAAGGGGAGACAGTTTAGTGAAACCTTCATCATTTTGGTGAATGTTTACAACAGGGTTCTCTTTGTCCTTTTCATTGTAAGTATAAGTTGAAGCATTTGTAACGACATGTGAACCCGTGATGCTCGCTTGTTGTTACTTGGTTTAAGCGTCTTAGTCAGAAGTGCTCACAGGGTGTGTCAGTGTCATCCTAACTTCTGATTTGCTTGTTTAATGCTCTGATCGCTCCACATTTCCTCGCTGAAACTCGTCCTCTGAGGGGCTAGTGTGGTGGCCACATCATCTTGACTTTAATCCAGACTCCTCCTCTAACTTCTGATATGCTTATTTTCCCTGCTCTTATCTGAAGAGTTGCTCTCTATAACAACATTTTTTTTAAAGCAGGCATTAAGAGGCTTAGCAGCGGCAGTGCTTTAGCAGCCAAAAGGTCACTTTTGCAAATTGGGTTCATTAATCTTCTAGTGTATGGCAGCCCCAATGGGACAGTCTTCATACACAGACGCAGATTAAAAAAGGGAAAGCGCTCGTAGATTAGCCTCAAAAAGAAACTCTTGGAATGATAAAGACTCTTCAGACGAAGTTGAGACTTGGTTCTCTAAAGTCAGATTGCCAGTTTCACTCATATCAGAGAGACAGAGAGAGAGAGCACTGCACAGTGGCAAGAGAGGGGGGGTATATGAGCCTGGAGTGGAGTTTGACTGAGCTATGATTATACCATCATAGATGATTATAGTTAGGCATTCCTCTGACCCAGTGCATGACAGAATCCCTCACTTTCTTCTCTCTCTTTTTTGCTCCAGATCTCTGGGTGTGTGCCAGTTCTCCAGCAGCAGTAAAACACCTGCTCAAGCAACGAGAAGTGATATGAGCCCCTAGCCGTCGCTGCGTCGTAGAGGTAAGGGTATCTTCCAACAGACCTACGGGCTGCAGAGACATGCCAGGCATGTTTGTGTTACTGTACCTCAGGCACAATGACAGCATTCTGCTGAAACAACCGCAGGACTAGAAATAAAATAAAACACATCAGAACTAGTTACATAGATAAGGCTAGAGCAATGGTTTTGTTTGAGGCATCCAGAGCAACTCAAGCATCCCTTCATCATACCCCCAGCCCCTTTGGTAAAATAAAATGGCAGCGTTGCACTTTTCTGCGTGCCCTGAACTTGTTCAGATATGAACATTTCTACATACATCTCATATTACGTTCAGATTGCATGTAAATGAGCTGAGGCGAGACGGCTGCAAAGCCAGAGATCAGCGTTGGAGACAGCGTTTCAAGACAGAATGAGATGAGTGCCATACCACTGAATATTTCTAACAAAACGTCACAACGTGTTTGTGGTGACAGAGCCAGGTAATCCGACACAAAGTGCTTTTTGTGCCTAAACCTTACCAGACCATGAGCCCAGCATTTTAAAAACATAAAAGTGAAAATGGAGAATAAAGAAACATAGAGTTGTCACATATCAGACATCAAGTTTCAACATATCTGTGGTTTACACTAAAAAAAACAAACAGCACATTTCCAGCATTTACTAAGGTGATGCGGCTGTATACGCCACCCATCATGTTCCAAATGTGTTCATTGATTTTAAAGTGGATGTTAAACTCTACACAGAAGAAGAATTGTCACAATATTTTTTCAAACAATTAAATTCTCATAATTTAGTTTGGTCAACTTTGCATCCGTGCTTTCTGAAGCCGGACCAGACGTATCCATTAGTGTTGGATTCCTATTTCAACTGTTAATGCATTACTTTAGCTGTTTGTACACATGCATATATGGAATGAGCAAAGTACATTTACTGTACAAGGACTGTTCTTAACTACAAATTGGAAGTATTGCATTTTTCTTGAGTATTTCCATGCTACTTCATACGTTTGCTCTGCGCTGCAATACATGTATGTGATAGCTAAAGTTGCTAATTACCCTACCAGAGAGCTTCTACATATGAATAGTGGATATACTGGATATGCTGTTAAGCGGTCGATTTAACTACCAAATAGCACTGTGTACAAAATTAGAGCTGAAACGATTAGTCGGTTAATCGATTAGTCAGTCCACAGAAGATTTAAACAATATTAATAACAGATTTTTCATGCAAAAAGGGCCAAAAATGCCATGTTCCAGACTCTTAAAAGTAAGGATGTGCTGAAATACAAATACAGCAAACTCACAATTTACTAATCCTCAGACAAATTTGGGCATTGGATAATTGTGACAGCCTTTCCCACTATTTTCTTTTCAGTTTTTCAAACCAAACAATGCATTAATTAATGGAAAAAATGATTAGCAGAATAACCCATAATTATAATAATAATAAAAAAGTTGCTGCCTTGTATATAAACGATTATCCTTTAAACGATAAACGAACCATTTTCAGAGCATGATTTCTACTTGAAATTGAGTATTTTAGTAAGGTATTAGTACATTTTACACAAGTAAAGCATCTGAACACCTCTCTGAATCACTTGGACATAATATGGACAAACTCACTGACCAGCACCGGTGCCATCGCACCACAAAACAAGATTAGTAAAGATGGCACTCTCTATTTCATTGTTCTCATAAACTCAGACTCTAACTCCATTAAAGCTTTACTATATAATAAAAGTGGAGCACATTATCATAATATTGTAATGACCACACTCTGAACTGAGTATCTAAGGATGTCTATGTCTGCAGCATTCTTTCAGGAGAATAATAATCACTGCCCTGACCCCAAACACTCTCGGGCAAATGGCAATGAATTGCTGTGTAAATTAGATTTAGACCTAATAAACGTAATCAAAATTTCATTTATCCATTTTGTTTTGACAAACCATCCTCATAGTCCAGATGGCCATGTGTGTTTTCAGTCTCTGTTCTGCCATCATGATGCTTATTAATAATTTATGTCTCATAAATGACTTATCAGCTCCTTCTCCACCCGTCTTTTCTCTCAGCTCCTTCTCTCTATGTTATGGTCTCATGCACGCTATGGACGGCCGGCACTGGTCCACTAAGCCAATGAAAATGCATGACTGTTCTACCAGCTATAAAATTCTGACTTGGTAATAAATGGTTTGTTTTGTTGCTTGTGGTAATGCTGTTGTTAGACCGACTCCGGCCCGACACCTGGATTTTATGTAGAGCCACGTTTAAGATAGTCGGCTAATGTGTTTTCTGTGCACATAATAAAGCACAGGGGATTCAGGCTGCGACAAACTAGTCATCACTCACATAATGAAAATTATTCTCACCTAAACATTGTCATTAAGGAGAACTTTAAAGGCTCTAATGAAACCGAACTCATAAAGACTTCCTGTAATGATCGGCAAGGGTGCAGATGGGATTTGATGCGCCTCGCACACAAACACAAAGGCACACACACTTGCATTCAGAATTCGTATTTCATATTCTATCCACTGGGTGTGTAATGACGCCCGTTATTAAAGCGGGTAATTGTCTTACAGTGGTGCTGCGTTATTGGATCCGGGGGCAGCTCTGCAGACACAATTGGAGGCAACTGGATGTAAAGTCGCTGAGCAGTGAAATAGGGAGCAGGGCTGAGCAGACACACAGAAGATGGTATCAGCATCAAAGGGAGATGCTAGCATTGTGCTGTCTGACCCTTGTGAATGGCATTCAGCCCACCTGTTACCCTATCCCCCCGGAGACTCTCACTGACTCTGTCCCCTTGCCTCTTGGAACCAGACACTCCATGTGATTACAGCAGTTTCTCTTGCAGAGGTCCTCGACAGATCATCTGCCTACAAAAGCGTATAGATAAATAGCTAATCCTCTCTCTCGATGTAAGACCCACCCTGAGTACAGGTCGTTATTCACAGAGGAAGAAAATACTCGACTTCCTTCCCTACAGACGTATTTAAGTCTTCACAATTTTTTTTCTTCCTGTTATTTGACTACTGAGGCTCTCTAAAGAAGAATATATCCCCCTGCTTTTACCACTGCTTTTAACTCCACTCTCCACTCTGTCTGCCAGATTTGCCATTAGGCTGCTGTCATTACATATATAATCTGCTCTGCAAGACTTATCCCTGTGTTTCACATCACAGTCTTTAAATCATTTTTTTTTTCCAGCCATTTTCACGCTCTAATACGAAAACCGCCCAGAGCGTTTATTCATTCAAAGCAAAACATTGTAAACAAGACAGGAAGATGTGGCTTCAGTCATGTGTGCCCTGCGTCTCTTTCATACATGAAATACAGCGCAAGGTTCTCCATGTGCAGTTAAACATGACGCTGGAAAAATTAAGATGATTCACAAGCGGTGCGAAAAGGAATCTGAGAATGACACAGGTAAAAGGACGAGAGAAAATTCTACAAAAAAATGTCAATTGAAACCAGAATTAATACATTAAATAAACAAGAGCTGCTTTTACACCTCCCAGCTGAACCTTCAGGGGCTATCAGACTACTGCCTCCTGTGATACAAAGTGGTATCATGAGACAGGACGGGCCAGGGCTAGCTGGTTAGCAAGCTAACTTCAGTAGACACTTCTGCAACACAATACATAGACATCATTGACATGACGTCAATACTGTTGTTTCTTCACACTTTGTTGATAATGAAGTTCAATTTTGCCCATATCTTATAAATAACCCTTTAACTCATATGACTGAATAAAGTGATGCACATTGTATATATATTTTGTATCATTTTTACTAAATTAAAGGAAAAAAAGGAAATTATCTCCAGAAAACAACACGTTCAAAGTTGATTATTCTGTGTAAATAACCAACAGGAGTCATTATAAGCTGATTGTATCATCAGAATATCAAACCAGATAAATAAAAAACAGTTTTTCTCTTTTAATTTCCTTTTTCCCTTCCGTAAACATTCAGATGCCCAAACCATTCCAATGGACTTTATGTTTCCTTAGTAAAAGCTATGAATCTTTGATGTGATATTTTGACATATATAAGTAATATAACATCTCAGGTTTTACTTTAAACACAGTTTAAACATAGATTATTGGTACGGTTGGCCATTCTTGCTGAGAAATGGGATGTGGCTGTACTGTAGTCGGAGTTAGATGATGCGGGACAATGTGATTGGCTTATAGACATCCAATTAATGCATATAGGCAGAGTCAGGTAATGGTTGTCATAGATATAGACCTCCAAGAAAAGTTATCTCCATGAGAATGTACAGGGGATCTGAACCGGTTAAAAGCAGGATAAAAAGAACTGTGGCACCAATCCTACCCTTCAACTTTAGATTCAAATTACTGTCAAAGTGTGTGCTTCACATACGATCAGTTTAGATACAATTACAGGATAATGTGTGTGTATTACAGGTAATTGCATTGACCATAATTGGGGGTAACTACAGGGTAAATCAGTGGATAAATGGATGACACACTTTCTAAAATGCAGCAGCTTTTCTATAAACCATTACAATGCTGCTTCTAGCAAACAAATACGACATACTATACATCTAAGATGCAACATTTAATGCAAAGATGCATATCATATTGAATTGCTTGAGGCATTTAAACACACTAACAGCTATTGAAATAATGTACCAATAGTGTCACTGGGAATCTTCTGTATCTGTATGATAATGATATGTATAGTCGATTAATGGCCACATTTAATGAACTAGTCAGGCTGATCTTTCAGTTTAATTAAAAAAACTGTGAAATTAGAGACCGATACAGATTTGTTTATGAATACTGTTGTGATGCCAATGATTTAAAAAGGTATGAATGTGTTTGTCGGGGAAGAAACAGAAAGGAAGCAGCCCTGAGAGGCTGACGCTGAGCATGCCAAGACACACCGTTTCTAATTAACCAGCAGTGGCCCTGGACGCAGGGCACAAATCAACAGTCACATTCAGATTTACATGTCATTGTCTCTTTGGTTCAACAACAACAACAAACCCATCCTCCTTTACGGCGTCACTGAACTCTTGTTTAACGCTGGCCCCACAAACAGCATTAATCTAGTTCCTGTCCAGCTGTGCACAGTGTGAGGCAGAGCTGGCAGGAGAAGAAGGAGGTGGACTCAGACAGCCCCAATACCCTGCGGTCTGCTCTCTCACCAGCCAGCTGGTGTCATTGGAGCTCTCCTCGCTACGACCACAAAGGTGATTGCTCAGTAGGGGCTGGAGGACTGGGATAATAGTTTAGTATCTTAAACACAGCTCTTAACTGGAGTCATTTTATCAGCAGGGTGCTTTCAAAACACTTTGTTACTGGAAGAGTTCTCCTAAAGCAAAAAAAAACCCATTTACAGACATACACACACAGAGACATAAAACTGCGCCTATCTTTAGCTGCATCCAACTCATCTATAGGGCGATCATGCTGTCAAACTCCCAAACTGGGACTCTTAAGTGTACCACACGTTTATTTATGCCCTTTGCACACACCATGGGCATTTCCATCAGGATAGGGCACTTTTTTGAAGGAAGGAGTAAGCCTCCTGGAGCTATTTAGAAACAACTGATGTTTCTCCAGGCCCTGCAGATAACCGTGAGCATACTGCTAGTTGCCAGTTCACCCTGATTACAGACACGTACAGTACAGATGACCTTGAAAGGGCCTTCAACATTACACTATAGTCTATTATTTATTTTTAGAGAAGAATGCACAATGTCAACTGACTCGACTGAACCCGACCCAAACCCAGACATCATTTTCTTCCGATCCCAGACCTGGTTCGGTTCGAGTATCCTTACTCAGCCCAGTCGCCAGGATGTAATATTAGCAGTTAACTTTTCTGCAAACCACAGATAAGTCCGATTAGTTTGTACTATACTATGCTGTACGCTATTTATTGTTGACATTCATACAAAACGTGCCATTTCACGTTCACAGTACATGTTGAATATCTGACTTTCACATCGGGAGATGGTGGTGGCATCGCTACAGGCGACAAGGCTGCCAAACGGGCGACTGTGGACGATCACAGTCACAAGTCAGCGTGTCCACTGGATAAGAGACCCGGGCATTTCCAGCCATGTTTGTTGTGACCAGAAGAGATATTTCAAGCCTAACCGCAACTTTTTTCCTCACCACTACCAAGTGGTTTTTGCACCTAAACCTAACCTGAGCAGGAGCACAGCGCTGTGACAAGAGAGAAATAGAAAATTGAACCTAAACAAAGTAAAGTTGCATCATTAACAAACATTTATTCTAGAGATTGGGTTGCCTTACTCTAACTCAGAAGTGAGCAGCAGCCTTGACAAGGACAGTGATTTACACATACAGACAAATCAGTCTTGATTTCAGAAGTATGGTGCATATTGGGTTATTTAGTAAGAACAGGACAGAACATGATACATGTAAAAGTAAAGTTAAAGTAGTAAAGTCAAATATATTGCTATTTCAATTTTGGTGAGAACTGGGACATTTTAGTGTTTTGCAGATATCCGTCAGGATTCAGGACAAGCAGCTGAAACCAGAACAAACCGGCCCGTTTGGTCATTGTCATCTAATCATGCTGGCGCTGGGAGTCAGTGAGGAGAGTAATTCAGTGGAGAGGCTGATGGTGTCACATTCTCACTTTTAGGAGGACATGGGGCAGGAAGCCATTGTGCCTGTCTAGTTCTGGCCAGTTTTGAAACACCGCTCTTCCAAAAGTGTGAAAGCTTCAGTGCCCCGAGGTACAAAAACACAGCGTCCAGCAGCAGCGAAATTTCAGAACTTCTGAAAAGCAGAGAGTGTTTAATTCTCTGTGAGGGCACAAACCTCTGTGTGGATTAGCAGTGCATGCTCGTGAAGTTAAGCTCGCACTGTAAAAACACCATGCTGTGTTTAGCTAAAGCACAGTGGCACACTTCTTCTCGTATTTACATAGCAACTGGAAAAAGCCAAGCCATTTCCTCCTCTGCCAGACCAAAGGCAGCCCGGACCGAATAAACAGGCCTTTCAGCCCATCCTGTGGGAATTGTTATCCTTTTACCAACCAGCACATGGATTTTAACATAAACAGGTCAAAGCCAGGATTTTCTTTTATCCAAATAATTAAGAGAAGGGAGTCTATTTGCCTGCAGTCTTAATATATGCAAAGCCCTAAATAAGACAGAGGAGAGACACAGGGAATAGGGGAGGTTATCAGTGCTTAAGATTGTGATCTGTGCAGCGGAGGGAACAGTAATGAGCATCTCCATTTCAATAATGTAAAATTAGTCTTTATCAAATATGAGCATGCTACATGACGTCCTCAGCGCTGTCAGAGCGGGTACAGGTGGACATGAATTCTCTCTAATCTACCTGCCTAGACGCAGCTCACGCGTGCACTGTCACGTTTGCAGGAATCTGTGTGATTTGTCTGCAAAGTGTCTTCCCAGCTGCTCCATTCACCTCAGTCACATCCTTCACATCAAGCCCCCATCTCTTGTCTCATGAAAGGCAGTCCATTACTGCATATTAGCAGCAGAGTGAGGCTGGGAGATAAGGGAGGCTGCTGATCAAACACACAGACAAATCGCCAGTGACAGAAACACACATTTGTTGCTCGGCGTTTAGCTTTGATCTCTGACTCTGCCAAGAGCCAGAGAGAGACGCGAGTCTCAGCCTTTGAACTGGGGCTTTTCAGAGGAGGTCTCTCTCTCTCTCTCTCTCTCTCTCTCTCTCTCTCTTATGGAGATCTGTGTGTACACTCCACATAGACATCATTTGCTATCCTGCTCCCCGACTGATCGCGCCTACATATTCAGCAGGACAGTGAGAGGATGGATACAGTCCAGGGCGGAGCAGAGTATCCACATCACTGACAGAGAACATCACACAGGTGATGTTGATGCTGATTATTTGAGACACTGGGCCTCTGGTGGGCCGACAGAGCCCTATTATAGTGAAAGGATTGTTTCAAGGTTTAACAGCAGTGTCCTTGTAAAACCTGCATACTCTCCCAAGTCACAGTCGACCCAGCAGCAGCAGCAGCAGCGGTATCAACAGGTTGTGATTGGAAGGCTGAGCTGTGATTATGTTTCAATCTTGTGCACACATAAAGTTCTGATTAGCCTTTACTATCTCCTCATCTCTGATCTGTTTTGATATCACGCTTCATTTTGTTTATATCTCTGCAATCACATGCACACGTGCGCACACACACATACCCACGCAAGAGAGTGAGATTGTTTGTGCAGCATAGTAATAACAGATAAGTGGCCGCTGTGTGTCTAAGCTGTCAGCCATGGATCATCTCATTTCCTGACCGGGCCGGCCCCGGCCCCCTGTGTGTTATTACAAACAGCCCGGATCATGTGACAGGGGAGGGAGATTACTGGAGAAACTAATTGAGGCTGCTCTGTGTGTTCTCTGCTGGCGAACAGTGGGGTGACTGTGTGGCCAGGCGGACTGATACTCGACCCTCCTGTGTCCCCTGCAACCACAAAATGGCCATTACAAACAATGACCCTGTCAAAGCCAACGGACCTGGCCAGCCTGTAGTGAACCAGATCGCTCCTTTGAAGCTTTGGGGATTCCCCTCATCCTGAAGGGGGTATGGGTATGGGATTAGTAGTTGCAGCCACACACCTGGCTCAACATGTCATCTGGTTGGTGAGCTCTTACTCGAGGCTTGATAAAATGTGAATGAAAAGCCACAAGGAAATATGTTATGGATCTTGTTATTCCAGTGCTGTGTGATATATATTCACTGATGTCAAGACGACCTTGAACACGCCAATCTCGCCTTCATCCCCTCCCCCCATTATGCCATGACCCAGCTGCATTATTGATAGCGAATGTTGCTCTGGCTTCCATGTACAACAACTGCCCTCGGTCGTAGTATCTCCGGCTCTGGCTCAGTACCATTCAGTGGTATTGTTACCTACAGTACAAACGAGCTGCGTGAGAGAGGCCACCAGCAGCAGCTCGAGCCCACAGGTCCTCACACAGGAACAACTGTCAGCTAGCATTTGCTGTGAGTGGAGCAGTATGGCTGTCATACAGGGCTATTATTATGATACAGCCCTGGGTCAGGCTGGGGTTCCAGGGTGAGACAAAGTGATCCTGTGTCATCACTTTCAGCCATGCTTTTCCATATTACAGCGTACTGCGAGGCCTTAGCAAAGACACATTCACACGGAGAGCTGCACAAAATCCCTTTCGACACGATGAAATACAAGAGGAACTCTGAAAAAAGGAAAAAAAGTCAAACTGTGTTTCTGAATATATATGTAAGGTATGAAGGCATGAAGCCTCAGCTGCTTTCCAAACTGCACGCTCTTTTCTTTACGCCCACACTCGGGACATACTACTTTGTCACAACATTGTGCCTTGAACTTTCACCTTCATGCTCATACATTCAGCACAAAATCTGAAGTAAAAAAGAAAAACTATGCGAACTGGAAGGCAGCCAGTGAGCTGTCATCTGTCTGTGCTCTCTTGGCGGTTCAGTTGATCTAATGTGTCGTCCGCTGTGCAGAGGATTGTGGGTCAGCATAGCCTGCTGGAAAAGCATGCTGGCTTTCATACTGGACCGGATGCAGTGGGACATCAGGGTATTTTTTGGATACTGCATTTGATATATCATGCATTAGTGCATACAAAATCTTTATCTGGCACACTAAGTACTATACAGCCCGACCAATATATATCAGTCAGCCGATGTTTCCAACTGATATAGGCCAATCACAGATATCGGTGTTTCCTGAAATGCTTTACTCTTTTATATTTTTTATACTATTTAAACAATATGTATTTTATATGTATATATATTTATTATATGTTTATTTTTCAGTACACTGATGTCATTTTTATTGTTAACTATCAAAACAAACAAAAACTTTGCACATCTATTTCATGAGCCAAGTGCGTAGGAGAGGGACGAGTAGACCAAGAGTTGCAAGCAAACTCCTGCACACCGTCAAGTGTTCAATAACCGCAATTTGAGGGATCAGTGCAAAAATGTATTCTGTGAATAAATGTACTGGTTATATAAGAAAACTGGCCAATATGTTGATATGGGAATCTTTTTACTCCCATATGTATCGATATTGGCCCCAAAAAAAGCATCAGTCGGGCTCTAAAATAATATGGTAGTATGAGTATTGGAACGCAGTCCTCCTTTTATAACAACACTTACACGTTGACCCTAAGTACCCACTGCCCTCACATAACATAAACAGTCTCATATACCAGCACTTACACACACACACCCAACCACACTCCTCACAAGAGAAGATCCAGGCCCTGTCCAGTGGAGCAGACGGTGGGGGATGGGGTAGTGGAGGGAGTGAGGGATTGGATTTCCACTCAGGATATGGTCCCTGTGTTTTTTATGTGCAGTCGGCCTGCAGGCCCGGCCCAGTTCCAGCCTAGTGCCAGTGCCAAGGCTAGCACAGGCGCCGTAGCTGGCTGGGCAGGTCTGATAGCACTTTTACAAGTGGGAATCTGAGAGCCACTGTGCTTTTAAAGCTTGGCTACTTGTGCTGCATCTCGAATGACATCCTCTAGCCACCAATAAAGCAATAATCTTGACCACTCCTGTGTCAAGTGGCTCTCCGGTCATAAGAAATGCACTATGTGTGAGAGTGAGTGATTTGATCTGGGCTCCTGGGAGTGATCGCTCTTCTTGGACAGAATTCTGGGGTTCATGCATGTGGAAATTGTGACTGATCTCTTACACTGCTCCGGTCATCAGGAGTGGAAGTATTTGCAGGACAGTTGACTGCTGAGTGGTGGCCTCATTAGTAGGAACAAACCCAGTCAACTTGGTAGACGCCTGGGGCCTCATGTATCAATGTTGCGTACGCACAAAAAAGTGGCGTACGTCATTTTCCACGCCAACGTTCAGATGTATCAAAAGTGAAATGACCGTGGAAATGTGCGGTGCCCCACGGCAGCTTCATGGCTGGCGTACGCACGTTTCTACAGCTATTGTTCCTTTGGCGACACTCTGAGGTGATGCTGTGAAACTGTTAATTATGTTTAAACAATTTGTCCTCAGAGTAATGTGTGCACATTACATCAGAGACACGGACAATTAACACACGCGTTTTCAATCATATGGATCATAAATGATAAAAGCATGCGCAAAGTGATGAAAAAATGCCATTAACAACGGCAGCCTTGGCCTTGTTAGAAGACATCGCAAATGGTAATATCAGACATGAGAGGGTGTTTAGAGAACGGGAAGATCTGTTGGCAAATGACGACAACTGGCTCATGAGTCGTTTTAGGTTGCCGAGGCCAGTGTTACTGGAGCTGTGCGCAGAGCTGCGGCCGGCCCTAGAACGAAACACAGCCAGGAGCCAGGGGTTGTCCGTGCCCACACAGGTGTGGGATCATAAGAATGTCATCCCGGTACATCAAATTCCCATACAATGCTGTTGAACAGGCCAACATTAAAGCGCAATGTGCAGCAAAAGCCGGTTTCCCTGCACACATGTTGCTATAAAAGCGCCATCAAAGGAATAATTTGTTTTTGTCAACAGGAAACATTTTCATTCAATTAATGTTCAAATATGTGATGCGCAAATGCAGCTCACCAACATCGTGGCAAGGTGGCCTGGTTCAACATGACTGTTTCTTACCAATAGCATGGTTGGTAACAGGCTGGAGGCTGGCACGGTGCGCGATGGGTGGCTTCTCGGTGACTAAATCCGTTTAATTGCGCCCCGAATGTAAACCAGCACAATGCCTTTGGGCACGTGCATTCAAATATGTGCATTTGTTTTTCCCTGGTGAAAATAGAGTGGCAGAGCTATCTAACAAGCCCTTTATTGTCTCCTTGTGTTCAGTATTTGTGTCATTAAACGTGTGCGTAAAGTTGGAAATGTCACACTGCAGTAGCCACGACGCACTTCTGCAGTCATTAATATAAGTGTGATCCGTCTCGTCAATCCTTGTAATGAAGTTGTTTTGTCCTTCTGTTTGTTTCCCACTAACGGTGGCACTTATATTATAAAATAAATATATAAATATATATTATTCCTTTTGAAAAAAGTAATAGTGATTCAATCAAGCGGTGCATGAACAAAGGAAACGAAATCTATTTCACATGCTATTGGGCAGAAATCCTCCGCTTCACCTCCACCGCCACGTCGGACCATGTTTTATTTTTAATTTCAGTGAGTGTGCGCTGCTCCGACCCCACAGCGTTCATTGCCTCACACACACGCTCCCACTCACATTTCTTTTTTTCTTTTTTTTCTTTTTTGGTATTTATCCCTGGCGAGAGGCGACCAAATAATACAGATCTTCGCATCTCGACTTTTTTTAATAGCGTTTCGAGCTCAGACTCGGTTGCGCTTCTTCCCTTTACTCATGGTGTAAATCTGATGGTGCAGAGAGGGGAATCCCCGCCTATTTAAATTGATTTGCATATTTAAATGAGGGCGTGGACAGGGAGGAGTTTCTTACGTCTACATGTGCGCTCAATTCCACGTTGATTGGGATGTACAAAGGAAAAGTGCTTGGATCGACGCGTACGCACACTTTGATACATCTGATTTTTTTTGTGCGTACGACAGTTTCTGGATTCTAGCGTACGCCATGTTTCAGTAGGAAATCCACGCAAGTCTTAGTACATGAGGCCCCTGGTCTTGTGGGAATCTTAGCTTTGACTAAATGGCTTGTATTCGGTGGCTGCTTGTAAAAAACGCAGAATTCACTAAGGCTCAAATGATACTGATAAAAACGGAAACCAAAGTGAAAACTGGTATAAATTGAAAGCTGCACACTATGATGTTAATGCGGGGGGAAAAAAAGAGAGAAAAACTGGAGAAGATTTGGATTTTTCTGCTTCTGTGCACCAGATTTCACGCACAACAACATGCTTTCTAGCCTGCATTACTGCCAAATGACCAATTCAGTGACTTCTCAGACTCGCATCATTTTAAAAATTGAAATGCCTTAGAAATATATATATATAGTAATTTTCTGAGTAGATATCATCTAATTTCCTCTGCTCACTTTGTCTCTCCAGCCCACAGAATTGCTGATGATATGCAAGCTGAAAGATCCGGGTTCAGTGGAGCGAACAGCAGTGTATCTGAAACATGAAGCTGTAGTTGTCCATGCCAGCGTGACCAACAACCAATCACTGACAACTACTGTTTATCTATCTGCCACAACCCTCGCAGTGAGTGCACTTCTACTCTCATACACTGTTAAGACTACACTACACTGATCATGACATAGAAGCACAATACTTACAGTAATATTCCAGTGATTTGTTATTGTACTTTAAGTCAGAGGACTTGAAAGGCTGATTTATCTTGTGTTTTATGAGTCAAGTAAACAAAAAACCACTGTCTTCTTCACCTCCTACACGGCAACAAAGTATTTCATGAGACCTTCCCTGCCTTGTAAGCACACATATTGCAAAATCCACGCCCTTAATCTGTATCACAGACTTTTCTGTTGAAAAAAAAAAACATGTGATGACAATAATTGCGCAATTAAGAGCTTAAAGGCATTAAGTAGCTTATTGCAAATTATTTTGCAGACATCACACTGAAAAGAAAAAACTGGCAACACTCCTCCACCTTTGTGCCACTCCAGATAATGTTTCGATTCATGCCACCAATGCTCCACCCAAAAACATCTCACGACTAAATCTCCAGCCCTCCCCCTTTACAGGTTAGTCACGCGATGACTCCCAGTCTTTCAAAACAGAGAGTAAAGTCTGAGGCTGCTTGGTGGCTCTAGTTGGAGGCCATTAACAAAAAGGAGAAAAAGGGATAATCCCTGGATGTGCTGTCTGTGTTGCAGGACGCCCACTCTCACGCACACATGCTTGAGAAACAAAGCAACACGTAAACACCTCATCAGTATCCAGCGGTGGAAAGTAACTAAGTACTGTACTTAAGTCAAATTTTGACAGACTTGTTATTTACTTGAATAATTCCATTATACTTCTTCTCCACTACAATTCAGAGCCACAATTGTACTTTTTACTCCACTATATTTGACAACATGAGTTACTAATTACTTGCAGATTTAGTTTAATGATACAAAATATAATCAACAAATACATTAGGATGTAATATTATAGATTACAATAAAACTACCCAGCAGATAAACTATATATAATAACTGAATTACCTTAAATGCATGGCTTTTACTTGTAACAGAGTATTTTCTACATGTCTGGCATTGCTACTTCTACTTAAAGGGTAACTCCACCAATTTTACACATAAAAACGTGTTTACAGGTTTTGAGGAGTACTACTGCTTATGTGAAGAAAGTAGAATAATTTCATCTTGTGGCTCCAGAGGAAGATGCATGTAATCTGATAAATTGCCTCCAGTGATGTCACTCAGTGCTACGTTGCATTGTGGGTAATGTGGGCACCACGTTTTGAAAAGCAGTCCACTGGTCTAGCATTGCACTTGTTTAACACAGTGCCACATGAGTGACATCAGTGGAAGCAATTTATCAGATTTCATTCAGCTTCCTCTGGAGCCCTAAAAGGCTTGACACTATTTTTTTTTTCACTTTTTTTTACATGTGTAGTAGTACTCCCCAAGACCAGTTAACACACTTTAATGTGTAAAGTTTCACACACTTGCTGGAATCACTGACATAAACAAGCCTATTAATTATCTTTTTTCATTAATTCATTAATTTTTTGCCCCTGCTCACTAGTGGCTCTGTGAACGCCACCCCTGTGACTGAAAGAAAAACAGATGGAGCAGATTTTTACAAAATGCACGCCCTCATCATTAAAACATTTCCAGAAGAAATGGCAATTCTCCTTTCCAGGATATCTCACATTTTCCTGAGTATTTCTTTCTCCCTTCCATTCCTGTTTCTCACTCACTGAGGAGGACGAGGTGCAACTTCTCAGCAGACTACATGCTGTACAGAGCCAGAAACAGGATGTGAAAACTAAAATGGGGAAAAATGTGTGAAAATGTGTCATAAATCAGGAGAAATACGGGATAATTGTGACACAGAGAGGAAACCAGGAGAGAGCAATGAAAAACGTGTGAGTCTCCTGGAAAAATCGGGAGGGTTGGCAAGTACAACATCTAAGTACTTTTCCACCACTGTTAGCATTTTTAAAAGACATAATTTCTTGTGTGCGATGTCCACCTCATGTTCATCTCCATCTCCAGTGGGGTATTCTCTCGGCAGCATCACCTTAAAAGAAGCAGCACTGACAACAGCTGGCTGTAGCACCACTTAAGCCGCCCATCCATTAGCCTCTCCATCCAAACCTTCAGAGCTAATTGTTGAATCAAATAATCAGAGTTAAGAGGCTCGGAAGACACATCTACCTGCCTAGTGGATAATGCTACGCTCTCACAGCATCGTTAATGCAATGCTTCCCATTCCTGACCCTTCACCATTGTTCCCCGAGGCACTTTGATTATCCTATTGATGTGATGAAAACGGGCTGGTGTTTTACTCAGATTGGACGTATTAAAACTAACATGCTCGCGGATGTGGCGAGTAAGTGACAGAGGCAATTAGAGGAAATTCACAGGTACACTTCTGATTCATTACTGAATTATAACTGTCATTGACCGTGCAGCGGTGCCATAAAAATCATCACACCCCATTATGAGCAATATTGTGGCGAAGCTAGTTAGTATGCCACAGTGTAGTGAAGTGAATTTGTTTATTTACGGCTGGCTGGCTTTTGATTACTCAACATTTGACAAGAACAAATTCACAGTCATGCCAATTTTCTTCGGAGCCATCTAGCGTGATAAAGACAACGGCACTTTGATGGATTCTCTCAGGGGACTGATCATGTCACCCCGATAACAGAACACTCGTTAAAAGACACATACCGCTTCTTTTGAACACATTTGATTAGGTTTGTAAATTACTTGCATTCCTCGTGGAGTTGCCTTCAGGATACCGAACAGCTACCGACGCGCGAATGTGATTTCATTTTCGCATGCAGTCACGCTGACTTGTGTCTTCCCTTACTGTTGACTTTTAGGAAAGCTGGCATCACTACCAAATACATAAGTGTCCCATAACGCTGACAAATAACCTCCAGTGAAGTGAAGGCAAAACTAGCTGCTTTAATGGAAGAATCATACGGCCTTGATGTATTATGACCAAACAGCATATGAATCAGGCGGGGAAATAGAGAGTGAATTAGCATCGGGGACAGGTCTCCTCCCCAAGCCTTCCGCCAGCCTCCCATCATTCATTATGATGATCTATAGCTGCTCTTTATGCCCTGACTTGATATTTCAGGCTCATGTGAGGTGTGGATCATTAGGGAAAGCTTTTACCATTAATAAGCAGACGTTGTTTACATGACTAATACTCCAAGAGGCAATGAGGTTGAAGCATTTAGAGCGGGGCATTCATCTTCCCCACACCAGTAAATATCACCCAGATGCTATTGATATTTACTGGGCTATGGAGAACACGGCTGGAGTGGACAGACTTCATCATGTTAAGTGATGTCTGAGGTAGGGAGGGAAGGAAGGTTTGGAAATTAAAAAACAGAAAAGGAGGAGAATCAGAAAAAAGCCCGTTTCATTGCAGAAATCTCTGTATTTGTATCGGAGTATGTTTGAAGTAAGGAGTGACCTGGGTTGGGCTTTTCTGTTTACTCAGGGGGTTAGTCCTCGCTGTTCTGCTCTCATTAGACCAATTACTATCCAACCAGTTGTAAACAGGCTACAGTGTTATCAGCTCACAAAGACACCAGGTGATAAGGCACGTGTGTCATTTTCAGCAACAACAGTCTCGTGAAGAGAAACAAATTAACACGTTGAGTGCAAATGCTTCCATACAAAACATGGGGAAACCCTGTTTTATAACTAATGTGCTTTGTCAATGACATTTTGAAGGAAGAGAAACTTCTGCCTCGATTATGTTCACTGGTATCTTCTTCCCCCACCCCACCCCACATTTTTTTTCTCTACACCAATCACAATCATCTTCGGTGGCGCAAAGCCTGGGAAAGAGAGGCAAAGTCCCTCCCCTTCCTGTTACCCTCAGTGGACCATAGTTCAGAAGAAATAAGTATGGTGGTTAATGGTGATACATAACATTTTTTTGATCCTGTTTGAATCGGGCCAGGAAGTACACGTCTGTCAATTTTAGACAATTTTGCGAGTCGAGAAAGTCGCAGTAAGTATCAAAAATTGTCATTTCAATTTTGTGTGAAAACCACTTAGTGAACTACATCTTGCACCTGGACAAAGAAGAAGTTTGAAAAAAGCCCGTCCATACTGACAGCTGCAGTTATGCAAAACTCGAGTTCTAGCTAATATGTAGGACCGGCTCTACAAGGCTTCAGTTATGGGTTTCTGTAAGTGTTAAACCAGACGACATTGGTAGCCTTTCAATTTTCAGCAGTATTCAGCAGTATACGAGGGTTTTATGACATACTGCGACTTTCTTAAGTTGAACAATCATCTTTCAAATTACCATCATATCAAAAAAATCTAAAAATGATTTGTCGCTTGCCATGAACCACCATACATAGATGGAATAGTTGGCCAATGGCAGGCTTATACTGTACCAACAGTCTTCATCCAGTGAGTCAGACTGCCATATGAACGGATATTGTGTTGCAAGAGCAGATATAACAAGCAGAACAAATGGAATACATACTGCTGCGCAAAACATTTTGTTGTCATGTTGGCAAAAATATAATTCAGACAGCTTTACAGCTACTTATTGCAATTTAGTTATACAAACTGAATCAAAGGTTTAATGACTGGTTTGATGGGTACTAAAATGACTTTAATTATGGGCTGCTGCCTTCTCAGTCACCAGATCTCAACACCGTTTGGGAGGTTTTGTGGGAGGGGCGTGTGGCGTACAGTTACACAGGCTTGTAGACTCAATGCGATGCGCCACTGAAGCTGTTCTGGCAGCTCATGGTGGCCCAAGTTGGTTCTCCCCTTTAATTTGTCACCTGTCTGCACAGACTCACGCACCCACAAAAACACACATTCACACAAACCAAGCCATATGCTGAGTGATGCTGGCACTAATTAAAAGCTCTTGGTGAAAGGTTAGGGCAAGCAGATGCATCACTTGACCTTCTCCAAACATCATCATAACACGATAACCAAGAGGGAGCGTGGGTAAACAGATAGCAACATTAGCATGATCTAACATGGACGAGGTGGGGCACTGTTGATGTCAAATTAAGCGAGAACCCAATTTGCCTTTCTGCAGAACGAACACAAACAAAGCATATTCCACAAAGCCCAATAAAACACAGTGACAGTCCAGTCATACAGAGCTCAATGCTCCCATGTATGCTGTGTTGCACATGCCGAGGGAGGAGGCCTCGCAGACCAGGGGCCATCGAAACGCAACCATCAGGCTCCCCAAAGACACTCATATCTCCTCTGTGTGTGTAACTGTGTTAAATTGCAATTATGTCCTTGTTCATGCCGTAATAGAGCAGGGCATAGGGGAGAGTGGGGGATGGAGGCTGAAGTTGGGGGAAGTGTGGAAAGACCACAGAGTTGAGGTGCCATGCAGGGACACAGTTATGTTTTCTAATATTCTTGTAGAAGCCGGCAGGAGATGGAGAAAGTTATTTCCCGCCAACCGTTAGCTGGACTCATTGATGACGGATGACAGCAGAGACGCGTCCTGCCACCCTATGGATTATTGAGATTAGCTCTTCGGCCCGCCTCCAGGCCTCAGACCCAACCAGGAAAAGAGAGTGGCTTAACTTGTCATCCCTTTAGAGAACGATGTAATTAACAGGCTCTGATGAGCAGCTCAATCTCCACAGACAGGAGGAGATTGGCCTGGTTTTAGGAGAAGAGGTGCAGAGTGTGTGTGTGTGTGTGTGTGTGTGTGTGTGTGTGTGTGTGTGTGTGTGTGTGTGTGTGTGTGTGATGGAGAGGGAGAGAAAGATAGAGAGAGACTGAGACACACCTAGCAAATCCGTGCAACAGCCCTGATGCTCAATCGTCCTTGAATGCAACCTTGCCTGTGATTTCTCATGTATTTCTGATTGATTTAGCAGTTTTAATTATCACCCTATTCATCTGAAATCCAAATTTGCAGGTAGAATTCAAATTTCGTATAAAATCGTGGCAGTAAATACCCAGATTGAAGCTTACCAGTGCCATTACTGCAATTTCTTAAATGCATTTGACAAACCTGGAAAGGACCAGATAATATTGTGGAGGGATGGAGCGGAATAGGAATGAGTGCTATCGTCAGGACTCCGGTGGTGCCAGAGAGCAGTGGAGCACTTCCTCCTGTGTCCCCCCAGGATAAATATTTGAATCACATTATCTGCGTTATTTTTGTCTCTACCGGTGACGTCAGTAGAGACAGCATCAGAGGAAACGCTTTCGCACACGGCAACGGCGCTTCATCCGGAGTGGTATATTTCAAAACACCAGAACTTACAAGGCGCTAAAGCAATACATAATGCATGCTTACACAATACACACTGTACATACATACATACTCCAACCTACGTCATAGTTTTCATATGTTCAGGCAAAAGTGTATGAGCTTGTAAAACATGCCTACTGTCTGTAGGGAGTAGAGCTAACGAACACTGATAAATCCACTTTTCACACATGAAGCAGTGGTGTTTTTATCCTATATCTATATTTTACCCTATTTATACTATTTTTTGTGATATAAAAAAGATGAATTCATATAAATGTCTCACATTAAAACAATAACTAATAAACTGCATTTGAAACTAAATTCTACTGACGAGAGCAGTCCCACTAAAAACAGCTTACAGAGTGTTCTGGATAATAAAATTTAAAAAAGACACTTGGCGACTGCTTCTGGAAAGAGATGTTGCTTTTGAATGTTTAAATGCTTCTTTTAATGCTGTGAGCATTTCAAAGGAAATTTCTTTCACCTCCATTTCACCTAATGCATGTTGGAATAGAGTCAGGTCAGCGCGACCCAAAGGAGAAATCGTGGCTACAGTGGATGGATGGATGGATGGATGGATGGATGGATGAAGGTCTTAGTAATGGGTTGCCCTTGTACAAGCAGCAACGGATGTTGGGAAACTGAATAATATTAACTTAATTGATTGAATGGTTGTATTTCTAGTCATTTTCAACATCATTTCCTTACATTTGCCTTTTCTGTTTCCAAATAATGAATTTCTCTGAAACTGTCTGGCCACTCAGCATTCAATCATCCATCCAACATCATTTTGAATTTAAAGAGGGTAGGCAGACCGTTCCCCTCAGTAATCCGTCAATATTGAAACAGTGGGAGCACTTAGAAGGACTCGGAGAGGCCTGATTTTAAGTCAAGCCAAGCACAACTGCTTCCATGTCATGAAAGTCTTAGTCTACCTTTCCAGTGCATACTATTAACTTCTTGAGAATTTTAAGTTGCTGTTTAAGTTGTCCTTTCCTATTCATCCAATCAATAATCAATTTTGAATCCAAAAATCGATTTGAGTCAAATCAGACACCCAGATTTGGAAATTGAAATCGAATCGTGAGATTGCCAAAGATTCAAACCCCTTAGAAACATGATGCTTTCCTCTCCCTACTCAAGTGGTTTTTGTGCCTAAACCTAATCCGACCACAAGCACAGCGTTACGACAACTTAACATTGAAAGTGAACATAAAGAAACATGAAGTTTTAACATATCTGTGGTTTCCAGGATGTATTTGTTCTGGCGATTGGGTTGCAGCCAGACATCCAAAAAGGTAACAGTGAAATGGTTGCTGAGATGAACTACTCTGCACCAGACTGTGCGAACATCTCCTTATCATCACACTGTCTTTAACTGCCCCTAAATTTCATTTATATCCATCTGGGTGAAATATGAACCAGGAGGCTGGGGGACAGAAACCCCCCGGAAACCAAGATTAAAGTGGACATACGAGCAATGTAGATAACGCTGGCTCCATTTGCACGTGTGTTGAATGTCTTTGAATGCAGAGTCACAAAATACATCTGCCATTTCCACGACACAGGCCATATGTGACATGCTGAGCTTTTGCGATGTGTGGGAGTTTGCTTATTTGTATTTTCTGTTTTTCTAAGTGGACTGAGAACTCAATCCAGTAGAAAGGTCGGGCCTGAGCAATAACCCACAACAACAACAGATGGACAGCAGAACACTCGTAGACGGGTTCAGTGTTGAGTCCTGTGTTTCACTGAACCAGTTAAATGAGAGGCACTGGGAAGGCGTATGAACTCTTGAACTGGTTGTGGATCACTCACTGAACATTGAACTCTGTGATTTAGGTTGTTCTGGAATAAGGAAATACCAGTCAAACTGTAGAATCATAGTTCACTGTGTGCAGCGATTAATTGAGATGTGTATGTGAATAAACCCAATTTTGTGAATAAAGAAAACTGTTATTGCAAGGTTTTTATGGAGAGCTCAATCAGCACTCAATAAATGGCAGCTGCAGCGAATAAAACTGTGCCAGAGATTGATCGTATTAATTAACACCTCCAAATAACTTTTGGACATTTTGACAAAGCAGCAGATCGAGTCATCTGACCTTCATAGATGTGTTTACAACTGCGAACAACAAGCTTTTGTATCTTTTGGGCAAGTTTTCTGCCTCACAATTGCCACCGGGCACGCGGTTAGCCGGGTAGAAAAAAGTTAACTGGAAATCCATTTATCAATTCTATTGTATTAAAGAGTAAAAGATTGAAAACAGTCGTGTTGCCTCCTGTGCTGTTTTTATTTGCAACTCCCAAGGAAATGGAAACAATCCAGCTGTCTTTAAAACGGCGTCGCCAATAATAATACCGCTCGGAAACACTAGGGGGGAAAGGTTGTCTGTTGCCACTTTAAAATATATATTTAGGTTTATGATGATTAAACTGCCTCTAAATCCCTCAGAGGCATTTGTTGCTCTTTCACCTTCGTAGTCATTGTTGTGGTAGCGCTCCCTGAATTTTTAACATTGTTATTTCTGCCTTCCCCGTGTTGCTGTTGCCTTCTAATCTTTGCGTGCGCCCCCCTGCTCCCTCAGTGCGGTGTCAAGACAAACAACGTGAAACAACAGTGACAGTACACAAATACTTTGTATAAGCTGCTGTTTGTGACTATTTTTATAGGCATTACTTGGGGGCAGGACTTACCTTTTTGTTGGTATCTTGCTACACCTCTCTGAGAGCTCTGGCTCTGGTAAATATTAGACCCTTAAGGGCAGGGTAATTAAGAGATTATGTATAAACAGTCATTAGTCATTCACTTTATTTACCCACAGTGCAGTTGATATTTCCTATTGTTAAACAGATTAGTGAACAGATAATGTGATATGAAACTGAAAATCTATAAATCTAAACTCTATTGCTATGCTGTGCCGAAGACTAGAGGAGGAAACTGAGCCATGTTTCATGTCCGATGCCGGCGTTATTAACCCTCCTCCTCCTGCATGACATCATCCTGTCTGGGAGCGACTGACCTTCAGACGTCCTCAGGCATTACAACATACCTCTTATCTCCCCTCCAGTACGAGCCCCGAGAAAACCAGTGTATGAAATAGTCATTCAAACATTATGAACGTGTATTATACGTTTGTACTGAGTAATACATGTAGCTCTCTGCTACTTCGGTGCTGTTATTTCTGTTTTTCTTGCACAGCAACATGGTTTTCAACCCTGGTGGCCTCGACTCTTTTGCTCTCTGGATCCTCATTGTTGGGCAGACCTTGCCATTCTGCGCAGTTCTGGACAGACGCGCCAAATCTGTGACCATGAATTGAAAAGTCTCCTCAAAGAAACTCCTCCAAACTGCCTGCACTACTGGTGATTGGCTTTGTTGTGGTTGTATGTCACTGAGTTCACATCCTGCCCTATTCTTATATCTTAACTAAGTGCAGTCTTATTACATACAAACACTATTGTATGTGAAGCAATCAATTTAAAACTTTAAGCTGTGAGCAGGTACCATGGAACTCAGAGTTCATGTCAGAAAGGCACCGCTGAAGCAGAGTATTTCACTAATTACTGCACAAATTTGATAATTTTATTCACTGATTTGGATGAAACAGTATCATATTTCATGGAGACAATGTTTCCTGGTTCTCCCTCTAATGTCGTCCGGCTATTCTGTCTGATTTCCTGATGAACAAATGGCTTTAGTTGTTGCTAAAGTCACATCTAACAGTGGCCAACTGTACCGGGCTCCAAGTCCAAGTGAAGTGACGGGTCCAAACACAAACTCCAAGGTCAACTCCGGCCAGCATGAGGACAAGGAATCCTGTATTGAGGTAGTTTACAGAGTTTAACTGCTAGAAAGTTACGGCTTGCTTATTTAGTCCTGCAGCTAACGTTAGCAGTCCTATTAGCTGACGAGGTCCCAGGTTGATGGCAAGAAAACCACCTTGGTACTGTATAACATGTAGCTGCATGGCACGGGGCATACCTCACTTTCAACGCTAACACTATTGGCTACAATAACAAGTCGCTCCCTACCTGACCGTTTTTACATGAAACACGTAATATGCGGAAGCAAATGTCACTCGGCCCTCCGTTTCAGCTCGACTTAAAAGCGAAGGTAAAGAATATATCCTTGTGGAGACTGCAATGGAGCTTTGGTCTATCAAAACACGATGCTGTTGGCTTTAAAGTATTCATTTTTGCAGTAAAATAGAGATGTCTTTTAGGAGACACTTCTCTGAAGGTGCGTAGGATGCAGGCTAGCCAGTGCCCCTCAGTTGCCCTCCAGTCGCAGGTATAGCACACTCATTTCATTTCATATCATAAATTTTGACTGTGCCAGGATTTTAGAATGCTGCCAATTGCTGTTGTTTTTAATAGTGTTTATGCCAAGCACACAAACACACACACACAAACACACGCACACACACACGCGCACGCACACACATACACATACACACACACACACACCAGAGTGTTCTCATTAGTCATTCTGTCATAAAAGCAGTGTCAGCGCGAACAATAAACATGGCTCATCCAAAACATGGCTTTTGTCTGCCTAAAAGAAATAGTGTTGGCAGGCAAGTTGCCTCTAACAATGCAATAACCAAATAGGCCACACACACACACACACACACACACACACACACACACACGTCTCCACTACTACATGTAATACAGCAGAACACAGCTCCTGTCTGATTATAGTGGGTGATAAGGGAGCGAGAAAATTAGCCTATCTACCAGACCATCTGAAGCTAAAACAAATAAGGAGATGTAGGACAGAGACAAAGGGGGAGGGGGTAGATCAGGCATACAGAAGACCAATTAAAGAGAGATGAGGTAGGATTACGGAGGGAAGGTGGTGGGTGATGAGGAGGAGGAGGAGGAGGAAGAGGGGGAGGAGGAGAGTGAATAAAGTAGTAAAAACGTCAATATTTGCTTACTCCTCTTTAGAGAGGTGACAGGGTGAAAGGAATTGCTATATAAAACCTTGGCGCCATGAGTAAATGTTACCATTGTATGTTCTGCAAACCACAGATATGTTGAGACTTTACTTTCAGTATTATGTGGTGGCAATGCTTGAAATCTGATTAGGTTTCAGCACAAAAACCACTTGGTTAGGGTAAGAAAAGGATCATGCTTTGGCTCAAAATACTTGGTTTTGTTGCCAAAAACACAGATGGAAAATGTCCTGATGTCTTGTTAAAAATATACAGCTTTGTCTTCCACCATCTACTCCGCATCCTGATAAGATAGTCAGCCTATACACTAGTAATCTGAACATATATTATACATGTGAAACATACAAATTTAAGGTATCCATTTTCTGCAGAAATGCACCATGCAAGTTTTTTTTTTTTGGTGACTGAGCCTTCAACTAGCATCATTTTCATTGTTGATTATTTTCTTGATTAATCAATTACTTGTTTGGTTCATAAAATGTCAACCAAAGCCCAACATGACGTCCACACACACAACAAAGCACAAACAACAGCTGGAATCAGAGAGAGACTGTTATTCTTGAAAAATGACTCAAACCAATGAATCAATCATCAAAATAGTCTGCAATTAATTTAGTAGTTGACAACTAATGGATTAATTGTTGCAGCTCTAAAACAGGTCAACATAGCTCATAGAGATATATTTACAATGTTTGCAAATTATGAAGACTGGCAGGAGAAAATGATAAGATTTGCATGGACAGACCAAGAGGATGAAGGAAGAAAAGGAAGAAAAGGAAGGAAGGAAGGAAGGAAGGAAGGAAGGAAGGAAGGAAGGAAGGAAGGAAGGCAGACAGACAGAGTGGGAACTGCAGACATAAAAGCGTTATGGTCAGCTGTCCAGCACTGCTCAGCCATGAAATCCTAACTCGGGGAAATATGGACATTTCACACACCTATGAGCAGTAGTGAAGAATCCCCCATTCTGATGTTCACACAAAGCGCAGAGAGACAGTTCAGCCCGAGACCAGATGGTACAAGATTCTCACACACACACACATATGCAGCGCCTGGTAAGCCTGTGATGCCAGTGAATTTTTAGGGGTTTGTATGTCTAGACGCCACGCAGGCGGTGGCAGGCTGCTTCCAGCGGCAGCCGAGTGTCCGGATGCATAATTAACAGGCTGGTTTGGCACCTGACAGCCTCAGAGGTCATGGTGTCCTCTCCATTAGCCCGGCGCCAATCAGCCTCTGGATCACCTGAGCACGTCCTTGTCCCAACAGCAGATTGCCCAGAGGACATCAGTCACATTATACAGCCCAATCAGTGGCTGGGGCTCACACAAAGGCCTGAACAGAGACAGCTAGAGATAGAGTACAGAGGTGATGTCTCCCAAATGAAGCCGAGCTGCCACTCAGGGCAGATGGGGCACAAGACAAAGCACACCCTGCACAAGGATACGACCTTCCACATGCAGAGGCATTCCTGCGATGGCACGGATCAAAATAAGAGCAGGCTGATGAACAGGGACCGACTCAGCCTGAATGATGGCGCCCGTGGCAATTAAATTGGTTTCTTTACTCGACGCTGGATATATTTATATGTCTCTTAAATCGGATTTGCTGCAGTAATTCCACTGATGGGTGCAAATGTGTTTCTTTTAAATGTCAGTCCCTCGCAGGTCAGTATAATTGTGTTTCTGAAAATGCCACAGCAGGTGTCACCAGCTTTAATTTATCTTGGACATTTTGTGGCATTTTGTGGAGACGTGTTGAATAAGTTTTGCGATATCAATAATACGAAACATTACGTGAACTTTTTGTTCGAGGACCTCAACCCAACCTCTGCCTGTGACCAGGCGATAGGATTTAAAGCGGGGACCGGCGCCTCTGTCATCACAGTCATATTAGTTCTGCTGCAGTAATACTAAATACTTAAGTCAGCAATACCTTCAGCCTGATGGAAGTTCTAAAGCTACTTCAGACCGCTCACCAAACAAACCATTTGTTCCCACTCAGACAGCAGCTCTAAATCTCTGGGCTCCCATTGACCTGGAACTGGGCCTCAGCACAATACTGAAAGACTCCTTTGAGAGGGCCTGTACGGCAGGCAGGAGTAGGAGGGGTTTGAGGGCAGGGAAGCCGGGCCGGGGTACTGCAAGTTGAGGGTCCCTTAGCTCTTGTTTCCCAGCTTAGAGTGATAGGCCCAGGGAGATGAAAGACCCTCAGACTCTGTGAATTGAGCTCTAGACAGGTCTCACAAAACTAGATGTGGTAACATAGGGCCTCCTTCAAGACCACAGAATGACTGCTTTCAATTGGCAGGCCTATTGTCTTTCTTTAGAGAGCTGCCGTTTGACTTCTGATGGGCAACAATGCAGTGGGTATGTGGTGTTGTTGTGGCTCAACTGAAGGCTTCATTTGGGAGGTTTGAGGCTGTAATTAGATTACAAATTCAACTTTTGTCCCTTTTCATGCTGCATAGAGTCAAACCACAGGAAGATTACGATTTAAGTGTTCAATTTCAGTTAAGTATATTTAATAAAAAGGCACATTTCTTAAAAATAAGAGAGATCTTTGGGTTCAGTGATCCCACAGACCAAGTTTGACAAACCAACAGCAATGATCAAAGGACTTTTTTGTACCTTAGCTGGGAGGGGATTTTGTACCTGTCTTACTGTACATTATAACAGACAGAACTCTGGTAAAAGTAGCTGAGTTAGGTTGTGTTTTTCTTGTTTCTTGGCAGGCCGTCTGTGAGCATCTTCGGCTACAGGGGGTGAGTAACCAGGCTAATTCTCTGTTCTTGTAGCTGCAGTTATTAGTATGTTACTTTAAGATGAGATTTATTTGTGATTTATTTTACTAATTAACTTCCCTTCCTCCATTTGATGTTTATTGTCGTGATGATGGACATAACTGAGGGGACGGTTCCTATATACTTAATACTGTATGTTTGAAAACGTCCTTACTCTGTGCTCTAATGGGAACTACATGTTGTGTATACAACCTGTAGCTGTTGACCTTGGTGGAGTGATAACGCCTTTAGACAGAAGAGAGATATTTGAGGGGTGAGCTTGCTAACCTCTGCAGCACATTACACCGATGATTGATGATTACATCAAAACAGATATTTCTTCACATTCTGTTGATAATTTTAGTTAATTCTAAAAAAAATATCAGCTAAAAATGTACGTATTGCACCTTTAAAGATAAAGGGCCCTATTTAGACTATTTAGTCCAAGTCCATTTTGCTAGATAACAGTGGATAATCAGGGAGCAAAGTGCGGCGCAGAGGGGTGTGTGATGGGTGTGTTCTGGGCGGAATATAAATAAAACCAACTGACGAGTGTCGTCTCCCATCCCCTTTAAGAGCCAGGTGCGCCAGGGCCTGGCACATATTCACCAGTAGCACTCATCTTCACTGAGAGAAAGGGATGTGATCCTCGGCTCTGTCCCATCAACAACTCTGTTTGACTGCATATGAAAAAAAAACAACTAATATTTGAGCGGAGGAGGATTGCTGCTGCGTGTCCCTCTGTGTGTGTGCAGATCTCAGGCAGGACGGGTCATAAAAAGTATCATCCTGATCAATAACGGGTGGAATGAGAGGGCGAAATACATCCCTGATGAGGAAAATATTAATGACATTACCTGCAGCGATCCTCCAGCAGCAGGAACGATACAGGTAACTCAACATTAACATGAGCATTTGTGCAGGAGGAACAGATAAACTTCCTTTGGAGAGTTTTTTTACTACAGCTTTTAGTTTTGCTGATTAAATGTGCCACAATATTTGTTACAGTGCATGACTGAGTTCATGGAAATGTTTAAAATAACTGAAAGCAGCCTCTTAAATCATAAAATCAGAGTGTATGAACGGTGTGCTCTCGCCTGTGTAGGCACACCTAATGCGTCCTTTAAATATCAGGAAACAGACTGCACTTTTGACTTTAGTCCAGCTTTATGTTGGTCTATGGCGCTGTCGCTTTCTGCTGCCTCAAGATAGCAATCCGCCATCAGTGCGCCTGACCACACCTCACTTTAAGACCAACACGCCCAGGGGTGCACAGGTACCTCTGCTATTTACAAGAGAAAGAGAAGCTCAAACCTCTGCACATCTGACCAATCATGGTGTGAGGTGGGCGTGAATCAGGGAGGGGGGGTTGTTCTGAAGCTTTTCATCCATCCAACGAGCACTCCTGAAGAAGCCTCCTGGCAGCTTAACTCTCCTGGCAGATCTGTCGGTGCTGTTGTTCAACATTTGCAGCAGCCAGTGAACCTGAGGAAGTTCCACTGAGGAAGGTTAATAAGGAACAGATTATTGCATTGGCTCCCAAACTTTTTTACACCACTGCACCCTTTCAAAGGACATGGCAACACAACCCCAAATACATGTGCACAGATCTTGGTTTTAATAATAAAACTTAAAGAGGTCATATTATGCTAATTTTCAGGTTCATACTTTTATTTGGGGGTCTTAGAAGAAAAGGTTTACATACTTTAATGTTCAATAAACACATTATTTTTTACACATGGTGCATTGCAGGAAGCCGTGTTTTCTGTGGGAGGGAGTAACTCCCTTTGGCATGGACTTTGGGCTTTTTCACTTTGCAGACCTTTACCTCTTTAAGTCAGGCAGCAGGCATATGCAGGGTCCAAGGCATATTGACCCCTGGCATTGCATATTTAATATTATTATATTGTATTAAATAATGTTTTATTAATATTAAGTTGTGTAAAATAAGCCCATTCTCAGTCACTTAGAATACAATCTAACAGGTGCTCTGCAGATTTACAGTTAGATATTTCACTTGAAACAAACAATGAATACAATTAAATACACTAATATATTGCATGTGTTTCTGTTGAAGAGGATTTGTATTCAAGGTGCACAAGGACAAACAAAAGTACAGAAGGTGGAAATTTAATGGGACATGTGAGCCTGCTGTTGATGCTGGGTGAGAGGGCTTAACCTGCAGCTCTGACTCCACTGACAGGCAGCTTCTTGTCTTGTTTTCATGTGTACCAGAGATGAGAGAGATCACACATACAGTATATGATGTCAGGAACATGAGACACCACAGTGAATGTGCTAGACAGTGATGGATATCTGTCTTCCACTAGCAGATCCTCTACATTTAGCTGTTAGCCAAGTAGTTTTGAGTCTACTTGAGATGTTTTGGTCGGCTCAGATTCAATCCTGTCAGACTGTGCTGAGATGTATCATCAGTTGGAACAGGTAGTAATCAGCACTGATTGGACAATAAAGGGCTGCAAGTCAATGTATCAGCATTTCTTTCAGCTCTGTCTACTGTGTCAAATCTTGTGACTGCTGAGCTCCTGAAAAACTCCTGTGCCAAGAGGTATTTTGTGTTACTATGACAACCTGCCAACAATGATATCATTTGCAGCACATTTAATGAAATCGTTTTAATATGTATTGTTTTGTCTTCTCCAACAGATTAAAATTAAACATATTTAATTTTTTTTATTAAACATAAAATTAAGTTTATGTAAATGTTCTTTTTTAACGTGGTGAATCGTTATTAGCAACACTCGATACATAAAAAATTATTGAATAAATCTTACTACAACCACTTTGAGAACCACTGTGTAAGTAGATTTTTGCAGTATGACCCGTGAACCAGAAACGGATGAGGAAGACAGAGATGGCGTCCATCTAGGACCACGTCCAAACTAAGGAGGGTGAATAAAAAAATCACCAAATGTCCATTTTGGCATTTCATCAACACTCAGCCAGCATTTTCACACCCAAGACAGAACAGAAAACAGAAAAAAAATGTCCTGCTCAGTCTCAGGTGCTGTGTATCAATAGTGAGAACAAACCTTTCTTCCTTCTCTGACTCTCCATTGATTACCACCTCAGTGCAGCAGGTCATACTTAACTAATAAACAGGTAATTTCAGATTTAGTACTCAGCCACTTGTCTGAATACAAGTTAAAAATATCAATGAGATTGTTATAAGTGTTCACTGGGAGCAGGAGGAGACAGATTTAGGTTTAAACCTGCGATGACTCAGCAGAGTTGTTTCTCAGCCTGTACTGAACGGGAAGCTTCTTTTTAGGTTTTCAAATTAAGTTCAACCAGGACATTTGTGATGTCATCACCCTAAAATAAATTTGAAATTCTCAAACAAAATCCTCAATTTGAATAAAGTGATTCACTGGATTAAAAGGAGCACTGAGTGCCAGGCGAACCCAGACACATAATATGATCGTTTTTGTTTGTAACAACTTCATTTACTATAACAGTGTTAGAGCTGCTATAGATTTCTTATGTAAATGTGGTTATATAAATGTAATTTATGTTCATGCAACATTACGTCACTTTATTAAACTAAAAATAGGCGTTTGACATTTTCACATCGCCAGAGATTAGTCTGTTTTTTGCTGCTTGTCAGGTTTGTCATCACAAACGCTTCAGTAAAGCAGGAAACAGCAGAAAGCAGCAGATCATATAGCTCATCAGATTACATCCAGAAGGAAAAGGTCTGAAATTCTGAATTAGATGTGTTTTTCCTGGAGCTGATAACAGAAGTTGCTAAGCAGTGAGACATCTTACTTCTTTCTGATCTCTGTTGCGAGTTGCACATACACAGTTCAGATCAGATAACTTCAGGCTCTGTTTCAAACTCAGCGCTGACTATAGATGCCTCTATAGAGATGGATGAAAAAGTATTAACAAGCCACTCAAGTGTTGTGTTTCCGTCACAGCCAATCAGAGCTGGAGCTGATAAACACTCCTGATTTCTGCAGAGTCAATCAAAGTGGGAGTGGATGCTGTTCACAGTGAAGACAAAAGCCAGATGTTCACGAGTGTCGTTAGGTTTCTTGTCTGATGTGAAAGAGGTATTGTTGTCTGCCACTTGAGAGAGAAGAAATAACAGATTTAGCTGATTTCCTGTTGTTTGCGCTTTTCAGAATAAGTGTCTTCCTTGTGTGTAATTTTCAAATGTAAATTATGTTGTATGATATATCCACCAGACTGTAGTTTGAATCATTTCACCTCTTGTAAGCTAATTCTCACTGAGAACAAATGTCACAACAGCACTAGGTGACACCCCATTATGTATCGACACCTGTGGTGACAGACAAACTCATTCTGGACCTGTCAATGCTCACATAAGCAAAATCATCTCTTTGAGTAACAAAGGAGAGCAGACCACACAACCCCTGTGGCCTCTCTGGCCTAGTTTTTCCCTTTGCTTCTCCAGCCAAGAGTTCTTCATGGAGCTCTGCCCATGCTCCCATCCTACTTGTCTGTCAGCTAGCTGAGATGTGGGGGTTTTGTTTTGTAGTTGGAAAGTGTCTTTAATCCTCTCACAAGTCTGAAAGCAGTTGGCTGGGCAGTCTTGATCATGTGATGAAGGGTCTTTTTGTTCCTCTTTGAAGATATAGATGTGGATTAATGGTAAGAGCACCATAAAGGGGCTGGCGGTTTAAATGTATGTAAAGAGACTGTTCTGAGGGGAAGATGCGCTTCACTATAGGACATAAGCTACACAACTTGCATGATAAAATGGTGTTTTGATCTGCTGATGGAGCTTTGGATGTGAAGCCAATTTCATGAAGACGTGCTCAGTGTCTGCAGTGAGTAACAATTCTCTCTTATAGATCAGGACCTCATTTAAGTTGAGATAATAAAGACTCTACATCAGTTAGCTGGGTTTAGATGTCTTCACTTATTCATACATTGTAACATGCACACACACACACACACACACACACACACACAGCCCAATTAGTAGCCTGTGGCATTAACATTCCAGCGAAGAGAACTGTCAGTATGTGACATGTGGAGAGGGATGATCTTGTGTCTCAAGAGAAACCACACACAGAAAGAGGCCGACGCCTGAATTCACAGATGACACATAATAAAGAGCAGAGACAGAAAAAAGAAAGCAGAAAGGCATCAATACCCCGACGCTCTCATCAATACTAAACAAACTCCACTAAATACATTTACCAACAGCATCTCATGAGTGCTACACAAATTACATTTTGATATAGAAGTTTAAGCTGAACTTTTATTAACTTCTGCAATTAGAGAACAAAGATTACATCTTAGTGTGCATGAATTAGATTTAGCAGATGTATGCTCAACAACCCAAACAATGGAAATGCTAAAAAAAATAAATAAAAAAGTTATGTCAACAAAAACACTTTTGCAGGAAAAATAACATCACAGTCATTGATGAAACATTTGTATTGACTTAAATTTAGAATATGAGGGATGTAAACAGTCTGGTCCAAAACCCAAAGACACAAAGGCATTCATTCATTGAATTTTCACTGTTTTTACAAGCAGAGATTCTGCAAAACCTCAATACATATTGTTGTATTTCCAAGCCACCAAAACATCTGTAAGGCTGCGTTCAGACTCCGGAGTTGTGCTGAAAACGCAGGTCCTCCCGTTCATCTGGATGAGGGGAATGCATTTAGGCTGCGGCGGTGTGGACCGCAGGACCTGCTGGAACACAAAACTCATCTGGCAAGTAAGTTCAAAAAGACTCAGCTTTTGGAGAAACGTAACCAAACATCACATTTTTTTTTTTTTTTAATCTGGATGCTGACGATCACTGTAGGACTGGCATGCTATCCAACATGGCTAAATGCTACAGGAGGAACACAATGGACATTTCTTTGTGAAGTGTTTCACTTGTAATCACTGGGTTTTCCAATCCTGGTAAAAAAAAAAAAAAATTTTATCTGTCGATGTGGACAAACAATCACTAATGGGACTAATAGGACCAGCATGCTGGTAGCAGAGCCACAGAGTAAACTGATCGGCTGGGGTTAAAGTTCCCAACATGACGTCACATAAACGGGCCATGGATTGATACTCCGTCACCGCCACACAACCCTGCGGCTAAACGCCGTTATGCCAGATTTGGTCTGAATGCAGCCTAAGAGGTTGTCCTGAATACCATTTTCAGGGCTTCGAAACTTCAGTGAGAATTGCTCCATTTCTCTTCAACAGTCTTTTGCCTGTTTTTCAGTGCAGTCGACTCAACGTCTCCTTCCTTTGAATACTGATTTGGATGCCGATTAGCCCGGCAATGGTAGACGCTCCAAAGACTCAAAGCATTTGTGTCAGCGCTTTGTAAAACAATTTTAAAAGTGCAAATATCAAGCATTCTCTCATATCCAACAGCAATGAGAACAGTGTCCTAACTTGTGGTACATACTGTGAATTTTCAGTAAGACACGTCCAAAAGGACCTGTTGTCACGATCGGTAACAGATGGGGAAGATGAGGTGTTTTGGTAATATGAAAAAAGAGTTGTAAAAGTTCAAAATAAAAGGAAAAGTTAGATGGAAATAGACAACTTTTCAACTCCGAGGGGAAGAGGGAACACATATCAACAGGGGAACAGACTTTGACACAACCGTAAGGCGCTCTCCATTGAGTGAATGTCCGTCTTTTCACTCGTTTGTCTTCTTTCTATCCCTCTTCCTCCTTGCCTTCTTTGCCTCGTCACTCCGTGTATCATTTGTTGGTTCCATATTCACCTGAGAATCCAAAAATCCTTTGTCATTTCTTTTTTTGTTTATGATTTTGATACCCAGAAACAAATCCCAGTTTGGTTTTGGTACTTTTGATTTTAATGCAGTGACTTTATTGACTCACACAGTAGCTCAGGTAATGTCTGTTTACAGTGGTTTGTGAGCTTTAGCTTTGCAGGTAAAGGCGCCGATCTCTTCTGCCTATCTCCCGGTCTGCTGCTGCAGACCGGGAGATAGGCAGATCGGTACTAATGAAATGAGGAATCATATTTTTAATTTTCTCATTCTCCTATATCAGCGGGGTTCTACTTCTTTTGGAGTATGGCGTTTCCACTACCGATGTATATCTCCACCACTGAGGCCGATTCGATACGCATCTCGATACGCTGCCACGGATACGATACATTTACAATACACTGAAGCCCCCTGTCGATACGATGCGATACGATTCACTCCTGTTCACGATACGATGCAATTCAACGATGTCTGTACATACTAATTCAGTATGTACAGACAGAGCATTTATTTTATTTATAATAAGCACTCCTTACTCCTAATTATGTTCTCTGTCTCTATAATTATACAAAATGTATAAAACTAGTATTAACAAGTATTAAGTATTAACAATGTGCATAGTGCAAATAATACACCTCCAGTGGACTGCTTTTCAAAGCCTGGTGCCTACATTACCCATAATGCTACTTAGCCACTGACATCACTGTATCAGATTAGATGCAGCTTCCTTTGGAGCCACAAAAGGCTTTATACTGCTTTTTTCACATATGTAGTAGTACTCCGCATTGTGAAAAATTGGTGGACTTTCCCTTTAAAGGCAGCAAATACAGGGAAACAGCTAGCCTATGGGTAGGTAACAAAGGTAATAAAATCCACATACCAGCACCTCTGAGGCAAATCAACACATGGCATCTTGTTTCTACAAGGTTTGTAGTGAACAACAAATCATAAATACCAGATCCTGCTTTGACAACTACAGGCATGATGGTACAAGAAGATTTTCTAAAGAAGGTCGCTCCGACTCTGACTCAGACTTTATTGACTGATCTGAAATCTGCTGAGGACACTGAATTCATCCAAGCGTTCAGTTTATCAGTAAATATACTTTTCATTTTGTCAGAGTGGAACTTTTAATGGAGAGCTTGATCATATTCAGCCTGTGAAAAGTGGACCGCCGCGACGGTAATGCGGCTGAAATGTGACTGGTGATATAACACAAACATAATTTATCATCCGTCATAAAAAAGTGACTCCTTTAGCTCCTTTGGCCTCCTAAGAAACACCTCCTCCTGCTTTAAAAAATGATCAACACCGTTACATAAACAGCCTTTATCAGCGCCGCTTTGTCACATAGTAGCAGCAATGTACTTTCAGCACAGCGATAGTACACCAGCTAACAGCCACCTTTCTGCTGTGTGACATGACTGTAGAATTACTCATTTATTTCTTTTGTGCGTGGGTGTGTGTGGCTCTGCTGAATATATGTTGTGTCACAGGATCGCCTCCTGGGCCAGGGCTTTATTTACTGACCGGTGTTTGGTGTGTGTAGTGGGAACACCGCCGCCACAGATCACTACACGACCTTAATTATGTTATCAGTCAACTCCGGGTGTAAATATCCCCGAGAACGTATTGGGCCCAGTGGGAAACATGCACACATCAAAGAAACACACACACACACAGACACGGCAACTCACAAACTCGGTCTTACAGATCCAGTCCTTTAGTCGCCGTAAATCACAATCTATTTCTGCCATCTGACTGATGTGTGTGATCAATATGTCTGTGAGGGTACAGTGTGCCTCTTATTTACAGTCCGAGCGTCTGGGACAAAGAAGTGTGTGTGTATGTGGGGGGGGATCAAACTTTACTGCAAAGGATAAGTACAAGGAAGAGGGTGAGACAGATGGATACACACTGGGTGAGGAAGAGGGAGGAAGGGAGATATGGGGGAAAAAAACAATTCAATCACTGAGCAAAGTAGCAGCTTCTCAAGGACTGCTGTAGGCAGCGCTGCCCTGTCACAGATTTAACATTTATCACACACACACACACACCTGCACGCACACAGACACGTCCCGACATACTTCAGCACGAGAGGTACTGTCAGAGTCAGCGTTGTTTATACATGGTGAATATATGAAATATGGAGCGGGGCTGGTTCAGGCAGCCCGGAGCAACAGAGCCTCAATCTGTGGGATAAATAAATGTCCCTGTGCCAGAGAGAGTTCAGGTTTGTTTTCAGAGGACTTTCTGGCCAACACTGTTGTTTTGGCTCCGAGGACCTGCCTGGACCCATGCTGCAATAATAACTCACTCCTGAGATAACTTTCAATATTTTCACCACCGCCGTTGAATAACAAACAAATGAGAGAGGCGAGGATAAGGTGTCAGCAGACAGTCGCTGCTCTTCTCTGGACGTCGGGCATTCGGAGCTCGTTTTAATTAAATTTCAAGTCATTCATGATTTAATTCTGAACTCGATCAGCTCGGTGAGAAGAACGTGCGAGATTGAATATGTTGCACACTTTTATTGGGCTAATAACAACATCACTGGCTTCCGTTACCTGACACGGGAGAAAAAAACCCTGTTGTCCTCGCAGTGATGTCTAAAACTGTGTATTTTTGTCTAATGATGCGTATATTTGTCTCAGCGGTGCGCTCGCTGATCTGGAGCCAGTATTTTAGTGTCAGTGGCCTCGCTGCGGTGACAGAGTAATTACTATATGTGTGACCCTCTCCCATCCTGTGCTGTCCTGCCTAATTGTGGTTGTCACCACGACTTCCATATAAGCTCCAGATAAGAAACCGCTGGATGCCTGGTACATGCAGGCTTAAGTTCCTTTTCACAGGGCGCAGATAAAGGAAGATAAATGTGTTTACTAATAACTCTTTTGCAGTCTCAATACAGGCTGCTTAATGCCTGCTGGCTGGTGACTCATTCCCATCAGCGCAGGACAGTCGTGAGGTGTGATATTACAGTGGTGTGTAGATTGGTATATATATATATATATAGCTCGTAATAAAAGGCAGATGGAAGGTTTTTGTGACATTTTTAAGGCACATAATTATGCACCTATATGCAAAAGACTGTGCTCATTAGGTTTTCCATCTGACAGCATACACTACACTGATAAGAGTGCCAAGCTGTGTGTATATGTGTGTGAATGCGCCTAAAGTGATGGATAATGAGTCCTCTGACCCCTCTGTCTGCTCAACGTGAATGAGGTCTAACAGCAAAATGTGCCATTAAACCTTGTGATTATATAAAGAGCCTTACATAAAGCCTGGAGCTAGCTAAAAATACAGAACCCAGTGGTCTTCACCCTATATATAGGTCTGCCGGTGAATTATTCAATACAAGTGAAGTCTGACAAAAAAAAATAGACACTTTTTACGCAACAACTCAACTCAAGCGCTCTGCCTGCCTGCCTGCTGAGATTTGAGGTCACCACTGTAAAGTGGTTTGAGCAAAGTTTGTAGTTTTTAGTAGGCAGCAGAAGGCAGGGAGAGGTGAAACAGAGCTGGAGATAAGCAGGTGAGTCTGGCTGTGTACGAGAGATAAAAGACAAAGTCTTGTTCTGTTTTCATTTTTCTGTTCGATTCACTTTGCTCGAAATTTAACTGATCGGGGCTGTCTGTGATCCCGCCGATAAGAAAAGTCTTCGCAGCCCACTGTGTGACCCGCAGGTAGTCTCGAACAATAAAGTATACATGTTCAATTTTAAAATGTTCTTCTTCAGAGAAATGGACAACGGCAGAGGTAGATGTTGCTTGACCTTGCTGCACCGGGAAGAATTCATCAGCTGGTGGCATTTTCTCAGCATGAGCTTTCTTTTATGCAAACATGAAGCTGTGCCCGCAGGCCAACTAATACTACTGGCTCATAAACACACATACACACTGAATACCAATTATTACATATTTATCTGAACCCCTCAATAAGCACACACAAGTTATCGTTCCCTCTGTCACCCTCTCTGACTCACATATGCAAATATTGATACATAAATGCTAACAGAGAAGGCCAGTCCTTCTCAAACGCCTTGCTTTTGTTTTTTATTTAGGCCAAGTCCCAGTGCACCTCTTGTCCCTGACTTAGCCCTACGCTTAGGGGCATTGTGTCCCGATCCTTGTTGGGACAGAGAGTTAACTTAGGGCAAAGTACTCGGGCTGCATGGCCCTCCAAAAAAGAGGTTTTTCAGAGGCACGCTTCAAGCCGAGGGTTTTGAGAACTCTCTTACCCCCCTTCGACAGACGCGAACCAAATGCTGGTTCTACGCTGGTGCTGGCTGGAGTTGGCTAAGCCTGCAAAACTTTTAAGAACCAGTTTGCTCTTCCATGGGCATGAGAGCCCCAGTAGAGTCAGGTCATTCAGTCAATGTAAACGTTTCCAATTTCCCAGTATTCCTACGAACAACTATGGTGGACTACATGGACTCTTTGCAAGTGTTGCTCCTGGCTTTGCTACATTGGCATCCAGACTGTGACTGGTCTTTGGATCACAATTGCTTTAATTTGGTATCCATAGTGAAATGGATGTGGATAAGTCTAAACATGCTACAGTAGCTCCGGTTTCTAAGCGCCAGTGAGAGCTGGCTGTCCAAACACAAAGAACTGACTCTAGAGTAGGCACTGGCTTTGAATAAGCACCTACACCGCCTTGGTAGAAAAGGGGCATCTGTCGTTTCAATGCATCATGGTCCTTTTCTTTAAAACAAGCATAAAACAATCGCTACTACTTTGCTGATGTCTTGGTAGCTAATTAGCTAGCTAGTTAACGTTACATCGTCATTGCTGATTAACAGTAATGCAAGAGAAATCACCTCAGCTCAAGACGGCATATTGGCAATGTCCTGTCGTGTTTCCATGGACGACTACTGATGATGTCATATGGTCTTAAAGGGTTGTTCATGGGGGAGGTTTCAATGCCTTTGAAACTCTGTTTATGAGGGCGAAGGGGGCACAGGAAAAAACAGGGTTAGTGTTGAAAACTGGAAGCGGGGTTGTGCCTTAGTCACACTTAAATATGCATGTCCTGTGTTTGTCTTCCTAAACTGGCGTCACTGTACCAGAGCAGGAAAGCCCAAAACACCAATTCCCAACCAGGATGTCCAGGATACCCGTTACCTCGCCACTGTTGTGTATTGGTTTGAGAATGTGTTTTTGTGAACAGTAAGCTGATCCTGGATCTGTGTCCCACACCCAGAGGGGAGCTGATGGATGGGATGAGTGGTAGACCGCTTGGCCAAACTTGAAAGGCCTCCCTCTTGGACCCTGGTGGGTCTGTTTGTCACAGCTCAGAACTCAATGTTCGACTCTGTTTGGATGGATGTACAGTATGTCTGTGTGTGTGTGTGTGTGTGTGTGTGTGTGTGTGTGTGTGTGTGTGTGTGTGTGCGTCCCTGTGTGTGTTTGTGTGCATGCTAAGATCCTGGCATGAGTTTTATTACAACCAAATATTGTGGAAATAGAGAGAACCTTTTGATCTGGTTTGTGGTGGTGCAAATGAGACATCCAGGGGCGAGTCTTGAAAGGACCAGAGGCAGTTCTCTTCTTCTCTTGATGTGAGTGGCTCTGCAGGTGATGTTTGGTGTGCTCTTGATAACTTAGGCACAATGAAAGCGTACTGTAAGTGTTGAGACGGCAAAGTGAAAAGACCCTTTGATGTAATAGATTCAACTTATTCACTTCAGTGAAAACAGTGCATAAAATTGCAAAAGTGAGTCAGGCTAAAAGTGTCCATTTCTGTATGAAAGTATCTCAGAGCTCGAGAGACCTTGGGACAAAGAAGAAAAAGCATTTTGGGGAGATTTTAGGAACCATAATGGTTAGCAGAGTGGGCAATCCACTGAAACTTTCCATCTGGTTCTCATCACAGGGAGGCAGAGAGTGGCTTGCTCTTACTGCGGTGACTGAACTCACCACTCACACACACACAAACACACACACACTCACATACACGATGACTCATCCTGGACAGGAAAGGGAAGTGGTGTGTAGCTAAAACATGTACCTAAAATTAATTGTTGTATCCTAAAAACATAGTTTAAAAGTCATGCTATAACCACGCATGGACATTCCTGTGTAGGGCACGGCCTCGGTGATATACAGTGCGGCTGGCATTGTACATTCGTGTGCTGCTTCATTCATGCTTCCATGATGGGAACATTTACACACTGATTAATAAAAGAAAAATTGATAAAAATGGCGTGTTAGCTCCAGGCTGAAGAATATCCTCTGGGTAAGTTGTAAGCTTTCTCGTCTCTCTTACTGTATCTTTCAACCTTATTCACTTTTTCCTTCTGGCAAAGTTACTCCTACCTTAACCCTCATTAAAGATTTTTGGAATAAATCAATGATGGCAAAGATGTAGAAACTCACTTATGCCTGGTGCAGATTTTATGGCTTCAGCCCACCATACGCTAGCTGAAACCATTAGATCCAGTGGCTCTGTAGCAACCCAGCTATTTATTGACCACCTGTTATGTTGGCTCTAAAAGCACATAAACACACTCATAAATTCTAATGAAAAACTCAATTTGTATGGGCGAAAAAATTACTTTGGCTGATAAAAAATTATAGGCAGCTCACTTGTATGTTTACCAGTCCGTAGCATCTGAACATTATAGACACAGCATGCTCCTTACATGTCCATGTGCATGCAAAATGCATACAGAAAGTGGCTAAATATAGATTCCGCTGTGCATTCCTCTGTGATCTTTAACAGAAACATTCATCCCCACTGAGGAGGCGGGGGCCGCAGCCACAGAAAGGGATAGCTGGTACAAGTGAGCATTTATCAGGAAGAAATTAGAGAAGAGAGAGCAAGACAGGTGGAAAACATCGACTCTATTTGCTCTTTACCCAGCCACTTGACTTCAAACAGCGCACTCTGCTCTCCTTTTTTTATAGAAAGCCCTTACAGGAAGATAAGAAGGCAGATAGAGGGAAAAACACTACATTAAGTCTGCAAAGAGGGCAGAAGTCTTTGCTGTATGAAAGAGGCAGTGAAATAGACTTGAGAGGAGAGAGGAGGAGAGCCGTTCCCCTCCTCAGCCACAGTACTTTCCTGAAAGAAATATAATTGTATGGATCATCAAAGGGTTCCTTCCCACTCACTTCCTGCTTGCTATAAGTAGACCTGTGCTCTCTCTGGCAGCCACCATAAACTTTAGGAACCTCTGTCTGCCTTGAGTCGGCACAGACACTGATCTGGGGTCAGATTTGGAGCCACCTCTCCAGAGGATGAGGAAGTTCTTTGAGGAAGGAGCTCTGATCTGGCATCTCATGCCTCGGGCAGCGTTTATCTGGAGTGTGGGACCAGCTCGTTGATGGGAACCGGTGGGACTCCAGATCAGCCCTGGCCAGCAGTCATTAGGAAGGTAGCTGTAGTGCGAGGTGGAAAAACACTCAGCTAACAACCACACAGACCCGCTCCAGCAGCCCTTTCTGACCCCTCATAACTCATTCAGCGACACACACGTGCACACACACACACGTGCACACACACACACACACACACACACACACACAATTCAGATGCTTAAAGAGGGCATAACAGTCCAACAGTTCGGAAAACCAACTGTGTGACCTGCAGCAGAGTAAATTCCCATGTATCTGGTGTGACGCTGCATTTGTGTATGTGCATGTGCGTGTGCGCGTGCATGCACTTGTGTGTGACAGAGGAGAGGTGGAGTTGAGGCTTTTCTATAGAGCGAAAGCAAACAGTCCATAAAGAGGCCCTGCCACTCTCCCATTTCAATGTAAATGAGTCTGACTCTGTTAGGGGGTTAAAGAACTCTCTAGGGGCCTGGCGACTACCACCGCTGGGGTCACACATGCACATGCGTGCACACACACAAGAGTCCAGAAACACGCAACACACAAACGCAGAGGCACAAACATGCACGCACACACACAAATTCTGAAGGCGAGAGGCCCAGATAAAGAGCTCAGAGAGCCTGTCAGAGTGTCAGCTCCCATTAGGCCAAAGGCTGTTGTGTGTGTGTGCAGGCAGGCGTACTGCTTTTTACATTTCATTCAGCACACACACTCTCTTTTTCTCACACACACATCCTCCCAGAGCCGCCCCGCCTGGCTGACATGCTGTTTCAGACAAGACACACAAAAGACAACGGAACCCGCCTGAAAAGACAAACATCTCCTACATTTCCTACATCACACACGGAGGGAAAAAAAGAGAGGAAACAAAACAGGCGCTAAATGATTTTAGATGAGCGGAGGTTGTGCTGAGAAATGTGGAAGCCTTCAAGGATTGCCTACATGATTAACCTCCCTGGCGAACACCGAAGTAAACTTCTGCCACGGTGATGCATTTCAAGTTTCCAGAATCAGAGTGCTCTATTTATTTGTCATGGCAATGTAAACCGTGATGTCATGCGTTATTATATAGTAACCGAGTGGAGAGCAGAGAGCAGACCACATCAGAGCGAAGGAGGCAGAGGCAGCAAGAGACGAAAGACTCAGAGAGGCTGCGTAACCTCGCTGACCTGCACAATTAGTGCTGCACTGCCTCAGCTGCCTGTGGCCAGCAAGTTGTGTCGAGCAGGACGGGGCTGTTAGGACACAAACAGAGAGGACAGGAGGCTGAGCTCCTCCCACAGAGCCTTCAGAAGCATATTACAACCTGAGGAGGAGGAGGAGGAGAAACACGACAACAACGTAGAGGCGGAGAAAAATAAAGAAACGCAATTTCTACACCAAAATTAGCACGTATCAGCAGGATTTTTTAAAACACGGGTAACCTGCCAAAAATAGGCGATTGACTCCTTTCCCATTGCCAGTACAGTCTGCCTTTCTGTTTTGTATGCTTTTTTCTGGCGGTCACGTTGACAATGTTACCGTGGTTAATTTTTTATATATCATCAGTCGGGGGCAGATTCAAGAATCAAGAAACTTAATTTTCCCTGTACTGTACTGTACTGTACTGACAGCAACAACACAGCACTCCCTGATATTAAGAAAAGAAACAATATAAAAGAGCAAATCACCATAACATGTCAAAAACAAGGTATATAAAAAAGTTTAAAAATAAGGTGTTTAAAAATGCAAAAAAAAATCAAGTATAGAAAACAATAAGTATATAAAAGCTTAAGAAATTAGGTATATAAAAACACAAAAATAAGGCATATAAAAATGTTCAAAAAGAAAGAAAGAAAGAAAGAAAGAAAGAAAGCATATCAAATATATTAATGTATAATAATTGAAATCTGGAAGTCTTTTTACAATAACACTTCAATGCACGTCATAGCCTTGCACCAGAAGAGGAAGAGTCATTACTGAACAGAGCTGGAATCGATAAACAACCGTAACGCCTGCAGAGTCATTTGACCCGGGAATGAATGATGATTCATACTCTTTTCCATTGAAGACAGAACCCATATGTTAGTGGGTGTTAGTGGGTTTTTGTCCAGTATGTAAGGGGTAGCAAAGGTTGATAGAGAGCACAAAAAAGAATGAACCCATGTTTAACCAAAACTTAGATAAATAATGACGAACACACCCACATGTCTGCAGCCACCCGTGCCCTGACTCAGCTGACTCAGCCAGGTGTGTCAGTGTGTTGCAGCCTAAAGCGGTGGCATGCTCGGGCAGCAATATCAGCTCTACCCTCATAATAAAGTGTTGATGCTAAACAGAATGGCTTGAATGACTTTGTACTGCTTTTTTTTTGTTTGGAGTCTTTAGATCTTGCCCCATTTGCTTGCTATCTAAAGTCTTTAATGTCTGTAGCGGTGGCTGACAGCTGTTGCTAAAAACAGTCATCTGAAAAAAGTGTGCGCTTGATCTAGGGGGAACTCCAGCCACCGCAGAGCATTCATCCTATACTCACACACGGCTAGTCATGCTACAGACACAGCTCCGTCTGCCTCTCCTGCCTAATCACTCCTTGCGTTCAAAAAGCTTGAAACCACAGCACAGGGCCCCCTCAGGCAAGAGACTGATTCACAAGCATGGAGTCAGAATCTTTCTCATACACATACTCACAGCGCTCATTACGGAGTTCACTTTTCACCCACATACATCTTCCCCAAGTCTTGGGATCGGCCGTGCATCAGTCACGGACCTACATGTACGCACAGGCTCAGACCGGCGGGCAAACAGAAAAACAAACATTCAAAAACAGATACACACAAACTGCCTATTACGGAGTTACTGCTGACTGCACGGTCATATGGGCTGAGCATTATGCATCCATGTGACACATTCACTGATAACAACACCACAGGTCTTGTAGGGATACAGCCAAGAGTTTAGCAGAGTTCTGAGGAGGCCATGTTTGTTCCTTTATACTGATACACTACAACAAATTAAAATAGGTATTTGAAAGTGTTTTTGCTTTTCAAAACTCTGGCACTGAGATCAAAGAGCCTGCAGTAATAAAGCTGGCAGGAGCTCACATAAAGTCTTTAAATATAGCTTTCCAAGTTTGGAATAAGAAAACATTAGCAATTTGGGGTTCACCAAGTGGAGTTGTATTTAACTAAGTAAACATTATACACTTTATAACGCTCACTTGCGCTTTAAATTATTATTACTGCAAATAAAACTGCACCTTATCCTCTTGTTCCTTATGTTCCAATTACCTTTACTCCTCCATACCTCAGCATTTTATTTTATTTTATAACTACTTAGGCATTTTATTGTAACCCTAACCCTAATATGTTATCTATCTATCTATCTATCTATCTATCTATCTGTACAGAAACAAGAAAGTGGTGCAGTCGCATTAGATGTTCAGGTATTTTAAAGCCCCCAAAAAGGAACTTTAATTTCCTTTTTGGGGGGGGACCACAGTCTCTAGTAAGTGCTGAGTTGAGTGAGAGGTTGACCTGAATTCAAACACAGACACACATCATATAAAGTCAAGTAATATGTTTTTTGGGGGCAAATAAACACTCACGAGTAAAACGAGAAAAAAAAAAAAAAATGATCCTGCAGTCAAACTCACTTCGCTAGTGGTGAACGCACCATTAAGCATCCACCGTTGCTGATAAAAATCTATCTGACGTGACCCAGGTACAAATGTTCGCAGACAAGGTAGTGTTTTGGTTTTATTTACATTACATTGAGTCTCATTTGCTGACTTCCTTCCTCACTGTCTGACTCTCTCCTAGAAGTTGTGGCGACAGGCAACCAAATGAGTTATTATATTTCCAGCAACTGGATCCGCTTTAGGTTAAAGATCCACATCTTGCCATGTCAAAAACAAGTCTGGCAGGTGTTTTTATGTAATTAACTTTCTAAACCTGCCAGAAAATCATACAGCTACATAATTCCTCCCCAACATCCACAGCCCTCCATTCAGCTCCCATCCACTCCCTCCACTTTGCTGCTCTGCTAAACCAATTCTAACCCCCTGCTAACCTCACTGTCACACAATACCTGTTGTCTTTGCCATTTGGCTGCAAACACAAGGACAAGCTATAGCAAAAAAAAAAAAAAAAAAAAAAAGCCTTCCTTTCAGCTCTGCTTGCAACAAGGGCAAGGCTGCTGTTGTGAGAAAGCGGCAAGTCAGCAACATTTACCTCTTAGAGAAATGAGAACACCCAGGGCACTGGCCACTGGCCCAGCAGCATCCCTGCCTGTGAAGTATAGACAATTGTTTTGAGAGCTCCTGTTGAGAGCGGCTGTCTCATTTCCATATCTCCATAGCGTCGGGTATGATATAGTGGTGAGGATACCATGATCCGCTGAAAATGGCAGACTGTATTATAACCTTTCGACAGCTGCATGCTGGTTAGCTCTTCGGTATCAAGACAAGAATGTGGGAATTAGCAGGATTTCAGAGAGCTGAAAGAAAGAAAGGGGGAGAGACTGAAAAATAAAGAGGTAAAAATAAATGCAGATGGATAAAATGGAAGGACGTCAGAGAGGGAGACGGAAAAATGGCGAGGAGCGATGAATATAAAGCGCAGTTACCTCGGATAAGGCTCATTGGTATGACTTATCATCTGCTGGTATCCATGACTGCAGCTGTAACCTTTGGTAAATGACTCTACTTAATCCACGACACGGCCAGCGGCCCGATGGGAGATAAAATTAACACCCCACAACAACAGTACACTGACACACACATGCACACTTAAGTGTGTCGCAACAGAGATAAAGACATACACTCATAACATACAGAATACAGAGACAGTATTAATTATTCAGGCTTCATCAGAGGAAATATCCCCTGCTCCCTTTCTATCAGCATACTCAACAAACTGGGAGGAAATGTAATATGATGTAGATGACTGGGATATTATAATATAAGATATGATCCCATTAACAATGCCTGGGTGGAGACAGAGGAGGAGGCAGAGATGTGAAGAGAAGGGGAAAGACTTGATTTAACTTGAGGAATGGGAACCACAGAGGAGGGGCTCCGAGGGGGGAAAGACTTTATTTAACATGCAGGATACCACTTGTCTATAGCCCCAGGTAGGACAGAAACTCAGAGCTAAGCTACTTCAGCACTCCATCCAGCAGGAAAAGTGCAGAGGAAGGGCTTTCCCTCTAATGGAAGCCATTAATTATCATATAGCCTTATACTTTGCAGTCATCACTATCTTAAGCTAAATCCGTTATAGAGGGGAGTGTGTATTGTCAAAGATAGGGCTTTTTATTCCCTGTAAAGAGTCTGCCGGTCCGGAGTAAATGGCCTGTACCCACTCTGGACCTGTCTGATGGAACTGACTGATGTTATCAACAGATGAATGGCCATGCAGGTCAAAGGTCAAGTCCAGCTCCGTTGTTGTGACTCTGAAACCCTGTGTGTTCACCGTGCTTCCTCCCTCCTAATCCCCACCAGCTGCGTGCGCGTGTGTGTGTGTGAGCATGCACTTATGTGTGTCAGCTAATACAGAGAAAGAAACGTGTGTATTGTGTGTGTTTGCGGAGCTGTGTGGTGCCGCTAAAGCAGGATGATTTAGCAGAGAAATGAGCTAGGTTTACTTCATTTCAATATAATCTACCTGTGGGAGACATAAGACGTTATTTTTATTCAATGGCAGCTGGCATCCAGCAGGAGCAGAGAAATCTATCGAAATATTCATTTGGAGCAACAGGAAGGAGAAATCAATCCCATAAAAACAGAGCACTTAATAGAGTTCCATTAAAGCGACTCTTAGGGCTGTACAGAAATGGCCACTCCACTGCAAAGAGGGCACCGAGAGGCCACGCCGCTTTCACCAGGCTGCAATTTAGCCTGAATAAAGTCGTGCTCCATTTTCAGCCAATCCTGACAACTGCTTTTTTTAAATGACACCTGATACCCTCACTCCCGCCCCCAGAGCCCCCCTACCACCATTCAGCTGGAGACACACTTGAGGAAGGGCATGCGTGGGCGGGGGATGAGGAATGGATGAGTGTTGTTGTGGAGGAGTGTGTGAGGGGTCAGACGCCAGGGTTGCACATCTCTGTCCAGCCGCCACACACGACTGTCTCCATGTGTTCGCGGCGGTGTGCGTTTCACGTTCCACCTGGCCGGCGACAGTCAGAAAGTCTAACACATATTCCCAAATCGTTCGTGTTGTAGCTGCGGTCAAGTGTCGAGGCAGGGGCGTCAACGTGGAGCTGTCCGTCAGCCCGGCGTCAGTAAAGACAGACAGCTGTTGAAGAGTAATTCTGTTTTATTACAACCCGACTCCTTTTTTTGTAGTTTTGGCCATCATCTCCATCGATAATGATAACACTGCTCACAAAGCTGAGTGCTGAGGTCTGGAATGAAGAGGAATTGCTGAAAAGTAGTCTGGCGCAGCAGAAAACAGGAGCAATCAGACAGTCAGCTTCAAACAAAACCCCACTTTAGACAGAAGACAAAATGAAGGCAAATGGTAAAACCATTACCGAAACTGTTTCCTGTAAACATCCATCACTCTTGTTTTATCTTTGTTTTACCTGGAGAAAAGTGGTTTAGATTATCTGGCTGGGCTGTTGGCTTGTTTACAACCTGTAGTGTCGTCTGACCACTGGACTCTCTCCTCACAGTGTTCTCAGACTTCAGCAAGTACTTGGTTGGTGAGTACAGTGTTTCATAACAAACAGGAATGTCCGGCAACACTATCAAAAATAAGACACAAGTTGTAATAAATTACAACAACATTTACAACAAATACACAAAAAACAAACACATTTTCTCACTTCTTGTATCTATTCATGCAGATGATTTTGGTTTTATTTGCCATTCTTGGCAGGTTTTCTGTTCCTGCCTCCAGCCCAGTAATATGGAGGCACGCAAGATTTTGGTTGTGACAGTACTGAAAAATGTTGTCTTTGCCAGGCCGTGCATATTTACAATATTAATGAGGTATTAATACAAACTTAGAAGTTTCGTTCCATAACTGAATAAACAAGCTGCTCTCAGAGGAAAATAAGGTCCCCAACAGGGTCCACCACATACAAACAAAGTAAAACAGTATGAAACTGTGTTGTCCTTTAAGGTCAGTTTGTTTATTCAGTCATGAAAACAAAGAGAGTTTTTTAATTTAGTTTGTTTAGGCATAAAAAAAAACAAGTCAATGAAGATCTGTCTCTTCTGATTAAAATCTCTTCCCCAAAACTACATAGTGCACCTTTAAAGTCAAAAAGTATTTTACAATGCAATACAATGAAGACTCTTCTTTTGTTTTTGTTACACTGAACAAAACAACAGAGGCATTAACTGCCCTAGTGTGGGCCATCCCTGTTTTATGGTGGCTGATCTCCTCGTCTGCTCAGAGAGTGAGGAGCTCCTGGACTTGGTTGTCTCCCCAAATGGCCGACATTTCTTCTTCTTTGTTGAGTTAGCTGCTAACTGCGGCTCGCTGCTTTTTTTAAAGTTCCGATTTGTAAGATAGTATATTGTTGAGTCTCATTCCCAACCCATCAAATGCTGATGCTTTGGGTGGCTTAGTGACTAGCTCAATCTACCAACGCAAAGCATCAATATTTGACAACCTGGGAAACCCAAGATGTCAGTATTTGACGTGTTGGGAATGAGACTCAACAATCAACCATCTCGCAAATTGGACAGTTAAATCTCTCGGTTGTGGGTTGCACAACCTTGTGATTAACCTACGGACCTCGCTGTGCAGAGTTTTCTTTGGAGCTACTATCAACTGAAGAAATAGTCCCTTTGAAAGCTGTTGACAGCGCGTTCTTAAGGTTACCCAGTGAAACCAGCCTGATACTGTTTCTGTACACTGTTGAATTTCTTGAATGGAACATTTTTGCGTTTTACAAATTTGGTGAAAGGACTCGTAATCTATGACGTTTCAGGGCATGTGAACGAATTCTGGTGCTGACGAAACAGGACTGACGTAAAGCGCTGACACATTTACGAGGAAATTTCACAGAAAAGAATTAATCTTGCATCCCATCTAAATCCCATCTACTCATCATCTAGCTCATGATCTCCTGAGGGGTTGTGACACAGAAGCCGGGAAGCAGGAGCCGAAGCATGTTGGAGCCGGTCAAACCCCCAAGTGTGGATGCTGGAAAGTATTAACCCTGCACTGGCTGTCTGGAGAACTGGGCGTGCGCTGGGTCTGAGAAGGAAAGATTTCCCTGCTGGTCTGTGTTAATTGGGCCAGAGTTAGCAGGGCCTGCTACAGCTTGTCTGGTGGTTGACCTGGAGAGACGGGATTACCTTCTCCAGCTGCTCTCCTCCCTGCTGCCTCTCCTAATGCCACCTTTATTAAAAGGGACAAGTGACACAGGCTCCGTCTCTCACTCCTTCACATTTGGGGCTGATTGGTAATAAGGCCCGTCACAACCGACTGAACAAAGAGCAGAGTCACAGTGAGATACGTCAAGCAACAGTGAAATTATAGAAGAGTTTACGCAATATTCTTGGTAATACTGTTCGTCAGGCTTCTTGTGTTTCACAGATTTACTGGACTCTGTCTGTACACGCTGGATCAGGGAAGCAGTCATCATGGAGCTGATAAAACAGTAAATGGAGCAGATACAGTGGGCAGAGTCCATATCGAGGAACTGCGTGTTTGGTATGAGAGAACAGGCATGATGTGGGTGTGAGCATTAACATTTGCTCTGCAGTTGAAAGTATCTGCATGCACATGAACAGTTGATGTAAATGAGCACGGCCCAGTGAATTCCAGCATACTGGTCCTCCTTGTGAAACCCAGCATTTGCTATTGTCATGCAGGCGAGGCCGTTCCTGTCATTTCCTCTCTTCCTCCACACACACACACACTCACTCACACACACAAACACACCTTGGCCCCCAGCTGAAGACTGTGTGTTGACACCTGGTCTGGACCTAAAAGCCGATGGCATTCCTGAGAGCTTAATTCCCCAGATTAGCCTGTGCAATCTACCTAAGGGTTAATCAGCATGCGGCATCACATCCCACCTGCGTAACCTTTACGTACTCCTACTCAAATAGAAATGGCTGCAAGGATATGGAAATGTATGCTTACCAACGCAGATGTGGAATAAAAATAAATACAAAGCTCCATAAAGAGCAAATTGAGCCATCGTTCCACAGTCCTTCCATGATTCAATTTGCTCATAAACTATACACCATGTGTTTGCTCTCCCAGAAAGTTTGTTTGCCACCTCTGAGAGGCAGGAAAGATGCCATTTGCAGCATTTATGGTGTTCTGCTGACATGAGACATTTGCTCGCCTTAGCCTGTAGAGAAAGTCCCTGGATAAAGGGCTTTTCCTTTAAATCCCTGATAGCCTCCGAGCTCCGAGGAGGACTTAGCCGGCGACTGACAGCCAGGATGGGAGGTGGGACAGGGGTTTGATGCTTGGGCTTATGACTTCTGTGCTGGTTAGGTAGGGGGGGAGGTAAATATTTGGGCCAACAGTTGTGATTTAAGTGCTCCCTTTGGCAGGTCGGGGGTCCAGCTGGTGTCAGAACTACGACAGAGCAGTTACAGATATTTGGCTGCAGGATTTTCCTTTGGTTTTGGGATGTGGTCATCTTCTTTAGGGATGGAAATTGAGGAGAATTTATTGAAAGCAATTCCATTATCCATTCCGCTTTCAGTCTTTATTGATTCTCTTATTGATTCCTGATCAATGTAGCCTGAGTGCTAGCTGTAGCAACAGCCTGTCTAAATGAAATGAGGGAATGTTTTAACAGCATTCTTTTCTTTCAGGTTTTCTTAGTCAAAGAAATAAAATTGCTAATTCTGTCTGCATGGTGCTAATGTTATTACCCTTGGTTAAGGACGTCCTGCTTGGTTGGAAAGACATTGCCTTCATGCATAGAATGTCAGATACACAGCATTCATCTAATCTAATCTCATGTCATGTAGGAAGATATTGCAGCAAATTGCAGTTGTTTCCACCGTTTCTTAAGATATTCATATTTTACAGACATTAAAACTAGCCCTGCTGCCATCCTTCTTTGTGACATGAAGCCACACTGGACTTCTTGCCCTCCACCACGACTCCATCTTGTTGCAAGTTTCAACAGCGAAAACACGTGAATCTGATGTTATTGTATGGCCATAAACTGATTAGATTACGCTCCCACTGCTTTGAGGTTATCTTGCTTTTTTTGTTTCACCGATAATTAGTCTGACGTCCAACGTCAGAATTATAAACTGAAGGTGTCTGTTCTGTGCAGCAGCAGGATCACCAGCAGCAGAGTCGCAGCACAGAGTTACAGGAGTCACATTTTAGTTATCACGTAACGATGGTAAGGAGAGTTGACCAACACGATGATGGTTAGAATTTGTCGTCAAAGGGAAAAGCAATAGCCGGTATTTGGTAATATTTAGGATTTAAAGTCAATATACATAGGTTACCTGATGACACCTAATACCTAATAAGGAGAAAGGAGTTGGTTACCTCACTGAGAAGTTGGAGGTGTGCAGTCTGTCGCCTGCATTTCTTCAGCTAACAGCAAACTGGGGCTACTGCTTGTTTCATTACTGTTTAAAACTATTTCCTGACATCATTTAAACTGACCCTCTGTCAACAAAGGCCAAAAATGACCGTTGTTTTGCTCTGTAAATGCATCTTTGACTAACAATAGCGGTAAGAGCCGGACACATTGCATTTCCTTTGACTAGCCTACTTCACTATAAACCTCAAACCTCACCAGTTAAACACTTTTAACGAGCAGCAGCAGTAGGAAATATTCAGTTTAGATTAGCAGTAAATTCAAGCAGCGCTCTACAGATACTGAGCATCTTTTCTTGTAAAAAGCCTGGTATAATCAGTAACACTAGAGCTGTCACAAGGTTATTAGCCGGTTGGAAACTTTCATCACCACAGCATCAACAAGTGGAATGGATAAGCTTGGTGGCGTACAATTATTATTGATCAAAACATTTGGAACCAATTCTAAATGGTTCCAGTTCTTGATTCTCTGATGTTGTTAGAAATACAGGTAAAATATCATGCTGGAGATAGTGAGTTCTGTGTGGGTGGCTGCAGTTGGCTTTTGGGCCCTTGAATGGCACCCTACAGCTGCCTATATGTGTATCTCTCTGTGTGTGTGTGTGTGTGTGTGTGTGTGTGTGTGTGTGTGTGTGTGTGTGTGTGCGTGTGTGTCAAATGCTGCGTCCGGTGGTAAGGTCGGAGAATGCAACAGCTACCTCCCAGCACGCCCAGCACAAGCTCCTACACACAGCTGTTCACCATACAGTCGGTCCCACACACAGCACCTGTCTGATGTGTGCATGTCTGTCTATGTATGAGCGCCAGCCAGATCGCACACAGGAATAGACCCCTACTTCAGAGCGTGTGAACGGAGCAACCTCTGCGGCTCTTCCTTTCCTGTTAGCTCAGCCGGCTAAATCCCGCTTCTAGCCCCCTTCGACCCTAAATAAAGTCGTATCCTTCCTTCCTTGAAAATGTAGACTTCTTCTCTGTTAGCTCATTAACTCCATTACTGGGAACGTGACAAGGTCTTGGATCATCCGTGCGGTTGACTGCTATGTTTGGAGCATTCATTAACGGAGCTACAGTGATGGATTTTAGCAGAGATGTTATGGGATCAATGCCGTAATGAAGGGCAGAGTGTGTGGGAGGAGGCATTTATTATCATTACCAGAAGTAATAAAACTTTTGCCCCCTAACAATGGGCTCCCTCCCACACCAAGTGAATGTCAGTGTTAGGCTCAGGCCAGGACTACTATCCTTAATTGATGCCAGTACTGTCCTAATGGTGTCAAGGTGGCATTGCATTATATTCACATTATCATCCATTTCAGACATAAGACAGAGGGCAACTGTGTCACCATCAGCTCAAATCCAGGAACATTTCCTTAGAGCTCTCTTAGTGCCTCGATCGCCGAGCAGATTAAAACATTTAGATGGGAACCGAAATGGGATCAATAAATAATGAGTCGGAAATGTCACGTGTGTCACTCAATCATCAGCAATTCACATTGATATGGCAGCTTATCGCAGGCTGCAAATTACCCACAGCACTGGCTATGAATATGATTAGCATTCTCATTTTCACCAAGAAAACTCTAATAAACACAATTACATTATATCAGAATTTATTTCATACCTTTCTGCACATTTCCTTGAGTAAATGTGGCAGTCATCAGGATTTCATCAAAGCAAACTAGATACTGTAATTTCCTTAAATTCAGAGCAGAAAACAACTCGTGACAAAATTGATTTGCTTCCTTCCTTTCCCCCTCATCTTACAAAATAATCTCATATAAAAAGGGAAGCTGAGAGAGCAATATGTGCAAACAGAGCACAGGTCATTTCACTGCAAATTACAGATATAAGTTTCAGTCCTACTTTCAGCCGGTGAATTAATGCTGGCTGTAAAACTTCTCACCTTTCTCTGACCTTTGGTTAAGAGGAATATTCGCTAAAAGCGGCTGATGACATAAATTGGAAGGCAAAGTCATCAAATCTGTGACATGCAGCTCACCTACAGAGGAGTAATAATATAAGTTTGACATTTGGATCCAAACAGTTACGAACTGTTCTTTACTTTAAGTCGAACAGGGATTTTTATTCTGCTCACTTTTTGCAGAAGGACGTATAAATAATACTATTCAGCATTCTGCACATTTTTCTATTCTATTATACCTATGTGAGGAAAAGCTTCACTCCTCTGGACACAGCAGCAGGTGGCCGACCACTGAGGGCCAGTGTTGCTGTAATCACAGTTGTCAAATCCATTTACTATAAGCAACTTTGGGATTGTTTTTCTGTAAAGTCCCTACAACTATTGATGGGTTGCATTTTTGCGGGCTTGTTACTGAGTAGTTCCTTACTTGGGTTTGCTCCCCATATGTCTCCCATCTCTCTCGACTATACTTGCCTAATAAGTTATTTAAACGCACGATAGTTTTGTCGCAGGATGTGTCTACAACTCTGCCCCCCCATACATAAAGGTGCCAGTCAGCGAATGAGACATTTCGAATCAAAATCGCACAATTGATTGAGTTTCTTCAGCTACTTTGTCAGGGAAAATGAGTGGGCGAAATACGGAAGAAAAAAAACAACAAAGAGTAGGAGAAGGAGAGTGGATTAAAAAACTGGATTCGACCTCAAGTGGGGGGGGCGATTCAAAGGCAGTGTGCAGAATCTATAAGTGTGAAATACGTGCACATCATGCAGATCCTGTTCAACATGCCAGCACTGATAAACATATTAGAAATGCAGCAGTGTTCTCATCAACAGGCTTACAGCCAGTGTTGTATAAAGTGTCCAAAAGTCATACTTTTTAGTCGGAGATATCGTCTTAAAATATTAATTTGGTAAAAGTGAAAGTATTAATTAAGTAAAAGTCTTAAGGTATCCTATACTGAATGTGCTTAAATATCAAAAGTACAAGCAAAAGTACATTATACATGTATTTACATGTATGTATAAACTGCATACTATCCAGCATTTTTCTGATTATCGGAATTTTTATTTAAAGATCTGGTTCTGATGCAGCGTGCAATAGCAAAGTAACTAGTAACCGGAGTTTAGAAAGTGAAGTAGTAGTGGAGTGAAAGTACAAAGTCGCAGAAAATGGAAAGACTCAAGTAAAGCACAAGTACTGCACCTAAGAATGGTGCTTATGTAAAGTACTCAGTAAATGTACTTAGTTACATTCTTTCACTGCTTACAGCCAACAAGACATCCTACCATAGTTTTGCCTTGACTGATATAATTTCTAGTTTGTTGTGAGCAAATTCTTTCTGTTTGTTTTCATTAATTAATTTATTCATCCCTCATTTTCTGTTGGCCAGTTGATTTACTGGTTGATGTACTTTTTTAGAGTTAAAAAGCAAAATGTAAAATAACAAGTTACAGTATTTTCGAAATAGCCACTTCTGAAGTGCATTTCATACATATGACTGATCAAGTGGCCTCTCTCTCATTCTGTTTGTTTGTTTTTTTGAGAGCCAAGTCGCCTCTTTTGGGCTTGTTTCCACAGAACTGGTTGCTTGTTTCTCTTGCGAGATCTGGCAACACTGACTGTAATGTGCTGCCAGCTTATGTGGTGCACCACTGACTGAAGCAAATCATAGTCATCTAAAGCCTCTGAATATTGAGTATTAGTATTGATTATGTTCCATTAGCAATGTAAGACATCTGTCCCTTAACAAGAATTTACATTTGGAAGAAAGCATGGTGCTGTTGAGCTAGCTTCCACTGGGAAAGTGGAGGCTTGTTAGCCTAGCTGTCTAATGTTAGCACTGGACATTGCTTTTCATTCATGTTGTATCAACCTCTGCTGAGTCATCGGCAGCTTCTGCACACTCAGTGCTCTGTAATTACACAAAGGAGGGGGTCTGGCTAATGATAGCTGTCTCTCTTTCATGGGTCAAATTGTGGCGATGGGAAACCTGTAATTACCTGTAATTCAAATCACAACACAAAGCAGCTTGTGTACAGAATCATTTGCTATCCAAGCAGAGAAATAAATATATTTTTTTCTTTCTGGTAATGAGAACATCAATCAGAACAAAAAATAATGATACAGCCTTTCTATTACTTACTATTTCTTGACAAAAGATCGTTTAGTTTGTCTTTGAATTTCAAAAACAGCCTGAGACAAATGCATTAAGGTATCAACTGAAGAGAAGGTGTTTCAAGTCTTGTGTGTTTTGTTATGTTTCAACATGCCATTTGGTGTTTACTCTAATCCAAAAGGCTGAGCACCAGAGCGAACAGATTTTTGACATGGGTGGCCCGAGTGGATACGGCTGAGTTGGGGATTTAGAGGAAAAAGGGCTGAATGCAGAGGACACGAAGCTTCTCAACGGGACTGCACAGTCAGGTGACAAATGGTGCCCCAAGCCAGCCAAGTGACAGAGCTGGCCTCTTAATCAATCAGAGGTCACCATGGAGGTTCAGTCCAGACTGCCCCCACCCTGAGAGGCAGCCATCTGATAGAACACTCATTGCCAAGTCACCGAGCATACAACCTTCTCTCCTAGTTAGCACAACACTGCTGCCGTTAACGTCATCTCATCAGTTCTGAAAACTGGACCACTCACAGCAGAGACATCCGTGTCTCTCTTTCGTTTGGTCGATGCGACAGTAATGCTCAGTCAATTGAGCTGCATTTGATATGTTTAATTCAACTTGACGACTGTTTCATTTTGTACCTCTTGTTATTCTAGATGTGTCTCCTTGACTTAAACTGGGTTTTTCTTAAAAAACGATTAGCGGCTGCTCTGATGATATGCTGCCCCCTATTTGTTTGGAGTTTAAGTTTGACAAGGGGCCAATTCTTGCTTATTGCACCTTTAAGGTTGTCCTGAACATGGAGAAATCTCAATTAAGCTTCTGTAGCCCTAAAAAATGGTGTTCAGGACAACCTTAATCAGAATCAGAATCAGAATCAGAATTCTGATTCTGATTTCTGATTCTGATTCTGATTCTGATTAAGGTTGTCCTGAACACCATTTTTTAGGGCTACAGAAGCTTAATTGAGATTTCCCCATGAATATTCCAAGGTCGTTATTTATGTAAATACTTTGCTATTTTAGTCATTCTGAATCTAATGACCGATGAGTCAGTCTTGAGCAGTTGTTCACGTGTAGGGAGGGCTGAACTTCTTTTCAACACAATGTAGAATGTTTTTTTTTTTAACTATGTACCTGTTGTATTATAACCTCTGCCAGGGAGGTTATGTTTCACCTGTGCCTGTTTGTTGGTTGTTTGGTTGGTTGGTTGGTTGGTTTGTAAGCAGGATTACACAAGGACTACTGAATGCATTTCCACAAAACTTGGATGGAGGAGTCTCAGCCCAGTTTAGACCCCATTAACTTTTGGTGTAGATCCCAATTTTTTTTAAATAAATAAGTGGCTGGTATCTATAAATGAGTCAAATTTGGTGCAGATCCAAATACAAATACAGATCCTGCAGATTTAAATATGAATATGAATAAAAATAAAGAATTAAAGAATTTCTCACTCTATTTCTCATTAGACATTGATCACCATGGCAACTTTAGAGGCTTTGAGCATTCAGATCAGCCCCTAGTTTCAATAGTCTCAAATGGCGATGTAGTAGTAAAACATCCGACCCCGTGGTTCTCTCCATATCTGGCCTCCGCCCCAACCTTAAGCCTGCAGCCCCCACCTTGACACATGGCCATCTGTACTGACATTTCAGGCAGTAAATAAGGGAGTGGTGGCTGGTGCACTCTCTGGTAGGCCCAACCTAAGGCCAAGCCCTCACATTCTCCTCTGCACCCCAAGGCCCAACCTCACACACCCCCTGGGGTTGACCTACACACTGCAGGGTCCCCAGGGGGAGCATATCAGGCTTTAGGAGTAGCACAGGCCTTCTGTCCTCTGTCCACCCCCCCACCCTCGACGCACATCACTCCACTCTCCATCTCCCAACATCAATACATTCATCTGTCCATCCTAACCATCAATTCAGACATACTCTCAGTCTCAGACCTTTGTCATGCACCCATCTGCTCCACTTCTACTACTGCTATGTTTGCCAATATGCCTCAATTAAATCATCCCTTGCTAAAATATGCAATTTGTTTTAAAATAATGTTGAACAAACCAAAGGTTTTTTTGTGGTAATACTGCATCAAATTTTCGCTTTTAGATCATAAAATTGGATATTTTTGATTGTCTTCAGGAAGACAGTGAATTCATTCTTGATTTACTGTCCTGTTACTGCCCTAGTGTTGGTGATAATTCACGCTAGTTGCAAAAAAATTACACCACAAGCAGACTGGGAATTGTTAAAGGCAACATTAGTGCACCAAAACCCATTAAAACCCACTGAAATGGTGTCACATTGCCATTACACCCGTGATAAAACTGTCAATTCACCAGAAAAAAAGACCCATCAATACACCCACCAATCACAGGACACCCACAGATCCATACATGTATTCACTCATACTGACACTGCGTCTGCGTCAACCCTTCGACGCATTGATCTATCCATCTTCCCCCTCTCTCCCACCATAATAGATGCAGTGCATGTGCTGATTCAGTCCCCACAGGATACGGGGACATCACATAGAAGTAACCCAGGGCTGACAGAATCATTGAGCGGCGAGATTGAAGCGTGAGAGGCCAGAAAAAGGGAAAGAAAGTCACATAAATGACAGACTTAAACTCTATCATGTGAGATAACCCTGGTGAGATTGCAGAAAACAGTAGAGGACCGTAGGGGGCCTGAGGAGGGAGAAAGCTTCTGTCAGATGAAGAGCCTGGATATCGAGAAGTAGAAACTCAAAAAAAGAGGAAGAGGGTGGGACAAGTGAGGGACAGGCCGGGACAAAGACATGCAAGAAGTGCCAAACCGGGATCAGGCAGATCAGCGGTGCAAACTAGTGTTTCCTGTGCATGTATTGAGATGCAGATCCCACTTTCTCAGCTCATAATGGGGGCTGTCAGGAGTGTGTGTGTGCGAGTGTGAGTGGGTGAGGATGTTCATGTGGGAGAGCTTCTCACACATCTGCTAACCTGCTTCTCTAATGGGCTGCAAATGGGCCTCCATTGTTGGGCCTCGCAGACCTGGTTGGAATGACTTAACACGTTCTGTGACATCAACTTCGCATGCATACGAGAGCGCGCCCTCACGCTGGTGTTTACACACACATGCAGAATGCCTAATGCCTCGGTATAGAGCCAAGTCAAACAAGACCAGGATAAGGATAGCGTAATATTCCCATGGAGATTTATTGTGTTTGTAGTACACAAGAATGTTTGTAGTATTGTTTTGCATTAAGAGATCTGTGTGGTACGTGTTGGGTAGGTATGGGTTTGTGGTAGAGCTGCATTAGTCGAGAAAGAAAAACAAGCTGACAAGTATTCTGGTAATCGATTTGTCATTTCAGTCTTTTTTCAAGCAAAAATGTCCGACATTTGCTGGTTCCAGCTTCTCAAAATGTGAATTTTTGCTGCTTTTTTGTCATAAATGATGTTTGTTAATGATTATAGGAATTATTACCTCAGACTGTTTGTTTGTTTGTTTGTATGTTTGATTTGGTGGTTGGTTGGTTGGTTGGTCGTTGGTTGTAAGAGAGATGTATAATTTTTGGTAACATTTGACAGAGTTCTGTATAAAATCCTATTTAAAGTAGCAGATCTGTAGATCTAAATTTAATTAAATGTAATCGGCCTTGAATCAGTTCATGTACTATTACTACTTCTCTTACTATTACCATTACTACACCTATCATCAGTATTCACACTACTATTAGTGTCTTTTCCCTCTCAGTGCTTTCTACAATCTGCTACTATTAATAATAGTGGCAGTGAGATAAGAAGTAATGGTAGATGTACAGATACTAGCAGCAATAGTTCAAGTAAAGTGAACTAGAGCTGCAATGGTTAATTGGTTGGTCTATCGAAAGAAAATTAGTTGTCAACTATTTTGCTTCTAAACTGTGAAGATTTGCTGCTTTTTGTCATTTATGACAGTAAATGAAGAGTCTTTGTGATTTTGGACTGTAGGTTGGTCAAGAGAAGTAATTCAAAGACGTCACTTTGGCCTCTGGGAAACTGTGATGAACATTTTTCACAACATTCGGACATTTCACGGACTAAATGATTAATGGACTGATCATAAAAATCAGCAGATTGACCAATAATGAAAAATAATAGTCGCAGCCATAGTTTGTGGAGTTATTTGACATAACTAAAACTTTTTCCACACGCTTCACACTCTCACAGCTATCATTAATAATTTCTCCACTTCAGCTGCTCGATGCTTCGCTGAAGTGTGTGTGCTTAAACCGGCTCCCTCCTCAATCCAAACATTTCCAAAGCTGTGTTTTACTGAGCAGCCACAACTCCGCTGAAATGATTTTAACAAGGCGCTCTCGCTGACTTGGAGTTGGGGGATGGGGGTTTAACAGAGGGAGGGGGGCAACACGGGGTCACACAGGAGGAGAGCTAGAAGGGAGGGAGGGAGGGAGGAGAGGGGAGGGAGGGGGGGTCGCTTTTTTTTCTCCTTTCTCTCCGGGCTCTAGGAAAGAAAGGAAGGAAGCCAGAGCGAGGCAGAGCAGCCCGAACCAACTGAGGAGAGATGGATGGTGGGGGGAGGGACTGGAGCGAGAGCGCTGCTCATTGGTAGGCTGCGCTCCTCGCTCTTGGATGGATTGACTTAGCACGGGTCGAATTACACCATTCGCCGTGCGTTAGTTTGTTTTTCTCTCGGCCGGGGAGAAGTTGATGCACTACGACGCGCTCAATATTTCTTTCCTTTTTTTGTTGAGGATTACAGCAACGCGCAAAGGATACAAACAAATAAGCGATTCAGATGAGGTGAGTTCTTGCCGCTACGTGGATTTACTTTTGGTTGCGCCGCATTACGCAGCGAAAGTCAAGGGGAGAACTAGAGAGGAGAAGTCTTTGCTGGGATACACAATATTTCCTCTGACCACGTCGCTATGCTGCTCTGCAAAACTGATGGTTGCAGAACAGAAATAGTTCAGGTCCGGACTATTTTTTACTTATCCTCCAATCCAATATCCTATCCATTCATTCCTTTAACCGCTGGCAGCGTTTATGCGTCCGAAGCGTCCCCCCCAGCGCTCGTAAAGAGGCTGGAGCAAAAATCTCAACTGTTTACTCACCTCTGTCTTTGTGAGACAGTTTGCTCTGCTGTTGGAGCTGTCACAAATCTTTATTAAAGCAGGCTCCGTAGGCGCAGATTTAAACCATGCGTCAAACTGGTGCATCCAAAGTTATCCAAGCGTTGTTGTTAGGATAAACACGCACAGAGGGGAGTTTTGTGTGTATGTTGTTTTTTTTATTCTTGTGGATATGAGCTTTATCGCGCTCCTCAGTCCGTCCACACGCCCTCCATTATTCCCAATCAGCGTTAAATCAGTGATCGCACATGAAGTCAGAGTCGCGGCGTAGCGAGGACAGCGCGTCGTTAATGTTTATGTCTTTTCCCTCTGGTTTCTAAAGTTAATAGTAGTGGAAAAGGGGGCTGGTGTGTGTGCTGTAGGAGGGAGGGGGCTGTGTGGTCGTGGCAGAGCTTTGAAGATCAGTCATCAGAGCGCAGGGGCCCGGGGACGGAGACAGAGCAGGCAGAAATGCTCGTATGTGCCGAGCGGAGCTGAAATCTGTGCGCAACTGGATGATAAAGAGAAAAGTGGGGTCCGGATGGAGCTCAGAATAACAGGAATATCACATGCTGGGTGTCTTCTCTTAAATGGATTACCGAAGGAATATTATATTCAGTCGGATTGCCCCGTTCATGAGTGAATTCGGATACTCAAGGTAGGTGTCCACGATGGTGTTTAATTGCTGAGAAAGTGTATTGTTCTTTATTTTTAGGATAAATCCTGCCTTGTTTCATTAAGGTGGACCTTGGATTTAATAGAGGACACATCTCTTGTGGCTTCTCGTCTATCAGGAGAGCCACTTTGTGAACAGAATCAAGCGAATCAAGATTTCAAAGTGAAATGTACACATTTTTTTAAAACGGATCCCTACGCTTAGATCATGACAGAGCCACGCCAGCTTCTGCTCGTCTTTAACAGCCCTTTCACGCAGAGAAGTGTCCTTATTGTGCATCAGGTTCAGTCAGGATATCTTCTATTATCCATTGCGCACTGTTAGGAGTTGTGTTAAACGGCTCAAGGGAGAGATTTAAGTGTTTTCTCGCGTGTCATATAAATCAGCTCGGAATAAAAGACAAGGTGCACATGATTGGACGGACCATGCTGCCAAATACAGTATTAAACAATACAAGAGGAGCAGGACGGGGAGTTTGACTTGAAGATTGTTGATGCTCGCCCTCCAAAGCCTTTAATCGATTTAATGTATTCTCAATTTAATTATCTCGTATTGGATAATAAATTGGAGAAGAGCGCTCGTAACCTTTTTGGAGGCAGCGACAGAGAGAGAGAGGGGGAGAGAGAGGGAGCCCAGCCCCGTGTGGCATTCAGGCGCTGCTGAGGCAGTTCTGAACGCAGCCCCATCACTGTTGTCACTCCACCGCTGTCCCCCGCGTCTTTGTTGTCTTTTGTATGAGTCCCACATGTGGACCAAAGGGGTCTGAAAAGATTTACCACGGGTGTAACTTGAATGCCTTTACGCCCCGGTCCGCACAATGCGAGCATTAGAGCCCGGGCTGCTGAGTGGATTGTGTGCGCAAAAAGGGGAGCGGAAGATCCCCACGCAAAACTTGACAAAATGGACAACGGATGACGGGAGAGGGACTCGGTGATATAATGGACAGAGGGATGATCAGAATGGTTTCTTTGTGAGCGAGCAGTCTTAGGAGTTGTTCTGCTGTGTCACATTATTGAAGAAGATCAAGCGAGAAATAAGCAATCGGAGGGTTTAAAGTTGTCACTAAAGACTAACCTGGGTGCTAAAGTGGGTTTTAAAAAAGGACAGAAGTGTGTACTCATTTATTTTAGTGTGTCCGGGGTCAGATTTTTATTGTTGCTATCCTGGAACCAGTGCAGCCCCTTCACAGAAACAAAGACAGAGCAAATTTGTCTCAAAACACAAACCAGATGTGAACATCTCCCTGACAATCTGGAGCGTGTGAGTCAGGACGACCCCGGCTCAGTTTCCACAAACTTGATATTGACAGGAGCACCACACTCAGGCCGGGCCAAACACCAGAACCAGCCGTGGGTTCATTTGACAGCACAGCTGGCTGATGTGCCTCACTCCGCCTCAGCGGTCGCGGGGTCAGAAATCATCGACCAGAACGATCACCGTTAACCTCCACTACAGCCGGCCGTAACCCCGGAACAACCGCCATTAAACCGCACAGCCTTATGGTCGCCCCAAACTGTTGCTCGGAAATCGGACTGCTCCGCACTAAATCGGTCGAGTTATAAAAGTTGGACCCTTTGTGAAGCATTTGGAGTCAAGATGTTTATACAGTTTGCTTTGTTCCCTCTGAACCCCCTTTAGAAGCCCCCAGAACAGCTCTCCTGAACGTGTAGGTCCACTGACCGGGGGTGGGGCTCTATTGTGTTGACTTGCCCAAAGCCCCTTTTGTTTCTCGGTCACACCTGCAGCTCAGCCCCTTTGTGCTCCACAATAGTAGAACTACTGCTGAGAACAGCCTTTCTCCTGTTTCACTCCTCCTCTCTGCAAAGGTAGAGAAGAAAGGGAGGTGAGCCGGGTTTAGGGTGGCACAGCCCTCTCCTTCTGCCAAATCTCTGAAGCAACAAGTCCAACCAAGTCCCTCTGAAGGGATCTTTGGGTAAATAGCACGCGATTAGGGGGTAGGGGTTATTGCTGAAGTGGGAAAAGGAGTAGTAATCATTTCTGGGCCTGTGTGGCTGCCCTAATCATCTGGCTGACTCGCCTCCCTGTGTGGCTGCATCTTGATTAGATTTCTCAGAGCCGCAGCTGAGAGTTGAGACAACCATGTTATAGGATGCATCCAGTTTCTGGACAAAACAGAGCTCAAGCGCAAGCACTTTTAGACACACATACACCCCGAGTGCGCGGAGTGAAATGCCTGAAACTGAACTCCTGGGCTATCTGATTCCCTGTGCTGTTTGGTTTACAGCTCAGCATGGTGCCCGATGACAAGTCGAGTCGCCTCAAGCAGCAGCAGCCATTGTTCTGCTGGGATTACATCCACCCATCACATCCACACACAACTTTCAGAAAACCTCACGCACCGCTGTTGTTTGCTGTCCTTTTATTAGCCCCCCAATTCCTCCCAGTAGGACTCCCCTGCGCAAACACATCCATCCAGTGTGGCGGGGGAGGAGGTTACGGCCGGCATATGCCACTAAAAGCACGGCTAAAAGGAGAAATATGTGTTAATCTGTCATTTTAGGCTTGGAGCACTAAATCTTCAGCTGTAACTACCAGAACCGAGCTGCAGACCCCTACACCCACCATCAGTGGAAATAGCAATCCGGCGGACCCCCTCCCCCTCACTCCCCTCCCCGTGTTTAACACCATGGGCCTGAGCCAACAACATCAGCAGGGAAAGTGCGTGGTTGTAGGACATTGAAAAGCCTGTAATAACAGAGGTAGAGTGAGGCCAGGCTGAATGGCACTGAGTTGCGTGACAAGCCCAGCGTCTCTAGGCTTGTTGAGGCCTATATGTGCATGCACACACATATACACACACACACACACACACACACTAGAGGGCAGGAACCAGAGAACGCAAAGGCATAGTCAATAGAAAACATGCCGGGCTCACAAGAGATTGAGAAGTAATTTTAGATCGCTGACCTCTGGATGTCTTGTGTTTCTGTTTTACATTAGAGTTTCTGAGGAAAGCCTTCGCCTCCGCAGCACGGCTATTACCATGCAAGGGAACATGGGAGATCGGAGCGCAGCTTGTGCCTCTGGTTAGAGTGTTTTTGTCCGGGATTGTTTAGTGAGGGAGAACAGCAGGAGAGAAGTGTGTGTGTGCGCGTACGAAGAGACGATACAGAGCAAGACTTTAAATTCTGACGAGCGGGGGAATGATTTACCTGTGAACAGGGCCACGTTGGGGCTAGAAGCACAGCCTGCAGCCTGTATGATAGCACTATAGAATTGAAACGTGGAGCTGGTTTATTTACCTTTCATAGCTCCTGTTTTTTTTCCTATTGTTGTGCGTTTGGTATCTATTCCTGTCCCAGACTCCCTCCAAGAAACTCAGCGATTTATTGCCGGGGTTTTAATACCTCACCTCTCCCGGTGCGACGAACGTCTGAAGCAGGTAGTAAAAAAATAGATGCGATGCTTTTAAGGAACACGGCTGTCTCCCTTTGCTGAGCAGCATCATCACTTCTCATTTGGATTAAGTTACTGACAGTTGTTCCTTTGTATAGATCTGGAAGCCTGCGGGCATGGATCCCTGCTCGTTTGTGTCCAGAGATTAATTTGTGTGGAGATTAGAATATAGTGACTGCACCGGCACCGTTGATGTTTGTGCTTACGGGAAGAGAAAGCAACCTTTTGGACTCCACACAATCTTCCTGTTTTGTCAAAACATGGCACCCGTAATTTAACTCTTAAGTGGACTAATGGAGATGAAGCGTTGTCGTGTCGAGACCTGCCATTACTCATGTCACAATGGCATTGCTCTTTAAAAGGCCTCAGTATCCCACAGAGTGCTGAATAGCCATGATTACACACCGTTGATGACTAAAACACGCCGCCGTGCCTTTCTCCACCACTTCCATTCTTTTTGGGTGACACATCATCGTACAGTAACTGGATTATTAGAGCCTGGAAAACACAGCGCACGCTTTATGTCAACATGTAAGCTTCAAAGCAATCGACGTGTATGTTGGGTCACATGCACTGATTGAAGGCTGACATGCTGATGTACATCAGCTCCGTCAGAACCTCACGCCTTCTCGTTTTCTACTTGATGAAACCTGTTATAGTTCATTTATTTGACAACCACGTGTATAATAGCTCCTGTTGTGTTTAGAAAGAATTAAAAGGCACACTGTGACCAGACTGTGAGTTACAAACTTCCGCTCACATGGCTACACTGATGTGGTGAAGTCTATAGATTGCCTCTGCTGGCTGCTGATCTGCTACGCTTCCTGTGTGGATCAATCAGGGCACTAATGGCCTGGCAGGCGGGGCTCGCAGACAGCACTGGAGCAGGTGTGCTTCGGGGCTAATTGAAAAATGAGTCAATACCGTGCGTGTGCGCGCACGTGCGTCAGTCTTTGCATTACCCCGCTTGAAAGAGTGATTATGTATGTGTGTGTCTGCGTGTGTGTGTGAATCCCACTGTGCTCCCAGCTAATCCATCCCTCTGCCTGTGTGACGTCTCCCGGTAAATTGTTTATATCCGTTCAGGCTTTGCCTGCATGAATAATTTGTTTGCCTTATAAATATTTGAATGTACACCGATCATTAATATGCACCGACACAGTCTGTCTCTAAAGCACTCCTCCACGCACTAACATACACACTAAACCCCTGCCACTCCTACAATAAATTATTACCAAAGTAGTCGCTGCTGTATCATGTCTACAGACGCCGCAGAAACTACTGTACACAGAATGACTACTATGTCAAAACAACTGTACCTGACTGGACCCTGATAACACAAAGATGAGTGAATCACTGCACTGCAATAAAGCCTGCCAACTCCAAGGAAGGGCCGGAGCAATAACAGCCAACAGAGCGCTAATAGAAGTCAGCTAAGGTCAGAGCAGAGGCTGCAGTAGTGATGGTGATGGAGTTGCAATGTGCTGATTAGCGTTGAGCCCCAGCCCAGGACAAACCAATCAGAGCACAGATGTACATAGACAGCAGGCCCGCCACGCTTCTAACAGAGTGGACTTCCGCTGCATCCAACACACACCGAGACACCCCACCAGCCAGTTGGCTGACCTTCCTGTAGACAGCAGATGCAGGGAGAGGCAGAGGGGAAACGCCAAGCACTGCCACTGAGAGCTCAGTCATCAATAAAGCAGAGAGGGCATCATGTGTGCCTTATGTTTGTGTTTTACTAACGTAGAGAGGAAATGCTGAGCGGATTTGTGGGTGAGGAATCGACTCTTTTAAGACTACACATTGCATGTCAAGCACTCAACGCATGCCTTCTGTGTGTGTTTCCAGGTAACATCTCCACCAGAGTGAAACAGGAAGTGTCGTCTGTGAGCAGCCATGGGCCAGAGAGCTGCGCTTCTGCTCAGTGAGCTGCTGCTGCTGCTGCTGACAGCCTCACGCACTCTCCTCGCAGTCAGCTTCCCAGAGGACACCGTACCCCTCGATGTCGTTGACGCGCACTGTGAGTACACACACGCACATGAAGTCAGCGGAGACGGGGGGGTAGGGTGGAGAGAGATTAAAATTACTGCAACATCACTTAAAGAAGTCAACAACCTTCCTTAATGCACACTTTTTACTCACTCCGGTCACATGTGAAATGAAGACGGACACCGGCGGGTGGCTTTTTCTAGCCGTGTCAGCAGTTCAGACACTAGCATGCCACATCTATGGTAATAAAATCAATCAGCTGTAGCATTAAGTGGATTTCATTGTCATCTCTGGGAGAACAGAGATGTGCTGAAGTAGGCAGCCATTATCTAACGCACAAACACAACACAATGACAAACAGATGTAATTATGCAGAATATATTTGTACTGTACCATTACTTTAATTGCAGGAGGATTTGTCGGAAGCACACACAGCATATTTATTTCTAATCAGAGCAGTGGAGTTAAATCTAGCGGGAGGTGAGCGTGCCTTATCCGTGCTGCAGATTCCCATTAATAGCCTGCATGCGTGATGTCTTCACAGTTGCACGGCGGTACCCTGTGTTCAGAGGCAGGCCCTCTGGCAACGAGTCACAGCACCGCCTTGACTTTCAGCTGATGACCAAGATACAGGACACTCTGTTCATCGCTGGCAGGTAAACTCAACACACAAACACTATCTCTCTTCTCTTTCACACATCCCCCACACCAACATACTCAGTCACTCCTTGGCAGGTAAACAGTGGTGTGAGCGGGGAAAAAAAGCTCTTAGTGTTATTGGATCTGTGGCTTTCCAAGCCTGCATCTGATGTATACGGTCGGTATTGATCCGGGAGAGGCGTCCATCATGCGGCTGTGACGCTCCGTCAGGGGTTTCTTGGCATCTTTACATGTCTTTTTGGTATTTATGACCGCCGGGATTAATCTGAGCGGCAGCACTAATATTGTAGCAGGAAATCACTCTGACATCTACAGTATAAAACTCCCACCTCTGGAGCCCCTGTAATCAGCAGCACATGTATCACTGCTGGCAAGTGGATCCTCCTGTCGTCAGTTTGGGGTATTCACATGTTTTTTGCTGAAAGTGGAGCAAAATGTTGATCTCTGTGGGCTAGTAAAATATGGTCCTCGCTGGTTTTATTACATTTTAAATAACCAGCATATAATCAAAACAATAAGGGGTTGCCATATAAAGTGGTAAAGCAGAGAATAGAGTCAGGTTTTCAGTTGCATAAAAGAAGAATTAAATATGCATTTACTCCCTGTACGTTACTCAGACAGGTTTATGAGATTTGAATGAACTATATTCTAGTCTCATCATCTGCAGTTTTTGCAGGTTTTCAACAGAAAATTACGAAGGTTTTTAAAAAGGAAATATTGTTCTCTAGATGTAAGAAAACATGTTTTTTTCAGCGAAAATGAAAATTGTGACACAAAAATGATCATTCTCACTAATCACGAATCACATCGCAATTGCAATATCTCTAAAAAATATATTCACAATTCGATGTTTTTGACTGTCATCAGCAACTCATTTCACTTCATTTTACCACAAACCAAAATGTTGTTTGTTTCCTGCCGCAAGAAGAAGCTGAAACCATAGTTCAGAGCAAATGAACTGTCCTTCTGAGAATGTAAAAATCAATAAATGGCTGAACCACACAGTGGATACGTTGAAAATTGTATTTTTAAAGGTGCACTTTGTAGTTTTGGGGAAGAAATTTTAATCGGTAGAGAAAGATCTTCATTGATGGATATGTATGATGGATTGTTTATATGTGGCGGACCCTGCCACCTTTCTAGCTTCAAACAGTGTTCTGGGGACCTTATTTTCCTCTGAAAACAGCTTGTTTTTGTATTATTGCCTCATTAATATTGTAAATATTATAATTCTGAGTTAGGATTTCTTCTCCAGAGCTACTTAGTGCTTTTTCAAAATAAGACCTGAATTAGTTTTCAGTGAAAAATGAACCTTTTTACCAACATTAAAAATAAACCCTGACAAAGCCCCAGATTTTTATTTTGAAACAGGAGAAATGGAAAAAGTTGAGCCCTATATTTTATCAAAGCGTATTCCCTGCTGTGCTGTGTCACTGAGCTGTGTGTTCTGTTGTTGTGTGTCCGCAGAGATCAGGTGTACCTCGTCAGTCTCAGAGAATCCTACAGGAATGAGATCATTCCTTACCGGGTAAGATTCTCCCCACAAGCTGCTCTCTCAATCTGCAGACACTAAAAAGGGCTCCATACAAAACACAGAGCCATTCATCACAAACTGGACAGGTTGTAAAATGAGCGAGTGGAAGAGGGAGGACTGCGTTTGTGTGTGTGTGCGTGCACGTGTCAGTGTGTGCATGTGTCTAATGCTCCATGTTGGATTTTACAGAAGCTTACATGGCGATCAGGCCAAGCTGACAGAGAGATGTGCGCCGTCAAGGGAAAACACAGAGTACGTATTAAACAGCTTTCATCTCGCACCTTCTATCCTATATATTCCACCAGAGACTTAAACTGTGAGCAGAGAAGCTGGCTGCCTCTAAAAACGCTCTTCCATGTTTTGTGTCTGTTTTCAGGACGAGTGCCACAACTTTATCAAAGTGCTGGTTCCCAGAAACGACGACCTGGTGTTCATCTGTGGTACCAACGGCTTCAACCCCATGTGCAGATACTACAGGGTCAGTATCCAGTGCCAGGATCTGCTATTAGTCAGAGGTTGCACCACAATCAGTGCATTTACAGATCGTCATGTGATACCAGAGAGCGTCTCTTCCTCTGTAAAGCATGTGTGATTGTCAGTTTACGGGAGGGGAAGGGTGAGGGCTGATTGTCCATTAGTTAATTGATCACGGATGGCGTCTTCCTCTCAGACAGATAAAAAAAGAAATAAAAGTATAAATGCTTAAATGGGTGGCCATTAATATACCTGGGCAGACTGCGCACGTAAATTATATGTGTGGGAAACACTGGTTAATAAGTGTTTGTCAGCAAGCTTTATTTTAAAAGTCCGACCAGACGATGCATATTAATTCTTGCTTACTTGACTGCGGAGCCCTTCGTGTGCAAAACTAAAGCTAGAGGGGTAGTTAAAGTGTCATAGTTTGAAGCTTATGGCCACCAATCAAGCTGGGAGTGGGAGAATGTGTTTCTCGCGTAAACGCTCTTAAAGTGATTTGGGTAACACGCCCCTCATTTTAATGTCTCCTTGAATAAATTTGACTGGACTGATTCACGTGTGCGCTACTGCTTCTGTGTGTGTTTGTTTCCTCTGCGTCCCATGACAAAACTCCTCTAATGTGTGGGTGATTTCTGTATTCCCCTCAGCTGGATAACCTCGAGTTTGATGGCGAGGAGATCAATGGATTGGCACGATGCCCGTTTGACTCCAAGCAAACCAACGTTGCCCTCTTTGCTGGTAAGGGTCAAACGCACATCCGCCCACGCTTGTAGTTACTCTTGCTGAAGACGAACTAATGTGTTCCTACTTATGCTCTCATTATCACCTCTGAGTCTTTGCCTCGGTAAAACTGTGCCTGCAGCGATAACAAGTCAGCCAATTAAGCCTTATCAACCAAGAGAAACAACAAAGCAGTGAAGAGCAGTGTATCCTAGTTTTTGGTGACTGTACTCCTTGTTGTTTTGTGTTTTTTAGAAGGGAAGCTGTATTCTGCAACTGTAGCCGACTTCCAGGCCAGTGATGCCGTCATCTATCGCAGTATGGGTGATGGATCGGCCTTGAGGACCATCAAATATGACTCCAAATGGCTGAAAGGTACACAAACACCTCTTCATCACTCCCGATCCTTATCTCTCTCTCCCCTTGCGTTCCCGTGGATACACCTGTCCACCTGCCAGCTAGCTAAACGCCCATGATGCCTGTGCATGGCGCATGTATGTACGTGACTGTCAGAGCTGTTTTCGGAGTGATAGAGAGCTCTCCTGCCTTGCCAAGCTCCGTGGGGATATGGCCTGTTCTCTCCCAGGCAATCTAGGTCACCCCCAGTCATATACAGCCCTGTACAAATCCCTGAAATATTCAACATGCACAGTGGTGGTGACGGTGCAGAAATACACTTCAACTCTCTGCCTCTGTCTCTCCCTCAGAACCTCATTTCCTGCATGCAGCAGAGTACGGGAATTATGTGTACTTTTTCTACCGAGAGATTGCAGTGGAGCACAGCAATCTGGGCAAGGTAAGACAGTGCACCTGCCGTTTATAACGCATTACATATTCCACGCGGCTACAGTATGCAAGCCTTTGTCCTAAAAAGGCTTACACCTCCCTCGGTGCATGCCTTTTCTGCCACAAATGGCCCCTGTGGTAATGGGGCCCATTCAGGCGATAACAGTACATCACATTAGAACACACGAGAAATTTTAACAGCCAGTGTTTGCTGGGAATGTTCCACTAATGTAAAACCATTACACAGTGAGAGGATTTGTCTCTTCCGGAGATTGCGAGCTCTGTGTCGGCCTCTCCCCACGACACACACACACATGCGGAGGGCATTAGGATGTTCTATGTTTGGGGCCAACTTCAGCTTTGACCATGCCTCATCTCATCCTGAGCTGGTCTGGCCGAGCCGCAGGAGGCCAGCGTCCTCCATCAGCCACCAGCCAATAAATATTTCAACCCTACTAATGCTTGGGTGACACCTGGCCTCTGATGGAGGTTTGCACTGGTAAATAATTAAAACTGTCAAAGCCGACTGCTTCACACACTTCATTTTTACGCTAAGCCTTTGTAATACACGCAATCAAACACAATCACACTGCACTGCACAAGTTCCTTATTTTTAATGTTTGCTCCAGTCAGGGTGAAAGTGAAAAGATGAGAGTGTTTGTTTGTGAGGTCGTCCGTGGCGAGTTGCTACAGGATGGAGATGCATTATTCAGCACGCTGAAGTGTTTTTAGTGACGTTCGCTCAGCTGCCTCCCTCTTCCTCCCGCCTCTGTCCTCTATTAAACTTCGGCTCTCCGCAGGTTGTGTATTCTCGCGTGGCCCGGATCTGTAAGAATGACGTCGGCGGGTCACAGCGGGTGCTGGAGAAGCACTGGACGTCTTTCGTGAAGGCGAGGCTTAATTGCTCTGTGCCGGGGGAGTCTTTCTTCTACTTCGATGTGCTTCAGTCCATCACTGACATCATCAACATCAACGGTGTTCCCTCGGTGGTGGGTGTGTTCACCACGCAGATGAACAGGTGAGCCATGCCTGCTGGTTGTTGTTGGATTTCTGATGCAGAGACGTCAAACACGGACGTGAGATTAATGTGTTTCTTTCTCGACAGTATCCCAGGGTCAGCGGTGTGTGCGTTCTCCATGGCCGACATCGAGAAAGTATTCTGGGGCCGCTTCAAAGAGCAGAAGACTCCTGACTCCGTGTGGACTCCGTATCCAGAGGAGAAGCTGCCCAAACCTCGGTGAGGATTTCAAACCGGGCTTTTCTCTGAGCAGGTGGCGCTTGATCTAGCAGCTGTTTGCCACCTGTCAGTTTTTTCCCCTTTTCTTAACCCTTCTTTGTCCAGGTTAAACCCAATGAAATCAAATCTTTCTCACTAGTTATTAGCTTTGACCCAGCACACACATTCACCATCTGCTGGTGATTAAATAATTAATTTGGCATAATTAGATGCGTTGCATATTTAACCTGTTTACAGTCGGCACGTATATTTGCAGCCCGGCCCTTGTGTCTAAAACACAAAGTCCATGCAGCACCTCATTACCCCAGTGAATCATTGATGGAGAATAACCGTGCATATGTATATTTTATGTTTCTAGCCGAGGCCTTTTTGTGATCCTAATAAGCACCTGCTCCTCACCCCCCACCCTCTCGCTGCACCCTTCATCCATTTCAATACACGTTATTATGACTCCCTGGTGTGTGATCGTATGGGCTGATCTTTGACCTTTTGCCCTCTGTGCATGTGCGCCCTCCATTCCAGACCCGGGTGCTGTGCAGGTCATGGTCCAGCTGCGTCCTTAAAGAGCTCCATCGAGTTCCCGGACGATACCCTGCAGTTCATCAAGTCGCACCCCCTCATGGACACAGCTGTGCCTTCTATCGGGGATGAGCCGTGGTTCACCAAGACTCGAGTCAGGTAAATGCAGACTCATGAAATACTTCAGTTTGTTTTAAATACTAGAGTTTTTAGAACAAAATCATATTTATTTTTATTTCTTTACCAAATATGCCAAACTTTTCTCATCGCATCAGCATTTAATGCAGTCTGAACACACAAGCAGCAGTCAAAGAACAAAATAAGATAATATTATGATATGATCAAGAAATAAATGAACCAGAATAAATAGTCTGACAAAGCATTTGCAGGGTTCATACGGGTGCTGGAAATCCTTTAAAAAATGCTTAAATTCTGATGTGGTATTTTCAAGGATTAAAAAGTGCTTGAAACTGCTAAATCTTTAACTTCATCACTTTCAAATAAATAGATTTATATTGTCTTAGCCAGTTTATAGGATGCAAAGTCTACTTACAGACAAGTGACACATTTTGAAACTGTTTGCTTTACTTTGATATCTCATCCTGCTGTAGAGTGCTATGCCCAAACAATATATTTGGTTGCTTATAGCCCAAACACATCTGATTAAATATGATGAAGTGGAATAATCATTTTGAGTATATGTACTGTCTAAATATGGAAATCACCGCAGCTGTAAGGCGCTAGAAAGCTTTAAAAATGCCACTTGAAAATGCTTGACATCATCAGGTCAGATTTTAAAGATGGTGCACACACTTTACCATGGGCTCCTCAAAAAAGGCATATTTTATACTCACTTGAAAGTAGTGCCGATACTCGATTTTTGGGCCTGATGCTGATAAAAGGCCATCAGTATCCGCGCATATACACACTTTTTTTTTTGATCCCTCAAATGTAATGATCAAGCACTTTTGATATTTTACAGTTTAACAATAAACTATTATTGCCTACAATGAAATTCAGTGCACTGAAACAGTAAACTTCATTTGAAAATCAATAATTATAAATGAGCCCAAACCTTTTCTGCATTATGATCTCTCTTTTTTTTTTTTTTTTAAGTTTTCATAGCAGTGCATATTGGACTGCATAAACAACAAATCCAATAAATCTATAATAGGCCCATATCGGTCAATATTGGGAGATTGTCGGACCTATCCTTGGTTGGGTTTTTTTAACCATCTCATATGGTGTCTGTGTGTTTTGTCTTGTTATTTTAACTCTTGCACCCCAGTTCAGGTGTGGTTTTCTACAACAGATAAACTGACTCAGTACTGCAAAAGCACAAGAGATTAACACCCAGTTAAAAAAAGGCTGACCTTTAGTTACTCAAGAGCTGAAGTGATTTATGTATTCAGAATGACCTTTTGAATGGGAGAACCCCTGCTGTGTGTAACATATGCTCCTCTGCTGTGTGTGAAGGTACAGACTGACAGCGCTGGCTGTGGACAATGAAGCCGGACCTCACAAGAACCACACAGTGGTGTTCATCGGGGCTGAGTCAGGGGTTGTCCTCAAGGTTTTGGCTAAGACCTCCTCTGTGTCCCTGAATGACAGCCTGCTTCTGGAGGAAATAGATGTCTTCAACAAGGCAAAGTAGGGACACATGCACTTTTCACCCTCTGTCTGTCTGCGTCTGTTCTCCTTTTCTCTTCCCGTTCTGTCTTCTGGCGGAGGAGTCAGCAACTCTTGAAGTGAAACCTCCTGGCACAGACGGCAGTGTTTGTCTTGTCTGTTTTCTCATGCATGTGTGTCATTTCATTTTTATTATGTGCTTAATTTGTGAATGCGAACACACGCGCCGCCGCGTGTCAGAGGTTAAAATCCTGTTAAATTGGGAGAAAAGGCTTTATGTGACTTCTCCACCTAACAAGTGATTAAATCTACCGAGACTGAAACAGTAGACAGACTTATCTGATAAACCTCTGATCAGGTTTCTCGCTTCCCTTTCCCAGGTGCCTGTCTAACCATGAGGATGACAAGCGTGTCCTCTCGCTGCACGTGGACAAAGACGCACACAGCCTGTATGTCGCCTTTTCAAGCTGTGTCATCCGTATTCCCCTGAGTCGCTGCGAAAGGCATTCTTCCTGCCACAAGTAAGTGAAGCGCTCGTGGGCATTGCGGGGGTTAAAATGTCCTTTGTACGGCCGGTCATAGGTCTGTGACTTTATTGTTTTGTTTTTCAGTAAATGTCATAAAAGAAACTGTAACAGCCTCACCTTAAGTTAATGTTCAATCAGCCACAAATGATTATAGTGCTCTTTCCCAGAATCATTTAACCCAGTGGACTGATGTGTACGTGTGTTCCTGTGTTTGTGTGGCAACCAGGTCCTGCATCGCATCAAGGGATCCATACTGTGGGTGGAGGCCTCATGGAGCCTGTGAGAGGATACAGCCTGGTCTTTTGTAAGTTCAAGCCTCAGCAGCAACATAAATAGAGATGTTCCAATACCAGTATCGCGAATGCCTCTGACACTGCCTAAAACGCTGGAGTCGATGTCAGCGAGTACAAAGGTCTAAGCTCTAATCCAATACGACATCATTATTTTGTTGGAAACGGGACCCTGCTACTTCCCAGCAGCGCCCTGTACACCTGTATGCAACTAAAGAAATGCATGGACTGCTAAACCAAATCCATTTTTTGGTGGACAGCAAAAAAAACAAACACCTAAAATCCGTTAGAGGTGTTCTGAATTGCAATTCAAATAGGATTTCTACAGCTGTGTCTCAGTTCTGATCCTCTGATCACTCACATTGGATTTTAAAGTGTGGCAGAATGAGCAGAATCCATGCTGCTACAAGCTGAATGGTATAGAAGACAACACAGAGCTTCAACATCCATACCACAGCAGCCCAGCAAGAGTTGATGATGTCTAGACACAAAAATACAATCTGATCACTTACAAATCACGGTGCGGACACTCCGTCTCTCAGATCTCATTTGAGAAACAAATCTGATTTGCCTGCAGTCTGAACATCGTCTGAAATGCTGGAATCATTATCGATGCACCGATCCAGTACCACATAATTCATTTATTAGAAACAGGACCCTGCTACTTCCCAGCAGCATCCCGTATACCTGTATGCAACGGATAGATTTTAGTAGCCAACAGTGATTAACAGCAAGCGACTTGTGTAACTTAGTAGCATATAGCTGTCCACTGGTGTCAGATTTGTACACCATTAAACAAAGTTCAGGTATCGGTACATCTCTAAATATTAAGTGCAAGTTCTCAAGACGACTCTGATTAATCATTCATCTCTTCTTTGCGCTTTTTTAGGACCGGGTATGAGCAGGACATTGAGTCAGGAAACACAGCCCACCTGGGAGACTGTCAAGGTACGGATCTCATCTCCATACCATGCCATCAATCCTGAGACACATACAAACACACACAGATACACATACACTGACACACACGTCAACGTACGCAAATGAAACACAAACTCATCTCCACACACACCATGAGCCTGCACACTCACACCAGTAACCACTCCAGTAACTTGCCCCTACATAAGTCTATGTGCAGTATTAACACACACATCTGCATACAGTACATGGCCACCTGTAACTTACACCGCCTGTGAGGCACAAACATGGACATGTACAATTAAGGGTCATGCTCAGCTGGTGCAAACGGTAGAGGTCTTCAGATATCTGATGGCAGAAAAATGCCTTCACTGATTTTACTTTAAAGCTTCTGTCCCTTCATTTGTACCGACTGAACATGACCCGGGCTGAACCTCAGTATTGATCAGAACCAGAGGGCTTTCAGAGAGGAGGACACTGCTAGCGAGTGCTTTATATCTTTATCGTTAAACCAAATAAACTGCACTCTTAGTGTCTCTTAGGGATTTTAGTTTTTAGTTTTTACTCCTGAATTCCCATATGCTGATTTCTTGTTCTTTTAATTCTTTTAGCGTTTTTGGGCACTACATCAGCGCCAGATTACAAATCATTTGGCGACCCTACCTCTGGTTAGTTTGATCTTTTACTCAAATGGTTTCTTTCCTTGAGTTCAGCATCTCCAACCCTGTCTTTCCACCACTGCAACCATTCATCTTTTCTTACCTGAATGCCACCTGCTTCATTTTCCATCGTCACAAACAACAGATTCACCAGGCGACATCGGTGCTCTATCTCAGCACAGACTCACTTGCTCCTTTTCACTCATCGATTCCCGTTCGATCCCTCCTCCCTTCTTGCATGACCACCCACCCACCATCCCTTGGCATCCTTACTGTTGTGTACCAACTCCTCTTTGAACCTCAGTCTCTTTTTCCTGTTCCAAATTGTCTGAAAAAAAGTACTTTGATTGGTCTGTGAATGTGAAAAACACATTTTGTTAAAACTTAACTGTGGTTTATTCACTATTCTTTTAGTCACTAACCTTAAAAATGACCCATTGCCCAAGCGTACTAACCGGGATGATAACAGTATGCTTTACCCACGTCTGCACAGTTTGTTAACAATTTGTTTGTCACCACAGACATGGAGTTTTCATCAACGCCAGTCACTGTCCACCCCAGTGGACCCATACACCCCCCAGTACTCATACCCACTCAGAGCCCCAGCTCTGGGCCTGGTCCAGAGCTCTACGGCTCAGGCTTTGTGCTGCAGGATGACCCAGCCACCTCCCATTCTTTAGACTCTATCCCAGGGGGCCAAGAGGGTAAGGCCCGCAGGGAGGCAGCCAGCATGCTGCATTGAGCTTGATCAGAGAGCTGCCAACAACTCTCACTGAGCCACACAAATGGGAATTCACACATAGACTCACATATGCAAACACACACGTGCACACAACGGCAGCTTTTTAGGGTTTTCAGTAAATAACTTGGCAGATTTTCATTTAGTCTCTTTTTCATATAAACATTTTCATACATAATTTAAGTTACTATACATATTATATTTTAATGTTCCCATCGTTATCTTTTCTTTAACTTGTTATTTCCTTCTGTTCTTTCTTATTTCTTTCTTTTGAATTATTTATTCAGTCTTCTTATCATTAAACCTTACACTCCTTTTTCTCATATAGTTTCTATAAAACCTTTTGTTTGGATTTATCTTCTCTCTCTGCCAGTATAGATTTTTTTTTAACTCAAGCTCTCTAGTAATAGTTTACCCTGGCTGGTAGATCATTGACTGGGCCTGCTCTGCCACATCATTGTTGTGGCTGCACGGTGGATGACTAACTCTTTCAATGTCTGTGGTAACTAACAAACCTCCAGTAGAGCAGTCGCTACCCCAACACCTGGAAGGCGAGCACTGCTTCTCTATCCTTCGAACAACTCCCTGATCTCTTGAGCGGAACATTGATTTGGCTCCTGACCTCAGATAACAGTGCACTCCTAACCCTCTGGTACCGGCTAAACGCATGACAAAAAGCCTCTCATGGAACGTGGATCAAGGCAACACTTTCAGTCTTCCCTTCTGAACTAACATAGCTCTGCTATTTATAGATGGTGAAATGGATGTGGGTACCTAACAGCTTCTGCCAATTTTCACCATCTCTTCTCCATCTGGGTTTAGATGAATAGAAATGTGACAGCATTTATGTAATTGGTTGTGGTTGACTGCCTACCTTGTATTGTGGGGGGGGGGGGTTGTAGAAGCAGAAACTCATGCATGAATGTGTCCACACACAAACATGCACATTTCTGCAGTCGAACGGGGTGGGATGCTTCACTGAGCACTTTGACTCTTTTCACCAGGGGGTTAACCAGTGCGTCAATGTTTTTGTAGGTGTGTGGGATAACCAAGCAGGTGAAACCAACCAGATGGTCCACATGAACATCCTCATCACCTGCGTGTTTGCTGCTTTCCTCATGGGCGCCCTCTTGGCTGGTCTAATTGTTTTCTGCTACCGAGATTCATTCCTTCGTAAGCCAAGACATGTACACAAGGATGCCGAGTCTGCACCGTCCTGCTCTGATTCCACTGGGAGCTTTGTCAAGCTCAACGGCCTCTTTGACAGCCCTGTAAAGGTAAGGACATAAAAACAGCTCCAGTGCTACAGTAGCGATTGAAGTAGATTCCAAACAGTGTCTAATCCAACTCTCTTGATTTGTTTTCTCATCCTTAGGAGTACCAAACCAACATCGATTCTCCCAAGCTGTACACTAATCTGCTGAGCAACGGCAAAGACCTGAGCACACCCAACGGTGACACCAAGACCATGATCCTGCGGGACGGCTGTCAGCCCCCTGAGCTGGCTGCCCTGCCTACACCGGAGTCGACCCCTGTGCTTCAGCAGAAAGGCCTGCAGCCCATCAAAAACCAGTGGGAGAGGGCTCAAGGGAAGGCCAGTGGGCCCCGTAAGGAGTCCAACTCGTCAGCCAAGAGTCCTCAGTTTCTCACTGCTCCTCCAAACTCCAACTCCCACCAACCTCACCTTGCCCTGGGACACTCGCACATCCCTAGCGCGGTTGTCCTGCCGAATGCCACACATGACCACCACAGCTTTGACGATGGAGATGATACACTGCCACATTCATCAGAAAAGAAGCTGAAGAATCCAGATTCTAAGGGAAGTAGGAAAGAACAAAAGCGGTCTGTGGATGCCAGAAATACCCTAAATGACCTTTTAAAACACCTCAATGACTCTGTGGCCAACCCCAAGGCCATTCTTCAAGAGGGACAAGGGCCCCGCCCAAGGCAACACCTCACACTGGAGCCCATGGAGGAACTAACTGAATTGCCCCCCAGGGTGCCCAGCCGTGAGGCTTCCCTCTATTCTCCCTCCTCCTCCTTGCCCAGGCACAGCCCCACCAAGAGGGTTGATGTGCCCATGCCCAGCACTCCCACCACACCAACGGGCAGCCTGAGCATGGGGGGCACCCTGGAGAGGCAAAGAGGGGGGTATCAACTCCACCGGAGTGCCTCTCACAGGCAGTCCTTATCCACCTCACCAAATGGGGTAACCATGGGGGTGTCTGTGTCTCGCCAACACAGTATGAACAGAGGGGGTTACATGCCCCCAACACCCCCCTCCAGACTTGACTCCCATGGCGGAGTGATGGGGGCAGGAATGCACTCAGCCCACCCATCCTCTGTATCCCGACAGAGCAGCTACAGTGCGCATGGCTCACTCCCTCGCACAGGGCTTAAACGGACCCCATCGCTAAAGCCAGATGTGCCCCCTAAACCCAACGGGTTTTCACCACAGACTCCACAGATGCGAGTGGTCAATAAGTACAGTTATTGAAGGAGCATGGACACAAGAGTGAGCTCTTGGCCTCGACTGTAAAGCTTTGAGCCCCGAGGGCTTGGGGGGCGGGCTATGGATGGGGTAGGGCCTATTGTGTGTTTGTGTATCGACTTGAGGTGTGTTCCCCCTTTAAATGATATGCACATTCACTCACACTAAAAAGGGAAAATCACACATGTGGCCAAAGATACTCCTTGGAGCTTTTTCGCTCCCTTATGTCTCCATCTCGCTCCCTTGTCACGGTAACCGCAGGATATGAAAAGTGGACAGTGGTGAATCTGCTGCTCCCCTTATATCTGGGCTTGGGTGTCGCCCGTTCCCATGTTAGGTACGAGGTTAGGACACCAGCTGGGGCCGCCACGGCGTCGGTGCATGTGGTACCAGGTTAAAAACAGTGGAATACTTGAAGAATGGGTCTCATTTGTCACTGCCCTTGAGCACTGTCTTCCCACTAATGTGAACTGAACAAAGAGGAGAGGTAGGCCATGCCTTTGTTAGTAAGATGGCTGGGGGCAGAGGAGAGGATACTCAAAAATCATAGTGTGCGTGTTGCTTAAAATACATATGACCGCAAACAGCTGAATCAAACAGCAGGCGAACAAAGAAAAAGAGTGCGGATGATTGCGTGAGTGTGAGTGTGTGTGTTGGTTGACTGGAAAGCAGGTTTGTGTAAAGGCTGTGCTCAAATGTGGCTTTCACATTTGGTTATCAAGAGTGGTGCCACATGCCAGAGGATGCACCTTAAGACCTGTCTCAGACCTGAGTCACTGTCTCTCATTTTAATATTGTCTCTTCTCTGCTCTTGTTTGGACCCATCTGAACAGATCCAAAAACACATTTTGTGTATCACTGTAGTGTTTCTGGTCATTAGGTTAGGCTGGTCATGCTGGGTGCATACTGGGACAGGGTCTCTGTAACTCACTGGGAAATTTTACATAGTACATTTGCTGCTATTGGTTTTAGACATAGGTGTTTCTCTGCCCAACTTGGATAGCCCTTCATATGGGTGTGCACATCTGCTTGTGTGTGTGTGTGAGTGTGTGAGTGTGTGTGTGTTATACTGCAGACAGAAGCCAAGAATTACAGTTTTCAGCAACCAAACGCACTGGTAAAATAGACGTGAAAAAACTATTCTCTCCAAGACTGAAACCTCCCCTAACCTCCACTGCCCCTTTGTAAGAATTTATAGGTGGTTCAAGAGACTTCTTTCTTTATGTAGCAACGGTATTAAGAAAAAAAAACATTTCTCATCTCATTCTGTAAGTGAATTTTGAACAAAATAATTTGCCTTTATCATGTTTTACTGTGTTATTTAAAAGAATTTACCATATGAAACTAAAGCAACACCAATGGTTTAGCCCGCGTGTACGAATTCAACATTTCAGGGCACTTCTGTTCTGTTAAACCTGTGTGTCCCCTAACAGATGAACACTACAACTTTCCTCCTACATTAATCCTATTAAAAAAAGGTATATTGAAACTGACCCTAGAACAATACATGGATGTAACACCTCTGTCATCATCTGCCGTGCTGGTTCTGCAGCCCGTGTTCCCTGTGCAGCTTCCCTGCGAGTGGCCAGTGTACAATCAACACAACATTTTACCAATGTGTCCAAATGAGTCATGCTGGGAATGACAAGATCCTGTATATACTTAAATATTATAAATAAGGAGTATAAATATTTTTAGGCAAGTGAACCTGAATCTGTGCATTGTGTGCCTTATTCACAAAACTACTACAGTATATAATATTGGCAAAGTCAATTGGTCCTCTGTATGTTATTGTCATATAGTGAATAAATCATTTTTTATACAAGCAATTTGAAAAACAGCAGGATGTGTTGGAAAATCACTACCTAATCCAAACTGAAGTGATGTGGAAAAGAATTTTTTTGACAAGCATTCCACTTGTGAATGCTGGTTGTACAAAAGGACAGTCAGAAAACATATAATTTGGGGTATAAATCGATTTCTCCTTTACTGCCGGTGTTGAAAGGAAGGGTGTTAATCCACCACGTAGAGGTGCCATGCAGTGAATGTATTTTCTTGACAGTGGGATGTAGGGTGGTTAGACCTTGTACTGTGGAGCAGTCGGCTCAACGCAGCGCATCCTGCCCACAGCCAATGTATTAACACAGTGTTCATGTGAAAGCCGTCTGTTGGCATGGGCGGCGGTCACGCAGAATCTCAAATTCCCCAGGATTGCAGTGGCAGGAATCGTTTCTGTTGGCCAGTAGGGACGACTGGATTCATTATTTGGGTGACATCTGCAATCCTATCCGAGTGTCAGTTGCCTGTTCAGCCCAAAGCCGCATTTTGTTTACAAGTGATGATTGTATGTAAAGACTTTCTGCCTGTCATCTAACCAGTGTTTGGGCTCTCTTTTCTACTCCACACATGCACACTGACGACATCACAGACATACACTCAACATACACTGCTCAACTGCCTTGTACATTGCAATATGAACGGGGTCTTTCTGTTGCAATCTAAATTGAAGCCTTTATATTTCAGTCTGAGCTCGGTGTATGTGCAGATGAACCGGATTTTGTCATGTCATTTTGATTTAAAATACTGTGCAACATGGCGATGCAAGGCCAGCTGTGTATATATGATCTCCAGAGTATTTGAGCGTGTAGATAATGTTGTAAAGTTGTACTGTGAATGTGTAAATAATAATGATGGTCTTTGTTTCATGATATTTTTTGTTGATTTTTTTAACACGGCATGTATAGTTGAAATAAAACATTACTGCACAGAAAGAGTAGTCTTTGGGGGGGTTTTAAGTCGTGACATTCAGCCTGGGTGGGTTTTATAAATCAGATCATTATGTCATGTGTTTGCGGTGCAAGAGAGCACGATGGGGAGCTGAAAACAGTTAAATCAGATGCTTAGTGTCTTGTAAATCCAGCCTAAGAGCCATGAGATGTATTTGGTACTTACAGGATGACTTGGATGGGGGTAATTTATGTGTCCATGCTGAGCTCTGTGAGCTGACTATGACAGACTTTAAGAGTCGGCAGAATGATTAAGAGCTTCAGACTATTTTTAGAGCTGGGTTGTTTTGAAGTTTGGGGCCAGCGTAGAGTCAACCACACCAGATAGCATGTGGGAAAGTTTCCAAAGTAGTATGTTCCTGTGGACACCAGACATCTGGACTAACTACTGCTCAAGGCTCAAGATCTGAGCCACCAATGAGCTGTGGAGGAATGCACACACACCAGCACATGCGTGCATTTAGATGCATGCAGCGTAAACATCCAATGCATGGTGTTACGCACAGATAGGCTCGTGATAAGATTAGCTGCCAACAACAAAGTTAAAAGGAGTGATGGTCGGATGAAGATCACTTTTATGTGTTTCCGATTTGCAGAATGGAAAACAGTTCAATTGCTCGCTCTGTGCATATGTGAAAGAAATGCTCACACATTCACTGAACTGAACGTCTTATCGTAAAAAGTTCACACAGATTCAGAAACAGGAAGAAAAATAGATTGTAAAAAGTGACAACAGGAATGCAGATGTCCAAAGTGTTCCAAGTCATAGATGTCACGGTGGCTTCGCGGTCTGAAAACATACACCACATAACAGCAACATCGCCCGTTTGAATCTGGACGGAGATCTTTGTTGCATGTCATCCTTCCTTTGTCTTCCCCACATTTCCTGTGTGCCTCTTCATGTTTACTGTCAATCAGAGCAAAAATGTCCAAAACATCATCTTAAACTAGCCTTGCTTTCTCACACCAGTCAAGCTGCTGTCCCTGAGCTATGGTGTTGAATAATGGCCAGAACGTTTCCACTGTCACAGTGAAGTTGACCGTGGACGTGAATTTAAAAATGTCATCACTTCATCATTTTATCTTATTAGACATTTGTGTAAAGACTCAGTGACTTTGACCTTTGGACCACCAAATCTAATCAATTCATCCTTGAGTCCAAATGGAAGAAATTCCGTCGACGACTTTCTGACATATCACGTTAACAAGAACGGGACGGACAACCCGAAATCTCACTGGCTCGGGCCACGCCTACGCCGGCACGGAGGCATAAAAACAGAACAAACAACTTCTGACCGTCATTTATAATCAACATTTTGAGTCCTAACTTCCTGCACGAGCTCGAGAAATCGACCGGGAAAAAACTTAAGAGTCAAATCTCGAGATTGAAAGCGAAAAAGGGGGTTTTCAGCTCACTGATCTGCACACAAAGAAGAAGTGCAGGAGGGCTCTGAGAGAGCGGCTCCTGCTTTTTCACAGGGAGGTTATGCAGCCCTTTGGCTGTTTGGCCTGGAGGCTTTGTGGCTCATCGCTGCCGTCAGAATGTTGACACAAGTGCTCCTTCATTTGCTTTCAGCAGGACCTCCTGAAAACTCGCACCTCCTAGCAACCCGGCTCTGTCTTTCTCTCACACACACACACACGCACAGACACACACAAGGGAAACATTCTCCCCTCTGGGTGTTCTAACGGGGGGTTGGGGTGTGATTTGGTTGGGAATGGGGAACAACAAAGAGGCGCCTCTTGCTATTCTGATGTACATCCCATCCTCTCAATTTATCAGATGGTCTCTTTGAATTAGTGGAGGCAAATCAAACACAGCTAGTGATTCTGTAGCCGTTTCATTCACTTGTCCCTCCGCCTGGCCACACTTAGTCTCATTACCAGCGCCGACTGTTCCCAGACAAAAAGCGTGCGTTTGGTTGTCATGCAGACTTGTCTGTGTGTGTCTGCGCACATGTGTGTGTGTGTATGTGTTTCCTCCACTTCACAAGGGACACAGAAAGCAGATGCTACATTATTTTTTTTTTTTAAACACACATCTCTTCGTTAAGTCTAAGTGGGACACAGCAAGGTCATTCTTCTTAGATGCAGGAAGATGAAAGTAAATTGCTTAAATTGAAAGAGCAGATTAAAATGTTCACTGCAACACACACAGGCAGAAAATACAGAAACACAGTACGTACGAACACACAGAGTGCGATCTGGTCCATTTCTCTGCTTTCTGGCTTTCTCTGCGGCATCTCTTTAGAAATTTAGGGATGGTGATTAAACCAAAAATCATCCATCTGTACTCTTTCCTGTCCTCTTTTCCTAAAAAGGCCCGGAGGTGAAAGCAGCAATTACATTTACAAGCCTCAGTCATGGAAAGGTGCTTAGAGGGTTTCTTTGTGGGCTTTCACAAGTACATGTGCTCTCTCTCTGATGCATTAAAATCTGACAGAGTGTTCGGGTAATGCTTCATTCGAAAGCAGACTTAAATGACAGGGCAGAAGCCGAAATTTCTCCAAGTTGGATTGGAAAAAAAGTTTTGACATTTGTGCAGCACGGACTCCAGAGTCGGGAAAAGCCATCAAAGTCTAATCCATGCGGCAAGAACCCTTACATTGACAGCTGGTTAATGGCACATATTGCTTTGAAAAGTGACTTAAAAGGGAGGCAGGCCGAAGCAAGAAAGAGGACGGGATTGATGAAATCTGAGGAATGGAAGTGCAGACAGAACGGGACTAGTATTTCCTATGCCTTCATGAGTAGACGCAGACTTTTGGATTGTGAATAAACCACAAACAAAGCGGCTTAATGAGAGTATAAAGCACATACAGGGACTTTTCCCAGTTCTCCATTACTGAGTTTTAGCCAAGCCCTACAATCAAGAGCACTGACACCACAGACAGAGAAAGAGATGGCAGGAGGGAGAGACCTCGGCTGCAGACATTTTAATTCATTGGTACATTATATAATGGCTGCTGATATATCCCTGCAGTGAATGGCTGCTGTGTTACAAAGATAACCTCCACACATGACATGACAACCTCTTTTTAATGCGTGCATCTGCACTGCCACCTGTGTTTTATCATCAGACATTATTATTAAGGAGGAACATTGAATGGGACACATATGGAAATAATTATGTTGATACCACAAAGGCAATTTATTACATCCAGTCCAGACATTACTGAAAGAAAAAAAGACAATATCGTCGGTATTACTCATAATTTTTTCTCCTTAATTTCTGTGCAGTCAGGACACAGCTGCTCTGTTTCTTCACGTTAGCACATTGTGCACTATTAGAATAGTCCGTTTTTCCATTCAATCTTTCTCACTGTGTTTGTTTCCAGCATTTGCAGACACCATCAAGCCTGCCAGGGCAGATTTTTTTCTTTCAAGTAAATTGCACCTGGATAACACAATCAAGATTTATCAAGATGGATGTGATCGCAAGTTTCATGTCTTTTAAGATGAAAGTTACTCACGCAACGCCAATGAAGCGGCACAGGCACTCAGAAACACAGAACAGTCTGGTCTGTGAAAAGGTCCGCGGCAAGACGTGACATTGTATTAAAAAATGTGAGAAGCGCAATGTCATTAATATAAAATGGATTCGTGAGCTAATGTTACACAACAGAACATATTAATGGAAAGTCAAGAGCTATCACTCTATATGATGACAGCGTTCTAAGATCCGACTGTAAACAATAGCATACTGTAAATAAGCTAGCCCGCAGTGAAATGTTAAGATGTTTGCAAGAAGGCTAAACTGGTCGTGATATCACTAAAGTAAAAGGGTTTAGGCAGCTACAGTACATAAAGGGTTATGTTGCGTAAGGTCTCCACACTCATTTTGAATACTAGCAAGGTTTCACTCAACAAAACCAAACTTTATTGGGTATAATGGCTGTGCCCATTACATACATTGGCGCTCCATATGTTAGTCCGTACAGTCTGTTCAAGGTGGGACCTCTGCACTGTTGTCCCACTTCACTGTACTGTATAAAAAGATACATAGACAAGTTGACATCTGTGTCCAGAGTGAGCCAGCAGGACGGTGCAGGGGTGTGATGTGTTGATAAAGAAGCTACCAGCCGTAGCAGCCAACTCAAAGAAGAAGAGCAGCAGCTGAAAAGGACTGAAAAGGACCGGAGGTCTTTATTTTTCGAGGAGAGGACGAGACAGACCTTCATAAAACAGGAACAGTAAAATGTTATTCACATGTTATGTCTTTGTTATTGTTTAGAATGCGCAAAAAACAAGAAAAACAGTGTAATGTAGGGCCTCCACTGTCGTTTTCTCATGTAGCATTGCCTATGCCAACTTCACGGGAGAAAAAGTTAATTTGACCAAAAACAGAATTTGACTTCTACTTTCGCCAAACGAACAATTTGTCTGCTGCCTGTCCCAGGACGGATTAACCAGCAAAGAAGGGAATCGAACTGAGTTTGTAGTAAAGGTAACATAATGTAACGTAGTGCAATGTAACACTGACACCAAAGAGTGTTGCTCAAACTTTTGCCTAGGTAAACATTTGATCATTCCTGGCAGCCTGCACACTGTGACATCACAGATACCTTTGCCTATTCCACATACAGCTGTTAATTACACTACTCAAAATGACTTATTGTGATATGGGTGCATATGTGCCTGGATATGCAATAAATATCAGATGAAATGGGTCGCATTATTTTTGGGGACCAAAAATATTCACAAAACACAAAATAAAAATTCAGATATTTCAGTGAATAAACAAACAAGTGAAACACTGAATATCCCAAACTATTGTTGAGCAGCCCCAAAACTTAGTATAGGCAGCGCTATGTGACCAAATAAGAGTTCACAGGTCACACAGGGGCTAGCATCATCTTTGGCATGTGACATGGTATTGGATCTAGATTTCTGTCATTCAGTATTACCATGCAGAACACCAACCTGGTGATAACGGGCCTGTCTGAGAGAGAGTCAGCTGACACAGATAGAGAACAGTGTTAAGAGCGAGCGGAGAGAGTGAGATGAATATCTGTTCAATGTGGTTCTTTAAGATGCACGGTCCATGCTCCAGCACCTGCAAGTAAAGGTACTTATCTGGCAGATATCATCTGCTCACCAGGCTGTGTGTATGTGTGTGTGTATGTGTGCGTGAGTAAAAGTGTGTCTTGCAGAAGGGGCTTCTGTTCTTTGGGGCAAGCTGCAGCAAGCCTATCAAGCGAGCATTCACTGACTGAGACTGTAAACACCTGACAGAGTCCAACTCTTGTTGCGAACGAGTCACGTGTTCAGGTCGGGTTTTATCTCCACATCTAATAGCTACACAGCCCTCAACCTGCTTTGTCTAGGTGGAAATAAACAACTTTATTTCTCCTTTCTTCTCTGTTTCTTTCCACTCTCTTTATCCGCCCCCCTCTGAAGCTTGACTCAGGCCTTTCACAGTGTGGGTGTTCTGGGAGCTTTGTTGGTAAACCAATGGATTATCCCAATTGCTTTATGACTATAGCCAAGCCTGCTATTACAGTGCTTTGTCATCGGGAAATCACATCTTCCCAGACACTCACTCTGAGACACACCCCGACACCCACACACCCATTCCCCGAGGGGGTTGGCGAGATCGTACACATCACAGCTGACGGGCCCTCATCACCTGCATTACCCCGAGCCTGGGAAAGCCCCAGATGCACATATATATACAAACACACATAAACAGCCTATAACGTAGACCCACCCTCAGGCAAATACTGCAGCTGAATGAGCAAGATGCTGTAATAATTGTTAAAATCTTACACCATGTGCAGAAATAACTCTTCACACAACAAAGAGTCCTTTTAGTTGCTGCTCAGATCGGAGTTAAGAAAAAAAAGATTACTGATCAGAGCATAAACCTGCATGAAGACAGGCCACATGAATTACAAGAATACTCGAATGTAACTGTGTCCCATGGATCAGATTATGCGGGGCAGTTGTAAGTGCAGCACTCTGCCTTTGTTACCGGGTTTAATTGAACATAGCTTGGATCTGACGTTGGCTAACAACATGAAGTTAGCTCCCTCCTGCATTAGTGCCAGAGCAAATTAATTCTCCCTACAGATCAATGGGCTTATAGTCTATACACATCAGCACTGAGAGATTTCTCAAGCAGGCCGCTGTATCAGCTGCCCAATTTTCTGCCTCTACTTCACAGCCATCCCTTTAACCAACCCTGTTTATTATTGAGAAATAAGATCAGCACGCCGAGGCCAATACAGAGCCAACAACTTTCTCCTGTTGTTTCCCCCTTTTTCATCCATATTGATACAAACATAAACGTGCCCTCGCTGCCTTGCACAGAGTCCAGATCGATACGTAATGGGCTTCACGCTGAGCAGACCTCTCTGACTCTTCCCATCCTGATTGAACACTGTCTCTTTGTGTTGTTAAGGCGCATCTCCAGTCTCTCAGAGCGAGTGAAGGCTGGAAGGAGGGTAGCTGGAAGGAGAAAGAGGAGCGAGGACAGAGAGTGACGGAGGGGAGAAGATGGCACGGAAAGGAGGGAAGAGCCGAGTGCCAAGATGTTGCACAACAAGCCTTAGTCTTTCCAACAGGCAGAATTATCATTCAGGGCAAAAACACATCAACAACGATCCAATACCCTGGACTCACAGGATACAGCTTAGCACCACCCCCATCCCCAACAGCACATACCCACACATAACCTAAAAGAAGCCTTCAGCCGTCTCTAAATATACCTAAGGAAAATGATGTCTTATAGCTCACCCTATAGAAGTTACTGTAAAAAGTTATTCCGTTTTTTTTTTTAAGAACAAATCTCAAAAAAGTCCATCTCTAATACTTCTGACCTTTGTCGTACGCTCGCATATTGGCTGGTTAGGTTTAGGAAAACTTTGTGGTCTGGGTTTAATTATTCACTCTTTATAATACAGGGACTTCACCTGACTTCCTCCTTTGCTGTAATAATTAGTACAGCCACCAGAGGTCGCTGTTTAACAAGGAATATAAATATGGGTCGTAAGAAGCTGCTTGTTCAGCGGATCTACATGGTCATTTTTTCTGATGAGGACAGGCTGATTTGTTCCTGCTGAAGATGTAAATATTAAAAGATATTATGTGTACGATTTCCAAATACGACTAAACCTTTGTTATATATTTTGTTGAGTTGTGTACTTAGATTATGGCAAATGTTTCCAACAATGTTCAAACCCAGAGAAATGTATAATTTTATTCAAGGTAACAGGGTGTTTAATTTGGTCGCCTGATGCTATAACTTCCTGAAGATTGAGTCAGAGAGTGATGAAGGAAGGACTAGACAAACATTAGACCTTGTCCGTTAACATTTCTGCCTGAGTCAGACAGATTGATTTTCACTGGCAATGGTAGTCATCAAACAATGAAGACAACACAGATGAATCAGCGCAACTTAGTCTTTTGTTTTGATTGAGAGACCACTAGTGGCAGAACTCACAGACTGTGCACATGTAGATTAATTTTTAAAAAGGGTCAGTAAAAAGTGCATTTGTGCAGGACTACTTTCAGATGTGTAAAGGTTTGGTGCACCAGCGAGTATTTACAATGGGATTTACCCAAAATAAGTGCCCATGCTCATGGTAATGAAGAAACCTGTAATAACAATAACAGAACAAACTGTATCAGGCTTATACCCTTTAGTGACTGCTGATTCTGTTGTTTTTGTTGATAATAAAAAATAGAGCATTGCCATTTTCTTCTGATTAACAAATCCAAAACCATTCTCTTTTTTGGAAAAATGTTTCTGTAAGAAAAGCAAACCTACAACTACTTACAACTGTAAGCTACCCAAACTACACACCAGTCAAAATGGAATGAATACAAAGTGAAATCAAGTTATCAGGTTTCCTTTTCTTTTAGAAATGACAGACCTAAACCCAGCGAAGGGAAACCAGGGTATTCACTCGGAAGTACCTGCTTTTACAATCATGCTAAGTCTTCTTGTATGAAGTGCTTTTAAAATCAACATCCTGTTGAGAAAAATGGCCAAAACCTTTAGTCCTCCACAGTCCGCCCCTTGAGTGCTGCTCTTACAATAGTGGCTGGTCAGAGTCGTAGCCTTAGCTTAGCGCTTGCGCCCCTGCATGATGTGAAAAGTAAAAAGGCTGTCGTCTGGCCTTAGGAGCACTTCAAAAAGCCCAAAGCAGTGTGAGCTGCAGCACAAGCGACACACACACGGGGGGCCGGTGGCTTGTGAGTGTGTATGTGTGTGCGCGTGTGTGTTGCATAGGTGCACGTGTGTTTGCGTGCATTTATGCATGTGTGTTTATATGTGTGCAGCTGGAAGTGCGTGGTGAGGGGAGGCCTATTAAAAAGCTGCCTGAGGAGAGGGCTTTCAGTTGGGAATCTATGGGGGGCAGAGAGGATGGCAGGGCCATTGTGTGTCAGAGTTCCATCCTGAGAGCTGGAATTAGAGCCTTTCTCCTCTGCTCGGCTGGAAGACTCTGTACCACCACCGACCCCGTGTTTAATTAGAGCAGCTCTGTAGAGACAGCACAGAGAGGGGAATAGAGGCAGCGATGAAGACAAGAGAGGAAAAAAATACATAATCATCAGGGGGAAAAAGGGGAAAAGAGAGAAAAATTGGATTCACACCGTTTGGCAATGCTGTGCTAGTTTGATTGGAAGTGTAATGAGGTGAGTGATAACAACATGATGTGAAATATGATGAAGGTTTGCCCCGGTGGTGTCACGAGCATCTCAGTAGCAGGCCCCTGATTGGAAATAGCGGCTAATGTGACCAAACTTTCACGGGGTGGATGTGACTTTCGATTCAATTACGCTTCCACCCTTTCAGGACTCCTCGCGTAAACAACAACGTCGCTGAATGCACGATATGCCTTTGTGGAGGTTATAGTCCAATCAAATTAGGTAAACAAACATTAATGGATGATAATGAATGTGAGCATTATCTCCAAACAGAGTGGCCATTAATATTGATGATTGTTTTTCATCCCGACGCATCACAAACCGAAGCAACATCAATATTTGTCAGAGCAAATGAGTGCGAGAATGTACATTTATCAGTGATTGGATAACTAAATGGAGAGATGGAGGAGATAAACACAAGCTGTTGTCTCTGCTGCGGATGATCTATCCATTTAGGCTTGTAGGGTTCATTTATGTTAAATGGGCTGATTGTTATAGGAGGTAAACAATGTGTCGAGCTTTATTCCAGGACAACTCATTCCACTTAGCAGTTAATGCCATTAAGGCCTGCTGGTAAAAGGGGTTGTCTTCTAGTGAGCTGCTTGTTTGTTGTAAAACTGGATGTCAGTGGAAATGCTGTAGATTTGTAGATGTAGTGTGTGTGTGTGTGTGTGTATGAGAGAGAGAGAGAGAGAGAGAGACTTTAAACGCCACCTGACAAGACTCCTCACAAAGAGAAATGAAGGTTTAGTGATGTTGATGATGGATTTTCTGAGACTCTCATGTCATAACACCGTAAAGCAATTAGATAGAAAAAAACAAGGCCTATCATGAGACATCACAAGACTGGCTCTACAGTCACAACACACACACACACACACACACACACACAGAAACACACACTCCCCTAGCGTGCGATGTGTGTTGACCCTGGCTATATTTGGGCTTTCTCTCTCCAGTGTGTCTTAATCCTGCTGTCTGCTGTGTTCCACCTGATTAGTCTGATCATTCACTTCTGACAGGCCCATTTCTTAACCCTCCACACACACATACAGGCGCGCGCACACACAAGGAAGTCACGCACACTCATACAAACACACATGATGCATCACACACACACATAGACGAAGGGCAAAAAAAAAATACAAGCCCGGAGAGAGAATGACGTGTTGGCCCAGTCACTCACAAGGAAAATATCCCATCATAGCCTGCAGTTACCAGCGTCACACATCACTTCACATGGCCAGTCGCAAACATTGGCTCATTTGACGCGAGGCGCACACACACACATACACACACACACATAATTAAAGCCAATCAACGCGTATAAATCCCTCTGGAAAAGGTTTCCACACCGAAACATGCATAATGAACCCGCGTATATTGTCCTGGGGGATTTCAGTGCCGAGAGATAGAGAGGTGTGAACTCAGGAGGTAAGAAACAATATGCAAATGTGAGGTGCGACTGTGGTGTCGGAGGGAGGTTTCCTGTACAATGCCTGAACAATATTGTCCTTCACCTGCTGAGATCTAAAGTAGTAATCAAGAGGCGTGGAGAGCCGTGGCGACTATTTCTGTGCGGGGGACCTCTCCGACTCATCCTGACTCCCTCAGGCTACAGATAAGAGTCAGAATAGTGTGTGTGTGTGTGTGTGTGTGTGTGTGTGTGTGTGTGTGTGTGTGTGTGTGTGTGTGTGTGTGTGTTCATGCATGTTGGTGAAGGGAAGTGTATCCCTCCCCCTCTGTTATGCCATCTCTCCTCGTCTCTCCCCGTCGCTCCCCCTCTCATTGATCCTGTATTCCGAGCGGTTCCTCGACGACCGGCCTGCTGCTGGAGCTGTTGTTGTAGTCGGGGTTGATTTAGTTGAGCTCGCCGTGCCTGAACTCTGAGGGACCGCTCTGCTCTGTGGCTGTAAATTACATTTATTTACAAGGAGGATCAAGAGAGGGAGGAAACTGTGTGAGTGTGGGTGCTTTATCTTTGTTCATGTTGTGCAAGTCCAAACCAACCCAGTTACACTTTTTACAAAGATAACATGGAGAACAAGTAGAAAGGTTTAAACTAATGTAGCTGTTAATAACTAATGTTTTATAATAATAATAATAATAGAATAAAAGTTAAACAATAAAAATTGTTTAGGTTGAATTTTCTATTCCTCTCTTGTCACAACATTGTGCATATGCCCTGCTTAGGTTAAGGCACAAAAAAAAAACTTTGTTAGAGTTTGGAAATCATCATGGTTTGGCTTAAAATACCTAGTACTAATAGTCTTGGTTGCTGTGATCACAGATGGAGATGGTTCAACTTCCCATGAAAAATAGTTGCTTGCGGTTGCAACAAAAATGGCTGGAGACATCTCCAGGTCTCCTTAAAAAAATACATGTTTTTTGTACCTATAGGTACACTATAGTGTACCAAACGTGATATGCCATATTTGGTAGAAATGTCAACCTTGGGCGTATCTGTGTTTGCAGAAATGTTAAGTGCTAACATTGTATCATGGCAACTGGGCTAGGCACGCATCTGGTATGCGTCCAAAGAGCCTACAGCTGCACCTCCAGACACTTATCCTGTCTGCACGAGACAATCAAGTCTATTTATTGATTTATTTATTTAAAGGTTTAATAATCAGGGACAATGCACGTTATTAATGTGCATTGTCCCTGATTATTAAAAACCTTAATGTGACATTAATAAAACATTTTAACAAATGTAAACATGCCAGAATTAGCCAAAAGGCTATTTTACATCTGCTGTCCCTGGACTGATGTTAAGAGTCACCCTAAAAGAGAATAAAATGATTTAGTCTGAGATATTTTGATTATTTTCTTTTATCAGAGATCTTTTATTGATTTGGGAAGATGGCATACTAGGGACTGATTTGAGAAACCAAACTTTATAACAAACTGAATTTCTATCTTTTTCCTTTTATTGTTATTGGTATTTTTTTTAAAACTCTGGCATCATAATTTTTGCTGAACGTTATTTGAACTTGCCCGAACCTGCAAAAAGCCACCAGGATAAAGCCGAGCTGTTGTTGTAAAACACTCCTATCTATTCATGTAAATGACAGTTGTCACAGCAAAAAAAAACATCTGTTAATCTAATCTAATCCAAATCCGACAGTTTTACAATGGCAAAGCCACCAGTGACTCAACAGTCAAATGAAATCACGGATTTGTAGATTTGTGACACCCATCGTAGATCAGTTATAAGCCATTAATGGAACAACATGAGATTTGGCTCTCTGCGCACAAATTGACATTTCGGGAAAGAGTTAGACGAGAAGGATAAATATGTAGTTGAAGCCAGCAGCCGGTTAGCTTAGCTTAGCATGATGACTGGAAGCAGAGAAACAGTTAACCAGACTTCATGCAACAAAATCCACCTACCAGCACCTCTAAAACTCCTTAATGAACACATTTATCTAGTTTATTTATCCTCACAAAAACGGAAAAATGAAAATTTACATTCACATTTTGTAACCACTGGACAGAGCTGTGCCAGCTGTTTCCTCCTGTTTCAGGTCTTAGTGATAAGCTAAGCTTACCAGCTGTCAGACATAGCTTTATATTTAACAGACAGATATGAAAGTGGTCTCCATGGTCTCATCCAACTCTTCAACAAAATGAAAATATCTCCTTTCCTTTGATTCCACTAGGCTGCACAATATGGTAAAAAAAACAAAAACATTTTGCGATATGATTCACAATTAGTAGGAATGATCATTTTTGCATCACGATATTCATTTTTACTGTGTGACTGATGTAAGGTTTGTTTGGTACAGACGCCAACAAATGTGTTTCTCTGCAGCACTACAGTTCTTCATTTTAATGCTGTTTTGTCACACATTTTATCTTTATCGAAAAATTGCAGCTTTATCTTTTGGATCTTGTTCCTGGCCATACTGTGATTCCGATAATATTTCAGTTGCAGCCCCACCGCTGATCAATTGTTGGACCACTTACCATATGAGAGCTGCAAAGCATCTGGGCCAAAATCCATTTATTCAGAATCCACTGATATTTGGTTTCTCATTTTCTAATAAGCCATCGTGTCTGGAGTTATATAAGCTAATAAGTCATTAATAAAAGCTTTTTGGCCACAATTCATCAAGTCTGCAGCTGCAAATGTTAATTTGTTGCTAATAAATGGATTGTCCCCCAGATGCTCTCCAGCATTTTCCAGAAAGTGAGTCATCCATCTATCTGATTTATTATAAGACCAATAATCATTAACCATTCATTAATGCATTAGTTACAACCTATAAACCAATTACGAGAGTTTCTTATCACAAAATGGTGCCACTATTTCTGACACAAAGCTAAAACTTCCATGATATTCCCCTGGCGGTGTCCTAACCTCACCTAAACCACAAATCCCAGCTCAGTCTAGACCACACAGGAAACTCTCACAAAGAGCCCCGGCTGCGGTTTGGAGAAGGTGAACACAAACAAACTTTGTCAAGTGCTTCCCTCTTTCTGTCTCATCGGCGTAACAATCTTCTTCCAGCCTCGGGCCAAGATCCTCTTTTGTTTACTCAACGTCACATGGTGTTCTGGATGACCCTACCTGGAGCCAGGGACTCATATCTGTTTCCAAACTCTAGCTCCACATCCCTCCCCCCGCTCAGGCCTCAGCTCAACCACAGACCAGCTATCCTCTGGACAAAGGAAGCTTCACTGGGATGTAACTCATGCCTGCACATATAGAAAGTCGAGACAAAGCCGTCTATTCTCCTCGAGCAACAACAACACCTTTTGTCTTCTCTTACAAAAGAAATACACTGTGAGCATTTGCCAGCAAGAACTGAGAGTTATAAACCGCCTGAACTTTTAGTTTAACTAAACACAAAGAGAATCCAAAACTATTAGAAACCATGGAACAACAACAACTCAATAGATACATGCTTGTAAAGTGAATTTGCGAGGGTTTGTGTACGCACATGCAACTGGCCAATCAGAGGGGAGCTAAAGATACTTGAATGGGTCAAGATCCCTTTGGGCAGCCCAGAAACTCCCCTACTGCTCCTGATGTTGTGATATTAGTGCACACAAGAAGTGTGAAGTGTCCCCTCAGGACATAGCCTGGATAAAATGAAGTTGTAGTATGTAGGTGTACTGGTGACATCCCGTGTAGATCTGACAGCTGTTTTGCGCTGTGAACATTGTTTGACTCTGTAACAGAGTTTACAGCAAACAAAAAGAAAAGAAGTCCCTCCTACAATTATGCAATCAGGATCTTATCTCAGACTGAAGTTTGCTGCCTGCTTCTTATCTGATTTCCATGTGACTGCACTACATAAATGTTAAGGTCACAAGGAACCGATATGACGATTATGTTGTTTCCATAAGCAAGATATGAAGGTGGAGCAAAGCACAGAAAGATACTAAGCTGACACTTGGATCAAGTCATTTGGTCCAAGTTTCAAGCAAGGCCCAAGTCAACCTGCAGTATCTGGTCTTCATAAAGGAAAAAAAACATAATGATAGCATTGTATAATTTATTTAACCTGTTCAAAAAGTATGTTTATGAATTGAATTTGCTAACTATAAATCCACATTTATTTCTTGATTTATTTATGAATCACACAAATATTCCCTCCCCTTCACTTTTAAGCAGTGAAATACTGACAGCCAGACTAAAAATAATTATTTAACTAAACTGACAACATAAATGAACACAGACAAGTCAAGTCAAGTCACAAGTCTTTAACTTCCAAGTCAAAGACGAGTCTCGGGTATTTGTTTCTGTAAAGTCAAGTTGCAAGTCATCATAACAGTGAGCTGAGTCGACTTGAGTCTAATGTCACAATGATTCAAGTCCACATCTGTGTTCAGTAGTGATCAAAAAAACATGAGCTGAATAAACTGAATGTTCTGAATGAACAGAACCAGCCAGGACCACAACTGTGTGAATTACAAAAATGCTAGAATTACCGCCTCGTGGTCGTTTACCTTCGCGCACTGGTCAAGTTGCTTTCCTGAGCTGTGGCGTTGAATAATGGCCAGAACATTTTTTGCAGATTATGATTATGACAGTGAAGTTGACCTTTGACCTTTTGTATATAAGATGCCACTGCTTAACCAGTTTATCCTGTTAGACATTTGTGTAAAATTTGTCACAATTATGATATGAATTGTTGAGTAATGGCCAAAAATGTGTTTTGATTCATGTACAGATAAGTCATTTTCCAAAACACATATGCAGCTGTGGTGGTACAAATGATCTGTAACTCAATAAAACGTAATACACACACAATAACCCCCTGACATATACACTCAAACCACACCAACGTACACAGTCCTCTCCAGAAACTGTTTGATTTGTGTTTCCTAACAAACACCTCAGTTGTCCTTCTGCGTCCTCTGGACTCAACCCTGCAGTCTACTTCCACTTCTCCCCCATTACTGTATCATCCACCCCCTTCTCTCTCCTTTTCCCATCGACTTATATACGATTTCACAATGTGAAAGCATCTGCTGTAACGTAAGCCAGCAGACATAACCCAGCCTGGCACGGGCACTTGGCATGAATATAAATGCAGAGATGGAAACACATGGCAGACAGAGGATACACAGATAGGAGGCGTATGGATGAACTGCAAAACAGACAGGGGAGGTGTCTCACACCGGAGCCTGGTTTAGTGGTAGTGGATTGTTTGTAAAGTCAGACATGTTGTGTGATGTCATACTGCTACATACTGAACTATATTATCAGGAGAAGGTGAAGTGAAGGCTGAAAGCAGAACAGAAATGAATACTGGCAGATCTCTCTGAGCGTACTAAAAGATGTAAAACCTTTTAACTGCAATAAATCTACTCTAATTTTCATTACTATCTCTTTAAAAAGGCTGGCGAAGTTGAGCCGTGTCCGAGCACTGACCCATGGTGTACAGAAATGAGGACAAACCTTTGAGTGACTTTTATTACAAAACCAAATGGCAGCCACAGCTTGTGGACAAACTGTGTAGGGAAGCCCAGGCAGGCCTGCGACAGATGGTCAGAGCGAACGGGTGACTGTTGACAATGTGTGCTCCGTTCAGGAGAGCGCATTCAGCACAATGACACAGAACGAGGCAGCAAAGAAGCTGAAGCTTCTGTTGTGTCGCTTTACACACACACACACACACACACATTAACCCGCACTCCCAATGGAGGGACACACACACAAACCACAACAGGACTGCAAAACACCACGCTGGCAGGATAAGACAAGCAGGTACACAGCAGCTAACACCCTGGACTGACTGGTGCACAGTAAATCTTTCAACTTAGATTTTCTCTCCTCTATTTCAACTACTCTCTCCTTTAAAGGATCAGTTCACCCAGAAATGAAAATTCAGTTCTTATCTACTCACCCCCATGCCTGTTGAAAGTCAGGTGCAGACCACAACACATTTCTGGAGCTTCACGGCAAAACAGTGTTGCAGCATTCTCCTAAACAACTGAAGTAGCTGGGGACTTGTTTTAAAACGCTAAAAAATAACCAAAAGAAAACATAAAACGGCGTCCAGTAAAACTCTCTGGAAGCCCCAAGATCCCGAAATAATTTTTATTTTGGGTGAATTGTTCCTTTAACACATCCACGAATGGAAAATGACTTTGTTTTGTTTGTACTGTGAAATTAGTTTTCAAGTTTGCATTGTCATTTTAGCACAGACCCCTATGGGCTTCCGTACCCTTATGTCCAAATCCAAACACAAACATCTCCCCCTCCGCTCCCTGAGGTAGCGCCTCCTTTGCTTCTCTCTTTGTCCTGCCAGCTCCTGCAATTAAGCAAATGGGTCATTAATTAATCGCCGCAGGCAACAGGACACACGAGGAGTTAATCAGAGTGGATGGATGGACTCCTTGGAAAGCGCGTGACACACAAACACACATACACAATCGCAGGCGCGCACATAAACACATGGCCACTTTCACAAACAAGTGACATTTCTGAAAAGTGAGCCTCCAGTAAGACGCACATGGATAGAATCAGAGAAAATGGCAGGAGTTGATGAAAAGCAGCTTGATCATTGATTCGTGTTGTCAGAGTGTGCTGAGTGGCAGTTTCTTCTGCGAGGAAACTTTGGCTGAAACCTTGCCTCGGGCCATCAGCATTCAGAGTGAGACAAGAGGATATTTTTACAGCGTGTGGTCGTACACAGCTCAATCATCGAGACTGAGGACTGCTGACAAATCATTTCATGAAGTATATACAAATAGGGGCTATTGATGGGAAAACCACACAGCATTCGTATAGGCTGGATTTATACTGAGTAAATTGGTTTGATAAGTACGGGGCCGGTCCCAGACAGGTGCAGCTCAGTGCTGAGACATCACTTCAGCTGTTGAGACAGGGGCTGATTGTGAATGCAGACATGTTTCTCAGACCTTTTCTGCTTTAAAGGTGGGTTTCTCTTGAGGCACATAGAGCATCTCTTTTTTATCTTTCTCTGGCTCTCTGGCTCTCCCTCTGATGTGTGTGTGTGTGTCTGTGCAATAGATGATAGATAGATTGGGGTAGGATTGAGGTAATTACATGCACAAACCTTGGGAATGTTTGGAATCTGCACCAGCAGAAGAGAATACCAAATGTGTCCCGCACCACACAGCAGGACGTGGGAACAGGCAGCAACGAGCTCGAAAACAGTTGAGACGCTGTCTCCAAGGCTAAAAGACCGAATGCAATAATTTTCAAATGAGCTGTTTGTACCGACAACATTTTACAAGGTGATCCTGACAAATATCACATACAAAAAGCTGGAACCAGCAAACGTTTGCTCCTTGTCTTTATTTTTTCAAAGGAGATATTTGCACATCCAACAAACTAAGATGCAGGTGTGTACCATTAGTACATACTACGTTAGTATTATTCATACATTTGGCGATGCTGAGCAAGATCTTCTTTTCTCAAGACTAGGGACAGACCGATATTCAGCATTTCTCCGATTATCGGTATCAGTAATTTTTCTGTCAGATTGCAGATAAAATTAACTAATTTTAAAAATGTGCTACTTTGGCTCTGATGCAGCATCCTCTCACACAGTGTCCCACCTACAACAGTAACTGATTGGTAACACGTTACAATTAATAGCCTGTAAACACTGAATAATCTGAGTCTGCAAAGTAACTAGTAACTAAAGTTATCAAATAAATGTAGTAGAGAGAAAGAATAATGTAGCAAAAAAAGGGAAATACTCAAGTAAAGTGCCTCACAATTTTACTTAGAAACAGTGCTTAAGTAAATTGTACTTTAACATTCAGATTTTCATTTTTACTGCAAAAGAATATCGGCCCCAAATATCGGTTTCCACTCTCTTTCTAATAATCTAATAATGGTATCAGCCCTGAAAAAGCCATATCGGTCGACCCCTACTCTTAAAAAGTGACTCAATTAATTGACAAATTGCTTCACCGACTTTTAGTTTCTGCTCCAACTCTCAGACCAATTATGAGCAAGTAATGACCCCACCTCCACCAGCACATACACAAAAACATACACACATATCAAGCCATCAATCAAGTCCACAAAGGCTGTATTAATCCTGAATTTTCTTCTACAGGGGATCAATAAAGATCATCTTGTCTCATCTTATATTAACATTTCTCCAGTAGATGGCAGACTTTAGTTCATTGCAGCCCCTTTGGCAGCTAAACCAAACCAGATTCAGCACTTAAAATGCACAAAAGGCCCAGCTCAGTTACCTACAGTACAGTATTTGGAAGCATTGTGTGGGACACACAGATAAATGTGTGACATCACATCCTTCCCCTGACACTGAGTCGGCAGGGAAGAGGCGTGTATTCCCCTGACATCCTCCCTCGGCCTGCTAGCCCTTTTTGCTGCCTGTCAGCAGGAAAAGGAGAGCAAAGGAGGGTCAATGTGTCAAAGGACAGGACGGGACGAGGCAGCAGCGACAATGACGACAGGATGAGAGCTGTTTTGTGCAGTGCACTCAGCGCTATCTGATCTGCCAGAGGGACAAACAAGAGGAAGGAAGGGGTGACAACATCACAAGACCCTCACCTGGACAAACTAGAAACACTGCTGCTGCTGCTGTGGGGGTGGTGGTCAAATTATCAGAAATATGTGCAGAACATGTGAGGAAGACGTTTCCTGATTAGAGAACGCCTGCAGCAAACATTTAAGCACTGAAACTACAGCGCCAGATATGAAGCAGAGGAACCATCAGCCACATATCAACTCATATTTTCAGATTAGCGTCTCCATAAGGCAGCCACCCTGCTGGGAGAAAAAGGAGATGTGACTAGTATTCTCAATATTTGCACTTCATCACTTCTGAGCCAGTGAGACGCTGAGGATGAGGAGGAGAAGGATTAAATATATCCACCAGAGCGTTTGGTCTAATAGTCAATGTAAGCAGTAAGAGAAGAAAAACATGTTTTATGTTGTACTTAGCCACTAAATGGATTCATTTGTTTCTTGCTGCACTTTTGTAATCAAATTTCCCTCCTTCATTAAGATAATTACTCAGACAGTCTGGAACAACAGAGCCTGAGACAGGAGCAACTACTGTAATTTAATTAGAGAGACTTTCCTGCGCTCTGCTGAAGCTGCACAGCGGAGGGACAGACAGACGGACGGACACACACACAGACAGACGGACAGATAAAACTTCAGCAGGGCCATTAAAGTGTACAGCCAGTGAAGTACTAAATTTCATTATGGTGGGATTTATTACTCTGTACTTTCCACTCAAGCAAGAAATTGCCCCGCTACCTGAAGACCAAAAATGAAAGGATGGGACTGGCTTGTGAGCAGTTTTACCGAGTGATTGAATGTAACTAACTACATTTACTCTAGTACTGTACTTAAAGGGGAATTTTCCAAATTAAAGTGTGTAGGTCCCGGGGAGTGCTGCTGCATATGTGAAAGAAAGTAGTGGAAAGCCTTTTGGTTTTCATCCACTCCACTGCATTTCAGAGACACATATTGTACTCCACCACGTGTATTTGATAACTGTAGTTACTAGTTACTTTGCAGATTACATGCTGCAACAGAGCCAAAGTGGCACATTTTTACATTAATTTACTATTCAGCAAAAAGTTTATAAAAAACATTGATTCAGAAAATCCAAAAAATGCTTAATAATAATCAGTTGGCCCATAATATACAAATAGGCTATACAGAGTACATACATGTAAATGTATGTATTATTTACTTTTACTTGTACTTTTGATACTTAGTACATTTAATATCAGCTACTTAAATACTTTTACTCAACTATTAATGGTATGGGTGAGTTTTACCTAAGTAATATTTTATCACGATATGTTTACTTTTACTCAAGAATGACTTTTGGCTACTCTTACAACACTGGTTTTACTTTTTCTGGATTGAATTCAAATTCATTGCGAGGTGGGACTTCCTCCAGCAGGTGGAGCTGCAGGGCTATCATAAACATTTCACAGGAACGAACTGAGACCGTTTGAGCCTGAAGCCTGAAAATAAAGCAGTGTCCTCCTGTATATTTAAACATAGCCCGGCTTCTTATTCTTATTTAATTAAAGTCTTAAGATTTCAGGCTTATAAGTTGACACAGAAAACATGAGATATATCCTGTGATCAGACTGTACAGGAGCAGATAAGCTCTCAGGTCACCAACACTGGTTAATTCCACTGTTTGATTCCTATCTGGAGCTGAAGGTCAAGTGCAGTATTAGAGTACAGCCGCAGACTAGCATGCCATTAAATGAAAACCTTCTGACTCAATTTTCTCTTTAACAACTGCAATAAATCAGAAGAGTGCCACCGCTGAGCAGAGCGTGCCTCTAACACAGGGCCTGCCGGTTGTTCCCAGCTCGGCCAGTTAGTTCAGTATTGATTCTCTGTCTACGCTGTGATACCACTATAACCGTCCAACCTATGAAGCTCACAGCCCTGGCCTGAAATCCAGCGCACACTGCCCTGCGAGCAGAGAGGGAACACCATGAGAGGAAAGGCTTGTCTCACCCTCTGTGGCTCTGGACTTTAGTTCTTTTTTACAACTTCTGCCCTGGTTGCTCACCTGCTTCAGTTTTTACACCTTTCAACCTATCACCCCTCACCATGACACAGCACATTCTTCCACCCCAACTCACTCACACACACACACACACACACACACACACACACACACACACACACACACACAGACTTTTAAAAACTTGCTTTCATGCAGCTGTGATAAATCACCCAGTCCTCCTCGGGCAACTTTTAGCTTTTGGTCAATATATTAAAATAGCAGGATGTTAAAAGGAAAATGATTATTAACAAAAGCATTGAGGGGCCATCGCAGCAGTGATAGATTACCAGGCATTAGAATGAGGCCAGTATCTAGGAGCCTCTGACCATAAAGAGGCCTCGTACCAAGTTAAAGATAAGGCCCCGGGCACAGAGGACAATATTAAAAATCTAAAATATATCGTTTGAGCATGAATATGTAAATCATAGCGAGACGTCACGGCAGCCAAGTGACAGACTACTGTCAGAGTGGGCTGGATGTTTTTAAGGAGGTGGCAGGACAATTTGGTATTTTTTGTGCCTCAGACTTACCAGATCATAAGCACAGCGTTGACACAACATGAAATTAAAAACTAAACATAAAGAAACAAAAATCATACAGATTCAACATATCCCTGGTTTGCAGAAATGCACATTGCCAACACTGATTCTGGCAATTTGGCTGAAATGAAACAATCCCAGAAGAAAAGTCACGGATTGGTTGAGATGCTCACTCAACTCATGACTGACGCTGTAATCCATGCTGAGGGGTCACACGTGGGTCGGGCTGGGCGATGAGGCCTTAAAATCCAAATATCACAATTAATTTGACCAGATACCCTGATATCAATTGCAACATTATAGTAGGAATGACTGTCCGTACTTTGACAAAACATTAACACGATGTGATATTTGATTCATAATCATCAGTAAAGTAAATATAATGACTAAGTGGCTAAAGGCAAGTATTAGAAGAAGTGGAGCAGTCTGGGAAGTTCAGGGAAGTTCAGAAAAACCTTGAAAACATGTATGACATATCATTATAAGACATTAAAATCTAAAACGATATACAGTACAGTGTCATAGAGCCTGACTGATAAATGGCTCAGCTGATATGATGCTTTGGGTAGTACATAATGGTTCAAAACCCAGTAAAGTTTATTGTTTCAGAGCACTGACGTCATTTTAGACAATAAAGTTTACTGTAAAACTGTAAAATATCCTGCCTCCAGTGTCTTTGTCACAAGTGTTTGATAACCACATCTGATGGATCAGAATGTGTGTGTTGCAACACTATTGTAGGAATGACTGTCAGTATTTACTACAAAACATTAACACGGAGAGATTTTTGATTAATAATCCGCAGTAATGTGGATATAATGACTAAGTGGCTAAAGGCAAGTATTAGAACAAGTGGAGCAACACACACACACACACACACACACATATATATATGTGTATATATATACACACACACTCCCTAATATTGGTGTCAGCCCCAAAAATCAAGTATCAGTCAGACTCTAATTTCATGTGACAATAACAATATCATACAAATGTATTTGTATTAAAGGCCCAGATAAATTGAAGGTAAGACTCCTAGACACGGAAATTAAAATAAAAAATTAAAGTAGAGACACGTGAAATAAGTTCTAGAGCAGGACTACTACACTGAGTAATGTTTCATTTCCTGATTTTGCTTTTTTCTTCACAATCCGAAAAAAGAAAAATCACTCTGGCCATGATCCTCCGGGCTTCATTCTAAGAGGCCACAAGACAAAAAGGGGTTGTGGATCACTACAGTAGAGAAGAAGCACATTTGCCAACGTATCAGCTGCTTGTAATCATACAAGACTGAAGTCCAGGATGACTCGGAGATATGCAACAGCCTCACAGAAAAACATCTACCGTGATTGCCCTTTAAAACACACTGGAAGGATAATAAAAAAAAAAACTTTCCATTCCATTCTGCATACAGCTGCATATCTCTACTTGCTCGGTCAGGCCCTTCTACTTATTTGATACGATGATTATCCAGCTCAGGCTCAAGGTGTGTGCGGATCGGCTCCCACCTGTGCAGAGGTAATTACAGTTTTGCGCATCTCCGACAGTCACCAGGACCGAAACACACACACACACACACACGTACAGAAACGGCATTCTTACAAGCACACATGCTCATAACATTTGGCCTCATTTTGAGGGATTTATTGCTTTCTAATAAGCATCAATGTGATTCAATACAGAAAGTTACATTCATTTTTTTACAGAACAATTTAAGACTCCTGGAATCTGTTCAACAGTAGTGAAAATGATTCAACATAGAAAAATATATATTAGGTACCATAATCAGCAGCGTATCCCCAGCAGCAAACAAAGAGACCAAGCAATTCATCAGCTTTATCATTCACCGAGGGACACACTTCATCTCTGAATTGCAAGAATCTTAAACATGTTCAACAATTTACCCACGAGAGAGTTCAGAGGTAGGACTGAATAAACTCCATGACGAATAATTTAAAAAGGAGAAAAACTGGAAGACCTGTTCAAGAATAACAATTTGTGTTTGTACATAAAAATCAGCTGTTTAGAGAAGAACGTTTCATACACAGCATTACCTCGATCGAACTTCATGATCAATAAATCTTTCTCAACATTTATATAATTCAAAAAAACGTACACATTAAGATGATTTCCCCCTATCCAACACACATAACATTTCTAACATGACATTCGTTGTGTTGCCACACGACTACGGGACTTTCTATTTCTTGAGGGCGCTCAAATTATAAAGGGATTTGTTGTTAACATGTTCCTACAGACCATGTTTCGAGAGAGTCACGGCCCCTCAGGTGATATTTTACACTCATCATAGTGCAATGTGTCATCCTGCATTTCCAGTCAAGGGTGTGTTCATAAGGGTGTGTTTGTGATTCAAGCCTGACGACCTGACAGCAAAAGTGCCAAAACAAGGTTGTATTGTTTACATGAAGTGAAATAAAGGAAATAATTCTGCTGTGAATTTAAAAGACAATGGTCAATTGTGAGCGATGCAAGCTTAACATTCTCTGCGGAAGGAAATTTGGCCCCTATTTCAAACAAATAGTCAAATGCTCTGCTGCACTTCCTCTTTAACCAGTGTCGAGCGTGTTTACTATGCAAAACAGCAATTTGACACTGGCAGCACTGCATGACTACTCAGTTTTCAGAATCTACTCTCAGGCACCTGAAAGTTAACTTTATGAACACACGCTTGCAACAAGACAAACAGAAAGAAAAATGCATAGGCTTCCCAGCTAATTACACATGGTCCATTAAGATTTCTTCAGCATCCCTGCATTTGAAAATCAAGCTGAAGTCTGATTCCACTGTGCTGGTAATGCATCCCAGATAAATATCTCTATTTAAGTGTGTCGTGGTTTGTTGCTGTTTTGCTTCCGTTGCTGTTGTTCATCCTCGCACAGCCTCCGACTCGCCCTCGAAGGCCCTGTTGTCATAGAGATGCTGATGTCTCCCTGGGTCAGGGCTCGCTGGATCAGTCAGTGGGACTTCATAAATGGGCTCCCCTCCTGTCACTGTGATCACAGTGGCATCTGGTGGCGACTCGACGGAAAGGGTCTCCTTCGTCTCCTCCTCAACCCCCAGGGCTTTCAGGATGTCGCACTTACACATGGGGCAGGTCCTCCTCTCCAGCAGCCAGGGCTCGATGCAGGCTTTGTGGAAGATGTGGTCACATGTCAGCACTGTCACCACTTCGCCCGCCTTGTAGGAATCGATACACACGGCACACATGTGGGAATCGGAGGTGGTTTCCTCGTCCCCTCTCTTGAGCGTGCGCACTTGTAGACGCTTGATCGCCTTCTTGGCCTCAGATTTCAGCCTCTTCTCAGCGCGCCTGTGTCTGCCCAGGTTGTAGAGACGGTTTGCTGAGATGAACACAAAGTAGGTGATGGAGGCTGCTGTCACAATGAAGAAGGCGATAGACAGGAAGTAAAGCCAGTAGGTGTCCATCCAGGGCCCGTGAGGGCTGCCTACGTCAATATGCATGTGAACATCCGTCCCATTCTTCACCAGCTTGAATATCTCCATTCCCTGAGTGTTCCCGATCATGACAGCCACAATTTCAAGTGCATCTGAGTGCGCCATGTGAGTGGTGCTGTTGCCACTGCCCTCCACATTGTACACCACCACGCCAGAAGCCCCCTGACTTTTGGCAGCATTGATCTTCTCACTGAAGGTGCAGTTGCCTCTTTTCACCAGGGCTATCCAAGCCGGGGAGCTGGAGTTGCGGTCGTACACAGGATCTGGGCCACAGCCTTTAGGGTCTCCCTTGGGAAGCGTAACAATACCGGAGGCTTTGGCCAGCGGAGAGTTACGACCATACACCCCACACTCACAGTATTTGTCCACAGTCTCATTGTCGTTCTTGGCATAGCTTATTTCCACCACGGCTGTCCAAAACACCAAGCCAGCAGAACAGTGAAGAAGCCCTGATAAACACAGCAAAAGCAGCAGGCGGTGTTGTGTCTTCTCACCCATGGTAACGCTCTTCTCAAAACAACAGGAAGCCCCCGGTTAGCTTCTTTAGCCTCTGTAAAACTCCTCTGTTTGTCCCAGTTCCTGGTTTGTTCGAGCCACGACGATCTGAATACAGCTGCAGTTTCACCCAACCTGCTGTCTACCGTAATCTGATATGAGCGGCTGGTAACATAACACGGGCTATGCGTCAGCCACTCACCTCTCGTTATCTTCCTGAACCTTGAACACTCCTTGCAGAGGGCAGGGTGCTGGTATTCAAGTTGAAGTACAGAAAACAAACAGAGCCGTGCTGTTTCAAGAGCCAAGGAACAGTATAAGAGAAGGCAGGACACGGTGCACAGGTCAGGAACACGGAGTGATCCTGTGAAACTAATAAAAGCTGCCGACTTTTTCTTGGGTAATAGTGAACAGAGCGGCTCAACCAGTTTTTCCTGTCGGGCTTGTTTCCTTCCCCTTTTTTCTGTGGCTGACATCACCGCGGTGTAATGCAAACTGACAAGTCACACTGTAGCATGTGACAATTCACTCCAAAAATAGATGTTTGGAATAATTAATCAATCAGTTACAACTATTTAGACACCAACTATTTTTATAATCGATTAATTGGTTTAAGCAAGTCCAAATTCTTCGATGCCAGCTCCTTAGCTTAAAATATTTTCCGGTTTCTTTACTTCTCTGTGACAGCAAACTGAATAGATCTGGGTTGGGGACAAAACAAGACATTTGACGAGGTCATTCGGGCTTTGGGAAACACTAACTGACCTTTTTATGGACATTTTAAAGACCAAACAACTATTTCAGAAAATATACCATCAACAGACTAAAGGGGCACTTTGAAGTTTTGGAGAATAAATTCAAATTTAGAGTTTCAATGTGTAGAATAATAATGAGATATCAATTCAAACTCAGAAATATTAATTTTTTTCATAAGTGAATCAACAAGCTGTTCTCAGAGGAAAACAGGGTCCCCAGAACACTGTTTGAAGCTAGAAAGGTGGCAGGGTCCGCCAAATATAAAAGAAAAATATAAAATAAATATAAATATGAATATAAACAAAGTAAAACAGCATGAAATTGTGTTGTCCTTTAAGTTTATTCAGTCATGACAACAAAGAGAGTTTGTTTACTCAGTTTGTTTAGGCATAAAAAAAAAATCAAAAATTGGATTAAAATTTCTTCCCCAAAATAACAAAGTGCACCTTTAATGGACAACGAAAATAATTGTAAGTCGCAGCCAGACGATAAATGAATCCATGTAGGACGTGCATACTGTCATGTAATAAAGGGTTCCTCTGTGTTTGGAGGCACTTTTAAGACCTATCTTCTACATGGCTAGAATACCAGTGACAACTGAGATGGAAGAGGGTATTGTCAAGTTTCCATTGTATCTTCTTACACACAAGTGAAAGCATGCACGCGCGCACGTGCACACACACACACCGGGAGACAGAGAGGCTTCCAATGACAAATTAGATGGAGAGCTACCTTGCCAAGTGGCTATTTTACCTTAGCTCTCCAACACACAGAGAGAGAGGAGCTGCTGTACACGGGCTTCTGTATAATATGCTATCAAATCATTTATCTCAGTGGAAAAAATAAAAGTGAGCCGGTGTGATATTTATTTTTATGGCTGCGGCTCACAGGCCTTGATAAGAGGAACAATGGTGCTGCTATGACTCTTAAACTCGTGAAACTCAAATAATTACACAGCAGATAGTAAAAACACAACATGAAACCCATGAATTAACTTTATATGAACTTCAGGGAATATTATTTTGTTCTTACAAATCCTTTTACCATACTGGAACGAATTTAGGAATCATATTTTCATAATGTCCTCAAAGACTTTGTGCTCCAACACTGGCATCTACTGGCTGGTCTGGTCAGAGACAGAAACAGAAACAAACTGCTCACACATCCAGGCCTGAACACGGCGGATGTGATCCATGATATAAGAGTGTAAGTCAGCTGTTTTTAGTGGTTTTCCATATTGTGGGCCAGTCTGGTGAAGAAATAACACGACACATTAAAATAAATAGAACTGAAGTCACATCTATGGAGATCCAAAGAGTTCCCTATTGCATTAATTAATATGATGTCATTTAATTAATATCTTATGAGTAAATACAAGAACTGGAATGGCACTCAGTAGAGCGCATACCTCCTCCTTTTTCATCTTAAAGCTGGAGAATGGATCTTTAACATACAAATGAAAGTCTTTTATATTGAAGCCGTTGCCAAACGAGTTCACACATTGCTTTAATTCATTAAGCCTATACCCTCCAGATAAATATCTCTGTACTCTGCAATAATTAAATGTTGTGTCTGTGGAGTCACCCTGCACTGGCCCTGCCCTAGCTGCATTTTTCATCAAAATACTCAAGCTGAAGAGGGGAGTTTTTACAGCAGCAATGTAGAGTTTATGGCAGAGAAACTGCCACAAGGGGTAGACAAAAGTTACATACGTCAGTTTTTATTCAATCATGCCTAATCCAATATCAAACTCCACAGCCCAGTATCACTTTAAATTTGAATCCACCCATAACTGGGTAACCATAATTTAAAATCACCAGATCTACAATTTGCATCAAATAGTCCTCACTCATAGATACCAGCCATCTAGATACACCTCATTTTTTTCATCAAGAAATGAACAAAAATGTTGAAAAATGCCAAATCAACAAACAAACGGACATTGGTAACAAACATAATCTCATTGGCAGTTTTAAATATACACTCACTGGACACTATATTAGGTTCACCTGTACAATGAAATGCAATCCAATGCGACAGCTCTGCCATTAACATTATCTCTTCCTTTATCTGGAACCGTGCAAACATACAACCATTACAGCTCTGGCACTGTAAGGACCCAGGAGCAGATGCACTGTCTTTGTTTACAATGAGTCTCTATCATGCAGCCTGTCCTCTCCGCCAACTTTAATTTGCTGTCCAACCTACACACCTTTAGCAAACGACACTACGGAGGAAGAAAGTTATAAAATCAGCTGTTAAAATCTGGTAACAGGTACGACTAAAAAATCTCAAATTCATTCAAATCACTTACCCTCTCTACTGGGTGAAGCCTTGTTTTCTGGCACAACATGGACATTAATGGTGCTTGTAGCAATTAACATGTTTTAATCTCTTTTGTATTGGCCATATGTGAGCAGATTGTAACTTCTCCGTCTCTCTCAGTTGCCTTTATAAGCTTGTGGATTATTAATGTTTATTATTGAGGCCATGCTGGGTGGTTTTGTTGTAGTGGAGTGCATTATGTGGGCAGGTGTTTCTAGTATTGCCCTTCTCATGTATATAAATGAGGTGGCCAAAATATTAGAAACTCCTTTTCAATCGGATGCAGTCCAGTTCAACACCACTGCAAACTACAACCTCAATAACAAACATGCTTTTGAGGTGATTTTATAGCCACACAACTGTAAAATAATCAGATACATTTGTAAAGCTGTTTTGAAACTGCTGTCCTCCACTGAGTAATACAAAGTGGCATTATGGAACAAAATGGCCACTGGGGGAAGTGTGGTAAAATAACAAAGACTAAAGAAAAAGGATAGTTTGAAATAGAAACTTTTGAAATTAAATAAAAATGATCCACAACAAGCTCTGGTAGTCTCAGAAGAAGCGAGACGAACTATCATTTCATTCATTTGAGCCGAGTTTTCAAAATGTATGGAATGGTTTCACTTTCACTAGTTATTTTCCTATTTTTGTATGATTTACTTATCACTTGACGTTTATTTATTAACCTGAGGGCAGTCTCACACGGCTACACATTTCTTTAATGTCAACAAGTGGTCAAACTACAAGATACCTTAGATATCAAAACACAAACAATAGTAAAGATCTAAAAGCCTTTATCCAAAATGTGATTAATGTGGTCATCAAACTACAGTAAGCTTAAATATGAGAGTGTACGCTACAGCATGGTGTGACATGGGCAGTGACTGCTGTAATACTGTCAGATCTTTGTTCTGTTAAATGGGTGTTTTTATCTTGTGGACATGTTCGTGTTCATATTTCACTGCCTCAGCTGGACAATAAAGTTTATTCAATTCTCTTTTTTTCCTAACAGAAACCATCCAGACTAATTACTCCACACAGGGGCGCCATTTACTCACTCTTGTCCATTATTGGACCATAAAACACAGTTTTGACACAGTGATCCATCACAACAGGAAAAGCGTGCGCGGCCTTAATGAGCTGACGTGCTGGGAGCACTAATGCAATCACAAAGCCAACAAGTCATTTCAGGAGTTAACTGCCATTCATAGAGAACTTCAAGAGCGCGTGCTCAGTGTTTTGCATCCATGCAACCTGCAACATGAGCAGCACATGCACACCTCACAATTTAGTCCAGCGCGGTTAAAATAAAGAAAGTAATGAAGAACTCACCTCTTGTCCTGCAGGCCTGTCTCTGGTGTGGACACACTGTCCCTCAGCTCAGTGTCTCCTGCGTGTGAAGCTGTCCTGAAGTGCGCACACGTTCCCTGGTTTGTGGGTTTGAGGGAAACCTTAGGGCATGTCCGAGCAAGTCCGACACCCCGTCACTTCACACACACACACACACACACACACACACACGTTGTCCTCATGTGAGGAGTTGTGGTGAGAACGTGGACGCACACACACGCCCCTTTCTCTCTGTCACACAGGCTAATTTGATTGGCCCATTTGTCTAATTAAAGTTGTAATATGAGAATTTCTAGCTCATAGTTTCAATATTGACACACTGTACCTAATGTACAGTCATATCTATAAAGCCATAGAACAGGGGTGCTCAAACTTTATTCCTTAGACAACCTAAACGGGCCCTCAGTAAACAGGCAAAGTCTTACCACTTCCAGAGTGCCTTATTTCAGAGAGCAAGTATGACCCTGTTTGAATTGTGCCATGAATCACAAATATGATGTTTGTGAATTTTGAAGATTATCCAGGTCTCAAGTTATATATTGATTAAACCGCCTTAAAGTTAATTTAATTTATATTATATTATATTATATTATATTATAGCCTATTATAGGCTATTATATTATAGCCTATTATATTATATTATATTATATTATATTATATTATATTATATTATATGGGTGTGGTTGTTGCTCTTATTAGATTGTTTCTTGTTTATTTTTTGTTGTGTATTTTCTGCTTGTTAAACTGTACTGAGTGTGTGAACACTTGCTTGTTATTTGAAGATGTTAAATACAGTTTGGTAGTGTTTGTACTGTACTTTATACTTCGACTCTGTAACATTCCAGAGGGAAATATTCTACTGTTACTCCACTACATTTAGCCTATTTGATAACTTTAGTTACTTGTCACTCTGCAGATTGCATGCAGCATCAGAGCCAAAGTAGCTCATTTTAAAAATTATTTATTTATCAGCGATCAGAAAAATCAAACACTGATTCCAATAATTGAAAATAATGCTGAATATCAGATCCAAACCCATAGTCTACATATATATATATATATATATATATATATATATATATATATATATATATATATACACATAGGCCTATGTCAAACACATGGTTTTCACGAGGTGCAGGGAAGAAGAAGGGCTTTAACAATCGGGCGTTTTCATAAATGATAAATGATTTATGTATTTGTTTATTTAATCTATTTATTTTCTATTTATTTTCTTCTTCTTTTTTATGTAATATATATATGTTGGGGAGAAAGATTGTAATTGAGTAGTGGAGAAGGGGTAGGATTAAATAAGCATATGCTTCATCCTACTCCTTTTCGGACATGTTGGGTTTACATTATTATTCTTGTTTTGACTATTGTTATTGTTGTTTTGACTATTCTTATTGGATTTGTTTGTTTTTTGTTGGTTTTTTTTTTCAGTTCACTTTGTTGTGTTACTCGCACATGTTCGAAATAAACTAAACTAAACTAAACTAAATTTACTTTTACTTGTACTTTAACTCAATGATGATATTATTTTATCAGTAAGACTTCACTGATCCTCAGGGGGAGGTTCACAGACTACTAGAGATCGACTGATACCAGTTGCCTGATATTATCAGCTAATGTTGGCATAATAAAGTTTGTCTGTCTGCTTTTTGGTTGTTTAAAGATGCTGATGAAAGCTCCACAGAATATAGTAAGTGGACCTTTAAATTGAGATTACTTTCTCACATGTCATCCTTTATATATTTCTTCATATTACAGGCCCAAGAACGACTGCTTTGTACTAACATATCAGTAAATGAACTGCTGAATGATAAACTCTGTTCCTGACACTGATGCACATGAAGGTCAACTTATTTTTTATTTTAAAAGTGAGGTCACTCTTGGAAAAGAGGTTTTAAATCTCAATGAGTTTTTTACCTGGTTAAATAAAGGATATTGATATTGAACTCTGCCCTGCGCAACTTTAGACCTGCTTTCACCCACTGTTATATCTGACAGGCGTGTAATGTGTGTTATAATTCTGTAAGCAGCGAAGAAACAACTCATTTTCCACGTGTGAAGATGCAACAGGAGTGTGTTTGTGCGGCTTCATTCTGAAACTCACCCCTGATGCGCCTCAGGGCCGCGGTGTGTTCAAGTCGACTGGAATGACTCGCAACTCGTGATGACTCCCCCCCATTCCTGCTGGACCTTAAAAGATGCTCTCTCCCCCCCAATAATCTCTGTGTGCAGCTCGTAGTGTAGTGTAGTGTTAGATGCAGCGCTCACAGGCAGCTTCAGCTCACATTTAATCTCCTGCAGGCTCGTCAGGCTGAAGAAACAGACTGCATGCCTCCCTGGAGAAGTACTTTCTAATTCCACTTCACTGACTGCATTGACAATGAATAAGGGGGCAGCTCTGCAGAGAAAGAAGAGGAAAGATTTTATACCTTACTTTCTAGGATTTGTATTATTTTTGTACTGCAGCGTCCATCTTGTGTCATATACAGCACAATCAGCTGAGGGGGCTCACTCTGCCAGGGTGCGTCGGGCTCTTGGTAAGACATTAAGTGTGTGTGTTTGTTTGTGCTGTTTTGAATCTGACGAAAGTATTTGGTATGTTTGTTTTGTTATTATAATCTGATTTTAACGCGTCATTATAAATGCCACGGCTCATTTTGGTGTTGTGAGGAATCCATTGTGGCTCAGCAGCTGTGAAAGTGTGTTTGCTCTGTTAATCCTCATGTCTGATTGGCATGAATCACCGTGAAACTGCCCTGAACACTTCAAACTGTCTCCAGCAACAAGATGCTTGTTTTATGACGGATTTTGTCAGTGATGTTGTGTGTGTGTGTGTGTGTGTGTGTGTGTGTGTGTGTGTGTGTGTGTCAGAGAATGAGACAGAGTGTATCTCTCCACAGTCCTCAGAGTTTCCCGGCGGGTTCTTCACGGTGCAGGAGAGGAAGGATGGAGGGCTCGTCATCTATTTTATGATCATCTTCTACATGCTGCTGGCTGTCGCGATCGTCTGCGATGATTACTTTCTGCCCTCCTTAGAAGTAATCAGTGAACGTGAGTAACGTGAAATACCTTGCGTCATCATTGCATCATTAACCATTGCTATTTTAGTAAGTGATGGTAAATTGATCATTTGCACTGGTTTTATTATTGTATTTAAACACCAGCAGTCACAGACATTCAGTGGTAGAGAGTAACTAAGTACATTTACTCAAGAACTTAGGTATAGTTTGGGAGTATTTGCACTTTGAGTATCGCCATTTTCTGCTACTTTATATTTCTACTCTGCTACATTTTAGACGCAAGAATAATCCTTTTTGCTCCTCTAAATGTATTTCACAACATACTATAAGTTACTTTCAGTTACTTTCCAGATTCAGATTAATGCTGCAAACTTTACTGATCCTCAGGAGGAGGTTCACAAGCTGCTAGAGCCGACTGATATATCGGTTAGCCGATATTATCGAAGATATCAGCCTATTACAGATATGTCTGTATTGGCATGTATTTTCCTCCGATGTGAAAACTTTTTTTGGAGATTATAATGTATCACGCAGTAAAAGCTGCTTGGGGGTAATTTATGATTATTAAATTCCCAGTGTTGTTCCATCTTTTAGTGCACTGGTGTCAGTCTGAAGTTTGTTAATGTTAATTTATGTTGAATATCATGCCTCTGTGACATGTCTCTGTCTCCGTCACAAGGATCATTGCAAAGAATATGCACATATCAGTCAAAAAAGTGATATCAGAATTATTTTTTAACTCACCAATATCAACACCAGCCTCAAAAATCAAGTATCGGTCAGGCTCTACAAGCTACCCGACAGCATAGAAAGTACTATATGTAAATATAAATAAATAGGAATTGGTCCACATTGATGTATCAAAAGAATATAAAATACTGTGCATTGTTCTGAAATAGGCCATTCTGCACAATGAGTCCTTACTTTAAATGCTTAAGTTTTAATGCTAAGACTTTTGAACTTCACTTGAGTGAAATTGGAAATGTTAGATTTTTTGAGTATTTCTACAACTTTTAGTCAAGTAAATAAGATCTGAGTATGCCTTCCACTACTGCAGATATTATAGTTTTGGATTGGACTTCAAAGATGTTATTGGACTTTAAAGAAAACCTACATATGTGGACAGATTGTGTAAATATATAACCTGTATAAATAATATGATATGTAATGTGCATAACTGATTGAACAGTTTGTTTAGCTGGATTGTAATGACTGGAGATAACTTTCACCAGGCTGTGGTCGTGGTGTTTCAACTCTATTTCTACTTTTTACAATGTGTGTACATTTATCATCGATTATACCGACATTAAACTTAACGAACACTTCAAGTAATGATTGTTTCCACCACCAATTCATTTGTCTATTATTTTTCCAATGTACAATTAATTTACCAATTATTTGTTCAGCCTTTTGAAAGTCTACAAAATAGTGAAAAATCTTCAAATATCTTGTTTTGACTGACCAATGGTCCAAATCCAAAATATATTTGGCTTAAAAAACAAAAAAAAAACAGCAAATCGTCACATTGTAGATATATATTCAACATTTTTGCTTGAATAAATGAATGACACAATAATCAAAATGATCTAAACTGTTGACTGACTAATTGAATAATTGATTAGCCGGCAATAAGAAGTATCATAATATATTTCATACATTAGACATGGCCCTACAATTTACTGATGGACTCTATTATTTTGTCCACACCATGTAAACTGTGGTGTATTGTTGGTGTTTCTTGTTTTTCTCTCAGGTCTGGGGCTGTCTCAGGATGTAGCCGGAGCCACGTTTATGGCAGCTGGGAGTTCTGCACCTGAACTGGTCACAGCCTTTCTGGGTAATCACGCATTAATAGAATAATTACAACCAGCTATGTTGGTGATGATGACAGCAGCAGCAGCAGCAGCATCATCATCAGGGTCACTGTCCCAGCCTGATGAACTGTGACTTCACCGCCATATGGGAACAGAGAGGGACTGTGGCCTTTTATTAGGGCGTTTTTTCTCTCAGCACTTGATAATTTTTGCTTGTATTTACTCTGCTTTTTCATCAATGCATCCACATCGTCCCTTTCCTCAAAGCTAATATGTGCTCTTCATGTGTTTCAGGTGTGTTTGTGACAAAGGGAGACATCGGGGTCAGCACCATCGTGGGATCGGCAGTCTACAACCTGCTAGGAATCTGTGCTGCATGTGGACTCTTGGCCTCTATGGTACAGTCTGACACAACATTCAGACAAAGATTACCCACCTTGTACATAAAGTTTCACCTTTTCTGGGTCAAAGCAGAAGAATCATTGTATATACTGTGTTGTAAACTGTTTATTTTGTTTCACAGGCAGGGCGACTCACCTGTTGGCCTCTGTTCAGAGACTGCCTGGCATATGGCATCAGTGTCTCTGCTGTTATTGCCATCATTTCAGATAACAAGGTGTACTGGTGAGTGTATTTGTTTGCACTAACACAATATCAGGATGTGGTTACTTGATCTTCAGACCTTACACTGCCTACATGTAAGGTGGTTATAAAACACAAAGTCATCCTGCTGTTTATTGCGTCTTGTGACACCGAAAACAAAAAAAAAAATAGACCACAAAAACAACTGTACAATAGTGAGTCACTGACGTTTATTACACTGACAGTGCAGAGCAGTAAATGTCCTTTAAATTCTACAACATCACATCATAAACGCAGTGATTGCAGTAGCACTCGGTGTTTATGAAAGATTTTCATGTGCAACGGAATTAATTTTATTTGATAGGAACACAGGATGAGCTGATAAAGAGCACAGCTTTATTGTGATCGAGAAACAGAACCTCGTAAAAGATGGACTACATTTTTTCTTGGGATATAAAAAGAAAACAAAACCAAACTGTCATAAAAACAAACAAAAACTTTGAAAACAACTCCAAATAGTCTCCTCATCCAATGATTCTTGCAAAAAGCTATTTGAAAAATCACCTGATTGACACAAAACACCCTCAGAGGTCATTTATAAACTGTATGTCTTCTGTTGTAAATCTTCTAAAAGCGACGTCCATATCATTAGGTATTGTAAGTGACTTGCTCAGATGTTAGCACATGGCCGAGGTCCTGTACTCAGGTCACATGATAAAGTTGTATTCTCTGAAGTAGGCCATGGGATTTTAGTCAAAAGCTCCAACAACAGCTTACTAAGTGGACCTTGCATTTAGACTATATACTAGAGTGGGACTGATCAGATCCAATATCAAGTGCCTTTACTGAAGAAGTTCACTATCAACTGCTGATCCACATACTAGTCCAGATTCCCTAATCAAGAAAATGAATATATGTAATAATGCAGTTTTAAGCCCATAGTCAAAATGATGCAGCACAAATTAATTATTTGATCAGTAATTAAAGTTCTATAAAGATATCAAGTAGTCCCCAGATGTCTTGTGCTGGACTGTGAACATACCTCTGCAACTGAGTCCTTAGGTTTGAGATATTTTAGTTACAGCTGCACCCATGAATGAATTAGCATTCACCTATTAAATTAATCGCTACCTATTCTGATAATTGATTGTGAAAAAAAAGTCAAATTACTCTGGTTTCTTCCTCCTCTGTGACAGTAAACTCAATTTCTTTGGGTTGTGAACAAAACAGACATTTGAAGTAGTCATCTTGGGCTTTGGGAAACATCCATCAACATTTTTCACAATTTTCTGACATTTTAAAGCGTCTGACTCAAGTCTTTTGGTCCGAGTCTCAAGTAACTCCCAAGTATTTTTTTCTTATGCAAGTCAAGTCACAGGTTGTCGAGTTGAGCCCTTACTTAAGGCAAGTCAAGTCCAAAGTTCAGTCTGTTACCCGCCCACAGATTCTGCAGTCTTACCTGCAGTTTTTATGTAACTGGTTCAATAAGTATGACAATGAATTGTATTCATATTAGAACTGATAATCTGTGAAATAAATGTAATTAAACAAAAGTAATTTTATTAAAGCTTATTTATTACTTAATTTCCTCTATAAAAAAATCCCTCCCCATTTTAAACAGCAAAATACAAAAGACAGTCGGTACTGAAAAAAATGGATTGGTACATCTCTACTGTTAAATGCTTAAATAAATCTTAATGCTCAAACTGTGTCATTTGTCTCCAGGTATGACGCTGCCTGTCTGCTGATGGTCTACGTCGTCTACATCATAGTTCTGTGCTTCGACCTTCGCATCAGTGAGTTTGTCCTGAGGAAGCTGAGCCCCTGCTGCACCTGTCTGGGCAAAGGATCCGGCGAGAAGACGGAGACGCAGCCTCTGATGGGCTGGAACGACGTCACCAGTCTGCGAGTCCACAGTCGGTCCAGAACGGACAGTGGGATCTTCCAGGACGACTCGGGATACTCTCACCTGTCCCTCAGCCTGCATGGCCTCAATGAGATTCCTGAAGGTATTTTCAGTATGTTTCCACCTCTATGACCCCCTGATGATGTTTTAAGAATCTACTCATTGACATGTTTCATCCAGCAGAGCATAAAAGTGTGTTTGCTGTGCCGGAGAGCGACCTGAAACGGATCTTCTGGGTTCTCTCATTGCCCATCATCACTCTGCTCTTCCTGACCATACCTGACTGCAGGAGAAGGTTCTGGAAGAAATGGTTTATGATAACCTTCCTCATGTCAGCTGTCTGGATCTCGGGGTTCACATACATACTAGTGTGGATGGTCACTGTGGTCGGTAAGTTAGAATCAGTTCATTTCCTTCGTCTTTGCAGTTGAGTTGCAGGTGGAAATCAGGCTTCGCTCACTGGGTTATAGAGCCTCTGTGGATCACAAGTGTTTGAAACTTGTGAGAAGAAATGTCTCATTCGCAGAGTAGAATCACATGTTGGTCTGCTGGCTAATTCCTGAGATGCCATTGTCCTGAAAAGTTAAGAGGGGGGTTATTGTAGCTCCAGTGGGCCATGTGCCTGCCGAGCCGCAGCAGGATTACAGCCTGCTTCACCCCGAAGGAAACACCGTCATGTGAGCTGTGCGTGTACATACAGAGCGACCCACAGGCATGGGTCCAAGAACAGCTTTACCCCCACCCATCCACAACAGAGATGTAAACTATGAAACTGACCTAGGATCAGGCCAAAAGGGCAGCTTCATCATGTGATGGCTGCAGGTCTACTGAAGTATAATGAGATTATTATCCTGTAGTCGTCAGATAGACTCACATGCGAGGAGAGTTAAGGCTTAAATAACAGCAGGCATGGGACCGAGCAGGTACAAACGTGAAGTATGTGACTGAGAATGTTTCTCTGTTCCGTATGCATCAGGTGGTCATGATTCATTGGAAGTGTTGTTTCAAAATATGAGGTTAAAATTTGGACTCCATAGGAGCTGGAAGGAGGTTGTCCCACAATGGTCTCCAATCAGAATCATAGGTACCACTGAGGACACACAGTTATGTACTTACAAATTTGATAATTGATAATGGGGGAGTGTATAGTGACATGAAAACAAGTGTGCACTCAAGGATTACACACATATTACACAGAAATTGAAGACATTTAGTAGTCGGCCCTGAACCCTCAGCTGGAACAGAAGCAGCCACTGGGAGCGGTTCCATCATTGTGTAAATGTATGTTGGATAAATGGATATTGCTCCTGATGTGCAGGAGTCGCTTTGCACGGCACGCTCTGCGACCAGTGTGTGAATGTTGACTTGTGTTGTAAATGCTTTGAGTGGTTGGTAAGACTAGAAAAGCACTACACAAATACAGTCCATTTAACATAAATGCAGAGAAGATTTTTGCACCGAAAGTGTTCTGGTTTCCATTTGTAATCCGTTAATGGTCCAAGTACTATTGACAGATCACGTGAAGACAATGAAACTTTTTGTGTTTTTCAGCGCATCCATCTTCACGTCTGAAGTTGCTAATCGGACTGAAAAATATGACTGGTGCACAGAAAAGAAAGTCTTTGGCCCGTATAGTCGGTATCCAGTTATATACTGGCTACACCGGAAGTGGTTCTGAGATTGCCACCAGACTTACAGATCTGGAACCAGAACATAATGTAGGAGAAAAGATTTACAGTACATATAATAAAACTGTTAAATGTTGACTGAAACACAGAAGGTTATACCTGTATTTTCTCAAATGCTCAGAAATTGTAGAGAGCTAAATGAGTGGCTACTTGATATTTACTTCAGTGGGTGGGCTCTGCTGGGGGAGTCCTGGCTACAGCCCTGCCTCCAGTGATACTTTATTAACCCTGTAACCACAGTCGGTATCAGCTGATGGTCTTTACTTGCTTGATGTTGTTGGAGGAGGCAGACTTGGATTGTTTTGTTGCCATTATGCAGTGGTGGAAAGTGCAACCTTGTATCTCCATGTTTGTGATAAACTGAGGGATGAAGCGTACCTTTATGGGTTGAGAAAATTCTTCTTCTTCTTCTCCTTAAGCTCACTGCTGTTATGTTTATGCAGGTGAGACCCTCGGCATCCCAGATACAGTTATGGGACTCACTCTGCTCGCTGCTGGAACCAGTATACCTGACACTGTGGCCAGTGTGATGGTGGCCAGAGAAGGTAAACAAGGGTCACATTCTGTTGTGTTCTGTGTGAATACAGATTTAAACCCAGTATGTAAACATGTTTCTGTTCATCAGGGAAAGCTGACATGGCCATGTCCAACATCGTGGGCTCTAATGTTTTCGACATGCTCTGCCTGGGCCTGCCTTGGTTCATCAAGACTGCCTTTGTGGACACAAACAACCCTGTAGAGGTCAACAGCACTGGGCTGGTCTTCATTTCCTGCACACTGCTCCTATCCATCGTCTTCCTTTTTGTATCCGTTCACATTAACGGATGGAAGTTGGACTGGAAGTTGGGAATCGTTTCTCTCATCTGCTACATCCTCTTTGCAACTCTGTCCATCCTGTATGAGCTGGGGATTATTGGGAATAATCCTGTAAGACTGTGCAGTGACTGAGATCTGACCTCCCGAGGACTGAAGCCATATCCTCTGAGACTTACAACAGTACAAAAACACAAGTGTCAAGCCTAGAATGTCAAACCAAGGAAGTTTGGTCCCCCTTACATACCGTTAAAGATGCTGTGCCATGACAGACATGTGCTGGTCACATCTCAAGAAGAGGATGATAATATATATGTCACTAAAGGTGGAAATGTGCCAAAGATCACTCTCTTGTGTTTGTGCAGCTGTCAGACCAGACGCCTTATATGAAGAAGACCCGTTATCAAGCTCTGAGGTGTCTTCTGTCTTACTCAACAACCATAAACAGAAAATGTGCTACCACAGGAGTGACTGCAGAGTTCAGATAAATCCAGAACTGACTGGTCAGAGTCAAGTAATAAAAACGGTGTCAACTTTAATCATGTGGCCTTGTCCTTCCTTTTAGGTCGGTGGGTGAGTGGGGGCAAAGAGGCACCAACTACGCAACACTGATAAGGTTTTATGAGCCCTTTTATAAGTCCTTACCGTCGGCAAAGAGGAAGGGGGAAAGAGCCACAAATAGCATCAAAAGCAAGGAACTTTCCACGTTTCTTTTCTTATCTAGAAAGTAAAAATAGATTTACTTGTGTTTACAGATTACTGCAAAGCTTATATGGACTCGAGACACTGATCCATTCTTAGATTTGTATCAATGCAGTGCAATCAAGTGACTTTCTAATGCAAGGTGAGACAAAACTACCAACAATCAGAGATCTGGGACGTATGTTAGCTTCCTGTGGTTACTGTTGGACACCATACTAGAGCTGAATGATAACTTTTATTGTCAATCAATATGTTTATTATTTTCTTGATTAATCGATTAGTTGCTTGGTCTATAAAATGTCAGAAAATGGTGAAAACTGTCAGTGGTTCCCAAAGACCAAGATGATGTCCTCAAATGTGTCCATAACCCATTTAAAAGAAGCTGAAATTTAGACTTATCAAAATAGTTGGCCATCAGTTTAATATTTAACAACTAATCGATTACTCGTTGCAGCTCTACACCACACCTAAAACACTCTGTTCTCACTTTGTTCCAACTGCAGCTGCCTTCGTCATTAATATGGAATTTCCCCACTTCCTGGAAGCCACCCTATGGCAGTGTTGAGCCGTAATGCTTTATAGATGAACACCTCGGGCTCAGTTTACACAATGTGAAGAACAACTTCCAGACTTTGATCCCACAAGACTACAACCACCAGGTTTAAAAATTAAGAAGTTTATTTGTTCAAATTAAAAAGGGTTTACAAAACAAAGATAAAAGAGCTATGTAGTATATATAAACAAAAGAAAAAGAAAAAAAAGAAATGAAACTGTGGACACATGGAGATATGAAGTAACTGTGTTTTTAAAACAAAACAAAAGATCATTGGCAAAAGGGCTGAATGTGGAAGTGTGTTAGCAGGACTTCTACAAAAGCTCTAGGCGTTGCGATCGATGCGGACGTCCACCTCTCGGCCGTTGATCTTGGTTCCATTCATCATCCTGCAGGCTTTCTCGGCGCTCTCTGGAGAGTCGAATCTCACAGTCCCACAGCCCTTTGACTTCCCGTTCTCCATCTTGATCTCTGCGAACATGACCTGGCCTGCAATGGACAAGAAAGAGAGATGAGAGATTTCTGAAATCAGTGTTTCACAAAGTGTTGATAAGTGGTAAATCTGTCATTTTGGCATTAATGTTTTGTAAATCAAGCAGTTAAGATTTGATACATTCTGAGTAATTCATACTAAAGCTTAAGACATACCGCAGTGACTGAACTTCTCTTTCAGCTTTTGCCATGTCAGGTCATAGGACAGCTGCAACACAGACATCAGAAATTCAGTCAATACATTTGACAACATGAATATAGTTAAGGCAAGATGAAGGTAAAGTATGTCAAACAAATACATCATAAAGAGCTTATTATGCCTACGCCAACAGCTTAACTCTACTGTAAAGTACAGCATCAGTAAATTCATCTAAACAACCCAGTCGTAAAAAACTCATTTACAGCATCATTATCATTTACATTAATACATAACAAGCATGGGCTGAATCCCATTAAAACCTCGATCTATACTTGGGCATAAACGCATAGAGAAATGTTACTAAAATGGTCATTAATTGGCTCTGTCACTCCAATCCAATTTAATACACTTCCAATTCTCTATACTAGCATAGTGGTCACATATCCAGCCCACACTTACATTTCGCACAAAGATCTGACAGCCTCCTTTGGAGCCAGAGCCTCTGTCAGACATGCCTCCACCCATGTGGCCCCCGCCTCCGTAGCCACCGAAGCCACGGTTCATGTCCATTCCTGACATGCCCATACGGTCAAAGCTGGAGCCCATCCGGTCCATGGACATGCTGCCCATTCCACCACCTGCAACACACACAGACACACACACACTCTTGTAATGAGTAAACAACTTAAACTATTGAACAGGTTTGTATATAGAGGTTATTCTAGCTTATGACGGATTTTTATTAATTACATTTTAAGACAATATTTGCATACTGAAACTGCCATACACTAACATTACAATACCTTTCACTATGATACATAGCTCTTCATTAAACACTGCATAAACACTGCTAAACTATGCAAGTATTCCATTAAATCAGAACATGAGCTGTCAGAGAGCCCAATGTCACTGTAACATTGTTTACACAAAGGCAGACTTTGGACAAGTTTGTTTTCTTAATCACAAACTCAACAAGGAAGTCCATTCTGTGCACTGCCCCATTTTGAAGTGTGCAGCGTCAAATGCAAAGCAGACGGCACTGGGTGCAGTGATTGTTTGTGCATCACCAAGCACAAATACATGAAACCAAATAGCAACAGTGCAAAGTGCACACGTGGATTAGAAATCAGAGGGTGTGGTGATTAATAAACAAACTCTCTGTCAATGACGTCACTGGTCTCATTGCTCACAGAGAGGTACGACAACAGTTGCTTAACAAATGGTAACAAATGATATTGAGAAAATTCCTACTGTTTTCTAGATGATGGCAAAGCAACACAAATCTGCAGCCAAACGACAGTGTTATGCTTTTCATGAACAAAACGTGAGAAGCAAGGGCACAATGACCCACTGAATTGATGGGCCGCTATAAACTGATGTGCCAATTTTTAACCGCCCACTCTGACGGGTGTGTATAATTGTACGGGCCTGTTCTGCAGCAGTCTGGTATCATTTGCATGTGATTTAAATCAGGGTAAACACACAAGACGGCAGTACACAATGGCACTGAGCTCTGGTGCAATACTTCTTATGAGAGGCTGCAGATTTGTCGACACAGCTGTTCTGCTCCCTCCAAATGGCTTTCATACAGTACAAGCTAGGGCTGCAACTATTATTTTCACTGTCAATCAGTCTGCTGATTATTTTCTCAATTAGCCGTTAGATCTGTAAATGTTAGAAAATGGGCAAAGATGTTGATCAATGTTTCCCAAAGACTAAGATGTTGTCCTCAAATGTCTCTTTTCTCCACAATGCAATGATATTCAGTTTACTGTCATAGAGGAGCCAAGCAACAATAAAATATTCACATTTAAGTAGCTGGAATCAGAGAATTTTGACTTTTCTTACTTAATAAATTACTCAAACTGATCAGTTGATTTTAAAAATAGCTGGTGATTAATTTTGTTTTCATTGCAGCTCTAGTAAAAAGCAGCTGTGGACCGCAGACACTGCAAGAATCATATCAATCTATATTAATTCAAAGATCAATGCAGACCGCTTTTCCTACTTCAGCCACATTATTATGAAGTAAACTGCTGGAGAGCTTTGAAGAATTTCAATTTAAATGCTGTTTAACACGGCAAATAGTCTTTCTGTTGCAACTGTGGGCACAACATCATACACACACCGTCTGTCCCAATGTGAATCACTATTGATCCAACTGCAGTATGCATCATACACCAGTGTACAGGACTTCATGGTCTGTTTAAGGACAACACAAGAGCAGAGCCAATGTTTGTACGGAGGTCATCTGAAAAAAGGACAGTCTCTCAAACATCTGGCCCTCCTTATTACCTATTCACCAAGGCATGGCACACAATGACTTTCTGCATTATGGACCACAAATTCTGACTTTTATATAATTGGCTACAAACGTTCAAAAGTCAACAGTAATAAAAGAGGCCCCATGGCTCTGCTAGAGCTGTACCCTGAAAGGTAATGTGTACATATAGAGGATGAATTGATGTTTAACAGATTTAGAAAAACGGTGGTTGGAATATTTAATGTACCTAATCCAGTCCCCATGTGCCCCATGCCACCACTGCCCATGCCTCCTCCAAAACCTCCACCTAAAAAGTAGATAAAATGAGTTAGTGCAGACTAGATTGGACCGTAACACCATAACTTAACACCAGCATACAGAGAATCAGTCAGCCTGTAGACAGACCACCACAGAGGACAAAAAGCAACCCCTGAACACCCCAACAAACTACTTGCATGAAATCCTATGACAGAAGTATCACTCACCCATTCCACCAAAAGAATCCCCAAATCCTCGATTCATTGGCATGTCACTGTGGCCAAAGTCCCGATCCATTCCACCCATCCCTGACCGGTACATATCTCAACAGGAAGAAAAATGTAACCTTAGATTTAAGATAGGGACAGTGCGAAGGTTCATCTCCCCATTTACAGAATAACATCCCAGAACGAACCTCTACCCAGTAGGAGTGAATGCGGTCTCTTACCTCCCATCCTGCCAACTGGTGCCATGTCTCTCCCTCCAAAGCCGCCCATGTTGCCCATGGTGTCCATGCCCCCGAAGCCGCCACCACCGCCTCCACCACCACCACCACCACCACCACCACCACTCATTCCTGTTAGATGCAGCACCAAGTTTGAACAAAGGTCTCTCATTTCCTCCACAAACGGATGATGATGGCTTTCACAGGGAAACTCATGTGCTCGCAAAAACCTTACCTCCTCCAAGTCTGTTCATTCCACCACAACCTGGAACATCCATACCTGTGGCAGAATATGTCAGTCAGATCATGTTAAAAGCACACATTATATCTATTTACATCAAATGGGTATATTATATATTCATGGAAAGACACCATGTGTGGTCTGACTTTCACTGTAAAAAAAAAAAAAAAAGGTGCTTTCAAGTAAAATGTAGGTCACATCCGAGTCATGTAAGGAGTAGGAGCTCTACCTTTCTTATCTCTTTAACCCACTGCTGCAGGGACAAAAGATGAGCCGTGAAAATGTCAGCCAACACTTGATGGTTGAATGGTTTACACATTAACTGTGTACATAAGCTTTGCCGGTATATTATAACAGAATGATGTTCAGAGTTGTTGATTAGTGCTTCCTTGTGCTGCTCATGTGATGACCAGCTAGTGGAGATGTATCTGATTAACTTTGATAAACATTTTCTTTCATTTCATTGTATGTGATGTACTGTAGCAGCACACGTGAACATTTGCATGTGCACAACACAACTGAAGACACTGATAAAAATATTTCAGAGGTGACTCACCTCCAGGCCCCATGGAGCCCATTCCACCTCCTCCTCCGCCACCGCCGCTAAGACGGTTGGCATTAATAGGCTGCCCTCCTGGCCCCAGTCCCATGCCAATACCACCTAGACCACCTACACAGAAAACAGAATAACTGATTTCATACCGCAGAAAAAATTTAAACAAAGCTGGATACATAATTACTGATGCTACCGACATTCATCGTCACAGACTATCCAGGAACTTAATAGAATGCAGTTTATAAAAAGATAAAAAAGAGACATTTAATTTTATAATCCTTTATTGCAAGTGCAAATCACCAATTCAAAGGTAAGCTGTACTGCTTAGAGCAAGGGTGCAACATTTTCCCTAAACTAAAATTTAATGGTGGGCCACGGGCCAAGGCAAACACCTGTACTGTTATTTTTCCAGAAAATTGTACTCAATCTGAAGTCCCCTTAACTAACTGACTTCCTGACAGTGTCCACCATCCCCAAACTATGAAAAAATATTACATAATAGTTGTATACTATTACCTAACAAAGTATTAAACAGCATAAACGGATTCATATTACAATTTTTTTAATTCATTTTTGCATTACTTTCACTAGAACATCTGGTGGGTCAGATTAAACCTCATGAATTTGCCCCACTGACCCTACTTTGGGCAGCCCTGGCTTAGAGCATACTTTACATTAAAACATATACAGACATTGCCTTTAGGTATAAAAGATGCTATTTATCCACCCATGTGTCATACCGTTTTTATTTTTGCAGTATTTCCATATCCTATTTTGGTGCAACATGTCTTAACTTTCAGTGCAGACATCAGACTTTTGTCCATTCCATTAATAAACAAGCACACCATGGCATGGGCACATACTCCAACTCCACTTGCCTTGAAGGTTTTCACTAGACTACTACTTCCAAGTTATTAATGTTAACCAATATCACTAACTAAACTTAGTTCTTTTGCAAAAATAATGTTGGTCACCAGAGTCAATTTAATTGCAGTCTGTGTTTACACCAACAACCTGCCATTTAAATAAATGCTGAAGAATTCCTTCTCATGCAAGTCTCTTAATATCTAACTGCTGTATCAACCCTACTTCTTTCATCATGTCTTTAAGCATGAAGCACCATGCAGTGTGCTGATAGTATACTCACGTGGTAACTGAGGTGTTTTTTCTACTTGACGGAAATCATCAGGGGGAAGAGATTTCTCATCCTATAAAACACAGCAAAAGTAAAAATTCATGCTCTCATCCTGTATAGCTGAAGTTATATAATGAATAAAAATAACATACCATTTTAACATGCATCTGTCTGTCAAAGAGCATCTGTCCATTGAACATGGCTGAGTCCAGAGTCAAGGGGAAGGTCACAGTAAAATTGTAAAGCATTGATTTTTTTCTATTTTAGTGTTCAGTTTTGAAGGATACAAATGGCCTGCACAGCCTCCAGCGACTGCTCGAAAGTCACTGTTCCCATCCCGCGACTCTTTCCGTCTTTATCCTCCTTGACGTCGGCTCGTTTCACCACACCTGCCATGCCAAACACCTCCTTTAACTTCTTCCAGCCCACCTTGAAATCCAGCTGTAAAACAACAAGACATGACCATTTTTAATGAACATGAATAATCATGACTAGCTATAATAAGAAATTGTTTATTACTGTGTACTCACATTGGCCACAAACACTGTGTTGCCAAGTCGTCCGGCCTGCAGAGCATGGATGACGTCAGGTGGGATGTTAGGGTTGTTGGCAATGGAGGGTGGGATGTTCATCCCGCCAGGCCCCATGTCCTGCCCGCGACCTCCCTGTTGACCTCCTCCCATGCGCTGAAGCACACGCCGAGCATGTTCACCATCAGGGTCCTTAAATAAGAATTACATTACAGTTTACTTCTGAGCAGCCAAATCAAGACAATCATGATGAATCATCAGGTAATGGTTGTCCACTAACAACTGTACAATGCTATTTCACACCCGATGTGTCAAACGTGGGGTATTCTAGTGTCCATTTTAAATTTAAATTTCACTAAAAGATATATTCTGTTGTTTGTGACCAGTTACACGTTTTTCAGTCCTTGAATGGATAAAACCTACAGAAAATCCACAAGCAATGTGAAAGAAAATGCATCAGCTCAATGTCAAAGACAATACGGAAATGTATAATCATCTGTCGCTGGAAGTATTGTGTACAGAAGCCCCGGGAGGCAAAAGCAAAAAGCATTTTGGTGGTCCATTTTTAAATCTGACCTGAAATTTCCATCTGTGAAAATTGGTGAAAAAATTGGTTTTGGCAGTTTTCTTTCGTTATTTTTGTTCTGTTAGCAGGTGAAAAATTTGTATTACATCATCACTTTGGTTTTTTTGTAACTGCCAAAACCGTTTCCACCTGTTTTACAGACGTAAAAATCTGGAAAAAGCTTTTCTCACCTGTTCTTAAGTCAAAAACATTGTAGATAAGACAAACGTAATGCAAAAAACTAGAGCCCGACCGATATATCGGCTGGCCGATATTATCGGACGATATTAGGCATTTTCCAAACTATCGGTATCGGCATTTATATTGGCCGATAAATGAATATTTAAAAAATAAAATAAAAACGGACGAAACACCCTTCAACTATGTTATGAGTGTTGGCGTTCCATGCTTGAATAACAATTAAAAGAACATCCCCATCAGTTCTCTTAACTCAAATAAGCATGACAATATTTGTGACTACCATGTCCAGTTTTGCTGCTGTTACGTGTAAGCCGAGAGTGAAACTGACTTAGCTAGTAATTTTGATGTTCCTCTGTTCTGTTGTGACAATAAAACAAACAAGTTTATTTTTAAACTGCATTATCATATTATTTCAGTGAGGACTCCTAGATAACTACAAATAACTAATGTTACGGAAATCTGTTTATGTTTTGTTACGCGTTTCTGGATTTATTTTTTTCTATATATATATATCGGCCGATATATCGGAATATCGGATTTTTAAATCACCAAATATTTGTATCGGTATCGGCCTTAAAAATCCTTTATCGGTCGGGCTCTACAAAAAACAAAACTGAAGTCTGCTACTCTGAGGAAAGATGCATCTAAAATAGTGGGAGAAAACCTATTTCATTTACTTCTAGAAGCTAGAAGAAGAAGAAGAAAAGTTGTGATTTCGTAGATAAAAATACAATAAAAAAATTCAGTTTGTTGTTCTCACCTCCTTGATGTTCAGTGGCCTTCCACTCAGGTCATGCTTATTCATAGTTTCTATCGCCTTCTTCACAAACTCCTCATCTTTGAACTCCACCACACTGTTGAATCAGGGAGAGATGAGTCAGAATCAGGAGGCCACGCAAGTGGAAGATTACAAAAGAAGAAGTTCTATGCTTGAGAAAGTGAGGTAGTTTCTTACCCACAGCCCTAACCAGGGGGCATCATAGGAGTTCAGGTAGCGCACACATCCAAAGTTGAGGGAGTGAACAAAATACAGTTAGAATAGAAACAAATCACGAGAACATTATAAATCTAATGTATCAACATGCTTCTAGTATTTTCTACAGTGCATGTTGGCCATATCTTGCCCACTGGCTTGAGCCAGCAGGTTGTTGGTTGTGTTTATGTCTACTGCAAACAAGATTAAAACACTAATAAGAACATATTATTTACCATTATCTGAAGCAACATTGACAATTAATTGTTTAAAAACAAATAAACAATAATGGTGTACATTTTAGGACAGGCTTTGTTAAAGACATGTGACACTAAAAGATACCTACACATTGTAATTTAACTGAAACATTGTATTGTTTTGAACTGGACACAAATACCAAGGTGCAAGATTTAAAAAAAAAATGCATATAAAAATTTACATTTTTTGGGATGAACCAGTTTTAGGACTGCAATAAAGAAAAAATGTGTGGTCCACCTTTACATCTATAATAAAAAAAAACATTACAGGATCTTTGAAGACTGTTTTGTTCCTTTGAAGAGAGAGCTGTGTCATAACAAAATTTCAAAATATGATTTTGAGCCATGAGGGTCAATCAATAAGACAAATCACACAACCCACATTTCCCTTTGGAAAATGGCCAAACAAACAAACTTTAACACCAATTGATATAACAACAACAAAAGCAAAAGTGTACTCTTAGAAGAGTTCATTAGGCTACTTTTCCAAAAAATCAACAGGACATCTCCCTTTCAAATGAATATCAATCATTAGCCATCTATCAGGCTCTAAACACAACCTACAGTATCTCCAGTTCAGTAACTTGGTAAGACCCAAAGGATCAGAACCTATAAGAGCACTGGATTAATAAGAGCCTGCTGAGGGCATTTAAAACCTCGTGCAGCAAGTTGGCCACATCACTTACCCTTGACTTTCCTTCTGCATCCTTAAAGAGCTCCACGTATGTAACCTCACCAACTACATGAGACATACAAAGGAAAAATACCAAAGAACAAAGGAATTTAAGTCACCAAGTCTTCAAGTCGCCGGTGGCCTTGGCAATGCCGCTACTGATGGAAATGTCCCATTAATGATCAACAGTCAGCCCAGACCAACATCCCACCAGACAACACCATGCCTTTCTGGGCAGTGACTGAGACACCCAAAGGCCAAGGCCAGAGAGAAACACAGCTACGTTAAACCTGGGAAATTCAAAAGACTTCAACATGATCAGTTTGTCAACAGATTCCATTCATAGCAGTTGAAAGTTTTAAACTGTCCGTTGACCTTTCAAAAGGCTTCTTAAAACCCCCATAATTCAGAGAGTAAAAACATTACAATATTTCATTCATGTTATCAAGATTCACCTTTCAACAGATGCAACAAAATCATTCAACAATCAATTCTACTGATGGTTTGAGGTTACATTTTGGAGCTGACAATGCCATAAAACAAGTGACAATGTAACTAAGTTCATCTTCCTTTTCTCACAGACATATCAGCCCAAACTAAATTGGTGTCCATCCAAAAAGAATTTATTAAAACTCCAATGACCTAATATCACACTATGTTGGTTCCCTACTATCCAGAGAAAGCTACAAACTAAATGACTACTGCTAGAAGCAGGATGCTCCATCTGGTAACAAAAGAAAAAGGGTCAAGAAGTTCTAATGAGCTGAGGAGCTAGAGAGAAGGGATGACACCATCCCCATCACTGGGGACATTACCTTTCTCGCGCATTAGATCTTTAATTGCCTGCCACTTCATATCATAGGGGATATTGCTGATGAACACCCGGTTCCTATGAGCACCCTTCTTTTCTCCACTGTGTTTGTCTTTGTAGGGATGGTAACGGTTTCCTCGTCGGCTCCCAGAGGACTTCTCTTTACCATCATGCTTTTCTTTGGGGGGCTTAGTTTCTTCAGCATCCCTACAAAATGCACAAAGCTGCGAGTCAGAGAACAAATCTAACAGACCTGTCAATAATTGTGTGACATATAGCAGGTACCCATTGTGTGTTATGTATTTTCTTCACCTGTAAGCAACACTTTCTCCCACACAGAATGAGAACAGCTCAACAGCACCTCATATACACCTGGTATTAAAATGCAATCTGAATCTGGACAAGTTATCCAGATAAGGAAAAATGTGTAAATGCGTAGTGATCAGGATTCGATCAGATCTGCCTGACCACATCTTGAGGTCATCTGACCTGCATTGTGTTTCGATCTCAGAACTGAAGAAGCATCTTGGATGAGAGGTGAAACTGTCAAAAGTCCAGTTGCCTACGATACAGCACTCAGAATGTCAGGTAGGTGTAAACGCATTTCACACAACGTGTTAGTATCCGTACACAACATCAATGATTTCAGCTAACAAAAATATAGGTTGTTGTTCAAAATTTTGAGAGCAAGCGAGCAACAAGGCTGAAAGAGAGACGCCATATTCCTGATTATATGTCTCTTCAGTGCCAAAAGATGTGCCAAGATGTGTGTTGCACTCATCTGTGCAGCTGATCTGCTGTTAACAAGGCGATTAGTCACCGAGTGGCCAACATCCCAGTCCTGTAACATCCCACAGTCCCAAAAACATGTAATTTTTAAAAAATAAATGAATATACTGCATTTGCAGAATTTAGAAAAGCGGAAGAATAATTAGGAATCCGTCACAGACAGTGATTCACTAACTTTATGAAGTTTCTCCTCGCTCAACAACTTACAAAACTGATTTTTTTTAAAAAGGAGTCTGGGACTGATTTACCTCCTCAAATTACTCATGATTAGGTTTTGCTCTGGATGACGGAGATCGAATCTTAATGAAGATAATAAGAACGTATTTAAAATATCAGGTGTAAACAAAAAGGTATGATTGAATTATGTATTATCCAGGTAAAGACCCCACTTTAAAACCAGGTGTAAATGGGGTGTCGACGTTACACTGATGACACTACTTACCTTGAAGAAAAAAACTGTCAAAAAGGTTATTTGGAGAGCCCGACCGACTGAGATATTGGTTGGATATTATCGGCCTGTGGCAAATATATCAGTCTTGGCTATGCTGTCCAATACAGGCCAATATGAAAACTCATTAAATTACTAGTTAAGTTTACCCTTTCAGTAGGACTGATGTCATGTTAAACAAGAAAGTTGATTCATAATCTTTAAAAGATCCAGCGTCCGTTTGTCACCAGTGTTTGATAACTATTATGAGGGATTGCTGCAAAACATCGGTGTATATTGGCCAATATATCAATATCAGACTTTTTTTAAAAAAATCAAAAATCCAGTATTAGTTGAGCATAGAGCCTAGTTATTAGGTAACATAATAAAATCAAAACTACATTTCTATGACAACTCTGTAACGCTGGGACACTTTTAGGTTCCTGTGAGTGTAAAGGCAGATTAATTCATGAACAATTGACCCTTTTCCCCACAATTAGGTGTAGTATCAAGGTACATAACATTCAACATACAGGTGGACACTTGTTTGACACTTGACTGATTTTTTTTTTTTTTATGCCTAAACAAATTAAATTAACAAACTCTCTTCGTTTTTATGACTGAATAAACAAACTGACCTTAAAGGACAACACAACGTCATACTTTGTTTATGTGTGGCGGACCCTGCCACCTTTCTAGCTTCAAACAGTGTTCTGGGGACCTTATTTTCCTCTGAGAACAGCTTGTTTATTCACTTATGGGGGAAAAAATTATGTATTATTACTTAATTTTATGTTGTAAATGATACAAATTTTATTTTGAAATTCTTCTCCAAGACTACATAGTGCCCCTTGTAGTATAAATAATGTATGGTTGAATACAGTCTTTATGACTCATGTATTAAATAATTGTATTTATGACTGATGCAATAGACAAAAAAAAATCATAATTTACAAAAATAATTAAAGGTAGCCAGTGTCGTTTATTTATTACGCCTACTTTACGGTGTAGCATCGCGGCTAATTAAAAGCTTAACTCAATGAAACGTAACGTCAAGTCTGAATGAGAATAACAGGGATGCTAATGCTAGCTGACAATGTTACCTGAGATCAAGTAAAGCCTAATTGATAATCACATTAGTTAAAGGGTTAAAATAGGTTCAACTCTATTATTTCACATGAGTTTCATTTCGGCATTAAGCGTTAGCAAAAATACTAACGTTACCGAGATTAGCGCCAGTCAGGTTGACCCACTACACGATGATTAGCTATGGCGAGAGAGCACAATTGTGAGAGTCCAGCTAGAAGTTATACAGCATAGTTTTGACGTCAAGATAGCTACACATTTAGTAAATATCATAAAAGGTAATTAGCAGCTACAGTGTGTGTTAACAGATGACAGAGGCTTATTGGCTAACAATAGCTAGCATCACAGGACTCCATCTTAGCTAAGCTAGCTAACGGCTGCACAGACGGGACGGACAGAACAATGCATCATCTTTACTCACGTTTTCACGCCATTAGGTGTTTCCTCGGATGTGTCCTCGGTTTCGGACTTGACGGATGCAGTAGATTCCTCTTGCTTCGGCTCCTCATCAAGGCTTACAACATCTGCCATGTTGATTATATTTGCCCAACACAACGCAAGATGCCCCTGTCGTTACGCAGTTCAAAATGTGCAGTGAGGAGGAGGCTTCTTCTTCTTCCTTGCGATTTCTTTTTTTTGGCGGATTGCAACTCCAACGTTTAGTCCACCTACCGCCCTGGAGGGTGTAGCACAGGGTTCACCTCCACTGCGAGATTTGGGAGATGTTGCTAGGCAGCTTGGGTGAATAGAGAAGATCACAGTCGAGGAACAAGCGCAAATATAATGGGAGCATTTTTAAAAGATTGTGCACATGATTGATCTGAGGTGAGTGGACACTTTCAGGGTTTAGCAAGTGAGCCAATGTGTAACTGTGCGCAGAGAGTGACCCCTCTGATGGATCCATATTCGTGCTTCTGAGCTGAACCAAGACCTAGAAAACAAAATCAAGACATATGCAGCCCACTAAAGCAGTCTGACTGATGCACAAGACAAAGCCAGAGCATCTGAAGTATCTGCTAGAAGCAGTAAGTCCCTGAATGTTGTTATGCTAATGATAGAGTGCAGAATGAGCCAAGCCAATTCATCATTCCTGAAACTATTGATTGATGCACTTTTGCTCTGCTGGAAGAATAATTTCATTTTCTCTATACAATATGCTTCAACATTTGTAGAGAATCTGCTCAGCAGGCCTGTGCAGCAGATTCCACAGCCACAACAAAACAAAAACAATTTTCAGTATCACATAAAGTTGATTGAATTCCTGTAAAACAAAAAACTTTGACAAAGTTTTTTGACATATGAGGACAAGAACTGTTTGACCTTTAAAGGAACAGGAACAAAAGATGAAACTTTAGTCACCATCTCGCCTTCATGCAGATGGAAGTTTGGGTGAAGTTTTGTAGTCCACAAAACATGTCTGGAGCTTCACAGATAGGCAGCCTTCTTGCAGAATCTCCTAAACAAGGGAAGTAGATGGGGACTTGTTTCCTCCACACATCTCCTCAAATCTTCACTGGAGCTGCTAAGCTAAAAGCACTAATGCACATCCTGTCTGCACGAGCTGTGGGTAGATAAGGACTGGATGTTTTGGGGGGAATTTATCCTTTAAGGCCAAAAAGTTTTTGTACCTTTTGATAATGGTGTTTAAACTGTAGTCCTATGCTGCACAATAGTATCATTTACACACCTAGCATACATGTGTACATTAGCAATAATTCAAAGCAAGTCTTTTTAAGTGTGAGGCTTAAGGGTACAGTACTGATAATAGGGGGGAAATGTAGATATTGTAAAGCCACACGTTACAGTTAATTCACACCAGATCTGCAGAGTCCAAAAAGTGATTTTAAATGCATCAGCATCAGAATCTTCAGTACATCTTCAGGTGAGCTTCTCTGGCCCAGATGTTTGCTATGCTATGGGAAAGTGTCTTATTCATATACTGATATTTTGGGTTGCATGTTATAGCCATAAATTCAACAAATGGTGCAACCTTACACCTGGAAGTAAATACATGTCCCTCCATCCAGGAACAGGTTCCACTGATAAGTCAGGTGTGATGAAGGACAGATTGCAACAAGTTTTAATTACAGCATGGATAAGGTTGACCTGTAGCATAGCTGTGAAGTTAACCTTTAACTTTATGTACAGTACATATTTTACTCTGTCAATAAAAAATCAGGTCAATAAAGTGACAGTACACTGCCTTGATGGCTAGCATACATCCAACAGATTAGTGTTGCTCAATTCATGTCAAGACAGCTGAAATATAACTTCATAACTTCAGTTCCCTTACAAAGAACGAACAGTTCGCACTGAGTTGCATTGAGTTAATGTTAAAGCCTCCCACATAAAGTTAAATGGGAGTGTGACTCTCTGCACAGCACTGACAAAAGTTTAAAGTCAGATTTATAATATAATTTTTTTTTTTGGCAGAACCAGACTAGGCCGTTAGATATGATTTTTCAAAGTAGTTACTAAAAGATCCTCTTCCTTGCAAACTGAAATATCATTTACTTGAAGAAACATGAAGTTGTTTTTACAACACACCGAACAAAGACACAGTCAGAAAAGTTACTTCACCCTTTTTCAACCAACAATAAAGTCACATTGGAAACTCATGATTAACAAGCGTTTTTTAGCTTTAACTTTGCATCATGAAGTAAATGTTGATTGCACAACATAATGGCTGTAGAATAATGACACCATTGGCGTTTAAAAATTGGTTCCCCTTAAACCTCACTTTAACTGTGTTATCACTGCCATCGAGCACGACATCTCCCATATAAATGAAGGCTGACTGGCACTATTTCTGTCTGTTTCTAACGTCGGCAATTATTACTAAATAAATGAATAAAGTCACAATTGTCTTGTGTTGCGACTCTACAGGAAAAGTTGTCCATTTCCACTTGAAATGTTTTGTTTATTTATGGTGTGAAAACCACAAAATAACTCTGAATTTTCCAAAGAGAGATGCCAAAATGTTTGTGTTCATCTGTGAATAGTCTTATGAGCAGTTACAGCAGTATTTCTATTTTTTGCACACTATGATGTGTACAATCACCTGCAATATGTAGGATGTATACTGCAGTGTCTTGTTACAAATTACAAATACACTTATCAGTTATATAAACATAAAACTCAAAATGCCGTTATGGGAAAATGTATGCAATTAAAATACTAGTTATTATTTAAAAAATACCAAAAGATATTCTATAAAAACTGATATTATTATATTTGAGCCATGTAGTCGCCTCAGTATGGGCTGGAATTGGTTGGCCAGCTGTTGAAGAGCTCCGCTATTAAAACGAAGTCATTTTTTTGGGTTATTTAGTTCATAATTCAAGTAACTTTGTATTTACTTTATCTGATCTTTTAACTCCTAATTCAGCTTTCTATGATTTTGCATTGTTGGAAAACATCCAACATATTTCAGATATTATTAATGATTAACCGATAATTGATTGTCAAGGCAGTCATCTATCAATTAGAATAGAATTTGCATTCCTAGGTTTGATAATAATACTGTAGATTATTATATTTACTCTAAAAAAGTCATGCCATCGTTTTGTCTAACTTACAGACCATGCAAATTTAATTAAGTTGTCAGCCTCCGGAGAATTAGTAATTGCTGCAATCAGGCTAATGAGGAGGATGAATAAAGTATCTAAAATCTTTGTAATTTCACTGCATCTGCCTTTATACTGTCTTGTACAGATTGTATTATCACAAAAGGGCGTGGTGTAGAGTTCATTAACATTATAGGGGGATACCGTGAGAGCAGTTCACAGAATCATGGTTTTATAGTTCTCAATATCAGTTTTGCTGCTGAGATAAAAAGTCTAGCGATCTTTATCCTTATGTCCTATGAACACTGGGCAGCATTCGAATATGCTTTATGCAACAGGTTTAGACTGTCTCAGCAGTTCTTCTTCCAGACACAAAGGAGTCCAAAGCACGTTGGCATAGCTTGGCACTCAAGTAAAAGCTTAAATTGCTTGTTATGACTATTGACAGATACGATAAACAGAAGTGGCAAAAGTAAACACCGTCTTTACTCAAGTAGAAGTACATATACTTGTGTAAAAACAGACTGTGGTAAACGTAGAAGTACTGAATCAACTTCTTTACTCAAGTAAAAGTAATAAAGTACAGGCTCTGAAATGTACTCAAAGTATCAAAGTAAAAAGTTTCCCTCTGAAGACATTTCTTCCGGCCATTTCTGTGCAAAGCTAACTGAAACTCACCTCATATTCATATAATTCAAAGACTATTAAACTTAAAAGTTAGAATCAGTTGTATTTGTCCCAGCTGTTCCTAAATGCACCACAAAGATAGTTGATTGTTGAGTCTCATTCCCAGGACGTCACGTAGCCACATTTTGTGTTGGTAAAGCGTCCCCAGCGGCAACAAAGTGAGAAAATGAGAAAATCCAGGCTGAGGGCTGCAGGGTCTCTGCAGATACGAGACACTAACCAATCAAATCAGTTTTATTAATATAGCCTAAAATCCCAATCACGCTGCCTCAGTGGGCTACATCGTCGATACAGCGAGCGACAGCCTCTGTCCTTAGACCCTCTCGTTAGGAAAAACTCCCTCTCTGCCTGTTTCCGTCTTCTTACGTCATTTTGTCTCACTACGTCTGCTGTGGGCAATATGTACTGGTGAATGTTGAAATCAGTCCTGTGATGTTGGGAAGGCGGCGACGCAGCGTGCAAGGACACAAAATCAAACCTCAAATGCGTTTAAACTAAAGGAACGAGCCTGTTTTGAAAATGTAAGGAGGAGAAAGTTCAGATATTTGTGTTCAAACGTAGGGAGGAAATGTCAAAATACTCAAGTAAAGTACAGATACCTGAAAAATCTACAAAGTATTTGTACTTTGCTACTTCCCACCTGTGACGATTAATGCTATATCAGCACAGGTCCTCATGTAAGTTGTTGATGTTCTGTTCATGTTCACATGAATGATCTTATGAAACAGCAAACTCACCACAATGGTTTAATAACAATGACAGTTCACACTGTCTGCAGCTCGGCCTCATCACTGACGATCGCACACTATTGCGCTGTGACCCCATACTTTTCCATTTCGACCTTGTCTTTTAAATTGACACGAGTGCAATGAGGCGGCGTCTAAAGATTGCATTGTCTGTACAGTGTGACATCTCCTCATCTAATTTGCAAGTGCTGTCCTTGAAATAAAAAGGTGCTTATGAGTGGCTGACTCTGGTGACAAATCACAGCGGTGCCACGCTACCTGTTCCTACTCGGTTACAGCCCGGTGTTGACAACACAGCAGGGCTAGGTACGTGCTGATCCAAGGAAGAAGGACAGTTTAAAAGACACTGCAGAGGCATAAAAGTGTGAAGCAAAAGTAGATGTGAGGGAGGGAATTCACCTCTGGGAATTTGTCTGCTGTTTACAACCCAGAAAGAAAAATGAAGCTATCTTTACCACTTTTAAGTAACGCTGACCACCTCCCTCATGGCATGCCTTATCCTTAGATCCGAGTCACTGCACCACTGTGACAGAAACTACATCGCTGATATGAATTTGCGCTGCATAACAACAAAACAGATGGCCGGACGCTTCACTGCTGCATTCTGTTACAGTGGGCGATCTCATGACCTGCTGCCTGTTTCTCTCCCTCACAGTGATGCTTTTCATTCTCTACAGTGAAATCTATTTAAACACCAGTGTCTTCTCCTTTCACCGTGCCCAGGGAGGGGGCTTGCGTTCGTGAAGCCTTTAGGCAGTAGGGTCTAATTCAATTTGACCACAGCAAACTGCACCAATTAAAAGCGCATCATCAAACCAGGCTCGGAGGATAATGCTGTGCTGTACCAAAAATACCTTTGCAGCAGCATTTACTGGCCGGGAGCGGTGAGAGGCGGCATTTCCCCTCCTGGCTAAGCCGTGGTATTCCTGTCACATTTTGGCGGAGTCATTTTTAGAAAAGCCAAATAAGCCGGGGAGGGGAGAGAATGAAGAGAGGAGGAAAAAGAAGAGGCGGATTGCTTGTTTATGCTGCTGCATCCGTCCTGGTGTTGCCGAGGAGGAGGAGGAGGAGGAGGGGGGGCAATGTTGTGAATGAGTGAGGCAGCAGAGCAGCTGAGTGAGACTAACAAGTGGTTGCCATGCAGCAGGAGCAAGCGTGCGTGCTTCTGGAGGGAGAGATAGAGAAACAGAATGATAATGAGTAGGAGGCAGCAAGTAAGGGAGCATGAGGAGAGGAGCTGTATCTCCGAGAAGAGACACATATCATAGCTTGATCCTGCCTCTCTCCCCCTCTGCCTCCCTGTTTCTCCCTCTTTCTCTCGCTCTGTGTTTAGATGAGAGGCTAGCGTAGCGCATCCAGAACGCCAGCGATGGATGGATTAATGGATACGTGTCTGAGGACTCCGAGGAAGAGGAGTTGCTCGCAAGAAACGGCAGCAACAGGTCTGTAAGGATGGAACGATAATGACGGTGAGACGCCTGCTTTTTCTCCCTGAGACATCCTCGCTAGAGAATCTGTCAATGCAGTCTCTCTCTTTCACCCTACCTCACCCTCCCTCGCTGTCTCCCACACCATGCATACTTGTGCAGCGTCCTCCTCAGCATTCTTCGCCTCTCGTCTGTCTTCCCCAATTCTGTCTGTTCATTCCCCCCGTCCCCGTCTGTATGTACCCTCCCTCTCTCCCCTCCCTTCCTCTCACACGAGCCACCTGCTGCTCGTGTTCATGTTAAAAAAGATTTGGGAGGAAAGAGGATGACAGGAGCAGGCATGCACTTGTGTGACCACACCAGCTCTGGGATCATGTTTCGGTCAATCGCCGCCGCTTTCCTCTCTAATGGAATGACAGTGTCTGGCACGCAACAGGTAGAGAGCCCTTTCTTCTAAAGCAAACATACGTGGCGTCACATCTTCATGAGACGAGGCGCTCGCATTGACACCTCCGCGCTTTGCCTATGTTCAACAGCTGGCTATGCACTGCGACACACTGTAATTCCAGCCCGACTTAAAGGAATGTATCCATGGCATTGGCTCGTATCCCTTGAACCCGTTTTCCTGCAGTCTCCCTCACTCTTCTGTTCGTGTTTGCCTTTTGTAATTTTCTGCAAAATTCCCAGAGGGGCAGAGTGAGGGAGAGAAAGATCGAAGTCTCCGGACATCTGTTTGATACCACATTCAAAAGAGGCTATTTATAGAAACCTGTAACCCCTCGTGCTTCATGGTCAGCGCCTTTCAAAACATTTAAATTGTTTCTCATATCTGCGCCGTTGTTTCTCGCAGCCTGCGCAGTGCGTGCATTATATGTGATAACATGTTGATTCAATGAATTCTCTAACCTGAAGCCGTCATGTCATCTCTGCCCAGGTAACATGCAGGCTTCCAAACGCCTGACCCTATCAGAGGAGAGATGAGGCACCTAGATGTTGGTTTACCATGTGTAGCGTCCACTACAACCACTCCCTTGCTGCCATGAGCGGAAACGACATGATGGCGCACTCTCTGACTCTGGAGCAGAAGACAGCGTTTGCCTTCGTGGGGATGCTACTGGTGTTCCTGGGGCTGCTCATAGTAAGGTGTTTCCGGATCCTGCTGGACCCCTACAGCAGCATGCCTTCCTCCAACTGGGCCGACGGTATCGAGGGGCTGGAGAAAGGGACGTTTGAATATGCCCTGACTTAACGCAGGGACACGCACATCCATAGATGTCCTCGCAAACAGAACTGCCTATAGATATGTACACACACGAATACACACGCGCAAACACACACAAGCCCTGCACAACCATTGCACCTGACACTGACACGCCATTAAGACATCTCTCTGTGACGGACCGAGCCAAGAGACTGAAGCTGTGTATGTTGTTAAATGTGTGTGTGTGCCGTTAGTTCAGAGCCAGTGTAGAGTCTCTCTACTGTATGTGACTACATGTCTGTTGTTGTGCGCGTCTGAGCGAGTGTGAGGCAGACGCTGTGTCATATTCTTTGCCCTTCTGCCAGGGGGTGTGCATTTCAGCTCATCGATTTACAAGGAAAGCGGCTGAAGCTCCCTTTAACCCACACCTACAAGTTGAATGTCTGTAGAGGTGGTTAGAGGTGGATGCTCGTGGGACAGGGTGGGGATTTTGGGTGCAGTGGGATTATTCAGATGTAGTTTGAAGACTCAGGGACAAGATTCCTTACGTGAAAACAGAGTGGTCGCACCTCTGCACAGCAGAGCTGTTCTGCACAAGAATGTATCTGGTTGGAAACAGGGTATTACGTGTAACTTGTGCTTTGTGGATAAATCAAATCCAGTCTGTTGGTGATCCAAAGGAATGCTGCTGCTGCCGCTGCCGCTGCCGCTGCTGCTGCTGTGTGTACAGATTGGTCCTTTCCGTAGTGTGAAAGGCATTTGAACAAACTGTGATTTACATTATGGTGTTACTGTTTCTAAATGATGCAAAAACAGCTCTCAGAGTTTGTACTGCTGCTGTCTGTGAGTGATGGTACACTGTGTGTCGCCACAGTTACATGTCCGAGTGAAAGGAAAAAAAAAACCCAACTGTTTACTTCCGACAGTATGTCTGCAGAGACGTATGATAATGTTGATTTATGGACTGCCAATTGTTCCGTCCGTCAAGCGTTCTGTCTAAAGGTTGGCTGATTGCAAGCAAGCCAAAGAACTTTGAAGGGAAATGCGGATTACAAACTGGGAAGGACTCTCTCTCTCTCTCAGCGCTGCTAGTTTTCTAATGACAAGGATAAACTCTCACTACCTGCCTGCAGAGGAAAAGGTCACATGGAAAACAGGGGTGGGATGTCTGTCAGCACTGCACCTGAACATCTTTTTCCTCCCGTTTCTCAGCCATCCTCACCCTCCCTCACCTGCTCTCTTCCTTGCCGACAGAGGAAGACAGGACAGTCGGAAAACAGAGATTCGTTAATACGGCAGACCGGTCGAAGTCTTGAGTGTTCCTTTGCTAATTTCTACGGTCTACGGTTTCTCCTTAGTGCTGTGAATCTGCCTTACTGTGACCTTCAATGGGTTTATGTGCCTTCATCTAGAAACATTAGAGCACCTGTTTGTGTGTGTGCATGTGTGTGCGTGAGCGTGTGGGCGCGTGTGGCATATCATGATGACAGATAATGCATCTCCTGACCTGTTGCTTGCTCAGCTGGTGGTAGAGTTTTCTCATTGATATAGATTTGATTCAATGATGTGAAATAAATAGAATTTCTTCACTTTAAATATGGTCGGTCAAATCTTTGTTTTGTTTTTTTTTTGTCTGCAGCGCACTTCAGGTAAAGAATAATGTTTGTGAGATCAGTTGAGATCAAATTGGCTGGGTACTTTAGGTGACAGTTCTTGGTTAAAGGATTGCTGAAGCTCAAATCAGAGCTTTTTTTGTTGGCAGTAGTCGTCTGACATTTGCTGCAGCACAGACAGAGTGGGACTGAGAGGCTGCGTTGTAGCAGCGGTTCCCAAACTGAGGGTCCCGACCTACACTAGCATTACTAGCATGTTCTTCCAGGCCTCATGGGAACTGTCGCAGTTAGCTTGAATACTGGCTTGCCTCCTTCGCTCGTAGGAAGCAGTAGATATAATGTAGAATGCTAACATAGACAACACCTGTAATTTGTTATCCATGTTGAATTTTCTTCTGGAAAAAGGAGCACATGATATGGGCATGGCCAATCAGGGATGGACATGTCATGACTCTTAAGACCCGATCAGGGAGCTTTACTGTTTCCAACGTCTCTGTTTCTGCTCCTTCACATTTAAATGCAACCTGTTTTTTTAACTAAAACTGAGCCAGCAGCATTTTCAAAAGTCTCCGTTAGGGTTCATAAAATGCAGGAGTAGTGCGGATGATAGATTTAACGAAGCAAAACTGATAAAACATAAACATTATTGTGGACATGTAAGTTTTACAGGGGCTGCAATTTTAAAAGTTGTATGAAAATGTTTTATCTCAGCATTCCTTTTATTTCAGCCAAATGAAATAGTTTTTTAAAGTTTGGATTCGTTATTTAGTATTAAACTTAAAAAAGTACGCAGTTAAAACAAGTAAAGCACTAATAGAACAGTGGCCTAGCATTGAGGTAACGCTTTATGATAACCATCATTAATAAATGATTAATTTATAGTTTATTAAACTTTAGTTAATTGTTACTTCACTGTAAAAAAAAAAAAACAACGAAATGCTTTATAAACCATTCAGAAAACACTGAATCAGGCTATTAAATATGAATGATTATAATCTTCATTCAAATCGCTCGGTTCACACAAACCTCCTGCAGTAATAGTGTTCACAATGTGGGTTCATTGGACAGCTTATCAGGTGTTCTGTTGGATTATTCTTATGCATTGAATATAAAATGAAACATCCACAAAATATGTCACTTGATAGAATAAGGTGTCCCTTAGGAACCACTGCATTGAAGCACTACTAAAAGAAGAGGTGGTGAAAATGTTTCCAGTCACACTGTAGAAGTAGATTCTCACACAGGCCCTCCTGATGTGCTTTATTGCACGTGTCGTCGTCTAGAGAGAAAGGAGCTACTGTAGCAGCAGAAGGCGACACATGCAGACATCCATTGACAGTCCTGTGGTGATAAGGCAGGTCCTGATCTGCAGAGCCGACCGGTCTTTCCTCCTGTGGCCAGCTGATACTCACAGAGGCCACGCCACCGTGCACGCCTCCCCTCGGCACACATCATTTGTCAGGAATGCAATCATTATTGCGCCATTATCTCTGTCACCTGTGTGACATCCTTATCTCAAATCTTTTTTTAGTGGAAAAACACACACTGCCCTTTTCCTCTTCAGCCAGCAGGCCCAGTAACCTCAGAGGAAGAACTGACCCGACCAGGAACAAGTGTTATAAATCTATCAATTTTTAACAAATGTGTCTGCATTCCATTTTATGTTCATGTCTCAGCATCTTATGTTATCTGAAATTTATTTAAGATAAATTACTTTCCCTTCTCTGATCGGATCAAAAGCAGTGACAACTGACCTCATCTTGGCATCCGAGAGTAAAAATTATGAGGAAACATTTCAGACCTGCAACAATAAGTCAATTAATTGATTAGTCAAAAGTCGTTCATTTGCCAACTATTTATATAATGATTTAATAGTTTCAATCATTTTTCAAGTGAGAATGTGAACTTTGAGCTGGTTCCAGCCTCTTAAACGTGAGGATTTACTGCCTTTCTTTGTCATTTATGGCAGTAAATGAAGAGTCTTTGGGTTTTGGATAAAAGAAGAAGAAGAAATCTATTAATCATGAAAATAATTGGCAGAATAATCAGTAACTAACACATTTCACAGTTGCAGTTACACTGTGCATATTTCAAGTGATCCCCTAACATTTTTCTGCGTGCAGCAGCAAATAGCAATCAGGAATAATCCAAATGATTTGAAATATACTCTTTTGTAATTCCCTTCCTTTAGGGACACTAATGTAATTCTGCTCGGGCTGCTGCATTTACAGAAAAGAGGAGCCGAGCGCTTACAGAATCTTTGTTACATAGTATAAAACCAATGAGTCAGCTGAATAGTGAACCTTAGCTTTTGCTGATTATCAATCATCAGTTTTATTGCTATTGGTCTTCGGACCTCACATGCTACGTCCTTGATTTATTGTGATAAGACCAGAAGATACAATAGCCTTTCTATTACCGAAGCAATCCAAACAGCTCTAAAAGTGCTGTAATATACATCTGATGGTTCTTTTAGTGCAGCAATTTCCAAAATTAGCTCGAGGCAGTCAAGTCAGTGAAGTGGTGAACACTGTAGTCAACATGTTTCTTTTCTTTTATTGAAACACAATAGCTGCGACCACGTCTGTGCATGCATTCATGTATTCACACACACACACAACCTCACATGGCACCAACAGTTCATCAGTTCAGAATCGGCCGATCTTCGGCTCGTGACCAACCTTTCCACATTTCTCTTGCAAGTCTGTGAATCCCATTGGAAGTAATGAGCCTTTTTGCGTAGGCCCCTCCAATTGCTACGCCCCCACTTTTATCCAAAGCATGAACATAAACAAACGCCTTCACACACACTTGACCTCCACGGCAAATTTCAGCCTCGTAGGACAAAATCTATAGCTTCCAAAGGATGGGGCAATATGAGTGGAGCAGCCGACAGAGCTGCTGGTCGCAGCAAAAAAAGCTATTTTTATCCTTTATGTACTTTTTCAGATTCACACTACAAAAAAACAGTTTCTCACCAGAGAAAGTGGAGAGTTCTGCTGCTGCTGCTGCTGCTGCAAATGTTGACCAAGGTGACACAAACTTATTTCCGCTCCTCACAGGCCTGCTCTGGTGTGGAGCCTGAGCTCAGGTTGTGGTGCATTTTGGACTTAAACATACTGACCACCTCTCTGTAGGCTGATAGGTCAATGATTACCTACCATGACATCAATTACTATATTATTAATGATTCTAAAGTTATTATGTTTAATAATTTACCATCAACTGATTCAAAACTGCTCTTGACTATGGAGTAATGTGCTCAGTTCTCAGATATCCTTTTGTTTAAAGTAAACGTTGATTTCAAAATGTAATTGCTCTGGAATCTGGACACCATCAGCATTTAGATTGGCTCCCTATAAACCTCGACTTCACTATGCAATTCTGTCTGCCAGCGGGCACAAAATCCCGCAGGAAACTGAAGAAATGTTGCCAGCCCGACTGGTGCAGCCCGGGACCATTTCTATCTGCCTCATGTCTCCAGAAGCAATCCATTTGTCTTTGTGACGGAGGCGGCAATACCACTTGGAAACGCTAAAATGTGTCTGTTTCCACTTATTCCAGACATAGCACATATTATTATTTAAAATGAATAAATTAGAACAAATAATAAGGATAAGGATCTTTATTGTGTAGTACCTTTCTTAACAAGGTTACAAAGGGCTTGTACAGTGAAGTAAAATCAAATACTGTACAGATGAGTCGAAATGATGCAAATACACAACACCAAATTAAAAACATAAAAATCGGTAATGCCAAAACATTGACAGACAACATTTATAACTATAAGTACTAAGCCAAGAAAAACAGGAAATTGACTTGACCAACCTGCTGCCTTCTAATTTAAAACACAATTTGATAATTGTTTTTTAACCTGACGTAGTTGGGCAGGCTGTTTCAGAGTCTGGGGGCATTTAAAGCGAAGGCCCAGGCGCCGTTAGTCACCTACCTAGATTTTGGGACAACCAGCAGAGCCGTATTTGAGGACTTGGCACATATGAGACTAGGAGTTGAGTGAGGTATCTTGGTACCAGACTGAAGAGCTCAACAAAATAAAATCTTAAAAATGATACACAAAATATTTTTAGAGAATTATATACAGGAGAGTTTTTACATTTTCTAAATAATCATGAAAATCAAATGATTCAGTTAGATTTACTTCAGTGAAACATTACTGGAGGACAAAGTATGCGCATGTATTAGAAGGGCTGGTTTAGAAAAGTGCCTCTGACGGAGCAGGCCACGGTCCAACAACTCTGACAGTCCAGAAGTATCGCTGTAGTGTTGAGTCCAGACTGTGGGATAGCTAGCAGAGCCTGAGGATCTGTATGATATATGTGGAAGTTTTACTGCATGAGGTAGTTCTTCTCTTTCTATTTTGGGTTCACTTGATTTGGTCTCTGCAGGATTATAGCGCAGAGCAGCCATTAACCCTCCACACAGAGATCCTTCTCATTAAAACTCCCGTTTGTTTTTTCTCTAACTTCTCTTGTTTGAAACTTAATGAGATCAGTGGGTAGAATAAATTCCATGAAGATTTCAGTTTAAAATCCATATCTGATTAGTTTAATAAGTAATGGGCACTTCAGATTTCTCCTTCTGCATTTATTATCCTAAATCATATTTTTCTTTTGCACTTCAGTATCGATCAAACAGGCGTTGGGTTGTTCTGATAGCTCAGTTTGGTTTTTTTTACATTGTTTTCTAAATCATTTTGTGTGTGTACTTCAGGGGATATCAGTCAAAATGATGTTTGTTTATCCATTAAAATATTGATTTTATCTGTTTTTGCAAATGAACTCTTCAAGTTTTTCAAGAAAGCATCAGAGGTGGCAAAAGTCAACACAATCTTTACTCAAGTAGAAGTACAGATACTTGTGTAGTAATAGAGTACAGGCTCTGAAATGTACTCAGTATCAAAGTAAAAAGTTTCCCTCTGAAGGACATTTCTACTGGCCATTTCTGTGCAGAGCTAACTGAAGCTCACGTCACATTAATACAATTCAAAGACTATTAAACTTAAATTGAGGATCAGTAGGATTTGTCCCAGCTGTTCCTAAATGCACCACAAAGATAGTTGATTGTTGAGTCTCATTCCCAGGACGTCAAATTTGGGGTCAGTAAAGGGTCATAAACGATCGATAATTCCCCTCAAATGCCTTAAAACTGAAGTAACGAGCCTGTTTTGAGGAGAAAGTGCAGATGATTGTGTCAAAATGTAGGCAGGAAAAGTCAAAAGTTGTCAGAAAAATGCCTAAAAAATCTACTTAAGTACATTAACATGTTTGTACTTTGTCACTTCCCACCCAGAGATATGTCATTTTATTTCTGACTGATATAATTAGCAGGCCTATGTTGACTGGAACTGATATTAGCTTAAGGGTTTACCCACCCCTTCATTTATTGCAGCCCTTTAAGACGTCTTATCAGGGATCCTGTCTGCTCATATCTACACTTAATAACGCTTTTAACGTTGCAGTGGTTCAATAAATGCTACAGATGGTTGTTTGCTGCCTCTTCCGAGCCCTTTGGACATTAGCTTGAGTGCAGGTCCCCTTGTTCTGTCCAAATCGGAGCATATGCGCCTGTTGCCGCGGACTCGCCCTATAGGCTCAACAGTTCTCTGAGTTCTACTCGAGCAGAGCAGACAAAAGTCCAGCAGGCCTGATAATAAAAGGGAATCACCTTAATCTGGAGTCCGGACTGTGGGAGAGGGAGCAGGGCCTGAGGATCTCGAACTGCACCAAGACAACTGCAGTGTCGCATGAGACGAGACCTAAACAAACAGAGGCAGGAGGGACGAGTTTTATTGTAATACATCCCCATGTGGAAAGTTTTCTTTCTCCAGCATGACTCAGTTTATTTCTTGAACAAAAATCGCACCAACTTTGAACCACCGTGTTCCCAATCTGATAAGGCTTGTGCAATTGATTGCTTCCTTTCGATCTGCGCATGAAAACATGTGCTGTTTTTTTTCCAGCCAAGGTCAGATTTCCAGTCATTAGCCTGCCTTTCACTGTGCGCATAAATCACAGAGGTGTAACAGCAATAAGGAAGTTTACCTGTTAGGAGGTCTTTTAAAGGCACTTTAGAAGTCATGTGGCTTTAGAGAAGTGCCTCCGGCGTGTTCCTGTAATTCGTGGTCTCATATTAACTCTCATTGTACTCATGACTACGGCTGTTTCTCGTGTGCTAGCACCAACTTTGTGGCAAACAGAATCATTAGAGATAACATTTATCAAATGAGTTACCCAATGGCTCAGTCACTAGAGAATTGATTTCCCTCGTTATCACACTACTTCTATTAATTATATCCTACTGCTTATGTGTGATATGAGACTGATGTTTTCTTATCATCCCCGATTATCTTCAAATTTTTCCACCACAGTCGTACACATCATAAAGTGTCTGTAACCTTGAAACTTTTCCTTCTTGGTTAAATTAGCGTTCATGTGGATGTTTCCCGATGATTCATCCAAAAGGGCCCATAGATCTGAGGAAACACTATCCACAGCCCCATAAACTGCAGCCACAGAACAACGTGTGCTGTTACGCTGCACTTCAGACAATAATATTAGTAATCAATTCTCCAGAACTCAGGCAATGAGCGCCTTTATCTCTCGTTCGGCGTTTATGACTTGGTTAATAGTTAAGCAATGCCTTTGTGTCCCCTGGGATGGAGCAAGGACATATCTGACACCCCCCTGTCAGTTTTCTGAGGGTTGATCCAAAGAGTTAGCCAATGGCTGGCAGCCAGGGTATGACCCTGGGATGCGGGGTATAAAGGTAGGCCGTCGGAGACGGACCAAGCTTACATGCAAGGAGCTCAGAGCGGAGAGCTCTATAAATCTAATCCTAGCCTAGTTTATATGTCACTAAACAAGGATAACCCCGCCAGTTGATGCTCTGCTCTTTATTGTTGGATGACAGAAGACTTAAGAACTACACTGGGCTTTTATCCTTGAAAATCTGAGAATCTCCTCCAGAATTCCTGATGGAGAGATCCAGATCTAACGGAGGGGAGCATGTTAACGATGCTTATGACTCCACTCTGGATGAACCTCCTCACTACGAGGAGCCCAGCCGGGCGGTCCGGCCCTCGGTGGTCAGCGCCTTCGGTCACGACACGTTGGACCGAGTGCCCAACATTGACTTCTATCGCAACGCAGGCAGTGTGAGTGGCCACCGCGCTGTGCGACCATCCCTGCAGGAGCTCCACGAAGTGTTTCAGAAGGTGAGTGCACTTCACTTATATTCTCTACATGTGTTTCTGTTTTCCCTTGAATAGTCTGCACACTTTCCTTCCTCCATTAGGCGTGTTTGTCCTTCACCTCACCTTCTGCACAAAGTGGTTTTTTTTGCCTGTTTTTCTCCCTGTGTCCCAAATTCAAGTCACTGACTCTGTAACTGCAGTCTTTGTTCTGCTCCTGAGCAACACAGTCCATTCGCTCAGGTTCAAGACTCCAAAGAGAGCGAAATGAGATATTTTACAGTTGTTTAATCATTCCAACATCATAACGCTCAGTGTCCACGGTTCAGTCATAAATCTCTGCCTAAAAAGGACACTGAAAGTTATTTCTGGAGCACAACAGCCATCATCAAACTTGACACACTTAACAGTTTTTAGTGCTTTTTACTAGGCCGTTATACTGCCTTGTGTTGCAAAAGAGGTGGGGTTATAGGTCATTAGAGTTTTATAGGTTGAACTAGGTTAGCGTTTCTGAACCTACAAAAACAGGACAGATCTTTCACAAGCCCTCCACGGCAGGAAATGAAAGAAATTAGGTGTCGTTCCAGTTTAAGACCGATTGCAAGACGAAGTGTGAAAGTGTAAGGTCATCTATCACCCAGTCGTCAGCAGCCTGACAGAAAGATCTTGAAACGTTTCACCAAGAAGCAGTGATCCACGAGAATCCCCGGATTCATCAAGAAAGACTAAAAACAGCTGACTCATAGTTTGTTGCTGCGATCTTCAATTTTGTCCAAATCTCTGTCTTTAAGTAAATGAGAATAAAACATATCCGAGTGCTCTCCTTAAATCAGATGTCAGGGTGTAAGGAGAGTCTTTCAACAGTCGGTTTTCACCTTAATTGAAAGTTAAAATGAGGTTTTAACATTTTTCTCACACAGTGTAACGACTCTGCAGATGCTTTATCAAGCTTCACCCAAATCAAACCGCCACGGTCTCCTCTCCCTCTTGCAGGAGAAAGTCAAACACACATCTCTACATTAGAGGACAGAAAACACTTTGCACCGGAAGCCACAGTTTCTTACTAATGATGCTCCTTTGCACCAAAAATGAATATATCCCAGTACATGATCATGTTTTCTTTCCCTTGTATTAAAATCTACATTTTCTCACCAGAATGGAGCGATCTCTGTGCCAGACACCGTGGAGGACGATGGCGATGGGAGTAACGGGACGCCCTCTGACCCCGATCTGGAGTCTGCCGTTCCCATTGACACCAACAAAGGAGGCGTAAAGTTTGGCTGGATAAGGGGCGTCCTGGTGAGTTATGTTGGGTCATGGCGGGCTCCCTCTGCTTAATAGAAACGGGGTCACTCTACATAACTGCGGCCTGGGCAGGAGGAGGCTCCATGTGACTCGATAACACAGCAGGGCCAAGTGGGGTTAGGGTTAGGGTTAGGGTTACTTAAGTACAATTTTAGATACTGAGGGCAAATATTGTACTTTTTACTCACACATTTATATTATAACTCTAGTTACTAGTTACTCTGCGGATTACATGCTGCATCAGAGCCAAAGTAGTTCCTTTTTAAATGTAATGTTATTGTATTGGCAGTCAGGTTTCATATCCCATTCCCATCCCATATGAATCCCATAATCAGATGAAATGTCCTCGTCCTTGTCCTCGACTCCTGAACTTAAATTGTTCTTCTCGTCCACAGGTGAGATGCATGCTGAACATCTGGGGTGTCATGTTGTTCATCCGTCTGTCCTGGATCTTTGGTCACGCAGGCTGGGGTGAGTGGGGGTTATATTTCCTTTTTTCTTCTTACATTGCTAACGGTAGGTTGGTACCCTCCAGATTCTGTACGTGACACAAATGAACTGAACCTGATTGAGGCAACCCGTCAGTCCAGGGTTGACAGCTGACACATCCTACATGTCTGTTTTAAGAAATGAGGGTGCTGCTACCAGTGATTCTAGACAATTAAAGGATTATACAGTCCTCCACTCATTATCAGGGAGTGATTGAATTGGGGCAGATTCCACTGAACGAGATCCTTTAATAATCTAAACTTGCTGAAGGTCTGTCTGGAGCCAAATGAGCTACGTGTGTGTGTGTGTGTGTGTGTGTGTGTGTGTGTGTGTGTGTGAGGCAGGGAGAAAAGGGGAAATTGTGTAAATGGCTTCATGAATGTGTTCATTGCTTAAGAACCTATCGATCGGCAGCAGCTTCTGTTCAGGCGCCGTAACTAAATGGTTTTGAGAAGCAGAAAAAGCTGCAGGCAGAGCAGGTAGAGCAGACGGCTGTAAGTTACAGCCCACAGGCTCCTCTGGGAGTCTGACTCTCTGCCTGTGTTTAAAGGTTACTGTGAGGAGGAGGGTTTCATTTCACAGTCAGAATGCTTCATGACTGATTGCTTAAATATAATTCCTGAGTATGTTGTCATTCAAAAACATTTTTTTTGAGCTGTTACATGTGTGTTTGTGTGTGTGTGTTGCAGGTCTGGGAATCGTGGTTATTCTTCTCAGCTGTGTGGTCACCACCATCACCGGCCTCTCAATGTCTGCCATCTGCACTAACGGTGTGGTCAGAGGAGGTAAGACAAGATCCTCATAAACAGAGTCACTGCAGCCAGTTTAAACATTATTTATGAATGCATACAGCCTGAGATAACACACACTCGTCCTGGCATAAAATCTTTCACCGAGAGAATGGAATGACCCGGAGGACACTCCGTGTAGATAAAGACACAAGGCTCAGATCTGCACCTGAATGTCACCTCTCGAAGCCTTTTCTCTGTTTTACAGCCAGCCTGCTGAACCTGTCCTGACATCAAATCAATGAATCAATGATGAGGTGATTAATCATCCACCATCCATTCGTTCTGTCATTTGCAGGAGGAGCCTACTATCTGATATCTCGAAGTTTGGGACCAGAGTTTGGCGGGTCGATCGGTCTGATTTTCGCCTTTGCCAACGCGGTGGCTGTAGCCATGTACGTGGTGGGATTCGCTGAGACTGTGGTCGAGCTGCTCAAGGTGTGTGATGTCATAATGATCAGGTCACTGTAGTGTGGAAATGTCTCAATCCAATATATCTAACCCTGATGTTGATCATGTATGCAATTATACAGTGTAATTACAACATTTCCACCTTGTAATGACACTGATATGAAGAATTGGCAGACATCTGTTTGAAATTAGTGTCATCTTCATGTGTATTACATCTATTTAATAATGTACTTGCAGTGTATTACTGAATATATCAAATTCCATATTCTCTAAATATTAACATGTATACCAATTAGTGATGTTCTTCATAGATCATAAAAATATAATATTACGCTGCCCCCTATGGTTTTGGAGCTACAAATAACACCTTTAAGTAATAGATTTTTTAAATACATATCAGTAGATATTACCAATGTTTTATCAAAATGTACATTCATTTTATTTTGTTATATTAAGGCAATATATCGCAATATTGACAAAATATTGGCATGTACTATCAAATATATGTCTATATATTACAGTGTATTTTTAATATATGACATTACATTTTTCAGTAAATGTCAATACTTGTTCCATAACTCACTGTGCCTCTTCTTCTACACTCAGGAAAACGCTGCCATCATGGTGGATGAAATAAATGACATCAGAATCATTGGCTGTATCACAGTGGTGCTGCTGCTGGCCATATCAGTTGCTGGAATGGAATGGGAAGCCAAGGTGAGAACAGTATGCTGGTTGCTCGCCAGTCTCTATCCTTGTTGTGGTCCAACCATTACTTTAATCACTTTAATTGTTTTGTCCCTACAGGCACAGATCGTTCTGCTCATTATCCTGCTGGCGGCCATAGTGAACGTGTTTGTGGGAACATTCATTCCTGTGACGGACTCCAAGAAAAGCAGAGGCATCTTCAATTATGACTGTAAGACATTTAAAAGGATCCTCAAAGGAACAGTTCACCCAAAAGTGAAAATTCAGTCATTATCTAGTTTTATAGTTGATGAAACAGGCATTCTCCTTAACAGCTGAAGAGGCTGGGGACTCTTTAAAATAAAAAAAAAAGACCAAAATATAAAAAAGGCTCCATACAGCTCCTGTGTCTGCCGTAGTCCAGGTCTCCGGAAGTCCTGAGATACCAAATTGATTTGAAAAGACGTTATTTACACCCTTTTGTAGCCAAAATCTTCGCTGTAGCTGCCTTGCTAAAAGCGTTAGCACACACCCCGCCAAAGGGCATAAAAAGCATCTTTTTAAAGCAATTTGGGAAACTTGGATTATGCCGGAAAACCTGTATGGAGCCACTTTTTTTACATTTTAAAACAAGTCCCCATCTACTTCAGTTGTTTAGGAGAATGCTGCAACACACTTCCCCCATCTTTCCATCTGCATGGCCGTGACTAGATGATCCGTTTTCATTTTTGAGTGAACTGCTCCTCTAACTAAAAAACTTGGAAGATTTGAGTCGCTCACAACTTGCCGTTCGCCTAAATTCTCTTTCTCCCCCTCCGTTTCTCTTCCCTCTCTCACTCTCTTTTTCACAGCGAAAATATTCTTAGAGAATTTTGCTCCAGATTTTCGAGAAGGTCAGAATTTCTTCTCAGTGTTTGCCATCTTCTTCCCTGCTGCGACCGGGATCCTGGCTGGAGCCAACATCTCTGGAGACTTGCGGGTAACATTTCACTTTATTACTGAACAGAAAAACATGAGTAACATGTAAACAAGTAAACCACTGTACTCTAAATACTTAGTCAATCATGGCATCATTTTCGGAAGCTGTTTTACTGAAATGTATTCAATAATTAACATTTTTGGATCTTTATCTTTACTACTTCAACTATTTTCTTCTAGAATGTAATTTAATCACAGATGTTGTTTTACAGGACCCCCAGGCAGCTATCCCTAAAGGTACCCTGCTGGCCATCCTGATAACCGGTGTCACCTACCTGGCTGTGGCCCTGTGTGTCTGTAAGTACAGTAATCCATGAAATGCAACTCCAATGGGTACTTCACTGATTTTGCATTTGTGTTTTTCATATAAAGACATTTTGTCATACTTCTGTAAGGTTGGTTGTCAGACAAAATGAATCCTCAGCAACGCATCTGTTTTTGTCTCTAACTAATCAGCTGCCACTGTTGTCCGCGATGCCACCGGAAACATTAATGACACTGTTACTCCTGGAGTACCATGCACCGGTCCAGCAGTAGCTGCTTGTGAGTTCGGCTATAATTTCTCCTCCTGTGCAGAGACAAAATGCGAGTTTGGCCTGGCTAACAACGTTCAGGTACATAGCCTCACTAAGTCTAATCCACTTGGAAGAAGAGTGTCTCTTTGTCATCTTTAATGCTCTCCTCTCCTCACCTCTGGTTCAGGTGATGACCATGGTGTCTGGCTTCGGTCCCCTGATCATTGCTGGAACCTTCTCAGCCACCCTTTCATCAGCCCTGGCTTCCCTCGTCAGTGCACCCAAAGTCTTCCAGGTCAGTAATAAATGCACTGCTCTGAGATACAACTCCTGAAAACAAAAACAGAAAAAATCTTTTTTTCTAATTCATGCTCTGTCTCGCCTCAGGCTCTGTGTAAAGACAACATCTACAAGATCCTGCACGTCTTTGCCAAGGGACACGGCAAGAACAATGAGCCAATCCGTGGCTACGTCCTCACATTCATTATATCTGTGGCCTTCATTCTCGTCGGTCAGTTCAACTGTTTATCATGGCCCTGCCATAACATCTACCAAACAACTAAAATCTTATATTACTAATAAACCTGCGAGTGACTGTTTACTGGCTTTACTAGCAGAAATGACTTCTATCAATTGAAATGAAGTTGAATTACAATTTGCCTGAGGCTTTATTTTTTTCCCTCCTTAGGTAACCTCAACACCATCGCTCCCATCATCTCAAACTTCTTCCTCGCATCTTATGCTCTCATCAACTTCTCCTGCTTCCATGCATCCTACGCCAAGTCTCCAGGTCGGTCTCTATTGTCACGTGAAATTTGTTCATAGGTGGTACACGTTTTCTTTCTTATGTGGATTAGAAATAAATCTTAATAAATAAAGTTTTCCTCTGTGATGTTTTTTCCCAGGTTGGAGACCAGCATATAAATACTACAACATGTGGCTATCCCTGCTGGGTGCATTGCTCTGCTGTGTCGTCATGTTTGTCATTAACTGGTGGGCCGCTCTCCTCACATACGGCATTGAAATCCTCCTCTACATTTATGTGACCGTCAAGAAGCCAGGTGAGCTGCGTGTACGTATTTGGAAGTACGCTCACGGTGCCTGAATGCTTGAACTGACCTGTTCGGACTCTTTTCTTCTCTCCAGATGTGAACTGGGGTTCGTCCACGCAGGCGGTGACATTTGTGAGTGCAGTGGGCAACGCTCTGTCTCTGTCTGGTGTCGACGATCACGTCAAGAACTTCAGGTACAATTTTTAAAACAAGTTTACAAAAACTTAAAGGGACAGTACACCCCAAAATCAAAAATATAATCTTCCCTCTGACCTGTAGTGCTATTTATCCATCGAGATTGTTTTACTCTTGGTTGCTGAGTTTTGCAAATATCATCCGTAGTAATATAATGAAACTGCATGGCATCAGTTTGTGGTGCTCAAAGCGCTACAAATGATAATTTGAAAAACTCAACAGCAATGTCTCTTTTCCAGAAATCAAGACCTGGTTACTCAATATAATCCACAGACCTTGTTGTGAGCAGTTTCACATAGGAACTATTTTCTTTCTGTATCGCTGCGCAGAAGGAAATAAGCATGTACCCATGGAAGAGGCTCGCGCTCATGATCGTGTGGGATGTCAACATTTTTGCATCCTTCTCGGCTGAGCTGTAACGTTTGCTAGTTTAGCTTAGTTCGCTAGCAAACGGAGTGCCCTTGTATTAAAGAGAAGGTGGACACAACTTCAGCCGATATCTCCAAAACCCTGCAACTCATACCAAAACAATCTAGATGTATAAAGAGCTCTACAGATATGAGGGAAAATATGTTCTGATTTTGGGTGAACTGTCCCTTTAACAGTATGTAATATAAAAAGCTGAAACATTTTAAATGCAACGCATTCTTGTTTCTTGCTCAGGCCTCAGATCTTAGCACTGACAGGCGGAGCACGGAACAGACCGGCTCTCCTCGACCTGGCTCACTCCTTCTCTAAGACCTTTGGACTCTGTCTCACCTGTGAAGTCTTTGTGGTAAGGTTATATTGTAATTTGCAAATTTATAACGATGGATATAAGCAAGGCAGGGCATATCGTCCTCCCCAAATCTTTTTTTAAATATCAACCTTCTATTTAAAAATGAGTGCAGAGCTCACATGCAGTGGATATTAGGTGAATATCAAGCAGGGATGAGGGAAATGCCAACTGTCTGGACACCTGAGACTAAAGTTTGGGTTCATTTGTGTCCTCTGAATATAAAAAAGGTGCATGTAGGACGTCTTTTACTCTCAAACACACTCACACAAATACTCACATACGGCTGTTTGTTTGTGATGTCTTCAGGGCCCGAGATCAGAGGCCCTGGAAGAGATGAACTCGGGCATGGAGAGGAACCAGCTGTGGCTGAGGAAGACCAAACGCAAGGCATTTTACGCCGCTGTGGCCTGTGAGGAGTTCAGGCAAGGTGCAGAGAGCCTGCTGCAGGTCAGTGTGGTCTCCATTTACAAAAACAAACCAACTAACCCAGAAAAACTCATGTTTAACCTGGGAGCTTTGAGCAGAGGGAGACGGCAGATTGAAACATTGCAGCGAGTATCTATTGCCGTGTTATGACTCTTGAACCTGATCTGGCTGGGACATTAGTGCAGGAGGAAGAACAGGGGAGAGTTAATGAGGAGCAGGAAAACAGTGTTATGGCTCTGGCTATCGCACGTTGGAGATAAGGCCCCGGTTTATTGTCAGGATTGCTTACTTCAAACGGCACAGCAGATTAAAAGCTATAATTGATTAACACTGCACTGGATGAGTCCCTGCAGACAAAGTGAGATCTGCTGAGTGATCCAGTCATAATTCGTGGCAGTAAAACAGCTTGACAGCCTTCTTGTCTGAGGACGTTTCGAAACTTCTGGGAGATTTTTTCTCTCTTTTTCAGTTAATGGGGACACCAGGTTTTAAAACCGCAGGGTGACATGGTGCCTGTGTTGCTTCAATTAACTGATTTGGGGAAATTTGAATCTTTATGCAATGCGTGTCGTGCTTTTCCCCACAGGCTTCTGGTCTCGGCCGTATGAAGCCGAACACATTAATGATCGGCTTCAAGAGAAACTGGAGGACTGCAGGCACAGAGGGAGTGCAGACTTATGTGGGAATACTGCAGTAAGTCACAACTACACACACACAAGCACACATGAGAATAATGCACTCATATAATTGACATAAATTGGAGATCTTAATGGTGAACTGGTGTCCTAAGTCTCTTTTCCTTTTTGACAGCGATGCGTTTGACTTTGAGTACGGGACACTGATTCTGAGGATGGACCAGGGACTTGATGTGTCGCACCTTGTCGAGGCAGAAGGTCAGTATGAAAACTTCTCTAGGCTGCATGCTTTAAAAAACTCCTGTATCAGCGTGACAACAATGAAGCACCTTTCAAACAAGCTACACAAAGATAGGTTAGGTAGGAGCACAACAACAGGAAATATGTGGCCTTAAAACTGCAGCGTGGAATGAACAAAGCAGCAAAGATTGATACAATGTAGCAAAAAAATATAACTGTAAGATATATACTCTTAAATAAAAGCATTAACATACATACAAGCCACATTGCCATTTGTAAATGTGTTTTTAAGATATTCAGGTCAACCTGAACTGAACTACCAAAAGAACAACAAAAGTAGTCGTCTTTTAAAGCTGCACTGCTGTGGTCAACAACCCACAGTAACTGGATATAATAAAATATCACTGATAAGACAAGACACTTTGTTCTGTAGATTAGAGGTATTTATTAAGGTCAGATAGTTAGGCTAAAACAACTGCCAGTTTACTGCTGTGCCTCTGTAGAAATCCTTACGATAACAAAGATAATGGCCGGCTGTAGCTCAGGAGGTACAGCGAGTCGCCCAGTGGTCACTGTTTGTGTGTGAATGGGTGAAGTGTTGGAAGACTGGAGAAGCGCTATAGAAATGCAAGTCCATTTACCACTTAGCATGATCCGGTAAGCCTTTAGCAGTAGGTAATAGGTAATGAGTCCCTTATAGACCTCATAAGATGTTTATTCATATTAATAAGACTATAGAAGTGTCAATAATAGCATAATTAACACATCTATTGTGAGACATTCATAAGCACTTGTAAGAAACTGGCTGAGTCCTTGATTCCAGGGCTCTGCTATCTCTCTAAAGGCCAATAAAAATAATCTTTAAAAAATGTTACCAAGGGCATTATAAAACATTTATTAACCTTCATAAAGTATCGTTCTCGCTTTAGAGTCGCTCGTACTTGTCAAGCCTGAGACCTCAAAAAAGGACGTCTGGGGCTCCACTACCCGAAAAGATTTCAAAGATTTTGTTTCCTACTTTCTGGTGACTTCTGGAGAATGAAAGTAGCAAAATGCTTTTAATTTTAATTCTAAGGAAACAATGCAGAATAATTCGCTCCTTCGCTCCTCCAGTTTTCACCAATCATCAGAAGATTCAACGCAGAAGATTTTACAAAATACACTGCACAGTGTCAGATAAAGAAAGAAATGGGAAAAAAAGGTGTGAAAATTGGGAGAAATACAGGAGAATTGTGACCCAAAGAGGAAATCAAGAGAGGCTAATGAAAAACAGGACTCTCCATGGGCAATCAGTAGCCGCAGATAGCATAGTTTACTGCTAATAAATGCATAGTAAATTATGTATTATTCTTAATAAAGCAACAAAAAGCTAGTGTTAATGTAACAATGTCATAATAGTTAACTACTATCAATTATTTTTAGGAAAAATCTTATAATCTACTTATAAATGTTTTATAATCTAACAGTAAGAGTTAATAAGGGCCCCATTACATATAAACTGATGCTTATTACAAGGCCCTTAATACAAAGCGTGACTGATGATCCTAATAACGCCACTCATACTCACAGTGATTACATGTTTATCATAAAGTGGAAATCTGATTCTGTCTTTCAGAGGAGATGCTGAAAGCAGCAAAGGAGCAACAGGCGCTGGACAATGAGATGATGCCAAACGGAGGGAAAAGAGGACTGTTCAGGAAGTCCAGGAAATCCTCGCAGCAAGTGCTCACGACCAGAGGTACGGTATTTCTCCAGAGGTTATTTCGTTCTGTGAAAATCTTCCCCGACATTTCAGAGAGGCTTCAGTCTGAGCTATTTAACGTGTCAAAAGACGAGCGTGATCTTTAAATTTGAGGGTAAAAAAAGGTATCCGTCTCCCTCTCCTCCACACACTCATATTTCCACTGAGATAACATACATTTAACGAATGAAGCCAATGACACACATCTCTTTTTGGAAACGTCTCCACACTCCCATTGAGATATAATTGAATCAAGCGCTCCCACTAAAGAGGACTCTGAGGGTGTAATCCAATAATATGGTCCCTTTCGTTCCAGTTTGGAGAGCATCTCTTAAGAGCAGTCCTTTAACCCAGACAGCAGAGGGTGCTTGCAGCCTCTCACTCAATCTGTCTGTGTCTCTCTCACACACACACACACACACACACACACAGACAGACACACACACGACTGAGCTGCGTCTTGGCAGGACTGCGATGGTCGTTAGTATGCAATCTGAATCCCACTCACTGGAACATTAAACCTGAGAGATGGCTGTTCCTGCTGATGTAGAGCCAGCTCTTAATGTTGATTTGCGCTAGTTTTCCCATCCAACTTAAATCTCCATGCTCACTCAGTGAATTACATCCCCTCCTACTGTTCCTCTCCCACATCCAGTTCTCATTTCTCCTATCTTTTTCTCTCTTTCTCAGTGTCAGTGTGCGGCCCACCGCCCCCGCAAGTTGCCAAGATGAATGAGAAGCTGTTGGAGGCCAGTGCTCAATTCAAGAAGAAACAGCCTAAAGGCACCATTGATGTGTGGTGGCTGTTTGATGATGGAGGTAGGTGTTGGCTCCCTCGGGCGGCCTTCTCCTATGTACCTCTCTTATAGATTTGAGCAGATACGTGCACGGAGACGCATAATGTTCTCCTGGATGCTAATGCAGACAAATGAAGAAAACGATAGCTGAACAATAAAAGAAACTCAATAAAGGAGAACAAGAAAGCAAACTAGAAGTCATTAATGCGAACAACACTTCCTCTAAATGATGCCACACACAGATAACTTTCTTATGAATATTTTTCTTTTATAAGAACAACTTTTAAAATATAACCTTGACTTTTGAAATCGGGTTACTTGCCTCAGTCAACTTCATCTTCACTTTGTTTTTTGCCGTGGTTTATCTGTTTTATGTCAAATGAATAACAGTCGTTATACGAGTGCAGGGAGGTGGAGAGAGAGTCTGTGTCTGTCAGCAGTAGTAAATCAATGAGTAGCAGCCACACAGCAGCTAGCTAACAGTTAACTGTTACTGCAGCTTTTTCTTCTTTTTACATTGTATGGCGTTTGGCAACCAGTGTTAAGGGGCATTAACAAAGCGAGACGGCGCCAGATTATTTACAAGACATTATCATACGTTATTAACACAATATCAATATTGAATTTTTTGAATATCACGATTATTGTCAATACAGGTTATCAGCAACACCCCTAAATGGAACTAGATAGATAATCCACAGACCTTGTTGTGAGCAGTGGGAACTATTTTCTTTCCGTATAACAGTGCAGGAGGAAGCGTGCATCTATCCACTCATCGACTAGAAACCAGCTTACGTACTGAGCTGTCAACAGCAAGAGCCTCTCGTCCATGTTTCTTTCTGCACGGTGATACGGCTGTAGTTTGGTAGGAAGGAAATAGTTGCTCACAGCAAACTGTGTGGATTATCCTGAGGAACCAGGTCATGATTTCTGGAAAGAGACATTACTGTTGAGTTTTTCAAATGCGTTATTTTGGCGCTTTGAGCACCACAAGCCGAGTGCCATCTAGTTCCATATCATAGAGAAGGCAGACATCTTCACAGCCCATATCTCCAAAATTCTGCAATTCACACCAAAATAATCTAGATGGATAAATAGCACTACAGGTAAGAGAAAAATATATGTAGTTTTGATTTTGGGGTGAACTGTCCCTTTAATTTCAGACTCCCCATGTGATAGACAGATAAACTGACAGGTGCAAAAACAAATGTGAAATATAAATATACATACTTTGTTTGATAAAACCAACTGGATTCATTGGTTTTTCAATAAAACTGCATCCCCCCTCTCTCAGGTCTCACCCTGCTGCTCCCCTACATCCTCACCACCAGGAAGAAGTGGAAAGACAGTAAACTGAGAATCTTCATCGCAGGACAGCCTGGACGCAGTGATCTGGATAAACAGGAGTGAGTAAAAAAAAAAAACAAATTAATGTTTCCATGTCAATTATAGCTTAATGGGAGGAAGTTAGATTGAGCAAATTAATTAAAATTCATGAGCCAACACTGAACATCACTTCAGAGGAGATGATATTTAGCATTAACTGAAGATAATTACCAACATTTACATGAAAGCTAATCAGTGTGTGATGTGTTTTGCAGGATGAAGTCTCTGCTGCAGAAATTCAGGATTAACTGCACTGACATTAATGTCATTGACGACATCCATATCCAGCCCCGTGTTGACAGGTAACTGAATTTTTTATTTCCAGTTACATTAGCGACAGCAGCCCGGAAGGTGCGACAGTAATAGTAAAATGTAATCACCTAATAAAATCTGCATATTATATGATTCTCTAAAGTGAATATTTTCCACATTCAGCTCATGTTCTTATCTGCTTTCCTCCAGCTTGAAGAAGTTGGACGACATGATTGAGCCTTTCCGTCTGCATGAGTCTACAGACTCTGCTCGGGCTGAAGCCATGCGGAAAGCGCATCCCTGGAAAATCACAGACGAAGAGCTCAGCACCTTTGAGGAGAAGGTAAGACAACGAAATTAAGACTTTATATACAGCGTAGACATGACTACATAATTGAAGTTGCTGCGTTAAACCAGGGGTCTTTAGTGTTTTACAAAAGTACCTTTGCTAAGAATATGTTAGAATTATGTTAATATGTATTTTCTTCTGGACATTTCACCTGCTTGTGAAACTAACCGCTATTCAAAATATTTTATACCCTCTGCAATTTGTCTGTTAAATGCAGTGCAAATGTTTTTTTATTGATTTTATCAAACTATTTATTTACTTTATCTATTCATAGATTTTAGATATAGATCGTCTCAGTGCCTCTCTCCGCTGCGTTAACAGAGATCAGCAGTAGCTAACGTTAGTTTAGAAGTTAGTCCACAAACACAAACTAACGTTCGGCTTCCAGCACGACACAGAAGTTCCACAGAGCCCCTTTGGATTAGATTAAATAATAATAAAACTTTAGGTAGGAACTCTGAGAAAGAACGTGTTGAAGACCAAACAGAGCAGTGAAAATGAGGTTGAAATCCAATTATTGCTGTTTTGCAGACCAACCTCCAGGTACGACTGAATGAGTTGCTTCAGGAGAACTCCAAATCTGCTAATCTGATCATTGTGTAAGTATAAACTAACAACACTGAGCCGCAAAGCATAATCCAGTGTGTTAAGGAACAGTCTAACATACTAACATACTCTCTCCCCCCCGCAGGAGTATGCCCATTGCTCGTAAGGACGTCTCTGATTTCCTCTACATGGCCTGGATGGACATTCTGACAAAGGACCTTCCACCCACCCTGCTCATTAGAGGCAACCACAAGAGTGTGCTTACGTTCTACTCCTGAGCAGCTCGCAGGCTAAACATTAGAGTACAGGTAGCTATAAAGGAAAGAAATGCTGGACCATGTTCATAAAGTGTACCAGAACCTTTGGATGATGTCCTTCAGATCACCACCACAATGTAACACAAGCATTTTTAGTTCCGTCTAAACGAGGACATTCATACTCCGATACACTCAGAGTTCTCTGTGAACGCACTGTGAATGAGTCTAGTCAAACTAAAGAAAAATGCCTTTCTGACAAATGTCAGACGGTCTAAATGTGAATTTAGAAGCAAAGCAAAGGTTAAGCTCTTTGCGACGATGGACATGTAAGAAAAAATGTTTTTATACTCATGTTATTTTAGCATAGAACTAAAACAAAATCAAATCATTTGGCGTTAGAACAAAGTTAAATCACACGTCTTCCTAACTCAGTCAGACCAGTCCGAGCTCTGGCAGAGATACGAGGCTGCTTTCGATGGTCACACTGAGTGACTGCGTCGGCTGCTGCTGTAAAATAAATGTATATAGTAGATGTCTGAATTCACTGGCTGATATTTTCTGAGCAAACGGACCCTTTCATAAATGATTAACAGCATTTGTCTTTGAAAACACGATGGTTTGATTCTTTTTTTAAAACATTCTTTTAGTGTAAAATACACTGATACCTTTAAGCTGTTTACCTGTTCCACTGTTTAAATATTTTTAATGTTACTATCACAGTACACTTTGTGTTAAGAAAAAATTAAGTGAAACAAATGATTGTAAAGTCAATTCTTCTGTATATTTTAGCCTATTTTCGATCTTTCTATTTAAATACATAATTGTGATTACCTGAAATAAAGATTAAATAAAATTTTGAGCAGTTCTTAATCTTGTCTCTGTCATTTATTATCTGATATCGTCAGATATTATTTGTCCTGAGCAATGTGTCAGTGGAGGGGGGGACACACATCTGAGCTATTTTACGTACTTGCTCATTAACTCGAGTATTTGATTATACACTGTTTCTAGTTTTCTGATGGTATTTTTAAAACCTAATATGTGGGTTTTGTATGCAAAACAAAGGAAAATAATCTAAGCTTCCTGAAAGGTTAAACTAGCCAGCAGCTCATGAGACATTTTGACCAGAATTACTACTATCGCTACATTATACTAAGATTGAAGATGTTGCTCTGTTTTTTTTTTTTGTGATCATATTTTTATTTTATTTTCCAAACTTTGAAAAAGGCAGTGCATTTTAATAACAAATACAGACATAAGAATGAGAAAACCACAATAATAAAAAATAAAAAAAAAAGAACATATAAAATAACCACCCCACCCGCCCACCACCACCACCACCACCCCTGGGCCCCCCAGAACCAAAAGCTACTAGCAAATTAGGTGGCTAGATCCGCTCCTTTAGTTTCCCTGCCACTGAGACCCACAGCTCAATCTCGGATTCCTTGACTCCAATCACACGAGCAGTGGACAACTCCAGGTAAATAATATCAAGAAATGTGAGGATCCAATTGTTCACTGACAGCTTATCGGGGTGTTTCCACCTCATAGCTACTAATTTCTTAGCTGCAGTAAGGCCAGCAAAAATAAGTCTTTTCTGCTGTCCAGGTGTTGAAAACAAGATGTTGCTCTGTTTTGAAAGACAAACAGTCTGGAGAGGTCAGGTTTGACCAAAAAGTCATTTGGACACACTTTGCCAGAAACAGTTAGATATTTATTTAGGGGAAATGATTTATAAAAGGTGTGTACAGTTAGAGGTCATATGCAGGTCACTGAATGTGAATCCTAATAGTCAACGTCCTGCATGGTAATGCTAATTTTTCCCAGTCGGGGGCAGAAATGGGCTAAAGATCGAGGACTTGGGATATAACTGTAGCAATTATCTCAAGTTTGAGGAGAAAGCCATTAATAGCTTGCTGCCCGAATGGACCAATGGATTTCACGTACCATTAGTTTATATTATTATTGGATTACACCACTTATTACAGAATGAGCAAGATGAATTGTTTTATTGATTGTTTTATTTTCAGATAGGTTAAGTGGCTGTAAGTACTTCACATCCTATTTATGAGGAAATCAATATGATGTCAGCCAAAACACTTAGTGTTTTAGCTAGACACACACACACACACACATCCTGTAGGTCTATGTCCTGTGAAATTAGCTGTTAAAACTGCCACACCACTGTATATACATTTACCTGTACTATCTGCTTTAACTACTATATTATACTACTATATGTCCATTATACTGTATTTATCTGATCTATCTGTTTATTTTATACTGTAGGTGTCACTATTTCAATTGCTTGTATTTATGCCTATAATGTATACATTTTATTTTGAACTTTTTTTAACCGCAACAACACACTCCATCGTTCAGTAAAATAACAGCTCCATATTCTTTTATATAGCACTACACATGATTTTTGTAGATTATAGATATGTGGATCAGAACCAAAGAACAAGGACATAACAACAAAATACAAAACACTTTGAAAAACATGAAAAAAACATGACATGGCTGACCATATATCCAAAAAGTGTCCATTTTCAGCTGTATTTTAGCTGTGATCTTTTTCATAATGAACGCCTCATTCATCCTTTGTTGACAACCATAGGATTGTAATAGTTTTTTGGTGGTTAAATCTGGGTCCCTACTCAATACAATGGTTAGATACTTGACTGCATGTCTGACTCTGTGCAATGACAATAAGTTGAAACTAATCTAAAAAACACAGACCATACAAAATAAAATTAATTTCAGGTCAGTATGACGTTAACGGATACATTTCTATCCTTTTAATCTACATTTCTATCCAAATCCAGGTTGTATTTAACATTAGCGTCTGCCATACTGCGATGAAGAGAGAGCAGCTGCATGACGGGAGGACGTGCAGTGCCGTCAGCTGAGCTGAGCTCAGGACGTAAGCTCCTGGTTAGCCAGTTAGCCGTTAGCTGACAATATGACACGAACGTTGCTCAGGCTCAAGGATCTTCGGCTACGATGCTCTTCGGTTTTTGACGCTACTCCACGTTTCTTAGGAAGGGACATTCATATTCAGACGCTCGCTCGAAACAAAGGCAAGCAAGAAATTAGGATGGATAACGTTACTTTTAGCAATATGTCCAGCTTTTATTGACGTTAGCTTTGCTAGCCTGCCTAGCATTTTGTAACAGACCGCTTTGGTCTTAGTATGTGGAATTATAAACTGTCAGTCGTGTGCTGAACGCGCAAACGACCCCAACACTACGTCTGCTTTATAACTGGTGCCATGCGTAAGTAAAGTGAGGCTTTATTGTCTCATGTTTTCTCAAATGTATTTCTTGTGCTTTTATAAGCTATGTTTTTCTTTCGAAGGTTGCGCTTGTTTATATCAGTAACTCTCGCGAGAACTTCTCCCTCTCGTATTACGGCGCTAGGCCTCTCGCGAGAACTTGTTTTTCAGAAGTACTTTGTGACGAAAGGGTTGCCATAGTTACAGAGCAGACTTACTTCTTGCCGATTTATTCATGAAAATGTTTTTCTTCATGTGCGTTTATGTAAAGACAGTCCTGTAGCAACTTGTATAAGCTATTAGAGTAAAATTCGCTGTATTTTGCGGTTTATAATAAGTCTCTTTCTAAACGTACGTGTTTTGGAGGCGGGGCTAATTTGGCGCAACTTCCAGCGCGGGAAATTCATTCAAATGGTCAGACCGCCAAGACACTGCAGCAGAAACTTCGGGGATAGTTTGTAGTTGTCAGCCGTGGCTCTGTCTCCTTTTTAGTAAACTTCAAGTCTTTTAGCCCGGTTTTCAACTTGTACAAACTTTGCCAACATGCCCGTCCTAGAAGTTTCAGATGCTTCAGCAATTTCTCCATCAAAGAGGGCAAGGACAGAGGCAAAGCCTGCAGAGGAGAGACCTGTCCTCAGGTTTGCTAAACTCTCTGAGCATGCCACGACACCGACCAGAGGCTCAGCTAAAGCAGCGGGATATGACCTCTACAGGTTGGTTATACTTTAACATTAAAAGTATGAGTGGGTTCAGGGACTTAATGAGCAGCTTGCATCAGGCATTCATACTTCGACCCGAACCGAAGTTGTAATGACTCTCTGTATAAGTGTAAATGTAAAATGCATTTGTAAATTTAACTGCAAATGTTAAGCTTTTGTTCCTGCAAAGGCTGAATCTCATCGCCTTGCATGAAAGCGTCTGTCATATGAATATAATGCCACATGAACCTGCTAACTTGAATCATCTGTGTTAAAACAGTGCATATGAATACTCCATTGGCCCTCTGGATAAGGCCATTGTGAAGACAGACATCCAGATAGCAGTTCCTCATGGCTGCTATGGGAGAGTTGGTGAGTGTTTCAACTTGCTGATGCAACTCTGGTATTGCAAGTTTTTCCTCCTGTGTCTCAGTGCCTGCGAATTCAGGTCAGGGCTGCCTGTTTCTGGATTATGTTACACCAGGAAGAACAGGCCGTAACGGTCTCTTTTCTTTTTTTCCCTCCACAGCACCGAGATCTGGGCTGGCAGCAAAAAACTTTATCGATGTTGGTGGTGAGTGTTTACCTGCTTATGAGAATCCATGTAGCAGGTAATGATTTAACCCTTCTCATGTCAGCCATTTTAATTTCTCTATTGTCTCTGTATGCTCTCCTCAGCTGGAGTTGTAGATGAAGACTATAGAGGAAATGTTGGAGTTGTGCTCTTCAACTTCAGCAAGGAAACATTCAATGGTGAGTAACTGAAATATAACACCACCTTTAGTACCATCAATCCTTAACCCACAGGTGTTATTAGTAGAGTGAGACGTTAATGTAGAGTAGGGGTGCCTGAAACCTAATGGTGGGCCACAGGCCAAAAGCAAACCCCTATTGTATGGTATTGAATTGTTCAGAGGCAAAATCCCAAATTCCATTAAATTATTGACTACACAGTGTCACTATGCCTGCCATGCTTGGATTATGAAAAATTATTAATAATATGGGATTGTACATATTTAAAGAGCATTTTACCTGACTAAAACAGTGTAAAGTTTAGCGGTAGTGTGTTTTTTTTTTTTTTTGCTAGAAACAAATGATGGGCCATATCAAACCTCCATCTCGGGCAGCTCTGCTGTACAGCCAGAAAGGGAAACTTTCACCCTAGTTTAGCGTTTTCCATTTTCCAACGGTGAATAAGTGTTGTTCACAGTAAGCAAAACATGTCGAGTTTAAATCTGCTCCATGGCCCTTTGGGTTGTTATCACATTCAACTGTTTGCTGTAAATACCGATGAGAAGTTACATATGTACATATAGCAGAATTAATGAGGTCACTGCATCTCTGATACTCAAACTACATACATAATAAAACTATCTACTGTGAAAACGATTTTCTTAATTTAGGAAAACACAAAACTAGCCAAAAGTAATCTTACCTGTAAATTAATGAGCAGTAATTAATAGCACTTCCAATACTCTGTTCTCCACATTTGTTTAGAGCTTTACATCCTGTGCAGATGTCTGGAAGTGCCTCACACAGACTGTATATAAAGACTATTATAAATACGTGAAGAACCTTTACAAACAATCTATGCTACAGATATACAATGTGCAAATTGTTTCATCTCCTTCTCTTCCTCTTTCCAGTGAAAAAGGGCGACAGAGTTGCTCAGCTGGTGTGTGAGAGGATCTGCTACCCAGATCTGGAGGAGCAAGAGGTAAACTGACAAACTCAAAGGCAACATACACACACATACACTCAGTTGTCAGATTATTAGATACAGCCAGCTAAAACTAATGCAGGTTAATATAACAGTACTGCAATAATTCCTACCCTCATAAAGGTTCAAATGAAACTGTACAATTATAAACAGTTTGTCCTGCTGTTAAATTGTATTCTGTTGCACTGCTAGGAGTTTCTATTATTTTGTTCACCCCAATCGCATCAGCAAAAAAAGGCTAAATGACATGGTGTACCGGGAAAAACAAGCAACTGAGTGTAATTTACTTGTGTAGTCAGACTTCCATTGAACATGTGGCTTTACAGCAGTAGAAATAATTGAATGTTTATGTCAACAGATTAGTTTTGAATGTTAAATTAAAGAAAATGCTTGGTTCTGTGTTCTTTCAGACACTTGACGAGACGGAGCGTGGCGCTGGGGGTTTCGGATCAACCGGACGCAACTGAACGCCCAAGCAATAATAGAGTGGCAGAGTGTATATGTTAAAAATTTTAAGATTAAGTGCTAATAAAATTCTCTGTTTTGTACTTTGCAGAGTCTGGTGTCTTTACTGAGACAGTCACCCACATGTTCTTAGTAGGAGCTTTGAGGGTAACACTACAGTACAGTACTAAGTACAGTATAAATCATGTGCTTTACTAATGCATCACTCATGATGATTTAATGCACCATTAACAAATGATCAAGTTACAACTTTGATTGGTTTACACTCGGTAGATCATCAGGTAAGGAATGTTGGTTCAGTTACTTAATACTTGAAATCAAGTTGGCTGGATTTAAGTGATTTAAGTTTATTTTTGTAATTGTATTGATGTTTTAATATGAAGATGTTTGCATCTGAGGACCAGTTTGATTACAATAATAGCTTTATATTTCTATGAGCACAAATAAATGACATCGAAAGTTAAACACAAACTTCAATATTTGAATTTATACAAAGGTAAATGGGTAAATTAAAGCAGAAATATCAAGTTGTCACACTATAAATTCATGCTGGTGTTTTTAAAGATTTTTGGTGCATTTAATTGCATATTAATTTATCGAGCTGTTTGTTTAATTTGGCAGTCTAAGTCCTCATTCTTTCAGGAAACTTTTCTCCGCAGCGAGCAGTCTAGAGAAGTCTTATGTAACTGGCAGCAAATTAATGTGTGAAGTATAATGGAATGGAACTAATCACATAAAGTCATAGTAAGTTCATCCTTTGTTGATGATGTGCTGCCAGAAAAATACCTGATACATCCTGCATTAAATAATCATAATTAATGCATTAGTTAAGCATATATTTACAAAGTTTTACCCTTTTGAGTTCTGTGTGATAAACTTTAAAAAAAGTCTTCCACATCTCCACATGGGGGCAGTGCAGGACAAGAGTTGCATCTCAGCCTGGTGAGTAAGCCGAAACACATTGTGCTCAGCTCATAACTCATTCCATTGGGGTAATGTGAGTTTCACTCACTAAAACATTGAGATCATGTTGCACTCTACTTAAGGTAAACACAACTAGCCACCTGTTTGATGTGACTTTGTTACATTAATAATACAGTCTGGATTAATGGGAAAGCACAGCAGTGAATACATATACACCAAAAAATATGTTTTATTGTGAATTTACAACTAAACCCTCACTGATGTGAACAGAGAACACAGACTGGTGTCAGACTGGTCCGTGGCAATGCAGCACTGATTGTACTTGTGAGAGATTTGTGTGGCCACGAAGACCTCAGTGCATAATCATGAAGGCCCAGGTTTGGCATCATCGATGTGTGTCGTGTGTGTGTGTATGTATACACAGTTTACAAAGGAAGTAGTTGGTCATTATAAGCACCATTACAAACCCCTCTATTCCAGGGGCTTCCTCTAGTTTACAAATGCTTCATAGATTAAAAGTGGCATCGATTATTACAGTATAAACACAATTTACATGTAGTATAGAGGAGAGCAGACAGGCTTTGAAGCTAGCTGTTACTGTTGCAAAGACATGAAATCTTCAGAATGGCCGATGGGATTGTATCTTGTTGACTACAGAGTTTTGTATAGTAGTACAGTGCATTCAGAAGTCTATGTGGTCGTGTTGCTAGCACCAGTAAATATGAATTATTCTAGTCAGTAGGAAAGATGGAAAAGCATAGTTTAAATATGCAGTAGGAGTCATTCAAGCTCAGACATGGCTACATCTCAATAGTCCATTGTGGGTTCCTTTCCTCTCCTAACTATTCTCATAATCTTTTACTTTCATCTTCACTCCATTAAATTAATATCTGGGGAAGGAGAAATGTGTTTACTTCCATGTATCCAGGTTGGTTCAGTCGTGTACCTGAGGGGAGGAAATGAATTTATTTCAGACTATTGGGACTCACCCTTTTCTTCCACCTAAGCCGAGTTCTAAAAAACTCAACTTTTTGAGCTTTCTGCAGTCCACATGCCCTTCAAAGTGGCACCTGATTCCACATATCATCATACAACATTAAAACCCTACAATTAAAAACCATTCACACTCTCAATAGTGCTTCACACAGCTGAAGTTGTGTGTCAGGTGCTCTTCATTTGACTGAAATCTTTCATATTGCCTCATTCAGCTGGCATTTTCCACAGAAATTGTATCTATGATATGTAGAATCATCTTTGGCAATCAAATGATGCAGTCCCCCCCCACCCCACCCCCTTCATGTCTCTTTGGTGGCGAGCCCTTCTCCCTGTCGGTACCAGTAGAAGTTGCCCCTAACCACTGATCCAGAGTCAGAGATGTTTGGCCTTTAGGGAAGAGTGAGCCTGACACTGGATTAGCAGCTGCCGGCAACATCTGCCTGTCTCAGTCTTGTGATGGTTAATGGAGGATGATCTGCACCCTCATCTTCAGTACGTCTCCCAGCTGTCCTGTGAGGTAGTCTTTATCGTGTCGGTCCTCCAGCTCAGCCAGCTCCTTCTTCCTGTAGAGGGGCAGGCTGCTGATCTGAAGGGAGTACGCCCCTGGCGAGAGGGCCTTCTTCTTGCTCAGATGCAGGTAGCTGACGCCCTCCCTTTGGTTGATCTTGAAGTAGCCTTCGTCGTTTCCGTAGTCGATGCTGTAGCGCACGTGGTCGCTGAGGGCGGACAAGGCCGGGGTGAACTCGAGGATGTGGTCACGGTTGCTCAGGTCACTGATGTTCAGGTGGATCTGCAGGGTGTCCTCAATGTCCACACTGGCCAGGCTGACCACCTCAGTCAGCTGCAGAAAGAAAACAACGACATGTAGAGGATGTAAGACATGTGATCTACAGGAGAGTTTGTTTCTGTCATTAATCAGGGACAAGGTGTAATAAAAGAAAGAGGATGAAGTACTTTTCTCAAAGTAATAACTACCAACACAAGACAAATTATGATTTTATTCATTCATTTAGTCTATAATGGAAACAGGAAAGCAGAGAGAAATGGTGCCAGGCCACCAGCCTGACTGGACGGTCAGTCAGCCTCCGTTTTCCCGGGAGAGTTCTTGCTCAGTGGAGGACAAAATTACATGGTGAAAGTGAGTTTTATATGGAACCAGTCTAAATACAGATGATGTCATCTTTTTCATAATGATGCGTTAAAGCAAAAAACGTGTCTATTGCCAGTTTAAGTACAAAAGTATCAGCATCAAAATATACTTAAAAGTACCATTAAAAGTACTTATTATGCAGAATGGCATACTTCAGATTAATATATATCATATATAGTATCAATATGTATAGCATTATAATTATCAATGCATTAATGTGCTCATCACTTTAATGTTGAAGCTGGTAAAGGTTTATATAGTTTTTCTTCTGTGTAGCTTGTGAATGTCCCCTCATGGATTAATACAGTTTTATCTTAATCTATAATATTAAATTATATATTACATATTTGTTGATTATTATATTTTGTATTATTAAATGAAATCTGAAAAGTGACAAGTGACTAAAGTTGTTAAGTAACTGGTGGGGTAAAAGGTTAAATATTTGCCTTTGAATTCTAGTGCAGTAGAAGTATGAAGTAGCAGTAAATGAAAATACTGAAATAAAGTAAAAGTTCCTCAAAATTGTACTTGATTAAATTTACTTAGTTACTTTGAACCATTAAAAAAAAGTATAAATACAGGGCTGTTTCCATGATTTTAGCAATAGTGAGGCCCTGATTTCATCAATGGACCCCTACCATTGTTAAAAAATTTAAGAAAACTATTTGGACTTGTCTATTAACTGTTCAATTATATTTTCGGTCATTTCAGGACCTTCACCAAACAGCCAGTAAAAACATTCTAGAGGGTAAATGCTGAATACTTCATTTATTTATTATTTTCTTGGCCTAAAAGTGGCAAAACACTATACATAGAGTCAAAAATTATATAAACAAAAATAAATAATCGGGTTATAAAACACCAAATTCCCCTAAACATTACAGGGGATATGACCTCGGTGTCCTCGGTGGTAGCTCCAGCCCTACACACTGCATTCAGACAGACAGATTACCTGCATGTCTTCCAGAGGATCCTCCTGTGTTGAGTTGGTGCTGCGACGTTTGCGTCCCTTCTTAGGATAGCCGTTGATCTTACATTCATAGCAGGCCTCAGGAGACAGAGAATTATCATCCACCTCACCTCCCTGTCCAGCACTGGAGCCACCACTAAAGCCAAGACCTGTGACACAGTGCCTGAGACAACAACAGAACCGTCAGTCAACTAGAAACGTCTACAGACAGCTTACACACACAGTTATTTAGTCACGTACCCTTGTCCTGCACGGAAGTATCCAGGTGGGCATCCGCAGAGGTAGCCCCCATCTGTGTTAGAGCAGCCAAACTTGCAGGGGTTCTGGCTGGTGGAGCACTCGTTGACGTCCATGCAGCCTCCACCCCCCTGCTCATAGTTGAAGCCGGTGGGGCAGAGGCAGCGGAAGCTCCCCAGGGTGTTGTGGCACGACGCTCCCCCGCAGATCTGGCTGTTCAGGCACTCGTTCTCATCTGGGTCACAGGAAGTGGACGGGAAGTAAACAAACAGAGCGGTCATTCCCGTTACAGGACACAAACAATACTGGGGAGATGTGCCATGTTTTTAAACATGTGGAGAGATTGAAAGTATAAATAGAGGTTAAACTAACAAAAGCTAGTTATTTTGGGGTATACGCGGAGGCAGGCACACAATGACTGCCTGTAACTAAGCTATTTCTAATTTTATTTATTTTGCTGTCGCGCCCTCCGTCTTTCATCTGTTCTTTGTCCCAACTGCAACAGGTCACTTTGTCCCACTCATCTTCATTGTAATAGTTTGTATTTTTGTCCCTTTTATATTGATTAAGTGTGGAACTGAGTGAAAAAAAAAAAAAGTCTTGTCTTCAACAGACAACAAGGAACTTTTAACTACTGATGCTTCTATTTTACCTACTTAAGCAAATGAGAAGATTAGCAAACAGATTGGCTATTTCTAGGGGTCAAATTCCAAAAAAACAGTAACGTAACTAAAACAGAGTTTTATTAATCTTACATAGCCACAAACAAACATGACTTCATCACTTTGCATCCTGCAAACAGCTGTGTTTAATTAAGAAAAATATTATTAAAAATATGTTAATAATGTTCTTTCTTTGAACCACTTTCAAGCAAAGATCAAGACGATCGAGATCTTTGCAGGTGGTATAGGGTTTTAAGGAGGATGTTGGGCATTCCGATTTAAGACTGCATTTCCTTTTCACATGACCTTACTACAGCAAGGAAAGGGTTGAACTTCCACAGGAAAGGAAAAACTTCTAAGATATATTTATATTCTAAGAATCGCAGGAAATAGGTGAAGGATTGATAAGTCCTTTTAAAAAGGCTCCAGACTGGAGTCTAGCTCAGAACATCTGGGCTGCATGGTACATACTTTGGCAACCAAGCAATCAGGATGCACCAAAAGGAAGGAATTTTTATATTTGCTGATAAAAAGAGCGGTGGTATTACTCACCCACGCACTGGTTCCACTGGTAGTGCTGCAGGTAGCCTTGAGGACAGCTGCACCTGTATCCACCCACTAAGTTCTGACAGCCGTGCTGACACCTGTGGTTACCGTCACACTCATCCATATCTGTCAGGGACACACACACACAACAAAATGACTGTAAGAGTCTGTTTTCTGTAGTGAATCAGCTGATACTGAGGCTGGTATCAATTGTCTTCAGACCTTCACAGGTTTGTGCGTTTGGATCTAATGAGAATCCCCGCTGGCAATCGCAATTGAAGCTTCCCGGAGTGTTCTGGCAGACGCCGTTGGAGCCGCACAGATTGGGGTCTGATGCACATTCATTGTTGTCTACACAGAGAGGAGGGAAGGTTCAGACAAGGGTAAAACTGGAAACATGATATAAAGGCTGATTATAAACCTGATTTGGACTGCTGAGTCATTTTAAAATTCGTGGAGAGCTGACATGGGTCTCGAATAATGAGGCAGGTCACCGTGGACTGTTGGTACAAATTATCTCAGTCTACAGGGGATTAGGAATAAAATCTCTCAACTACTGATTTAATCTCAGACCAGAGGAGGCTATCATAAACATCTGAGTGAGTCAGACACTCATTTGAGTCATAGCGAAGTAATCAGAAGTGAATGTCCATCGCAGGCCTTCCTTAGAAAAAAGGTAGTAAAGTGAGCTATGAGTCAAGATAACCTACGCAGTTCACCCCAAATCAAAATCTGTAGCGCTATTTATCCATCTAGGTATTGTGAGTGCGAGTGTTGTTGTTGAGTTTTGGAGATATGAGCCGTAGAGATGTCTGCCTTCTCTCCAATATAATGGAACTAGATGGCTTGTGGTGCTCAAAGCACCAAAAAATATATTTCAAAAATTCAGCAGCAATGTCTTTTTCCAGAATTCATGACCTGGTTACTCAAAATAATCCACAGACCTTGTTGTGTTCCATGTAGGAACTATTTTTCGTTCTACCTAACTACATCTGCCAGTCGTGTCACTGCAAACAAAGAAACAGGCATCTTCTCATGGATGAGAGGCTAGTTAACCACTACTCCTTTCAGTCTGGAAACAACCCACTAACACCTGTTCACATCTGGCTTTTGTCTTCAGTGGGAGACGACACAATCGGCATTCATTCCTGCATCAAATGACTGCAGTAGCCAGGGTTGTTTATCTGTTTTAGCTCCGATTGGCTGTGATGAAGACGCAACACCATTTATGGACACGCTCATTTTTGCCCCTTGTCAGGCACGATGCTATGACGCATGCTGAAGTTCAGGACGCTGACTTGTTAGTACTTTTTTATACGTCGTTTAGTTGGCGCTGAGTTTGAAAGAGAGACTTAAGTAAAAGGTATTAAAAAAGTCGTGACGCATTCGTGATGACGAACGTGACACACAAGTGTTGTGAAAATGGTATAAGCTAGCTAAAGTTCATCTCAGCGGAGGAGGACACCATTAATGTTTACATCCCGACCTGTCATGAGCATGAGCCTCTTACTCATGAGTACATGTACACTTCCTTCTGCATAGTGATAGGAAGAAAGAAAATAGTTCCTACATGAAACTGCTCACAACAACGTCCAGCGGTTTCTTGAGTAACCGGGACATGATTTCTGGAGCGAGACATTGCAGTTGAGTTTTCTTTATGTATTTTTATGGCAATAAGTGCAAACAAACCGAGTTCCATCTAGTTCCATTACATTTGAGAGAGGACAGACATCTCTAAGGCCAACACTCACACCAAAACAATCTAGATGGAAAAACATGGTTTTCGATTTTGGGGTTAACTGTCCCTTTAAGCTATTTAGCAACTGACATCAAAGCAGAGAAGGCCATAATCTCTAAATATCAGTTGTTTCATGTTTGATCCTGAGTCTTTTACAGTCCAAGTCTTCTCATGTGTTCCCAGCTTTGCAGCTTTGTTTTCTGAACAGTCAACATGTGGGACGTACTGCTAAAACGCATAGAGGGAAGGTCTGCTTTCCCTAAGCACTACCTGGCAGTTGCTTTAAAGGAAGGATTACTGTCAGTCAGTGTGACTGACAAACATTTATACTGGATAAGGACACGTATGTCTTTACAGCGGCAGCTTGAAGGAGAAGATATGTTGGAAGGAATGACAAGCTCAGTACAGTCCTATATGTCTGGAAAAGTGTTCAGTGTCCTATACATCAGCTATGGTTCCTGAGGTTTGGTTTAAAAAAGTGTTGTCCGCACCTACTGTACGTCATTCTTCTGGGGGTAATTCCTATAGTTAAAATTGAGGGTTCCCTGTCTCTGACTCGATGTGAGGTCATGGGAGCTGCTTTATGGTCTGGAAAAAAAGCTTGTGGTCGTCATGGCGATCCAGTGAAAAGTTCCATAACAAAGCACTGCTAAGCTGCCATGACTCCAAACCAGTCCAGCCTAATAAGATCAGTGTGATATCAGCCGGAGTCCATTAACTCTGAATGAGAGTAAGTAAAGGTTAAACAAGAGGGAGCTTCAGGGGTCTTTTATAGAAGATACTGTAAGAAGTTACACTGTGAGAGACCAAACTGAGTCTCCACACTTGACTATATATATGTCTAAGTGTTATGACACCTTGTAGCATGTCCCTTTTGGATACACAGACAGTTGTATGAAAAGCAGAGATGGAATGTAACTAAGTACATTTACGTAAGTACTGTACTGTACAGTTTTGATAAATTGGCGCCAGCAATGTCACTCAGTGGCTAAGTTGCATTGTGGGTAATGTAGGCACCAGATTTTGAAAAGGAAGAAGAATGCGTGGAATAACAAAAGCGATATCTCTGGTTCTGCTGTGTCGAGTCCAACAGTGTTAAGTGCTAAGAGTGAATACTGACCAGTGGACTGCTTTTCAAAAACTGGTGCTTACATTACCCACAATGCAATTTAGCCACTAAGTGACATCACAGGACGTAATTCATCAGATTACATGCATCTTCTTCAGGAACCACAAAAGGCTTTATACTATTTTTTTCCAAATACACAGTAGTACTCCCCAAGACCTGTAAACACACTTTAATGTGTAAAAAGTACATTCAGTATCAGATACTGAGACTTTTCCTCGAGTACTTGTCATTTGGTTGATATTCACTTATATCTTACTAAGTATGACTTTTGGGTACTTTTTACAACACCGACATTGAATATCTCTAATTACAAAATCCCTGGATGTGCAGTATTTCTATATTCTGTATGTGTTTATTTACCAATGCAGGCAGTATGATGCTGGGTGAAGCCAGGAGGACACTTGCAGGTGAACCCGCCGATGGTGTTAACGCATAAGAACTGACAGTTATGCTGTTTGGTCGAACACTCGTCCAGATCTGAAAAACATGAGTTGTACAACAGTTAAAGTCAGTTATAAATTTCACAGAAAAGCTAAACTGTTCAGTAGTTTATATAGAGGATGTGTAAGCTGTGTCAGATCGCTGTGTGTACTTCTGTATGGGCACTGCTCCTTTCTGTGAGTCGAATTCCAGTCCTTCTACAGTCACTGACCTACAAATGAACTGCAAATGAACCAGACACCGGAAACACGGAGGGGGACTGTAGAGGGGGGAAACTAAAGCTATGGTAAATAAAGATGAAAGGGGCCCTAAAAAACTGAACACCATGTGTGACCACTTGTTTGGACTCACAAACAAGCCTGATAAACAGAGACACTTGCCAGATGCGCTATGTCACAGGCTCTGGATGTAGGCTACACGTTCATGAACAAACACGTGCACACATCGGTCCAAGTGGAGCGTCTTGCGCCGCTGAGCAGAACGCTGGCAGAGCGCTCAGCCCACTCAGCAGTACAGCGGCTCTAACCTGGAAACTAAGTCAAGCAAGAACTTCAACTTCAACTTGAATGTCCCCAGGGGGAATTCTGTCTCGCAGCCAAATACCTGCTGCTGGTCTCTACAAGAGCAGCACCCTCTATCCAAGAGCATGCAACTGGGCTGAATGTGTGCTACTCTTGAATATTTAGAGGCTCTGTTTTGCTGTGTGTGTCTCACCTCTGCAGCTCTTTCCATCTTCTTGCAGGATGTATCCGCGGGGGCAGGAACAGAGGTAGCCTCCCTCTGTGTTCTTACAGATGAAGTTACAAGGTTTTGGTGCCTGTATGCACTCATCCACATCTAAAGGGAGAGTGTGAGACAGAAAGAGTGAGACACAGAGAAAGAGTTTGATGCTGCAGCCAGAAATTCCATAAGGGGAGATGATGAGACAGACAGACTCAGGCCGCATTTTTCAGAGGAGTGTGTGGGCAGTCCACCCACGTAGTTTGGGCTGTTTACTAGACAGCAGGAATGAGAACGGGAGGTGGGCATGGTAGGAAAAGAGTCCATAAAGTGTAAGTGCTGGAGGTGGAATCAAGCCTTACCCACACACAGCGTGCTGCTGATGTCAGTAGTGTAGCCAGGTTTGCAGGTGCAGCTATAGGAGCCCAGAGTGTTGATGCACTGGCCATTCTTGCACAAGTTCCCCATCACACGACACTCATCAATATCTGGATGGAAAGAAGAAAAGTGAGCTCCAGATAAACTCATCACAAATCAATTTCCAGTCAGTCGCCTGAGATGGAATAACACTGTACATTCTAACTCTTTGGTCCTTTCAGAGAATAATCTGCCAAGAGCTGGATTTTAATAGTGAATAACAGCTGTGTGCCCCTGAGGGAAATATCGCTCTACGCATTTAGTTATGCATCAGTGTTGTGTCAAGTAGAAAAGTATTGATTTTTTTACTGGCAAAGTAAAAATCAATACTTTGCAAGTGACTACATCAGCCAACAACAACCATCTGTTAATTCAGAACCATATCATTGGTTTCATCTGGACAAATTACTGCTGACAAATTTAAACAGCACAACAATTGATGTCCTACTTTTCACCTGGATTCTTTCCAGTCATTTCAGTACACATACAATATTAACTTGCAGGGACCTGAAACTTGTTGTGCTATTCCATCACCTTGAACAATTTATTTATTGTGAAGGTATGTTACAATGGCAATGGAAGCATTTGAAACATTTACAAGTTTACTCCACTGCAAGTAAAAGTCCTGCATTCAAAATCTTATACAAGTAAAAGTATGTGAGTATTATCAGCAACATTTACTTAGAAGTATTCATTATGCAGTCAAATGTTCCCTATAACATCTGATGTTTTTGGATTTATATTACTCTGAATTTTGCAATTTACTGCTGTTTATGTTTAAGGTTGAGCCCATTTCACTCCTTTTTATACTGTTTGCTAGATTAATCTACAGCTATGCATCGTGTTCTATAAAATCATTATATGTTTGTCGTCCTTCTGTCCTGTGAGAAACACAAATCTCTAAAAGGTTTCATGGTGTCAGAAAAACAGCCTGTTTTCAGCTTTGTGATGATGCATTTCCCAACTAATCCAAGATTTGGCTCAAGAGGTAGGAGAAGTCCCTCAACACATAAAGGAACACTTAATCCGTCACTTGATCACAAACATTAAAATTCAAAATAGCCAAATGTGGAGATATGCAAGTAAAAAGTAGTCTGGAAAATAAAACACTCAAGATCTCACATTTTGAGAACAGTACTTGAGTAAATGTATTTAGTTACATTCCACTGGGTTTGATTTGCTGATATCATGGCTAATAAATGCAATGGTATTTTGCAGGTGAGTTTTAAATCCTGGCTGTTGTCGCCTCTATGGAAACGATAAAATGGTTTTCAAATTGAATCAAGCTTTCGACTGCAAGTTACTGAAATGAATAAAACTAGTGGCTGCCTGGCAGGTTGGAGGAAATCTGTCAGATAAATAAACACTTGGGAGTTATGATTTTGGCCTAAATCATGCAAAACTACCAGTTTGGTCATTTTAACAATTTTAGAAATAATTTGATGTTTTGAAAACCCATCTCATGTTCGCTCTGTTTATGAGAAAACAATACTTTTCAGAGAAGAGTACACTCATTAACTGACTGTGGAACATTTGCTTTTGATTGTTCATTGATTCAAAATCAAGTGTCTTCAACAGTAAGTTACCTCTGCCATCAGTGGTGTACCCAGGTCCCTGAGGACACATCTTCTTGTACTGCGTGGTCCCGGGCAGGGGGCAGAGCTCACAGTTGGTGCCCCAGCCTCTGCCTCCATCACAGCAACACTCTGACTTTGTCACCATGTTTCTGTTACTAGACGTCATCTGACACAGAGTGGTCAGGACTTCGGTGAAGCAGAAGCCTTCCCGGTTATCTGGAGGGCGGGAGAAAAACATGAGAGCGTGAGACACACATAAAAAAAGAGAGGTCCTGAGAAAAGCAGACAAACCACCCAGACAGGACCTGGCCTCAGAGAACCAGACGTAAAATAGATAAACCCACACGACTCTATCACTACTGTCTGTGAGGAGGAAGATAGCCACGAAACCACAGAGTTACAAATTCTCCCTGGAGTTTTTCTCACTGACTTCAGCACATCCAAGTCTATCCAGAAGTATATATTTAGATTAGGGAGGAAGGCTGTCAAAGGATTTCCTTGCCCCTATCTTGACAGTAACAGACGTGAGTTTTTAACGAGACAGTGAACATACTTTAATTCCCACTGAGATGAAAACTTTTTTCACTTAGATTCAATAGCAGGAAACATTTATATTTAACTATAACTTCCAAATTAAAGTATAGTATTTTATCTGCTTGGAAAAAGTTTGGCTCTAAAACTCTATTTTATGATGCCTGTAGATTATTTACAAACAGTTTTTAACTTGTGCACTAAACTGTCCATCCCAGAATTAAATCTAACTCCAACACTCAATTTCAATGAAAGATGTTGAAAATACACCAGTGAGACCAGATGCCACTAAAATAAGCTTATTTCCTAAAGGCTTTATTTATACAAACTAGAGTAACACAACTAAAGAGGCAGTGAAGACACAACAGATACTGATGAAACACTGACACTGAACTCAAATAAGTGAAGTTAGAGGACAGTAAGAACACGCTATATAAATTAATAAAAGCATACTTACCAATACATTCAGTCTGTGTTGGGTTAGCGACGAATCCTTGGTCACATCTGCAGCGGTAGCTTCCTACTGTGTTTTCACAACGGCCGTTCTTACAGATACCTGGCTTGGCTGTGCACTCATTCAGATCTAACACAGACACACACACACAATGTGAAGATAAACCGTAAATATTTGTTACACAAGACTTTTCTATTACATGTCAAACGTGGTTGAATAAGGCTAAATTCCATGCATCCCATACATTACATATATGAAGTAATTAATCCTTTTAATCGTGTCAGTTTGTTATTTCAAAGTAAATAATTTGGGTTTTAGGGAGTGAACCTTGATATTTTTGACCGATTAACATTTTTTGTTAAGAATATTCAGATTAAAGTTTTCATGGCAAAAATAAGGATTAAATGTCCCCAAGAATTTTAGTCTTGTGAAACTGTGAATTTGCAAACGCCTCTGATGGCTCCAGTTTATTGCATGACCAGCCAATTATACAACAAATGTCCACTAATTACTACGACAGGATAAAGGGGACAGAATACATAGCTATGAGTACCAAAATAGATTTATTTCATGCAAGTAAAGCCAAGATTTGAGGCCATAAAATAGAATGAGTGCATTATTTCCTACAGTATGAGCGTACGATGATCTTACCAATGCAACCGTCTCCGCTGGGGTGGCGTGTATATCCAGGGGAACAGATGCACATGTATGTACCAATCAGGTTCTTGCAGGTCATGCCTCTGCTGGCACAATCATCTATGCCATCTTCACACTCATTCTGGTCTGGAAAACAAACAGTATATCAAGCGTAAGAGGGTGCACAAGCGTGAAGACAACTATGTGTATGCATTCATTTGCAGCAATTACATCGGTGATGTAACACAGACACTCAGGCACACGCTACAGCACTCCAGAGTTTAATGTACCTGCCAAAACCCAACACTGAGCACTGTAGTGCTAACAGCCGTGTAGTGGGAGGGTTGGTGGTCTGTTTGGAGCTCTAATGTAAACAGTGACGCTATAGACAGTGAGAGGTTCCTCCTGTCTCTGCGCTTCCCTCCAAATACAACCGTTGCTATAGTGCCCAAGCTATCTGACAGAGCGGAGGTGTAAACAGTGACTCGGCCGCTTACAGTTTCCAGAGAGTGTTTTAAGTTCGTCCGAGACAGAGAACTCTTGAGGATCTCACAGAGATAGCACGTTATGTAACTTTATGGATGGGGCCAACATGTCTCTATGAGGTACTTAGTTTATTTCCAACCAACACTTTTCAGTGACTGAGAAAGTTGAGTGAATGAGTGAGTCATTTAGCTGTAGTACCTTTACACATCCTCCTGTCCTCACGCAGCACGTAGCCTGTGGGACATTTACACTCGTACGAGCCCACAACGTTCACACAGCGGAAGGCACAGAGGAGAGGATTCTGTGCGCACTCATTGATGTCTGGACAGAGAACAGAAGGAAACAGGTTACAGTACGAGTACAGGATTACAAACGCTGCATGATGGATGTGAGAGTGCATATGTAATTCCACATACCTTCACAGGTCATCATCGGCCCGGGCTCAAAGCCATCATCACATGCACACTCAAAGCCACCGATGACATTAGTGCATGTGCCGTTGCCGCAGGGATTGCCGATGTCACACTCATTTGTGTCTGTATTGAAGAAAGTTACATAAACCCCATTAAACATCTTGGTGTTGTGAGTAACATATATCAGGGGCCGCATTACAGAAAATTACCTAACTGCTAATCCTTTCTTAACTAAAAGACAGGTTAATATTAGCTTCTCCAACAGGCTAACATCAGTGTTATCTGTTTGAGTAGCATTTCAATCAATTTTGGCAGTTATTTTGAATTTAGGACAGGGTCTATGCCACCCAAAAGAAGGATTCCTAACTTCTTAAATACTTCAGGTTATGTTCTGTTAAAGCTTAATTCCTGTCCAAGGATAAAAAAGGATTTTTTCCTAAATGCAGCTGGGAAATACGTTTCTTTAACACCAAAAAAACCCAACAAATATTATCCCACGCTGAGTGTAGGGAGGATTTCAGACTTAAAGTGTCTGTAATGAGGCCCCAGGTGGATAAATCAGTGACAAAGTATGACAGAAACAAAGAGAGGATGGAGATGAGGATAAAGAGAGAAATATAGCAAAACAGTGGATAAACTGACCTTCACATCTGACTCCACTAATGTCCAGACTGTATCCCATGGGACATTCACAGCGGAAAGCGCCGTCCGTGTTGATGCACTGGCCATTAATGCAAGGGTCATTGAGGCACTCATCAATATCTGCAATTAAAAAAACATCAACATCAAGTAAATTAAACGCCACAGCTACAACAGAGTTGCAGAACAGGGATGATTAAGTGTTATTGACACACATACCTTTCGGACCGTCATCCTCTCCCCGTTGATATCCCGTATTGGGACAGAGAAGAGGATACGCCTCTGGAACCATAAGATGTGAATGTAATGAATACCATTAAATAATACACATCATTTCATCAATGAATTTGCAAGCACACAAGTGTTTCCATGCATATGTCTTGTGTGTCTCTGTGATAAGAAATGTACACACCGTCCGTCTTGCTGGGGCAGATTTCACAGGGGTCTCCCCAGCCTTGACCCGGCATTGGAGAACAGCAGCACGCATCCTTGGAGGTGTTCTGAGGCTTTGGAGCCTGGCAGCGCCCATTTTCAAACTTGGTATAGCAGTAGTTCACACGGATATCTGAGGGTTAACACACAGAGAGAGGACACAAGTAGTGAACAATCAGGGAGAGACTGAAGGAAACAATGAGCAATGTAACAAAAAAAATTATGCGCTTTTTTTGTTGCTTATTGCACCACTTCTACTTCAACTTAAAGGAACAGTTTGGGGAAATTAACTTGTTTGTTTTCTTGGCGAAAGTTAAATGAGAAGATCCACACTACTCTAATGTCCGTCCATTAAATGTGAAGCTACAACTAGAGCCCGACGGATGCTGATTTTTCTCGGTGCACATGGGGAAACATATCGGCCGATACTGATATATCTATGATAGTCTGAAAATATATTGAATGTAAGTTAGATTATGACCCATGGACAGTATAGGTCGAGGTTTTTTCATCGAACAATCTTAAATCAAAAAAGTGCATAAATGCTATTTAACTGACATTAAATAATATCTATATTTATCTTTATTTCAGGACATTGTTACAATTTCATTAAATTCTCTGTGAAGTGATGCTAGAACAACATTTCCTTTGAGCATTCGGGATTACAATGTATGCATGAGTAATATATTCTGATATGTTTGCATCTGTGTCTTCAGGCCATCGTCGCTTCCATGGTCAGTGTGACATCAACTGTAATACCACCATCATAGATGTTGTGATGTGTTTTAAACTAACAACCAAAACCAACTACTAAAAGGGTCATGAATCATGTTTCTATAGACAAATAGGACTGTAAATTGACCAAAACAACAACCTATTTTAAATAGATTTTAAACCAAATTATATATTAAACCAAATTTAACAATTCTTTGGTGAAGTTTTGTTTGTGAGGACAGAGGTTCAGAGGTTGGCTAAATATCTCCAGTCGTGTTTGCCAGTCTCTCTTCCTCTCTCTGCCTCTGAAGGCTCTTGTTCCTCCTCGACGAGGCAGGCACTCACTTGTAATGAGAAGCATATGGTCGTGCTCTCCTGCTAGCACTGGCCTTCACTGAACTCAACACAAATAAGCTTTCTGTCCACCATAGATCACCCACACATGCACACTAGACACACACACACACACACACACACACATACACACACACACCTGGCTCAAAGGCAAGGATCACATACATGAACACCTGGTGCTTTGAGGAGAATGTCAAAGAGTGTCATATTACTTTCCTCCATGAAACTGATTTGTCAGCCTTTCCGCAAAGAGATTTATGGTACTCTGTGCACAGCTGTTGTGCAAGTGTGTGTGTGAGTGCATGCATATGTGCATCTGCACATGCGTATGTCACTCTTATTTTGTAGTTTCGCTGAAATGTATGAATCAGTTGCTCAAATATTTGTGCTTTTTTACATTTGTCACCTAAAATGTCAATTTTAAGCATTTTAAAAAAAAAATCAGAGACAGAATGTAATAATGAAAAAACATTAAAGTTTATTAGAAGTTTACATTTATGAGAAAATTAAGCTCTGAAATAAATCAACACTCGGCCAACAAAAGTCTGATAGTGTTGACACAGATCTTCTGGTGGTGGTAGTGGTGACAGACATTTAATGGTCATGTTTATGGAAATTTGCAAAACCACAACGACATTATGATTTAAAACTTATCATTAATTGGGAAGTCCTGTGGCCTCGCGGTTATGAAAACATGCCATATACTGTTCTCGCAATATCCCAAGTATGAATCTGGCCGGGGACTGATGTCGTATGTTATCGCCCGATGTCTCTCCCCATGTCTCCCTATAATAAACATATCAGTAATTGGATTGTCTGTTGCTCGGTCACTTCGCATCTGACTGACTAAGCTTTTGTGAGATCGGGTTGAGGTCAACCAGAACCTGACGTGGTTTAAAACACAGCTGTGTGCTAAACTGGACTTGATTGCTCGGTCAAAACGAACACAAGTTCAGCTAAACTGCAGGTAAGCCGGGTGTCAGAGCCGCTCAACACAGGTGTGTCGGAGGATCTCAACATCATGTAGTCCACTGGGAGCCAGCATTGCCGATGACTTCCCATCATGCATTGGGGCAATGGATTTTTTATCATCACTCAGTTGGGTGGTGACCAAAACAAGAGCTAAAAGACAGTGAATGTTTAAATAATATCCACCATGTGGCCATTAACATGGCTCTAAGTGAATGAATCTAATCAGTCACTGAGGAAGAGGTGGTACCATTAATTGTAATAACACATTTTATATGTTTGACACCTGATTATAGAACACAGCAACAAGGTTCAGACTAAACTACAGGCGCAGTTTAAACTGCAGCAGCTGAGGACGAAGCTATTGGGGTTTAAAGGTCCAATGTGTGGGATGTAGTGGAATCTAGTGGTGAGGTTGCAGATTGCAACCAACTGAATACATCTCGCCTCGAGAAAAAAAAAATGCAAAAGGCCGTCTCAGGAGTCAGTGTTTGGTTCGTCCGTTCTGAACTACTGTAGAAACACGGCAGTGCAATATAGCGGACTCTGTGGAAGAGGACCCGCCCCTCTATGTTGTTAGCTCATACTTGTCTTTTGTGTCTTCTTTCGTGTGTTTCTGTTCTTAAAGGATGTTATCATGACAAAATGTGACTTTTTTTACACCTTTACTTTTTTAAAGCTCTTCTTTCAGGGGAGCTTGTGGGTGTGAAAGATGTACAGTATGTGTAAGGCTGCAGCATTGAGTTTCCCCCTCAGGTGCTTTTTTAAAAATATTAACTTGAGAATCATACGGTAAATTTATTTTATGATGCTTGATAAAATACAACATATTGTAAAATAAAATGTTGGCTGGTATTTAGCATGAATGGTGATACATTAAATTATCGATATGTCACATCTAAAAGGAGAAATGACACATTCATACTCTTACTCTTAGCGAATTCATAAGCAATAAAAGACACCATGGCTCAGTTCAACACACTCAGGGGGTTCTGCAGCTACAGCTATACTTTATCTGACCTGTAGCTCATGGTGGCTAATGTTATATGCTGATGGAATAAGTTCGTTGTTTCACAGCGCTAAGTAATCTTACTTTGATGAAGCATAAATGTAAAATTACGAAAGATACTCTGACACACTGGGGTATGAGACAATGAGTGATTAGCGCTCATAAAGGTTTAACTGGCTTTTTGGGAAAATAAAATCAGTTGAGCTGAAAATCTTTCACATTGTGCAGAACTATAAAAAAAATGTAGCGTTTAAAATTTCATCCTATTGTATTCACTGCTCAAGGCTCTCTGTCACCTAATACCTAAGATAACAATTTATAATATCTTCTTTCTCTTCTGGGGGAAGGGTTATTATAGGTTTTAAGGGGATACAGATGATATAAAAACAGATTAAATCCCAAAAATTTTAAATATCAATAGAATGAGTGCACAGAGAGAAGCACAAATGGTTTTCATCACGGCATGACTTTCTCCATTGTCTTCGTGTCTGTCATCATTTTTAACAAAAACAATGGTTTTCTCAGTGGGACGGGGTTTATCCTTGTCAAGAAATCTCTTTTACTGCCCGTGTAGCTCACTCTCCACCCAGCTCCTCCTGTTTATCCCCCGACCCTCACTTCTGACACTGGAGAGAAAAGTGTAATACAAACTGTAAACTGCCTCACTGAACTCATGATGTCATCACTTCAGTGTTTGGAGGGGGAACTCCCTAACAGAGGACTCAACGCGCCCCCGCCCAGCCTAAAAACACACATATGTACATAAACACACACACACATACACACACACACACACACTAGTGAGGAAATGGAAAAGTGATCTGTTCAGAGCCACCCTTGGCCTTGTAGAGGCAGCAGAACCAGCTGGAACACAGTGTGCTATCATGAAACTGCACCACTGCTGCTTAGTCTCCACTCGCACTCAGAGACAGACTATACAGATACACTGGTATTTACACTTTGCACTTAAAACTCGATGCATAAGATAGACCCAGACCCAATGCAGCCTCCCTCTGATTGGAGGGCTACATGGCCCTTTACACCGAGGGTTATGAGAAGTCTCCGTCAGTTTAATGTTAATTATAATCCTTTTCTTGATAACAAGCAGAAAAAAATCACTACCAGTTTACTGTACTAGCTTTACTAGCTAATGTTACATTGTTATTGATGACTTGTGTGTGACAGTGCTGCATTTTCAAGTATTTCAGTGTTGCATTCCCCCATTTACAGAAGATGATTAGGCCACTGTAAAAGAAAAGAATTGGTTGCTAATGGTAACCTATAAAGCGCTGCTAGTGGCCAGGTAATGAAGTAGTGTTCTTTTTAATTTCATGACTTGATTGTTGGCGTGAAGTTCTGAATAAATTGCGAGCATTCATGCTTTTCTATCACTATCAAATAAATGGCAAGTGGCATTGCGATAAAACCAGGACTGCCACAGCAACGCAAGAGAAATCACCACAGCTGAAGACGGCTTATAATAAATGTCTGGCCGCTTCTGTTTACAGTACATTCACGCCATCGTTGATGACTGATGCTGTATGAAGGTCTTGAAGGGTTGTCCCATTTCATAGTGGGAGACTTCAACCACTACCCCTTGTAGCTCTGTTCTGAGGGGCAAGGGGGGACTTGAAAACAAGGTATAGGGGTAAAAATTGGAGATGGGATGTCGCCATAGATGTATAGCCTCTTTTCCTCCCTCACACACACACACACACACACATTACCTAAGCATCTGCGTCCGGAGGCAGAGACCACGAAGCCTTCGGGACACAAGCAGGTGAAGCTTCCTTCAGTGTTGGAGCAGGTTCCAAATGTACAGATCTCAGGCGACTGGGAGCACTCATCAATATCTGACACACACAGAGAAATGGCATCAAATTTACAAATGTCATCCATTAAAAGCCTCATTTGTACCATCAGAATTCCACCTCGACGTGCTGCCGTGGATGAAGTCCCAGCAGCACGTCATGGTCCATCCACATGTGTTAAAACAGAATGTAATCTCACTAACGGATCGTTGGATACAGGCATTTTTGTCTGAAGTAGCCTCAGTGTCACATGTTCCCTCATCACAATGACCAGCTGCTGCCGTTACTGATGCTGAGAATTTAGCGCCGTTCCTCCCCGCTTCCAGGAACAGAGTGCAAAGCAGGAATGTGTTGAAGTCTGCCGAATATCTCTTCATCAGCCCCACTATATAAACAATCCAAGTGTTCTGGCTCGGGCCCACTCCCACGTGTGAAAGGGAGAAGAGTGGTGGTTTGTAGCGGCAAGGCAATTGAAGAGAAGGAGGAGGTGAAGACAGAGCAGAGCTGGTCTTAACTCTGATTTTTGATTGGATATACGTGTGTGTGTGTGAGTGTTGCATGTGAGTAGGTGTTTTCTGCACTACCTGAAGTGTAGATAGTTTATTCTGTTTTTATTTGTCACGTTTTGCCACCGTACCTTCACAGGTTTCCTCATGGAGATAGTAGCCAGGCGGGCAGATACACCTGTATGAGCCGTCCAGATTCAGACAAGTTCCTGCGCCACATGTTCCTGGATTCACTGCGCATTCATTAATATCTGAGAAAAAAAATAAATATACAAAGGATATACAGTAAAGGATACATATTACATTGAGGTTAGGGGTGGGTGATATGGTCATAAATTAATTTCAAGATACTTTAGGCTATATCGCGATACACAACATATGTCTCCATATGATGTTTGATAAATAATCATCACTAATGTGGATAAAATGACTAAGTGGGTAAAGACAAGTATTAGAATAAGTAGAACAGTCTGGTAAGGTCAGAAAATTACATCACTTCACTGTAATCTTCACTGTAATGCAGCCTTTAAAGCCAGGAAGAGACCAAACTTATGCCATATCATGATACAACAATGATATATAATTTCACATCATGATATGGATTTAATATCAGATAAAAATAAAAAATGCCAGTTCCTTACCTGCACACAGTCTGCCGTCTAAAGTTAGCTCATAGCCATCATGGCACATACAGAGGAAGCCGCCCACGGTGTTCAAACACTGCCCGTTTCGACACAATCCTCTCTGCGTCGAACACTCATCCACATCTGCTCAACACACAAACACCACAATTTATCACATAAACACAATGGCTATCTTGCTTTTCTCTGTTACTCCCTCAAATCCGCGGATGAACGCACCTATGCAGTCACTGTTGTGTGAGTTCTGGAAGCCGGGGTAGCACAGACAGTTGTAGGAGCCCACTGTGTTCTTACAGGTGCCGTTGCCACAGGGTTGTCTCTCACACTCGTCCACATCTGAAAAAAACGGTGAGCATCATCAGAGTTTTACCTCAGAAAGGTGGTCATTAAGTTGGGGAACAAACAAGCGAGAACTGATCGGAACCAAAGCAGCTTACCGACACACATCGACTGGTCCCGCGTAGTTTTGTAGCCGTTGGGGCAGATACAGCGGTAGCTCCCCAGCGTGTCAATGCACTGACCAGGATTGCATACTGCAGGGTTCTCACTGCATTCATTACGGTCTGAAAAGGAGGAAAACAGTTGTCCCAAAGTTGTGAAATATACAGACCCACTGACACAGCAACAGCCACAACAGTGGTTGTGGTATATTATCATTTAATGAAAAACTCCTTTGTTTTTACATTTTCATGTAATTTCACAACTATTTCTCTCCACTTCTGAATACAAAAAAGCATCTTACAAATGTGGTAACACAGTCTTATAACCGTGCATTATCTCCTTGACTGTCTGTCAAGGCTCTTGCTTGAGACATGTCATTTTAAAGCCAGCTTAAGAATAGACGACTGTCAGTTCATTTCTTGACTCAGACATCAATGTGAAACCAACAACTCCTGACTGGACAAACAGCTGACCATCTCAAGGCAGTCATTAGTCTTTGGGCTTATTTTAAAACATGAAGAACTAGAAACTATGGAAATTATATAGGCTATTGTAAAAAAATCCCCTGGAAATCTCCAGTTACAGTTTTCCTTCTTGTCAAGCTAATCCACTTGAAGTTAGATGTGTAAAGAGTCTGGCTATGTGAGATTCAAATCTGGAGAGATCTTGACATCAACTTTATAAAAAATCTGCAAGTGATTTTTTGCATTTACTGATAACTAATGTTTCATGTTTCAAGTTAATTTAATTTATAAAGCACTTTAAAAAGCAGGTGTTTCAGAAAGACAAACATGTGAATAACAAATATGTAAATAAAACAAGATCATAGACCATAGAAACAGTTTTAAACCCCATGGAAACGGTATTAAATAAGATTAAAAGCCAGAGAATGAAAATGGGTTTTAATGAGCATCACACACAGTTTATCCAACAGCCTGCAGCAGGCTAATCCAGAGCAGAGGAGCCGCTGCAGAAAAAAAAAGTTAATTTCAGTTTAACCTGAAATGAACTGAGAATTTCATTATGTTACTCTACATATTAAAAAAGTCACCTTATGAAATTATTTAGATTTCATTAAGTTTAATAGTGACTCTAATGACTATTTCGATATTTGTCCCTCGCCACAAACAATCACTAATACGAATATGAATTTATTGCTTCATAGGATAAGAACCGGTCCATTAACTCTGTGGGATGTTGACACAATCACGACGATGACGATTAAGTAGTAATAAATTTGTTATTTAATTAAACTTAAAAATATGTCCATTTTAAAATACCCCATTTCACATCCTGCCCTGCAGCAACGCACATTTTTTAAATCAGTGTAACTCTCTGTTAATCACTGTACTTAATTGTCTCCAGCCACAGTTTCAGTTTTCTCTCACTGGAGTTTGACCATATTTTTTGGTCGAAGTCGCATGAAAAGCTGGAAGAAAACGCTCTTCCTTATATAATAACAAGCCCACCATGAAGAACTTGTCCTCAGCTCGACTGTCACTGTGCTGCCTCCGGTGCTTTATCTTTGGCATATAACGGTGCAGTTCAAAGAGTTTCATATGACTGAGTTTGATACAACAGCTTGAGGAGGTAAGACAGCATAAGGCCACGAACGGACTCAGAGAAGTTCGCATCATCAGCATGGAAGACGGTGGATTTTACGCTGCCTCATCTAATCTTTTCTCTAATCCTGTTTCGACTGATTTTAATCTCCACTGAGGTCATTAGGAGTTGACTAAGCTCCTGTTGGTTGAGTGAACAGTCACAACACTAGTAATGTAGCATGTAATCTGACTGCCGCTGACACCTTTTATCTCTCATATCTGATCAGAACCACAACCTTACCTAGACACTGTCCAGTGGGGGTGAAGCGATATCCAGCCTTACACTCGCAGCGGTAGCTTCCCGGCATGTTCAGACAGGCTGCGTTCTGCTGGCACACGGGTCCATTCTGACACTCATCAATATCTGACAACAGCAGAGACAGAAGTGTTGAAAAGACAGTCAGCTACAGGGGAAGCCTTTTCTCCTGGTAACAGGTGGATTTATCTTGTTGTCGTGATAAAATTAGTTGTGTTTAGTAAATGTGTTACAGTCCAGTAGGCTACCAAGAATTCTGGTTGGCATGAGGGAAAAAATACATTGTGTGGATGTTGGTGGATGTTTGAATGGTATCATAATGTATGTATAAACAGTACCATCAATAAACAGTGCTCCATCTGACAATTTCAGCTTAAAAAGAGCTGCTAGAGTTGTCAAGACGACACCTTTAGCCCAGTTCAGACCAAAGATTTGCGAGATTTGTTGCAGCAGCGTGAACTGGCCCATTTCAGCTCGACTCCAGTTGTCACGTCGCCAGCGACTGGTTTTAAGAAGTAAAGCACACCATCTGCTTATTCAGCCAATCAGCACCTCGTAGCAACATCATCCAGGTAAGTCAGTTATAAACTTTCAGCTGGTCGAGATGGCAGTTTTGGAGGAAGGAAAGAGGGCATCACCTCATCGATCTGTTTGAGTTACAGCCATGTTTATATGACACAAACCTTAAAATTCAAATTTACTGCTACACTGACAACTACATTGCTTTTTCTTGGCTCCACTGTCCACATCCCTGTTGTTCTCGCCGTTTCATCGATACTAGAAATGCAACTGTAGCAAATAATTCATCACTATACTCACTTGTATTTTAAGGCACTACAGATGATATCCAGCTATAGAAAAAGCCTTGAAGCCGGCAGTTGGAGCGGATTTCATTACTACGGAGATGATACACCATCTCGTCTACTCGCATTGGTGCAAACTGGCAGGTGTTCAGAAAGTTGCAGACTCGCACATTGCAAGAAGTTGCAAGTTTTAACTGGTCCTGTCGCAAATCCTTGGTCTGAATAGAGCTTATGGATGCAGGCATGGCACACCTGACCACATCGTAACTAATAAGAGAGAAAAAAATTGTTTTCTCATGATAAAAGGTTGATAATCTTTTTATCTGGAGATGACAGAGCTCTTTTTCTTGAGATAACAGTATTAAAAAAATGCAAGCATGGCCATTCTTGGTTTCGGTAAAAAAATGCAAAGAAGAATTCACAGAATTTATGTTTTGGCATCAACAGAACTTCAATGGCTCGCAGGACTTACCCTCGCAAATCAGCAGCTTGTCGTTGTAAATGAAGCCGATGGGACACTCACACCTGAAGCTTCCAATCATGTTGATACACACTCCGTTCTCACACACTCCAGGGATTTCCCTGCACTCATCAATATCTAGCACACGAGGAAGAGACAAGGGGACAAAATGAGAACAAAACAAACCTTACGTTTCCTAAAATTAACCTTTTAGTGTGAAAATCTTACCGATGACCCGTCCCGTGGTGATGTCGATGTAATATCCTGGTCTCTCACTGCCGCACAGGATCGCAAACTCATCTGAAGGTACATTAAGACATGAGTTTTTATAAAACGATCACTTTTAGTTTCTTATGCTCTCATTTGTACATTTGTGTGTATGAGAGCTCACCGGTGCTGGGGACAGGACACTGTTCACAGGGTTTGTTCCACGCACGGCCGATGTTATAGGAGCAGCAGCACATCTTTTTGGTCATGTTGAAGGTCAGCTCTCCATCACAAGTCCTGTTGTCGGAGTAGAAGTTCCTGAAGCAGTAGCTCTTCCTCATGTCTGTGTGTTTTAAGAAAAAAGAGAGAGAAAGTTAAATGTGTGACTACCATTTTGCTGACTCATACAGGCTCGAGTGTGCAGACCTACCCATGCAGTTGTTCCCTCCATTGACCTGCATGTAGTCCACAGGGCAAATACATGTGTAGTTCCCGATGGTGTTGTAGCACTGGCCAGGGCCACAGATGCCTGGTCGCTCACACTCATTGACATCTGCACGTAGAGAAGGACAGACAGTTTTGATGAATACAGTGTCAGATTTACTTTTAGTTGAGGTGTCACATAACCTATTTTGCTTAAAGACTGTGTCTAAATGCAGAATAAGTGCAATAAGGACAGGTTTTCCCACACATCGACTTTACTTGAGCAAGGTAGATTATCGGCCACCCAAGTATATCAGGCAACCCATTTTAGCATTAACTCTTATTTTCTTATCCGTCTGAGAGAACAACGGCATCCACGATTGATTAACTCGGGACAGGGGGATGGCACAGGATGGCATGAAGCGGCTCTGTCGGGATCATCCAGAACTTTTGCTAAAGGAAGCGCAAAAATAACCGTTCTAATATGAACTGAACTGAACTGAACTAAACCACATCATAAGTTGGTTGGTGAAAACAAGGCTTTAGTGAATGTGCAGTCCTGGTCTTCATAGAGAAGACACCCGCTTTTGTTCTCCTGGCCAATAAACACACGCTAATTAAAATGCCGCCAGCCACATGTCATTGTCTAACCCTTCGCCTCCTCCTCGCCGCTCTGTTCCTATTTCTCTTTTCTAAACACCCTTCTCATGTATCTCTTCCCCCCCCCCTATCTTTCATTCCTCTGTCTCTCCCTTCCTTCTTCATCTCTGGCCTGTCTACAGGGGACTCAGCGTACTTCCCCGAGGAGTGGGCTGACCACATCAGAGCCTCGCTCCTCTGGACACAGTTAGTCGCTCAGCTGTCTCATCATCCTGACTGAGCTTTGCTGGGTTAGCAACAGACGGGGAACTAGAGAGATATATTGAGCCACAATGAGCTGCAGTGTTGTCTATGGGACAAAAAAGGTCCAATATTTCTTTGTCGTTTCGCCCTCCTCCTCTCTCTCCATGTGTCCTCGCTGAGCGAAGGCCTTGATGGCTGGACTCAATTTCCTTCCCGCGGAAATGTCCCAGGGCAAGAGCTAGAGAGGAATAGGTCACCTGTGTGTGTGTGTAATACCTTCACAGACTCTGGTTTCTGTGTTGAGGGCGTAGCCTCTGGAACATTCACACTGGAAGCTGCCAAAAGTGTTGATGCACTGTCCTCCCTGGCACAAGCCTGGCAGCTCCTGGCACTCGTTGATGTCTGCCAGAGAGAGAAAGGAAACACTCAGTGGCACTGTGGGTGGGTGGGTGTGTGTGTGTTAGCTGTGTGTCTGGTGGCATGTTGCCGTCTGACCTTCCAAGATGACGGTGATGGGATTTGGTCTGAAGCCCTCTCCTCCAGGACACAGTGTCTTGTACTCAGCTGGAACACAGAACACAGCACCAAATCACAGTGAGACGACACACATGTCACAATCAAGGTGGCTTTATTGCAGGATTTGGCAGCGACAGTAGGCTGATGTTCAGCCGTTGAGTTAAGTCACGTGTCCAGTTGGTCAGGTGCCTAAAAAAAAAACGTTTCCTGTCGCTCTCTGCTTAGTTTTGTTTTTTTCCGATCAGCCGTCTCAGATCTCGGAGTTATCCACAGGGCCCAGTGGACCGGACATGACTGCAGCGACTCAGAATTACAAAGCGAAAAAGAAAAAGTTTTTTGTTCTTGTCATAGAAGCAAGCATTTCCTTGAGCTGCAAAAGGGTGAGTCATTGCCTGTAATGTTCTGAACCATCTGTTGACAATTTCAAGTTCAAGTTGCACAGAGCTGTCTCATCTTTACCAGCAACAACAATTACAGCAAACACACACTCATTGCATGACAAGAGCGAGCAGTGTGCAGCCTGTGTCCTGGTCGAGCAGCTATATCAGGCCTGATTTATATTGTGGTACATACTTGTGGTTTGTTTATTTAACATGTTAAAGCAAGTTGCAACAGTAAGAGAAAACCTTTAACCACTTCAAAGGACTTAAGGGTGACAAGTGCCAGTTGACTGATTTATTGTCTCCAACGCACAAAACAACTTATACAAGGATCTGACGTTGTTGTTGATCAAAGCTAGCGACCAGAAGGAGACATTTAAAAACTTACTTTTTAGCCCTTGACCTTGACCTAACTTTTAAGACAGTCCAAAGTGTTTGACTCTATTTGTCACAACCACAGTCATTCAGTTATGGATGACAGCGGGATGAATAACTGAAAAACTTTGGTTTCAAGGCAAGAAAATACAGTGAGGTAGCAAACATCTCATCAATTATAAAGCATGAGAACATGTATTGTTTTCTTGGTTGCAGTGATGAAATGTAACAAAGCAAATTTACTCAAGTATTGTACTTAAGTACAGTTTTGAGTTACTTGTACTTTACTCAAGTATTTACATACTTTTTACTCACTACATTTATTTGATAACTTTAGTGATTCGTTACTTTTCAGGTTACAAAATTGATTTATTTTATTAGCAATTAGATAAATAAAAAACAAACGAACAAAACAAACCACATTTTGATTATCAGTAAAATGCTGAATATCAGATTTGATAATCATCCAGAGTATACAGTATCTACATACATGTAAAAATATATGTATTATGTACTTTTTACCAAGTTCTCTTTTGCTAGAAAAATTACTTTTGATACTGCAGACTTGTACTCAAGTACTATATGTATAGGAGACTTTAACTTTTACCAAAGTAATATTTTAACACGGTATCTTTACTTTTACTCAAGTGTGACTTTTGGGTACTTTTTACCACATTGCTTGGTTGTTGTTTTTTAAGTGACTCTGCTGAATGACGTATCTGTAATGGCGAGTTCTGTAATCGAGTCGGATGGAAACAGCTTCCTGAAAGTTGCTGCATCTCTTGTCATGTTGTGGGGGATGAGTTATTTTGTCACATTGCACTTGAAATTGAGAGATTTGAAAAGGTTGGTTCATTTCAAAATAAAACAACTAACTTTGGTAACTTGAGGACGTTTTTTAGTAAGTAATGAAACATTAAAATACAACTGTGTCCCCAATCCAAATAAACAAACCCTTGTGATATGAGGTGTGTGTCACTTGCATTTTATTGTCCTTAATTTGAGATTATTGGTGATGTTGTTGATAAATATCCATCTTAAACTGCAATGTGTTTTTGCTGTGGTTACATTTGCCAGACAGTTGCAACAGACGAAGAATAAGGACAATAAACAAAACTAAAACATCAATACACAGTAAACACAGCACTGAATTTACTATGTACTGACTCAGGTGGGCCATATATTTAGAGTCAGTGGCCATCAGGAGGTGTATCATGTCATATTCAAAAGTCCTTTCCACAAAAATAAAAATGCATACTGACACAGAGTGTAATAATGATGGGCTGACTCACTTGAGTTGACGGAGGGGCATGATTCACATGGGTTTCCCCAGCCCTGGCCCAGGGAACAGCAGCAGGATGCTTTGGAAACGCCAACTCCGATCTCATTGGAGCAGTCCAAGCTCTCTGACGCATCTCCTCGGGAACGAACATCAAGGTAGCAGCTTCCAGAGCGAGTGTCTGCATTCACACACACACGGTTCAGGTATACAGGTGTGTCCAGCCTTTGCTTCAGAATTTGTTCTATGATAGGCATATATCATGAGCACTTGTTGATTCTCACCTACACAGCCCACCCGGGTGGGGTTGAGCTCAAAGTCGGCAGGGCAGTTACAGTGGTAGCTTCCAGGGATGTTGACACACATCCCATTAATGCAGATGGTTGGGTCTGCACATTCATTGACATCTGAGACAGAAAGACAAAGCAGTCTATAAAGTGTCTTCACCTCTATAGAGCTATATGAGTTTTTCATTTTTTGTTAATTAGTCATTAATTGCCACAACAGGAGACAAACAGTGACTTCTCCTCTGTGAAGATGAGAGCTGTTCATCTCTTCACTGCTGTTGCTCCACTCTTTTTACACCCTTTCAAGTTTCCTTAGCTCACCGGGGCATAAAGAGAGCATCACTGGGGCTGGCAGCTGGACCGGTGTGTCGACTAGTCTCACCTGTGCAGTTGCCTCCACTCCTGTCCAGTTCATAACCAAGGTTACATTCGCATCTAAAAAGTCCCGGGATATTCTGGCAGCGTCCATTGACACAGATGTCAGCAAAGGTACATTCGTCTATGTCTGTAGAAGAGACAGAGGGAGAGAGGTAGAATGATAAAGAGGGGGAGAGAAGGGAGAGGGAGAGAGGCCCAGCTGTGAGGGATTAGTGGATCATGGGATCATGGTGGAAAATTGGCAGCCAGCAATAGGAAGTGAAGGCCGCTCACCTCTGCTAAAGAATGACAGTTCTGGGGCAAAAAATGCCCAGACAGATCCAGACAGACACACACATACACTAAGAGAGCAGCAGCCAAGGTTATGAAATTGTGCTCTTCCACATCATTAGACTCTGCGCAAGTCATTACTGTCCAGTCCTGCCTGAGTTGATACAGGGAGGACTGGACAGGTTATTTCAGGATGTTTGACACATCAGCAAAATGAGGTCAGTCTGCTCATTCAATTGAATCCAGCAATGTCTTATCACTAGAAGCATGAGTCACATTCGTCTGCTACCAGTCGTACATGTGTTCAGACGTCGACTCTACAGTAGCTCAGCTAAGGATTTCATACAAGACCCCTCGGTTACAATTTTCAATCTTACATCACCTTTGAATTGTATTCAACCAATGTAAATTGCACATCCCCATTAAAATGTCTCTTAAAAGATCTAATATCTACCTAGATAAGACAAACCTGGATAGCATGTACACATATCCTCCAGGTGCATGCAGCTTTGTCTCAAACAAGAATTAGAATAAAATAAAAGACAGTTTCCAGAGCAGTGTACGTCATTTCAGTCAGTGGGATGTCGGGCACTAGCCCAAGATGACTTCAATGACTCTTTGCACTTAAGGCAAGCAATAATGTGTGACTGTGTAACTCTATGGCTCAAAATAAGCGTTCCTTCCACCTAGTCCATCGTTTTTCTGCCTCAGAAAAGCTAAGACCTTTTTCACTTTGTCATTAGTCAGATAAGATGATGTTTAATTAACTGTAGACATCATTAAAATCTGTGCCCACTCAACCTTGTTTCTGAGTTTTAAGAAAGCTAGCTGGCTAACGATTGCAAGACAATGTTAGCTACATTGGTATCTAACGTTAGACCTTAACTCTTAATTTTCTCATGTTGTTTTAGTTTTCAATTATACACTGTGTGAGATTAGCTGGAAAAAGAAAAGCTCAATAGAAATATTTACATACAGTACAGTGTATGGTTGGGACAGAAGCAGAATTGTATTGACACTGAACACATAAGCTAATATTACGTTACCTATCTTGGTAGCTAGGTGGCTATTTCAACTATTTTTTTGTTTGCTATTTTCTCATGTTACTTTTTGTTTTCAATAATAGACAAACAGTCAAAACAACTGGAAAAACTAAAAGCTAAATACTACTATTTACAAGAGAAATTGTATTGGCGGCTAATACTTTAGCTAACCAGCATAAACAAACCGTTTTGACTCACCTACTTTTGTGAAACTCCTTTTTTTAAGTTACTTTTGAATAAGACAGTTTTTTTGGCCACTATTTGTCACAACCAAATGTGATGTTGAAATGCAAAAAACACAAAAACTTTAACTGCTAAGTTGTTGTCAGTCCCTTAGCAATGGCTTCACAGCTAAAACCACTTAGATGCTACTTCCCATTTCCAAAATACTATCTCATGAGTTCCACTTGAAGGCAGCATCTGTTTGGAGCGGTTGTTTCTCCAAACAGGAAAACAAACAACCTTTCACGAGAGTAACACCAGACCTTTTTGAATCACTCAGCATAATTTAGGGTGGGGGCACCAATTCAGAGATCTGGAACCAAGTTTGTCGGGACTGGCAGTGTTGTGTTGCCTTACCCTCGCAGGCCTTGCCGTCAGGAGTGGGGATGAAGCCCATGTCACATTCACAGCGGAAGCCTCCGGGCAGGTTCAGGCAGTGGCCACTCTCACACAGGTTGCCGTTCTCTGCACATTCATCGCTGTCTGTAATGTTGATCACACACAGTCCGTAAACATTAAAATGCATTTGTGTATCTTTTGAAAAGCAGAAATGTTGTGCAGGATATGGGTTCTGTGTGGGTGACCTGAGCAGTAGAATCCATCTCCAGAGAATCCCTCCTTGCACGCACAGCGATATGAGCCCATGGTGTTGTGACAGTCCGCATTGTTGCTGCACATGTGTGTCCCATTGGAGCACTCGTCCAGGTCTGAAGCACAACAGAGTACAAAAGTATTCACATGCATGCAGAAAATAAGGCTAGTAGTTTTCATTATTTTTCTTATTGTTAGAGGTGTACTATGCAGAATTTGTTTCCAACACCTTGGGTTGCTGGTTTGCCAACTCAGAGTGGGACTCAACAAATAATCGATCTTAAGACAAAACAGGCAGAGGGCAGGGTCTCTGCAGAGTGCAGCAACGCACTTCTGGTGGGTCATAACTGACGATTGAGAGGAATTATTTTTCTATACATTGTTTTTTTTGGAAAATCCTGCATAATATACCTTAAAAAAACCCATGAAAGGACATGAAACAAATGCATTAAGGTCCGTCAACACAAAGAGCGGTCACTTTATCCGTCCACCAACCGGCATCCTGCTGTACGTTACACAAACAAACAGAAAACCTACAGAAGGATATGTTTAATGAAATCAGATCAGAGGGGTTGGATAATCCAACACTTTGTTCTGAGAGTTTAACTCTATTCATTTTTTTGTATGAGTCAACATCAATTTACCTGCCGACCATTAAAGACTAGATCAGTGAAGACAAAACGAACTTCAGAGAACCACTATGGAACTATGTCTGTGGTAAAATGACGTTTCTATGTTTTTTTGCTGCCTAATATAAGTTTACTATGTTGAATAAATGACCAGGACTGAGACAAGTGTTTCCAGAATGCCATCAGTTAGAGTAGCTTGTATAAATGGGGTCATCATAGTTTGCAGATGATACTGTATAAACTACAGATTATGTCCACTATTTCAATGGACCCATTGAGTGGCGGCACTCCCCTGTGCGTCTGAGGTCAACAGCCTTACCTGTGCATTTGAGGCCGTTGCCGATCCACCCTGGAGCACAGTTGCATTTGAAGCTGCCGGCCGTGTTGGTGCAGGTGGCGTGTCTGTCACAGTTATGAGCTCCGATTTCACACTCATTGATATCTGGCAAAGAGGAAAACAAAGAAGACGCCATGTAAATAAAGAAAAATAGACGCTGCTCTGATGGTCTAATGATTTGGGTCTGCATTCTCATTCCAGTGGGGTTCTTGGCATTGTGGACCGAGCTGATGCTTGGTTTGAAATGTATAAAGACAGCAGCAGGAGACGACAGAACCAAGTCTTTCTGGGTCACTGTCTTGATCCATCGTGGGCTGTATTTCAGAGCAGAAGGCAAAGAGACATTCTCATGATCTCTGATACTAATAGCCTTCCTGCAGAGGTTTAATGAGCAGACCCAGTCTCTGGATTTTCATTGTGCAAATCTGTCCAGGGAGCTATAAAAAAAGACTGAGAGGGAGAATGATATCCTAATGCTGAGGCCTTGTTCTGTCTGCTCTGTCTGAACGAGTATTTCTGAGGTTATTTTAGGCAAAGAGTTCCCTCTTCACCCACAGACCCACAGACGCTGCACCTCTCATGTGAGGCTTTTGTAACAGCCCTCGTTTTAATGCTCATGTTTGGTTTTCTCACCACCCCAGATGTCAGGTTCGGAAATTTAATCTTTCCCAAATATAATTTCTATAAAAATGTGGTAATGTGCCAACTCTTCAAATAAACATTCCTTCACGGCAAAACCATTATAATTACATCTGAACACTGCCAATGGATGAAATATCGAGGTACTTAGTAGATACCATGTGGTTGTAAAAATACCTCTGTATATGGGCTAACCTATTGTATGTGGTCCTAGATTCTAATAAATGAACAATAACAATTAATGAGAATAATTAAATTTGCTACTATAAAAATCTGCCCTTCCAATAAAGCTGTTTACATCCTGTAGGGTGTAACCGATGAGGATCTCCATGACGCAGCTGCTTCGTGGTGAGATACTGCGAACGTGACTCTTGGTCCTCAGGCGGTGGCACCATGGAAAAAGCCTGTATGGGCCTACAAAAATGATGAATGCTAATCCGAGCCAAAACAACTCAGTGCAACTCTGACCAACACAATACCTGGCCTTGAGCCTGACGACTGAGTGTTTCAGCTTTGATAGCTGGCTTTGTATGTGTGTTTGCATGCGTGTGTGTGTCCTCAACATCAAGGGAAGCCGTGTCATGAACTCGATCAAGATGTTAGGACTTATCAGCCAATGAGACACACTCCTGTCTCTGTGTGTGTCTGTCTTTGTGAGGGTAGTAATTCAAAACACTGTCAATTAGAGATTAGTGCTGCTGGTTTATAGTCTTCCTGAGGAGAGGGTACGGTATATTTACACATTTGATGATGGGGTTAATATGAGGGCTGAGAGCAAATGAATCTCTCTGGATTACAGACGGAATTAAAGATAATTTCCCACAATCCTTTGATGACAGAGCGAGCGCAACAAACACATACACATCCATCAACACTGTGGAAATATAAAATGCAAACAGGGGTTGATGCATGCAAGAAGCGTGTCGGCGGTCACAGCTGGTGTCAAAGAAGAGGCTCGATTTAACTCGAGCTAACGTTTGACAGATGAAGGGCGAAAAAGGATAAAAGGGGATCGCAGAGGATTACACATCTGCCTACCTGACTGTGTAGCTGTCTCACAGTTTGTATGCCTGCCTCGCTATATCTCTAAATGTCTGCAAATGTTAAGCGAGTCAACAGTAATGACAGAAACTGGTACAGAGCACCTTGACTTTGCTAACATTAGCTATGACACAACACAAGCTGGTGGTCCCACCAGACCAAGCAGAACCAGTTAAAATGAGATGATGTGACTAAATGCTAAGTGTCAATACTGTAAGATCATGATAAATAGAAATAAATATAGGCTCGACTTACTTACAGAAGCACAAGTGGAAAAGACTCGGTAATGTCAGGTAGGCTACACTAAACATCCACCTAAAGTTTGCTAGCAATAGCTGATAGCCACCACGAGCTAATGGTCACACAGACTGAGCAGCTAAAGTCGGACTATTGGCCACAAATACCAATGACAGGATAATGTTAAACATGTGAAATGTGGCCATAAGCTAATTGTCAATACTTAAGGGATGATGGCTATCATTAGCTAACATTAGCTGCCATAAGCTACCAGCCATACTAGACCAAGTAAGACTGTGGGAGTGAAACCCCTGAATCCACCGGACTGACCGAGGGTGTGTTGTATTGCTTATTCATTGTATTCATTTTTAAGAGGAAGATTGTGTCATTTCTTGTTTTTATAGTTACCGTCTTTATCTCAAATTCTTTGACTATTCTTTCACTTAGCTTAAAGATGATAAAGTCAACACACTAAATCCTCCTCCCTGATCCTCTCTTTAAAGCTGAGACTCTCCCAGCCTTGTAAAGTCCACCAGTACATCTCCACCCAGTCCGAACTTTCCAACACACACGCAAAGACACAAGAGCGTTAAAATGTACATAAAACTACTTACACCCTGCCCCTGAGTTGTTGTGGTATAAAAAAAAGGGGAAATAATTCTTGTGGGAGCTTCATCAACAGCTGGATCAGATCTGGGCTTGAGAGCACCACTATCTCATTAACACACACACGCAAGAAGATTTAGTCCACGCATACCAATGTGGTCGCATCAGGCAATTCAACAATGACAACCAATTTCTTATGCATTTTTCGTATGAATATATCGGAAAGGGATCCGATCCAAAAAGAGTAGCGGGTTTTGTTCTCTTGTCCATAACAAGACATCCTGCCTGCCTGCCTGAGAGGAATTAGTGTCTTGATTCTTTGGTATTCTGGGGCTGAAATTCCAAGCCTGTGAATCAGACCCGGCTGCTTTACTGCAACTCCAGCTTTCTCAAAACAAGGAAAATGGACATTTTAATTGGATTAGAATGAGCAGGAGTGTGTATGAGTAAGTTAGTGAGCTTGACTCATACTTCAGACGGACCTGTTTATTTGCGTCTGAAGAGAGACGTGCTGCTGCTGACTGTGTGTCTGATTCATTTCGATCACTGATATGAGGTCAGATAAGATCACCGGCCAAACTCAATCCCAAACTTTTAAGTGGGCATATAAATCAGACTTAACTGTGGCTGGACAAGGAGTGAGTCTAAACTTGCAAAGAGAAAGAGTCTACCGGCCGGATGGGCTTTGTATTTATGTGTTCTGGAGCTGTTTCAGGTGATTACGTGCTGCAGAACCAGTCCAACCATCACGTAATGTTTAACTGACCTTAATGAAAGAGCAACAAAGGGATAAACAAAGGTGCAATGTGATGCATGCATCTGACAGCAGATAGTGATCTCACTGCTCCTGCTGCCGTTGCTGTTCGTGCATGTGAGTGTGTGTTTGTAAGCGTGTTTCTCATCAAGTCAGACAGGAGCTCTTGAATGAGGGTGAGTAATGTCAGCGCTGCTCCTGGTTAGCCAACACAGCCTCTCATTTCTCACCTCTTCTCTTCGACTTGCTTTCACTCCTAACCCGTTCACGCACACGTGTCTCCTTCACCACTTAATCAGCAGTAGCCTGTGACTGACTCACCGTCCTTTCACTCCCGTCCATGTTCCTGCACTGACAGGACATTTTGTCGTGGGCAGGCTCGCTCACGTGTGCGTTTGTTCCGCTCACCTGTGCAGCCTGTGGTTCCCTTGCGTACAGAGTATCCCAGGTCACAGTGACAGATGAAGGATCCCTTGGTGTTCTCACAGTTCCCGCTCAGACAGATGTTTGGGTTCAGCTCGCACTCATCCACATCTAGACGTGGAGGGGAAAAAAGGGCGAAACAGTGAAAGAGCAAGAATGTTAATTTGCTAAACACAACCACAATAAATGAAAAGTTTATGACGATAAATAAAACTCAATCAGCTGCTGTTGATTCTGCCTGCCAAGCAGGTTTTAATACGCTGTGATATATGCAAGTAAGTCACAGAAGAATGACATCATGAGCTATATTAAGGCTTTAAAATGTGTTTACTTTTAATAAATACAGCAGTAACGGAGTATGCGTTCGTGCAGACGCATTTAGAAGTCCGTACATCACTGATGTCAGGTTTTTGTTTTCTCACTCAGTGGAACCAGACGTCTAAATGTCACGCATTCCTCCCCGCTCAACCCAACTACCACAATGTTCACTGTCTTATAAATCAACAACAACAACGTCGCCCTCTGTTCTCTCACACACAGACTCATAGATCTGAGTCATTAAGTCTGATTCTCATGACTCACATGTTGGATGAGCCTAGAGTTGATCGTTACGTTGTTTTTAGTAAATCTCTGAGAACTGGGTCTAATTAGTGCAGGGCTGCAGAGGGTGTAGCTGCTGTGTTTTTATTATAGGCATAAAAAGTGAATCCATTACCCAGACAGGTCTTCATATCTTCAGACGACATGAAACCGTCAAAGCACAGGCACTGGTACGTCCCGGGGGTGTTGGTACACTGGCCTCCGTCGCAGATATCTGGGCTTTCCTCACACTCGTCAATATCTGAGGATTGAAAACAGAGAGGCAAATTAAAAAAGTGAAATGGGAGCAGACAAATTGGAGAGAACACATCGAGATGCTTCTGGGGCATATTTATCTCTCCTATACAAGGCAGAATACAGAGCAAAGCAAAAGTATCTGGTGTACATTTACTTCTTCGCTCATAAATCAACGAGTCAATTGAGGACAGAAGTTGTGCAAAGAGTGAACATTATGCTGAGAAATGATGATGGAGTAATTTTCAGCTCTTCTTTTGCATAAATGACACTGAAATTACCCTCGTTCAGCCTTGATCTCTGTCTGCGTATCTGTGTTTGGTAACCAAAGGAATATAGGTCACCAGAGTCAACATGACAGTGGGCTTGACAACTCATGAAGCCTACAGTCATGGAAAAAACTAAATACCCTCACTGAGAGAAGAGCCAGAAAACATTACCAGATGAATAAAAAGCACCATCATTATTTGGTAACATCATGAAGCAAGTAACAAATTAAGTCTTTTGACACATTGAGTGTTTTTCTCAACAGGCCAGTGTTTGCTTTCTTTGAACACATTTTCTCTATAAGCCAGGTTTCCAGATTTTCATCTTCGTTCCTGCTTTTAAAGGGACAATTCACCCCAAAATCTCACCTGTAGAGCTAGTAGAGTGAGTTTCGGAGGTATTGACCGTAGAGATGTCTGCCTTCTCTTGAATATAATTGAACTGGCACTCAAAATCGTGATCTGGTTACTCAGATTAATCCACAGACTTTGTTGGGAGCAGTTTCATTTAGGAGCTATTTTCTTTCCACTGCTCAGAAATAAATGAGCATCCACTCATTGGCAACTAGCACGAAGCTAACTAAGCTGATTTCTGGAGACATTGCTGTTGAGTTTTTCAAAAGCATTTTTTTTGCCACTTTAGCTCCATTATATTGGAGAGAAGGCAGACATCTCCACAGCCAATATCTCTTATCTAGATCAATAAATAGCACTACAGGAAAGAAGGAAAATATTTTTGATGTTGTGGTGAACTGTCCCTTTAAATGAGATTTCTCTAAAAGCAACATCTGAATAGATTCTGTACCACAATTTTTTAAAATCTATATAAAATGTTATGACCCGCAAATAACTGAGAGGCAGTTCTCTTTAGTAACAAGTGCAGCAAAAGATTTTTAAAAAGAAATAGTACTGCCTACTGTGTCACACATAATGAGAGACACAGGATAAGAGATGTATTAATACAGACAGGGAGACAGAATATAAAGCTTCTTACCGGTGCAGCTTCTCAGATCGGGCATCAGGGCGTATCCACTGTGGCAGCTGCACTCATAGCTTCCCTCTGAGTTTGTGCAGAAAGTCTCACAGCCACCGTTCTCGATGGTACACTCGTCGATGTCTGAGAGGCAGAAAAACACGCTGCTCAGTGCCCAAACACTGCTCGCACTTAACCTTCAGGTCGCTTCAATAGAAACAAAAAGAATATGTCTGAAAGGAAACAGTGTGACGTGTTCAATGCTCACCGACACACTCGAGTCTGTTCTCTGTGGATTTGTATCCCGTGTCACAGGTACACTGGTAGCGGCCGATCATGTTGACACATTGGCCGTTCCTGCAAAGCCTGTCGCTCAAATCACATTCATTGATGTCTGTGAAAGAGAAAGCAATGATCAACTTCTAGACCACACCATTAATACAAAAAAAGAAAAAAGAAAATGTAAAGCTGAAGTAAATGGGACAAGTCACATGATCTTAAATGTCAATCACTTGGGTGACAGGGTGACACTAATTAATGTATTTTCATGATAACTTACGCTGTTCATTATTTTCTTAGTTCATTGATTAGCCATGTGGTCAATAAAATAAAATGAAAAAAAGTTTAAAAATGCCCATCACAATTTCACAAAAGTGACATATTCAAACTCCTTGTTTTGTCTGACCAACAGTCCAAAACCAAATGATTTTCAGTTTAACATTACAGAAAAACGACCAAAAAAAAGAACAACCAGCAACTATAAACATTTGAGAAATCATGTTTGGCATTTTTGTTCGAATGACTAATTGTTGAAGCTCCAGAGCCAAACTTAACTGCACAATTAGAGCTCTAACAGACCATTAATCACTGTTAGAAACTGAAAACTGACAGATGTTTCATGATGGATTCAAGGCCCACTGGTGATAAAAGGACATTTTTTCAATGATGACCACTAAACACAATAGAAACACCCATCTGTATGATATTTCGCTATACGACTAAAGTTTATTATCGTTTTAGCACTTGAGCGTGTAACTTCACCAAAATAATAATAATGATGAGATAATGAAGGGAAGAGCTCAGAGGGGACGAGGTGGGCAGCTTTCAGTACTGCTTTCATTGTTTTTATTACTTTGGGTGGTAAAAAAGAAAATAAATGAGCTTAAAGGGCAGCAAATGAGCATTAGGTCATGGACTAAAACCTTCACACTGTGCATGAAGTCATCACAATTACACCCAGTGAATAATGCACAATCAGCTCAATGCTTTTAACTACACATGGGACTAAGACTAATGAAAGCAGTGGAGAAGTCGACCTCTTCTCTTGTTCTTGGAGAAAGAATGCACTGTTGCTACTTTAGCCAACATATTTCAGCATAAAGGGCATTTTACAGAATGAGTAACAAAACAGCCTGTATACAATACGCTGAGTCTGTCATTTATCCAATGAGAACTAGGCACATAACAACCTCTAAAGGAGGCTGCATCCAGAAAACAGATATTTCAGAATCAAAGCACTCGACAAAATGTTACGCAAGCAGCAAAAACAAACAAAAACAGCTTCTTCGTTTTTTGTTATTTTCTTTTTTGGAGTGCCTGGATTGCCTTTGGATTCACCCTTTTCTCCCGTTTACCGAGAGCACCTGACACAGTTTTTGCGTACATTGTGGTAAATAGAGCGACCACTCTTGTCTTTTTTTACTGTACAAATGGTCACAAGATTCAACCCCATTTTCAAAACAGTTGGGACGCTGTGTAAAATGCAAATTAAAACAAAATGCAATCATTTGCAAACTGTGTCAGACAACTAACAACAGTTTAACAAAGTGTTCCTGAGCCCATGTAGTAACATCCTTTATATAATCATGTCTTTCACAAAGTGTTGAACCTCGCCCCGACCTTTGCTTGTGAACGACTGAGCCTCGATGATGCTCCTTTCATACCCAATCACCTGTTATCAATGAACCTGTTTAGCTGTGGAATGATCCAAACAGGTGTTTTTGAATCAATCCACAACCTCCCAAGTTTTTTGTTTCTCCTGTCCCAACTTGTTTGAAACATGTTGCTGGCATCACAGTTAGAATAATCATATATTTACAAAAACAAATGAAGTTGATGAGGTTAACATTAGATATATTGTCTTTGTACTGTTCACATTCTGTTGCGCCTATGTTTCACACAGCCTCCCGGCTTTTTTGAAGTCATGCTTTACATTTTAAAGCACAAAAATGTAAAAACTCTTTTGCTACATAACTGCAAAAACTCTCTAATACTAAAAATCCTCTTTCATTTCCCCTAGGATTTTCTCTCCAAGTGGACCCTTCTTAGTGCACACATGTCAACAATCACACTCGTCTAAAGTTCATATCAGCCCATCTATCTATCAAAGAACATTTATCCCACATATACACAGACCTGACTCGCTCGCTCCCACAGAGCCCCAGTGAGCCCACACACAGAGGCAGATGGAGGGGGACGACCCTCCCCTGTCCTTCAAACTGTCCGCTCTGTGACAGCATCTCCTATTACTTTACTTACTTTGACTCATGTTGTCTTTCTATCATCTCTCAGGAGTGGAAACTACATTCTGACACACAGATTTGTCTAAAAAAAAGGAGGAAAGCGAAAAGAAAGAAAGAGTGAGCTCATCACTCACCTAAACAGGCCGACCCATCGGGTGCGATCTCGTGTCCTTCGGGGCAAACGCACTGGAAGCTGCCCTCATTGTTGACACATTCACCTCCGCGGCAGAGCAGAGGGTTCCTCTCACACTCATCGATGTCTGACGGAGGAAGAACACACACATGTACATCACACAGAGATATTTAGTGTTAGGGTTCAGTCTCCAAAATAAACATTTGCCAATATGAGAGGCCGATAAAATGAAGCTTTATTTATGTGCACAGAAAACAAACTATTATCTAAGTAGTTTTCTTATTTTGCCCATTGAATGTATACATTTTTAAAAGCATTGTACAGTTTATGATCATGATAAAAGTAGGGACAACTACTCCAGGAGAGACTTGGCGCTTTCTGCAATTAAGAGAAAAAAAACCCCCAAATATCGGTATTGACATCAGCCAAAATGAGTTGGAAAATATCAGCACATCATATTTAGGGAAAAATCCAGCGCAACATGTCTCTAGTTTATATCCACGTTTATATATCTCTGTAAGGAAAGAATACAAGCCGCGGCTCCATGGCTGGTAGTGATGTAAAGCATAAAGATTGACGGTAACAAAAATGAAAATCTAAAAGAAAAAAGTGTTTTTACTTGTTATTTATTTTTGTTAGCCTGCTAGCCCAGTCAGTACAGCCTATGATTGCATGTGGGCAGGGTTGCAATCATTTCCATTTCCAGCCCCAGCTGCATTTTTTGCCACAGCGTGCAAGTTAATTTTGTCTCGCCAATTTTGGTCTAATGGCGGCTTTAAGCCAACAAAAGTATTGAGACTCCATTTTCTGTGTACGATTTTCCCAAGAATAAAAAAAAAAGGAATCAAACGGCGTCAAAGGCAGACCAGAACAGAAATAGAGCATTAAGTATTTTCACAGATGGGAGAACATTAGGCCTCGTAGCTGCATATAAAAAATCATTTTGCTGGGCAGCTGATTGCGTGTTGCTCACATGCGGGTCAAGTATGTAATAAAGAACAATTATCTTTAAGACTTTGTGGGGCAGTTTTGCGAAGTGATTGTGACGACAGTTGGGCAGAAAACTCTAGACTCTTTCAACACCCCACGGGGGTTTAAATAAAGTCAGTTAAACTCTCCTTCCCTCTAACAAATACACATATATGCACACAAATGCACACAGCCTGGAAATTTCACATTACATCAGCCGTCTAAACACAGAGGTCCAAGTCTGGCATGTTAGCCTAAGCACCTCATCCAGAGCTTATGGCCCAAGAGGGAGTGTGGAGGAGATGGCTGGGTTGTGATTGGGACTGGGGTTGTGTGGCAGGCCTCCTCTATACTTCACAGGTTGGCAAAGCCCTCTGCTCTCAGATGCTACCACTATAACAGGGTGTGCAAGAGAGTTGTTACAGAGATCAAGTTTCTCGCTCGTGTCCAAGCAGACTAAACGATTTCATATGAAAGAGTGCTGTCTCTGCATGTAACTGTGCAAAGTCATCTCAAGCTGAAGAGGCGATTCAATGTATGTATTTGTAGAGTCTGCAGGTGTCGCTGCGCGAGGTTTCGTCACTCACCCATGCAGTTCTTCATCATCATGAAGCCGCTCTCGTAACCTTCGAAGCACTCGCATTCAAAATCTCCTGGCGTGTTGATACACCTGCCCTGTCCACACAGGTCTGGAGAGATGCGGCACTCATCGATGTCTGAAGGAAAGGAAAGCAACAGAATTCTCCTTTAAACTGCACTTTCATTCACACATGAAGGAAAGAAAATCATCTTGAGAACTATCTGTATTTATCATAACTATAATATAGAGAGGTATCAGTCTATAAAATATAGTAAAACATTTGTTTTTGTCAAGATTTTCAATTCAATAACAGTGATTCATCACAGGAGTTATAAACTGATAAGATCAGGAGTAAAAAGCACTGATGCCAACCAAGTAATGCAATATAAGTGCAAGGCAAACAAAGAATAAAAGCACAAAATATTTAACAAGAGGTTACTCCATGAAAGAAAGACCATAAAATAAGATTAAGAGGTGAATTTAAGGATGATTTAGGCAGCCTTGGCCCTTCTTCCAAAGTCTGGAGCTGAAGGCCTGATCCCTTTTTGAATTTAATCCACATTTTGAAGTACTTAACACGAAGACTTTGGGCTAAGATCTAACTCATACAGGGTTAAAAGGTTCCTGATATCATTTATTTAAGTAAGAGCCTATAAATCATTGCAGAAAAAAACCATAGCACTGGCATTCAAACCTAGAACGACGTGTGCGCATTTGAACAAAGCAGTAATGTAGCTAACCAGACAACAGGGACCAGCTCCAACAGGCCCAGAGCAGCCAGACTGCCATTAGACTGAATGAGCTGAATGTAGGCACCGGCTTCACACCACTTTACTGTAATTAGTCTTGGCACAGGGATTCAGAATGGGGGACTGATGAAGAACGGTTCAACTGAGATATTGTCATAGCTGATGTTGAGCAGACATTGCAGCCAAAAAGAGCAGCTACACGTAAATCAGCGCTTACATTAATGCCAATATGTAAACAGCTGATTCCTGAAGATCTTCTAATTAAAAATCAATCTTTGTAGTCATTGAAAGGCGCAATATGTTAGAATCTTTTTGAAACATTCAAAAATTAACCACAATTATCAATGTGAAGAAATAAGTTTTGAAAAAATTGCACGTGTATTGTGCTGCATAGATATCTACTGAAGTTAGCATGCTAACCAGCTAGCCCTGGCCCATCTTGGCCCAAAGCTCCTGTGCTTGTTGCAAGCTCAAATTCCGTACGCTAGCTACACGGCTAACTGAGCTAACTAGCTAATGGCAATCAGAAAATAGTGAAATATGTCCATCACAATTTTCCAGAGCCACAAGTGGCATCTTTCAACTGAACAAAAAATGTCTGAAAGCCAAGATATTAAGTTTTTAATGATCTAAAAGGCAGCAAATCCTCAAATTTGACAAAACTGGAAAATCCGTAGACCAGACTTTATTTTTTGCTAATATTATGTGGTAAGGACAAGATCCGAATAGAACATAGTTGTCACTGGTTTTGTTTATATTTTGTCATAAATCTCAAAATTAGGCATTTCAGACAAACATTAATGGATGATGTATGAAAACAGTAAGTTTAAAAGTTTAAAAAGAGAAAAAAACGATAAGCTAGACCAGCAGGTGTTTCACATTTCACACAATTGATTGTTTCAGTGTTACTCACCAGTGCAGTTTCTCTCATCAGAGTCCAGAGCGTAGCCGTTATCACAGCGACAACGGAAGCTGCCGATGGTGTTTCTACACCTTCCATTTGAGCACAGGGTGTTTATCATCCTGCATTCATTTATATCTACGGTAAAGAGCGGAGGGACAAAGACAGGTGAGGGACCATCAATGAAACAACACAGGCAGTCTATGCAGTCTGTGGACGGTACAGTACCTTTGAGGAAGGGTCTGCCGTTGATGAAGTCACCCCTGTGCGAGAAGCCTGGACCACGGGGACAGAGCTGGGCATAGTCTGGAGTGCCCTTTTCTGGACATTCGTCACATTCAGGGCCCCAGGCGACACCCACTGAGCAGCAGCAGGCGTCCACACGGTGCTTTCCTGAGATGGGAGCCCCACAGCGCTCGTCCTCATGGGTGAGGTAACACTGCTCCGTACGCAGGTCTGGAAGTCACCAACACAGAAGAATATGAAGTGGTATGAATTATAGATTTAATGCAAGAGCTTATCAGGCAGAAAAAAACATGAAGTTGACATCAGTACCACTACACATACACAGTACCCACCAATGCACGTCCTGCCACTGACGTCAACAGTCATTCCTGGAGGGCACTGGCAGAAAAAGGAGCCCGGCGTGTTGATGCATTTGCCATTGATACACACCCCGGGAAACACTTGACATTCATCCACATCTGACAGTCGGTAGAGGAAATAACAACATCAACAACAGGTCCAGAGTTTCATATTATTCTAATAAAATGAAAATTTGAACTTGTGGATCTACGTGGCATCAGACTGAGCCTCACCTTCACAGTTATTTCCTTTGACTCTAGCAAAGCCTTTACCACAGATTGGATCTGAAAAAGGAGAATGCAACATCAGTCAAAGCAGTTGTATGAATCAGAATGTGGCTAACTAAAATGGTGCATAAAGATCGTCCCACCTTTTTCACATTTGGCACAGGGGCTGTTCCAGGCTTCTCCCAGTGTGGCGCAGCAGTGGGACTTCAGTGTCGCCCCGTTGATGTTGACCTCACAGCGATTATTGACTATCTTCAGCCAGCAGGTGCTCTTAGTAGTCTCTGTGTTGGAGACAAGCCTTATAGTTACTTAACATTCAGTTAAGTGAAAAAGATGTGAGTCAGCTTGTTCTTTGATGCCAAATATGCATTTAATGAGAGAATCTTACATTCAAAGGCTCCATATTATGATGCTCATGTTCAGGTTAATACTTTTATTTTGGGTGTTGACTAGAAAATGTTTACATGCTTTAAAAATATTCTCATAATTCTCATACTGTCCATTGCTGCAGCACCTCTATTCACCCTCTGTCTGGATGCTCTGTTTTAGCCCAGTCTGCTCTGATTGGTCAGCTCTCACAGGCCTGAGCAGTGGCTGAGGGCAGTGACTGTATATTTGTGACATCACAACCTTACGGAAGTTGTGACGGCTCGTTTAAAGGCACAGTTCCTGAATACAGGCTCTCGATGGACTGAGGGTTTTGATACTTTAACAATATTTTAATAGCACCTAGTCCTGCTGAAGTCTGACTTTCTACAATATGGGGCCTTTAATTAATCTTCATAGCTGCTCTAAAGTAAAAAAGAGTGCTGATTGGTTTAGGAGAAGTCTATTTCCCATAGACAAGAAAACTGGACAGTTCTGGTACATTAGAACAATTCTTTCTCACATTGTTTAATGTAAACAGCTTTTTTGCGTTAAAAACATGCATGTTTTTTAACCGCATGGAAATATTTTTAATTCTTGATACTACTACATATGATTGGATTGAATGAGGTTTTGAGGTTTTGTTTCATATATTTCTTAAACCATTACCTCCACCAAGGAGGTCATGTGTTCACCTGTGTCCATTTGTGTATTTGTTGGTTGGTTGGTTTGTCTGCTAGATTACACAAAAACTAATAAACGGATTTCCATGAAACTTGAATGGAGGATGGGTCTCGGCCCAGAATAGATCCCAGTAACTTGTAATGCAAATCCGGATAATGTGACAGATCCAGGAATTTTTCTCTCACTTTCTCTAACATTGCAAGATAGGGTGTTTTTTTTGACATTTTCATTAATTTCTCAGGATGTAATGCATGGATCTTGATGAAAAAAGCATATTTATGTGGCTTGTAGCTACGAGTGAGTACAATATGATGTGGATCCTAGACCTGGTGAACTTAAATTATGATAAATTATTATGATTATGAGTTATAGGGGGTTTAAAATTTAGAGCGATACAGGGCTGTCGCATTTGATACTGGATTAGGCTTGATTGAATTAAAGGGGACTGCTGGGCCTTGGCGGAGGTATGCGCTTAAGTTTTAGCCATTCTAGTTTCTACATTGAATAATTTTGCCAATTAAATCAAATCCAAACAACACAGTGCTCACTTACCTATACACTCCAGCCCAGAGGTGTCCACTGAACTGCCCGATGAACACAAACACACAAAGGACCCTAGGCTGTTCCGACACTCTCCATTAATACAGGGGCTGGACTTACACTCATCCACATCTGTGGGAGACAAAAACAAACACCATGTTTTCCATCTCGTATCAATCTGATGTAGCAGATGGTACATGCAGTGATGAGGTGACATTGTACTGTTCCACAGGATGAACGAGTCTCTCACCTTGGCAGATATCAGCCTCAGGATCAAAGACGTATCCTTTGGGACACTGACAGGTGAAGCTGCCTGGTGTGTTCCTGCACAGACCGTTATCACACAGCATCCTGTTCATCAGGCACTCATCGATATCTGAGGAAAAACACATACAGAGAGGCGTGATGACTTTCTTCACACTGGCTTTTGAAATGAGGGCAGCATAGTTTCATTCAAGTGAGCCGTTAACCTACCGATACAGTTTTTGCCTGTCAGGTCGACCTCAAAGCCTTCATTGCAGGTGCATTTGTATGTTCTCAACATGTTCTCACACACCCCATTCTGGCAGATGTCAGGGTCGAGGGCGCACTCGTTAATATCTGAGAAGGTAAAGAACAACCTGTTGAACATCACAGCAGGAACAAAACCTGAAGTAATAACCACAGTTTTAAAGTCCCCTCCGCTCAAAAATGTGTTTTTATTCTTGTTCCTACTGTTGAATGTTTGAGCTTCACTGTGTAGAAAGATTTACATGCAGAGTTCGACACTTAAAGGCTGTTTTCACATTCATTGCTGAAAGTTTAAATTTTCTCTGAGCTCATTGAAAATCTGATTTTAAGAGGCGGGTCTACGAGCGTGATTTGTGACATCACAAAAAGTTTGCAAGTTTGGAAGTGTGATGTTGAAACTTGAAGTTTCCAGAGCACAAACATTGATAATAGACTTTAGAGTGACGTAGAAAGATGTCTTGTGTCCAGCAATTAAACTTATATAAAATAAAATAAATAAAATATTATCATTTTCATATATTCTGGAATTTTTAATGAGGGGAAAGAAGTAGGTGCCATTTTGAGGATTTCAATGTGGTAATTTTGCTTTTTTTTCTGTTTTGTACACCCTCATACAATACATGTGTGGAGGGGATCTTTAATATCAATGAAACACACACGATGATCATGCGTTCGTTACCTCTTCCGTCGCCAGTTATGCCGCCACCGTTGGGGCACAGAGCCAAGAACTCAGCTGCAACAAAACACGCAAGCAGCAGAGTTGGGTTGATTAAAAGGAAGAAATAACAGAGAAAATGTCACATTTGCCAAAATCCCAGATATCTCAAAGCAAAACATTTAATACCATGTAATTATCCATTTCCATGCTTTGTCATTTGGCCCTGATGTATATAAAACCACCTCCTTAATGTGGTGCAGCTCTGGCGTCTTTTGATATAGAAACTTTAATTGGCAGGACTAATGAGAAGTGACTTTATGGCGTGTGTGTGTGTTTGTGCATGCGTGTCAATGTATCCTAACTGTGGGCTTTTGTCAAACAACTTCTTAACAATTATTCTGCCATTTATGAAATCAGAGATGTTATTTCAGAGAAAACAAAACATTCTGTCAGGTCATCCTGACTTTGACAGGTGTGTTTTGAATTAAACTCAAGCTGTGTGTGTGTGTCAGGCAGCAGGAGGTGGCTCCATATGTGTAAAGGGTGGAGTGATTTGAATATCCGTACCAGAGCTTTGTGGTGGGCAGGGTTGGCAGGGCTCTCCGTAGGCGTACTCGTTGCTGGCACAGCAGCACTCTGACTTGGTCACAGCTCCAAATAAAGGCCTAACACACTGCCCTCGCTTGTAGCCACCATAACACGAACTGCGCATATGTGTGTCTGTTTGGGACAAAACAAGGCAGACGGAGTGTATGAGAAACAGAGATGAGAGACCTGGAAAGAGGCTAGAGGCAGAAAGAGAGAGCGAAAGGGAGGCGAGAGTCCGTGGCTCCAATAAACAACAACACTGGCAAAACAAATGGCTGTTCTCCCTCCATAATATCCAGGGATTTGAGGCATTCTCCTGCGCTGATATCATCCTGACGAAAACTCACCCAGACCGAACAACAGCATTTCAACACTTCTCCCGCACAATACACAAAGAGAGGTCATTTGGGGGAATGCAGGAATGTTGAAAATAAAGGCATAAACAGATCTGCTCTCCGTGTGCCGGTCCAGGGGTATGAGGGCAGGAAAATATTTATCAGTACTGATCACCGCATGCTCATTAATGGGAGAGAACATGTGGTTGCAACAGGTTAACAGGATAAGCTGTTGGTAAAGTTTATTACAACGTGATTCAGTTTCTCACTGAACTGGAAAATATTTGTGTTGTGGTTACTCTGGTTTAACTGTGCGGACAGTTGTGAGAATAATCCTTAAAAGTATGCTCGCTCTTCAGTCGCTTAGAAAAGTGAGCCAAACATTTTGACAAAAGCGTCATGCAATCATTGTCGAATACAAATATGCAAGCCTTCACTAGAAACCTAAGCATAAAAAATAAAACTGAAAAAGTGGATTTGAAACTGCTCTGTACAGTATTAGTGAACTTCAGCCAGGTTCAAACAGGCGGGCACATTCTGGATACAAAAAAGGGTATTTAAGTAGCTTTCAGTAATCCCTGAAACCAAAAAAGCATGACTGTCTAACAGCCTTCACCTTCAACGTACTACAAGGGACCTTAATGTAATACTGATATATGACCTACATAAGGAAACAAGACCGACAGCGAAAAGATTGACTATTTCTATAAAGTTATTCTACATGCCTGTCACCAGGTTGGATTCTGAAAATTAAAACTGTTGTTTACGACAGAGTGCTGAGGATGAGTGGAGGAGTCTCACAGCCTGAGAAAAGAAGCTGCTCTGCAGTCTGGTGGTACGGCACCAAAACAAAGTTTACTTTCTTTCAGCCTCATTATCTTTTGTCCAAAGGGGCTGTCAAAATCAACAAGACATAAAAGTTCCTTGTAGTAGCTTTAAAAAAAGAAAAATAGTATTAAAAATAAGTTAGGCAGATCAGGACCTTTTCAGCAGGAGGCAGTGGTGCTCATACTGATTTTGTCCAAAGGGGCCGCCAGAATCAACAGAAAATGAAAGTTCCTTGTAGCTGCTTTAAGAGCGTGTTGATTTTGAACTGAAACTGGTGTGAGATTACAGTTTGAACCAAACTGTTCAAACATAGAACCAAAATGAGCACATGAACCATTCCTGGAAACAAAACATTTACTCACCAACACAGACGCGTCCATCCAGGCCCACTGCCATCCCGGCCATACACTCACAGCGGAACGATCCCTCTGTGTTGACGCAGTGGCCGTTCATACACATGCCTGGAGTCTCACACTCATCGATATCTATAAACAGATACAGAAACAAAATGTCTTTAAACACTTCTCTTCACATAATGACTGGTACGAATCTATTAAAATAAACCAATTTCCTGTTGAAGCTGTGGTTCGTGGAGTCCTCTGGTACTTGAGTCATTAAAAAATGCAGCCGGAGCTACAGCACAGCTTCAACCAAGGAAACATTCTTTTCCTTCCCCTTGATCCCATCAGCGTATTACAATAATTATCATAATGAGCGTAAACAATGATATGGCATGCACACGTAAGTGTGTGTTTATGTGTGTGTGTGTTCTGTCTGGCTGTGTTGGGGGACAGACAGAGAGATGATGAGGCCCCGGGGCCCCTTCAGACTACACATCTCATTAATGAGTGCATACATCAGCACACTTCACCCACACCCTGCTCTCCTGTTTATTTATTCTGCTCCGACTTAACCAGGTCAGTGTCTCTGAGATCAGACGTCTGTATGCGAAGTCATGTGGAGAAAGATGGCTGCAGGTTACACGCTGAAAAGACGGCTCTGTACTTGTTGGTTTTTGGTTTACCCCTCATGACCCCGTGCAGTTTCTGGCCGTTTATTACTCCTGCTACATTTTTAAGCGCTGTGGACTCTTTTTTCAGTCCTGCACCTCTATGAAAACAGCACAATCGTGGGTAAAAGTAGGAAGACCTAAATAAAGCTTTATAATGCCATAAAGTATGAAAAAAGAAAGACACAAGTTGAATAATTTACATTAATTAAAATCCTGATTGATTTCCATACAGCATCTCATGGTGGTTGATCTCTCTTCTCTTTGCACTGAACAAGTTTAGGGAAGGCCGTCTGCTAGAATTTCAAAACAGGCGGGCCCCAAATATGTCCAGCTGGCCTGCCAGGATGCTGAGGGATTTTTCCAAGGTTTTTAGGGGGATTTTTGGCTTGTGAGACTCACATAATAGAACTACTAACATGACAGGGAGGTAGCCACCTTCATTCCGAGCCCAAAAACCAAAAGAACAATTGACTTGAAATATATGGTTGTGGTGTAGAGGCGTGAGTTTGACGATCTGTGGGCTTTCTGACAAACACACCTACACACATGCGTCCACTGGTGTCCAGCAGGTATCCAGGTTTACAGATGCATTTGAAGCTGCCGTCTTCATTGATACACAGTCCATTGAGGCACATGTTCCTGATCAGACACTCGTCCTGGTCTGTGGGGGAACAGAGAGACATTGATAGGCTCATAGCAGTGCATTTAGACATGGAGATGACATGGTTTAAGGCACAAACTGGTGGTTTTGCTTGGATCAGCCCATTAACAATATCATATATTTTATAGTATACAAAATAGATATAAACGACATTTCACTTCACATTCTGCCTTGACTTTCAGATTGTTAAAGAGCTTGAGGTTAAACAATCCAGTGTCAAGCAAAGAATATTTTCAAAACCCTCCTTGGCGCGCTCAAGGACACTCAAACATTGGAGAATTGATAGTTTGCACTGGCGAGCCACATATGCTGTCAGAAAATCAAGTCCAGAAGACAAACACGAAGCAAACACAGGAGTCAGGAAATTTTGGACTAGGAGTGTTGCTTTTGAGCAGCCAGCTCTTTCATTTTGGGTCTTGGAGCATTCCTGAGCAGAACAACAAGAACAAATTTCAATACAATCCTCACCTAAAACGTCAATAATGTAATTTGACGAGAGAAGATATAAGGGACCGCTCGATCAGAAGTAGCGTTTAAAGCTGTTCCGAGCTGTCACACTGAAAGACGGTGAGAAGACGGTCGTGATAGAACAGGGGCCACGTTTTCAGAAAATCTGTCCTGGAAGATATTAGTGTTGCAGTCAGTTGCTCGCATGAAAAATGACAAAAAGAGAGCTAAGACAGAGGAGTTCAAACCTTGGCCTTCCTTTCTTTTTCTTTTTTATCTCGGCACTGTGTGAATGTCATATTGTCAGTTTCAGAAAGTTTCAGACTAGAGGCCACTTAACGCTGGCAAGTCCCTGTGATAGATTACCTGCCTAAAGCAAGTTTTTAAGACTTTAGCAAACTAAAACAAATGGAAAGAAATGGGTGCCTGCAAGGTAAGAAGAAATATTAACAACATGGAGTCCTTTGGAAAAAAAGGTTGGTTGTAATATAAAATGTACATTTCTGTCGTTAATGGGCTGAAACACACAAAACCACCAGAATGATCATTTAAAATGTGTTCTATTACTGCACACGCTTCCAAGAGGCATTGGTATTAAATCACCACCTCCAACAGATCCACGGTCCATTAAACATAAACATTACACATACTGTGGTTATTACAGAAAACTACACTTTTAAAATGTCTCTACTCCATAAACGCAGATGTCAGAACTTGACAGACCTTGACAGTTTTTGCCATCTGCTGAAATCTCAAATCCAGCGTTGCAGACACAGTGGAAGCTTCCTTCAGTGTTCACACAGCGCCCGTTGTTGCAGATACGGCCGTTGGCAACACACTCATCCAGATCTGGCACAAACAGACAGCACAGTAAACACATACGTCCTCTTAAAATATGTGCGTACATACAGTATGTGTGTCCGCTGTGTGTTTATGTGTAACCTCGGCACTCTGTCCTGGTTGAAGTTGTCTGGAATCCAGCAGGACACTGACAGATGTACGACCCAGGCGTGTTCACACATTCTCCATGTGCACACGGGTTTCTCTCACATTCATCATCATCTAGAGAACAAACGTAAAGCTCATGAACCTTCTTCACCTTCATGTACCTGCAGCTAAGTGCTCAAGAAACTCGTAAGAAACTTACCGATGCACTCTCCTCTTCCGTCCAACCTGAAGCCCATGTTGCACTCACAGCGATATCCAATCCCCGGCATGGGGATACATCTGCCGTTCAGGCAGAGGTTGCGGTAGGCCTGGCACATGTTGGTGATGTTCCGGGTTTGGATAACAAAGGGACCTGAAGGAAACATTCACACATCTATGGATCATAATATGGCTAGTGATTTTCCACCAGCATCTGTTTCATTTTTTTGTTCTTTTGTCGTCTTAATTTACCATACACAACAGAAATGTTACATACAGCATGACCCAACAAAGCAGCATTGCCAGACAGTGTATACACCACACTCACACTGTGCAAAGGTCTGGCAGGACCCACCGTCATTCTCATTAAGTAAAAAAAAAAAAAATGCTGTTTGAATTTCCTTTAAGAAGCCTAAACTCTGCCAATCTACCTTGAAAAAAAAGTTCCAGAGGAAATGTTACTGCGGGAGATTTTGTACTTGGCTAATTAAAGTCTTGACATGGTCTGGTTTGCAAACATGCAAGAATGTTTTCTTTCAGATTGGACATTTTCTGCACTGAGACTTTACAGAGAAACAAGCAGCCCTGCGTCAGTGCACAATTAAGGTCTTAGTCAAAGTTTTCCATCAATGACATGTAGCTCGTTAGCTGCAGGGTGTGGGTTGCGATTGCTCAAAACGGGGATTTTGAAGATGGCAACACAAGACGAGTGGGAAGTTGATCACCCAACATCCTGTGAGTAAAACCAGAAAATATGAGTTTTATGCTGTATATGCACGTCAGGTCTGACGATGTGTCATTTTATGAGCGTGAACTGCCGTGACGTCACCCTGTGGTTTATTACTACTGTACTGTAGCCTTGGCTTTGGAATTAAGGTTCACCATTTTGTTTTGGAGCCAGAAATGACCATATTTAGACAGAAGTTGGATCTGGGGATCGTGGATCTGACTGAGAACCCAAGGACTCCTCGTGTCAATCACAGGGTAGCTGGACCTAAAGCATACCTTTGCTTTATTGGGTACTATACTCAAAATGGGACCATAATTTATCAAATGAACATCATGCTGTATTGAAGAAGACTTGACACTAAAGATTGACACCATAAACTCATCAGGAAACTGTTTACTGATGTTTTAAATCAAGTGAGAAGTAGGGTCATTTTCTCATAAGCTTACATACAATCACACTTCTTTTTGAAACCAGTGGAGTCGCCCCCTGCTGGCTACCGAAAGGAATGAACTCACATATTGATTTTACTTTTCAGACCCACAAACTCATTTTAGTTCATATTTTATAGTTCATGGTGTGAATGTGAACCAAACACAAGCAGGAAGCAGGAGTGTACCTGGCGGAGGAGGCTGTATAGGTAGTTGTCCTGGAATTTGTCCTGGATGTATGGGGATCTGTACTGGAACTTGGCCTGGACCCTGACCGGGTATTTGGCCTGGAACCTGGATGGGAATTTGACCAGGGATCACTCCAGGTACCTGGCCAGGAACTTGCCCAGGAGTATGACCAGGATATGGAACCGGGTAGATGCCAGGTATGTCGGGGGCGCCTGGGATACGACCGCCATTCCCATCAGGTATCTGGACGCACAGTTTCTGGTACTCTTCTAAAATGAGCACATGTGAAAAACAGCAGGAGGTTAGCTCTGGGTTGAGATACATTGATGAGAACAAGAAATTTAAAGCCGTGAGATGGTGAGTGACCCCACCTGTTCCACGAATGGGGCACATTTCAGGAGTGGACCCATCAGACCAGCAGCGTCCGCTATCACAGCAGCATTGCATTTTGGTCAACAGCTGTGAGTTTTGGTTGGCGCAGCGCCCGTTCAGCAGGCTAGCGTAGCAGTACCCACCACGAGCATCTGTGGGAAACAGCACAGTATGAAGTCTGTTAAAGTAACCGTGCTGTATGAAATATGGTATGCATTGTCTGCATGTTGAGCTAATTGGCAGGAGTACAATCAAAAAGTAGTCGACGTTGCTTCAGATTTTCCATCATTTGGAAGAAGGAAGCCACTTCTAATAGTCATCACTTCCTATTCATGAGAACCTTTCCTGCATCCTGCAGGTTTTTGGCACTGTGCACCAGCATGACTAACCTCTTAACATAAATATATCATGTCTTGTTTCACACCCAGCCCATCCAGCGTATTCACATGGAGAGACTGACAGGCTACACTACTGATTGGTTGGTTGAGCTCGACAAGATCTCAGGCAAGCGTAGAGTTGGTTGGAGGCCCTTAAGGGGCCGGGGTTGATGTTAATACTGGAGTGTTGCTGCATGGGAAACAGACTAAAATGTTTGGCGCAATCGTTTTCTGGAGCAAGAAACTCAGACATTCCTTCCTCACAAACATCCTCTCCTCGGGGGGTAATGTGAGCGTGTGTTTGCATATGTTTGTGTGGATGCATGTGCGTATGCATGCACGTTTGAGTGCGTGCGTGTACATCTGATGGACTATTCCGACCCAAATTCCTCCCTTGTCTGTTCTGGGTCAAATTGAGCTGAACTTGCGAGCTTTACTGGCTTCACTGGTGATGGTGTGTATGTGAATACGCAAACTGTTATCAACTTCCCAGGATGTCGACTGTTCAGTGACACACATGCACACACTTAACTGTTCACAGGCACACACACACACTTAACTTCTTGCAGCAATGATGTCAGAAAACAAACTCTCCTGAGTACAAGAGGAGTTCACTTCACTTCTCTCATCATGGTCCCTCCTCAGTTTAAAGAGAATATAGCTCATTGTTGTGGAACTAGAAACAAGCAAGTGACTACTGACCTAAATTCTACCAGCTGGAACGTTGGACGGATTTCAATTCTTTCCGCTCTCAGTGGAAAAAGGAAAGAGAATGAGGCGGCACCTTCTTCGCTCAGCTGCTTCGTCTCATATTTTATCTATCCTAGTACCAATGAACCTGAGCAAATACAATGAAGTCGATTGTCTTGTCTTTTGGAGAGGTGTGTGACAGCCGTACCCACCTATACACCTGGATCCATCCACAGAGGTGTAGTATCCCTGGGGACACTTGCAGAAGTAGCTGCCAGCAGTATTAGAGCATTCACCTACACCGCAGAGACCTGCTATGTTTGAACACTCGTCCAGATCTATGGAGAGGAGAGGAGAGGAGAGGAGAGGAGAGGAGAGGAGAGGAGAGGAGAGGGGGAAACAACAAAAAGTATCAAGTATGTAAGATTTTAGAGTGCTTGTGTTTTTTCTATGTCACTTAAAACTGCATAGTCAATGAAAGGAATTAAACTGAACTTGAAATGCCTTCAAGAGTGACTGGAGCACATGTTGGCAGTGACAATGGAAATAAGGCATTGTCACAGGATATTAAATCCAGGGGCCTCTGTAGCTGCTCTTCTGTTCGCACCGTTAACCACCAAGTGCATATCACCATGCACAAAGAAATACACTGTAACTTAGACCCGTTTGAAACGTCTCTTTTACACAGTCCAGAACTTTTCCGGCAATTATTTCTGGGCATAAAATAGCACATTTTTTACTCTGCAAATGAGAGGCACGAAACGCTGCTCAGTCTGTTTCACCAGCGTTAGACTTGGTCTGGAAATTGTCACATTCGTGGCTTAATGAGCCAATATTTTCTCACAGGCTAACTGTAGGTCTTTATTAGTGGGAGAACAGAAGTGATGCAGAGAGAAAGAAAGATTTTATTCAAGATCAGTCAGCCAGAAACATTAAAAAATATTGGGAGTCTCCCAGTGGCACAACTATGAAGTAAGACAAGCCTCTGATTGGACACCTCTGTAAGCCACTCAGAGGTTGATAATTAGGATGTAGCTGAGATAAAAATGTCTTTGGAGAAGACATAATCTTAACTGACTGTCTCTCCATTCATATTATGCATCGACATACCTGGCCGGGTAGCTGTGTGGAAGGTCCAGTGTGCGTGATTTGGAGGGATTCAGGGACCATAATGAAATATAATATTGGCAGAAATGGAGTGTAATATTCATCATTATTCTTTCATGAGTTTATAATCACCTAAAAGTATGAATCATTGAGTTTTCGTTACCTTAGAACGAGCCTTTTATATCTACAGAGGGAGAGGGTCTCCTTTCACAGAGGACCCAAAGAACCGTGGTGTACTGCCATGTTTCTACAGTAGCCCAGAATGGACAAACCAAACACTGGCTCCAGAGAGGGCCTTTCACATTTTTTAAGTTTTTAGCAGAAAAAATGGGCACTGATCTGATTCCAGTTGGTCGCAATCATCTGGAACCACACTGCTAGACGCCACTAAATCCTACACACTGGTCCTTTACAGTCTTTTCATTTTAAATGTGTCCGGAGACGAAGACTGATGAATGTGGCTAATCTGAATTTGTCCAGCAATATGCTTTGAAACAGAAAACAAACTTTGTTGTGAGCTATTTCCCTTTAATTGAACTACACTTGCAATCGCAATTAATGGCGACCTAAGTTGAGCTGTAACAGTAGCTAGCTCAGTTATCTCAGTTAGCTAGCCTTTCGTCCATGAGTAGATGTCATCTGTCCTCTGCACGGTGATATGGTTGTTGGGTCTGTGGATTATCGTGAGTAACCAGGTCATGTTTTCAGGAAAGAGACATTCCTGTTGAGTTTTCAAATGTATTTTTTGGGGGGAATTTTGAGCACCACAAGCCACGCTTTACAAACATTAGCTAGCATTAGTCACCATTAGCTCTTACCAGACCAAGTGAGGCAGTAAGAGCAAAAACCCTCTAACTGTTTTGATTTGAGTTTTCTTGCTCATGAACTCTCTTTTCATTTGCCGAGTTAAAATGCGCTATTTCTTCTTTAAAAGTTACATAGTCTCACTTTAACAGCGACAGAAAAACTACAAGGCGCAGCATTTATTTCAAGACTCGCAATTAAGTGTGAAACAGGATTACTGAGAGAAAGCAGAGCGTCACTTCGGTTTAATTAAACATATTTCTGGGGAAGGGCAGAGTGTCTTATGTGTGGTCTTTCCCCACAGAGTAATAATCAGAAAACCACAACTGAGGTGAAGTTAACCACAACTAGACGGATGTGGCTCTTAACTCTACTTTCACATTGTTAATTAGGAACTTTGAAAATAATCTTTTGAGTCTACTCTGTCATTCAAGCTAACACAGAGTCAGACACTTCACAGGTTTAATGTGACGGCTGCTAGCTTGATTCTTACCTTCACATTTCTGTGAGACCTCGTTGAACTTGTGCCCAGCGGGGCATTTACATTCAAAGGATCCCACTGTGTTGATACAGTTTCCTCCTTGACAGATGCCAGGGATGGCCTGGCACTCATCCACATCTGTACATACACAGCATACAATTAATACACACTCTAACACACACAAGAATACACACACAGGCACATTGATTCATTTAATCTACAAAACAAGAGAAATGACAGAAATGGTCAAATAAACCCACAATATGGGCAGTTTACACACACACTCATACACAGACTAGTATAACACACAAATCTGCACACGCCTGGATCTGCATGGATTGAGATTGGGTCTGTTTTAATAGTCTGGCTCTGACTTTCCTGCGATTAACAGAGTGACAAGGGAGAAGAGAAAGAGAGAGAGGAATGTCTCCTGCAGGAGGAACAGAAATCGAGGCCAAGTCGACTAAGAATGAGATAGAAAGAGGGAGGAAAATCCAGAAAGGTCTGCAGTCAAACTGACGCTTACAGTTAAAAACTGACTTTGTGAGTCACATTGGTGATTAAATTCAATTCATTTCATGGATCTGACAGATTAAAACGTAGGTCTCAGGCTGAAAACCTCCAGGAGGCTGTGACCTGATGCAGTCCCAGAGTACTCCATGTTCCTCTGGGCCCTGGCTCAGGTCCGCCTCCCCTGCAGAGGTTCTGATGTTGTTGGGTCTGGAGCAGGCGGGCAGAGGGCCGTCTTACCAGAAATGAGCTCTCCCACGTGGCACCGCCACTGACCCGTGTTACTGACTCTGACAGTCCCGCCGCAGCGGGTGTCTGCGGGCATTCCATACACATGTGGGAGGCACTGCCACCCGACCCAATTTAACCCAATTAGAACTAATCCCATGCAGAGGGGCTGATGGGTAGAGATGAGGGGATGACAGAGGGAGAGGGGTGAAGCCAGACGAGGAGGGAGAAGGAGTTAAAACGGGCAGAGAGGATAGAAGCAGAAGTTTAATTGAAGACGAAGAGGGGAGGGACAGTGGCAGAGAAAAAACAGAGACAAAAACAGAAAGAGAGACAGAGACGCTGAGAAACAGACTTTACCTTGGCACGCCCCGGTGCGGTGGTTTGGTATGAACCCTCTTCGGCAGGGGTGAGGCTGGGCTGGGCACATCTCACAGGGGTGACCCCACGCCCGTCCCACTGTGGCGCAGCACAAAGTCTTTGTGCACACAATGCCTGTGAGCTGGCCTTGACACATCTGGTTATTCACCGAGGCGAAGCACGGCCCAGTGCGGTAGTCTGCAGAGGCAAAGCAGGAGTACGATTTAGTGAAAACTCCATTTTGTCTCTTTATTTTCAGTAACAACGAGGGCTGAGCGACATGCAAAAAACAAATTATATGTGATTATTTTAACAGATATTACGATATGGGTCATGATTTTAGAAGCAATGGTATGATGATGTGATTCTTGCTGGGGTCTGTACCAAACAAGAAATTTCCCTTACATCTTGAGAATATCATTTGCTGGCTGGAGCGTCTCTGTGGCACTACTATGCTTGATTTATTTTGCCTTTATCAAAAAAAAAACTGCAGCTCTTGGAATCTGGATATTGCACTTGGCCATATTGCAATTTTGATAATATTTCAACAAATCCTGCAGCCTGAGTGCAAACATAATGAAAAACAGTAAAGTTTGGTAGCCGGTCGAAAACATAAACAGAGAGAAGAAATCAGAATAAAACATCTATCGGTCGAGGCATGTGAGATGAAAAAATGCAAAACTGTTAATTTGTGAAACATTTCAACCAAAACTGTGGCAGAGAAAATCCAAACCAACGCTGAGGAGCCTCGAAGCTGAACTCAATTCGGCGAGTGAATAACTGTCTGGCATAGACAAACAGAAACGCTCAAACTGAATGTGATTTTGCATGACGTCTACAACTCACTCACATTATAAGTGATGAAAGTGCTGCAGAGCGGACAGTAACACACTCCATAAAGAATGCATTGTCTGGTCCTGGCATTTTAATCGGCCTGGCTCTCAGGTGCATTGTACGTGTCTGTGTGTGTGTGTTGGAGAAAAGCAGAGATAGGGAAGAGGTCTGGAAAACCTTTTAAAGTTGTGTGGGCGGCTGTGGAGAGTAATAGGCACGAGCTAGAAAAAGTGAGGACACCCAGACGAAGAAAAATCAATCTGGTGAATGTATCATACGATCGTCAGTTTAGTAAAATGGCACATTTACCATGTAGTGTGCTGCTTTTTATTATTTTTCGAGTAATACACAATCTAGGGAATAGGTCATCATTGCGAAGGCCGGCCGAGTCTGACTGACAGGGTGTGTCTATGGAACACAGTGGGTGATTTCCACGCTAGCTTCAGCAGCTTAGAATTAAAACTAAAAAAGCTTATGATAAATATGAGCTCAAGAGTGTGAAGAGAGTCTCTCCATCGAGATTCTTCATCTCTCCTCGCCTTCAAACTGGTTTAAACCTAATTCCCTTGATCCCAATGCTTGCATGCATCTATCCCCACGCTTCATCCTCTCTCCAAACACCACTCCTTAGTTGCAAACTCCCCGCAGATTTAATAAAATCTCAGAATCTTATCAGGTGAATGATTGGAAGATGGTGAAACAGTGATAGGGACAGAGAGAAAGAGAGAGGGGAAAACTCATCCCTCCCAAAAGAATCTGGCCGAGATCCAATGGCAAAAATCATTTCCACATTTCACGGCAGACAACAGACAGCGAGAGGAAAGAGAGAGACCAGTTCCAACAGCGCAGTCGTTTAAAACAAACGAGACATTGTGCGTTTCCCGTGTGGACCGGGGCCCAGCCCAGACCCGTCACGTGCACCACAGCCTCCACGGTCTCTCTGCCTCTGGCACCAGTGCTGTGTGAAACAGAACTGGGTCATCTCTCCTTCTCTTTCCCACTCCCTCCTGCTCCGGCTCTACTGGAGACCAAATGCTTTTGATTCTTAGTCTTCTTCTCCGTCACCCCAGCGTTGGAAAGTAACTAAGTACATTCACTCAAGTACAGTTTCCAGTTACTTGTGTTCAACTTGATTTTTTCTGTTATGGGCAATTTAGTTTACAGACTGTATAAAAGAATGGACGTCGCCTCAAGGTCTGAAAAGTGAAGCCAATGTGGAAGTACCTTTAACCTGCTGTCTTCCTAATGGCCAAGCAAGAGGCAACTCCACTTTTTATAGATGCTTATGAGAAAATGACCCTACTTCGCAATTGATTTATGACTTCAGTTAACAGTTTCCAAATGAGTTCATGGTTTCAATGGGTAGCTTTAAGTCTTCTTCAATACAGTATGGTTTTCATCGATCATATTCCCACAGCTGCCACTTTCCTCTGATGTCACATTCATGGTGGGAAGCTCAAATGCTGGGAAACAATGTTATGCTGATGTGTTCTAGGTTTCAAGTCGACTAAACATAGAAAATCTGACAAATTCTTATCATTTCACAACTTCCTGATTGATAAGCTGATGATGGATAGTGAAAGTTTGGAGGGACATCGGGTCATATTTCAAGCTAGAACAACATTGATAACCCATTTGCTAATGCTAGCATTCAACTTCCTAGCTAACATTACTGCTTGATCACATCCAGTGCATTTCCCTTCCCTGCTGAAATAACTGTGTCCAAGATGTGTGCTAACATTTTAGAACTAATTTAGGTCTTTCCTATCGAATCTTGTAACACTAACAAACAGACAGTCACCTCAGAGGTGGTTGATGCTAATGTTAGCTGTTGCCTAAAGGAAGCTATGGAAGAGACCCTGCAGCCCTCTGCCTGGATTTTCATATTTTCTCACTTTGTTGCTGCTCGCGATGCTTTACCAACACAAAATGTGGCTATGTGACGTCCTGGGAATGAGACTCAACAATCAACTATCTTTGTGGTGCATTAAGGAACGGCTGGCACAAATCCTACTGACTCTACCTTTAAGTTTAATAGTCTTTTAATTATATCAATATGATGTGAGTTTCAGTTAGCTTAGCACAGAAATGGCCGGTAGAAATGTCCTTCAGAGGGAAACTTTTTACTTTGATACTTTGAGTACATTTCAGAGCCTGTACTCTATTACTTTTACTTGAGTACAGAAATTTAAGTATCTGTACATCTACCTGAGTGAAGAATGTGTGTACTTTTACCGCCTCTGCCAACCGTTCCTTTAGAAGTTAATGTATCCTTATTTTTTATTCATTCTCAACACGTCCCTTGTGATACTTAAGTAAAACTTTCTGCTGTACTTCTGCACTTTTACCTTAGCTCTTTAAACGCAGTACTTGTACTTGTAGTGGAATATTAACAGTGTTGTACTTTTACTTTTAATTAAGTAAAGGATCTCAATAAGTCTTCCACCACTGCTTTCAACAGTGTTTAGCTTAAAGACAACAAACTGAGCCAGTTGCCAGGTATCTTCTCTTTCTTAAAGCCTAGGTGACATGTACCTTTCCTACAACAACAAAGGATATAGGAAAGGTAATTACAGGAGCTATGGAAAGTTTTTATGTGGCGCCGATATAAGCTGAGTGTAGCAGACTCTGTGAGGAACTCAGGTTCTCTTTTCATTATATTAAGGTTTATGTGTTATTACTGTCGGGCTGCTACACACAATCCATCTGACATTATACCTGCTCATTACAGCTGTAAGTGAAAGAAAGCAAGCACTAAAAACGCAACGACCTGCGCATGAAACACAGCGAACACAAGTGCAGCAGTGAAATAGTCAGCTGAGGTAAACAGGGAGAGGCGGACAGCTGTAGGGTGAAAGTGGTGTCATTTCATCTGTCATCTTACTGTCTCTCTGTGAACTGCATACAGCTGGGGGATCCACCCATGTCCTCTACATCTGGGAGCAATCGCACGTGTTCACACACAAACGCACTCAAACACACACACACACAGAATCTCAGCCAGCGTCCCAGCCCCTCATCCGCAGTCTAGCCAGAGATGATCTCAAAACAGACCCAAACTCCCAAAAATGTTGCCCTTGTTTTTGCTTTTACTGCTCTACTTTTGGAAGCGTGTTGAATTATTATCATGGCGGCTTGAGTGAACATTCATCTTAACATGGGAGTTTGTTTTGACCTTCATTAGTGAGAGATTTCACGTCGTAGCAGAGGTGAAGTCACTTTGGTGAACACAATAGAAACGTCGGCTCCCTCAGTGACCGGTGAGTTTATGCACAACAACAACCTCGGTGTGAACAGGAGGGAAGCCCGTCGGGAAGTGGGTCAAAAGAGTTTCCTGGATAAACTCCAAAGTGTTTGTACACACACACACACACACACACACACACACACACACACACACACACACACATCCACCTTTTTCGCATCCGCCCTTCCTCAATCTACCTCTTGCAGATGGTGCTCACAGCATCCTTGCATGCCTGAACATATGTTTAAGATGTGCACATGCAACTGTGTACGCGCATGTTTGTGTGTGTTTCCATGCATGTGTTACGGGGTCTTATATCTGGGTGGGGCCTTCCCTAATGACCCGTCAGCAGATTTCTCCATCCTCCCAGGACTAACAAGTCGAGCACACACTGAAACACACACACACACACTTGGTTATCTTTCTACTGAGGTTTGCATTGGGCTAGAACAGAGCCTGATAGGGGAAAGTCAGTGAAGCATTAAGAGACAAAAGAGCCCCTCAGCTGACTGACCGACTTCCCTGTTGTGCTCTGGCTGCTGACTTATTGACTGTGTAACTCACGTGTTGCCACGTCTCAGTCCAGACTTTCACCACCATCCCAAGTGAGCTCGATGGCGTCACAGCAAAAGCTCGACTTTATTGCTCCGCAGCTAAACGACTCTGCAGCGGGAGCCCTGCTTGCAATCAGCTGCACTGCGGCTGGATCTCACCAATCCCACATTCCAGCCTAAATCACATTTGTAACCAACAAAGAAGATGTTGATGTACCAGGCTGCATTTTCACAGCAGTCAGCTGTGCCTGGTGGTGGGACCACTGGTCAGCAGATTACCAGACACTTTGGCAGCATACGACTCAAAGTCACACAGCTCTGCAGTAGTGATGTGCTCATGTTCAGCCTCCTGATTGCACCGGGATCTTTCCCCCATCTGAGAAGAGCCCTGAGTGCAACTACTTCTCCCCTGGTCAGATCACGTGTTTGTGGAAAACCCCGTGTTCTCGCTAATGTGATAAGATCAAGCCGTAATAGGGCACAGTTCTGTAAATTGCATTAAAAACAGTGTGGGGTCATGCGTGTGAACATGGATGTGTGCACACATGTACTTTATGCATGTGCTTGTGTTTGTGTGAGAGCACAATGGTTTTTCCCTTGGGAGGTGATGGATCTTAGCCAAGGAAATTCCAGTGAAAGTAACTTAACCCAAAACACTGCCGTATCCATTGGCCTACTTTCTCGACCTCTCTTGGTGCAACTAAATGCAGGATGAAGGACAAAATAACTGATGAATTTACAGGGCTGCAAATACTGATGCTTTTCATCATTAATTAATCTGTTGATAATTGTTTTGGTTAATAATTCAACAGAGCCCTGTAGCCTAACATGACATCTTCAACTAGCTTGTTTAGTCCAACCGACAGTCTAAAACCCAAAGTCACGCAATTAGCAAAGAAAAGAAAAGTCAGCACATCCTCACCTTTCAGAGGACCTAAATAACCTAAATGTCCAATCAATCGTCAATACTGTTGTTCACTTATTATCTGTCAATCAACTGAGCACTCTATACTGTATAGTATTATGCTATACACTAATAGAACAACATTAAATGGATCAACAAATTAAGTGAATAACATTGACAATCTCGTTACATGCAATGTTTTGCTGGGAAACCTCAGATCACCACCCGCCCTAACAGACCAAATGCACCTCCTCTTGGAAGTGCCACTCCCCGATGGCAGTGGCCCCTCCAGCAGGACAATGATGCCTACCACACCGCAAACACTGCTCAGTAATGACCCATGAAACATGACAAAGAGCTCAAGGCATCAACCTGGCCTCTGAATTTCCCACATCTCAATCCGATCGAGGATCCGTTGGAGATGCCAGAACAAGTCTGATCCACAGTGGCGCCACCATGGATCGGATCTGGCTCAGACTTATCGAGGCATTGGAAACAGGACCTCTGGGGGTGTCTTGTGGTGTCTGGCACCAGGGAGTTGGCAGTGGATCCTTTGAATCCTGTGGGTTGTGAGGATGACACCTCCAAGGATCTGACCCACAGATCCCACAGATGCTCGATCTGATTGGAAATATGGGAATTTGATGGCCAGATTGGCAGCATGAGCTCTTTGTCATGTTCCTCAGGCTATAGAGTGGTGCAGTGTGTAGTCCTGAAACCCTCGTCTCAAAGTCAGTGGGTATTTTAAATTGGTTTTCAGTTAAATGCCCAAAATAAGGTCTGTGGTTACCACAGGCTTAAGCTATTTACACATTTTGTTCTAAGACATAAAATACACCATTAAATGTCCCACAATTGCTAACAAGTGTCTAAATGAGACTACAGAGATTGTCACGGACATTAAATGTCATCACACCGAACATTGAGACTCATCTACACGATTATCTTGCTGATCAAATGTGTAAGTATCGTAAACTTGTGTTTGCCAACGAGATTATTTTCAGCAATATTCAAAAATCCCACAGGCTTTTTGTCGAAGGAGTCAGGGCGATGATAACTTCCTGGTTAACCTACAAAAATACATCATCCCTACACCACTCCATTCCTGAGCAGATTTTTTAGTGTGTCAGGGTGAATTGTCCTGGGGGAGACCACTGACCCCTGCCATCAGGGAGTGCTGTTGCCATGAGGGTTTGGGTGTTGTTGGTCTGCAGCAGGGTTTGGGTGGGTGGTACGTGTCAGCTGGCATCCACATGAATGCCAGGAACTTTGCATTGTAACAAGATGATCGATGTTACGCACTCACTTGAATTTGTGTCATTTTTATAACACAAATTCAGCACAACATACTGTGTTAAGATAAATGACTGAAGATGGAAGTTGGTCTCCAAGCAGCTGTTCCCAGGCACACACAAAAACACAAACAGACAATCAATAAAGATCTGCCTGTTTCCACTCATAGAAAGACACTTTCACTAAAGCAGACAAGACTCTACCATTCATGGAGCAGCAGACAGCGAGTGGCCGGATTTAATGCTTGTCATCTCGCATAGAAGTTTACATCATTTCTTCACCAGAAACAATTACCCAAGACACAACAGCAGAGAATTTCTGAGAATCCTTGTGTTCCCTGAAAAATATGAATATCTAGAAGAAGACATTGTGAGCTTAATCTGAATCCTTCAACAGTCTCACAAACCCTTTGGCCAAGCTCCCGCAGGAAAGAGTGAAAACCAACGTTACAACATGTAGAAGTGTGCCTCAGCAGATAAGACCTGGCACTAACCCACCAGGCAACCAGATAGTATCTTATTACTTGTAGGGTTGAAGAAAACACTGATTTAGACCAAAGGACATATCCTCAGCCAGACCCAACTGACAGGCCTCTGAAGCATGGCCTCGTTAAAAGGGACGTTACTAATTGGGAGCTCTGCTGCCAATCCAAATATTAGCTTTACAAGGTCACCTCTTTGACCTCTTTAGGTCATCACTGCCACAGACCCCCAGCACATACACAAAACATACACACACGCCTGCATGTGTGCACATCTCAGTCACAAAGACAGGGCAGGCCGCCCTCGGTTTGCGTGTGCTTGTATACTTTGGAGCCACATGTGCCAGAGAGCAACCACAGGAGGTTGGGAGGTCTTCGGTTAACAAACAGCACACATTTAGAGAGACGTTACTATCCCCAGAGCATCGTTTCAGAGCAGATGTGGAAAATAATGGTCACTTCTGAGCTCAAGCTTGACATGCAAATGTTCCACAACAAACCACATTCCTGGAGCGGACGGCATGACGAAGCAGGAATCGTCCACAGTCACAAAAAACAACCGCCATTCAGCATCAGGTTTTCTCCAAAGTAGCACGAGTGGCTTTGAGGACTACTGCTATACAGACAGGGTGATGTAAGGTGAGTGGCATTGCAGCGCTCTTTACCTCTCTCACACTGAGCTCCGGTGAAGCCATAGGTACACACACATCTGTTGGGAGCCACACACCGTCCTCCATTCAGACAGCCATTTTCACAAACCGCTGGGGAAGAAAAGAAAGAGAAACAATGACACTGACGTGAGGACACTGCTGTGATTTACAAAAAATATCAAAGGATATTTCTGGCGTAAACAACTTGGGTTGTGTGTTTGCATTTTCGTCCGTCATTTATATTGGTTACGGTAACATCGCAGTCACTAGATTGACTGCAGAGATCTGGGAACACGATGACATTGCTAAAAAGGAGTCGATGGGGCAAGATGTTCCGTACACTGTGATACGTAGATGTTTACTAGGGTTTCTTTCCAGTTCATATTTGTTTTTTCTTCCACATTTGGGGGTATTTGACCAACTGACTGCTAATGTTTCTGGCCCCATCGCACTTCTTTTTTTGAAATGTTGCCATGAACACGTCTCAGCAAATAGCTTGGCAAGTGCAGAGTTATTACCAATAGGAAGGATGGCCAAAGTGTGATAAGTGTCTACCATAGGGACCGACTGTTTTTGTGAGTGCCAACAACAATACGGATTATTGGTAAATAAGGAGATCATATAACCAATATTTGGAACCAATATACATTTGCAGTAAACATTAAAATCATTGTGTCAAAAACAGTGATCAAATGTAACTTAAATACAACTTTACTTGAGTATTTCCATTTCTGCTTCTTTATACTTCCACTCAACTCCATTTTGGAGGCAATTATTGTCTTTTCCACTCCACATGTATTACTTAAGTAATAGTAACTTAAGTAACTAGTTACTTTGCAGATTCCTACCAACTCTCTGTTTTACCTGCCATGAAATTTTGGTGATCATACTTCACTTTTGCCACTTTCACTGCTTGAATTTAGCGGGGCATCCGGCGTATATGCTGGCTGAGAAGCCTTTTAAATGGTGTGCAGATGGAGCCTAATTGGAGCTCCAAATGCACTGCCAGTGTGCTAATGGTGTAGACCCCCAAGTGACTACAGAAAGAGGCAGAGAGCTCAAGTAGCATATTTTCAAATTGATTTATTTGATCAGCAATCATACAAAAAGAAAACACTGATCTGACAATCAGAAAAATATGGATCAGATGAATCAGTCGATCCCTAGTCTACAGCCACGCTACTGGTTTTACTTGGGCAAAGCCAAGCTATGTGCTAAGTGCTAATGCTAGCATGGCAACGTGCTCTCAGTGATGATGTTACCATGCTGATGTTTAGCATGTCAAATGTTTCACCATTCTCACCATCTTAGTTTAGCCAGTTAGCATGCTAACATTTACTAACAAGCACTAAACACAAGCTTAAAGGGGAAAATGTGGGGAATTGTTGCTCATCTTTGTCTTCAATAAATCAAAAATAATGTTTTTTAAAGGTCCAGTATGAAGGACTTAGTCTCATCAGGCTGTGACGTTGCAGACCGCCAACTGAACACTCCTGACCGACTCCCTCTGTATTTATAAAAGGTTTATTCTCAGGAGCGAAGACACAAGTTTTTAGATGATTATACACAAATTAAAACATAATTATGAATTTTACCATCTTTGCCCCTAAATCCTACACACTGGACCTTTAAAATATGCTGACAGTGGTATGTTCGGGATGATCCTTACGTTGACCGCAGTGGTTTCCGACGTAGCCTTTCTGACACAGGCAGTGATCCTCTGCACACGATCCCCCGTTCATACAGCGAATATTACAGTTCTGGACTGTGGGCAGAACAACACAAACACACACAGACAGAGACGTACACACAGAGCAACACTGGGGTTAAAATCAAACATACACGGCATATTAGATTTGCAAGATAAACAAAATGCACTCTGAACCATGTTTCTTGAAAGTTGTGCTCAAATATATTTTCTTAGAAATGTATGGTCTGCAAACAGATGAGCGCACTGGGCTGAAGCGCTGCGAGCTGCTCGAGAGCAACATGGAAGAGATGTTGACCGTGGACGTCTTCCAAAAACCACACACACCCAGTCGACTCACACACACACACACACACGCAACAACTCACGAGATCGACCGCTTTTTGCAAGAACGTGATTGCAACATATGTCAATTGCTTGGGGCAGTTTCAGGGATGTTTTCAGGAGGTTCTTTGGCTTCGTATCGAGTATTTTTGTACCAGGCTAGTTAGTGCTCATTACTCATGATGAGGAGAAGAAAACTTAAAAAAACAGATGCACAGCGTGGTCTGAAGTCAAAAAATCTGAGCCAATTATAAGCTCTTTAATTTTCATCCTAGAAACTGCATATTTTCTGTCATCTACCATCTGTCATTATTGTTTCTGCATGGTGAGATGTTTTTCTTTAGACTACAGCTCCTTTTTATTCAAAAAATGCAAAGACAGGGGTGTGGTCTAGGCTGTGCTTTCCAAAAAATGTTTCGACATTCACTCCTATTAGAATAAATCATACCATTAGCATGTTTATATCTTGGCAAACAGTAACCCCCCATCTATGCACACTTTATAAAATAATCCATCAAGCTGATGACAGCGAGTTCACTGCTTGGGAAATGAGGAGGTGCTGTTTAACAACCTGACTTGGATCCACAGGATGGGGCGATCTGTCCGTTGGGGCAGGTGCACATGTTTGGTCTGGAGCAGAAACCATCTCCACATGAACTCCGGCAGATCGCTGCAAAGAGGAACATGACACTCGGTCAAACAACATAAAAACGTCCTCTGTCAGGTGCAAGATAAAATAACAGTCCAACGCTCGCTTCAAGGCGCCAGGCTTTGTCTTGATTGTGCGTGAGAGAAAATTCATGTTATGTATCTGGTGCTTGTCAGCCTGTCCGCTGCAGGGTTTGGATTTCATGTTTGAATTTAACTTGGTGCAACGTAGGCCACGGTCTAAACCTCATTCTGAACTCTCATCTATAATATTTCAAAACTCAAACAGACCGCAGCCCAAATATGGCAAAATCTTCCTCTTAACCTTCATCATGGTTAAGTTATAGAAGCCCTCTTGGCAACAGCTCCGAGCTATTTTCTTCTTTGAGTTCTGTTGCCATAAATGTGTGTGATTTCAGTCGGCGCAGGCTGTTTTCGCTCAGTTGTTCTCTTTCCCACAGACTGTTGTTGGCATGGTCTCCTGCCCCCTGCTCCCATCAGGTAGAGTCCAGCCGCTGACCCCTACTCCCTGAACCCCACTGCTAAACAATGTCATTAGAGCCGCGACAGGCATCCGGCCAGCCGAACAGCCAGACTGCAATCACACAAGTCTACAGCCTCTCAGGCCTTCCTGTCTACTGAGGGGTGAGAGAGGGTGAGAGAGGGAAAGAGAAAGAGGGGAGGGGATACAGAGAAATAGAAAACCAGAAACCCACTGCTGTAAAATATTATAGGGTAATTAACACCTTTAAACAATTCAAAGGCAATATTTTGGTTTGTACTGGCGTAAAGTCTTATAAATGAGCCCGATTTATTTGGCAAAGTGACAAATTTGAGTCATGAAAACAGTTTTAGCATCCCTGTACAGGAACAGTAAAGACATCAATCAAGAACACATACTTTATTACCATCTGGGTTAGAGTTTAATCATTTGCAATAGATGTTTTGCATATATAGAGATATTTAACATGACTTATTATAATTATTCATGTAGCTTTGAAAAGGTGGAGCATGTTAGTATAAGCTTTCTTCTTCACCTGTTCAAACTCCCGCACACTGCTCTTGCTCAGCATCACAATTTATTCATTTTATTGTCATTCAGTTCCCTCTGGATCTTCCTCAAGAGTGTTTCAAACAATTCTCTCAACAACGGTCTGAAATAGACAATGCTCCGCCCATTCATTGTGCACAGGTGTGGGAGTGTCTCTCAGTAAACACTAGTGGTGTGTGTGTGTGTGTGTGTGTGTGTGTGTGTGTGTGTGTGTGTGTGTGTTTCCAACACACCTGCAACTGAGTTAGTTAGATGTGCGAATAACTTCTGTGATTACAACTCTGAAACCATCTGAATGCAACAAAGCTCCTGAAAGTGTTGGCTGTTCTTCCTGTCATAAGAGGTGGACAGTGGACAGAGTATTGTACTGAAGTGCTTTTTTGAGTATCTGTGCTTTACCTAAAGGGTAACTCCACCAATGTTTGTGCTTGCAGGTTTTGGGGAGTACTAATGCATTATGTGAAAAAAATAGTACAAAGCCTTTAGTGGCTCCAGAGGAAGCTGCATGTAATCTGATAATAAATTGCCTGCAGTGATGTCACTCAGTGGCCAAGTTGTATTGTGGGTAATGTAGGCACCAGTTTTAAAAGCAGTCCACTGGTCTAACATTTCACTCCTTCAACACTGTTGGACTCATTATGGAAAGTTTAAAAAAAAAAAAAAAAAGATCAGAATGGATCCAGCACAACCAGAGACTCACCTTTTTTATTACACATAGTCTTCTTCCTTTCCATGACCTGGTGCCTACATTACCCACAATGCAACTTACACACTGAGTGACATCACTGGAATTTAACAGATTACATGCAGCTTCTCTGGAGCACAAAATGCTTTATTCTACTTTCATCACATATGTAGTAGTACTCTGCAAGACCTGAAAACACACTTTTAATGTGTAATGTTTAATGAATCCACTACTGACTCATACTCATAGCTAGTGAGCAAAAATGTTTAAGGTGCACTGTGTAGTTTTGGAGATAAAAAAATCAAAGTCAGAAAATTGATATTTACAGTATGAATACTGTTATAATACAAACTCAGAAATGTATTTATTTATTTGATATTGTATGAAATTGTGTTGTTCTTTGAGGACAGTTTGTTCGGTTTATAACCAATGAAAATAATCAATGAAGGTTTTTTTCTTCTGATTAAAATTTCTTCCTCAAAACTACATAGTGCACCTTTAATGTTAATGACTAACATCCTTTCAGAAATGTGTTTCAATCTGGTCAAAGAAACATCAGCCATCACCAAAACTCTACATTAAACGGGCTCCAGGGTTAAAAACAACAGTGTGTCCACTTTAAAAAGAAAACGTGCTTTTGAATGTTTAAATATTTATATATAAGTGAGTAATGCAGTAGTTTCACTATAATAAATATTTGACTGAACAAGTTTGCATGTTGGAATGACACTTGTCTATACCTTGACTTAAGTAATGTAGTTGTGTACTTTGCCTGCCACTGAGTATTACTCTTAAATATCTGAAAACTACAGTCTCTTGTCGGTGTGACTTATAGATTTCATCTGACAGATTCACTTAAAAAGTGCAATAAATAAAGTTACACATTCACAATAACAGTTCATTCCTAATGTTAATTTGATACTGACCAAGTAAGAGATTGAATTCATTTTTATGTCTGGTCTGCAGGAGTCACCTTCCTTTTGGATTTTTTTCCAAAAATGTAGAAACATTTCCAGTAATGTAACATGCATTCACTTTGAATCCCATGTGGTGTAAAGTGCTCCAATAAAATAACAATGGAGGTGATACTCACGAACAATGCACTGGTTCCCTCCAGTCAGAGTCTTCCAGCCAGGGCAGCAGTAGGCGTTGTTCCTTGATCCACATACGTTTGGTCTGTGGAGGAAGCAGGGGTTCAGATCACTCTCAAATCAGGTCCATACTATTTATGAAGACCATAATTAGAGATTTTAGAGGGCTTTACAATCTGTAAAACACACAACACCCTCTGTGCTTAGACTCTAGATTGTACACTAGTGATGAAAGCTCACTGATCACTGATCCACAAACTGTAGGTCTCCTGTTTGTTGACCCCTCTGCAGAACACCTCATCAGACACAGCAGGAATAATAGCATATTGCTCATGGACGCTTCGGCAGGAGTGACAATTTGCATCCTGACCCAGTTTTTGAGGGCAAAGGATCAAGATTCAGTCATCATATGCTCACCTCCAGGTCATTAAAAATTCCAGTGACATTTGTGGGATTAGCAAAGTCACAGCCCCTCCCAAGACACTTAATTATTATTTTACAAGCCCCCCACTCATCATAAATAAACTTTCCAAAAACATCTTGTGCAATAACACTACAGTATAAATTGCCAGAGGTCGTGTCCCCACACTCTGAAGCAAAGCCAAACAGAGCTCCAATAATTGGTCGATTAATTAAACTAAAGAAAATTAATTGCCAACTATTTGATAATCAATAAAAAAATGTTGTCGATTTTCAAGCAAAAATGTCAAACATCTGCAGGTTCCAGCGTGTGTGGAGATCTGCTGCTTTTCTTTGTCACTTATGACAGCAAATGAAGAGTCTTTGGGTTTTGGACCGTTGGTTGGATAAAAGAAGCAATTTGAGGACGTCACTTTTAAGATTTAAAAAAATAATAATTGTCATTTTATAGACTAAACAATTAATCTGAAATTGTGAGTTGCAGCCCTGAAGCCAACTTATAGCTCCGCATCATGGGTGTCACGAGAAGTGAGCAGTTCAGTCAAAGAGAGATTTTCTCTTCTTTTGTTGTTGTAATCCTTCAAACTAAGTTTTTCACAAGAATAAAGTGTAAAGACATGTTATAAGGCATTATTCCTTACCCCCGCAATTATCTAGAGACCCCTTAGATTCATCTTGTCACCCAATGGGGTTGCGATGATTCAGGAGGCTCACTGAACCCTCTAGTGGCTGTAGCTAGAAATGCATTGAGGGCAATGTGCCAAAAACAGATTGTATTGCTCAGTTCATGTATGTCTACAGCTGCAATTACAAATAATTTGATGCCTTCAGTGACAGCAAAGGTATGTCGCAAGTGCTGCCAAAGAAGCTTTTGCATTTAATAGCGTAATCAGGCATGACATTTAGCCTAGGTGATTAAAGTTATAAGCAATTGTGCACTTATGTATGGGTTAAAATAAAGAAATGATCTCTTTTGCAATTTTCTGTGCTTTAGATTATAACCAATCCAGCACTTTATACCATTTTAAATATCTCAAAAGCGGACGCCAAGAAGATTTGGTGGACTATCAATTTTTCTGCAAAGAAAGAGAGACGCTTTGAAATGCTTCCTAGTTTGTGCGATGGTAATTCTTGTAATCTATCACTCATCAGGCATATTAGACAGGATATGAAAATGCACCTGCTGTTATCCTAATTATAACCTCCGCCAAGTAGGTTATGTTTTCACTGTGGTCCATTTGTTGGTTGGTTGGTTTGTCAGCAGGCTCGCACAAAAACTGCTGAACCAATTTCCATAGACCCTGTTAACCTCAATCCAGATGAAGGGTTGGATCGAGGACTTTTCCTCTCACTCACTTGAACATTGCGAGATAGAGTGTTTTTGACATTTTTGTCAATTTCTCTGGGAATAATTCATGGATATTGAGTTAAAACTCAGACATATTCAGGTGGCATTTATGAGTGAGTACAATTTGATGCAGATCCTAATAAAAATTTGGATCTGGCAGATTTAAATGTTTTCATAGAGGGTAGTCGTTTTTCAGCTGCTTCACAGTAACAAACAGGGATAGAAGCCTGCAACTAACACCAGTGTGCAGCTGAGATAATGAAGAAACACATACCAACATTTGGCTTGATTGAATTTAAGGGGACTGTTGCTTCTTGGCAGAGGTATGCACTCTACTGAGAGCCATATTATTTTTTATGTAAAGGAAGTCTCTGTTGGACACATTAAATGTCTACCCTTAAAGGTCTCAATCCACTGGACTATGCTGACAGGTATGATGTGTGCCATGGCAGTGATTTAGATATTGTGAGGTGCAGTCTGGCATGCAGCATTTGGTACAAAATATTGTTTCTGAGGAAAATAATTTGCAGCAAAAGGTGTTTTAAAACATGTGATGCACCTGTAAAAGCCATTTCATCTGACATGAAGGTGAACCTCTGGGCCATCCTGCCACCTGCAGGTCTGTGACAGGCCTACATACTATACTATGTAATCACTATGTATTATCTCGGGGCTCGATGTATATACTGTACAAAGTAACTTTAAACAGATCCACGAGATGAATAATGAAGCCTGTTGGATCTCTGCTACATTCTTATAGCGGTAAGTCAGCGTGACACAGTATGCAGCCTGTATGCACTTCCTGCCTCTGGACCCAGATGTTCTGATAAATTAACTGAAAGCATGTCAAATAAAAATGCCAGCGGAGAACGCTCATTGAGCTGTCGACTGTGTGACCCCTCATCAGCTGTTTGCTGTCATCGCTGGACAGAGAAACTTCTTTCTCCTCTTTTCTTTTTTGTCTTGATTTCCTTCTGTCTGTCTTTCTCTTTCTTTCTCGCTCTCCTTCTCACACACACACACAACCTCTCCAGCAGTGACCCACTGTGTACAGCTGCAGATGTGATTTATCCACAACTGGGGTGTGGTGTTTTTGGCCAGAAAGAGGATTAGGCTGTTAGTCTCTCTCTCTCTCTCTCTCTCTCTCTCTCCCTCTCTCTCTCTCTCTCTCTCTCTCTCTCTGCCACAGCCACACACGACCAATGGCCTCCTTTGTTTGGATGTAATTTATTATTGCAGTCAGCAGGAATGTGATATTCTTGCCAGCATTTAATTACTAAACTTTGCTCCAAACTTCCCATCACAGACAATGTCACTCATGGGTCTCAGTCTGCCTTATTAAAAAACACACACACTCACTCTCACTCTCTCTCTCTCTCTCTCTCTCTCTCGCACACACACACACACACACACACACACACACACACACACACAAGTGTTTTCTGACCTTCAGGTTTTACGTGAGAAGAGCAGACACCTGCTCCGAGCCAAAACATTAAACACACGCACAGACGCTCATTTTAAATTAAAAAGTTGGGAATGAAACTTGCATGCAGTGGAAGAGGAGAAGAAGAGAAACTGTTCCCAAATTGGACTCAGGGGGATTATCATAGTCACATTACCCTCTGAGGACGTCCGTCCCTCCCCTCCTCTTGGCCCTGCTGGCTCTGGAGTCGGTCGGCTTGGTCATCAGCTCGCTGTCCCCGGTGTCCACCACCTCTGCAGCGTCTCTCAGCTCGGGGCAGAGCGACAGCAAGGCCACCAAAGCCACGGCCAGCTGCGGCAGCCGTCCTCCACACCTACTGTCCGGCATATCCACTCTCATGTGTACAAGTCCAGTGCTCGGTAGAATAAAAGTCTCCCTGACTAGTTTCCCAGTCCCGTCGACCTCTGCAGTCTGGAGTCAAAGCTGCAAAACAATGCGAAAACATTAGTGAGAGGCGCAGAGGAGAGTGCAGGAGATGCTGCGCACTTAAGAAAAACTCTGAGAGGAAGTTTGTGTGATGAGACTTTACTCTTATTAAGTCAGAGAATCATCAAACCGCAAAAAGCTGCAGCGTAAAAGTAATACCGTGCACAATTACGCACGACAGAGCGGTTACTTTACCTTGTCTCCCGGACAGGAGATTCGCCTCAGACCCGACAGAGGACTACTTCACTTTGACTTGCAGGTATTGCTGAATAAACGTTTAAGAAGCAAACTGCGGAGAAGTAGGAAAGTCACTGAAACGCTTCGCTGAGCTGCTATAAATAGATGCGCATGGTAACTTTTGGAGCTCGTGCGTGTCCAGTCGCGTGTTGACTCTGCACAGATAAGTTAGAGGAGCTGATGCATTCCAGAGGATGAGAAGGGCAAAACTCACTGTGTCTCTCCCTCACTGCACAGCTCTTTCCTCATCTCTCACTCTGCTCAACTTTCCCCAAAACTGTTTTTTCTTTTCTTCTCCTGCTCTCGCGATACAAAAGCCTGAGTGCAAAAAATGCACAAGTTAACTGTGGACCTTCAGCCAGGACTGTTAACTGTTACAGTCATCTGACAGTCAACACAGGGAAGACTGCAAGTAGAAGAGGAGAGAGCTTCTGACACACTCGTTAACCTGAGTCAAAGTTTGATCACTAATAATCAACTTTGACATCTTTTTTTTGTATTTAAAAAAATACACCTGTTCATTCTGTAGTATAATTTTGAGGTACTTGTACCTTCCTTGAGTATTTCCATTTTCTCCTACTTTAACATTTTAGAGGCAAATACTACTTTTTACTCCTCTACATTTATACCATAACTTTAGTTACTAGTTACTAGATTAATATCTGATACTTTTACTCAAGTTGGACTTTGGGGTACTTTTAACCAAACTGTTAATTGGTTAATTAATGTTAATAAATATGTACTATTGCTTTATATAGCAGTAATAATCCCTTTATAAGAACAACTGACAGGTTAGCAAGTTTTAAAAAATCGCACAGGGTTAGCAAGTTTTAAAAAATCGCACAGACGCTCAATTAACCAAACTGTTAATTGGTTAATTAATGTTAATAAATATGTACTATTGCTTTATATAGCAGTAATAATCCCTTTATAAGAACAACTGACAGGTTAGCAAGTTTTAAAAAATCTCTCTCTCTCTCTCTCTCTCTCTCTCTCCACACACACACACACACACACACACACACTTATGTATGTGTGTATTTATTCTTTGTATTTAGAAATAATGACACAGAAATGTTGGTAACCTTAATAAATATTAATGGGATTCTCACTTCCTAATACTTCTTTAAGTCTGCAGATATAAATGTTAATAAGACATTAAAGATCCCCTCCCAACATTTATTAAGGCCTACAGAAAATCTCTAATGTGTTTCTGACGTGGCTTTTGTGGGGATAAAAAGTTAAATCATCACATTAAAGGCCTTTAAGTGGCACCTAATCCTTCTCCCTCATCAAACATTCCTAAATATATAAATATGCAAATATTTTACATTTCACAAGTCTGACTGCTCGATACAAGATGTCTCCTACTTCACTGTGAAGCCCATTCTCAGTGTTTGTGCACTGGAGGCTTACACGTTCAGCAATGATTGTGAAAACAGCCTCCTAGTGTCAAACTCTGCACATACATCATTCTACTAAGTAGAGCCCTAATTCAAATGAAGGAGCGAGAAGAAGAAAAACACATTTTTGACTGGAGGGGGACAGCATTTTGCTTCAGCAACCATTTGAATCCACTGCTGGAAACATTAATACGTTTCTAATAAATTGTTTTCGGTGCAGATTCCCCGCTGCCTGTTTCCAGAAGGCAGTCCCTCCTGATGAACTAAAAAAAAAGACAAAAAGATAAAGCAAGTATTTTACCTTTTCTTGGAGGAGAATTAACACTGGAAAAGGGATTTTTCATTGTCTGAGAATCAAAAAGTTGTTGATTTAGTATCTGATTGAGCTTCTTGGTATTATGGCTTTATGAACAACATGATGTCAGTGGTGGAAAGTAATATGATAAGTAATCTTTGCTTCAGCACATTTGCTCAAGTACTGTACATAAGTACAGTTTTGAGGTACTTTTAGCTACCGGAGTAACTCAGTTCTCTACTGCTTTACACGCCTGCCACACCATAGTTCAGAGGAAATTTACAACAGAATTGATCCAGTTTTCTGTGCAACAGCAGCGCCAACAATAATATCACTTGAAACACTAAAAAAGTTTGGAAAAGTTGTCTGTTGCCTCAAGGTCTGAGTGCCTCGTCTACCAATGGAGTAACAGTAGGGAACGAGGCATGATATAGACAATGACAGCAACTTGGAATACATTCGTTCTGTTATCTTTTACACTAACAATCACCTTTTCAGATGAAAGTGTTCAGTGTTTGTTTCCTCCATTATGCAGCTAGCAGAGAGATGAGTTGGGACTTGGTGAAGCCCTGAGCAGGAGAGCAGGAGAGCCAACAACAAAAGAATAAAAGTCATGATGTGGAGGTAGGAGGCAGATCCCTTCAAAGCCCGTCATGAACGCATCAGCATTTCAAATTGCATACAAAAGGTCAGGCAGGCAAGAAAGGGAGTTTACAAAGGGAGTAAGATGGAGAAACTTATGAAACTAAAGATGGGGCCGCCTCCGACACTTTGGTGGAGAGGTCGGAGGCTTCCAGGGCGTGTTATGGGCGGCTGCTGTAGTCTAAAAAAGAAGCTTTGCAGGGAGACTGATCTCGAAAAGTCAAATAAGATGGAGGTTATTGAGAGCAAACCTGCAGGAGTGCACCGAGGCTGCACTCTGCTGCCTGACAGTTGGTTGTCTTGAGGCATACAAAGACTCTTGGCAGTGTGTTCAGGAGCAAACGTGGTCTTGTCAGCAGTGATGGAGAGGCCTTGCGGAGGGCAGGACTTTCCAGGGGAAAAAAAGCAGCGCGGTATTGTTGAGACTAAGTTTGAGGTGGTGGGCAGGCATCCAACTGGAGATGTCAGCAGGGCTAGTGGAGATGCGTGCCTCAACCTGAGTGTCAGAAGATGGAAAAGGAAAGATGTGGAAGTTGGGTTAATGATATATATACTATCCTGAACACCACATGAAACACTGCGTACGGAGAGATGCCTGTTGGAGCAGCTCAGGCAGGTCACAACTATTCTCTTTGGAGAGGAGGTGAAAAAGTGGGCTGCGGTGTGGGTCTCAACCTTCTTTACTGATGATATTTTAGGTGACTCTTATCTTGATCAAAACTGTAAAATTGAACGTGCAAAATCAACTCATAATCGTGAACAAGAGCAGGTTGAGGCCTTGTTCGGACATGTGAGAGAGGATAACGAAGAGATGACAGAAGGGGAAAAAGCTGATAGTGGAAACAAGTGTAGTGGAATACACAGTGAGGAGGTTTCTATTGGTTTTAGAGTGATAGCACAGTTGAGAGGGGAGCCAGGAGGACTCTATATTTGCTGGGTGTGGCTGCAGGCATGAATCAGTGTGTGTGAAAACTATCACTGCACTGGACAAAATTCCTCAAAACATACAGTGTATGCAAGGTGTAAATATTTACCAGACATAATTCCACACTAAATGAGGAGGAATAAAACAGTTTTCATATTATATCCACTGGGACAAAAGGAGGATTTTGAGAACTAAAGTGTATCTAGTTAGAAATCACTGAAAAAAAAACAAAACAGTTTAATGCAAATCAACCATCATCTCTCTCTGGCTGAGGTCACTCTCTGATCAAGGTTAACTGCTTTAAACCACATTTTAGTACCATTTAAAAAGTTGTATATACTCAGTATGTCAAACATTAATTCAAGATTCATGTCAGACCTCAGCTCTGGATTTAATGTATTGCTCTGTCACGGGCAATTGCCTCAACCTTCCATCATTATACAAAGCAGCTGGCCAACAGGATTTACTTTCACCCTTAAAACGCTCTTCCATCATGTACTTTATAACCTATAACCAAGGCAAGACAGGGACTCATTGACTGAGCTGTTGAACAAGCACTTTTTTAACCTAGCTAACATGATTTCCAGTAGCTGCAGCAACATTATGTAAGTTTTTAAATCTTAACATAACAGCCTCTAATTGAGTTTGATGGCACGGTGTCTTGTAGTTGGGTGAATGGTGTCTCTGTCACTTGTTTCTGCACTATGTAACTTCAGTGAGAGGGCAGGATCACAGCGTTACATACATGTTTAAGTCAACATACACGATTTCAACACACAACATTGTTATGTAATGACTTTTGTTTGTAGTTAGCACCTACATTACATCTGACAGATTGTTACAGACCTGGGATTTGTATTTACGACAGTGTTGTTCCACTTAGAAACTGTGGGGGGCGCCAAATCACACAAAATGCCAAACTTCTACATAATGTTGCTTTATCACCTTCTCTTCTTTTGTTTATATTCCTCCTCTCTGCTACTGAAAAAGGACATTTCTCTCTTTTGCTCTCTAACATTATTATTATCTTGGGACTCCATATCCCAGTGCTCCATAATAATAAGTGATGAGAAGGTAAGTATGTTTGCTTTAAGAAGGAACTAGTCTATACTGTACTATATACTATTGGACTCAAAGATAGGAACATTGACTACTGTAAATGGTATGTACAGTATGAGTAGTGAGGGATGGTGGCAGAAGAGACAAAGGTCCGGAGGAAAGGACTGAAGTTAGTGGAGGAATGAGCGAGTCTGGGGGAGAGGCAGAGGGCAGAAGTGGCCACAGTTGATTGGAGTGGATTGTTTTGACAGTAAGACAGCCTCTCCCCGGTCGTCCTGGAGCCTCGACTCTCTCTCTCCGAGCTGAGCTGAGATCAGCCTCTGACACATAAGTGACCTGGGTGTGAGGAGTGTAAAGTGGTTTTTGGGTGTGTTGGTGGGAGGCAGAGACATCTCACTGACTTTGACACTAAGAGACTTTTGACGTCGGGCATTGACAGGTTTTCATTTTAGCCTTTCCTTATCTCAGAGAGTAAGTACACTCACCCAAGTACTGTACTTAAGTAGTTTGACATTTTAGAAATTACGTGTATTTGCTTTCTTGCTGTGAGTTAGATGAAAAGATACAGCCAGCAACCAACTAATCTGAAATTAAGCAACACAAATACAGTCTCTAAAATGACAATAAAGCTGAATCCACACCAATGTGCAATAAAAGTTTAATATTTGATTGTACAAAACGTAGTATTTATTGCAAAGAGAGAGATCTTTTTAAACTCTTGGGATTAAAAAGTGGATTTAGCTTCACGTCTGTTTATCAACCTGACTGTAGCAGCGACTGGGGCTGGAGGAGAGGGGATAGAGAAGAGAGAGAACCAGAGTCTCTGGTGAGTGCTGAGGTAAGTCAGAGGTTGACCTGAATTCAAACGCACCCTAGATGTGTGCCACTGCTTGTTTGTTTACGACTAATGTTCAGAGTAAAAATCACTTTGCTGGTGGGTAAAACACCCTTAAAAATCTACCATTTCTATTTAAAATCTATCTAACATGACTGAGACAGAAATGTTAATGGACAAGGTGATTTTTTAAAAGTTTTATTCACCTTATTTTTGTCCTTCGTCTTGTTCAACAACTTCCCTCTCAATTTTGGATAATGTAAGTACACAACTCAACAAAATATATAACAAAGGTCAAGTCGTACATATTATGTCTTTAAATGATCTCACCTGAGTTATTTTCTCAGATTTGACAGAAGGGTTGCAGAAGGCATTATACAACTGTATTCACAAGCTAAGTTAAACTCAGACGAGTAAACTCATCATCATGTTGGCCGAAGGCCCTTTAATGGAACAATAATAATAAACAGTTAATCTGAGGCATACCACTCTGAGAGGCAGTGGACATTTTAGATAACAATGCACCACTGAAGACAAGCATACAGATACAAGTGCACTCAAACACAGCCCTCTCTTACACACACACACACACACACACACACACACACACACACACACACACACACACACCACATTGCAGGAGTGATGTCAGAGCTGAGTGTAATGCAGGATTGTTTCTTGAGAAACTTCAAGTCATGGTTCTCGTCAACAAGATGTAGTGTGGGAGAAACTTATGCCAGGCCCAGCTGGGTTACCCTCTGCTCTTCATCACCACAGAGGAGGTGTCATTTACAGTAAGACACCACCTCCCTACCCCACCACACCCCACCCTCCTTTGAATCCCCCTATACCCACCACTAACTCTTACCCCATCCTTTCCTCAGTTAATCCCCTCACTTGGTCACTGAGCGTGGGTTTCATTTCGAGGAATGTTTACTCCTCTGGCCTGAGCTAAAAAGCCTTAAATAGCAAAACTGAGAGAAAGGTTAGACAAACATTTCTGAGAGTTTAGTCAGATTGTTTCTGTCGAGTATTTCAATATCAAACAAAATATCCCTCAAGTTATTGTCATTTAATAATAAAACTCTGTTTACTTGTTTCTTACATGACATTTTTCTCCGGCTACATCACATCAATATTCTCTTCACCAACTAATTTTCTTGCTTATGTGTTTCATATATCCCAGGGCCGTTTTTAATAGCTTAGATTGAGATTGTCTCTCGCTGTGCTGCGAGCAGTAACTGTAGCGAGACTTTCTCACACTGTGTGTTGTCTTTGGCTCCAGCAGCCACGGTTCATTTCCTTTTGTCTTCTGCAGCACAACTGCTGCCAATATTCATGTGAAATATTTCAAGAAAATGAGCTGCAGCAGAAATGAGTCTCCCCCATCTCTCTCCCCTCCCTCCTCCTCCTCTCTCTCTCACTCTTTCTCACACACACACTCTATACATGTGTGTATGTATGTAATGGGGCTACTTGCGATTCTTGAGTTTGGTCGCTTTTTCGTCATGAGGATAAAATAATGATTGAATTATATCAACTGTTCAGGATTGGCCATCTATTATCACATATGGTCTCCCTCACTAACACTCACTACACATATACAACACACAACACAGAATCAAACATAACCACAAAATAACTCGGAGGAATCCCTTTTCGCCTCCAAATGGATCATTTTCCTTGAGTGTACCTAGGCGCTGCATGAACTCATTTCCCTTGAAAACCGTTTCCCAGAGAAGAACAGAATAGAAGTTTTCGGGTCATAAAAAGTTGTAATCGGTCCCTTTAATGGTCAGGATGCCTCTCTCAAGCAGCAGCTATAAGGAGGAGAAGGAGGAACACGGGGTTGACAGCATGAGTCATCTCTGAGTGTCCGGGTAGCAGAGTTTAATAGCTGATGTACTCACCCTGGATGTTTTTGGACCATACTCCTCAACCTCTGGCGTCATTCCCAATTAAGAAAACAGGACATTGTATCAGCACAACACCCCCCATGGATGGAGAAAAGTAGTGAAAAGGCCCCTTGCAGTCTCAATGTCATCCCTAATAAGAGCTTGTATTCGTTGGAGCAATAAACCCACTTGAAACAGTTAGCATAAACACCCAGGAGTGTATGTGCATAAAGTTTGGATGTATGGAGATTCATACACACTTGCACCAAAGAAGACTTTAGAGGAAAAGGTTGATGATTTCGGAATCCGTAAGCGAATAGAAAGCTACAGCCAGCAGCTGGTTAGCTTAGCTTAGCTTAAAGTCCTGAAACAGGGGGAAACAGCTAGCCTGGCTCTGTCAAAATGTAACAAAAATCCACCTTTAATCCACCTCTAAACCGTACTAATTAACACTATTAATTATCTTGTTTGTTTCATTCATACAACGTTGTGTAAAAATGAAAATTGGTTTTACTGAGATTGTGTGCCCGACTTTTTCTCGACCAGGAGCAGTGACTTTCTTTGGTCTGCACTGTTTGCCAGACAACCGCATAGTCACAACAACACTATGAATTAGACATGCCTCAACACAGGGTTACCAAAACCTTCTTCAACATTGAATTTAATGACTTTTCAAAGACTTCCCAGGTCAAATTCTATTAAATTTAAGGAGCTAATATGTCATAATTTGAGATCAAAGTTAATTTCATTTACAACACTGAGAGTTTTTATAATGACAGCGACCAGGCTTTAAAGCAACATCATGTAACCTTTTTTACCTTAAAACACCAGCAATTGTAATGAATTATAGGTGTTCCTGTTATTTTGTCCACACCCTGTGTCTGAACACAGACAGATTTATTCAGGGTCTGTCCCCTGTAGGGCACCGTGGATAGTATTTTTGGCAGAAGCCATCCATCCAGGCTGGTCTAGCTGCCCACTTACAGTATCTCCCCTCCACATGTGATTTACGCTGCAGTCAGTGTCCCCCCACACAAATCTGACCATCTTAGGGATGGAAAACATTCCCTGGTGAGTTTTCCCGCCAGGGGTTCGCCGCCACCATTTGTAAGAGACACTCAGCTCAGATGTAGAGACCCATAAACACACTCCATGCAAATAGACACATTGAGAAATATACTCATATACACACCACTCCTGTATTAATGTGATGCCTTTATCACTTCAGATATAAATACGTTCCTTACAAAAGGGAGAACAGAAGAGGAGGTGGGGAGGAGGACAGGGGTTGTCATTAAGATAGATTACATGAAAAGATGCCAGTGATGGAAAAGAGAAGACAGAATTTAACCCTTGAGTTTTTGTTGACTTTGGTTTTGGTTCGTTGTTGTTCGGGGTCCCGCTTAGGTGCAGCGGTGCTTTGAGCTAAATGCTAACATCAGCAGAATAGGATGGTCACAATGACCGATGCTAACATTGTCATATTTAGCCTGTTTGTAGCAGGACATGTTATCACTCCTAAACACAAAGTACAACTGGGGCTAAAGGGAATGTCATTATGGTCTTTGGTCAAAATTATTGGACAAACACAAACTTTGACCTGATGATGGTGCAAGATGACAGTAAGGTGGTCACTAAAGTTATTACAATTCATCCTGAAGTGCAACATGAAAGCACACAATTTGTGCAAAATGTGTTGCATTGAACAGCATATACTACATTACTCTGCTCATGCCTGGGTGTTTTGTCCTTAGGATGAACAAGTTTCTGCCTTAGTGTGTTGATAGGTCTGAAGTGAACCGGGATATAATGTTTATTAAAGATCCTCCTGAGTTTCTCAGATATCTTCTCGAAATAAGGAATGACGATGTTGTTACATTTTTCCGTCTCCTCTCTGTCTGCTCTGGATTTTTAGAGGTTTTGACAAAGGTCAAGTTTTGGTAGCCACAGGTTTCAAGTTGAGGCAATGTTGAGGCTTCTGTCTTCTTCAGTGTGCACTGCACAGTCCAAGAAGGACTGTCTCCTCGGACATCTTCCCGCATGAACTTAATGTTATTGTCCACAGCATTTATGTTCTGTGAAGGCTTCCACTTCCCCTTGCTCTGATTTTGACCTAGGTGTCGTCCATATACCTGAACCAGTGGCTAGGAGCAGTTCCTGTGAAGGTAATGAAGGCTCTGCTCTCAACTTCTTCCATGTAGATTGGCCACTACTGGGGACACCAGTGAGCCCATGGCACAGCCGTGCTTCTGTCTGTAGAAACCTTCACTGTACTGGAAGTAGGTGGTCACAAATGTGGTCTGGGGTGAAGTTGGTTCTGCTGGACAGAGTGCTGTCCTGTAGTAGCAGTTTCTTCACTGTATTTAACGCTTCTTGAGTGGGAATGCATGTAGAAAGTAATGTGACATCATCAAGAAACCATTGTTTCGTCTGAGTCCAATGTTATCTCTCTCACCTTGTTGGTGAAATCCTGTAAGTTTTCGATGTGGTGGTGAGTGTTACCGACCAAAGGAGCTAGGATACTGGCTAAGTGCTTGGATATGTTATAGGTTACTGAGATGATGCTGCTGCTGATGGGTCTGAGTGGTGCTCCTTTCTTATGCATCTTTGGGAGTCCATAGATGCATGGGATGGCTTCCCCCGGGTATAGTCAGTAATATAATGGCCTGTCAACGACTTGGTCCTTTTCCAGTTTTTGCAGATATTGTATAACCTTCTTTTTGTAGCTACCAGTAGGATCTCGCCTCAGTGTCTCATAGGTGTTAGTATCACGAAGCAGATCATTGACTTTGGTGTGGTAGTCTGCTGTGTTTAGCACTGCAGTGCATCTCCTTTTGTCCGTCGGCAAGATGCAGATGTTCCGGTCTTTTTTGAGTTGTTTCTGATGGCTGGATCTGTTGCTGTGATGAGATCTACTACTGGTATCTGTTCTGGAGTTACTGCAAAATTTAGTCTTTTGGCAAGGACATCCCTCTCCTGTTGGGTGAGCTCTCTGTTTCGGTTTTTCACCCACTTCTCTTGTATGTCCGGATGTGCTGTGTTGTTGATGTCCTTATTTCTCCAGGTGAGAGCTTCTGTTCTATGTGAGTTGCTTTGACATGCCTGTAGAGTTTGTAATTTGTGTGTCTGCCATTCCTTACCTTTAGTGTGTTGTGATGCTTGTGCCTTCCCAACAAACTTGGAGACATTTTCCAGGACTTCGCTTGGTAGCAATGATGTTAATTCCTCTAATGTCTGGTCAGTCTTAATAGTGAGTGCATCGATGGTGAAATTAATCTGCTGCACTCTTTCATTGAGTAGCTGGTTTTGAGCCCTCCGAAGGATCCTTGTGGCTCTGTGTCCTTTCACGGGGGAACCCAGGTGTAAGCGCTATTATCCCGTGTTACCTGCATCTCAAGTTGAATCGCAGGTGGTTCCTGTACTCAGCCAGCTTTCTGGATGTTCCTTCATATTCCCGTACCAGTTCAAGGGCATTCCTCCCAAAATGGTAAGCAACATGTTGATGAAGGTTCTCAGTCATCCAGGTCATGGTAATTCTAAGTGCTGTATCATAGGCCACTGGATGTGTTTGGTCGGTAACACTCAACAACACATCAAAAACTTACAGGATTTCACCAGCAAGGTGAGACAAATAACACTGGACTCAGACGAAACAATGGTTTCTTATGATGTCACCTCACTTTTTACATGCATTCCCACTCAAGAAGCGGTAAATGCGGTGAAGAAACGCCTGCTACAGGACAGCACTCTTTCTTGCAGAACCAACTTCACCCCAGACCACATTTGTGCCTAACTTGACCTCTGTCTGACGACCACCTACTTCCAGTACAGTGAAGGTTTCTACAGACAGAAGCACGGCTGTGCCATTGGCTCACTGGTGTCCCCAATCGTGGCCAACCTCTACATGGAAGAAGTTCAGAACAGAGCCTTTATTACCTTCACAGGAACTGCTCCAAGCCACTGGTTCAGGTATGTGGACGACACCTGGGTCAAAATCAGACCAAGGGAAGTGGAAGCCTTCACATAACATAAATGCTGTGGACAATAACATCAAGTTCACGCAGGAAGATGTCCGAGGAGACAGTCTGCCCTTCTTGGACTGTGCAGTGCAAACTGAAGAAGACAGAAGCCTCAACATTGAGGTGTACAGATAACCTACACACGGATCAATACTTGCTGTTCGACTCTCATCACCCACTGGAGCACAAGCTGAGGTCATCAGAACCCTAAACCATCAGGCTGACACCGTGCACACTAAGACAGAGGGGTCAGAGAAGGAACAGAAGCACATCAGGTGAGCACTTAAAACTTGTGGCTACCCAAACTGGACCTTTGTCAAAACCTCTAAAAGATCCAGAGCAGACAGAGGAGGAGATGGGAAAACATAACAACATCATCATTCCTTATGTCGAAGGAGCTTCTGATAAACTCAGGAGGATCTTCAATAAACATTATATCCTGGTTCACTTCAAACCTACCAACACGCTGAGGCAGAAACTTGTCCATCCTAAGGACAAAACACCCAGGCATAAGCAGAGTAATGTAGTTTATGCTGTTCAGTGCAGCCAGGACTGCACAGATTTGTACATTGGGGAGACAAAACAACCTCTCCATAAACGAATGGCACAACCCTCCTGTGTTGTGCCATTCGTTTATGGAGATGCAACTCCTCAGGTCAAGACTCTGCTGTCCACTTACATCTGAAGGAGAAAAATCATTCCTTTGAGGACAACAATATGAACATCTTGGCCAGAGAAGACAGATGGTTTGAAAGAGCAGTAAAATAATCCATCTATGTTGAACTGGAACGACAATCTTTAAGCAGAGGAGGTGGCCTACGACCTACAATGCACCACACTGAGTTCTCTCCCCAGAAAGCTTAACAACCATTCACACCTGGGGGAACGACGCACAAGTTTATCTAAAGACTCTGAAACTCAGAGCTCACACTTGTAAGGACACTCCCACAAAGAGTTTAAAAGTTTACAACTCCCCTCCAGTTAGTTAGACCTGAAGAAGCCTCTTGGATGAGAGGTGAGACGTCTTCAAGAAACTGAAACAAGTCCAGTTGCCTACGATACAGCACCTAGATTTACCATGACCTGGATGGCTGAGAAACTTCATCAACATCTCACAAGTTGTTGTTGATGGCAACCGGACATTTCCTAAATGCTGTCTTCAGCTGTGGTGATTTCTTTTGTGTTACGGTGGCAAACCTGGTATTATCACAGGGGCATTTGCTTTTTATCTGATGCAGACAGAAAAACATGTACCCTCACAATTTGGTAACAACTTCTTATTATCAAGCTAGTCATCAAATAAAAGAGAACACCACCTCATTACCTGACCACAAGCAGTACTTTATAGGTGGTACTGATATTATAGGAGCGGTACCAAGTGAAGCAACTTCGCAGCTGGACTTTGGATGAATTTTGGCGGTCATATGCAATCACACCATAGCAATGTAACTTTAGCTAGCTAGCTAGTTAGCTATTAAGACATCAGCAAACTAGCAATGATTGTTTTATACTTGTAGTAAAGAAGGACAATAATACATTGAAAAGACAGTGAGTTCTTATACTCGCTTGAAGTGTGCCTCTGAAAAACCTCAGTTTGAAGGGCCATGTAGCCCTAACACTATAATAAAGTGGTAAAGGCAAGGGTTGTATTGGGATTGGGCCTTAGTTTCAGGTGATTATACACTAATGAAAACATTATGAGACTCTTTGAGAGCCCAAACAGAACTAATGCTTCATTTTCTGTAGCTTCTGAAACATGCCATCAGTTTCAAATCATTTATATAAGCAATGCTCATGAAATTGGAAAAAAAAAGTCAAGAAGTAACAACGCGATAAAACAATAGTGTGTTTCTTGAGCTGGTGAGATGTTGTGCTGGACCACAAACAGAAAGTCCAGCATGACCAAGAATCACTGAATCATCCCTCCTGGTGTTTGCTAGAATCCAAGTTTTGATCTCAGCCTCTGCTTGAAATCCAAGGGAGAAGTGTGAGCTGCTGGCCAAAGCATGAGGAAAGGGCAGAGGAATGGAGAGCGAAGAGCGAGACCAACAGTGGAGGAAAAGTCGCGTTCTGAGGCCGGCCAACAGAAAAAGTTTTGATTCAAGTCTCCCACATCTGTCTGCTGCTGCCTCGTGCAAGAATCCTGGAATCCCCCACCCCCTCATCATCACCGTGTCACACACACACACACACACACACACACACAAATGCAGATTCGATTCCAATCCACCGGCACAGGGCATGAAAACAAACATTTTCAAGGAAGTTCTTAAGCCAAGTGGCAGATAAGCATGGCTGCTAACTGAACATGAACACATACACACACACACACACATGCACACACACACGGACACAGAGTCATACTCTTGGAGCAGAGGCTAATGGCATGAACTGACAGTGACCTAGTTTCCAAAGGGGCAATGATAAAGAGAGAGTGGAAAGAGGTAAAGAAACTCCAGGGTATGTTGTGCTTGAGGACACAGTGTGTTGTGCGTATGAGTGCGTGTGTGCATGTATGTGTGTGTGTTTCCGCTCAGAGAGGCCTGCCAACAGCCAGCAGTCCACACACCCATCAGAGATTCGAGATGAGCCATCATGCTAAGCTGGGGTAGAGGGGAGGTAAAAGGAGTGAGGCGATCACTGTGGGGGTTACACACACACACACACACACACACACACACACAAACACAAACACACATGCACACACACGCACACACACATACACGCACATCTATTCTGCACCGGCCAACAGCAACTTACTGTATACTCATTTAACAGAGACTTCTGGCTCCCTGCTCTCTTCAGCGTGCCCTCACTGGTTCCTGACTTTAGGAAACAGGAAACAGAACCAGGCACAGAAACCAGGCCGTCTCGTTGTTTGTGTGCATTTGTTTGCGAACCTCACATGACTCACGTGTCTACTCCTCTGCGCTGTCTCCGGAGGAACATACGTGTAGATTTTGGCATGCCAGTAACTGCTGCAGCACGGCCCCGTCAGTGGCCAAGTCTTGTTTTGTTTCCTCCCAGATTTGAACTCTATGTGACTCTGATAACATTGAAACGAGGAACAATTTCATGCTCTCGTACTCTGGCCGCTTTTTATGACTTTAATTGTTCCATTAAGGCCCTTCGGGGTCTGGGAATGCTTTGTCATCTGTGTGTGTGTGTTTGTGAGTCTGTGTGTGTGTGTTTAATGTTAATGTCCTCAGGCTCATCAGCCCTCCAGTTTATTCTATAAAGGAATTCAAAGAGATTAGGCTTTTTAATGCTCTGGATCTGAACCAAAGCCACAGAACCTGAAGATTATACTGAATGTTTATTATTTCCTGTTTCAGAGTCATGTCACTGGATGGGTTCAAGGAATGCACACACATGCACCAACAAATGTACACACAACAAGTGGTTGCATGGGTTAAGGTATTGCATCAACTCAGGGAGTCTCTCAAAACCAACCTGTTGACTCAATTAAGTTTTTCCTGAAAGCTTTAAACCTCTCAGCGTCTCATGCTGATGAAGAAACTTAATAATGTCTGAATTTTTTACTAGAGCTGATGAATTTATGTTTTATAATTAAATTATCATAAAATTAGTTGCAGCTGACCACAATGGTCATTTAGAGGAAGCTACTGGACGTCATTTAGTGAGTTCAATCTTTTGTTTACATGATTACAAGAGTTAAAAAGTGCTTACAAGATAAAATGAGATAAGATAGAATTGTACTAATCTCGAGAGAAACAATTCTTGTGCCAGAAAGCTGTGTAGAGGACAACTACAGTTTGATGACCGCTGGTAGAAAAGATCGCCTGTGGGTAGGCCTACAGTAAGTATGGCTGCAAGTAACATATGTTTTTTTTAATCGATTAATGAGCCAATTATATTATTTCTCGATATGTCAATAAATCTTTGGATTCCTAAAATGTCAGAGAGTAATGTTTCTCACAATTTTTCCAAAACTCAAGTTGACTTATTTAAACAGCTTGAGTTGTCTGACCAACAGCCCAAAACCCCAAAAATATTTAGTCTGCCATTATAGAGGGCTAAGAAAATATTAGCAAATATTTATTCTTAAGGAGCTGCATCCACTTATTTTTTAAGGATGTTTGCTGAAAAAATAACTTCAGTGATTTATTCACTGTCAACATAGTGAGGAAGAGTTTTGCAAGATGTGTACTAGTATTTAAATTGTTTTATCTGGTTGCAGTTACTGTATGTTAAATGCTATTATGACCAAAAAGCGGCCATCCACAATGACCATCATGTATTAAATGCACAGTACCCTCGCTGGCAGTCTCTCAATCACAACAATAAACATAAGTAGTGGTTTAATGATGTCTTGAAGTAGTGTGGGGTCATGGGAGTTGTTGCTTTACTTTGTTAAACAACCACCATTGTTGGTGAAAATCTCTCGAAATGTTCACTGAGGTTTAAAAGTTTTTGCCATGTTACATTTAGTCGCGTTGTCCGACTTCCTTCCTTCATCTAACGTTTCCTCTGAAGTTATAGCAACAGGCAACAAAAACAAATGCTCCGTTACCTCATAAAATTCCAGTTTTCTCTGATTATGGATATTGTTGGAAACATTTGGGATAAGTACACAACCCAACAAAATATATGACAAAGGTCATAAGATCACAGCAGAGGAGGCTAGCATGTCTTCAATAGCAGTAACTAAAATGTGTGAATATTCAAGTAGTAATGAACTTGGCCATATTGCAATTTCGATAATATTTTGATTAATTGTGCAGCCCTACACAATTCATATTAATCCTAAATAAACTATACTTCTCTTGCCTTTTATATCCTGAACAATTATTCTTGATTATCCATAGACAAACATTAGCATCATGTTAATAACCCAATGACCCAGATTCTCAGTATTGGTTTTACAGGTGCAAAACAACTTGACCTCCTTGTGAAAGAAGTCTAACAAGGGACTTGAAATTCTGATCCAGCTCATGTTCCTCCCACCACACAGGTTGCCAGCTGCTGCTCTGACATCAATGAGAGGCCAGAGGTCAAACAGTGACCTCACAGGTTTGACAACATGTGACCATCAGCAGGCCTCACAGATCTCAAAGAATCACACACTAGGTCATCTGTGTTCTTGGTGAGCTGTTTTGGGCGAGGTCCTGGTGACTCAGAGAAAATCCAGAGGGACGAAATCGAAGCAGGAAAATAACTTGGTTGAAAAATCACACAATTTCACACTTATGATAGCTTTCATGTTTATAGATGATAATTATCTGGGTTTTAGTTTGGTGAGAGAGACACTTTCTGTCTCTGATTGTTTACTGGCTGAATCCGATAAGATGCAGATATCATCATCATGTTTAACTTGTGTATAAAGTGCCCAGGAAAAAGCAGAGATAACACTTCAAGCGCGCTCATTTCCTGTTCCTTGTGACATACACAATTAGCCCTCTTTTGACACCCAATAAAATGGGGATTGTGGGAAGTTTGTGAGAGTCCGTTTGACAGAGTTATCCGAACAGAGAGGCTTTAAGTGTTGTTTTTCTTCAGATACCCTATCAGTGTTTGTATCAGCCCCGAGCTGAGCTGCTTCCCTCCCCATCAGCTGCCAGTGGTTCCCTGATCTCAGCCTAACAAGCTGAGGGTGATTAATGTGGGCGAGACCCTCCGAGCCTCTCAGAGGACGATGAGGGCCACAGCCCGAGAGCAGTCAACTGCATACTTTGAGCACACAGTCATCTTTTTACTTCACCCAAATCTGCGAGTGACAGGCTGCTGAAAGCTGAGGGAGAAGTGTTGCAGCCATTATTATAGGCTGTTTACTACCAGTCATTTTCACTGCTAAGACACACATCTGTTTCAAGAAATAACTGATGAAACGCAGGCTGTCACTGTAGTTAACATGTATGTATTTGTCACATTTTATCATGATCATGTGACACATAAGATTATGAAGGAATGGAGCTGTCACATAAACAAATGGAGAATTTCAGACAACTAGCCAGAGACTGTTGGACCAATCAAGAAAACATATTTTGGAAAATGCTGAGGAGGAAAGAGCTATTGTAAAGACTGATAGCGCCATCATGTGGCTCAAAGAAATCAGACAGTTAAAAAATGGTATTCAAGTCTAAAGTGATTATTTCTCCAGGTGTGGGCTCAAATGAACAAACTGAAGTCATAGCAACATCTTTGGGAAAGAGGAACATGTCTTTTCAGTTATTAACTATGACAGATATTACTTTTAAAATAATAATTTAAACAGGTATTTGTAAGTTGTATAACTATAATCTGAATTTATTGCATTTTCCAGATGTGAAAATTAAATTCAAACTAAAAGACATGATGCACATTTTGCTTTTTTACTGCACCTTACAGAATGTGCAATAATGCGCTTTGAACAGTGTAACTGTGATACCCAGCATGACAATCATGTCCGTTGAGTTTCTCTATATTGTTGGCAGATTTTCTGTTGTTTTGTCATATTTTGACAGCCTAGTCTTATACTTACACTTTAAGACACACTTGGACTCTCTGGTCCAAGGAAAGTCCAAGAGTGTCTTTATTTGTATAGTGAAGGGCCAATGATGGCGTGTAACTAAGTACATTTACTCAACAAATGTGCCTAAGAACAATTATGAGGTACTTGCACTTTACTAGAGTATTTTCATTTCATGCTACTTTACAGTTTCACTGCACTACACCTGGAGACAAATATTTTACTTTTTACTCCACTACATTTACTTAATAACTTTAGTTATTTTGCAGATTACATTTTGTATCAGAGTGGTGCAGTTTTAAATAAATGTATTTCAACAGCATTTGGATTAAAAACACACACAAAAGTGTTGAATATCAGATTGAATATCAGTCTGCAGCTAATCTCGCTTATAGTACACAGAATACATACATGTACATATACTGTATGTATAATTTTACTATTAACTGTACTTTGGATACTTAAGTACATTTAATATGAGATGCCTCCAAGACTTTCACTCAAGTTCCTGTGGGTGACTTAACTTTGGCATCTGACTTTGTTCCATGGAGCAGCCACAAGCTTTGCAGCTTTCAATGGCATCTGAGCCGTACAACTAGTGACTTCCCAGTTTGGCACCATCTCCCTGTTGTGGAGAAGATTTGATAAGAAAATAGGAAACTAGCTTCTAGATTCCTGCTCTGAAGTTGTCTTTGATAGATTTGCATAAAGTTTGTATAGTTGTTGGAATCAAGCTGAACTTAATAAGTTCATTCTCACTACACGGCTCTTTCACATTTTGTGCAGAACTGAAGTTGCTCTCAAGTTGAAGCACCATGTAAAGTTGTAGTTGTAGAAGAAGGAGAAAGGTCACAGTTAAATCTACAATCTGTGTGAATTTGTGTGTTGGAGAAAAAAAACAATGCAAAATTCCAACTTTTGCAGTTTTCTATGAGACGGCCACATTAAGTCTCACAACTTTTTTCTTTTTAGAGGAAAGAGTATAGTTTTTAATGATTTCTTTGTCATTTTGTTATTACTAAAAGTACCATGAGTGGATAACAACTATGATTTTGTTGTGCATCTCTGGTTGCTTGATGATAATTAAAATGATTTTGAATCTTTAAAACTTGTCACATTTGTGTTGTGAAGCTGATTGCTGACCAGTTAGTGACAGTAAACAGTAGCTAAACTTGGATTGTGAGTAAAATGGCAACAAAATGCTTTCAATCTTCTCAGTTTAATAATAAATTGTCATGTTGTATTGTGATGTGACGAATCATTTCAAGGTGTCTTGAAGCAAGTTGTTTGGTCCACTAGTGAAGAAGAAATAAAGTTGTGTTTTTGTGGTTTCAGATTTAACAAGAAAGAAAAAAAGAGACAAAGCAATAGTCCATTGTGTAAAAGAACTGAAGATGTATTTGATTACACTTAATGGGGACCAAAGACAGACACTATTTGCATATTTGACAGCTTATCCGAGACTAAACTGGTTACAAAGAGCAGTTGAATTAAACACTCATAATGTAACAAACCAGCGCGATGAAAAGTTGTTTTCAAAAGTCGAGCATGGGAAACAGGGACACAGAACAATAACAAATCAAAATGAATGAACACGAGACAAATTTAGCCTATAAAAAATGATTCTGAAGGTCTGCCAACATTCTGGTAATTTCCTCCCGACACCAGTGATTGTGCTTAAACTTTGAGTAAACACCAGCAAATTCAGCCTGAGAGACAGAGACAGGATGTTCTGCAGACCAGCAGCTGTTCTCAATACAGGGCGAGGCTCAGCGTGCACAAGTGTTGTTTGTTGTTAAGTCAAATGTTGGGAAAAATATTAATAAACAATTCACTGCACATATACACACATTAGATGTAATTTGATTACTTTAATCAGAAAACATTCTTGCTAAAGGTGCTGAGGGCAGTGGTGGAAGAAGTATTCAGATCCTTTGCTTGAGTAAAAGTATAATACCACACTGTGAAAATACTCCACTACAAGTAAGAAGATGTTGATGAAGACGTTCACTGTCAGTGTTTTATTATTATATCTGCTGTTCTTTGATTAATATCACTGGTACATTAATGTGTGCGTTACATTTGACTGCTGTAGATGTTTAAGGTTGAGCTCTACTTTATACTTATATACTCTGCATAAAATGGAAACATACAAGTAAAGTACAAGCACCTTAAATGTGTACTTAAAGCTGCTACATGGAACTTTTTTGTTTTTTTCATTCTGGCGCCCCCTGTGGACAAAAGTGAAACGAGTAACCTTTGTTTTGGTGCCGTACCACCAGACTACAGAGCAGCTTCTTTCCTCAGGCTGTGAGACGCCTCAATTCACCCTCAACACTCTGCCATTAAAAATAGCTTTAATTTTTATGACTTATCCAACCTGAATAGGTCAGAAGATGAACGGGTGACAGGCAAATTATATAGAAACCAGTCTTCTTGCTATCGTTTGCTTATGTAGGTCATATAGAAGCAACTGTATTAAACTGAGATGGTTTCATAACCAGTTATTAACTTCATAAATTGTACCAAATGTACTTAGTTACATTTTTGCTTGTGTACATTGAGCCTCAGCTCCAAAAAAATATGTTGAGAACCACTGCTGAAGACTAAATATACATGTGACAGTCTGTGTGTGAATGTGGGTGTTAGTGTCTTTGCAGGACTGGCTGTTTCAGACACAGCTCGCTGCTCCCCGACACGATGGGCATCTGGTTCTCCATGTGGAAACGCACCAGGTGACCAATGCTCAGAAACACCTGATCACGGGTCCGCACCTGCTCACACAAAAGCACACAGACAACGGGATTACATAAGGCCAGTTGTGCATGTGCATGTGCATGTGTGCATAAAATCCAACACCACGACTCTACCTGTCCATGTGGATCAACCAGCAGCAGGTGGCGCACGGTGGCTCCCTCCATACCACTGAGGACATATTGACCAGAGGCAGAGCTGCTCTCTCTGACCAGGAAATCCCCACTACAGGTGAGGAGTGACTCCGCCTGCTGTCTTCCTAACCTGTGATGAAGAACACAGTTAGTGAGAAAGGAGGAGAGAAAAGTTGTTACTTCATGTACAGGGATGTGAACTACCAACCTGCCATGAAACCAGCCCTCCTCCTGGATCAGGTCCTGGATCTCGGAGAGAGGAGCGCTCTGTTGAGCCCTGACCTCACATTCAACTGTGTGTGATGGAGATACAGCAGAAGAAGAATGAAACAGAACAGAAGGGTGGGGTTACTCCAAACAGGATTAACTTTAAACCAGGATTATATTATTACTTATAAAGCTATTCTGTTACAACAAATAATTAAACTTATTTTCAAATTAACAGTTTGAATTCGAGACTGTTGTTAAAATCCAACCTAATCTTATCCTGAAGCTACTTTTGAATCAGTTCCAGGCTCCAATTTAAACTCTTTGAAATTTAAACTGACGGATCAAAAACTGAGCGAGTTCTCTGAGGAAGAAATATTGGACTTAACGCCAGAGTTTCATAACAATTGTGCATGTTTAACACACTGCAGCTTCACTTCTATAGACTCAACAGAAAAGTTGGAGCTGCTATCAAACATGACATTAAGTGGAAAGCTTGCTGGCGCCACCATTTCTTCTTCTACAGCTCTAATAATGCGAAGCTCAAAATAGGGTTTTTCATTCAAATGTAACTACATAATGTAGAAGTGATGGCTCTATTCATGGGCTTTTGTCAGTGATTGTTTCTGTACTGTTTTCAATTGTGGTTTAAGGGCAGACCCTCCAGGAGAACAAAATAAAGTAATAAATAAATAAATAAATAAATAAATAAAGTAAAAATAAAATAAAATAAAATTTTTAACTAATAGATATCACCATGAATATTTCTCAGTTGTTTACTTACATTAAGACAATGATTTTTTGATTAGTTTTCTGCTTTTGTAAAGTAAAATATGAAATTGAGGCATTATCTCATGAAAAGTGCACTTATTTATATAAATGTCCACCAGAGAACTAAAATAAACACCTAGATTTGTAGATGCCCCTAAATCCTTTGAATTAATACGTCACTTACACCATTTCTCTAAACCAGGTTTTAATTTAAATCACACAGCACGCATTGGTTGAAATCTAATTTAATGATTTTAAACTATAATTAATCTTTAAACTGCATTTTCACATGCAAAAAAATACAAAACTGTTGTTAGATACGGTACATGTACAGACACACAGACACACTATTTCAACTTGTGCTGGAAGTGTGCTGATGGTTTTTACCTGCAGGTGGAGCTGTAGTTTCTTCTGTGATGGAGCAGTTCTCATACAGTGAAACAGGCTGAGAAGAACAAACCTGCAACAACACCAGATGAGTCATACACACAAGACAGAGATCTGCTGTGCATGTGTGTGTGTGTGTGTGTGTGTGTGTGTGTGTGTGTGTGTGTGTGTGTTCAGGGAGCAGTGATGGCCTTAAAGGTGAAACATGACAGGAAAGTCTGACTCAGTTCCCACACTGGAACAATCATTCTGGGAAGTGAACGAGAAGTCTTCCTGTCTTCCTTATTACCGATCACTGAGGATAACACTTACAGCTAAACTGTTTCTGCTCAGGCGCCAGGAGATAAAATTACATTATACAAGGTGTGAGAACATTTGTGACCAACACATTTGTCCTGGATAAGGAGAGGTGACAAAATCATCAACACGAGGTCCAACTTACTTGTTGCTTCTGAAGCTTTCAACCATATTTTACAGTCTTACTCCTCAAGTTTCCCCTTTTGCAAATGAAATATGTTTTCCATATATGTATATATGTAGATCTGATTTATAAACATTCATTCAATCAATTAAACAGGGTTATGATATATATGTATATCTATACCTTGTAATTAGGTAATATCAGGATGTGATACAATAGGCTATATAATCTATATTTCTATTTAATCAATGTGGTAATACACTATTTCATCATAATATTCCTCTGATGTGATGTGATAGCAACTGATCCATCTCCATGACAACTGGGCAACTCAATCTGCGGACGAAGGCCCTGAGATGTGGTTGAAACTGATGGAGGAGGCAGAGAAGGTGAAGAGGGAGAGTGATAGAAACCGAGGTACAACAAGAGTGAACAGACGGGCGTTCACTAGATGGAGAGCGCTGGTGTTGTGTAAAAGTCTGTTCCCCTGTCGATATGTTTCCCGTTAACACTGTGAGATGTGGCTGAAACTTGAAAACAACGAGTTGGACTTTGTGGTTCCTGTCAAACTTCTGTCTCTAAGTTCAAAACAGATATCCAAGCTCAACTGACTGAACACTGTTTGTGTTTTGGTGTTACAACTAACTCTTACCCGATGGAGGTCAACAATGTCCTCCTCCCTTGTGAACCGCAGGTCCTCTGTTCCACCAGCAGGTGGCGTCTTTCCTGGGATCATATTATAGTAGTCACGATGCTCCCTGACTTCACCCTTCTGCTCGGCCTGTTGGTCTGTTGTTGTCTTCTCTGGGCTCCATTTGTGACAGAGTCTGACTGCTGATCTGTGCACAGAGAGTCACAGAATAGAACAAGTGACCTAAGATTGAGGAACTCTAAAAGTCCTCAATTTTCCCTTTGCTCTTATTAAAGAACTATTGGATGATGCAGAGTAAAATATGGCTACATTGAACTCCTTGAATACTGTAGGTGAACTATACAGTTCATTAAATAGGACATGTGGCAATTAATTGTACTGTGTGCCACCAGTAAGACAGCTGCAGTAGTCAAAAGGACAACCTGGGATTGTCGCAGAGCTGCGATGGCGTGTGGTTGAGAAGTTGTCGGAAACGAGTCTCGAAGGCCTGACCGATGCTGTTGATGACCTCACCGGCTCGACCCTGAGGACACTCCAGGATGTGACACGCTGACAGAGAGACAGAAGGAGAGAGAGATGTTTGGTCCATAATAATGACAATAAAACAATGAAGAGAGGAGTCCAGTGGAAACCCGGCTCGTCATTATGATAAATGAATCTGTCTCTTACCTCTCTGATTGAACAGATCCTTGGCAACATAAGCGATGTAATCTGCCATGTCCTGTGAACACATAGAGAGAAAAATTCATTCATTCATTTTCATTCATTCAACCTTTATTTATACTCCCTCATTTGCAATCATATGAAGTTCATTTTATATCGGAGCAAAAGGAAAAAATAACAACAAAGAGTTATATTGACGAAGAAAAGAAAGTCCCACAATTGAATAATAAATAACCATTAAAAACGCTTAATTTACTGTGGATAATGAATTTGATCAGTAAGTTAAGATAGTTCAAATGTAAATTAAATTATGGTTATGTAAAAGCCCTAAAACTTTCCAACCACGGTGGGTAATTTAAGAGATAAATTAGGAGAATAATAAGGTAAAGTGTACTGAATTTTAAGGATGATAACAAACATGACATAAAGCCAGACTATGTAACTTTTGCTGAACAGTGGCCACAAATGGCAATTACAAGGTGCTATATATATGTGTGTATATGTATATGTATATATATGCATATATACATTGTATACAAGTAGATGAGAATGATAAAAAATAGAAAACCGACTAAATAAAGTCAGTCACAAAGCTGTAGGGACAAGAGCTGAAAATAACAATAGCTATAAACTCTACGTGCAGCACCTCAGTAACATGTGACCTTTAAATTAAAATTTTAATTACTCTCTCTACTCTCTTTTTTCTACACTCACATTATTTCCATGTGACGGAAATCGCAATATGAGTGAAAGTATCAATGCAGCTCTGTTAATGTCTGAACAGCCTGCAGGACAAGTCAGTTATCGAGGCCAAACAATGCTTGACAAAAAAACCAACTGGTTTATGTTTTGGTTAGCGTCCATGAACCTCCGTGTGTTGTTTTCAGTTTGAACAAACAGGGAATACCAATGCTGGATACACACTGTAATATTTCATTTTAATGCTGCAAGGTTGCACTGGCTCAAAAATTAGAGAGAACAGGAGGGTCGTTTCTCTCTGGTGAAGCCATGGATGGGATTACAGCTCACTGTTTAATTAATTAGCTAAAATAATCTTGCAGCGTGCCCTGAGCCTCGGCTGAGTTGGCTCGGACACATGGAAGATAGCATAGGGGAATTAAAATCAATCTGCCACTGAGGCTTTATGGTGAAACACATTCAGCTGAATCTGCTTTTATCAGAGAGCCACTGACAGGGAGTGAACTAATTAAACAGAGAATACGCACGAATGACCGCTCACTGAGAATGTCTGCAGTGTTTTCACCGATTAAACATAGGTCATGCTAATTCTAAGTGCTGTGTTTTAGTGTGTGGGAGTGTCCTTACAGAGTCGTTAAGGTCTGAGTTTCAGAGTCGTTAGGGCCACATGTGATTTGTTGACCCAACCGGCCTTCATGTGGGTTGCTAGGGCTAGGTGAACCCAGGTGTGAATGGTTAAGCTGTCTGGGGAGGGAACTCAGTACAGCATTGTAGGTGGTAAGTAATGTAAGTAAGTAATGTCTTCGGCCACCTCCTCTGCTCAAAGACGGTCATTCCAGTTTGACATAGACAGATTATTTTGCTGCTCTTTCAAACCATCTGTCTTCTCTGGCCAAGATGTTCACATTGTTGTCCTCAAGAATGATTTTTCTCCTTCAGATGTAAGTGGACAGCAGAGTCTTGACCTGAGGAGTTGGCCCTCCTGTGTTGTGCCATTCGTTTATGGAGAGGTTGTTTTGTCTCCCCAATGTACAAATCTGTGCAGTCCTGGCTGCGCTGAACAGTATAAACTACATTACTCTGCTTATGCATGGGTGGTTTGTCCTTAGGATGGACAAGTTTCTGCCTCAGTGTGTTGATAGGTTTGAAGTGAACCAGGATATGATGTTTATTAAAAATCCTCCTGAGTTTCTCAGATATTCCCGCGACATAAGGAATGATGATGTTGTTAAGTTTTTCTGTCTCCTCCTCTCTGTCTCCCCTGATGTGCTTCTGTTCATCTGACATCATAAGAAACCATTGTTTTGTCTGAGTCCAGTGTTATTTCTCTCACCTTGTTGGTGAGATCCTGTGAGTTTTTGATGTGGTGTTGAGTGTTACCGACCAAAGGAGCTAGGATACTGGCTAAGTGCTTGGATATATTATAGGTAACTGAGTTGATGCTGCTGATGATGGGTCTGAGTGGTGCTCCTTTCTTGTGTATCTTGGGGAGTCCATAGATACATGGCGCCGCATGTATTGTGAATTGTGTGTGTTTGTGTCCCTGAATGTGTTTGTACATGTGCGACATTGAGAATATGAACATACCGGGTCTCCTCCTGAGGCAAATGAAATGGCCTGCATGGGGTGATGGGCGATCTTCTGAGGAACAGAAGAGAGAAGAAAACACAGAAGCAAAGGACGTTTTTTTTACTCCACAATCCAGATGTGTGTGACAGTTATGATGTGGTTAAGCGTGTTGAAGCTGTCACCTGTAAGGAGGATGCAGAGATCAGAGTCACACTGTCGGTGGAGACAGCGAGGATTACCCTCCTTCCAGAAAACTGGAGGTTGATTTGACCCAGAACAGCAGACGGCGACTTACAAACAGGCTGGGGACAAAAATCTGTTATTCAAGTCTGCCTACATTGATGTGTAGTTGTGTGTGTGTGTGTGTGTGTGTGTGTGTGTGTGTGTGTGTGTGTATGTGTATGTGTATGTGTGCGTGTGTGTGTGTGTGTGTGTGGGTGGGTGCCTTACCCTTTTTGTTTTCACTGCTGTCTTGGCTGATGTCCTCTCACACAGTCTGCTGATTGCCTCTCTGCACACACAAACAGAGATTATAAACATGTACACACACACACACACACACACACACACACACACACATACACACACCAAACACAGAGACACCTTTGTAAATGTGTCCAGTGTGCCGAGCTAACATGTGACTGACATGTGAGAATGTGAGAGGAAGGAAACTTCAGTACAAGAAGCTCCTCTGCAGTATATCGGCGACTTAGAATATTACATTGAAAAGTAGCACTATATGATGAAGTGAATGTAACTAAATACATTCATTCAGGTACAGTACCAAAGTGCAATTATGAGGCATTCGTACTTTATTTGAGTATTTCTATTTTATGCTACTTTCTACTTGTATTCCACTACATTTCAGAGGGAAATGTTGTACTTTTACTGAAGAGTAGTAGAGAAGAGGAGAGTAGCTCAATAGTGGAACAAGAAATCAGATCCTTCACTCAAGTAAAAGTACCAATACTCCATTACAAGTGAACATGTCATGTCTCTGGGGTTTAGTTTAGCCATTTCTTGTTAAATTTAGCAATTTTCATCATGGTGTTTTGTTTTACTTCCTGTCTTTGTCTCTTTCCCAACTTTGTAATTGTCCATTGTTCTGTACATGTTCCCCTCTTTGAGGTGACAATTCATTTGTATGTGCTGCATGTGTTGCCAGTGCTTTATCAGTTTGTACTTTAGTTTTTACATTTCCTTAGTTCTTAAATTTGCTTCAGTCTGTTTCCTCCATTTATGTTGCCTGCAGTTGTATGGATTCAGTTTAAAGATATTAAAACTCAGGTTTTGTACTTGCCTCCCTGGAATCTTGGATTTGGGTCCGTTGTGCAGCCAGTTTTAACTACTACTACTACTACTACAGTACAGGGCTGTAGCCAGGATTTTAGGAATACTGAGGTTGTGCCCTCCACCCATCCATCAAGAACATTTTAAAGACTATAGTATAAATCTATGCATTTCTCTGCATTTCGACAGGACCAATACTCACTTGGGAAATAATATCAGTGCCAGAACAGAGATGAAAATAGAGAAGAAGAAGAAGAAGAAGAAGGTATTTGAGGTATTTTGGTTGGTCTCTTTTCAAAGGGTCACAAGATAAATCCTGGGGGTCTTGAGATGATAAATGGGGTGAGGATAAAAAACAATCAGTCAATGAAGATCTTTCTCTTCTGATTAAAATGTCTGCCCCAAAAACTACATAGCGCTCCTTCAAAGTGAGACTGTGTAGCTTTCACCCTGCCTACCTGGAGTCCTGCATTCAGGTCCTTTCTGCAGCTGGTTTTACTACTACTACTGTCTTATTACAGTGGTTGGTCTCCTTCCAAAGGGTCACAAGATAAGTCTTGAGATGAGAAATCGTAAAGAATAAAGTTCTGCTCCACAAATATTTTTCTATGTTGTCACAAGCTAAAGTCTATAAACTTATTGTATTTTGTTTTATGTAAAAGTTTTATGTCAAGTTATTTTGAAAAGTAGTTTGGAGCAGCATAAAGGCACTGTGTTTTTTTCTTTTGTTTGTTTCGTTTTGCCTTTATTGGATACTAACTCTTCCAAGATTCAATTTACTTCCCACTCAACTAATGCTTATTACGAAGACTTTAATTCTTTGGTAGAGTTATCTATACATATACAAAAACAACAATAAAAATCAGATAGATTACACAAAACATAAAAAACTGCATGAAAAATAATGAAAATGAAAATACTGTTTTGGTTAAAAAAATATCTGACCATCAGGTCGGAGAGGTCAAAGCACACAACACACGCAGAGCCCCCCCCCCCCCCCCAAACACACACACACACACACACACACACGCACACACACACACACACACACACACACACACACACACACACACACACACAGTAGAATCCCACTATCTACAAAGCAACACATTTTTTCCAGGAATTGCTTTTCTTCTCCTCCAGAACAAATTGTTTGTAATGGATCGAGGTCTCTCTCCCTCTGCCTCTCTCTCTCTCTCTCTCTTGCTCTCTTAATAAGACTATGAGAGCTCATTAGGAGGAAATTCATCTAATTGGATTTTCTGCCCCATCATTCAGCAGCGTTGTTGTGAACAGAGGTTACTGTGTCCATCGGTGCTTGTGGCATCCTGCTCTAGGATGTCGATATCAAATGCTGAGGAGAAAGCCCCGGTTTATGAAACATTATACGTTTAATTTGATTTCCCCCTTTGAAATATTTTTTAAATAGGCCACACATGACTTGTTTGGCAAATATGCAGCTTCCTCTTTTCAGCAAAACATCAGCTTTTTCATGCTTAGTTTCATTAAGAGGCCGTGTCGGCAGACAGATATACTGTACGTTTTCATTTATCCCAGCATAATTGTGTGTGTGTGCGTGCGTGCGTGCGTGCGTGCGTGCGTGCGCGTGTGTGTGTGGTGGAAGGTCCTACTACCGTGTGACTTGCATTCTCGTGTCAAAGTCGAGAGTTCTCATGGACTGGGTCACCTCCACACTGCCCATGTACTAAAAGGACAGGAGGAAAAAACACAACAAAACACCAGTTACACACTGATTGTAGTGTAGAAAAAAAATACAGAGTGCTCATGTTAATATCCTTTTACTCCTCAATTCATGATAAATCAGAGGAGACTATCAGGAAAGGAAAGGGGAAGAAAACACATTTCTTTCTTCTTCTTCTTTTTCTTCTTCTTCTTCTTCTTTGATTTTATATTGATTTACCTCTGGATAAGTTTGCCTCTCATCCATAAAAATCACAGCTGAAAATGTTCAGAGGAATATCATTCTGCAGTGGAGCTGAAGTGTTCATGACCCATACAGATTATACAATGCGCAGTTGTTGCATTTGACTTAAGGGATCACGAGCCAAAAATCCTGGAAATTACTGGACAGCTTGTACAACATTGAAGTGTGACACTAGATTTAGGATTATTTCACAGAACACAGACCTTATTTTCAAATGAACAGAGAATATTGTACAGCAGGTTTTTGGGGACAAAGTTGACTTAAGTGTTCAGCTTAATTAGTCCAGGTGATGAACAAAATAATTAAACTTATAGACATGATTCAAAGTCTAGTTTGGGTTCTTACTATAATTTCCTTCTCACAAAGTCATTGAATACACCATTAACTATTCACCTTAACAGCTTAAAATGTTATATATGGTACCACTGTAATCCTCGAGCATCTAAACATATGTGTAGACGTATACATGTCTGTGTTATCGTGCTTGTTTCAGGATGTAATTGATGCAAAAAACATAAGAAACTGAAATATGTGATCAAACCATAAAGGAGGCTATTCACTTGCTCTGAAACGTTTTGCAGATGACAGCCAACTGTATCTGTTGTGTCCGATGACCTCAACTATCAAAGTTGATGAAGTTGAGGAAATAGCAAAATATGAACCTTTGTTTCTCTTTCCTAAAATGTTGTCTTTTATTGTCTTAAGTGTCTGTAGATGTACTGGCATGTACCTCTTTTGCCTCATGTAAAAAAAACAACAAAACAAAGAAATGCTTTTATTTCATGACCCGCTAGAAGCTCTGTGAGGCGACAATAAATGCATGTGCGTGCATATAATAAAAAACACCAGTGCTAACATGTTGATGCGTAGCAGGTAAAATGTTCACCATCCTAAGTTAGCCTGTTGGCATGCTAACATTTCCTATTTAAGTTAAAATAACAGTACGGCTGAGGCTAAATGTCATTAGTTCTTCAGGTATTTAGTCATGTGTCAAACTATGACAAATTAATAATGGCACTCAATTAAGATTTGCAGTCTGGGAAAGGATACAGAAGTATCCACTGCTGTACCACCAGACTATAGAGCAGCTTTTTTCCTCATGCTGTGAGGCTCCTGAACTCATCCGCCACACTCCACCATGAAAAGTTCAACTTTGTGACTTATTATTAATCATTAAAGTTCAGGTACTGGATTTTTTTCACACTTTATTTAACATTGTGAGATAGGGCTTCTTTTTAACATTCATGATCTCTCAGGGAATAATGTGTGGATCTTGATGAAAAAAATCTGGCATATTTATGTGGCTGATCTATGAGAGTACAATTTGATGTCTATCCTATCCTCTGGTGATCTTAAATTATAGTGAAGTAGTTAAGCGTGATTTAAAACTTAGAGTGATACAGGGCTATCCAGTTTGATATTGGATTATTAATCATTAGTTCAGGGGTGCAGTGTGTAGCATAGGGAACTACAACTGGAGTTTCTTATACAATCTTGTGTTCTATAATTAATTAAGTTAATCCTGAATCTTGAAAAATTAAGGTTTACCAAATTGTTACAATTTATCCTGCAACTCTTCTTTCAAAGTTAATCCATAAAGTTGTTGATGAGACTTTCACACAAAACCTCACAATGTCCGGGGATCACAAGATTCATTAAGATCCATCGTCTGGGACCCATGAGTGTCTGCAAAAAAATTGGTGCCAGTCTATCGAGTAGATGTTGAGATATTTCATTAAGTCATTAGGATCCATTCTCAGGGCAATGTAGTTATCTGTACCAAATTTCATTGAAATCCAGCCAATAGTTGTAGAGAAACAGGAAACCACTACTAAACAGAAATGTCAGTCTCTTGGTGGCGCTACAGGAACAGGGACACAGGAAGACAGTCACAGTTGGTGCTGAGGGGTCAGTCTATATAAAGACGTCGAGTCAATGGTGTGTGACATTCATTGGTTTTTGTATTAATTTGAATGTCCGGCAAAACCTGTATCAGATCATTATTAACAATAATTTACAACAGTTTGAGAACACTTTGCACTACAGCAGACTGCAAACTATTCTAGGTTTAAAGCAACCATGTCAACTACAGTCAACAACAGCAAGGAGGTGAAGGAGAGAAAGTCCCCAGACTCACTCAATTTTGTGAGTTGTTGAGTTAAGAGACACTTTATAAACTTTATGAAAGGCTGCCAGTGACAGATCCGTAATTACTTGGGCCTTCTTGTAAATTCAGCATATGTTATAGACATGTTTTGTTTTCCTAGTGCACGCATTCATGTATAGGAACAATCAGAGGATCACTGAGCACAATGGGCCTTAATCCTTTGGTGTGCATGAGTCTGGACCAAAATGTTAGACTGACCAACTGACTGACCAACATTTCCATCCTTTGAGGCACGCCCCCAGCCGAACACAGCACAACTATATTTTCTCTCTGTGACTGTTAGAAAGTAGTTGTAGCGTCTTCACACGTGACAGTCGCTCCTTACACACTGATTTCTGCTGTCTTAGGTCAAAACTGTGGGATTGGTCTGTCCATAGCATGCAATGCTGCACTCAAGAGTTAGTTTTGCACCTTTTGATCTCTATTTGATTGAGAGGATATGAAGAGAATCAAAGGTTAGCTAATGCATCAGACAATATTTAGGCCATGTGCTCGAATGAACTCCAGCCAGCCCCACTTCCATTGGCCATGAGCTCCAGCAGAGCAGACACTGGAGGCTGGAGGCAAGATTAGTAAATCCATTGATGGACCAGACTTAAATCAATACGTGTGTGTGTGTGTGTGTGTGTGTGTGTGTGTGTGTGTGTGTGTGTGTGGGAGGGTGGGTGGGGTGAGTGGGCAGGAGGGTGGGAGGGAGTGTAATGTACGTGTGTGCTTGTTTATAGAGGACAATCAGAGAGTCCGTCCACAGGCCCTGCTCCTAATCACCCATGCGGACACACCTCCGGTTCTAGGACAGCATGGGCTCTGCCGATACCGGATACAATCAAACACACACACACACGCATGTGCACACACACACACACACACACACACACAGAAGCAGAGCAGATCTAGAGAGGAGCCAGGATGAGTCACTACTGCCTACACAGGAAGCTCTATCTGAGAGGGAGGGGGTGAATGTACGAAAGTGAGTGTGGTGGTGATGGAGTGTGAATTTGTGTGTGTCCTGAGTTCACGCTTGTGTTTGTGTCGCCAAAGGAAGGAATTAAACTGCCTCAACTCTCTGCTGGGACCATGGATGTGAGGTTATGAGCTTAGGCAAATTGTCAAAAGTGAAAAAAATGAAGATTAATCAGGCAAAGGAGCCTCAAACACACTCTTGGCTGCAGTTTGCAACACAACCAGTCCCAATTTTCTGTGTGTAATCATGCACTGTCATTGTGTTGTCAGGTACCTTGATGTGATGGTGAACCGCTCTGTTCGCTGCAGAGGAAGTCTTCAAACAGCACAAACCGTCTCTGTGTTGCGAGCAGGGAGGACAGCTGGGGGTCCAGGGGAGGCTGGCCATCCGGTGCAGGGTAATGGGTCTTTTTGTGCAGCTCAGAGCCGAGGGTCCGATCGATAGGGGCACATTGAGGGAAGGTTGGCTACAAAATCTCTGATCGGGCCCTGAGCCCCACTCTGTCGTCGACAAGGGTCTGTCAGTGGGTCCAGCTGTCTGTCCCCTTAGGCCCCGCAGGGAAATTGGACTTTGCAATCGGATGTTGGCCATGCGGGGGATGAAGTCCCTCAGGGTGGACGGCCCGTGGTGAGTGGGCGCCCCTGGATCCAGCTGGGCAAAATCAGAGTCCAAGCAAAGGTCCCTCTTCAGGGGCCGATCCTCCAGAGACGTCAGGGAATCGTTGCGCAGACGGCTGTATTTGCTGCGCTTCAGCATGCCTGTAGATAACGAAAGATGTGATGGAATCAGATGCAGCACAGTGATTTATCCACACAGGCATGTGTAATGACTAGAAAACTGATGAGCTACCTGGTAAGAGTCCTGTCTGTGATTTGAACCTGGGTAAGGTTTGCTCTCTCATAATCTGGGAACTGGACAGAGAAGAGCACTGGGACAAAGTAAAAAAGAAAAACCTACCAGGAAAATAAAAATCAGTTATTACACACAGATACGGCAGATCAGATTAGAGATAGCAGAAAAAAAGGATAAAGTTTAGAAAATTTCCAGCTGAAATTTGGGGAATCTTCTGAGCATCTTGTGTCCCGTGTCCTCAGATTATTAGATTAGATTCCAAGAGTACGTGACGGCAGATTCAACTCACCGGTGTGGGACTGAGCGATGTCCTGTGGAGTCTGAAGTCCAGTCTGCTCCGCTGTACTCATGCTGAGTGCAGTCCCATCCTCCCGACACACACACACTCTCTCTTAGTCTCCAGGCTTCCACTCCTGCTTCACCTCCACATCAACTTTCTGACGCACAGCATAACTGTGCAGATTTTTTATGAATGAACTTTCTCTCTCTCTCTCTTTTTTTTTTATGAATGAGAGGCTCTCGCTCACTTCCTCTGTCTCTCTGTGACGCTGCATGCAGATGAATGTGTGAATGGAGCGGGGGAGAGATTGACAGACGGCCCCTGAGGCTCTCTCTCTCTCCCCCCCTCCCTCACCCGTAACTTCCATCCAATCACAGGCGGATAGGGTGACTCATGCTGTACACACACACAGACACACACACACACTTATACACTGAAGCAGAGCCAATACAGTACATGAGTGCTCTATTCCTCTCTCCTAACATCAGTTGCACCTCTGAGATGCTGTTAAAGTGTGTGATTAATACATTATCATCTTGGTTTTACTCATAGATCGGGTTGACACTGAATGACATTTGATAATATGATATCCGATGCATGTAATTTTCAAATGACCTGCATGAGCATACAAGAGGAAGAGGATTTATGAGACATTTGCATTTCTGCTTGATTCCAATCAGAACAATACACAAGAGCTGACTAAAGACTGCTTTGCACACTGTAGTAATTCCTGATTAAAAGATTATTATCTAACAAGAGCACATAGCAGGAAGAGAGTAGCTGTACTTCCATACGTAGGGCCTGGGATCACAGGGTAGATTTATGATATTAAACACACAGAATGTAAGTTGTGATCTTATAACTACGTTTACCAAAATGTATCAACGCAACACAGGCAGAAATGTCCACAGACGAGGACATGTTTTAAAATTGCATTCACGTTACATTCAAACAGGTTTGGCAACTCCCTTCCTCACTCTCTGATGTACCATCTGATGCTTCCTCAGAAGTTTTAGCAACAGGCGACCAAATGAAACACACACTACCCTCGAATAAAATAACAGATTTCTCTGAGTTTTGTAAAGGTCTTGTCATTTTTAGACATTTTAACTTGGAAATGTTACAATTTCTTTCTCAGTCGTAAGGATTTTGCTTAAAACCAACACACTATTAAAAGACAACTGTTTTTGACTATAGAAAGGCATCACAAGTCGTCAACTCTGAGGTCATTAAGCGGTGTGCAGCAGAGCTTTGTCTCTTCCTAGTGGTCGTTCAGTAAAACTGCAATCCAGGCCTGCAACTGACTGTTACTACATCCATCAGGGAGGTTTTGTTTTCGCCCCATGTCCGTTTCAGGAATCCAGGAATTCTTTTCTTACTTTCTTTAACATTGCAAGACAAAGGCGTCAATCAGTGCAATCTGACATGGATCGTAGGTCAGGTGAGTATAAATTAAAGTGAAGCAGTTATGGGTGGATTAGGATTATGGATTAGTCTTGATTGAATTAAAGGGGGCTGTTAGGCCTTGATGGAGGTTTGTGCTCCACTGACTGCCATTCTAGTTTTAATTATCCATTATTCTGAAGTCTATTTTCTCAGTTTATGGATGCATAATTTTTTCCATTCCTGCAATAAATTAACTTCTTGACCTTACAATTATATCGTTCAAAAAGCTTGTTTTATCCAACAAACTGTCCAAAACCCAATTTACCATCATATATACAACAAAGAAAAGCATCAAATCTTTACATTTCAGGGCCTGGAAAGAGAGAAATTTTGGTAGTTTTTGCTTGAAAATTGCTGAAATGAAAATGGTTTCAGATTTATTCTCGGGTGATCTGCTTCGACTCTACTTTGGGCCGCATGATACATAAGTGACTATTTTGACAGATTTAATATGATTCATGCTTAGTGTGAATGATCATTTTTGCATCACAATTTTCATTTTCACTATAAAACCTATTAAAACCGTGATGATGTGACCAAACAAACGTGTTTTCTTACATCTGGAGAACGAGATTTGTAGGTCAGGACATCTCTGCAGCACCACAGTACTTCATTATAATGCTGTACAGTCGCACATTTTACCTTTAACAAAAAATTGCAGCTTCTTGCGATTTGGATAATATTTGAATGAATTGTGCATTCCTAGCTCTACTGCAGTCTGCGGTGTACACGCTGATGAAACAACAGTGGATAAAAGAAGAGACATCAGTCAAATGATTTACATAAACATTTTAATGATGTTAATCATCAGTCCATATAGGTTAAGATAACAGGATTATGAGAAACAGCCTCTAACAATGTTGCTAGTGATGTACAGTCGGAAGGAGACGGTCTTAAATATCCATATAAAGACGAGGAACACGCTGAAAAAAGTACTTCATTGAACCGTTTTTTTTTGTTTTGTTTTGATTTTTTTTTGTTCACATTAGTTACAAGACCTTTACCAGTACGTATTTACATAGTGCAAAAAACACTTGCTGTCAATGAACATACTTCAAACACTTTGATGGAAGTCAGAGCAACAAAAAGCCTGCACACAGCGTACCTTTTATCAAACCACAAATACTTTCATGAGCATGATATCCAGTACACTGTCATCTCACATCACACGGCTTCACATTGCATACAGCCCGACATACTGCATTTACTGTACACACACTGCCAACATCACCATCGACTGGCTGAATTCTCGCCATGATTCACTCTCAAATACCGTTATCAAATTGGATTCCAACTGTTTAAATGTTAAAACTATCAAATGGCTTTAAGAACAGGATGATTGTATTTGTTTTAATACAATGCAAAATCAAAATCTCTTTTGTACACTTGTATTTACAAGGGTTTATCATGAGCATGTGCACGACTTTGTGACCACTTGTTTGACTTCCAGTGGTGACTCTGACCCAGTCAGGGACGATGCTAACAAAATTTGTCTATAAACTCTAAAAGAGCTCTACAAGGATTCATTTCAGTTGTAAGCGAACATCAGATTTTTTGTAAACTTGGGTATTGGTAAATTTGATTAAAGGTCCCATATTGTAGAAAGTAAGATTTCCATGTCTTCTGATTATAAAGCAGGTCTAGGTGATATAAAAATACTGTGAAAGTATCAAATTTCTCAATGCACAGAGAAATTCAGAAACTGTGCCTTTAAACGAGCAGTCAGGACTTCTGTAAAGTTGTGATGTCACAAACAGAAACAAGATGGGCGGTGCCTGCTTGGGCCTGTGAGAGCTGACCAATCAGAGCAGAGTTGGCCTTCTGGGAGGTGGGTCCTAAAGAGATAGGTGCTAAAACAGAGCATTCAGACAGCGGATGAACAGAGGTGCTGCAGCAGTATGAGAAGAAATAAAGTGTTTTTGAACAATAAAGTATGTAAACATTTTCTAGTAGACACCCAAAATAAAAGTATGAACCTGAAAATGATCATAATGTGGGACCTTTAATACCAGTAAACACTTGCATTTCTTATTCATTCATGTGGTTTAAGTTGCAATTTTTGAATTAAACAGTCGATGAAAAAAACAAAAAACAAAACTGTTTTCTTTTTTCTAAATAAAACACAAACTTTTTTTTCTGGGTGGAAGGACTTAAAGTTGCCCCAAAAATGAAAATGTAGCCATTATCTACTCACCTTCATGCAAATGAAAAGTCAGGTGAAATTTTAGGAGCTTCACAGCAAAACAGTGTTGAAGCATTCTTCTAAACAACTGAAGTAGCTGGGGACTTGTTTTAAAACAACCAAAAGAAACCAGTAATGGCTCCAGACTGCTCATCAGTTGTAATCCAAGTCTCCAAGATCCCAAACTGATTTGAAAATACTTTTTTTAACACCCTCGACTTGTGGTTGAGCTTGTGCACCCACTTCAGATGGGGTGCGCTCTCAATTTTAGCTTAGCTTAGCTTTAAAAAGGGTCTTTTCAAATCAGTTTGGCATCTCAAGGTTTCTGGAGACTTGGATTACACTAGATAAGCTTGAGGGAACCATTTCATGTTCTTGTTTACATTTTAAAACAAGTCCCTGGCTACTTCAGTTGTTTGGGAGAATGCTGTAACGCTGGTTTGCTTTGGACAACGAAACGTCATCCGACTTTCCATCAGCATGGAGGTGAGCAGACAATGACTGAAATTTCATTTTTGGGTGAATTTATCCTTTAAAAATGTTGATACATTGGATAAAGAGGCTTTTAAAAATGGTGTTAGCTCATTAGCAAGTAAGAGACAGCTTGGGAGCACCCCATCAGACAACAAACACCACCAGAGAGAACAAAACAGGAGCACTTTTTTATGACGCACAGACAGCATCTGGGAACTCAAGACAATTCCAGTCGGAGGAAAAACAACCCCAAATAGTTTCACACTGGGCAAGATCAGTATGACAAATCATTATATGCTGTAGTAGAACCACATAGACAAGGTTATATATACACAAAGCTTGTTTTGCTTCTTAGAAGTTAAGTCGTTTGAATCATCTGAACACAGAATGGGTCACTTATTATTTGAACATTACAAAACACTCTCTGAAGACTGACAGGCGGGAGTGGTTTTGGTACAAAGACAGAACCCCTGACACTGTAATATCCTGTGAGGAAAGCTAACCAAGCAGTAATTAAAAAAGCAATGTCTCTCCTTTACTCACGGAGCAGACAGGTGAAAAGAAAAAAAACACACACATACACACATTATTTACAAAGATAAAGCTAATAAACACAGCAAAATAAATGCAAACTATGTGCCTGCAAAACACACACACACACACACACACGCACGCACACAAATACTTGCAGAGCTGTAAACCTTCTGAGCTCTGTGTAAAGTTAAGATGGGAGCCGAAACCTTCCTTCTCTGTGAGCTACAGACAGCAGTTCAACATGTCAGCGCTCATCACTTGCTCCCAAAAACGTCCCCGACTCTCAAGGAGTTCAGTTTCGGAGGAGGAAAGTCATAGACTTCCCTCTGAATTCAAGTGTAGCAGGTTATGGGCAGAAGAAGTAGTGAGGGCATCGGTTTAAATGGCCAGGTGAGCGTTGGTTTCAATATCTAATCCCTCAAACTGTGTTGGTTGTCGTTTGGTCTGCGACGCTATGCGTTTGTATGTTGGTCAGTTTTTTTGTAATGTTTTAAAGGTGTGTGTGTGTGTATGCATTGGTCAGTTGGTTGGATACCTGAGATTATGTCTGGTGTCAGGGGTTAGAGACGAAGGAGAAACACTGCTGGCTGCTGTGAAGATGGATGTGTGAGTGCGACAGAGGGAATGAGTGTATGTAAGAATAAAGGTGCCATCAACCGGCTACCTTCTTCACCTCCACCTGCTCTTTGCCCTCAATCACCGTCTCTGTGATGTCCGCTGAATAGAGGTCCTCCTCGTCCTCGCTCTGCCCTCTCTCTACTTCGTCATCTTCCTCTTCCTCCTCCTCCTCCTCTTCCTCCGTACTCTCCTGGCTCTTTCCCAGCTGCAGGTTTTCCAGGGTCTTCGACACCCAGGATTCGATGCGGCTGCTCAGAGTGGGCACCTCCACAGAAATAGGTTCAGGAGTGTAGTCCTCCTCCTCCTCGTCCTCCTCCTCTGCCTCCTCTAACATCCCGGGGACCAGGGTGGAGGTGGTGGAGGTGATGGAGGAGTTTAGCGGGCCCCTGCAGCTCCCATCCAATGAGCCTGTCTCTGTGCTCTGCTGAGATGCCAGCTCCAGCCGGTCGTCGACTCGGACCTCGTCTCTCTCGCCGGTACCCTGTGTGAGAGGCCCTGTCCTGGGCGGGGGAGCAGTGGAGGCAGGAGGGGCAGTGGTGGGGGTGGTGGCTGCTGGAGCCTCACTGTCTTTCTGGGCGGCTGTGGGAGGTGTAGGACGACTCGGCTCAGGCTCAACGGGCTCCAGGGCATCTGAAGTCTCCACCATACTCCTCCAGTTGGTCTCTGAAGGAATGAATCAATTTGTTATGCTCCATTTTCTTTTTCATATCTCAGCAACATTACAGACAGTGATGTAAAGTAACTAAGGACATATACCCAAGTACTGTATTTCACTTTAACTTACAGTTCAGTTGAATATTTCCATTTTATGCTACTTAACACCTCCACTCCACTGAATTTCTAAGGGAATTATTATATTTTTCACGCTGCTACATCTATCTGACAGCTATAGTTTCGAGTTGGTTTAGATTTAAGATTTTTTTAAAAAAAAAAAAAACATAAAATAATCTTATAAAGATTAAGATGAAATCTTTGCAACTTGTGACCTCTTACAAAGTGTCTAGTGGACCCTTGTCACATCAAATATCTATGAATTGTTAGCAGTTTCACCAAAAGGGAGATTCCCCATCAGATGGTTTCATTTAAACTGCTGTTTGAGGCACAAAGTGGTTCTGTCATCTAGTATAAAAAAGGCAATATATAAGGAAGTCATAAAATGAAGGAGTTTTTATGAGCAGATCTTTATTTTTCCTTCTTTTCTAGCACTTTAAGGGCCTAATCCCAATAATCTCAATTAAGGTCTAAGCCTTGAACCCTCACACACTATAGTTGAAATCACCTGATAAAGTAGAGAGGCGGCAAGGGTCCAAAATGGTATAAATAGGAATGGGACATCACTATGTGACATTTAAATTTACCTCGTGGGTTTAGGACTTTTATTTTAAAATGTATGATAAATATAAAAATAGCACAAATAGAAACTTATTCAGTGAGAAATGAAATGCAGACTTATGGAAATTGGCCATAAAGGGCTCAAAATGTCTGCAAGGGAGCCCTCATGCACTTGATGATTTGACGGTTGGACAGCCCTAAACCCTCGTGGATGTACCGGAAATGCGCCTCAAAGTCTGTTAAATGTAAAATCTGTTACTGTGGACATTGGGATTGGGCCAATCATTTCACAACCCTTCAGGTTTATCTACTGACACTTGGTTTAGGTCCAAATTCCAGGTTGGGAATCACTGGATTGAGAGTCAAAACGTGGGATCTTACCGTACTCCTTCTCATTGACCTCTGAGATGGGCTCAGAGAAGATGGAGCAGAAGGAGATAGCAGAAGCAGCAGAGTGGTTGCGGGAATGGCCCATGTGGTGCGGGACTTTCTTGTCGTTTTTCAGAGCCTCCTCGGCCTGCTCCTGCTCCAGAGCTGACACCATGTCCTTGTAGGCCTTCCTCGCCTCTTCTGTCAGAGACACCAGTCGGTTGAAGAGACCCTGGAAGAGAAGGAGGGATTTAACCACGATGATCCTGTGTGTCCAAGGTGTTTCCTTCCGGTCTCTGCTGACCTATTGTCCACATTTCATTTGTTCAATCATTCACCTGACATTAAGATAGGTTGATCGGAGTGATAGATAATAAAGTATAAACAGACGTTTATTGCAATTAAACAAACAAAGAAGTTGCAAGTGGATGGCAGTGCTTTACCTCTGCTCCAGAAAAGTTGAAAATGCCGACCACACTAACAGGCACTAGTTTGTTGACGCAACGTCCAAGAGCCTTTCTGCCTAAAGCAAATACAAATGGGATCTCCTGCTCCCGAGCCATGGCAATCACGTTGTATAAAGCTTCATCCAAACCACCTGCAACACAGTAAACAATTAGTGACTCAAATGTACCAAAAATGTAAATAAAGTAAGAAACAGAACAAAAAATACCAGCTAATGACTTGAACACAAGAGTGCAACAACCTGCTGTTTTGGTAAAATCCAAGTGAGGCTTGGCTCCTTTCAAATTGTTTTCACATTATTATTTAAAACATTATTAAAATAACATCATAAAATATTGATTAGAGCAATTTTACACGTGTTTGTAGCTAGGATGGTCAGACTTCAGATGATCTGATTAAATACAGACTATATAGTATAGTAAGAACATTCTTCACCTTTGGCCTGGATCTTCTCACAGTTGGGAGAGATGATGACACACTTGATCTTGTGCAGCTTCATGTGCTTGGTGACCTCTCTGAGACCCATGACTAGGCGGCGTTTGGATTTGGCTTTGGTGGGATCCTTCTGGTAGACCCGCTCCTGGAAGCGAACCAGTTCCTGCAACAGCAGCGTCACGCTCTCGTCGATCTCTTTACTCAGCACTTGGTTACAGTACCTGGAAAAAGCATGAGCGGGCAGAGGAAACATAGTGCCGGTTAGGAAAGTGTTTTCATCTTTAGGGTAGTCTCCTATAGTCAGACCTATCTCCACAAAGTCTGGCTGAATCCATTATCATCAATCTGGTATATGCGAAAAAATGCTCTGGATTGTTTGTATCCATCATCTCCTCATCAAAATCATCTCAGGCGGTGCAAAAGCAAGGAAGGTGGGCTGGGAGGCGAGCCCTGGCATTAAAATGGCAAAATGCCCGTAAAAGAAAAGGTAACAGCTGTTAGCTTGTTCACATTTGTACCGTTAGTGAGCAGGTTAGAGTTACTTAACATTTTAAGTGCTTATGTTGCCTGCTTGCTGGTTTTTGTTATTGTTTCCCATGACGGGTATTTTGCAAAAACTGTAATGCGCAGACAGCAGAAGGGAGGAGAGTGCTGACTGAGACAAATGAACAATGGCAGGCTTATAGCCACATTATACATCAGGTGAGCCAAACCATCTTTTGCACGCCTAGCAAGCTAACAATGATGGTTGATATTAATGTTGACTGCCGATAATAATGCAGTGAAATATTATTTACAGACTTAAACTATTTCTCGATTATTCAATTAGCCAATTGACAAAAAAAAAAAAAAAAAAGAATCCACACAATTTTGATAATCGCTTCATTGGGAAAGTATTCCCCTCGAGCAAACTGCTAAATATTCTGAATACCTTTAGGTTTTGGAGTGTTGGTCCAACAAAACAAACAATTTGATGATGTCAAAATGTCTTTTTATACTAGCTTCTGACATCTAATACACCAGAAACCCCCAAAAAGGGGTTGCACACTCTTGAAGAAGATCAAGACCTGATCCTGAAGAAGGCTGAAACATCATCTAATTAAAGAAAATTGCATATGGAGCCAGAATGTGTGACACTTTCTAGTCTGCTGCCGGTGATCAGCACCTCATTAAAGCCCTTTGTATGCGTCACCTTTCTAGGATATCTCATGCACCAAACAATCATCTGAAAATAACAGCAGCAGACTAAGCAGTCTATTACACAGTCTATATTAATTATTTGTTGAGTCTATGCTGTCGTTGTCCTTAAAATTAATAAAATTTTATGAAGCCATTTATGACAACTTTGCTGCAACTGCTTGTTGGTAATGCTTATGTTATCATACTTTGTTGGTACATGACCCCCAGCATTCTGTTTTGATGAAATATCTGTCGGACGGTCGACGCAGTGTGGCCTGAGGAACAAGTGTCCTGGAGGTCAAAGCTGAGAGGAGGAGCTTGGCTACAGAGGCCTTTGGATGCTTTGAAATGCAAACTCTGTTAGAGAAGGGTGGGCTGGGACAATAGGCCTACAGCTGAGGACATGGAGGGACAAAGCTGTGTTTGTGACCGCTGGCATACATTTTTGCTGAGAAGGGACAATGTGCTAGGCATCTGTGCCATACTCTACAATTCTTTATTGTACAGTCCCGCCCTTTAAAAACACCCATTAACTTTCAGAGCTTCTCACAGCAAAGGCTCTGTGATGTTTGAGTGGGACAAGTATTTGGTTTTTCCGACTCATTTTTTGGTTACCATGTTGTGCATTTTTGAGACATTTCAGTGCCGATTCCTACAAACATCTGCCCCGTTCAACTAGTGCATACTTACTCCCTGAAACGTCGGCTGTGGATCTTGGTGATGGCGTTCGAAGCCATTGGACTCCCAATGCCAGAGCTGGCAGGAGAGCCCTGGGATACTGGGGTGATGCTATACGGAGAATTCTGACTGGCCGGAGAGAGGGAAGCATCACTGGGCACGCTCAGACCGTTGTCTGTGGTACAGAACAGAAACAACAATAAGAAAATATATCATGGACAAAATAAGTATGGGAACAACTGAAATGTGATCCCTTTTTATTAATAAATTACCGTCACCTTCTTGGGAGGCAGGCTCTCGTGGAAGATCATCCGTAAAATGTAGACTATCCTCCCCATGCTCCTCCTGGCCTGAAGACTCTTGTTCTACACTCGTCTTCCCCTTCTTCCCTTCACGTTCCTTCAAGATAATCTAGCAAAACACAGAACAAAAAGAATGTCAAACACAAGGGCACTTAAAAACAACTGCAGGTTCAAAGATCTCCATTTGTAGGCTAAATAAAAAAATTCTTCCTCCCATATTTCTGAAATCATTAACCTTCTTAAGAGCTGTTGGCCGTTTCACTTTAGGGATTTCTCTCTCCTTCCCTCTCTTGATACGCGGTGCTGTGTTATCCAGGGAATTATGCGGGGCTGAGTATGGCTGCTGATGACCCTTCAACATGGACGGCACGTTGGTGGAGCCTGAACCGTGGAATGGAGTAGTTGTTCCAACTGCAGAGAAGGACAACAAAGTTAGTTTACAAGCACAATGAGAGTATGTGTACATGTATGCAACATTCAGGGTACTGTCAGTCACAGTTCGTCACAAGTCAGCTACACAGACGTGTACAAAACGTGTAGGTCGTACAATCAATTAACATGTTTTCATGGGATCATTGGGACATTTATAAACATACAAAAACACAGCAAAACTACACAGTGGGGCATGGGGAAAGTCCTAAATTATAGAACTGTAACAACTACTCAATACGCTATAAACTTTTAAATTAGTAGCCAACTATTTGATGATTGATTAATCAGTCACAAATGTGCATATGTTCTGGTTCTTTACTCCTCTATGACATTAAACTGAATATTTTTGGGTTGTGGACAAAACAAGACATTTGAGAACGTCATCTTGGGCTTTGGGGAGTATTGATCAAAAAATGTCATTATTTTCTGGCATTTTAGAAACCAAACAACTAACTGATTAATCAAGAAAGAAGTCAACAGATTAATCAACAATGAAAATAATTGTTGGATGCAGCCCCACGAAATTTCAAACAACAAAACTAAATATGCAAAGAAGAGCACTGACGAGAAGTAGACCATCGCCTCCACTGAATAAGTTATTTGTTTAATTTTTCATACTGCTTGTTTATGTCTCATAGAGTTAATGAGTACCTGTAAAAGACAGTGGCTTGGTATTGGTGAGCTGTCTGGCCTTCATAGCTTGCTGATGTTTCTCCAAAGCTGCCAACATGTCTCCCAGGTCCAGCTCCACAGAGGTTTTACTCTTCTTCCCTGCTGCTTTGGTGAATGCCTCCTGCCAGGCAGAGAAAGAAAAGGCAGAACAAGGTCACAAAAATGAACCAGTCAAATAATTGAAGATCAGACTAGTAACATGGGACCAGAGTTGATGAAACAAGGCACAGAAACAACAAGCCGTAACATTAAAGCTATTCAGTGTCAATCCAACCTACATGACCAGAAGACACAGTGCAGGTGTATACCTGTAATTTCTTCTGTTCCATGCTGATCTCAGAGTACTCCTGTGCAGTGGCCAAGGCAGCAGCCAGAGCCTTCTTTCTCTGGCTCTTGGCCCTCTTGGGAACAGAGGTGGTGATGGGGATGGGTGTCTGCACAATGTTGATAGGAGAGTTTTCTGGTAGGTTATCCAGCTGTGATGCATGCAGAGACAAAAAAAAAAAGTATTTAGTCAAGGTGTAAATATCAACTGATACAAGGATGGATCCACAACCACAAAACCAAATTCTAGGTAACACGTACACTGACAGTAAAATTACAGAGACGAGCAGTCAACACAAGAAAAGTATTGCAGCTAATCAGCTCTTTTATTTGTTTAATTTGGTATTTTAAAAAAAAAAAAAAAAACACAACCCTAGTTATTTCTAAGTCCGAACAGCAGTCAGAACATGACACAGAGAGCCTTTACAGACAGTCATCCCTAGGAAAACACCTTTTCTTACCAGGTTTTTGGGCAGTTTAGGTTGTGTGTGTGTCTGGGCTGCAGCAGATTCTGGTTTGGTGTTGCGCTGAACAGCCCCTCCTGTAGCCAGATCTGGGAACTCATCTTCATCCTGACAAACATGTAGAAAACATTTCAGCAGAATAATTAAACTCTAAATCTATAACGAGTGTAAAGGTAACAGTGCTGCATTGAGAATGCATTACAATGAAATGCACAACAAACCCTCCCTCACCTCAAAGTAGAGAGGCTCTGGGGTGAGCTCAGTGCCAGTGACCACAGCTGGCTGTAGTCTTTGCTCTGGCTGGTTGGGCGGCACACGTCCTGGATAGCCATTGTGGAAATCCTGAAAAGCAGAGACGCACAAACAACACAGGAGTCAGACAGGGTACCAGTAGTATTTAATACGTTTATTACCATCTTTTTTGTATTTTAGGTGATATTAGGTTGACTGGTGGATATTTCCCTGTGAATGGATGTTGTTTAAGTTGTTTGTTGACTATGTGTGATGGACACAGCAGATGTGAATTATGTTACACATTGGTGCAACTTAAAGAACAGGACATTTTTGCCAAACTTAATCACATTTCATCTATTCTCATTCCATATAACCTGAGTTGCTGGTCTGACATACATCAGCCTTTTACTCAGTGGGATCTACTGTACCTGTGAGAAGTTTCTCTGTTCAGGAGTCTTCCTCTGGTCTGCTCTGTGAAACTGGCCGTTCCTGTCCCCCCAGGACTTCGGGGCAGCCTGAGAAGCTACATTCACCCAGGTACCTGCTAGAGGACAAAAACATTAACATTGATTCTCAGGATAAACAAAATCATCACAAATTTGTAATAGATTATATAGAGGATGGCTCAGGAATTTAGCTATGAAATAATGGTGGGAAGATGTGAAGGGAAGGAAAGACTCCTGACACTTCGTTCAAAAACATGCATCAAGCTTACCTGTCATTACACCAGCCTCGACTCCCTGTACAGCACAGAAAAAGGAGAGAAAAAGCTGAGATGTCTAGTGTTTGTTAAATATGTTAGTAACACTGTGAGGTAGCTTATATAAGGACTACATTACACCTCCCCCACTGTTATCTGATCTGCTGTTACACAAGGGAAGTCTTGCATGTTGTGATAGTTCTTAGTTGTTCCTCCTGGTATACAGTATGAACTCTACCATTGTTACTAGAAAAAAATGCCATGGTCATAATATTCATTAGCACCTTTAAAAGTATGATAGAGTGCAAAGTGTATGCTACTTATGCAGTTAACATAACAAGGAGAAGCAGAGAATCAGATGGGTGTAAGTGACATTTTGGGTGAAAATGAGCTACATATATCAAATGAAAGTTCTTGATGAGCTCTTGCTAGTGCTACAAGGTATAAACCCATCCCTAGTTATAAATCAAAAACTAGCACTGAACACTCTGAACTATTTGGGGTCAAAAGGACAAAAGTACACTTCTGTATATTTAAAAGAAAAAAACTTTCTTTTCTTATTCAATGAATGTCAAAATATTGTTCATCCACGTTTATAAAGTTTTAATATTAAAAGATTTAGTTTAGTAAACAAAGTCAGGACAAATAATGGTCATTTTCCTATCCACTGTCTGCTTATGGTTTATTTCAGCTAAGCAACAGTCGGACAATTTGTAAAAAAATTGCTTAATACTTGCAACAATCAACAAAGCATTTTCACCTTGCTACTTTTCTGACTTGCTACTGTTATTGTTATGATAACAATTTCAAACCTCTTCCTTAACAGAACCGAACCAGAATCAAGGAAGTAATGTTCTATTAATTTACTCATTATCAGTTAAAACGAAGTCTACAGTTTGGGTCTGGGGCTGAAGTTAAGTGGCCGACTTACTGTTGGTGCTGCTGTATTCTCTGCTGTTCGCTGTGTTGCCCCTGCCCCCTGGTTGTGTTTGGGGCTACAGTAGCCGCTGTCACTGTCTATATCTGCCTCACTGGCGCCCTGCTCATTGTAGATTTCCCCTGGATGTGACGCCCGTCTTCTCTTTGTTCGGTTCTTCCACAGCAGGGGACTCGCCCGCTCAGCAGCACCCCGACCTGACACCTCGCCAGGGAAATCTGAGGGAAAAGAAGGAGAGACTTAGACCTGATGTGAACTTATTACACAGTGTCATAAAGACGCATAATCATCATACATACGTGTTAATTAAAAAGCATTAAAGGATAAGTACCGTTTTTTACAACCTGGACCTTATTTCTGGCAAAAGATATGGTCATTTACACACCCAGATAACTTTGGTGTCATTCGGCGTCGTTCGGACGAAATTAGATCCAGTGTAGCGGCGATATATCCATATAATGGGAGAGACGGGGCAGCGACACACAGCCTCTATATAACGCATTATCTGCCACGAAACTAGTTAATTTCATCAATATTTTGTTACGATATGCTAGCGCTATTAGCCTCTGAGTCCGGGCTCGTCCGTTATCAACATCCGGGGTCAAACTAGCAGTAGCAGCTACAGGTAAACAAGGCGCGCTGTCGCGGGTGCGCGCGCAGCTCAGAGACGACATCTTCCAGGTCAGAGGTAGTAGATCAGCCTACAGACCCCGGATGTTGACAATAGACGAGCCCGGACTCTGAGGCTAATAGCGCTAGCATATCGTAACAAAATATTGATGAAATGAACTAGTTTCGTGGCAGATAATGTGTTATATAGAGGCTGTGTGTCGCTGCCCCGTCTCTCCCATTATATGGATATATCGCCGCTACACTGGATCTAATTTCGTCCGAACGACGCCGAATGACACCAAAGTTATCTGGGTGAGTAAATGACCATATCTTTTGCCAGAAATAAGGTCCAGGTTGTAAAAAACGGTACTTATCCTTTAATTCTCCAAGTTAATCAATGGACACTTGGACCAACTTTACTTTGATCGATGACGTTTTTCATTTGGCTACAACAACAACTGAGTAGCCAAACTGTTTACACACGCTCGTTAACTATTTTAAGAACACAGACATCATTAATGACATTGTGAGCTGACACATATTAACCTCCCCAACTGGAAACTCTGCATTCCAGTTCTTTCAGAGGTTAAAGACAGACATCATCAACATCAACCTGTAGGACCAGACAACTCTTACTAGCATTGTTTCCCGCTTCCTCACTGACAGGAAAGATTCATGTTCACAGGCAACAAAGCTTACCGTAACAAAGTCTGGAATGTTTTGGGCTTCAGCTTCCTTTCAACCACAAGACTGACGAAGGTCAGTGACGTTGGCTGGAAATTCAGACTCATATTTTTCTCACTGCTACAAACAACAGGTTCCGGCTCTTAAAAAACAGATATATTCTTACCGGTCTGCTGGGCTGCATCCACCAGCATGACTGTCTTGGTCCTTCCATCAGGCCCCAAAGTACACACCTCCTTCTGCACAGCTACACTCCTGGTTGGAGGCCGGCGACCTCTTGGAGGCTGGCAGATACCCAACTGCTGCTGTAGGAGAAAGAGAAAGAGGCAGCGGCATGCTTACTTTAAATTGAGGATGAGGAGGGACACTTTAGTCATACAAATAATATATGATGTTAATGTGACAGCATCACAATGAGGCTGTTGACCTTCTGTACCTTTGGGAGAACATTAGGTCGGATCATGCCTCTCCCCCTCTGACTGGCCATCCCATAAGCCGGCCCCAGAGGCAGCGGCCTTTCGCTAACATCTGCTGAGACGGGGTTGACCACTCCAGCTTGCACAGGACCTGCATATGTGCCAGGGAAGGGCTGATAGAAGCCCATCACAGGTGGGCACGGAGCAGGCATGATCTGGTAGTAAGCATAGTCATTGGAGACAGGAGGCTGGGGGGAAGACAGGATGGGGTAGGCCAGGTACGAACCCCCAGGGCTGGGGTTAGGCTGCTGCCAGCGCAGCTCCCCTCCATTATACATCGGATGTTGCCTGTAAAGCAGCAGAAACATGAATTATTACTGATATTTTACTACTTCCAGAATCTGTGATATCTTTTAAAATCACTTCTCAAAACGTATCTTTAAAAAACCTTCTATTTAGGCTCGTACTCCACCATGTCCAATTTGTGTTGTTGATGTTGTTTTATTTTTTAATCTAATTTATTTATCTGATTTATTGGCCTCAGTCCTAGTTGTTTTATTCCTGGCTCAAGCATGTAAAGCAACTTTGTAACTGTATTTTGAAAAAAGTGCTATACGAATAAAGTTTATATTTATTTTTATCATTACTATTATGATAATTAAGGGCTGCAACAATGAATCGATTCAGCATTTTAGTCATTTTTCAAGCTGGTTCCAGCGTCTTTGTGAGGACTTGCTTTTGACATTTTCTGGATGTAATGATAAATTGATTGAAGGTATGGAAAACATTCTGGAGAAAGATAGTTGACTGTGGAGTCTCACTCTTTGTCGAATACTGAGGCTTTGGGTTAGAATACGGGCTGAATACCAACCCAATGTGTCAGCATTTGACAACCCAGGAATGATTCAACAGTCAACTATCTTTCTCCAGAATTGCCTTCCCCACCTTTAACCATTAATAATTGGCAGATGAATCGATAATGACAATAATAGTTAGTTGCAGCCCTACTATCATCATTATCATTATATTATATATAAACATATATTATAAAGTACAGATTGAAAATAAAAATAATATAAGACTCTGTATTGGCAGATACTCAATATTAACAAACACAGGTACTTAGTTAAGAGAACCATGATTGTGACATCCTGAATTAATCGGCCTGCACTTAATGATTGTTTTCATTATCGATTAATCTGCCTGTTTTTGGCAATTAATCATGTAGTCTATAAAACGTCAAAAATTGTGAAAAACAAATCCTCAACATGATTTCCCAGAGCACAGAGTGAGTCTTTAAACAGTCCAAAACCCAAAGACTCTTCATTTACCATCATAAATGATAAAGAAAAGCAGCAAATCCTCACCGTTAAGAAGCTGGAACTAAATGTTTAATATTTTTGCTTGACATATGATTAATCAATTATCAAAAGTTGCTGATTAATCATCTTTCAATCACCCAATCAAATAATGAAAATGTTTTAGACTTTGTGTCCCACATTTAAAACATTTCTCAGTTTGTTTTTTTCCCTAAACATGTAGCAATGTTGGTAAAAACAATTAAATGTGTTACACAAATAAGATTAAACCCCCTTTTGCAGGAGAGGGGTGATGCCCAGGCTAACATCTGTAAAGCCACAGTGATGTGCACCATGGTTTGTTAGGGGGGGTGTTGTACATGGTATGCGGTACAGTTGATAAGGATCCAGATGACATTTTCACAGCCAGTCTACTATAGCGAGCATTTCCTTGCATTCAAATACGGGGGAAGGAAACAAAAGAACGGATGTGTGCAGGATACAGCAGATCACTGTGGACAAAGACAGAGCCACTGGAAACATAGATTGTGGTTCCATGTAAACTTTGCAACTCTGGGGAGGTTTCCATTCATAATTAAGCAGTTTTAAACTTCAGAGCATCTAATGGCTCAAACTCAGTACGGTGTTTAAAGGATCTGATTGTGATTTCCTAGTCAAGCACATTTGGGACACGGTGTTCTTTTCTTCTTGTTATTGTAAACGGGGCAGTAAATGAGTTACTCTGAAAATGACAAGGGTCCAGAAGAGAGCAGATTGTTCTTATGCGGTGCAAAACAGGGACACCAGATTTTACACAATGCCACAGGAAATTGCAATCTTTCTGCCAAAGTTGAAAGCATTTGCAAAATCCATGATTATCATGAACCACAGCTGACTGCCTTCAGAGTTGCAGTCATAGCCAAATCTCCCCCTGCTGTGACAGTACCTGTTGGGTTGGTTCTCTTGGACGAAAGGGTAGCAGGTGATGAGGTAGCTGGGTATGGGAGTTGTTTCCACCCCTCCGTTGCCTCCTCCTATACCTCCGCCCCCTCCTCCTCCGCCTGCCTCTCCAGATAGACTCATGCTGACGAGGGATCCTTCGAGACCTTTCTTCTGTGGGATGAACGGTTCAACTTCGGCTGAAAGCTTCACATCCTGCACAAAGACAAAAGAGCAGCCATTACTGTCACACTGTGAGAAACAGCCACCAATTAATGACTACATGAGTAAAAGGTCTACACCTAAGAGCAGAGTAAGGCTGTATTGACTAATCGATTAGTTGTCCACAGCCAAATTAAATCTCCACCTATCATGACTGTCTACATGATACAACAGATAATAATTTTTTTATTACTGTTCTTGACATCCCACACCTATAAAATGAGATAGGTGAAAGCAACACTTCATATCAACATGGATACCGTATCAATTATGAATGAACCGTCGAGGTTCATTCATAATTTGACTGGTTTTCTTGGATAGGTTTGTATGGTTTTTGTAACCGTCTCTGTAGGATAGAGCTGCAATAATGAATTGATTAGTTGTCAACTATTAAATTAATCTTTAACTATTTTGATCATCTATTACTTAGTTTGAGCAATTAAATAAAGGCAAAAATCACTGATCCAGCTTTTTAAATAGGATTATTTTCTGGTTTTTTTTCCCCCTCCTCTCTGACAGTAAAATTAATATCTTTGGGGTTTGGAGAAAAGAAGACATTTGAGGATCTTGGGCTTTAGGATACAATGATCACCATTTTCACCATTTTCTGAGCTACTGTAGACCAAACAATATGTTAAACAAGAAAACAATTGACAGATTAATCAAAAATATAAGCAATCATTAGTTGCATCTGCACTCTAGGGATTCAAATGTACAAGAATAATTAAGCAACTTCCCACCATCAACTCTCAAAACACTGTAAAAACTTAAACATTGTATGTGAACAGCTATGCCCAGGCATTTTAAGCTGTTAACTTGAGAACTGTGATACAGAACATCGTCTACCAGCAGCCCAACAACCTTTCATTCTAGTGATAATCACAGCTGAGCGCTGCATTTCCTCAGTGTTCCAGTTGGTTTACAGCCTTGTATGACTACAGCCATCAATAAAAAGGGTATCAGGCCTTAACACAAGGACATAAAACCATTTTATGTACAAGATGTTCAAGATGACATAACACTCAAATGCCAGAGGATCCAAGCAAAGTACACAGCATGTCTAGAACTATAATTATTGCTTCTCGGTTGTATGCCTCTGTTGCCAGTGAGGTTGCAGTTTAGACCCATATCTATCTATCTATCTATCTATCTATCTATCTATCTATCTATCTGAACTGAAGGGATTTCATAAAACGTACTAAGTGTAGTTCTTGACGAAATGAAGGTTATCACTACATTATTCCAATGAATTATTACCAGTGAGGAACAAGATGTCTTCATTTAGAGATTCTTACAGAGGGAGTAGGAGGAGCTTCATCACATGGTGCAACTACGATCCCGTGATGCCCAACTAGGGATGCAAATTTTAAGTTATTTCTTTTATTGATAGTCAGCTGCCTTAACAATCGAATAATCATGTATAACATATGAAATATGTTGAACATGTTTCCTTTAGAAAACGGTTTTAACCGCTGACATGATCTATGTTTGATGTAAAATCAGAGTCGGCTACTTTAGCAGATAAAAGAACAGATTAGACTGAGTAAACAGTGAGTTACCCGAATGATAAACTCAATATCAATATTAGTTCAATGAGAGAAACTAAAATGAGTCACATTCCTTGTATGCGTTTAGATTTCTGACAAATAAAGCAGATTCTGATAGAACACGATTTTCAAATATTCACAGTCATTAAATTATAAAAATTTGAATAGTTCATGTGACTACGGTTTTGTCTTAAAAAATATACTTTCCACTGTTTTTACCAAGGCCCGGAAACAACCTTATTACAGGTTTATTAGGCTTATTAGTAGTTTCACATGTAGCGGAGGTCTTTTCCACATGAGGTCAGTATAGATTCTGCTGCTGCACAGACATGGCGCTGTTTATTATACCTTGTGTGATCGGGTTTTTGGGTTTAAGATTGAAGTACATTTCAGAATTGCACAAATTATCAATAACCAACTCAAAACATAGTTGAACAGCCTCACTCCCTTTCTCTCTCTCTTCCTGTTTGTGCCTGCAGGGGAGTCTGCCTTCAAATAATCTTTGAATAGTTCCCAGTGATTATCAAATAGCATTTTTGCTATGAAATGCCCCAGTATGCCTGATGGAAGTCTTTGTGACCATGTGGTTTAAGGTTACTCCTCCTGTCTCTTTTCACATGTGCTTATCTGTTAAATCAGATGCTGTAGTTGCTAGTGAAGTTCAGAAACCTGCCATACAACATCAGTTTCTTGCGGGCATTCATGTTTTCAGGAGCAGATGCACTGGGACGTATCTAGATTAGAAGTCGGGAATACCGACTCGGATATATCTTCTTCCAGATTGCAATGGATTGTTGCATAACGTCTCATCACTTCATTATATTATTCTACATTTGTGTGAAACTTTTTCATAATTAGCGTAGCAAAGGCCAAAAACTGGTTTTGTTAAGTCACAGTGACCTTAACCTTTGACCACCAAAATCTAATAAGTCTGTACTTGAGGTTAAGTGGATGTTCGTGCCAAATCTGAAGGATTTCCCAAAAGATGTTTCTGAGATATCGCATTCATGAGAACAAAAAGGACGGATAGCATATGAAGAACCCTAAAACATAATGGGGCAAAGTAAGCAGCATGAAAATGCTCCAGCTACTACAGTCAATTTCTCATGTAACTAAAGAAATCTACAGCTGGATAAACAGAGCTGAAGAACATACACGATGACCCACTTCTTGTTATTATCTACAGTGAGGTGAGTCTCTAGCTTAAAGCCATCATGAGTCTACAGCTTTTTTTAAAAGGTACTTAATTACAAAATGTCTATCATCTTCCAAGCTATGGATGAAACCACATTCAATATAGATAATAAAATAAAATGGGTTATAGTAGACACACATTTAAAGCTGGTGATTGAGGCCTAAAGACCTAAATGCTATGTTGTTTATTTTCCTCAAAGTCTTGGACACTAAACCACACAGTTCTTTTTTTTTTTTCTTTACCACTTTTAAACTGACAAAACCACCAACAAAAAGTTAAGAAGAAGGAAACTGAAGTGAGATAGAAAAGTATGATAGGCACCTAGAAGAACTATGAACATTTCACTCAACATAGAGCTTTGGTGCTGTCAGCCATTTCCTGTGGACAGCAATTCTGTCAAAAAACTAAAAGCACAATAATGCACTAACTCGAGGTCTTCTTCTTGTCAGTTCGGTTTTATGGGTCTCCAGATTTATTACCCAGGCAGTCAGGCTGTAGGAAATACTACAGCAGGCCACTGAAAGGCCACAGATTACAGGTCTTGGGTCTTTAAAGGCCGGTTGGGGACTGAAACATTAAGTACTTGCAGGCTCCATCAGCCACTTCAGACACCATTTTTGTAGACACAGTTCCCAATAGGCAGGATATGCTCACTGGTGACACCAACTAACCGGCAGGTCTATGGGTCTCCTTGATAAAGAAGAGTAATAATCAAATATGAAAACATACCATTGTTAGATGTATAGTACATATCAAAACCAATGAGACAATGCTTTCACACATTGAACTGCACACTTTAAAATGTAGTAAATCTCATGTTAAAGTTAATATAAATACATTAATATAATATTTGTGGCTGCAAACAACAATTATTTACACTGTCTAATAATTTGTCGATAATTTTCTTGAATAATCGGCTGTAAAATGTTAGGAAAAAAATGTCGATCAGTGTTTCACGAAGCCCAAGATGACGTACCCGAAGGACTTGTTTTGTCCTTGACCCAAATATTTTAGGTTTACTGTCATAGAGGAGTAAATAAACCAGAAAATATTGACACTAAAAAAGCTGGAATTAGAGAATCTGGACTTTTTTTCTTAAATAATTACATATACAGATTAATCACTCATCAAAATAGTTGGCGATTCATTTAATAGTTGACAACCAATCAATTTTTGTTGCAGCTCTACATAATATCTTTGTTGTTGTCACGATGAATGCATTCAACTTTCATTTACATGCTTGAAATCCTCTTGAAAATGAGCAACTCACATACGCTGACGAATTGACAGTGATTTCGCTCAACATGTCAACACGTTATTGCCATTATGTCGTAAAACTTTAAATAGTGAAGTAATTAAAATTACCAATTTGTAGCAAAACTCAAAATAATTTCTTCCTAACTGGCAAAACAACATAACCATCCCCCTTGCCCTGTGTTTTTCCCTTGCTGCCTGGAAAGCATCTTTCACACCTCTGCGTGCCCCTAATTTGACATCACAGTGGCACTGGACTGACCCAAGGTGGCCACTTTGCCCAAGAGGTCCCATTTAAAATAATCTGCTATTTTGCAAAGGAAGAGGAGAGGTGACAGGGTTCAGAGGACAAAGACGCCCCCTCACTTCTCTGTAACAGTGGTCGGGATGCATGAATAGAGCATCAGTGCAGCCAGTGGATGTCACACAGACAGCTATTGTCTCCCACTGATACTGTCTATGGGTGGTTCTCTCACTTTTTTTTTAGGTAATCTATCCCATCCAATCTAAACAAGCATTGGAGTGAATAGAGCCTGTTAAGCATTAAGCAATTCATTGAAAAACAAATGACATTTGAAAAGAAAGATTTTACAAACCCTTGGGGTGTAATAGCAGCCTCAATGCCCAGACCGATACAACCACACTAGTCAGTCTGAACCTGTACAGTATAGCTTATAGGGTGTTGTTATAGGATTAAGTTTGAGAGGATAAAGTAGGGACAGTACTAAGCTAATTATACAGCAAGTCCTAATGTGGAGGCTTCATGTGCAGTCGTGGAGAATCCTGAATTTTGGACAGCAGCGGAGAAATCTATATAATAAAAAAAAGGCTGTGAAGGAAAACAGAGCTGGTCAGAGGCTCCATCTCCTCATCCAACCTTGTGTGTCTCTGTGTATGTGTGTTAGCGAGAGGGTGGGTGAGAATAGCTGTGATTGTGAAAAAGGCAATGAGGTCAGACCCAGATGTGCATTCACTGGGGATGACAGATCTCGGGGTGATTAGACTGGGGGTGACTGATCTCACAAGCCTCTGTTTGTGTCAGCATTTAGTGGTACTCTCACACCACCAGTTGCTCAAACACTATCAGATGGTATCTGACCTGAAAGGAAAGGTCGGGGTGGGCTGTGCAGAAAGTAAAGCATATGTAATCAAGCTTGTAAGACAAGAGGGGGCAGAACTGAGGAGTATCACAACACTAGACGACACATTTTCTGATACAGTTTGACCTAAGGGGACCATGTTGTCGGCCAGAAAACACCATTGTGCTGTGTGCAGACCAACAGGTTGATCTGAGGCACTGGCAAAACGCCCTGAAACACCAAACCCAACCGCAACCAAACTAAACTTTCTGCATTGCAAACATCGTCAGAGGAATGCCATACATGCTGAAGAACCAGACATTCCTCTGTTGACGATCCACGAAACCTCTCCGCCTCTCCGGACAACACTCATGCACACATTCCTGCTCCTCTTCTACCTGACTGAAACCTTTTTACCTCTACAGATTGTGATCAGACAATACGTGTTGTAAAACACTGCTAGCTGTGGCTGCATCTGACAAGCGCCGTCAGTTGACAGCTGAGATATTTAGTTTTAGCTAGCTGGCCAAGCTAATACTTAACGCAGGCTGTTTTTAACGGCTTTAACGTCAAAAATTATTGTCATGTACATTAATATAAGCAATGTTGTAAAATGAGCGAAAACATATGCACTGCAATAAAAGACATTACGTGCTTTATCCGTTATCTTTTGTTATGAAGTGCGGTTGCCGTTAGCTGGTTTAACGTTAGCTTGCTAGCCAAATCTGCACTGCTGCTTCACATGACAAAACACCAAAACCTACCGTGCTGTTAGGAGGGCTAATGGCCCAAATAGCTAATTTAAGTCACCACTAAGCATCTCTGCCATTTCTAATAACGTTAACAGAACAGCGGCTTCTTGAATAACGTTAACCCAAGTCCGATTTTGGGCCTCAGAAGAAAAAAACTCACGATATGCCCCCCCCTTCCAGAGGCTAAAGCTTTAGCAGGACCCCAACAAAAGCAGATAATGTTAAAATAAACTGTACCTTATTGTCACTAGCGTCCATGTCAGTCACCAACGCCGCGACAGACCGTCATTGACCACAATGCGGACGTCAGGATGCGGGCCTTTTTAATTTCTTCATTGTAAACAATAATCAGCGAAGGCTTACAGATACTCACACCCAATTCCTACTAACCGCTAACTAGACCCCGCCGCTAACTGTTGCTAGATGCTGCTGCGTCAGCTAGCTGCGCTCTGAGCGGACTAGCCTGTAGCTTCGCCTCCCTGCGAGTGAGCCAACTGCTGTCACTGTGGAAATGGGAGTCACCTGGAACGGAAACCGTCGAGGACCATAAAGCTTTGACGGACTGGAAAATACAGTACGTCATGCATTCATGGAAATAGTTTCAAAACCCAAAGATAATCTTTATCTCTCACGTATCACAGTTAAAAAGAGTTTATTAGACGTTCAGCCCGTCACACTTGTAAAAACGTAGCTAGTCAAAAGCAGCTGAATCCTTTTAGTGCTGAGAGAACTCTGTTTATTACCAACAGGCAACAGTATACATTAAAATACTGTGTACAAGTTTTCATACACATTTGGACTTTTTATTTCAACAACTGAAGCATTTGTGTGTTGCACATGGAAGGATCTGCCAATCAGGAACATGAAAAACAAAAAGAAGTGTCAGTGATTTTCCTCTCATCACCACAAAACAACACACTTTGAACACGTTCTCGGGGGTTCCTGGAGTCTCCTTGAAATTGGTGGCATTCTCAAAAACCTGTGCTGTGTATCTTGTATCAGAGGATATACTTGAAGAAGCACAGTAGCATACTTTATGGATGTATTAAAACATGCCATTTTTCCTTGTCTCTTGATTTTACATGCCATCATGTGAGCTTGCTAACAATGGCTTGGTTGAGCGTGTTCAGCTGATTTGTCCATTTGTCTAAAGCTGTGTAGCGAGCCCCTCCTCTCTTCTGGTAGTCCAGTTCTAGTAGCTGGTTGACTTGGTCGATCCGGCCGTGGATTGTGCTGGGGAAAAAAATAAAAGAGTGAGCAGAGGAGCCACATGTTGTATGTTACATGTTATAAAAATAACTCAAATCTGGGACATAAAAGGCAGTCCAGTTTCTTCACACAATTTAGTCAAGCTCTCATAGTTTGCTTTGAAATGCCAATTACACAGTTCCTACAGTCTCCCTGCAGTTGAACTGTACGTTGCATCTGACTGGCTGCTAATAAAGACAGTGAATGACGACAATAAAAAAAAAGAGTATCATAATTTCTTGAGAATGTACAGTAATTAAAATCCTATGGGTGCCCAGATCAGAATTTTTGAGGCCAATCACTAACTGTTGGAAGCAGAATTAGCCCATCACTGATCAGAAAGATCAGTGATTCATTGATAGTTGTTAGTTTTTACTGACATAATAAAAACACCATTAAATTGTTGAGAAAATTAACACTTGAAAGAGGTCTAATATAGAGAAAATAAACTGTAAACTGTGAAAAACAGAATTAAGAACAAATTAAGATGAAACATTTTGAATGAATATAGGCTTATTATGATTGATGGACGATCAATCGGAGCACTGTTAGGAAATCCCCCTAATAATCTTGAAGACAATGCTTTTTCATTCTTAAACATATAAGTAAGTATTTAAGAAAAATAAAGTAAAAAAAAAATAAGTTAAACTTATAAAACATTTCACTGAACAGAGTACAAAAGATTTATTTGGCGTTTTCTTTTCCTGCTCAGTCATTTACGTCACAGAACCAGTAGAACTGGGTATGTGAAGTCGTAAATAGCAGCTCACTATTACGGTAAGACAATCAATTAAGTACATACTGTGACTGAAACTGTCAATTCATGCCGCCTGACTCTATTTAGGGCCAAAGGATGCAAACTATGAGGAACTATTTATGGGAAGGGATTTTTTTTCTTCAACTTCTCAGCAGACATGTGACGGATAAACTTACTTATCCAAGATGCACTGCACCAGCAAACTCTCCACATCACACACATCAATGTTCAGCTCCTGAAACACAAGGCACAGAGACTCATTCTCACATCTGTGAAGCATGTGAGCAACAATGTTTTAACATTAAAGGATGCACACAATTCAACACACAATGCAAATCCCATATATTGTGTTAGATGTGTTGCAAAAGACCTCTGGAGGAAGTCTATCCTGTAAGTATGCAAACTAATAAGTAGTAACCCTAACCCCTAAAATACAGAGAACGGGTTGAAAAGCATTAACGCTCTATGCACAAACATAACTGATGACTGTCACACGCACTGAGCGATGAAACGATTATTACTTCCTCATATTACCGTCTTTCCTTATGTTACGTCATTTGAAGTAAATGAAACCCTTAGTGAAATCATGGCGACAGAAGAAAAACCTATTTGGCATAAAAAAAAACTGTTCTCTTACAAAAAAGTAAAGAAAGAAAGAAAAAGTTAAGGGGAATAAATCTGGAAAGGACAAATAAAGTTTGTGATAGCGTAGCTTTTAATGTGTAGATGTTATTATCATGTATTGTATATGTTAATGCTGAAACTACATTTAGTTTACTTGTATCATATGCTGATGTTACCTTGCGAGATCACGTGATCTCGCAAATCCATTTTGCCTTGCTTCAAATCATGCGCCTGTGGCCGAACCAATCAGTGTCCTATGAAGACCTCCTGGCAGATAAGGGTGTGGTTTAGGTGCGACGACCACTGAGAGAAGCAACCGTTGGTTCGAAAACTAAAACCATGGCCTCCAGATAAGTTAGCTTAGCTGCTATAGCATCAGTCACATTAGAACTGCAGACTACATTTCCTTGAAAGAAAAGCAAAGAACGGCACTGAAAGCTTTTCTTGATGGAAAAGATATTTTCACTTTTCTCCTGACGGACCTTGACAAGAACTTGAAGGTTGAAGGTGGCGCTTTCCAACTGTTGAGCCCTTGATAAAGGGTGATAGACAGACGGCTCGTCAAATCAACTGGCAGGTATTTTTTGAAAGTGTTTGCCGTTTTCCAAACGAACAGTTTGGAAGGACAACTTTCGAGATGGTTCTGTGTAACAAACCATCTGGCAGCTCTGGTACATAAACAGCTCTCAAATTACTAGCCCTGCAAATCCAAACCAACATCCGTTTTTTGCGACAGGAAAGTGTGTGAATTTCTTGGTGCTTTCTTCTAGTTCTACTATTTCTTAAACTGATACGACTGATTGGCTTTCAGTACAGATCAAATGATTGTCTAAAAATATCCCAAGAGAATATGAGTAAAGATAAAAGATAATGTGACTGCAGAGGATGTTGTTTTGATCATGTGGGCTTACCTTAGAAATGAAAGGGATGTGTATTCTCGTGTACGGTTTGATGAGTTTGATAAGTACTTGAGTTCTAATGTTCCTCAGGAGCTCTGCAACACAACATCACATGATCAGCTTCAAAAAACACAAAGTTTTCACATTTATCATGCGCGTGGACTGAAGTCACGTTCGCCACTCACCCTCTATGTGCTCTCTAATGAAGGGGTCGTCCATTATGTTACTGTGATTTGTTTTCAAGATTTTCTCAAATTCAGTGATGTCATTGTTCTGGTAGGCGCTGGAAGGAAAAACAGTCAGTGTTGTTTTAATATATACATTGTGTCTCCGTGACCAAAACATAAACTCTCGTCCTGATAGCTGTCAAACACATTTCAAAATATTAGACTTTTTGTAAACACTATTCTTACTACAGTGTTGGGTGTGCATTCTTAGTTTCTTGTTTATGAAATATAAATTTCAAATATATGCACTGAACCTGAGCAATCTGAGACAATGCCTTTTATTGATATAAACATGAGGACAAAAGAGCGCAAACAAGGAAGCAGAAGACAACAGAAGGCCTGACGAGGACAATAGTCATGCTCCACACCTCATACAAATACTGTGAAATGTACACCAACATTGTCAGGACACTATGTTGGGACGTAATTCTGTACTAAGAGGAAATGATACAAGGCATCCATGAAATGTTTTGAACATACTGCATACCAAACTGTGCCAGAACTTATACGGGGACAAAGGGAATAAGTAGCACAGCTGAAGTAGTGAGCAGACAGGCCACACAGTAAAGGCGTCATCCAAGAGATAACTATCCATTCAAACATTATGTGAACAGTTTTCACTCCTCTGGATCCATTTTTATAGTTTTCAACAGTAACGTTTTCCACACCAACTTTGTTATCATAGGAAAACGGGTGCACTTGAATAAAAGGTGGGGTTCTGGATCTTGTCATGATGTTTTAGTCATAGAGTGGGTGGCTTTGCACCTTCACACATTTAGCCAGCAATACAGTAGTATACAATGATATGAACAGACGGAGCATGTTATTTAAGCCTACTATTTGCAAATAAAGGTGAACAACAAAGTCATTAACTATGTTTATCTGTTTACTTTTGTTCTTAGGTTAGACGACATTAAATACCAAAGTGGTCTCACTCATTATTCTCATTGCTTGTCTATTTGTGCTCCTTACTAAAGCTGTGGTTGTCGAGATGGTATGAGTGACATCTCAGAATAAAACTGGTGAGTAAAGTGGAGGTATGTTGGTTGCTTTCAACAGGATAAAAATGGAGGTTGCATATGTGACATTACACGGTTCACATTGTGAAACAGTCACAGTATGGTTAGGTTTAGGCACATAAACTACTTGGTTAGATTTAGGAAAGGGCATGATTTCAGTTTAAATTATGATAATACTTACACTCATCTAAGTTGAGTGACGTACATAGGATGTTGCTACCAGTGAGTGAAGGGTGAGGGACTCGATCAGAGTGGAGGGGTGAGTCATACACAGGACGTTCATATGAGAGACCAGGGTTCATTTCCCTTGTGAAACAAAGTTATTTTAACCCAAACAATCATTTCTTACTCTTTTACACCATTATTACATTTCCCAAAATGTTTTCAGATTAAACAGAAATATGAATCTACCGTGTGGAACCAGTCACATCGCAGTCTTTTGCATACTAATTGGGTAGAGTTACCATGTTGTTGCCTGGAGCACGGCCACAACCACAGCTTGTAATATGTTACTTATAACAGTAACAGCCAACACTACAACCCGCCTTGGTGGCACAGACAGACCTTTGTATACACCTTCGTTATGAGGGGAACAAATACATGCTTACCTTACTAAGTTTGTCATTGCTAGAATCTCCGGGTCATTTTTGTATGGTTTGGCCTTAGGAAAAAAACACAATGAAAAGTTATGCCTGGCACTAAAATGTCAGTAAATATCAACTGATAAAGCACAAAAACCTCTCTGAAACACTTTCAGCAAATCATTCTGATTAAAGCCAATCTCGCTGTGCTTTATCAAAAACTCAACTGCAAACTGCACAAACTTATGTGGCAACCACTAGTCTGTGCCTTATCCCCATAGGTTTCATATTCTTACATGCTGTTGTAATTATTAAAAGCAAACATTTCAAACAGTAACAATTACTTTCATACCTCTTGAGAGTCAAAAGGATTTATTCCTGACTTCATCAGCATGTTGGCTAGGACCAGGTACTTCAGGCATGTCGTCCTTCTTGGGCTCCCAGACTCGTCGTAGTTTTTAAAGGCCTCAAAGAAGTCTGTGTGAGCTTTCTCAAACTCACCCTCTCTTAAATGCATCTTGCCACCGCACTCTGTACAAGAGTAAACAAGCACAGGTCATCCAGCAAACAGCTATGACAGTATGAACTAAACAACTGCTCTATAAGTGAAGGAGACATTTACACCATCATACCTCTGATAACTCCCATTATGAGCGGGTGAGGAATGGCAGATTTAATATGAAGTGACTGCTCATACAGGGCTTTCAATTTCTTGTTGTTTTTTTGTGCTGTGTACATCTGGATCTCCAGAGCATAGATCTCCAACAGCTGTGTGCCTTTTTTCAGATCATCCTCTCCATCATCTGTCTGTAGTCGTTATAAAATTAGAACCACTTATTAGATCATTACTGCTGTCAAATCTACATATACATATAAACAGATACAACTGTGGCTATGTGTTTCAGAAAGAGCTACTGCAACGCAAGGCTTATTTATTATTATTCTCATACTGATAATTAACAAGCAATTGATAAGTTAAGAAACAAAAATATATCTGCGAGGTAAAACCTATTTTTTGTACCAAACTAAGGAAACATATTATTACATTTACAGTGAAAAAACAAAAACAAAAACAAAGAGCTAATTACCTGACATGACTGGTGAAGTTGCCGGAGGATCTTTTGCAATTTCCCATACTCTTCTCTCTCCAAGTACAGCTTCCCTAACTGCAGGGGAACAACACAAAAACAGCACTTCTGAGGTCCTGTTGTACTAAGAAATTATGACACAAGACTACCTGGGATCAGCGAGGAACCTCTGTGTACCTTTGTGTTCGTTTTGAACCACAGTCTGTCATTTTTGGCATCTTTCAAAGCCTCCAGTGTGGTTTCGTAGAACTCTTGTAGCAAGTCCATCTGGAAACACAGGAAAGGCATTTCAGGGTGACACAGATTTAAAACACCTGGTACTTCAAGTTTCAAGGACAGAACATATATAACTGCCAGCATCGTCGATCCATACCTGTTTGGAGGTAGAGATGTAGTCCAGAATGGAGTTGATGGACTTCTCTGAGTAGTTCCTGGTGACAGCACTTCTGATGTATGTAAGGAGCTGCTTGTACCTGTTCATCATCTCTGGAAAGTTGGTCTACACGATTGAGACACAGAAGAGGAACACTGCTTAAAGATTCATATCTGGTGGGATGGATAAATAAATAATGGCATACGTTACAATGCATACCAGCTTGAAGTTGATTTTGATCATCTGTTTCAGTGCTTTGAATCCCCATTCTCCTTTCTCTCCTTCTAGTTCCAGTACCTGTGCACACAAAAAGACCAAGAAATGTCAGGAAATATAGTGCTTTTTAAATGAATTAGATGAGCAGAGCTACAAAGAACTGTTATTATTATTATGGAGTACAACTCCACCTTCTGGAAACTGCTGAGTGCTGCTTTGGGATCATCCTCCTTCAAGGCTTTGGAGTTGTAGTACTGGTTCTCCAGGTCCACATTTGGCTCTGAATTGCTGTCCTCTGAGTATTCCTGAGTATGAACATATAAGTGCGAGTTCATGTCACAAAATCCAGTTCAAAAACAGATACGTTAGCTCACAAATCAAAACAGAAACTCTTAGCTAGCTAAGACACAGGATAGGATAGCAGATTGCTCGTGAGTACAATTCTGCAACATGACCGTTGAGCTAACCTTACGTTAGCAACAGCTTGCTAACTAGCCGGCTTGGTTTGCTCTTCACGCCTGTAACTCAAATTCAGCGTCAGTTCAGAATATAAGCCCTACGTTTGCTATTCAATGTGGTTACTGTTTATTGAGTTAAGCCAGCTGCATTGTAGCTTAAACCAACTATCGTTGGTCAGGTAGGAAGCTAACGTTAGTCATCGGCTGTCAGCTTGATATTAGCCAACAAGCTAACTAAACAGCTAACGTTAGCTAGCCCGGTACTTCACTGTTAGCTCTCAGCGGACAAACGGCTGAAATTGAAGCGCAAGCCGAGTAATTTCAGTCGTAAATACCAGGTCGTAATCTTCTTCATCATCACACATGAAATCGTCCTCCATATCAGACATCTTGATGGTCTTCCTTGCTCTTATTCAGAGACAGACAGTAGCCCGGCCTGTGCTGTGTTTTGCAGCGATGGTGAAGTGGTGTGTCGGGGTGGCAGGAGGCAGCAGCCTGATTCCGTCCATAGATGGCGCTGTCGGATCGCCTCAGACACATGAATAACTTCACACTGTAGTACCAGCTGCAGTCCTCTGGATGTTGTGGCATGTGATGGCTGCAGTTACACTGATTTTAAACAATGCATTATAATATTATAAGTGCGTACATTTACTCTGAGGTACTTGTACTTCACTACATTTCAGGTGCAAATTCTGTATTTTCTACTCAAATGCATTAATTTTAATATCTTTAGGGAGTTACTACTTAATTTCTAGATTCAGTATATACATGTAACACATACTAAAGTATGTCTTGTAACATGTATTTATAAAATATTATGCAGCGCTACAGATATAACATTGTTATGCACATGGATCTGTGTTCAAAATCCAATAACATAATATAAAATAAGGATACAGCACTGATAGCAACGTTTCTGCTGCATCGTCAGACCTTTACTTGCAATATTATTTACAATTTGCTCATAACAAACAAATAATGACACATGCTTGGTGCTCCAGGTATATACATAACTGTATATTATAAATGTTCTGTAATGTTTTCTTTTGTTTGCTTTATTGATTTTGAATGCAAGACTTTTTCTGCGATACAGTATTTTTACTTTGTGGTATGGCCCAGCTATGAAAAAGTTATTTGGAAAATTGAGTTGTGTTAATATATTTTTCTTGGCTTTCCGGACTCTTCATTTATTTTAGGAACTTTAGCAATCGATATCAAATGCCACAATAACTGTGGGAAGATCACAAGTGGTGACGAAGCAAAAGCGGCCACGCAAACACAGAACAACCTCAGCCACCACACACACTGTACCCCCTGGTTCACCAGGTTCATCTGATCCATCGGTGGCGAGAAAGGTTTGACTAAAGCAAAGTCAAAGACGACAGACAAAACTACACATCCTACATCAGATATTACAGGGTGAAGGAAGTACTCAGAGTTTTATCTGCAAAATGTAATTCAAGTATTAAAAGTGAAAGTACTTGTATTTACTTTGGACACTGATGGGCACTTAACTCTTTAACTAAGAACATGTTTTAATAAGATGACTGTATGTTTTGTATGAAAAATCTTAATCCAACTTGTCAAATAAATAAAGAGAAGTACAGTATTTTCCTCTGAAATGTATTGTACAAGAAAGGTACAAGTACCTAGAGTACATGAGTAAATGCACTCTGTTAATTTCCACCACTGTGAACATCCCATGAACTCCAGCTGTGCGTGTCAGATTTCAGTCGGCCCTGTGAATCAGGTTCATGTCAGTTGGATTTCGTGACTGTTCTCTCAACAGTCTTGGCTGCCACAGAGACCACTGGCAGCATCACATCCCTCTCTGGTCTCTCTGCGTCACCCAGGAGGTCAGTCCACGCTGAACCCTGTGAGAGATTTCATTACCCGAGAAATTACGGTCCTGTTCCCGAAAAAGTTACTCAATCAGCTCGTGTGTCATCAACTTATGTGTCATTAGTTTATTTAAAAAAAAAAAATTTATGAGTGTTGGTGAAAAACTCAAGTTCGTCATCCTACACAGTCAGTTTGGCCATAATATTTACAATATCCAGACATGAATCACCGACACCAATATTAAAGCGAAGGATTTATTCACAGACTGAGTTATAACTTTAAAGGCATTAGGACTGTCCAGAGTAATATCACTTGTGCTGGTGTGTGTGTACAAATGTGTCAGAAGGAGAACTTTCCTCAGCCATATTATCTTTCATGTGTGCTCTGACAGAGTTATTACATCTCTAACATAAAACCACGCTGCGGCTGTCTGCTCGTTTCACAGAGAAACCAAAATATTCCCATTGCTCCGGACCAACACTCGGCTGGTGACCTGTGTGTGTGTGGTGACGTGATTCGAGATGTGCACACCCTTTTGTTGCATGCGTGAGACGCATTATTCTAGCAGCGGTGGTGTGTGTGTAGTGCCTGTCAGCGTTTCATTAATTACACTTGGTCTGCATCAACATAAAGGACCTAATGAATGAGCTGCACTCCGTGAGTCTGAGACAAAAGACACGTGGGCGCTGATACACCCTGACGTGTCATCACAACACCCACACTACCTCCTCAAATTATATGGCGTGAGGCCTCTTCACATACCTGAAACGCACTGTTATCGCCACAGACCGACTGATCTGTCAACGTGGAGACAACCTCTAAAGAGTGGATTTCCCAGCTGTGGTGGGAAGATGCTGCTGAAGAGCTTGGAGGGCAAAGGAGGACCCTCCCAGCTCGAGCTTAATACAACTCTCTCTCAGGCACCAACTTGGTGCCAGAGACTTTTATTTATCCGACAGAGACAGGGGGATGGTGTGATAAACACAAGTTCATCATGTTCAACCTTGCCATGTAAACCTACTAACCTTATTTAGAGATCCAAAAGTTCGGTATTAAGCCTTATAAACACCTCCGCGCAGCCATCGTCATTTCAGATAATCTTTGCTGATTCATTTGATAAAAATAGTACATTGATATTATTCCCTTGGCGTTGATGTATACACTGGGTTTTATAAGCCGTTTAATTTTTGGTTGCCAAAAACTGTTTTATGCCGAACCTAATAACCTCAATCGAGTTAATATAATCTAATTTCTGACAGTTCCCTTAAACATGAGACAGAGTCTTTTGAATATATCTCCAGCCTGGCATCTGGCAGCAAAAGCCTGTGTACCTCTCTCAGCAGGCCGCCTGCTTGTATACTCTCCACAAATGGCCCTCACCACTAAAGTGCTCACACTGCGGTGCTAACCGTCGCTGTGCTGCTGCCAAACTCCCTTGTAGATCATTATTCATACATGCACACAAATGCACGCACAGTCACGCAAGTCGTATAGTGTAAACAGTATGTGTATATGTAAATATATATGATCTAATATACACACCTGCTGAATCATGCGTGCCTCTGCATGCACATGCTGTTAAATACCCCAAGAACCTGCACGGTTGCCAACTTTGTACAATCTGCCCTGAGGTCATCATAGCTGCTCTCACTTCTCAACTTGTGCAAGATGCGTGACAAGCCAGTTTGTTTTTCCCTTTTTATTTTTTTTTTGTTGCTGTTTTCATTTTTACAAGGTATGTAGAAGCGTGTCTCAATTTTATGCAACAACTTCCATCAACCGGGGCTGTTATTCCAGATGAAATCCAACTTCCAAGAGCTGAAACAGCCGCAGCAGCCAAGTCCACACGCAGCCCCTCTGCATCACACGCTAACGTGGTATGTTTGCGGTATGTGCTCTGAGTGGGGTTTGTGGGTGTTGGGGTGTCTAGAGAATTGGGGTTTATTATAAATGTATGGGGGGTTAGGCAATAAATAAATATGTCCAGTGAACATTCTTCATTCAGATTTGGGTTTATAGTCCCTCATGGTTCTATTTAGGTGAGTGAAACAAATAAACAATGAACAACGCTTGATTATTTTCTTGACTAATTGATTAGTTTAGTCTATGAAATGTCAGAAAATTATGAAAAAATGTCAATCAGTGTTTCCAAAGGCCCAAGATGACGTCCGCAAATGTCTTGTTTTGTCTACAATCCAAAGATATTCAGTTCACTGTCAAAGAGGAGGAAAGAAACGTTTAAGAAGCTGTGATCAGAGAGAATTCTGACCTTTTTTTTTCTAGATTCTTCAAAATATTATTAATATAATAGATTACAGTCAATTAATCGTTGCAGCACTAAACTTTAGAACTTACGCAATTTTAGACACAACCAGGCTGGACAGGACTGATCTGGGATGAGTTCATCTGCTTAATTGTTGTTAAGTTTTCAATTTCATCTTCAGAGTCAGTCTTGCCAAGAGTCAGATGAGAAGATTGGTACCACGCTCAAATCTGTACAGCAAATGTGAAGCTCCTGCGCACATTCCAGAAGATTGCCTTCATTCGTTTCAGAAAAAAGCCTTTAGGAATCCAGGTGATGTGGTATGAAGAGTGACAAAGAGGTCCACGTTTTGTGAGGAGGTAGAGGAGGATGGATAGGTCCATCAACCGACTTCTAAACTCTGCCTTTTTTCCCCAAACCATGATCAAACTGTGACTCTGTTTAATAATGTGAACCACATTCTTTGTAGCTTGCATCAGTGGCTGTTTAGCTTAGCATAAAGACTGGAACCAGAGGGAAACAGCTAGCCTGCCTCTGTCCAAAGGGAAGAAAATCCCTCTATCAGCATCCCTAAAGCTCATCAATCTTTTCATTTGCACCAAAACTGAAGTATAAAAACAACACATAGTATTACGGGGGTCATGTGCAGGACTATTTCTTGGCCAAGGCGAAGACTCCAGCATGTTACTGCAAATAAATATTGTGTTTGTTATTTTTGTTGAACTGCTCCTTTAAAGCATCCACAAGGAACATGTTTTCTTGATTATGGCAGCCCCTATGGACAAAAGCAGTATGAGGACCACAGCCTCCTGTCATAATGATCTTGATCTGGCTAGCGTGTGAATTTGTTTTGGAAGCGAGTGAAAAAAAAAAATTGAATCTTAATTTCTACTATTTTTCTTTTTTAAACACAGCTGTTTGCATGATTCATGGTAATGAGGTAATTGTGGCTTTGTAAGATTAATAAGTGTCAAATGGCGATGGTGAAGAAAGGTAAACTTTGTTTTCGTGCCGTACCACCAGACTTCTCGTTTTATATGTTCAAATCCGCCAGTTTTCTTATTGATAGCCCCCTTTCATGATATTGTCATAAAGCGGCTAGTATTAAATTGAGACGGTTTCATAACCCCATAAAACTCCTGGTAGTACATCAATGGATGACTCCACATCCAACATTCGTCTAAAAAATAAGAAATCTGAAGTCAGACAGTCTGTGGTTTCTGTCAACCAAAATTCCTTTAACATTCTGAATGGCAAACCCTGAAGTCTCCCTCACAATTGTCAAGTTAATGATATTACTTGTTCGAGTACAAGAGAAGTTGGCAGGAGTTTCTTGTTGTTTCATAACTGCAAACATGTCACCAAGTCCAGCCAGACAAAGCTTTCCTTGCAGCACAGGGCACCAGCATATCCAACCTACACTCGCTGATGTGATCCCACAATGGGATGGCAGGCTAACGGCTCTAATCTTCCCTGTCTTTAGCATTCTCTTTAAACAGATGTGGAGTCCAGCTTCCAGGTCAGGTCCAGGATGCAGAGTGCAGGGTGGGACTATCTCCTTTCTTCTCCTCCATTGTTGCTGCATGTCCTCCCCCCTCTATCCTGCCACGCTCATCCCTGTGAGTTTAGTTTAGAAAATCAAACCAGTAGACCTGGTATATTTAGATGCCCTTACATATTTCAAATGCCAAGGCTGAGGCTATGGGATTGGTGGCTTCCAACTTCACGTTCATGCAAAAGCAACAGGACCACATTGACTGCCAGTCAGACAGAAGATGTGTGACCCTTTACATGCTTTCATTAACATGAGACAGTGTCAAATCCTTTGGCAGACAGGATGCTGGTTTATACAGAGTGAATGCATAGCGATGAACTCATCTTCTGTTGTCACGCTGCTGACCTGTCAGAGTCAGCAGAGTGATTTATGTCCTTAGCTGACAGCCGAGCTCAGAAGAGCCACAGCTGTGAAAGTGCTTGTCAGAAGTGGAGCAATAAAACCTCCGCTTGCGAATAACTCAGCTCCTGTTGAAAGGCTTGCATGTGTCTTTAGCCTCCACGTACTGTAAATATAGATCAAGCACCATACCTATTTCTGGAGGCTCACAGCATGCCTACTTTCGCTGGATTATTGTCTTCTTCAGAGCCTTTTTCTTCTCATGCAAATTTCTCTCTGTATATGATTTGTCATTTCTTTCTGGTTTGCAGCTGTCATGGCTTTATTGTGTCATCTGCCCTGACTGTGACTTGAAACGATCACAACGGGCTCAGGAAGGTTGCAACAATTTCAAGGAATTCTTTGTTGTGGAAGATCAATCGATTATAGATCAATTCAAAATTCTGTTAAAATGGTATCTACAAATATTTGTAGAAAGACAATGTTGGACATTAATTGTGAATCTGGGTCAGAGTAAAAAATCGCCCACAATAAGAAACATTGTTCGATACCCTATTTTCTAGAAATTAAATGTTTGACGGAACAGAGCAGAGCAATTTAAGAAAGTCAATCACGCAACGATGTAAATGCAAAATTAAAGTTTGCTTCTTAAAAAAATGTGATTTAGAATTTTTTGTTTGCTGAAAGGCTGACAGTGTTGTTTTCCCTCTATACGTCCTGGATTGTATGACTGTAGGATATTGCGATATGATTCATGTTAGTGGGTGTGATGTTTTAGCATGAATTTTTCATTTTCACGACAAAAACAACCCAAACTGTTTAAACTGTGATGATGGATCGTTTGTTGGGCTCTGTACAAAACAAACATGCTTTTCCAACATCTGGAGAACAAGATGTGATGGCCAGGGCATCTCTGCAGCGCCACAGGAAGAACAGCCAATGCTCACGCTGGTGCTAATGGGGGCCCTCATAAAAAAGAAACGAAAAGAAAAGAATGATAATCTTACATGCTTTACTTTAATACTCCACTATCCGTAGGAAGGTTGTTTGAGCTGTCTCTGCCTCGGTACAATGAAGATTTGGAATGAAAACGATGTAGCTGTAACTAATATCATTTCTGTGGGGTTTCCCACTGAGCATCGCACTGATGGTTATATAATGTATGTTTCCATATGTTTGTGATTGTTTCTCTTTTGTGTCGATTTAAGCGCAGTTCAAAATGTGCTTCACTCTCTGTAATGAACACTATAACAAGCAGTCATTTTAATATCGCCAATGTGTCCCAGTTCGCTGTTGAATGTCTGGATTCAGATCAGTGAGTAATTGCTTCAGTGTGATCCATCACTTAAAAGAACACTTCACCCAAAAATCTAAAGTCAGTCTTTATCTACTCACCCCCTTGCTGATGAAATGAAGCCTGGTGAAGATTTGTAGTCCAAAAAACATTTCTGGAGCTTCACAACAAAACAGTGTCGCAACATCTCCTAAACAACTCAAGTAGATGGGGACTGTTTCCATAATCCAAATCTCCAGAAGCCTTAAAATCCCAAATTGAATTGAAAAGACATGTTTTACACTCAAGCTTGTGTACCCACTTCAGACGGTGTGTGCACTAACGCCTTTCGCTTAGCAGCTACAGTGAAGATTTTCAGCTTAACATAGTGTTTAAATGACATCTTTTCAAATCAATTTGGGATCAGGTGGGCTTCCAGACACCAGATTACACCAGACACACTGTACTGTGTGGCTGCACGATGAAAACAAGTTCCCATCTACCTCAGTTGTTCAGTAGAATGCTTCAACACTGTTGTGTGTCTTGTGGACTACAAAACTTAACCAGACTTTGCCCCATCGGTGTGGGGGTGAATAGATAAAGACTGAAGTTTCATTCCTGTTCCTGTTAATGTCTGTAAAATACAGATTAGCTATTGCAGAAATCCCCAGACGTAATATTTACCCTGGATTCAACCTGCATTAGGTTTGCAACACATGATGCAACCATTTTTTGTAAACATACTGTACACAAACCTGTATGTTACAAACTTTCCTTGGACATTCCAAGCAAAAAAAAGGAAAGACCTGAAATGATCAAAAACAACGCCCCAAAATGTGTTGAGCCAGAAATGTGTTATGAGCAGGACTGAGGCTCACAGTTGCACACAATAACACAACTTACATTGTAAATATGGCAGAGAGGCTGCTGTAGCCCTGTGTCTGACCTGTTGTCACTCCAGCAGGCTCTTACGTTTGAGGCTAAAGTCTCTGAGAATCTCCAAGATCAAATAAAAGCCCTCACATTCATCCATTAGGATCTACTTTGTTTATTCCTCTTCCAGTGAGTCGGCTGTATTGTGAGCTGAGAGCAGTGGTCTACAACCAGGGAGGCATGTGAGATTTTCCATGGTCAGTCACGAATAGCAACTTTCCATTCCAGGGAAGCAGGCTTCTTGCTGAGAGATTACTTTGATGTACGTTATCAGTCTCTGAGTGCCCTCAATGTTAAATGGCAACAAATTACAGTTCTGGGAAAGACAGAAGGCATTTAAGTGGAAGGAAAACGTCTTTAACGTAGTGTGGACTGATGGCCATTCAATGGCTTTAGTCTTGTTTATGTTCGGGACAGCAAGTGTCTGTGTTTGTGTCTATGTGGTGGTGCACACGTGCATTAGCTGGTGCATCAGTATTTGGATACAACTTGTATCTGGCCCTGTTGCACAACCTCCCCAGAGACGGATGATCCACTGTGATCTTCCACTTCCTACACTCGATGAAATCGCTGCTCGTACAAGATAAGGAGCTGCCCGCGGAGGTGACACACATAGCTGTTAACACTGCGGCTACGGGTTAAGCAAATATGAACTCACAGAAAATGTGTCCAATCATCACAGATCACTGTAAACTTAACCAAACCGCATCAAAACCACATTTGTTCTCCTCTGTGTCAATAGTGCATGCATAAAAAACACTACCACAGATGATGGTGTTGTTAGCAACATTTAGGCAAGAAAGTTTGATCTGTTTGATCTAATGTTGATATTTTCTAGCTTGTGGGTGTGGGGGCCCCGAATGTGTATTTTTACTACACATTATGATTATTTAAACTGTCAATAGTCAACTTTTTTTTTTGCTTTATCTTATCATTATGAAGTAAATATCGATTGCACAGTGTAATGGCTGTCAAAAAATGACACCATGCACCTATAGATTGGTTTTTTAGTCTGCTGCCTGGCTGGATTTTCATTCTTTCTGCTGAATCAATAAGTAACAAAACCTGGCTTCTAACTGCACCAACAGTAATACCACAGGGAAACGCTAGGAGGCATGAAAGTTGAAATATTGTCTATTTCTGCTTTAATATGCTAAATAATTATCTCTCTTCAATATACCATAATAATTTGGCAGCTTTTTTTATCCACTGTGTCAGAGGGAAAAAGCCCACGGCTCATGATCCCAGGGTCAGGGGTTCGATTCCATTTCTCTCTAAAGGGTTTAATAAATGTTCCTCTTCTTTTTTACCTGATGATGTTTTTATGGTGTATTTAGGATTTTTTTTTTTTGCCTTTGTAAGCATTGTAATTAATGTAGAGTTTCAGGTAGAGTTTCTCTTCGTCTGCGGTCCCATGTGAGTCAGGTCCTGTTGAACCTGACTCACATGGCAGCATACATTTTAAAGTTACCCTCCCAGATTACTATAAAAATGTATTCTGATACAGTTAATAATTACATGTTAAAACTAGAAGTTGTAACCCTGTTAGTAATCCCCTTTTTTACTGAATGTGTCTGTAATTAACATATTTTTTCTGTAACTTTACCACAATATAGTTACCCTTTTTGTATCCTAATAATGTAACCCCATTACATGTATTCTGTTACTTCCCAAGCCTGTGTTTAGGATACTAGGTCCAGGGGTGCATTGGACGACACTTTGCGTGCAGACGTTTTATGAACTCAAGCTCAGCTGCCACAATATTTTATATTTATGGGAACAATATTCGTGCTAAGTATGATAAAACAAATGTTATTACACATATCACGATCTATTATTGATTTAGATGAGACATATGGCTCAGGTTTAGCCATGACCAGAGCGGAGGCTGGCCGACTGCCAACGCCTCCATGCGATTGTAGACTCTGATGCTTGTAAAGGGGAAACAGGCAAACACTTTCCCCCTGGAGTAAACTCAGAGGCTTAATGCGTAACATGCAACACAATACAGTAAATCTATATCATTCACAGTGTTGTCTACATGTAAACTGTCTATGCTATGTTGAAGTCTGCTGACCACATATTTACACAGAAGCAACAGGCTATAGTGAGTAGCGTGTGCGTATGCTCTCAAATGAATACATGCAACCAAACCTGTGAGGGCTCAGCCTGAGAAAGATAAATATATTGTGTTTTGCGTGATTGCATTTCTTTTTTGTTTTTTTGTATTGGCCTGTCACGACCCACAAAAAAAGGTTGAGAACCCACTATAGGAATTTTTACAATCTGTAAAGAGTTAAGAGGCGGCGGAGAAGAGGGTTTACAAATGGTTCTGGGCACATTTCCCACAGAGGCGGGAATTCCATCCAATCTGGAGATGTTTACCTACAAAATGTGGAAGCATGGTGCAGTGTCTATGTGTCGGTGTCTGTATGTGTGTGTTTGTGTGTGCGCATGTGTGTGTGTGCACGTGTGTGTGTGGCCAAAGGGGACCCTCGGCTCTCGTGACTCTGGCTGGGGATAGGAGCCGGGGGAGGGGAAGATACTATCAGGCCCTGATTTTGTGGTTATGATGACATCCAGATAATACCACGCACGCACAAACCCACACACACAATGGATACGCATGCACAAGAACCTCTTCTACTCTCAGCCCGCCACCACCGGCCTCTCGCACACACACAGAAACAGACACACACACACCAAAGCCTGAAAATTACAGCTTAGCATGCAAGCATTGAGCAGATGGGTTGCCTAATGACTGTTGTGTACAGTGCAGAGGGAGTGTGCTGCTTTCCCATTACACGTCCCCCTTACAACTCCTTCTAGACCCCAAAGCACAGGTCTGGCTTTCATTTACTTTATGTCTTAACTGGCACTAGCATGACATATGCAAGTTGCAGGTGGTCAGACTATGAAAAAAAATAACAAGAATGAAAACATATCGGCTGCTCTGCACTTGCTTGGTGAGAATCATCACTTGTGAAATTGCCCTGTGAAGGTTGTTATCTATGGCATTGATTAAGAAAAATCATCGGATTTGTTCCTTTATTTTTATACCTGTTTTTTCGCTAATGCTGCATAACGTGATAAAGGTCCATTACTGTTTAAGTGTCTGTAAACAACAATCCGTTTTGAAGAGGAGGCTTTAGTAAATGACATCAGTGTGTTAGCGTGAGAGTCGGAGGTAGACTGCTGCGGATCCGTCATGATTGCTGTCCAGGGATGATTACTTTTAGATGATCTCATTTAATGATCTTATATTTTAAAAGATATCAACCCGCTATCCTATCATTAAAGGGGGATAATTTGCCTCTTATAAAATCAACCTGGGCTCATTTCCTCATCCTTGGGGAATACTTGGGCGATATTCGTGTGTATCAGCGGATTTCCCGGGAATATAATCAATTGAAATTGGAAACATTCAGCAATAATCCATTATTAAAGTTAACACAAACAGACAAGACTAAACTCCCCAGCATTGAACTGGTTGATTTACTCTTTCAACAGCACACTAATCTTGTCTTAAACTATTTACCGTTTTCATACAAATTACTCTCAGAGATATTTCATTTTTATAGAAATGTCTTCAATTTTAACTAAACACTTGACTGAAGACGACTGAAATACCTGAGCTGAAATTCCCCTGTGGTTCAGGAATGACTGAATATTCTTCAGCCTTTGTATCTTGGTGATGCAGCCTCTCAGGCCCAGTCCACACCTACACAGGTATTTTTAGGACAAAGCTTTTTTTCTGCATTTTGGGCTTTCGTTCACATGTAAACGGCACTTTAGGTTACTTTTGGAAAACTCATGTTGGGTGGTCGAGGGGATGCTGGTGGCATGACAGCTGGGTGAGAAGGCTGCCAAGACAGAGACCGTGGTTCGAGACTATGTTTCAACATTTGTAAGCACAAAGCCACTGGATATTTTTTAACAAGACATCGGGACATTTTTTAGCCATATTTCTGGCGACAAAATCAGGTATTTTAAGCCAAAACCCTTCCTAACCCTAACCAAGTGTTTTTTGTGCCTAAACCTAACCAGCGCATGAGAACAGTGTTACATGACATTGAAAATTGAACCCCAAGAAATGTAAGGCTGCAACATAAAGAAATGTAAAGTCTCAACATATCTATGGTTTGCAGAAAGGTATGCAAATTGCCAACATTTATTATGCCGATTAGGGATAATATACTGTGAGACAGATCAAAAGCAGATTTTCCTAGACGCTGAAGCAAAAATAGATTACTCTCGTGTAAACGTAATTTGTTTGAGTTATACTGTAATTTTGTTTTTTCTACAACGTTTTTGTTTTCAATCTGTCATTTTATTGTTTATCCTTTCATTTACATCAGACTTAATTTCCGATCTTTGTCTTTCTTGTTTCAATTTGTTGTTGAAGTCGCTGTATACTTTTAATTTGTATCATTATTGTAGAAGGCTAGCAGCCCCTAGGTGGAAGCTAATGGGGATCCAAATAAAGAAGAACACAAATAAAGAAATGCGCTTGTAGAAATGGGTTCAATAAGAGCTGTAATACTATCTTAAGCCAGTCGTGCCAAAACACAGTGCAGACTATCAGTTTTGCCCTGTGGTATTCTACATTTCCACTACTGTCATTCAAGATTAATGCTGTAACATTCAACAACTGTTAATCCAGCGGCGGGATCTGCTGCCTGAAAGGGTCACAATGACACCGTCTGACCTGTTTCCCACGCACACACACATCGACAAACACACTTATGAAGCCAAACCAACTACAACACATTAAAGATGCCACAAATCAGGTCACACTCACAGACCTACATTTACACACACCTAGCTTTATTACTCCTTCCTTTTAAGAGGCATCAGTCAGCAGCTTGCTCAGAGCCATACGAGAGAGCGATTGATGCTTTCTTCGTGTGCGTGACCCCTCTTTATGCATGTTCACTGGGTGCGTGTGGAGGAGACAATGGGGATAGAGAGGCCTGTCTGCAGGCCTGTCTTTACCTAATCTGCTGTTGCATGCTAAAGGTGGTGTGTCAGACAACCATGAAGGTAACTTCAGATGGACAAACGGCCGCTCTGAATTACATCACTTTGAGAGGATTCCTTTGTTTCTGTGAAACCAAACACATCCACATGAATGACACGGCAAGCCGGCTGCAATTGAGACGTCTGCGCAGGAAGGCGTGTTGAACTTCAGTTAGTCTCAATTTCTCCCCCTCTCGCACGATATCTCATCCATGATACCACCCCTCCTCATCCTCCTCTCGCTCCCCCTCCATATTCATCCTCATCACTCTGTCTCTCTGTGAGGCACAGCGCTGTGATATCTTATACAGTCTGCACTTTTGACCAAAGGCCCTGGATAATGGTTTTCAGATTCTTCAAGGTGGCCTGAATTCGTGCCAGAGCTGAAAATGGAAAGCAAACACGAGTCCACCACCCTCTGTTCCTACTTAACTCCAATGTAAGCTGATTATTCAGGTTCTCAGAAAATTCTGTCATGCTTTTTCATGTGAGACTCCCATCCCTGAATGGCCGCGCCGACAGAGCGTGAGTTTGTTTTATTACAGGCTGTCTTTATGTAATGCAGTCAAATATGGAGGAATCAGTCATTAGTTTTAGAGAGAGCTCTGGCGTGCTCCAAGAAACGTGTTAACAGACAGCCTTGTAAAACTTGAACATGTGTCTGTCTCTGATGAAGTTGCAGGTTGTCTGTGGATTAGTAAACACATTGTCGATGTTCTCACATTATTCTGAGCGCTTTAACAAGCTCTCTTTTCGTCCCACATGGCCTTGGTGTGTGGTTCCCCTGACCACACAGCTATGTTTATTCTACCAGCCTCCGTATTTTCGAGTCATACAATTGTTGTGGTTTTGGAGAAGCCCGTGACCCGTCTAGCAATCCACGATTCCAGTGTGGTGCTACTACTGGACAACTTAAAAAATTGAAATGAAATAATACCTTGGTGATATCTTTCATTGCTTTGGTATTTGCTACGTAAACAGCCAATCTCAATCAGATCAATGACACATTATGCCTGTGAGGTCCTGGTGGGCATGCAATGACCAGACAGTTAGGGCTATTTACTATGAATTCATGCCAAGGTGAGAATGTCTGGGCAGACCGTGAGATCTCAGCTTCTTGATGAATCCACCAGGGTTCATGGGAAACATCTACAAGTTTAAAAAAAACAAACAAAAAAAAACACATCCTGCAGCATGATAATGACAAATCAATTTTAGATTTATGAGTCACTGACTATGTAGTTGGTTAATCGGTGTTCCAATATGGACATGACAAATGCACTGCTGTTCAAGATGCTGTGATGTTATAGCACTGCTGCTGGTGGTCTTCACTTCAGTCTTGGATCCTCAAAGATCAGTCTACTGCTGGTTTTATTTGAAATATCATTATTATTATGATTTGGCCATTTTGTGTCTCTTTTACTGCCCCGATTCTAAAAAAGTTGAGACACATAACACATTAAAACAGTACAAATATATTTAATGTTTTACCTAATTAACATCATTGATCTTTGTAAATATCAGCTTGTTCTCAATTTGATGGCAGCAACACATTTGGAACAATTTTGGACGGGGCGACAAAAGTCTGGGAAAGTTGTGGAATGCAAACACAAAATGAGATGAGGCGCAGCCTAGTCGCAAACGTGCCCTGTCACATTTATTACATGTTTATAAAGCGACTCTCACACTGGAAGGTGAAGGGGACGCTGGTGGATTTACAAATGACAAGGCTGTCAAACGGACCACTGCATTTCAAGTCTGGGTTGCAGCATTTGTAAGTGTGACACCACTGGATGTTTTGAGTGCTGGGGACCTCTCCAGCTGTGTTTGTGGCGACTAAAAATGATGTTTTCCTAACCATAACCAAGTGTTTTTGTGCCAAAAACTACGCAGAGCATAAGCACAGCAGTGTGACGAGAAAGACATAGAAAATGCAACCTAAACAAACATACAGCTTGAACTTGGTTTCTGTGGTTTTGCAGAATGGTACCAACATTTATTCTGGCGAATGGGTTGTGAGGGGATATTGGGGCGGGGAATGGCACGTAATGAGGGTCCCCAGTCAGATGTGAACCAGGCATGTTGCGTTTCATGGTCAGGACCTTAACCTCTTTGTCACCAGGGGATACATGCACTACGATTATTTATGTGGATTACACAGCCTTTCATAGATGCAGGAGTTAACACACTGTACATCATGAATGACATGACAATGATACTTCACCTGCAGTGAGGGGAGCTCCAATCTAAAAGTGACTGATTAAGAGTTGCAGTAATGAATCAATAAGTTTGCTTTGAGTAACTTTTTAAGAAAAAAAAAAGTAAAAATTCTCAGAATCCAGCTTCTTAAATGTGAATAATTACTGTTTTCTTTACTCCTCTATGACACTAAACTGAATGTCTTTGGGTTTTGGACAAAACAAGACATTTGAGGACGTCATCTTGTGACACTGATCGAAATCTTTCACTTTTTTCTGGGGCAATTTATAGACCAAAGAACTATACTATCAAACTATCAAATAAGAATATCACTTCCACAAGGAGTAGTGCCACTGTCTTGTACAAATCTCCCAAAGTTCTCAAGATTTTCAACTACTCATATGATTTATTTGACAGTTCTAACAAAAAGATGCCACGGTTGTTTATGTTGTTGTCCTGTGTTGAGTCTACATATCCTGCGTATGTATATCCTAATGCCCTTCTGCCACAACAGCATCTGTGCATTCCTCTGCACCCAAACTTTCATCCAGCTCTTTTCAAAGAGGCCCTGACAGAGCACCGAGACCACTGTTTGGTCAGACCACAACTATAAAACCACCTTCGGGGATATGGCAACCCACACTGTCTGTTTCAAGAACATGGAAAGCACCACAGTGAGTGTTCAGCAGACAGCTTTCCCCGACCTCGGCAGGTTTTACAACATCACTGTAATCTTCTCCGCTGTGGCCCCAGAGCTACAGAGCTGTGGTGCAGATGAGTGGTGTGACCACAGAGAAGTCACACAACAGAAACTATATTGATGAGCTCTGAAACTGATTCATGCACGCATTCCATGATACAGGATCACACAGTCTGTAAACCGGGGAGTATTTAATGTGAACTAGTGTGTCCAATTGATGAGTAAGGCCAGAAGTGGGCTGGAGGGAGAGAATATAACTCTCTCACTGGCTCTCACGAATTGTGTAATTTCAAAGATCAGATAGAGCCAGCACTTTGGAGCACGCACAGTGCACCCGACAAGTGATGATATATATATCATATATACAGTACAGACCAAAAGTTTGGACACACCTTCTCATTCAATGAGTTTCCTTTCTTTTCATGACTATTGACATTGTAGATTCACACTGAAGGCATCAAAACTATGAATTAACACATGTGAAAATATGTACTTAACAAAAAAGTGTAAAACAACTGAAAATACGCCTTATATTCTAGTTTCTTCAAAGTAGCCACCTTTTGCTCTGATTACTGCTTTGCACACACTCTGCATTCTCTTGATGAGCTTCAAGAGGTAGTCACCTGAAATGGTTTTCACTTCACAGGTGTGCCCTGTCAGGTTTAATAAGTGGGATTTCTTGCCTAAATATATAAATAAATGGGGTTGGGACCATCAGTTGTGTTGTGCAGAAGTCAGGTGGATACACAGCTGATAGTCCTACTGAATAGACTGTTAGAATTTGTATTATGGCAAGAAAAAAGCAGCTAAGTAAAGAAAAACGAGTGGGAAAATTGGGAAAACTTTGAAAGTGTCCCCAAGTGCAGTCGCAAAAACCATCAAGCGCTACAAAGAAACTGGCTCACATGAGGACCGCCCCAGGAAAGGAAGACCAAGAGTCACCTCTGCTGCGGAGGATAAGTTTATCCGAGTCACCAGCCTCAGAAATCGCAGGTTAACAGCAGCTCAGATTAGAGACCAGGTCAATGCCACACAGAGTTCTAGCAGCAGACACATCTCTAGAACAACTGTTAAGAGGAGACTGTGTGAATCAGGCCTTCATGGTAGAATAGCTGCTAGGAAACCACTGCTAAGGACAGGCAACAAGCAGAAGAGACTTGTTTGGGCTAAAGAACACAAGGAATGGACATTAGACCAGTGGAAATCTGTGCTTTGGTCTGATGAGTCCAAATTTGAGATCTTTGGTTCCAACCACCGTGTCTTTGTGCGACGCAGAAAAGGTGAACGGATGGACTCTACATGCCTGGTTCCCACCGTGAAGCATGGAGGAGGAGGTGTGATGGTGTGGGGGTGCTTTGCTGGTGACACTGTTGGGGATTTATTCAAAATTGAAGGCATACTGAACCAGCATGGCTACCACAGCATCTTGCAGCGGCATGCTATTCCATCCGGTTTGCGTTTAGTTGGACCATCATTTATTTTTCAACAGGACAATGACCCCAAACACACCTCCAGGCTGTGTAAGGGCTATTTGACCAAGAAGGAGAGTGATGGGGTGCTGCGCCAGATGACCTGGCCTCCACAGTCACCGGACCTGAACCCAATCGAGATGGTTTGGGGTGAGCTGGACCGCAGAGTGAAGGCAAAAGGGCCAACAAGTGCTAAGCATCTCTGGGAACTCCTTCAAGACTGTTGGAAGACCATTTCAGGTGACTACCTCTTGAAGCTCATCAAGAGAATGCCAAGAGTGTGCGAAGCAGTAATCAAAGCAAAAGGTGGCTACTTTGAAGAACCTAGAATATAAGACGTATTTTCAGTTGTTTCACATTTTTTGTTAAGTATATAATTCCACATGTTAATTCATAGTTTTGAGGCCTTCAGTGTGAATCTACAATTTTCATAGTCATGAAAATAAAGAAAACTCTTTGAATGAGAAGGTGTGTCCAAACTTTTGGTCTGTACTGTATATATATATATAATTCACATTATAGAGGAGAAATCTCTAGACCATCACATTTTCTAGTTTATTAAAATCTTTGAAAACGTTAAATATCTATTATTTTGTGTAAAAGGTAAAATAAAGACAGAGAAATTTAATGTAACATTGTTTTTTAAACTTTTAATTGAGTGGTTTCCTTTTCTTTGTGCGTGCCATCAGAGTGTATTTTTGTGGGGTTCAGATATTCCACTGAATGAAGCGCCCCTCCCCAACCACACACACCATCCTCCACCTCACGCACCCCCAGCTGTATAGGTGTGAGGTGTGTGTCTAATGACGGGAGCGGGGCAGGCCTTCCTGCAGCCCTGAGAGGTGATGAGGCCAGTAATCTGTGCTGAGGGGTGGTCTCTGAGCCTGCCCCAGCCTTGGCAGGACCCCTGGGCCCAAATTGAAAGCAGACGTGTTTGGAGTTCATTCTCTGAGTTACTACTGTTCAATTGTGATTTACAAGAGTGTGTGAGATATGGAAATCTCTCACGCAACTCAAGATAGGGGCTGAGTGAAAGCACATTGTGAAATAGGCCCCTCCACCCTGTGGGAAGGACTAATCTGTAAACTCATGCTATCCCTCCATTTGGCCAGGACTGTTTATTCAATGTTTTCATCCCTTCAGCATGTCATCGTCTCAAATAGAGGAATCATGTCCTCTTTGGTTAATGGAAAAAGCATGGCATCGAGAGAGGGGATTCAGGCTTTTCTAAAAGTCGTGCAAGGTTAAAATAATATTTTGACAAGTATCATCCTCAATTAACAACTACTGTATATAGACAAAAGATAGTGTATGCTTTGATAATAAATTCATAAATAGGGTCCTAAATTAGCACCACTCACCAAATGCGAGGAAAAACATACTCTGCTGAAAAAATATAAATGAGGTCAGTTGCCATGGTGGGTGGCTGAAAAAGGCATACTTCACTACTCTTTTACTACTACTACTCTTCACTATTCTTCTATCGCTACAACACATATTTGACTGACCAGGTTTTGTTTTACATCACTGCACCGGTGGCAGCATGCAATATATGACGGTAAGTAATTGTATTACAATCCTTGGATTGACCGTCCTTGTCCACTGTTGTACAACAGGGTACCACACAGAAGAATTTCATGTAGCATTTGCCACAGCTCATAATAACATTGTGTAATTTGCAGTTCCTCTATAGTCACTTAAAGTTTTTTTGACTTTATCAGACATTGGTCGAAGATCGAAGAGTTCATTTTGGACCCTGCCTCTAGGTAGGATTATTACAGTTCCTGCAGTACTTGACACCATCTCAAATAAGTATTTACAACTTCAACAGGTAAGTCTTGATGTACAATTTTATTCACAGTTGCGAAATTAAATTAATAATTGAATTACTAAATGTTGCAGGGACATTGCAGATGAGTCTTTCACTTACTGTTTTCGACTAATGGCCCTCAAATTGGGTCTGGTTAAACTTAACCTGGCACCAACTATGGCCTGAGTCTAGGCACACAATATTCAGCCTTTGGTGTTGCACCTGTCCTGGTTGACAATGCCAATAAATGTGGTTCAAAAGGAAGCAAGCACACTGGAATCAATGTATTTTACACTCTGTATGGCACCAGGGCTGTGCGATATGACGATATGTTTTGTGCGATGAAAGAAAAATTCCACTATTTCATTTCCTGCACTGTTGTTATTTCGTTGTGTATCAAATCAAGCTCTTTGTGGAAATGCTTTTCATCATTTGGACAACTTTTTGCATTCTTGCGCACAGCACGAATACAAAGACATTTGCATAAAGGCAAACCTTAGAAACACGAGACACAGAACAGGGGAATTTCCAATAAGAGGTCGGACTCTGACCGGCCAAGACAAAACAATGAGCATGTGCTTAAAACACGGGCTACTTCTGTCACATGGATGTGGTTTGGGTATGAAAAGTCTGACATATGATTCAAAATGTAATAAGTAATAGGTGTTTCCATGTAATAATTTTATATAAACTACAGTCAAATAAATAAAGTACTTTATTCATTGTATTTGTAGAAAATATTATCTGGATATGAAATGGCCTATATCTGAATGAGATTTTGGTAATACCGCACTGTACTGTATTTTCCAAGTTTTTGCAACCGCTGACTCAAACAAACATCCCGGAACGACAAATCTACCATCTCTGCTGTAGTCCAAAACCCTTTTGAATTACCACCCACAACTGTAAAAGCACGCAACATGTTAAAAAGTTACAGATTTCAGCTTTAAGAAGGCCGAATAGAAACTGTGAAAAAGATGCATGAAGCAAAATTAACAGACAGCAACAGATTACTTTTCAAATTTGACTTTTCAATTTTAGATCATCTGAATATGATGCACAGATAACTGAAACATTTTGAAACTATTAATTGAACAGGTCATCTGTATTAATCTATTTTTTAATATTTTGCTAAAAAATGTCAACAGTTTTCACTGTGCGTGCTTTGATACTCAGCAGAATGGCAGTTAAGTAAATCTTCAAGTGTTTTTTATGACTTATTCCCAACAACAGATGTCACAGGTAAACAGAAACACATGGCGCCCTTGTAGGTTTAGCAGTTTGTTTTGTTCTAGTGGACGACAGCAGCACACACCTTTAGTTACAAGCCAGGCCAGTTCAGGTCAAAGCTGATCACAAAAGTTATTTCCTCTGGCCTGTGGCCTGGCCTCTCGCATGCATGTTGCCCCAAATGGGTCTCTGTTGGACACACACACCCAAACACATACATATACACAACACGCACCAGGCTCTTTCCTCCAGACAACACCTGCTCTCCACACGAACAGCCCCTGTTCATCCATCTCTGTCTCACTACTAAACTCTCCTGCCCTCACAGTAAGTCTTGGCTTCCCAGGTGATACAGGACCTTAATGAAACACTTAGACAGTCTGACCTGTGACCTTGCCAGAATAATGCTCAGTCAGTGACGTTAGCAGGGAAAGATGAATGTCGGGAGATTAAAAGGTGGATGGATTTAGAGGTATTTGGTTGAAAACATGGTAATATTGACTATTTGACTTTGCCCATTCCTAGTATTTATGAAGTGCTTGTGATAAGATTTTAAATGAACAACATACTGTATACTGTGTATCGCAACATAGCCTAAAAATGTCAAGATGCTATTTTAAGCAGAACCCGACCAATACTCGATTTTTTGGGCATATGCCGATACCAGTATTAGGTAGTGAAAAACTCTGAAATTGATATGTTGGCAGACTCGGACTGGGTTATGACACATTTGCACCAATACAGATACAGAGACCGATACTTGGAATTTTAGTACTTTACTCTCCCCTTAAAAACAAAAATGTCTTATAGGAGAAGTCTATTCAGGGACCTGGAAGCAGTTGAAGAAACTCTGTTGTTTTTACTCTGTGCACCTTACTCAACCTGGACACCTGAACTAAAATGAAGAAATTGATGGAATATCATTATTAGACTACTACGAGTTCGGTACCCAACCCTAACACAACAAGGCGGAAATCGGAAGCGGCTAAGAAAAATGTAACTGGTGCATCTCTAATTGTTGCTTTCACAAAATATCAATACAATGAGATTTTGAGGATGAGGTAAAGACAACACTGATGCCATATCATGATATAATGATATCCAGAATCTAAAATGATATACAGTCTCATATGACAATAATGATATTACATCACCATATTGCCCAGCACTAGTTAAAGCACAACCAATACTAATATAAAGTTTGGTGTTGATATATTGGCCACTACACACACATTTTTTGCAATGGCCCCTCAAATGTGGTTATCAAAGACTTTCTACAGTTAAACAATAAACTTTATCGTCTAAAATGACATAATTGCACTGAGACAACAAATCAAATTACGCCAAGCATCTTTTTTTTGCATTATAGCCTCTTTATTAAAAAATCTAAGGTTTAATACTGTGACAACATATGCGACAAACCTATGATAGGCTTATAATATCAGCTAAAAGATATACTGTATCAGTCTGGCTCTAATTTTAAGGTCATATCACTTAGCCTTAATAGATCATCACCTACATAATCACAGACAAAAGCTCAAGGCCAATCATGTCAGGCAGACGGAGAAACATCCTGGCGTTAGCTGCTATCAGGAATTCAAAGGGGGTAATGTGACTGTTCTCCCTCCAACATCAGCTCCTGTTCTCCAGCTCTGCTCTGCTTCTCCCACTCCCGCCATTAAAAAGACATCCATCCTTACAATAAGACAGAGAGGGAGGCATGACAGAGATAGAGAGGTGCTGTTATCTGAAAGCCACAGACGGCGGTGCTTGACTTGTCAAAAATAAAAACCACATGGATACATCACGCAGACGTAGACAAACCTCGGCATGCGTGCACACAAACACACACGCCGATTCACTTGTGACATCTGTATAGATGGTCCGCGTAGACAAACAAACATGAATGATGACTCACTTGTGGATGCAAATAAACACGTAGATACCAATGAGATTACGCTCAGTGTTGAAAGCAACAGATGTAAACTTGACAAAGGATATTTGTTTTGCTCCGTGTTGTGAGAAAACCTTGCATGTAAACTCCCAGCTGTGCGTGCATCTCTGTGTATATGTCTGTGTACAAGCAGTCTGAATCCATGAACTTGTCATCCTTTTGTAATGAGGGTTATGAAAATAAAACACAAAATACTGGCTCTCGTTATCTTCTGTCATAACACATGACACAGACATTCCTCTCAGAGGCTAATGAACAGTTGAGTGACTCAGTGTTATGGTTATGGCTCCACTAAAGCCAGTAGCTATGAGAAGATTAAGGAGGACTTCAGATGGATCCAAAACTAGCTCTGCCCCAGAAGGAATCTTATTTGGTCTTTCACTCGAGGCAGATTAATTCTGACCACGAGTCCTTTTTGTCGGCTTATTATTTTCACTAATTACCATTGCCAATACAAGTGAAGGACAGCTGATTAATGTGTGTGTGTGTGTGTGTGTGTCTTATGACTGGCCAGAGGTGTCTCCACTCACCGCCTCCCTCGCTGGCCCCTCCTGCTGTCTGTATGCTGGCAACAGCTCCAGACCGCCACTCAAGTGTTCCATACAAGTGATTCACAGAGCGTTCACTTTCCTTGTTTGTTTTTGGGCTTCGGTTTTTGTTTTCTGAAAGTAAATTTACTTTCACACACTTCGTGTTGGCCAGTGGCAATCAGAAGTACGAAGATCTTTTTACTTAAAGTGGCGACAAACAACTTTTCCCTCTTAGCGTTTCCAAGTGGTTTCATTGTTGACACCGCTGTGGCAAAGACCACTGGATCATTTGAGTTTTCCTCCAAGTCACACATAACAAGAACACATGACGAAACATGAGTCTATTGAATCATTTAGTCTACAAGAGAAATGGATTGTGAGTTCACCTTCCTTTTCCCGGGTGGTCCAGTGCGGCAGATTCAGGGGGTTTTATTATTAGAAATTGAAAATATATATTTTCATAATTATGTTTTCATCAGCATATAATCACTTGAAACTAAGAATCGTTTTGTTTTCATCACCTTGAAATGAGCTTTTTGTATCAATAGAGTGAGCGGGTCCTTTCCCACGAGGCCCACCATGTTGAACCTCCATGTTTGTACAGTAGCCCTGAATGTACAAACCAAACACTGATTCTAGAGAGAGCCTTTCATGTTTTTTGCATTTTTTGAAGTCCACTAAATCCTACATACTGCACTTTTAATCTATGATAATGTATCATAATTTATAAATTAATCTATATGTTACATGAAACATATGAAACTGCAAAGTAACTAGTAACTTAAGTTATAGAATAGATGTATTGGAGTAAAAAGTTTAATATTATCCTCAGAAATGAAGTAGAGTATAAAGTAGCAGAAAATGGAAATATTGACGTACCTCAAAATTGTACTTAAGTGCAGCATTTGTACGTAAATGTACTTTTCACCACCACGTCATGTAGTGTTCAAGAGTTTAAAGTTGTAAAGCAGTGAGCTCTAACATATCACTGTGTGTGCAGCAGTGTATACTTATCTGCACTCCGGATTACAAAAAACATTTTCAATAAAACTGCCGGACGGCACACCAGCGTGTCTGCCGCTGGTATTGAACAGTGTAGGTGGAATATTCATAACACATCCTCATTAGGATCATCACACCCAGCCAGGTGGTGTGGGCCAGCGCAAACAAGAGAATACATACGGCTTCACAGTGGTCAGCCAGTTTAATACCACAAAACTAGAAGAATTGGATTTCTTTAAAGTGGAAACAGACAATTTCCCCCCTTGTAGCATTTCCAAGCTGTATTATCGTTGGCGCCACTGTCACAAAGACAACAGACTGGCAAATACCAATAAGACTGGCAACTACCAACAATACAGAGCACAACTTTATCCAGTTTATCCAATCATTTAGTCTATCATGAAGATGTGAAAGCAGATAGAAACCGTGCTAGGCTGCCAGTCTGACTGGATCTCCAGTTAGCCTTCATTTTAAAACGTGAGATTTTGTGCCCTGTGGTAAACAAAATAGCGAAAGTGAGGTTTATACATGTAGGAAACCAATCTAAACACTGATTGTGTCATTATTCTACAACCATTACATTGTGCACTCAACATTTACTTAACAATTATTAGTTAAAGCAAAAAAAGCTCTTGCTCATGCTCTTGCTCTGTTCCCAGCTGAAGTTAGAAAAAGAACTGTAAAAGTCCAGATGGCTCAAGAAGTTTAGTTTCAGTCTGGATTGTAATATTTTTAGTCACACTGGGATCGGGCTCTGGGGATGGCAATGTCAGTCTGCAGTCACTCAGAAGGTCCACCATCATTATCAGATGGATTGCCCTGAAATTTTGCACAGTCAGTCATGGCCTCCAGAGAACAAAGCCAAATAACGTTGGTGATCCCCTGACTTTTCCTCTTGTGTCACTGTGGGGTTGAAAGTTTTGAAAGACATTTCTTAACAACTTTAGGATTGATTGCAATACAATACCTAAAGATTTTGGTGATTTCCCAACTTTTCCTCTCGTGCCTCCATGAGGTTGAAATTCAAGATTGTAAGTGAAATGTATCAATAACTATTGGATGGATAACCATTAATGTTCCCCTCAGGATGAATTGTAATAACTGTGGCGCTCGTTTGTCCCCACAGTACCGCAGCCCTCGTTTCCACATCCCCATCCAATGCCAGATTCATGCCAGGCTCATTAAGTGCTCCATTTAGCTCAGTAAAGCCCCACATATGGCTCTTTTCATGAAGTTAATACACTTGTTTGAACCTCATACATGTTATTATCACTGCACCCTGCTGTTTGAAATCCCCCCTTACTTTTTATGATAAGACTACAACGTAAAGAGCTGTACCTACACGAGCCATGGCATTTTATTAGCACACTATTTGTTAGTCTGTTTTTAAAAAGCATGTTGTGCTTTTTAGATGTGATTATTATTGTAAAACAACCTGCACTACAGCTGTATGGCTGTAAACACAGAGACACACGTAGATAACGTGACAAAGATGCAACCGCTGGAGAAAGACGGTGAAGTGAGAGAGAGAAACAGGACAGGGAGATTAATGCATCTGGAAGTATTTTGTGTCAAAGAGGAAAGCAACTGTGGTTTCCAAAACGGCCGTGACAGCAATCACCCAGAGTACAGTGTTATCTGATGTATTAATTTCAGATAATTCTCTAAATAAAGCTGTCTTTAGACAACACGCGGCTGCTGGGAGTGATTAAGAGCGGTTTGTATAGTTCAATTCTGATACTCAACTTAGCAACAAGTAATGGCATGTTTTCACTAAGATGAGTCTACAAAACTAAAAAAATATCTGATATATTAAGAGCTAAACTCAAATTTATGTAACATATGTATTATGGTATCACTTGTCTATTTGCAGTATTATTGTGACCTGTATGTAACAAGCTACGTTTTGAGCTCCTGATAGTTGACTAAGGGTATTTGGATATGAATTCATTCAAAATATAAAATATTTCATCCGTGTGTACAGTGAGAGTTTAACTTTTTAAGAATGAAAAGATTCATCATATAAATGTACACCGCAGTGAATGCTCTGGCTAGTAATCAGAATGGAGTTTTAGTCCAGTACCTAATAGACTAATATAGCTATGTTCTTCTTCATCATAATATTAAAGCTAGGATAACAAGATGGCTCAAAAGCAAAGGACCAAATCAAGGAGGTAAATAGGAAAGAAGAGAGGGAGAAAGCGAAATAAAAACAAGACCTCCATGTTCAGTAACCTTGAATTGTACTTTAAATTTGGCACAGAGTTTGCCCTTAAGCGTCTGATCATTTTTCATGGTTTCCCCAGCAGAAATATTTTCCAATAAACAATTTACTTTAGTGACAATTGTACCGTGAATGTTACAGGCTTCAGACCGGGAGATGAAGGTTAACAAAAACTGAGTGGTGCTTCATGTGGACGTGACCACAGCAATTTAACCTTCCATGAATTGGCTGAACAGAGAAAAGGGCACCGATACAGACATAACAAATGACAAACAAGAATAAAGACAATTAGCTCTTACCACCCACTGTTTTGCCTTGGAGACGGCAGTACTGTGTAGAACTTTCAGTGACTGCCAGTACTATGAAAAGTTACATCGATATGATGTAAAATACATCATATATATTGGTCAATTAGAGTTTTGAGGATTATGTAAATGTGCTCCTTTCCTTGCTGTTAAAATAACTGAGGTACAGTGCATGGCAGAGCACATACTGTAACTGAAACCTTAACAGAGACAAAGGCTATGTTCAGACAGCAGAAGAATCCGATTTGTTTCTCAGATCAGATCTAAAAGTGTCCGCACTGCTATTTGCTAACGATCACATTGGATTTTGGGTCCAGACGTCCCCAACACATCTGCGTTTGTTGATATGTTAAAGACATAGACGTCAGTAACTCCGAACGCTAGTGACGCGGCTTTCCAACACAGAAGCATCAATCAACTCACTCTATAAACAATCACACTGTCAAGGCACAGAGACCGTTTATTTCAGCGTGACTCCATGGACTGTTGTTTTCTGTGTTGTCTCCCATTCTTCTCTGCTAATAGCAGCCTGGATCCTGCTCAGCTGCATGGATACGCTTCTGTCTCTCTTGATCTGATGTTGCTGTTGCGTGTTGCACTGTGAGCCTCACAAAGTGCGCTTTAAAATCCATCATTAACGGCTAGAGCGTTGTCAGTCTGAACATAGCCTAGAGTCTAGCCATGCTTTGAAGCTGTACTACATGCTGAAGTCAGCATGCTAACATGCTCAGTATGACAATGCTAACATGCTAACACCATTTTTACTTCTCAATGCCAATTCCAAGGCCTGAACTTCGTGTATCTGCAGATAATGAGTTCTGATCTGATACCAGTGCATTCTAATGCATAAATTACGTTTATTTGATTGATTATAATTTACTGGATTGGAACACCCCTCTCAGCAGGTATGATATTTTATATTGATATGTCATTAATCTTGCAAGTAGTTGATCATAGATCAAAGTATCAAACAAAGTAAAATTCTGACTCGATGATGGTCTGGGATGAGTTAAGGATAACCAAAGTTATTACGGTTTCTAGGTTAGCCATCCACAAACGTCAAACAAAAGGATTTCAATCTGAACCAAATTTGTAGACCAACTGCCCAACTGAAGTGGAGGAAGTGGGTGTAAAATGGTTAAAAAACTTGATGCACTTCAATCAAAAAAGTGGGATTAGTGGGAAAGACAAAAGTGCAAAATGCTGCAGAGATAAATTCACTAGCAGGAGACACATGGAAGTAAGGGGAATCCCATACTTGAGAGAATAAGACATTACATGAGGGGAAACGACAAGATTCTTGTCCTTGGTAAATATCAAAAAAACTGGTAAACAGCTAATGACAAGTTAAACGGCGCACAAAATGACTCATTTGTACTCCAGAAAACAGCTGGTATCTTTTCTTCATGCATTTATGCTTCAAATTATAAATACGAACTGAATTAGAGGTTTCCATGTAAACTGTCCACCGTCCTGACTCAGAAACTCAAAGTGCTTATTTTAGAACATCTTTCTCCTTCAAAGCCACTCAGGCCGAGTGTGTCTTTATAAGCAAGGCTCTGTTTTTTCTGATACATGAACAGATATGGTGAGCAGTTAAGACTGTGATCCCTAACAGCTGTTCCTGCATTAGACGGGATCAGAGTATTCCCCCGACAGTGAAGCACAACGCCGGTTCACATTCTCTAACAAGGCCGATTACACCGGCCCTAATGCACTGCAACTGCCTGCAACATCACGAAGAGTGACTACCAACAAATCAGTGCATGTTAAACAGAAAACTTCTAACGTTAACTTTTCATAACAACTTCATCATCACTTAGTATTTCTGTTGCTAGATTTGTAACTCTCATACAATCTGGCAATCACGTTTGACTGAATGTATTTCATTCAATACATTCAGAAGATATCCTTGTGGGTAATTAAATCTATTGGGGGAGACCAGGGAACATTAGGAACCTCCATCTCACACTTCAGACCAGGCAGAGGCAGCAGTGACAACCTGAGCTTTAACCATGTGTCAACTTTTACTGCACTAACGCTCAGTGTGTCAGCAGGACCCAGGAAGAGAAGCTTCAAAGAGCTGAGCAGAGTGGCAGTGTGTGTATGTGTGTGCGTGTCATTGCGTAGACCCATGGTGTGTTTGCGAACTGCAAAGGCTGCTGTCAAAGCTTCACTATTCGTCTTTGTACACTACCTTAAATGGTGAGTACAGCCTCAACACTTGGAAACCGTTGTTTTCGTGAGAATATTTAACTTGGAAAAAATGCAGTTTTGTCACATTTGAAGAATTTCAGGGAAATTGAGAGCTTGTTTTTGATTTCGTGAGATGAAGTTTTTACAACATGAAAATATTACTTTTCATCCAGGCTATTTTAAATCAATCAAACTGATGGTTAACCCTGGGAGAGGCATGATATTGGCTGACAAAGCACAGTAAACTATCTAAGAGTTTGTTCCTGATCTTTCCCCAGTGAACTGATCTGATCAACTGATCTGGCTTACCACTATTTACAAAAACAATCATCTGTTCCAAAAGTTGCACCACTCTGTGTGCGTGTGAATGACTGTACAATGTTTGTACGTGTGTGAGTGTGTGTGTTTGTAAGCTAGTTATTTATAGTTGGAGCTAATGTTGTGAGGCTCCATCCCGAGAGATCCCCAATTATCATGGAATTTAGAAAGCAAAAGCTAAACCCAAACAGTCTAAAACAGTGCTAAGAATAGACTGACCTTAGACATAATCCATTCTCCCGGCATAAATGCAGTCATATCAGTGCAAGACAGGGTAAAGAGCACAAACACACACACACACACACACACACACACACACACACACACACACAGGCTCTTCTCCCTCCAGGAATGCTTTTAGAGTGTTAGAGCAGACACTGTGTGTAGGCAGATGTCTCTGCAGTAATAGTGGAAACTATCATAAATTGTGGATCTAGCCTCGTGCAAACGCTCCAAGTGGTCCTTCAGATACAATAGGGTGATATATCACAAAGCAATATTCCTGTCGAGCATTGGAGGGATTAGAAACAACTTTCTCAACAACTGCTTATCCAGTGAGCCTTCACCAAATGAAATGATTTGCATGATATAGTTCCAATCAGAAAAATTGAAAGTAAATCCCAGAACTCTGGTGTGTATAATGCTGAACCATGTCTGAACTAGCCAACTTCAAAAGCAAAAACAAAAATTAAAACAATGACTTTTTCTTTGGCTATGTCTATGACAGTAAAATGTTACAGCAATGTAGGAAAAGTTAGACATAAGCCTAATAAACAGATAAACTTAACAAAAAGCAGCAATGAGGCCGACTAATGGAAGTGCCACTGTGAGTTTAATGCTGGATGAAGCAGACAGACACATAGCAGAGCTCTGTGACTGGAGCTGGAGGTTAGTCTGAATTTGGAGTTGGAACGGGATTCGAGTTCATGGTGAGCTTGCATGTTTGCGTGTTACAGTGCAATCATCTAACCCATCACAGACTCTCTACTGGCTGCAACAACGTTCAACATAACATTCAACAATGGGAATCAATTAAAATGAGTTTTAAAACGATTTTAAAAGCTGACCTCCGCTCGTCCAGACAGCATATAACTCAGAAAAAGAGAGAAAGAGAGAGATAAACAGAGTGGAGAGGCAGACTGACAGGAGTGAAGGCATTGAGATTTAAAGAGGTTCACTCACGCATGTTTAGTGTGCCTGCCCGTGAGGCACTTCCTATGCTACTGTAAACTCCAGACAGCTCTGGGCCTTTGATCCTTGAACGGCAGCAGGCAGCCATTCAGGCTATAAAACCAAACTACCTGCACACACACATACAGCATGCAACCACAAACACACACACACACACACACACACACACACACACACACACACACACACAGACACAAGAATAAAGTACAGGAAATTTATGACTACATTAAATACACTATACATAATGTGTCAACTGAGGACACATACAGCTTGCAGGTCTCCATTGCATTGCATTACTCTCCAATTTCACTTCTACTACACTAAGTGATACTACTACCACCATCCGTACATTGTTATAATAAAAAAACAATATTAATAAGTTAACCATTATTAGTATAATAAAGGAAAGAAACAGGAAAAGGTAACAAACAGGGCTGTCTTCAAATCAATCATTTGAATAATCGATATCAATTCATAAAATTCTGAAATTGATCTTTTGATAGATTTCTATTCTAATCTTTTCTTATTCTTAAAAATGCACAAGGTTAGAGTGTTATAGCATCAATTCAAATTAGATTATGGCCTTGCGAATTGGAATCGAATAGATACAAGAAATCAGTGGGGAATCTAAGCTCCAGTAATAAATAACAAAAAAATGTAAGAAAAAAAAGCTGAAAGAACAGTGTCTCCAGATGTGTTTGTAAGTAGTGATTTAAAGTCCTCAGGCAGATCATCTTACAGTCTCAGAGCTCAGAGGCTAAAAACACAAATGAGTTGGAAGGAACACAACAGTAAGAGAAATCTGACAAGCAAAACAGGGCAACACTTCAGCAGTGAATGCTCAAAACCAGATCCTACAACAAAGATATTTGATCTGTTCAGAACATAAAAACTAATCTTATGTGTTGTAAGCCTAAACACCTTTCAAGAACAAAGTCAGGGCACCAAAACCTAATATGTTGAAGAGGGTTTGAAGTCTACTGCTTCCTCGTCTCCCCTTTCCTCATCATGTAAGATCAACGGTGTCGCCCTTAACCTGTCAACATGGGACTGTTGTAAAAAACTTACAAAGAGGTACATTTAACTGCTGCAATCAACTATTCAAGATATGTTACAGCTGCATGCTGTTGGACTGCTCAGCTGCATAAATTAAACCTTTACATTGTCACATCACTTGGCTTTCAACTATGGCAGCAAAGTTGTTAGACATCTCCAAGGAGTCCCTTTTCATCATTTCCTTGTGTCCACTGACCCAACCCAAGGTGAGAACAAGGGTCACTAGTTGAACAACTGCTTATCCAGTAAAACATACCCTCCATTCCTTCAGCACCCCAACCTCAAACCAAATTCCATGAAACGGTCAGCACGTGGAGGAGTGACAGTACTGGAAGTGACCTTTCCCCAAGTGGTTACTGGCTGGAATGGTGAGATATGCAGCTACTTAGTGCAAAGCAAGTGGTGGTCCAGTCTTCCAGTCATTTTACAGTGCAAATCAGGCTTGGGAAATAATCCTAAATGCCATTCTCTTGACTGTGATGCTTTTTAATTATCAAATTGATCTCCAGCAGAGAGATGGGCAAGGCTCCCCTGGCTCCTCAGGCTATTGCCTGTCCATGGCACGTCCTCTTTACGCTTTATGTTGCCAACGTCTTGGCCAAAAAGACAACACAAAGACTACAGCCAACAGCCAACTAGCCTTCACATTTTGCGCCTGCGTGTGAGGAAATAACTCTCTGTACCATCAGGTGGGGGTAGTCTGTAGTCATCATTCAAAAAGGGAAACCAGTAGAATCCGGAAGGCAGAAACTGCTGCAGCATTTGCCTATAATTTTCACTCAGCTCTCACTAATATAGTCACTTATAAGGGCCCCTTTCATTTTCCATTTCTCTTCTCTAGCACTGATTCCCTTAAGTGAACGGCTATTCAGAGTGATTTCTCTCACTGACGGGGTCTGCTGCCAATTCAACATGCTCATTTGGCAAAAAAGCAAAAACCAAACACCCAGCGTTTGCCCCAACATTGACCGATGGTCGGCCATCGACCTGGTGTGCCAGGGCACTGATCCTCAGTTTGTGCTGTCAGCTTCATTGCAATGGTATGGCTCAATCTCCTGGACTGGCTCCAGCTCCCTTCCCATCATTCTGAGGGCAAGTCCTCCAAGGGCTGCCCAACTGGCATGGCACTATAACCCAACACAGATCCTTGCAGGAAGTGAGCCCACATAGTGACCCTGCGTTGAGCTTGACCAGACCCCGTGAGCCCAGCCACTAAGATATCGCCTGCAAGCACCCCTTGCAGGCTTGTCTACAGGAGGGGGCCCCAGTTTCCAGATTCCAGGCAAGGTCACTCATTGCTGTGAGGCCAATTCATAGGGGTCTTGGAATCGCCTTGTCTGGCCTCTCTCCTGGTAGCAATTTGCCAAGGGGGACCCATCCAGGTGCAACTTTCCCCTGACAACACAGCTTCTAGGGTCACACAAACCCCTTCACCATGAGAAAGTAGCTATTGGATTGTGGGTCTGTACTGTAAACTTCTAATGAACTGTAGTCCACCTACATGAAAAAATTGTTTTATTCTTTAATTAATTACTAATTAAATTACAAAACATTAATTGAAAAAAATCTAGAATTTTGCATTAATTTTAATGTCATTTTAATGTAAAATAATTGGTGCAGAGTGTGAACTGTCTTCGAGGTGATAGAAGGGACAGGTGAACAGGTCAGAGTGACACCTAATAGATCAGGTCTTTACGACCCCCAGTTCAGAGATGAGAAGGAGACCTGCTGCGGCCAGAAGTCCCTCTCTCTCAGGCCTACAGCCCTGACCTCCTCAGGGGAGCACGTCATTAGGGACCATATAAACTTTTGAAGTGGTGAGTCCAAGGAAAGGCCAGGTATGTAAGGCAATAAATTGTGACTTAGAATACAAACACAAAACGTGAAAGAGCGCATGACCCCTGACACAGAAATGACTACTTCTGAGCACTTATGTCTTCTGTTTTTCTCCCCTTGGATGGATACCTGCCAGCCATGACTTATTACTTCCCATTATTACACTCAATAAGAATGAGAAGTAAAGGGCCACTTTGAAGTTTTTCTTTTCTTTTTTTTTTACTTGAGTCAATAAATCCGCACCAATGATTCAGTGCAGTTTAGTGAAGCCACTAATTAATTGTGACATTTTAAATGATAGGGGAGAAATTCTTCAAAGCTTTGTCATTGGAGCAAATATCTTAACCATCACTGAAGTGATTGTGAGTCACTATGAGATCTGTAAAAAGCACAGACGTATTTAAATGCAAGATGTTTCTTGTAAAAAGCAGGGGTTGTAGCAAGTTCTGCAAGAGTGAATGTGCATGCAAATGTTCTTAAAGTATTTAGGAGTGCATACCAAGGAGAGCCCGCTATTCTAAGAGTTCATAGCTCCCTCTCATGTCCGGTGGGTGAGTGACAGTGAGAGGCAGGCAGAGGGTGTTTCTCTATTGCATCTCAGCCAGGGACAGCTGACTGGTTGGGATCTAATTGCTCTCAAGTGAGGTCAGCAGGAGGCATTTATCTAAGCAGAGTGCACAGCGACAGTGGAAGATGCACAGAGTCAGCCTGCCAGAATCAGGGAGACATCCATGGGAACTGACAGAAGCTCCCAGCTCTTGCTCAGCTTTACAGCATTACTGGACTTGGTTTACAACTGAGACTTCAGCTTTAGAACGAAAGAGTCTTCAAATTAAAGGTCTTGCTGAAGGGGAACACACCTCTGACAACTCCTGTCATCACTCAGAGCACATGTAAGTCATTAAACTATGGATTTATTTTTAGTAAGAGCCACATAGTTTGTTTGTTTAAGTGTAAATACTGCATGAATGATGTGGAGGAGATAACACACCACAGACTTTTGAAGTGATCCAGTGGCATTGATGCAATATTTCACTGTTGTGTGTTTATGATGGGGAGACATGCACGTCACAGTACACCACAGAAATTTTGATTTACTGCTAGGAAATGTTGGATACATATTCATTCGAACACATAACACCAGAAGCTCTCTGAAAGTTGTTGGGCAATTTATAGCACTCTAGACTATCGAACTAGGTGAATCCCAGTGATCGTTTACTTTTTGGAGCTGCTCGAAAAAAGTCCTCTAATTTATAAATGTACTTGCGAGTGTAACAATTTTTTCAGCTGCATTAGCTAGAATCAATAATCTCTACTTTTTATTTTTTAGTGACATCTTGAGTAACATTTCCTGAACTGGATTATGACGTCCCTTGTCAGACTATGGTCAACAGAGGATGGAGCAATCATCACTCACCGCCACTGAGGATTAAAGAGAGACACCATCTCCTAATTCTGTCACCTGTCTTCGTCACACCACTCTCCAGCTTCAGCCAACCCCAACCAGCTTCACAAAATCTCCTCCACAACTACCCTGTCTCAGCGTCCCACTAGGAATCCCTGCTGCTGGAACAGGGACCCGGAGGTCACAACACAAGGGTCACCAAGTCAGGGGTCAGGGGGTCGCTGGGCTGTGGAATAGCATACAGATCTCTATCTCACATTTCAGTATGTTGTTCATTGATCCCCACTGCATTGTATTATAATGCGCAAATGGATGCTAACATGGAACCTTCAAAATCTGTTCTCGGGACTGTACCTCCATGCGATCTTCCTGTTCGGCAGCGTGTGTGTGGTCTACAGTGACTGCACACCTGAGCAACGTGCCGCCATCATGAACTGCTCCAGACACGAGCGCCACACCAGGAACTATGACTACATGGAGGGAGGAGATGTGCGCATCCGACAGCTGTTCAGCGGCACGCAATGGTTCCTAACAATTGATGACAATGGCAACATCAATGGGACTCAAGATGCCACCAACTGCCACAGTAAGGATGACTCTTTTTCAGTGTTGTGAAAAGTACCCCAACACTTGAGTAAAAGTAAAGATGACGTGCTAACATGCTACTTTGGTAAAAGTGAAAGTCACCCACACGAATAGTGTGGGATAAAAGTCTTAAAGCAAAGTAACTAGTAACTGAAGTTATCAAATAAATATAATGGAGTACAAAAGTATAATATTTGCCCCAAAATATAGTGTAGTCCAAGTACAAAGTAGCAGAAAATGAAAATACTCAAGGAAGGTACAAATACCTCAGAATTGTACTTGAGTAGAGTACTTGAGTAAATGTAATCAGTTACATTTGTTCACTGCTCTCTTTGTCAAATTATAATAACAGTAGTTCCGTATAAGAAAAAAAAACCACACCACTAATTTGCTAACATATTACTTAGGTAAAAGTGAAAGTCACCCATACAAATAGTAACTGGTTAATCTTAAAGTATCTAGCAATACATGTATTAAAGTATCAGAAGTTCAAGTAAAAGTAAATTATACATACAGATATATGTTAATACTCTATACTCAGGAGCAATTGGTTATTGGCCTGGCAGATTATTGGAGGCGATATAACATTTTTCTGTTACTTTGGCTCTGATGCAGCATGTAATCTAGAAAGTAACTACTAACTTAAGTTATCAAATACATGTAGTGGAGTAAAAACCACAATATTTCCCTTCAAAATGTAGTGTAGTCCAAGTATAAAGTAGCAGAATTTGAGTAAATGTAATAAGTTATATTTGTTCACTGCTCTTTTTGTCAAATTACAATACCAATGGTTTGGTATAAGATCTACATTTATTAGAAATTTAAAAAAACACCACACATTTGCAAAAAATAGTACTTTTGTAACAGACCCATACAAACAGTAATAGCGTAAGTATCTGCTAATAGATGTACTCAAGTATCAAAAGTACTTAGCCTCAGTACTTAGCAGCAGAAAACAGAAATACTCAAGAAAAGGTACAAATAACTCAAAATTGACCAAAATAAAGTAGTTGAGGAAATGTAATTAGTTACATTTTGTCTAATTATGATACCTGTGGTTCACTCTTAAGTTTCTCTGCATTTGTTAGTGATAAAAAAAAACACTAATTTGCTAGAATATATTTTCCAAATGTGAATCTTCTGGAAAGTAAGTGCATTTCTTTAGTTGTGAAATCTTTCGACTGAGTCAGTAATGAACCGTTGGCCTGTCAAGGTGACAGAAGCACGTGGGAGGTGTTATTGGACAGCGTTCTCCACAGTGTAATCACAATGTTAATGGGTCATGTGTCTCTGTTAGAGCAGCCAAAGTGACAGAGCTAAAATGAAGCAGGTGGGGACTTTGGCTTGTTAAACCATAACACCATCTAAACACAAGTAAGTAAACTGAAGGGTCTTGGAGACGGGTGGGTGCCAGGCCACCGTGACCTCAGACTCACATCTGTTTATTACTTTCTCACAAACTTGCAGTGTCATAATGAGATCTCGGGACAGCACATTTGCAAGAATATTAGAAAAGGGAGAATTAATGTTGGCCTCCTGATGAACCTGTGATTAGTGTCCAAAATCACTGTTCCATACAACTAAAAGCAAATAATGCATGGCAGTTAAATACTGAAAGGCTATTTCTATAACTTATATTTTCCTCTTAATGTGGTAAATTGTTAGACTCACTGCTGACAGAGCCAACACTTTCCAAAGTTCCTGTTTTTAAGATCCTAATGGAAATCTCTGTCATAGTGAGGATGTTTTAAGTAGTTATCATTTCCTCCTATCTGACAGTGTCTCTGTCTGGAATGTTGGCTTCACAGGGAAATGCCTCATAGTGGATGGAAAAGATGCTTGTGCAACAATTGGCAGTGAAAGACAGAAAAATTGATACACCCATATGTGGCTGACAATCGCACGCTACAGAGAAACTTGACCAATAAGCCTTTGAAGAGACAAGCGTGGTGCAGATATATATATGTAATAAATCAGTGAGGCATGCCTCTTGGCTGAAGTTAACAAGAAGTCCCGAAGAGCTGATTGCATAAAGGTTTTTTTTTTTTTTTTTTACAAAAAGAGAACACAAAAAAAGAAGAAACCAAAATGAGACACTTGGACCTGCATTATGTTTGACTTCTCCACATGTGCCTCTGCAACAAAAATATAGGTTTATTCCAGTCAACTCATCTCTTGCGCCACACAAGTTTTTCCTTATATGTTGAAGGGTTGTTTTATATTAGAATGTGGATACTGTTATTTCTTTATTTGCTTATTATTTCTAAGCTTCTGTAATTGCAATGTATGGAGAACTCAAATGTCTAAAACAAACAAAATAGTAAATGGTAAACATAAGCGTGTACAGTATGTGTCTAAGTGAAAGACCACGGCAAAGCTTAATTTGAGTTTAAACTAAAGGTGATAATAATATCAAGAAAAACTTATGTTAAGCCACAGCGTAAAGCATATAAACAACTCTCAAGGAGGCAGTTAACAAATTGTAAACAGCAGCGTGACAACTGACAAACAGAGAAGTCAGTAAAGTTAGAAGTGGGTAGAAGTATGTTTTAGATTCATTCTCTACTAAGTCACCCAGATTGTGGCATAAAAGACCTGCTGTTCAGCCAAATGATTTTAAATTTGGTAACACTTTATAATAACCATAACGAATAAATAACGAACAATGAAACGCTTTATAAACCATTCGTTAAGCAATTGTTTATTGTAAAGTTTGAAAACCTGTTTTGATGTTTTATAAAGCATTTCATTGCTTGTTCACATTGAAATAACTATTAACTAAAGTTTAATTACCTATATTTGGTAATGCCAAACTGAAATACACATAATCTGATAATAATATGGTGGGGGGTTTTTTGTTTTAGACCTGATGACAAAGCAATTGAAAGTTATGAAAATGTATTTGCTAGACGTTACATGATGTCAATGTATTTAGTATGAAGCAGTAGATATTATTATAGAATTTGTCTGTATATATAATAATGCACTATTCCTGTAAGGCCATTGATTGTACAGTAAACACCGGATTCAAACTGTTCAGAAGAAGCAGGATTAGGGATTACCCACAAGTTATTTTACTTAGCAAAGGGGTGGACCAGCGTATGATAACAAATCGGTTCAAGCTGAGGATAGCCTGAGAGGCTCTCTGCATCAAAGCCAAAATGTTAACAATATGTGCATGTGTGTGGAAATGTGTTCCCTCGTTCCACAGTAGACCAAACAACCGTAGCTGTTACATGTAATATTATGGGAATAGCAATTCCATGCTGTATGCGGTGTATGAGGTTATGCCTCTTAGCAAGCATAAAAACACACTTATGGAAGCTGCATCTACAGTTGCCACCAGTGTGTGGTTCGTTTAGGAATCGTTGGTTAACTGACTCAGAGTGTATAATCGCTTTACAAATTATTCACAAATGTAGCTCTAACCCTGTTAATGTGAACTTTAAGACCTTAGCCAAGTCACGTCAGATGAAGAAAATCAAGGAGGCGAATAGAAGAGCAGACGTAATAAATATGAGTGCACAAAGGGCAACGATATTAAGTCAAATATCAAGAGGAAACAGAGAACAAACAACATTCCTAGATTGATGGGAGACTGCCATCTGTTTGTGATCAAACACTAAAATGCAGCATGCTCAATGTCCGTCTGAAGAGCTTTAATAGAGTTCTTCCCTTTATTCTCTGTCTGTCAAATGAAAGCCTTTCTGCTATATGTTTAAACAAACATATCGCAGAAATGGATTGTTATTCCATAACAATCTATAATATGGACCTTGTTGATGTCCTTTAAATACTTATTTTTGTTTTAATCTTTGATTTACTCTAGCTTTAGGACGTTAAAATTAATGTTTTGTTTTGCTTTTATATGATGAGACATTTTATTGAGCCCAGTAGATCTGTATGACTGCAGGACTAATAATTGGTTATCTGTGTATTAGTACTGTGATTAAATGGTAAAGTAAAATGCATACTTAAAAGTCCTGTGAGATACGCAGCTCCTTCAGTTTCAGGAGGTTTGGAACATCCCGGATGGGTACATACATTCCAATGTACATATTCATATTTATTTGAGATTAGGTAAATTTTTTTGTATAACTTTAAAAGTTTTAATGAACTTTAGCCTTTCAAAAAGGCACATTGGCCGATTTCAAAGCATCAAGCCTAAAGACATTGCATTCACTGCGTTTCAAAGCAAAAACAAGTGCTAACTGCTTTTCAAAATATTTTCATATATAATTAAAATAATGCCTCCAGGTATGTTCCCTAGAAATATCAAACCTTGTTCTGAAGTTGCATAATCCCAAACCACAAAAGTTACGTGTGAGTGTTTTCACTCTCCCACAGACTTGAAGGGCAGGCCTCAAAACGTAGCGTGCAAAGCAAATGCAAGGAGGTAGTTTTCTCAATCCCAGGAGAGTGAGGCCTAATCTGTCTCCCATATGTGCTATGGCATAGGTTGTGGTTTGTGTAATGGCCACCCAGGCCAGTTAACAAGGCTTGAATAAAGCCAGAGACCACAGACTGATTAACCACAGGAACTTCCATCCCATTTGTTAATGAAGATGAATGTTGAGAGCAGCGTTAGAGCTAGAGTGAAGGCTGGATGTCAGTAGTATCTTATCTGTCCTGTGATATGTCTCAGTTTTCTGAGTGTGTGACTGTCTGGCAGGTATTCTGGAGATCAGGACAGTGTCTGAGGGCGGCATACTGGCTATCAAAGGAGTGAAGAGTCAGTATTATATCTCTATGAACAAGTCTGGACAGCTGCAAGGCAAGGTAATATTTTTTCTCAGTGAGACATTTTTGTACTGTATATACACTGAACAAAATATCATGATATTTTTGATATCAATATTGCAGCAATATTGTTGGGATGAGATCCACCAATACTTGAGATCCACCAATCAATCGACCAGAGACCAGAATTCTACGGTTGTAGGCATTATCAGCCGATATATGTCAGTTGGCCAATATTATTGACCGATATTGGCACGTGACAGATATGTCGGTATCAGAATCTATGCTGCCCAATATGCATCAATATGAAAACTCTTTTTTAAGAGTTTATAAGGCAGAAAATTATGATTTATAATCCTTAAATTCCCAGTTAATTCACTGTTTCGGTGCACTGAAAGTTCATTGTTAAAACTATAAAATATCCTGCCCCAGTTACATATCTTATCACATCTTATATTCATATCAGCATCGGCCATTTAAATAATCAAGACAACAAGTGACAATTAAGAAAAATACTAAACACATCAATTGTATTATTTCACTAATGTGTGCCTTGTCCTTTCCAGAGGATCTACAATGAAAACTGCAACTTCAAGGAAGTTTTCCTAGAAAACTACTTCAATGCATACTCCTCTGCAAAGTGGACTAAAAATGGCAAAGAAATGTTCATAGCCCTGTCTCAAAAGGGAAGGCCAATGCGAGGGAAGAAGACCCGGAGGGAGCACACAGCATCTCACTTCATCCCTATTAAGTGCAAGGATGACGAAAGGAGGGTGGACTGAACGAGCAGAGGACTAATGAGTCGCAAACTGTGTATGATTTCAATCACATATCATATATGTTAACAGACACATATAAGACCATTACCAACATCACGCTCCACTCTCCTCTATTTGTAGATTGTTTATGTTATGTTCAATAATATGTTGTAATTTCCATTAGATAAAGCAACAGATATCAGATGGGCACATTAAACCATCCCAAACATCCTCAAATAAGATGTTGAAACAAGAAAATACTGACGTGTTTGAAATAACCTTGACTGGTATACAAACTGTAAAACCACTGTAGTCTATTCAATATTATTGTTATTTTGAATTAAATATTATATTTCCTTATAAAACAGTTAAGTGTTTTCTTATAAAACAGTAAAAATGTATTACGCACAGTCGGGGCTGTATCCTTTTCCAAAGATGATCTACACCCGGCCAGATGTGGAGACCTGTGTGCTCGACAGAAAGGTCCAGAATAGAGGTTTGGCTTGGCCAAGATGTGCTGAAGCAAGCTGGACTTGTCTTTTTTAATGGTACAAGTGCTCAGAGCACATAAAACAGAGACACGATGAATAACAAAAGCATGTTCAGTAAAATGAGAGCATGTAGGATGATCTGTTTGTGAATGATCCGTCTCGATTTGTCTGTCCGTCTGCATTGAAAACTCTGATCAAATGCATTGTAGCTGTTCACTGATTCCCTGTTCATTATCATGGTGTGATTTTGAAATGCTAAAATATTCTGCTGCTGCTGAAAAGATATTCAGATTAAAATACGAAGTGAACAACATTAAAAAATGTGTATGCGATGCAATCTCTTTTTATCAGGAGGGAATAATCCTGAGCACTAAAACATCACATACTGATTCATAAGGAGATGTTTTATTTGTTTTTGTTATCACAACACATTTTTACTAAGTATGACTAAGACAAAAATCTACCCAGATATAATATATTGTACGATATCACTGGAACATCCTAATACTGGCGATCAGCATATGAATGTACATTTTTCTACCATACTGTGCAACTGTTTAAAGGGCCACTATGTAAGTAATGGCGAGAATTTTAGTTTATGACATTCAAAAAGTCAACTAACTATATCAACAGATTAACATATAACAGTGTTGCTGTTGCTACTGAAGTTAGCATGCTAATGAGCTAGCCCTGGCCCGTTCTTCCTTCTAATACAACGTTGTACCTCAAAAGGCGATGATCCCATAGCCCCCGTTGTTTCAACTGGGAAATCTGCATAGGCATTTAACAATTAAACAAAATAAATGCAGAAAATGTTGAGAAAGTCAATATTCTTACATCTATTTTTTCTACCAAAAAGAAAGACACAACTGTACACTGTCTGAATTCAAGTTTTTCTCTTATACCGAACTAAGACGGGCTTAACTGTTGTGTTTCATCGTAAAACACGCTTCGTTCCAACTCGATATACATGAAATAAAACTCACCAAAACAGTCTTTCCACAATCAACTTATCCACATTTCACCAAGTCAGATGTGAAAATATTCCAGCTCTAAGCTAACAATAAGCTAAATAAGCTAACAATTATAGCTGGCGGAGAGAAAAGTGTGCATTGAATTCTGGCCTTATCTTACATGCTGCCCCTTTGAGTACAGTTTTAAAGATGGCTTTAATGAGCTTTTTGAGGTGCTATAAAAACTCCAAAACAAACTCACAGGAACATTGAGTTTTTCAAGTTCTTACGGCTAACATGTTAATAGACAATTGCCTATTTAAACATAGAACAAAATGGACGTCTTTGGTGCCATTTTTCTAATATTCACAAGCACCTTTCCTACTTTTGTCTGGGTTTTGAGATATGTTACTTGTTGATTTGCTAAATGCTCTATCTGTCGTCAACAGCCATTCTGAATGACAGCAAGTCATTCTTTCACAACAGACGTGGTAATTTACAACCCACATCTGTGAGCAGTGCTGATTCTCAGTGGATCTGGCAGTACTAGCAAGCCTTTAACAATATACCAAGTGTTTTAATTCTGTGTTAATAAAAAAAAAACTATGAAGTATTCATGAAACTATGAACTATGAAACTATGAAGCTGATTAGCAAACTCTGGAGTAAATGAAGAGAGAATTGAAACACACCCTCAATAAATCAGATTTGAGAAATAAAAACAGTTTTATTCTATTTGCATGTTGACCGTTACTAAGAAAGATGACCTCATTATTTAGTCAAAACCTTTTAAATATCTGCAATCTCAAGTGATTTGGTCTCATTTTTGAAACAGGATAACATTTTATTATGAGAAGAACAGACTGTATGATTTAATTTTTCCCGTGATTTTGATCTTATTAGAAAATGACTGCTTGAGTTTTAGTCTAAGCTAATCTTTGATTATCATTTGATAAAATTTAGTTCATACAGCCTCTAACACCATCATTCATGCAAGTCTGTAGAGAAAACCTATTACACATTAAGCAACTTCAAACTCTGAAGTTACGGCAGTCCTCTGGAGATATTAAGCCGTCCATTTCCAGCTTAGCTGATTTAATGACAAGATAATCAAATCTGTTGATGTTGTCTTTAGACAGATTGGATGCATATGGGGAAGAAACATTTGGGAAAACTTAAGTGTCCTTTGTACAATCCTCGACATGATGATCTACATGAATAGGTTCGCTCAAACTGATAAGAGAGGTTGAGATGTGGTAATACAACTCGAGGATAAATCTACTAATTTATGATGGAAGATAAAAATACATCGACATGGTCAAATGTCACATTAATTCCCTCTGAGTTTATGTTGTATTGAGTATAAGTGGAGTCATGTCAGTGGAGAAAATATTGCAGACATATTGGCAGGGTGCCTACAGCATTTGATCATACAAAATTACCTATAAACACATGTGTGCAGACACATACACACATACACCAACACGGAGCACGAGCTTTACCTTTTGCCTGGGTTCACATCTGGCTTGGAGAACCCCTGTCAGATAAAGACAGTCAAATTGAGAGAGCCAACCCCTGAAATACGTTTGACCCAAACAACATCTGAGCAAGGTGAAGGCTTCTGCCAAGTCACGCAAAGTTAGTCTTAGCAGATAATTTGTAACATGCTCAAAATGTAAACACATTTCAGACTCAAGGCTGTGTATTCCCAGCAGGACGAGGGGAGGCTGAAGCCGACGAGAATCAGAGAGAAATGTCGTAGACGTGAAGCCACGGTCTTCCAAGAGAAAAGACGCAACCAAGGCACGCCAGACACATAAATTACACTTACAAGGTGTTCCAAGAGAGACGGAATTTGTTTAATAAAATGCTCCTGCTATCACAAATCACTGTCATACTTTTTTAATACTTCTTTTTCTTTTTAAGAAAACTTTTCTTCATCTGCTGTTCATTAGAGTTATCAAACTGCAAAATTATGAAACCGGCTATACTCTTGCCAGCAATGACAACAAGTTTCTTTATAATAAAAATATTGCCTTGTAATGTGGTCACTGAATGTGCGCAAGTAAGCTGTTTCACCAGCAAATGTCTAAATAGTTGTTATTTTGCCTAATTAATAATAACATCACTCTTTTCTGACTAGATACGGGTCAAATGTAAAGGTTAATGAAACAGAGGATCTAAAATTCTATATTAGCTTAAACCACATCAATACTTGAAGTGGTGAGCTCTGGTATTTATAGTACATCAAGTACAATTTTACATTACAATATCACTTTAAAGTTGTGTTATTGTTTACAAGTACAAGCTTCTTCATTGTCTTTGCTCAATAAGCAGCTAAAGAGCTACTGTGCAGTTTTATTGGCCTCCAGGGATAAATAATGGCTCTATGACAATGATTTACTGTTCATTGCAATGCTTTATAACAGCAGAATTATATTTGCATTTATGCAGAAGCATGAAAACAGAAAACCACATGTGTCCCATATTACAAACAGCATGTGTAGACAAGGGCAGCGTCTACAGGGAGGTTGAAGGAAGTCTGACACTGGTTGTGAGGAGCACTGCAGGGAGGGATGGAGAAAGGGGGGAGGATGAGAAAGGAAGGCAAGTGAAGATAAACAGGGAGAGAGGCTGGGGAGTCTCGTGCGATGTGGAGAGGTGGTGTTGGGGTAGCGGGAGAAAGGGGGGGGCCCCGAGGGGGAGGGGGAATACGTAGCTGAACTGATACATTTCAGGGCCGTAAACCTTAATTTCCCCAGAGGAAATCTGTGGTTATGCAACGTGGGGAATTCTTTGTTTGCAGACCTTCGTACGGAACCCCCAGAACACCAGATCATTGTGAAAGAGGGTCGGGACTTCAAACAACTCACCACAATAACTTTTCCCGACATTGGATTAATTCCGCATAAAGATAGTAGGTTATGATCAAAAGAAGATGTTTATTATCATATCCAACATTTAAGACTGGAAAAAACACATTTCAAGTCCACCATGAAATTGACACAAAGGCAAATGCCACTTCCGGCTTTCAAAGGCCAGTTAAACATTGGGAAACTATTGTGGATCACATAAAAAAAAAAACTAAAATGCCCAACAACAACACTGTTTAGAGGAGTTACAGCCAAAATGTCACCTGATTAGTGGAAAAATGTAGATAGACCACAATATTAAACATGAAAATTCTAAACAGGTCCAAGTTGAAAGGTCAGTAGCTGGTGTTACTGCTTGAAGTCTTGAAGTGGTAGAGTGTTTCTCACTGCTTTCAAATATACTATCAATGACTTATTGGGGTTTAGCCACTACCCAGCACTATATTTATAAAAGTTCACCAAACATCAGAGTATAGCCGTCTTTGGAGTTGAAGTAGAGTGTCTGCATGTGGCGTCTCATGTGACAGACTGAAATGCCAGATGGACATCCATTTACAGAGACATGGTTTTAAAATGTTCCCAAACTAAGCGAGGTTCTGCTTCAGTGTATTAAATAGGCTTTGTTGAACTTCTGTGCTGGAAGCTGTCAGTTTATGTTAGTGGACTCCATTTTTAAACTAACTTTAGCTACTGTTGCTCTCTGATAGGAGCGGCTCTGAGACGAGGCTCTCGAAAACATGCATGAAGTCACATCCTTTGGACTGTCGCGGAAAATCCTGTCGCAGAAAAGTCCTTCACAAAGAAATCCACAATCCAGCAGCGTTAAACAACTTAAATAAACTGTCCACAAGCTTGTACAGGCAACGGAGAGAGACAGAGAAGGTCTCATTATTCACATCAATCCGCAATACGCTCACACACGGCCAATAAAAAAGTGATAAACACATGTTCATTGCTACAAGTTGTTACATAGAGCATCCACATTTATTAATTTTCTGTGTGCGAAAAATAATTTCGCTGCTTAAAACGAATTCTGTGGCCCATCCCGAGCAATGCAACAGCCCGTACACATCAGAAAAACGACCATATAGGCCAACTGTGATAGTAGCTTATTACAACCCATATTGTCGTTTCTTGTTAGGTGGTGACCTCTAGTGGCCATATAAATTATTACTACAATAAAGGAGGTAGTCAGGCAAAGCAGTATGAAAAGCAAAAAAGTTAACTTTCCAACATGTAATTTGGAAACTAAAGAAAGTTCGCACGGTGTTAAGGATTCTCATAAATGGAATGTATAGACTGGCAGTGACTCATGCGCATATATATCTAATCTGTGTATGTCTCAGTTTTCATTGCTGTTTTAGTGCTCCATTGTGTCAAAGGTGTGAAACCGTTATTCATTTGCAAGTTTGACAACAGCTTTCTTTCTGAAACTGTCAATGACTTCAGTATCCTGCAGAAGTGGTGCATTATTTTCACTCAGCTTAGCAAGTGTAATGTTATCTCCAGGTTCACGTCTTCACAATAAATAAAAGGTCCACTGCCAATGAGTCACACATGTCTTTACACTTGGCAAAGTAACACAACCCCGACCTGTCATGAATCTGTCTGCCTTTAAATCAGTCCTCCGTGTTTATAGCCCTTTAGAGGGATTACTAAGCATATTTTGGCAGAACAGGCCGTGTGCATTAAATGTTGCACTAGAAACAGACTACTTGTCACTGCAACGACATTTCAAAGCAGAAGTATCGTAACAAAGATGTTTTGAGGTCTCACTTTACCACACCAAAAATCTTGCGATCATCCCAAAGGTACAACATAGGTGCATTACTGTAATGATTATCTAAATTGGGATATTGTCATAAAGAAGTCACATTACACAGTGTCCACCAACTAGAGAAGATGCATAGGAAAAACAGGAATTACCATTTTTGGAATGGCTGAAAATTGAGATTTATATTAGTGGTTGTAAATTGCTGGCAACTGCTGATATTAACTAAATTTATATATTGCATCAACATCACTTTGAGTGGATAATGTTGCTTTTGTGTCCAACAAATACAATGCCAACTCTGCAACAGTACTAATGTTTTCTCAGAGTTTGAGGCTCTGTCTCTCAGATGCTGAGAAAAGAGTCTGGGAGTGTGAATTTTCAGTCAAGTTTTCTATTTAAAGAGGAGTGTTGGCATTGATTTAACAAAATGTTTGAACCCCACTGATACTTTATGGTTACTGGACTGGAAATGCATTCTACAGAATAAATTGTCCCAATGAAATCTATTAACAACAGGGTCTGGGGATTATCCAGAGGAACAGGGACATTGTTGTTGAAAAGCCATGCTGGTATTGAGCTTTTCAAGTTGAATTTTTCAGTGCTTTGATCAGCACAATGAATAACCTGTCCCTCCATTGTGTTGAATATCTGAAAGACTTTGCAAATAAAAACCCCAAAAACCTATAATTTGTTTAAACTTTTGACCTAACGGATAAGTGCACCCAAAAACGAAAATGTAGTCATTATCTATTCAGCCACATGCCGAAAGAAAGTCGGGTGAAGTTTTGTAGTCCACAAAACCGCATTCTCCTAAACAACTGAAGCAGAATGGGACTTGTTTTTAAAACATAGAAAAACAACTGGGCAAGTCAGGCATACTCCAAGTCTCCAGAAGCACAGACATTCAAAAGACGTTATTTACACCCCTTTATCAGCCATTTTATGGTGGGTTTTTTTTTTGGTTGTCTTTTTTACCTTTCAAAAAAAGTCCCCAGCTACTTCAGTTGTTTAGGAGAATGTTGCAATGCCGTTTCGCTGAGAAGCTCCAGGAATGTTTTGTGGACTACAAAACTTCACCCGACTTTCCATCAGCATGTGGTTGAGTAAACACAAAGTTCTCATTTTTGGGTGAACTTATCCTTTAAGTTTAAGTTTTTAACTTGGCTTAATATTCCTGAGGGATTGTGTGCAAAAACCCACTTTGGGAATATTTCTGACCATGAGGGTTCTTTTCTACTGTATATAACTCATCTGCAGTAGTGGGCCAACTTGACTTCCTGTACTGCCAGGAAAAGAGTTTGGGCCTCACACCTGGAAAGAACACTGTGCAACTGTTAAAAAAACTCAAACTTTGTGAAATATGTTAAGTTTGAATGATGTATCATGCGCGGGTGGTCACCTGTCATCCAGAAGTCTGCAGTGTATCTACTGTAGCTGGCTTCCAGTCGCTCTTCTGATTCAGGGAATGCTCAGTAAAACGCTGCTTGGGCAAAGCAGCTGGGATACACCTGAAAGAACATATTTCAAATATTTGATTTTCATTTGTCAGATGAACCAAATTTATCCATACCAATTTTGTTTTAATATTATCTGGACTGCTGTCAACAGTAAGAAGAGTCTGTCAACAGTAAGAACAGTCAGAACATTCCTGAAATGTGGTTTGATAATTAGTTATTTCATCCCTCTGTGTTAGACTAAACAATGAATGACAATGAATGAATTTTAATAATAAGACATGTCAGAAACAGTCTGATCATATCTGATGCAGTTGGATGTATCTCTACCATGACATTTTTGTGTCAAGCTATGTATATTTGCAGAGCTTGACCAAACTAAAGCTGCCCTTTTAAAACATTCAGTAAAGGTTTAGATAGCAAAATCACCTTAAACCCATAGACGAAGAATCACAATGTGATGTCTTTAACCATGGCCGCATATTGTAGAAAGAAGACACAAACAGGCTACAAGATAAGTCTGGTGTGATTAGTAACGGTAAAGACTATATTTCACTGTCATGTTTCTGAAAGCAACCTGGCACACAGTACACATCTGGCTGATTTCTGATTGTTTGGAATCTAATATCACAGACACCGGAAGGTGTTATTCGACACACATCTGTTTACCATGCAAGTCTGCATGCGATTGTCTGTTTCATAAAAAGTGTGACAGCTCAGGTATATTTGAAATCTAATATAAAACAATCTGTTTTATATCACACCAAGCACATCTGGCTTTGAACAAGACAAATATTAAGGTGCTAGTTTACCTGGAACTAACCTTTCAGGTTTTGATCTGTCATACCGGGGAAATATCATCTGTGAGACTTAATTATTTAGACTCATTTTGCGAATGCAACTTTAAAGGGCAGCAGCTTCTGAGATTATAATCAAATTTCCATTGTAGTAGAGTGAAAACAAATTGAAACAATCACATTTTATTTTATTTGACATTGTTCATTTTTTTCATAATATTTAATAAGCTGAAAAATGTGGGATGTGGATGGCAATCAAAATCTGGATCCAGGCTATGATGAAAAACACTAAATCAGAATTGTGTCAAGACAACAAGAAATTAGACTATGAAAAATGGCATCATTGCCTACATACGTACACTAAAATGGTGGCCTAATAAGGAATGGGATACCCCGGAACTCACTACTCGCTATGTTGACTAAAATCTTGAACAGTTGTAGCTTGCAGGGAGACTGTCATACAGTTAAGGACTGTTTTATGTACTTTTTAATGACCTTTTATGTAGTGTGGTTTACACACAACATATTTGTTCACAGACAGATATTTTCTGTGGGCTGTCTGGGGACGAAGTATGTTTAAAGGACTGGGGGGAAAAAAATTAGCCATAAAAGTTGAAAAATTCCAGTGAAAAGGCTCTTTGGATAGTCTAAAAGGGAGACTTTTCAAGGATTTTAAACATGCTGACAGTAGACAGTGACATGTAGTAAAACTGGTATGGCACTTTAAACATGCTGACGCGACATGATTGTTACTGCACCAAGTGCATGTATTTTTCATGTGGCAGCCTTTATGTCTACTGAATTTCCCTAGGGACAAATAAAGTAATGTTGAATTTTAAATCAGTCTGTTGTGTTTAGTATTAATCATACTGATACTTTTCATCCCATATTTAAAGAGGAAACTGAAATCCCTTCATTTGTTTAACCAGTCAAAATGTGTCATGCACTTAATCCTCATGTTGATCACACAAAATATGGACACCTGACTTGCATAATATATTTTGCAATATTGCATATTTATAATAGTAGTTCCTGCAAGTTTAGTTTTTATTTTTACAATGAAATGTTATATTATTGAATATGAAAATATTATAAATATTATTATTCATTGTAGACAATAAAATGAGTGTCTCTAATTTTCTGTCATGGAGTACATCACTCCACTGCTAAAAGAAAAGAAAGTAGACTCACTGCCAGTTGCAGTGTCTGTTTGATTTGCAGACTTTGTTAATTCTTTGTCTCAGTGATTGTCATTATTAATACTTAACTGAATATAAATCACTAGATATAAAACGACTAATCAAAATCGGTTAAATGTAAACGTTAATGCTTTTTATTATCCAATATGGCGGATGCGCTAAAGTATCGCGACAACGGCCGTCTACGTATACATATCTATGGCTTAAACGTCGCGGTTAATTAAAGTAGCAAACCCAAAGTGCTCCGTTTACAGTGACAGTATCTGACGCCTGGCAATGTTTGTCAACGAGCAGTAGCTAAATGTAAATGTTACTCCTTTCGTTTGCTGTCTAGCTTTAGTACCTGCTGTCCACCATCCTCAGGTACAGTCGCTAACCGCCATCTGGAGTCCAGAACTCGGTGCCTAGCAACGAGGAACTGTCAGAAGAACTCTTTCCTCTTCACGGTACGGCACTTCCGGCGTAGAAGAAGACGCTCACGCTGTTGTGCATCATTGAGCCACATACCGGTACACACGTTTTTTGTGTTAAATGTGACTATCTAGTGAAAAACGTACTGCTTGCAACGTCTGTTTTCATGTAATGTCGCTATTAGCCAGCCTAGCTTCCCACAGGATTTAGCGGAAGCTAACGTTACAGATGTTTAGCGTGTGTCAAGCTTGCTAACAGAAGCTAGCTTCACTAGCATGAATCAGGTAATGTTGACCGTACTGTAACGTTCTCGGCAGGCAGATGTCAGTATATAGTCTACCGTCAGATATCATTGGAGTTAAGAGAAAGGAGAGATATACATTGGTATGTAATGGAAACTGCATGTTGTGCTCTGTAAGTGTTACTTACCGAGTTGTGTGGGAAGTTAGTTGCTTGTGCTCGGCACGCTTGTCATTCATTCAATAGCTTCTCACCCAGATGTGCTAACATTAGCTAATACTCTCCATTCAACTGGTGTCAGCTATTAACTATTTCTCTAATGAGTTTATCAAGTGGCTAAAGTCTTGTATCTAATGGACTGAAGTGAATATCATTTAATGCTGTGGTGACACAAGTTCCTCCCTTGAAAGCTCCCTGTTAAACTGATCAGTTAGGCTATTTTGACTCTGCTTGTTGATGCTGTATCATTTCAACTGGGAATGGCTGATAAGATGTCAGAAAAGATCATTACTTAACTACTGATTATTTCACATTTAATTAACACTCAATCAGATGTGGACGAAGTATTCAAATCCTTTACTCAAATGAAAGTACTAATATCACAATGTCAAAATACTCATTTTTAGTCTGCAGTCACAATCTTACTTCTACTATCTCTTAATCTTCGTAAATTAAGTGTAATCAGGATAATGTACTTAGTATTAGGAGTATGATATTATATATGATGTCACTAGATTATGTTACTCATGCATTATCATTTAGTCGGATTTTACTGATGTAGTTGGTTGAGGTAGAGTTCATTTCAAACTATTTTCCACATGACTGCAATTGATAATTATTTTCATTATTGAGTAATCTGTGTATTTTCTCCAGTAATCGACTGGTTGGTTGGTTTGTAAAATATCAGAATATAGTGAAAAATGCAATCACAATATCCCAGTGCCCAAAGTGACACCTTCAAACATTTGTCCAGCCAACAGTCCAAACTTCAAATATTATTGAAAATGAATTATTATTATTATTATCTATTATTACAATATTTTTAAAAGAACCTAACTTGTTTATGCACACCTGAGAGTAAGAAAGGCTAAGATGTAGTGGGCAAAGATGGATTAATTTTAGAATTTTTCAGCCTGATATATATTATGCATCTGTACAAAATAGTTGCTGATTATCAAATTATTGCTAATGAACTTTCTGTGAATCGATTTATCAAATAATCTTTACTTCTGTACCATCATTAAAAAAAAAATTTTTAAATCCTTATTTTATAAATAAATAAGTCAGATTATTGTAGTGGGGTAGAAGCAGAAAGTGGCATGAGAATAAAATACTCAAGTACAAGTATGTTAAATTTGCTCCTCTTAGGAAAATATACTTAGTTACATTCCACCACTGCACTCAAATAAGGTCAGAAAATGGTATGACTTTTGATAATAACCATAATTGTAAAGATCTAGGCAAACAATAAAACCAATAGATGTACTTAATAATAATAATAATAATAATAATATTAATTGTCATACATGTGCATACCTACAAGAAAAGACCTACTTATTATCCAGTGTCATCATGCTATTAAATTACAGTAGTGTGCCCAATATCTCCCAACTCATTTCAACTCATGTGTCTGAAAAAAACAACAAAAAAAACTCCTGTATGACCTTCTTAATAACAACCCCTGGCTTGTTTAATGACTTTTCCACATTATTGCACTCCCTCTTGTAAATGTTGGATTACTTCTGTCTACTAATATATGCATGATTTGTTTGGTCGTTGTTCCTCAGCCATCAATGTGGGCTCCACATACTTCATCACTGGTCTGTCAACATTTATAGAGCAAGCATGAGTAGCCTGGATCAAGACCAGCGTCTCCATCCTAGTTGCCGTGACAAAACAACAGTCTCCAGCGATTCATCAGACGCTCGTACCCCTGCCAAGCAGCCTCTCCAAGGTCTAAAATTGGCGTCACATGCGGTGCTGGAGGAAGCGCAGCAGAAGGGCAGGTTGAAATGCTCTAAATGTGGAGGATCAAGGATGTTCTTCTGCTACACATGCTGCTCATTAGTGGGTGTCACCCCGCAAGAAATCCCCTCAATCGAGGTCAGTAAGAGGTTAGGACTCACTCAACTGTTCTTTGCAGAGAAGCCTTTAGCAGTAGAGTTGCTGCGATAGAAATACCCTAATGTGGTGGAAAATGTTATGTCTTTTATATACGCTCTATGAAATTACTGCACATGGTGTGGTTGAGATGTAACTGTCTGCTGGACCCGACTCCACATATTCCACATGTGATTTCTTCAGCTTCCTGTGAAGATAGACATCATCAAGCATCCCAATGAGACGGATGGAAAGAGCACAGCAATCCATGCCAAGATCCTCGCCCCCAGTGACGTCACCATATACACCTACCCCTGCATACCTGACTTTGACAAGGACAAGGTTAGTTGTTTATCAACCAGGAATTAAGTTTATATAACTCTTACACCTTTAATTCTTATTGTGAAGCTTTACTCTTTATGGCTCCTAAATAACAACTTTTTTTTTTTATCACTGATTTATCTGCCAAATATATTCAATTTTTTAATTGGATGACACGTAATGAGGTGTGTTTGATACATGAGTAAAAACAAGACATGACTCAAAAATGAAATCAAAATCCCACATTCACAACCAAGACTGGATAATAGTACAATAGTAACAGTTTGCAAAGCGACAAACATACAAAAACAGTGATGGTATTTTAACCCGATGGCAAATAAAAACAGATTATTGAATTGTTTGGAATAGGGCTATATAATATCATAAATCCTATTGGGGAAACTCACTACGCCTTATTAGCTCTATTTATTTATATTTTCAATGCAAGCAGCTGCTTTTGAGTCTTGTTTTGATATTGCTACTGTCCACTAGTTTCACAGTTAGTAAGTAAATTACTGTTTATGAATTATGCTGTCCTGTGTTTGTCATAACTGATTTTAGATTTTGATACTGTGTACAACTTTATAATGAAAAACACTGGAATCTGTAATAAATTTAACATATTGAGTCAGCCGCTGCTTTTCCATATTTCATGCTTGACAAGTTCGGTTTCATAACTGTAGTTATATTGGGCATAAGCAGATACTGTAATTTGACTTGGCTTACAGAAATATGGTGACATTAATCGTGTTTGACAGTTTCAAACTTTGAGTTTTTTCTTCTAACATTCTCAACTTTTTTATTTCATTTACTGACCTCATGTTTAGAGTTTTCAGCTTCATTTTTCTCCTATCAATCTGTATTTTTCTCTTTCTGAAGGTTAGACATAGATCATTTACCATATTGTTAGTCTAGTCTTGGTTTGTATGGCATTTCACTCTGAATCTGTCAGCTCTCTGCCCTCTCCAGGTGGTGTTGGTGTTCCCTGGTCCAGGGGCCGTCTCAGTTCAAGACATGATGCAGTGTTTGTATGACCAAACTGACAGCAAGTCACATTACTCCTCTGATATGCCCTGCATAAAGAGGCGGAAAAGTGAGGAAGTTCAAGGTGCCACACACGCTTCAGACAGCTCAGAATCAGGAACCCCAGATGAAGCAAAGGGCCCAGAGTCAAGGGTGTTTCCCCTCCAGAGGGTGGTCTTCATTGACAGCACATGGAACCAGACCAACAAGATCAGCACAGACGAGAGACTGCAAGGTAATCATAAAAGATTGCATTTGTGCAGATTTTCAAAGAGCTCTGACTGCTGGTGATTATTAGGGGCACGTTTACCTCACCCACGAGGCTGTTGAGCATGATCTCACACTGTGTTCTCTGACTGACCTGTGCCCTCCTCTAGATCTACTGCGGGTAGAGCTGAATACGAGGAAAACTTGTTTCTGGCGACGTCAGAAGGGCAAACCGGACACCTACTTAGCCACCATCGAGGCTATTTATTATTTCCTCAAGGACTTCCATGAGCATTGCCTTGCTGAAGACTACAATGGAGAATATGATAACCTCCTCTTCTTCTACTCTTATCTGCACTCAGTTGTAAACAAAGCCAAGATTTCTGCTGGAAAAATCTGAGAGAAAAAACTGGCATCAGCTAAAAGAGACTGTTATGAACTGTAGCTGAATGCCAGCACCTCTGTGTCTGGTTCTATTTTGTATTGCTGAGTGATGTTTTATTTTGTAAGGGATATTGACATTTATTTGTATAAGAATATGAAATAAAAATCGAAGGGTTAATAATTGCTAAACATGGATGAGGTGTGTTTGATACAAGACAAAACTCTACTGTCAAAACAAAGACTGGATAACAGCAATCTAAAAATGTTTTTGAGTCAGATGGGAAATAGTTTTGTCTTGGTCTTTTCTTAATTTCAAAGTGTGGAATATGATTCTGATTCAATCAAAAAAGAAATGGTGTTGACATTTGATATTTGTGAACTTATTTTGGTGTGACTGAGACATAAATCCATTCTTTAAGCCATTTTCTTTGCTCTTCCCACGTTATTCCATTTAAGTTACAGTAACAGGTGGCAAAGTACTCACATTCGATACTCAAATGAAATGCAGATACTTGTGTAAAAAAAAAGACTGGTAAAAGACTACTGATTCATCTTAACTAAAAGTAATTAAAGTAAAGGTTCTGAAATGTACTCAGTATCACAGTTTACCTCTGAAGGACATTTCTACCCTCCATTTCTGTGCAAAGCTAACTGAAGCTCACGGCATATTAATATAATTCAAAGACTATTAAACTTAAGGTAGGATCAGTAGGATTTGTCCCAGCTGTTCCTAAATGCACCACGAAGATAGTTGATGGTTGAGTCTCATTCCCAGGACGTCAAACAACATTTTGGGGTAGTTAAGTGTTGTAAATAATTGATAATTTAAATCAAATGCTCTAAAAACTAAAGTTAAAAGCCTATTTTGAACATGTAAGGAGGAGAAAGTACAGATGTGTTAAAATGTCAGAGGTAAAAGTAAAAAGTTGTCAGAAAACTAAATAATAGTACTAATACTTAAGTACAAAAACATGAAAATCATACTTAAGTATAGTATTTATACTTCATTACTTCCCACCTCCTACAGAAAGTGATCTGACTACATCTTAAACTATAAAATGTAAGGTGCAATAAAATGGACTTCAGATATGTTTAAATATTTTTATTTACAAATCAGTACACATTTGCTTTTGAGTTATTCATGTCCCATATCTTTAAAACATCATCTTATGCATTTTGGGTATCTTGGGTATCGGAACCACATTTGTTTCAGACCCAGTAAATCACTTCTCCAAAATATATATACTGAAAGCTAATGCTGGAAATATATTATCTGTCAACCTGCCTCTGTACTGTCCAGCTGTTAGCTGTTAGCCGTTAGCGCACTAGTAGTATGACTCTCTGATCTTGGCCTGCAGGCCGTCACATGTCTTCTTGGCATCTCCAAGCAGCATTGATGTGTTGGGTTTGTAGAAAATGGGGTTATCCACAGCAGCGTAGCCCACGCCCAGGGTACGCTTCATCACGATCACCTGGGATAAAGTTTAAATATGTGGTCACTTTCTGTACTACAAAGCTAAAATGCATCAAACTATCAAAAGTAATTTAAAAACCAACCTGTTTGGACTTCCACACCTCCAGGACGGGCATGCCAGCGATTATTGAGTTTGGATCTTCTTGTGCTGCAGAATTCACGGTGTCGTTGGCGCCAATGACCAGTGTCAAGTCAGTCTCTGTGGGCCACAGACATTTGCACACAAGACAGATGTCACATAAACCTCAAGCGAAAGGCTCTGCGATTGTCCTCACTTATGTTATTGGGTTCCCCGGCACCACACTTATCTCCCTCTGTCATAAACAGAACCATGTGTCTCGGACTGCATGTCTGGTTGCTAAGAAAACAAGACTGTTGCCCCGATAACATGGCACGTCTAAATATCAAGACAACACGAGGCTGCTCCAAGTGCAGATGAAAGAGGGGTGTGATTATTATACATAATTCATGTCGTATTATAATCAGATTAAGTGACAAATATGTAGCAGTAATTAATCCAACAGAAACTTTCAAGATTTTTCACCTGGGAAGTCGTCGTTGATCTCATCCATCTCCAGGACGATATCATAGGGAACACCAGCCTCAGCCAAGAGGACGTTCAGCTGGCCAGGCATACGACCGGCCACTGGGTGGATACCAAACCTGGAGGAGATGGATGCAAAATATTAAAGCTCATCAACTCAGGCCAGTTGATTTGGCCTAAAAACTCACTACTCCCTGATCAGTGGAGTCGCAAGTTCAAATGCACCCGTCTCTTTCTATAAAAGTTTGGATTTGTTGTAAAGTGCTTAGAAAAAACGAAGTGGTTGATTATTGAGACCTTTTACTTTAAATTTAATAAATCTACTTAAAAGTTAAAGTACATATTTCATTACTGATGTATTCAGGAAAGCAGCATTCTCATGTTGTAGCTCGTAGAGATGAGGTTATCATTCACTACTTTATATATAGTTGGGTAGCTGGTGATCGAATTCTGAAAAGTAACTAGTAACTGTAGATGTCACATGAATGTAGTTAAGTACAATACTTCCTCTTGAAATGTTGTGGCAAAGAAGTATAAAGTTGAATACTCAAAAAAAGTAATGTACAAGTACCTGAAAATTGCACTCAGTAAAGAGTTGTTTTTTGGTTATAGAGCCTTATTTTAATGTATTCAAATAAAAGAAGAAGAGCAGCAGTCACCTAGTTTATAAAAGAGAAGAAGAACATGAGTGCAGACATTCACCTGACAGCCTTGCCCTGCTCCTTCAGCATCTTCACCATATCTGCAATTGGGTACTGGGCTTTTGCTGCACACAGACCCCAACCTAAACAAACACAAACCAGACAGAATAAACATGCAGCAGACTAAGAACAACTACATTTTAATCTTCGGATATCATCATCTTTATCTAACGAGTGTCCAGAGAGTTTGTAATCCGTCCCTCGGTTACTTGAGTCTATTATCTGATAGCATTTCCTCTCGATTTGTGTTTTGGAATAATTATGGTTCATTTTTAAAATGAAGCACAGCAAGGGGTCAACAACAATAAAACCAGTGATTCCTCTAGCCCTTCATTCTTTCTTTTGTCCTCCTCTCTGTGTCCTCATCTACCACAAGTCTCCGTGCTGTACTAAATCTCAGTGGTTCACAGTATTGAGAGACGTTTTTCTTTGGAAAACTTTTGCATGTGTGGGTCCCCTGCGTGCAAAGAACTGCTTTCCCCGGGTCTGCATAACCCCTACTTAACCCTGGTGGTCAGGTACCTTGTAGAGTTCAGCATTACCCCTCATCGAGTTTTTGAAGCCAGTTGCCCATAACCCGTATCTTCTAATTCCCCAGACAATGGGAGCCTTCTGTTTCCTCACTGCCGTGCTTTGTTGTTGACAGCACATGGAGGAGTCTCGAGTCTGGACTCAATAGCTCTCATGACTTTTCACTGTTTCTCTAATCAAACCAGCATGTTGGACCACACAGCTGTCCTTGCGTTGGTTCGGAGCCACTGGAAAACAACAGCAAGCATCCAAGAGAGGTTCCTCCTGCTCAGGCCACTCAACAACCACTCATTTGTGAGACAAGTTTGGCTTTTTCTATTCAATTAATCAAGATGTGTTCACCATCTGACATTCGAACCCATCATCCTTGACTCTTTGTTCACAAACATGTACTGAATCATTCCCTTCATTTACACCGCAAGGGTGTCAGCAGACCAGGTAGCTGTGGGATCATTTGTGTACAAACTGCTCCCTCTTGTGGTTTCCCTGCTTCAATATTCTGACTTTAATGAATTACTGCCATATCAATCATTCTAAAATCAAGACCTTTCACCTTGCAAAGCCTCTAGCTTTCTCAGATCTGCTGCGAAAACATATTTGAGACAGATTCTGGCAGCGCAGTCAGGCTCAGCCTTCTTGTCAGATGAAGACAATCAGATCAGAGAGATTGTTGATCGATCCAGACCATGTGAAACGCTGCAGCTGGAGAGCAGAGGAGGATCCACTGTCCAGTGATGAGAGAATCTGCTCCTCCTTAGTCTCTGATACAAATGTCTCTCCCAAAGGCTAATGTTGTTGTTGTTGTTGTTGTTAATGTATAAAAGAAGTGTTTTTAGCTGATTGAAATTATTAATGTATGAATGAAAAGGCAGACTTGCCATGTTTGCATACAATTCTTTGGAAGGGTTACATTTGAATGGTTTGGTTTAACCAAAATTCAAACTTTCCCTATTCTCAAACTTTATTCATGTTGACTACTGTGCAATCATTTTGACCAACAATGCTACCGATTAAGCTGTCTGCTAGATTGGATCCACACAAAATGGTGGTGTTTAATTGCTTATCTGCTGTTCCTGTGATACATTGGTGGCTTGAACAGAAAGTTTCGTGGCGTTAAAAAGACATGAGGTTACCGGACCTCTGTAGCTGCTCCTCATCACTCTAGAAAGTAGCCTTAAAAAAGTCTTAAAAAAGGTGCGCTGTGTAGTTTCTGAAAAAAAGTTTATTCAGTTGATAATGAATAATCAATATCAATAAGTGAAGGATTTTTCTCTTCCTCTAAACTACATAGTGCACCTTTAACAGTTTCATGTTGTTGTGGTTTTTTGACGGAAGACAAAGATGACTTTTAAAGTACACACACACACACACACACACACACACACACACACACACACACACACACACACACACACACACACACACACACACACACACACACACACACACACACACACACACACACACACACACACACACACACACACACACACACACACACACACACACACACACACACACACACACACACTTTGGGCGTTGAGCCAAATGTTAATTCGGGCCACAAAGTTGAAAATCACATTGCTTGTAAATACCCAGTGGACTCTGTACATGCAACTCAAAACAAGGAATTTGTGAACAGTGGCTGAGGTCCAGTATCCATACAACCATACAATTAAGTATGGCAGAAGATTCAAGAGTTCAACGCCACTGCAGAGGTAGACAGATTTGATATGAGGACAAAAGGAATGTACTCTTTATTCAAATGTCCTCCATCTGCTTTGTTCTTTCGGTTGGATTAAAAACAAACAAACACTTGAGTTGTGCTTGAGAAAGAGATTCTTGTTGTAGCAGATTTTGTTTGCCAAGCTTGGAGACAAGGCAGAATATCTGGTTTGAGATCGAGCTGCAAAATAACCTTTAATTTTGTAATGAAATCAAATGGTAATGAAATGTCTGGCCACTGCAACTGTACTGTACTTGACACGAAAATCAAAGAAATCGAATCAGTATGTCCCAATACTTAATATGTCAAATTCAGTATGCCAGAAATACCAGGATGTCCTACTGCATCCAGTTGCATTTTACAGTATGTAAGCCAGCATGCTTTTCTGGCTATTCTGACCCACAGTCCTCTGCACAGTGGAAGATATGTGACATGACTGAGCCTCTGAGAGAGCACAGACAGATGACAGCTCATATTTCGCGCTATGGACTGCGACGGCTGTATGAGGAAGAGTGTCAAAGTTCAAGGCACAATATAATGAGTAGTATGTCCCAAATGTATGCCAGCTGCAGTACGTACTACAAGTAAGTGTTTACCTGGTGTGATGATGATGCTGCTGGCCTCTTTGATTATGTCAATGGTCTGGTCCAGGTTGACCTCAGTGTGAGTGCCAACAATCTCCATGGGCTTACCGCCCGCTGTGGAGGTGGTGCCGTACCCACCCAGGATCACATTGGGCAGGGAGCGGTTCATAGCCTGAGAGGAGAAGAGGACAATAAATCAGGTAACTGCAGCGAGTAAAGTGTGTAACTTCACACATGTGGCTGGACGTGTGTTTGTGTACTCACCACACACATGATGTAAGAGAGGATAGCACCAGAGGAGCCAATCAGAGCTCCGACAATCGTCATGAGATTGTTGTCTAGCAGGAAGCCCTCAGCACAGAGCGCCCATCCAGAGTAGCTGTTCAACACGGTGATGACCACGGGCATGTCCGCACCCCCGATGGCTGCTGTCAGAGTTACACCCTGTGGGGAAGTCATTTAAGTGCGTCTTATCTCTTATAATTAAGTTTTTTTTCAGTGTTTCACCATTTTAACATCAAATTTCACTTTCTGCTTCACCTGCTCAGTTCAGTGAATCTTTGATACTCACCATAATAGTGGAAAGCCCAGACACTCCCACTAGACACCCCATGCCAGTCCCATAGCTGGAACTGAGCATAAAGGGGATCATGCCTCCTATGGACGCTGTCATCAGACTGGCGTTCAACATGTGACGTCCCGGCAGCAGCAGGGGGGCGGAGTTCAGGACGCCTGCGACCAAAAAACATCTTCAACAAACGTTTTTATAGAAACCAGAAATGATTCCGACTTCTTTGGAACCAATTTGACAAGATAAAAACATGTAAACACACTTTTCTTTTAAGCAGTGTCGAGTGTCTTTGGACCGCGGAGGCCTCTAATCATCTGTCTAAGAGTCTTTCCCATCCACCAACCACAGCCATGCAGTCATGGCCTTGCCCGACCCGTAACAAATCACCAGAAAGCTTCTCATGTGTTCCTCTTGATCAGTCGCACTACAATGTAAATTAACGACTGCTGACACATGCACACAAACCCCACAGTCCAGGCCTGGATTTAGAAGAGGATCTTTGGCTTTAACCAGATGAAAGAGACAATCAGCATCAGAGGACACAGAGCTCAGTGTGTTTATAAGGATATCAGTATGTGTGTGTCAAATGAAGAACAGAGTCACATGAACAATATCTGAACGAACTTAATTTAATTTCCATTACCTTGAAGCTTGCCGTAGGCCACCAGCGAGCCACTGAAAGTGACTCCTCCGATGTAGGTGCCCAGATACGCCACTGTCTTGAGCACACCGGCGGCCGGATGCGCGTCCAGGTGGGGGTACTCAATCATGAACTCTGCGACACAGGTGAGAACAGCCGCCAGCCCCACGAGGCTGTGGAAGGCTGCCACGAGCTGCGGCAAGTCTGAGATTTCAATACGCTTGGCAATGGTGAGACCTGCAGCCGAGACGTGAAGGTCAGCCAGGAAGAGGGGAATGAAAGAGTTTCGGTAAATCTCATTGAATTACTACACAGTGTCTGGCTCAGTGAACCAAACTTCTCATGCACATTGGCTACGTTTGAAAACAAACAAGTTAACATATAAAAAAGGCAAACACCTGTGTTTAGTAACTAGACACTTAACAAGCAGGCCTGATCTTCAAAGCCGATCTAATGAGGCCTGAGTTTAAGTGCGTTTTCTCCAAAACATTGGGACGCTAGCTCTGAATAAACGGTCATGCTCTGCTGCCTGTGAGTGTATGTATTTTGACTGCTACATCATCCATCATCCCACTTTCTTACTTAAATTACAATTAACATGTTCAACGCTCACACATGATGGCGAAATCCACTCATCTCTGTATCTGGACAGGATGATTGATGTTCTGTTATGAATTTGCAAAAAATTCACACTCTTCAAAGACAGAGGCGTCGCATGCAAAGTTAATAACATGTAACTCGCTCACGGTGGTCTTGTGGTTTTCTAAACAAACTGTTGGACGTCAAAAAGAAGCCGTGCCAAGGCTTTATTAATTCTTTTTAAGTGGAGACTGAAACCCACAGATGCCTCGTTGATGGTGAGATTCCTTGCTGTGATACAGCACAGCTACGTTGTGGACAACAACAACATCTGTTCTGAAACTAAATTAGGCAGTGATGAATGATAATGCAATAGTAGGCAATTTTTCCATCTAAGCAATTTTCTGCGATCACGACATCATGTTCATGTCAATTGTAGATCCTCTGAACACAGGAAGCTACCTACCCAGGGTTCCTCCAGTGGCCATGGCCAGAGACATCTGAGACAGCAGCTCCGGTGAGGGTTTGAGGGCACCCAGTGTGGCAGCGATGCCCCCTGCAACTCCCATCATGCCAAGGGCGTTCCCCAGGCGACTGGTGCCCTGAGCAGAGAGGCCTGCCAGCGCACCAACACAACACAAGCCGGAGCCCAGGTACATCATCTGAGGTAAAGAAAAGCACAAGTCGGGATCATTTGTGTAGGATTGATCAAGCCATTCTTAGATCAATTATAACACATAAACAAATTAATAAAACAAATGATAACATCAATAAAAATGTAATTAAAATACTTGTGGTTGTGATGCACCTAATCATCAGCTGCCATTAAAATCCAAAGAAGTAGAAGAAATACTATAGTCTGAATTAGTCGATTGACAGAAATCTTATTAGCAACTAGTCCTAGTTGACAGGTCTTTGGGGTACTACTGCATATGTGAAAAAGTAGTAAAAAAGCCTTTTGTGATCAAGAGGAAGCTGCATGTAATCCGATAAATCGCCTCCAGTGATGTCACCTAGTGGCTGTTGCATTGTGGCTAACGTAAGTGCCAGATTTTACAAAAGCAGTCCACTGGTCAATCATTACACTCCTATTACACTGTTGGACAGTTTAAAAACAAATGATCAAAATCTATTTTTGCAGAAGCAGATTAATCCCCTTCTCATTCCACACATTCTTCCTTTTTTAAAACCGGATGCCTATATTACCCACAATGCAATTTAGCCACTGAGTGACATCACTGGAGGCAACTCACCAGATTTGCTCAGCTTCATCCTACACACTGGAGCTTTTTTGTTGGTCATGTAAGCTGAATATCTTTGACATTTTTCAATATTCCTGGACAATTTATACTCTTAATGACAATACAGCCCAAAGAATCATCAGTGAAATCGACAGACAAACACAAAATTGACTATGAATACAACCAAAGTCATCTTGAGTATCACAAACTTTGGCAATTGATCCATTTCACTGACAGTCTATCTACACATCTTTTTAATAAGAACAAATCTGAGGGGAATAACAGGCTCCGTGTCCTGTCACCTGCTCAATGTTGTATCCAGCAGCCAATGAGGCTCCATATCCCCCAACAAATGCAGTCGCCGGCAGCGCATACAGGTAGTTGTACTCAGGAGGATCAGTGGGACGCTTGAACATGTCCAACATCCTCTGTGTGATCAGGAAACCACCTGGTATGTCCGCAGAAAAGAAGAAATTAGACTTTTCTCAGTTGACTGGTCTTGTAATTAATCTTCTCAATTGTTACATTTGAATTAAAGTGTCAGACCAGCAATGTTGATGGAGGAAACAAAGGCAGCAGCGAGAGCCAGACTCTCAGGCAGAGTGGAGGGTGTGAGACCTCCACCCATCAGCACCAGACCTCCAACAGCTGTCAGACCTGACACACAGATAAAAAAAAACATAGATAGAAAACAAAGATTAAAGACATAATGTCACAAAAAACTAAAACCTGCTATCGACTCCTGACCTGAGATGGCATTGGTGACAGACATGAGGGGTGAGTGCAGAGCAGGGGTCACGCCCCACACAGTGTGGTATCCCACAATCCCAGCCAAGCCGAAGGTGGTGACCATCTGAGTGAAGGCTGCGTTGGGGGAGATGATGCCCAGAGCCAGACAGGTGGAAACACCTATAGAGAGACACAGTGTTGTTGCTGTACGGCTCTTTATGGACGTTTTGTTCTGTTCTCTTTTTAACCTTTACAGCAATGGAATAACTGAAGAGTAAAAACAAACACTTTTACGTTTTCCTAACAGGTTATGCAAGTGTGGTGATTCATAGTTTCTCTGAAGCTTCAAAGAGCTGAACTTTGCTGAATAATGTATTCCCCACCGTGCTTTATTGTAATGGAGCGTCCACATTAAAAAGACCCATTAAGATGAGTGATCTCAGTGGGGAAAAAGGGCAAAACTTTCCAAATAAGATTTTGTTTGGAACTCGGGCTGCAACTAACAATCTTTTTGATTTTTATTAATGAGCCTGCTGGTGATTTTCTCAATCAATCTGTGAACCGTTTAGTCAATACAACATCAGAGAAGGGACATTTTCAAGCCAAATTGGATGTCTTAATATTGCCCTTTTTCTCTGACCAAATGTCCAAACTCAAAGAAACTCTGTTTATTATGATGTCAGAGGAGGAAAAGCAGCCAATCCTCACATTTGAAAGGCTTGAAAATGGACTTAAAATTTGGTTAATTGTGCTCGTCAGTCAAATAATTGATTGTACTCTATTTGAAACTACTATATATTGTACAAAAAGGCCAAACAAAACTAAGGAATTATCTCTAAAAATGTTTAAATTTTATTTTTTCTCCAGCAGGAAAGTGTCACAGACATTGGGGGAAAAAAGCTCTATGGGGATCTATGAGCTAATGACATCTATGATATCAAATTCCTCGTAAAATAACCTCATAGCACATAAAATTGTGCCAAATGTCTCATAGTCTGAATATTTCTGCATTTATCTGCATGTGTCTGACCTGCAGAGTAGGCGCCAGCAGAGGTCATGGTGCGGTGAAAGGGAGAGACCTCAGCCGCTTTCGCAGCCTCCAACTCTGCGACTGTTTTCTGTTTGACGGGGGCGGCTGGCGGGGCTGTTTTGGGGAGCGGGGACGGGAATATGTTCTGGCCTTCCTAGACACATCAGGAAACACAGAGGACCAGTGTGAGAACCCAGAGGACGTCCGCAGAGATATGCGTGAGAAACACACATCAAGACTTTGGGGTCCTGCATTGTGGGAGATCTGGCCTGGACAGTGGGAGCACTCAAACTCATGGACCACATAGGAGATTACACTGAACAAACAGCAATCAACAACCAGTTAGCCGTGGTTTGGAAAGATAAATTCTCTTTAAAAAGGGGCCTGAATAACGCTGAGTTTAACAAGGGGTAAACTGATATGTCCTGTCGAGATTGCATGCTTTCACTGCCATAAACAATGCGTCAAAGCCAAAATTCCAGGAAAAGTATATTTTGAAACGTTCATAACATTCTTGTTGGAATCCAGCATGAGCCATTCCCAGCTGGGAATGGGTTTTTAGTACTCATTTGGCGCAGTATCGGAGCATGACGGGATCTGACAGCTCACGCCGAGAGGGAGCGAGGGATGCCAGCGGTGATGGAGGCTGCCAGTAGACAGTTACAACAAATAATAATAATAAGGACCCCACCTTCATAACAAGAGTCCCACGGATGACATGGTCAATTGTTCCATAGTCAAATTCGTCTGTGGGCTGATAGTGGAAGTACTCCTTGTCTGGGCTGATGGCCTTCAGCAGCTTCAGTACGTTGTTTGAATACAGAGTGCTGGCCTGGGTGGGCATGCGGCTGGGCAGGTCTGAGTAGCCGATGTGCGTTACTCCCTAAAAAAGTATCAACATAGTGGTGAATAAAACATAAAAACAGGCTTTCGAGGAGTTCTTTTGTTTTTTCAATTCAAATCTGCTGGCTAAGCAGAAACCTCACCTTGTGAATGTGCAGTTCTCCAGGCCTGGTGGTCTCGATGTTGCCCCCTGCCTCTGCAGCCAGATCCACCACCACAGAGCCATCCCTCATCGAGTCCACAAACTCCTTCTTGATCAGAATGGGAGCACGCTTCCCTGAATGGGAACAGGGAAGAGAGGACAAAGTATCGATTTTCAATACCATGGTCGATACCACGGAGAAAAATTTACTCAACATTGAGGGCATAACATTTTTGAATTTTAAAAAGAGATGAATTTAACAAGGAATGTGGACTGTGAAAAATGATTACTGAATTAGTGTCTGGCCTCCTGACATTAGCCACGTTTCCACCTATGCAACCACTGTATATAAACAACAACTGTCATCAGTCCACTGGTTTGTGGCTGTGGAACTGGTGGCTGAAATAAAATGCTCTTACTACTCGACTAATCAGAAATGTTCAGCCATGGAAGCAGGAACTTTTTGGGGGGCAAAATAATGTCCCTGGGGCTTAATTTAGACCCTGGTCCCTGAATTGGAAACAAACAGAGGTCCACAAAAGGTTTCTAGTCCCCGGGAAAGTTACTGCAGTGGAAACACAGCTATTGTAAGTTCCACTGTTACTAAAAATGCAAATCTAATAAAACCCTTTTTACTCCAACTACTAACAAAAAAAAAGTCTGGGTCTTTAGCTGCTTGATGGTCAGCTTTGTATGATCACCAGCCAATCTGAAACTTCATCTGTTGGCTGTGGGCAGGAACACACAGGTGGTTTATTTGAGATTTTTGCTGCCAGTTGGGAACGATGAGAATAGCCGCTAAACCAAAATAATAAGCTAACAGAAGCAAAAAAAGCTCAGCACACTTTGGGTGGTAATTTTCAGAGGGCTTCATCACTATGAATGATCCCGTTCATATGGTTCAATGTCACTGTACCATAAACACTGATTAGCTTTTAACAACAAAAGATAAAAGACAAGAAAAGGTAGTAGAAGGTACCGGTAGGACTGACCTGGAATCAGAGCAGTGCTGATGACAATGTCGACCTCTTTGCACTGCTTTGCAAAAAGCGCCATCTCAGCCTCAATAAACTCTTTAGACATCTCTTTGGCATAACCTCCGACCCCCTCGCCAGACTCTTTGAGGTCTACTTCTAAAGGCTCTGCCCCAAATGACTTGAACTGCTCCAGGGCTGCCGGCCTGAAAGTCAGGAAACACAAAGGTTATTATCAGAATCATGATCATCACTCAAGTCTGCAGACTGAGACGCAATGTCTTTTATTCCTCAACTTATACCTGGTGTCAAATCCTCTGACTATGGCTCCCATCGACTTGGCTGCGCCTGCTGCTGCCAAACCAGCAACTCCACCTCCAATAACCAGGACCTGTGTACAACAGAGACATCCGCAATGTAGAGGAAGGAGACTGACCGTCCACTATTACACATTTTATTTGAGGTACAGAACATTGTGGGAAATCCCTCATGCTGACTTGCATATAGTATTATGTAGACATTAGTTACCTTGGCTGGTGGTACTTTTCCTGCAGCTGTGATCTGACCAGTAAAGAACCTGCCAAAGTGGTTGGCAGCCAGAACCACAGCTTTGTACCTAGAAAACAAACCCTCAAGTCACATTTACTGGAAGCAGACATTCCTGAACAGCTACAGACATACACCGAGCAGCCACAACATTAAAACCACGAACAGAGGAGGTGAATAACATCGATCATCTTGTAACAATGCAGAGTTCTGCTGGTAAACCTTTGACAGATGCTACTTTACAAGCACTGTTGCAGCCCAATCGTACCCCCACTCAACAACAACACCCCCTGGTGGTAGTGGCTCCCCCAGCAGGACAAAGCTCCCTGCAATGCCACAAAAACCGTTCACAAATGATGCAAGGCCTCCAAATTCTTCAGATCCCAATCCGATCAGTCCTCAGTGGGACGTCTCAGACTAAGTCCGATCCATGGAGGCATTGATCCAACTTGGCCCTGTCCCTTCTTGGCATGGACACGGGACCTCTGGGGGTGTCCTGTCGTGTCTGGTACCAGTGCATTGGTTGAGTCCTGTGGCTTGCGAGGTGGGGCCTCAATGGATCAGTCAATTTCTGGGTTCTCCTATGGATGCTCAATTGGATTGGGATATGGAGAATCTGGACACAATGTCAATGTCTTGAGCTCTTTGTCATGTTCCTTGAGCCATGTCCGAGTGGTTTTTCCTGTGTGGTAGGGTGCATTGTCCCATTAAAATCAGGAAGTGCTGTGGCCATGAGGGGTTGTACTTGGTTGGTACTCCCTAATAACGTATTTCGTTCAGTGCGTTACATTCTGTGTCATCCAGGTGGCATTTGGCGTCTTATCGCTTGTAACTTCAAACAGAGGGTATTTTATGTTTTTTATGATCATCCCTCTTTGTTTCTAGCGTGAAAAATTAATGTTGACCAATTATTTTAATCCAAACCATGACCGTTTCCTCAAATTTACCAAGTAGTTTTGTTGCCTAAACGTAGCTAAACTGCAAAACAAAACTGAAAATCTTCTTTTAAATACCTGAAGAAAAATTAAATTTACTAAGCCTAAACATCAAAATCAATAAAACATTTTTTTTTTAAAACTCCACACAGGAAATGATCTCCGGCTGCCCGTGACTACCTCAATCCAAAACAGATTAGGTTAAATACACAAATTATTGAAAAACAATGTGCACTCAGTCTAAGGCTGAGATGGTCACTTGGCTCGTCCAAGTGTGTAAAACCACGCCCATCCAGGTGAAATACCAAGGTTTTAGTGAGACCCGTACTTGGTCTGCAACAGTTTCTGATTGGGTGGTGCGTTTCCCAGCAGAACACTGTATTGTAATCAGATTATCACTGTCATTCTTTACCTGTCAGAACAGATGTGTGGTGAAAGAATCTGCATGTAAATGTATATTTTCTTTACCCAGCGATGTTAGCCATGGAGCTGAGTGCGTCGTAGCCCTGTGCGATGGTGACTCTGGGCACCTGGTCCATGGCCAGCACATTGCTCTGCCTCTCTGACAGCTTCTTCATCAGCTCTGGGTTCTGTGCTGGATAGATGAAGCTCACCAAGGTGGACTTGGACTTCAGGAGGTCTGCCTCGCTCAGACTGGGGGCTCGTACCTACAGAATGATGAGGATGTTAGACGAGTAGAAATGCAGTAATACTGAAACCAGCAGATGTGTACGAACCTTGAGGACCAAGTCTGAACCAAAGGCTCCCTTGACATCAGTGATGCTGGCTCCGGCTTCTTTGTACTGCTGATCGGAGAACTTGGCTTCCTCTCCAGCTCCGCTCTCCACCTGCACCTGGAAGCCCTGTTTGACCAACGCCTCCACCCCGGCAGGAGACAACGCCACACGTCGCTCATTCTGAAACGTCTCCTTAGGAACGCCGACTACCAGGTCCTTGTAGAGCACACCTGAACACACAAACCAGCCGATAGTTGAGTCTGCAGCACATTAAAACCCATTTCTTTCTCTTCTTTCTTTAAAAACAAAAAACATTTTCAGATGAATATTAGAACATTTCACACAAAAAAGTAACATCGATCTTTTTGTGCAACAACAGGAGAGCATGTGCATGTACGGCCAAGATTGTGCGGCTGAGACCAGTGTCAGGTTTCACATTTCTCTCCATACACGGCGTGGTGACCTCGCCGCCATGGAGACATTATTAGCAGGTGATTGGCTCAGAGCCAGCCCACACAGTGAGGCCTGCACTCCCACACCGACACGCTCAAAATTCAAACTTAAAAAGCACTCGACAACTCACTGAACTTTCACAAACCCGCGACGACATGTGCCAAGCGGACAGCATTTACTCCCTAAATAAATGTCTGTGAACTGAATCTGCCAAACAGCAGTCAAACTTTCACATGTCACCTTTAACTGACCTCTCATTTGCCCTCACATGTTAGCAGCTCTTACAGCTCTCCCTATTTTGGGAACTTCTCTAGAAACCAAACAGTTCATGATCTGTGGATTTTTTCCACTCTCCTGGCCAGAGGGAGCGTGTCCTCAAGTGAACTGTTATGCTCTCATTCCTCAAGTCAAGACAGAGGAAATCCAGACCAAAGAAAGCATGCAGGGCCTGGATGTCCTCTGGGAAAATAAATATTGTTAGATTACACAAAGTGATTTTAACAGACAGGCACAGTTCCTACCTCTGGAGGCCTTTTGGTCCCATAACGTGGGGAAAGTCCTGAAATTCCTCCTTCCAGGTAGCTTCTGACGGACCCCTCGCTGAGTCAAAATGAGGGAAGAGCTGGAGATGCAGCGCAGGAGGGTCGACATGGCCTCTGAGCTTCCTCCCTTAAACTCCCGCTAGCTCTTGAATATGAACACAAACAAGATAAGCGATGAGTTAACACTACTTCTACACCTGCTGTCAAAAAACAAAGCACATTTTAAACCCCTTCAAGTAGATCCTGAGCCTCCCAGTCACACACTCAGGTTGCTGCGAGGCCTACAGACAGCAGAGTGACACTTCAGCTCTGCAGGACACACACACCAGGCCCGGGCTTGATTACACACTCCGGGCTTGTTCGCGAGATCTGGAATTATGACGGCACAAGAGGGAAACTGTGCCAAGTCTGGCCTGGTTGTTGTTGTGAGGAGAAGCAGCTTGAACCGGGCAGAGAAGTCAGATAAAATGTTTGGTGCTACAGGGGACAGCTCAGGACTCGAGACACAAACACAAGCAAACTGTCAAAAGAAAAAAGGAATGTGGTGTTTAAATATTTGTCCTCAAAACACACAATTTCATTAACAAAAGTCAAAACAGACTGTGGAAACTTGTAGTACTCTGCTTGGTGAGTCAGACCAGTTGTTTCTGATCAAATATTTGATTTTCATTCAGTCAGTGAATTACAGAGTTGTCTGCCCTTCATCCTCCACCTAGTACTGATTCATTCATAAACTGAAGGATTTGTTGAAGTGATCTCAGACTTGCCTTTCAGATTTGCAGAAAGAGCAGGTTCAAGTTTCCCTCAGCAGCAGGGTCACACCTGTGAGACGTCCTACCCAAATCCCTCCGTCTGCTCGCAGGAACACACAGACGACCTTCCGCAGTTTCGATATCACTCCTGCACTATTTATGTATAAATAGCGGAGCCATGTGACCTCACTCATGACCACCCTTGAAGCAGATAAACACCTCACGGCCGCTGCTTCAAAACTCTGCCAGACGACCTGCGAATCAGAGCCTGGATTAACATGTTTATCAGAAATACTCCTTTTATTTTTTAAAAGCTACACATTTGTGGACGGTCTCGCGATAGTTCCTCTCGCACCCTACGCAGCTCTAAAACATAAGTTGTGTTTAAATAGCATATAGGCTACACATATTTATTGAATATCTAACAGTCATGTGTTTGTTTAGATCTTTCAAAGTAGACTTACCGACCCGGTATTTTCTTTTCTGGACACAAGATGGCGCCAGAGCGCCAGAGGAAGGTGAGAACTAAAAGTGTTGGACGACCAAGACTTTTCCGGAGCTTTCTCTCTTTTACATCCTGATGTCAATTTATTTTTTTAACATTATTTACGTCATTGTGTATATATATATATATATATATATATATATATATATATATACATACATACTATATATATATATATATATATATATATATATATATATATATATATATACATTTGCTTATATATATATATATATATATATATATATATATAAGCAAATGTATTACTTTTTACTTCACTACATTTACTTAAAAGTTTTAGTTACTAGTGACTAGTTGACTTTGTAAAAGAGCAAATTATAAGACAGAGCAGTTTTCAAATATCTCGCCTTGTATACATGTATACAGTAATAATGCCATTAAGGATAAGCTCATATTATTTTATGATTTCATAATAATCGAACAAAGATAAAGAATTCCTGTATATCATAATAGTATTCTAGATTAAAGGTAAATTTTATATACACAAAAGGTAGTTGTTTTTTTATTCCTCCAAGTTCTGTGGCATTTAAAAATGACTCAAAAATCGTTTTGTTTGTTTGTGTTGTTTGTGAGTGTGTTAATTTCCTGCTTGTTAAAGTATGCTTTTTGGGATTATGTATATCAAAAGGTGTATTTAACAATGATAACGTGTTTGTTCTTTGAAGTTGTTCAATAAAGTTTTTTTTAAACCAGGTTTGTCCAAATATAAATGTTTCCGGTTCCTTCTCGTCTCAGTCGCACAGGGAAAAGTTTTGGTTGTCCATCTTGTTTTAGCGCCACATGGACATTGTAAACATCAGTGTGTTAAACCAGCAGCGCTCCTGCTGACAGCATTTTACCTGGTTTGTACCTGTGTGACTGTTTTAGCAGAAAAGTCGTATTAATCGCAGCCAGGAATGACGTTGTTGCTAACAGCTGGCAGCTAGCTACTGCAGCTAATCGCACCACTAGCTTCACGAATGTGCGTGCGTGTGTGTTTGTGCGCTGATAAGCTAAAACGTCGCTGCCCGTGAAGAACTAACTTTATCCTTACCTGTCAGTGAGCCAGGTGTCTGTTGGTGGACCGGGATGTCTCTGCGGCTGCTGTCAGTGGATCCATCAGACCGCGGCTCTCAGAGATGCAGGCTGGGTCCTCGCTTGATGTCAGCGCTGGGTCTGAGTCTGGGCTCCCCTCTGCTGGTGTCTGTCCCCGGGGGAAGCTGCCTGTGCACCGCCTGGCCCCGGCCTGACCTGGCGGAGGGCTTCCTGCAGATGGACCTGAAATGTTCCTCTCCCGGTCTGATCTCTCACCCACCAACACATCTCAGCCTGGACCCGGGCCAGCTCACACCTGTACCCTGCCCCAAACTGAAAAGTGTGAAGATAACTGTGGTGGTCCAGAGTGTTGAGTTCAAGAAACACACAGCTCCTCGACTCGTTCATGAGCTTGTGAAAGACATGCTGAAAGGTGTGTATGTGCATGAGAAACATGTGGTAAGCCTGGAGAGTTTTGATACAGAGATCAGATATGTTGTTATTGAAAGCATCAGTGTGGATTCTGGTTCTTCTGGAATGATCACCTCAAAAACTGGTGTGGAGATAACTGGCATCCAGACGGTCCGGCACCACAGGAGTCAGCTGCAGGACCCGGACACGGTCCCACTGGGGGGTCTGGAGGAGGTCAGTGTAAAATCATTTTATTGGTTTTCATCTACATTGTTTATTCCCACAGTGTGACATGTGTTTTTTATGGTATTTTAGGTGAGTGCCTCCCTGAGAGAGATGCTGCAGCTGCCCCTCCTCTACCCACGCACCCTGAGCTCACTGGGTGTGTCCTGTCCCAGAGGTGTGCTCCTGGTGGGGCCTCCAGGTGTGGGGAAGACCCAGCTGGTCCGCAGAGTGGTGGGAGATGTTGGAGCCAGCCTGGTGGTGGTCAGAGGGCCCGAGGTACAAAATGATTTCCATCAATTACATCCATGTGTTCGCATTATAATATTGTGTTAAACATGTTTTACAATCTGTTTAATTATATTTAGCAAATACTGTGTTTATTATGATGTAGGGAACTGTTGGAAAATGCAAGTTTATTTAGGCTGACTCAATGAATTAATACCTGACAAATCAAGGAACTGCATGGCATCGATGCAACAGTCCTGTAAATTCAATATTGACGTTGGGGCTAAAACTAGCAATTATTCTCATGATCGATTAATTGATTATCAAAAAAGTTGGCAATTAATTTTCTTTCAATCGACTAATCATTGCAGCTTTAATTGACATAAAGCCTTCAATACTTAATGTATTGTGAAATTAAAGTAAAGCATTTGTTTAACCCTTGTAAAGGGTTATTGTAACTGATAATAACAATATTTGTGTAATACTGTGAAACCATGATATTTTCACAGATGGTTATAATCATACTAGGAAAGTTGCAGTTGCAACCCTGCTGGTGTGGGATTTAACACCAGTCAACAGGAATACCCAGGAACATTATTATATTATTATTATTGTTATTATTATTATTATTAATAGTTAATGTGAATTGTGAATGATTATTTCAGGTGGTGGGATCACGGCCGGGAGAGAGCGAGGAGAAGTTGCGTGCTGTGTTTGAGCGGGCTCGGTCTGCAGCTGAGGAGGGTCCCTGTGTGCTGTTCATGGATGAGCTGGACTCTCTGTGTCCGAGGAGAACCGGCTCGTCGGCACCAGAGAACCGCCTGGTCGCTCAGCTTCTCACGCTGATGGATGGGATCAATCAGTCTGATCGCTTCCTCATCGTCGGAGCCACCAACCGGCCGGATAGCCTCGACCCAGCCCTGCGAAGGCCTGGGAGATTTGACAGAGAGGTACGGATGATGAAATATAAGACCTAATACATAATAATAAATGTGTATTAGTCTTTGAGTCTCTCATTTTTACGTCTTTCCTTCAGGTTATCATCGGAGCTCCCACCCTGCAGCAGAGAAAGGCCATCTTGTCAGTTCTGTGTGCGAGGATGCCTGTTTGTCCGAGTGTGGACGTGGCAGAGCTCGCACAGAGAACCACAGGATATGTAGGAGCGGACCTGAGTGCCCTGTGCAGGGAGGCTGCCATGCACGCTATACGGGAGAACTCCAAGGTAAATACAGATGACCTGCAACAAGTATGTGGTTCAATCGATTAGTTGTCAACTCTTAAATTAATCGGCAACTAGTAAGTTTCTTTCCTCCTCCGTAGAGTAAACTGAATATATTTTGGTTATGGACAAAACAAGAAATTTGAGGACGCCATCTTGGGCTTTGGGAAATATTGATGAATCTTGATTTGCTCAGGATGCCTTTTGTTTATTGTTTGTTTTGATTATATATGTATGTTGCTGGAAGGCAGTATTAATACTGAGCAGATTCTCCTGGTAAAATAAATTGAAACTGAAATTGGCACCAAGTGAAAAGCCTGCTTTAATCCCCTGCGACTGTTGAAGATGCACATTTTTTTCAAATGTTGTCTGCAGGGTTCAGGAGAGCAGGTGGTGGGTGTGAAGCACTTCCAGGAGGCCCTGAAGTCGGTGCGTCCCTCCTGCCTGCGGAGCAGCCTGGGCAGGACGGAGCTCTCTCCGGTGACTTGGGAGCAGATAGGAGGTCTGGATGACGTCAAACTCAAACTAAGACAGGTGAATGAAGGGCAGCGCTCGAATTATACTACTTTAAAATACAAAAGTAAGAGAAAAGTAAGTGTGACTGGAATTAATTGATTTTATTTTCCTTCCTCCATCAAAGAGCATCGAGTGGCCAATGAGATACCCTGAGGCATTTGTTCGTCTGGGTCTGTGTCGGCCTCGTGGTGTTCTGCTCTACGGACCTCCGGGATGTGCGAAGACGACGCTCGTCAAGGCTGCGGCCGCCTCGTCTCACTGCGCCTTCCTGTCTGTCAGCGGTGCTGACCTCTACTCTCCCTTTGTTGGAGACTCAGAGAAGGCTTTAGCTCAGGTGCTTTCTTTTAACACTCTATAATAACACCTGTGAATGGCTGCTGTGTTTTTGTCCTCTTGTCTGTTTCATCCATAAACATCTGTACCTGTCTGTCCACACACAGCTGTTTCACCAGGCTCGGGCATGTGCCCCCTGTCTCCTGTTCCTTGATGAGATCGACTCTCTGATTGGCTCGCGGTCAAACAGTCAGACAGGTAACAGCGTACAGACGCGCCTCCTGTCTGTGCTGCTGAATGAGATGGATGGGGTTGGTCTGAAGACGCTGGAGAGGAGAGGGACGGAGAAGATCCTGCAGGCGGACGGAGTGGAAGAGGCTCACACGCACGAGCAGGTCAGACATCATGGAGATGGGCCTCACTCCTCTTTTAGATGCTCACAGGGGAACGTCAGTATTTTTCAATCTGGACTTGGACCACTGACAGTATGGAAAGGATCCCTACAGAGATAAAACTCTTTATATCACAGTAAGATCCTTTTTGTTTAACCAGAAACAGCTGTTCTATCGCTTTCGCCAAAGCCACCAGACTCCAGATGCAGAACCAGTCATTTTATCCTCATAAAACACACTTCATTTAACTTGACAGAAAAACAGAATAACAGTCACCAAAATCATTGTGGTTCGTCTTCTGTTCCAACAATCACCAATTCTTACTTGTCTGAAATAAAACCTGTGATTCCCTTTAAGATGTAAAAAGATATGAAGAGGAGCAAGAGGAAGGGTAGACATCAGAGAAGTGGCGTGGAAAAATGGCGTACAAAGCCAGAATACTTTCACATCAAGCCGTGAATTAAGGATTTATTTCAACAAAGAAAAGTTAGTGATTGTTGGAACATGTGGAAAGATGACCAAGATGGTTTTGCTGAGTTTTATTTTGTTTTTCAGTCGAGTTCGAATTAACTGTTTTTTACGATAATACAATTACTGTTTCTGCAAAGGGAGTCTGGTGGCTTTGGGGAGCGGATGTTTCTAGTTAAACAAAAAGGCTCTATTGCCCACAAGGACTCAATTACAGCCCAATTTACAGCTGCCGTCTGCAGCGGTCTCACACAACAGCGGAAGAATTTGAAAAAAATGTCCCCATTTCTCACTTAGAGACTGAAACATGGGTAAGTGAGGGAGGTTTAAACATTCTGAAGCTGCCGTTTCACATCTGATTCGTATGTAATGATTGATCGCTTCTGCTCTTCGACAGTTGGACTTCCAGGAAGTGTGCAACAATGATGTGATGGTTGTAGCCGCAACAAACAGACCTGACTGCTTGGACAGTGCCCTGCTCAGACCCGGCAGGCTGGACCACATCATATACGTGCCACCACCTGACCAGCAGGTAACTTATTTAAAAGAACAGATAAAGACACCAAGTCACATGAATAATAGACAAAAAACCACAAAATAATAACATAATAAGACGAGCGCCCGTCTGTCACTATTCAATAACAAGCCCAGCAAAATCCAACCCTCCCAGAGGCAACTTAATGGCTAAAATGTAATGAAATCAGCTGTATCGAAGGTCTTTTTGCATTTTTTTAAATTACAAACTGATTGCGTGTTAATTAAATACAATTTCTCATCCCAGCATTTTGGATTATATTCTTTAACAGTGATTAATCCACTAATGATTAATCATTACCATCCCTTGTCCACAACCAAAAGATATTTAGTTTCAAAACATTTGGCAATTAATTTAATAGTTTAGAAATAATGGATTAATTGTTGCAGCTCTATGTTTTACACAGTATCCCAGTTTTTTCGCAATACTGGTCGTAGTATAGCACCATTGATAACCAGGCCTTTTTGTGTGTGTCCAGGCTCGTCTTTGTATCCTGAAGGTGTGTATAGAATCCATGCCCGTGGGTGCTGACGTGTGTCTGGAGGAGTTGGCCGCAAAGACGGAGCTTTACACCGGAGCTGACCTGGAAAATCTGTGTAAAGAGGTAATATGATACGCACAACTAGCTATCAAATTCAAAAGGTAGTCCTGGTCCTGGATAGAGACACAGATAAATAGAGTAGGAATATCTGAGGAATATTTTTGTTTTCCAGGCTGCTCTGTTGGCGCTACAAGAGGAGAACATGGAGGCTTCTTCTATCAAACACACGTACTTCCTCCGGTCCCTCAGCAAAATGAGCCCCTCTCTCACTGCCCAGCAGATCCACACATATCAAACATCTCCCAGATGACAAGCAACATGTCCTCTGCGTTCATAAAATGTATTATTATTACACAAAAAATGGTTTGAAATAAAATGAGTAAACATTAAACTTTGGTGTCTGGTATCTTTTATGGTGTTATTGTCACTTCCAAGCATTTAAAGTACTTCAAAGCCTTTGACTTTGAGCTTTCACATGTGGCCACAAGAGGGCGCTGCACACTGAGTAAATGTATTGATCATCAGCAATGACGATCTGTAGCCAAATCAGAATCCACTGTAGGACGCTGCGACCGTCTACGTGCCTTTTACCTCGTACAACCTCTCCTCCAGCCTACATCAGCCCAGCTCACAGGATGCTCTGCTGAGAGACTTCAAGGACTTCACAGCAACAACAGGTGAGAGCTGCCACATGCACCTGCCTCTTAACTTGTTGACTTTAAGTCATGGAATTGACTCTGAGCCTCATGTTAAACAGAAATATGGTTATTTTCTCTTTAGGTTTCTGAGAATTTTGAAAAATGGTTGGATTTTTTCAGATGTTGAGGAAGAGAAAGGAGGTGAGCTGCTGACATGTTTAATATGTGAAGGGATTTTGTATTGTGGATTGGTTTTGTAGGCTGTTCTATGCTTTTTAAATATTATGATGCACTTTTAAAAACATAATTTTCACATGTGTGTTCCAGCTGATCCCTCTGATAGGGTTCATGGCTTTCGCTGCAACAGGAGCCACCTCTGCTGCTATCTACTTTCTGTTTACTAAACCTGATGTTATGTGAGTGTTATTGTACTTATCATTAAATTCTGCTCGTGTTTTCATACTTCTGAGCTCTATCAATCTATAGCTCTATAAATTCTTAATAATGATGTCACATTTTCATTCACTGTTTTTAGTTTAAATAAGACCAAAAACCCAGAACCATGGGAGAGAATCGACCCATCAACACCCCAGAAGGTAACATCACATAACATTTTGTAATGTTTGGATGGTCGTATTTTTTATTCTTATTGGCACCCAAATACAAGCAGAATCTTGCGGCTGCAGCTGCAATCTGCTGAGTCACTGAGGAGGAAACGTTATCAAATTAGTAACAGCCTGCTCGTGTGACATCAGAGTAGTGATGTTTATAGAGATATATGCCACTATGCAGCTAATCGTGTTAGTTTAAGTTGGTGCAACACTTTTAAACAGGTTAGGAGAAGCCTTATTTTTATTTCTTGCACTTCTCTGCAGCTCATCACCATCAATCAGCAGTGGAAACCAGTGGAGGAGCTGCAGCTGGTGAAGAGCCTCACCAAGTAAAAAAAAAAAAAAGCCAGACAGGTCCTCAGTCTGCCTGCCTGCCTGCCTGCCTGCCCCCCATCAGTCTAACAGAATCCTTTCTGCACAAACTAGGATACTTTGACAGTCAGTGTGCGGAAATGCTTCTGCTCCACTGGTGGGGTTTCACCCTACTCAAGACATCCATCCACAACGGTATAAAGCTATTATATTAGTTACTCATCCTGCCGTGAAGTTTAACACACCCTCGGTTTCTGTGATTACTTTATTTAATTATCGAGTAACTTGGTGTTAGAACTGACAGGGAAGTTATCACAGCAACGCACAGCCGATGTGAGTGTATGATGTTGTCTAAATGTGAAGGGCAAAATGTAAGTAATGTACTGTACAGTGTCAATAAATTATTATTGTGATCATCGTCAGTGTTTCTTTTGGTCTCATATGTTCAAGAATGTATAAACATATTTATGCAGAAATATTCATATTCATGTCTGCAGTATGGACTGTGTCATAGAGCTAATAGTGAAACACCTCATGACCTAAAAATACAGTGCTAACAGGTTAAAATAAGGTAGTAGAGGTGCTGCATCTCCTCTTTTAATGTAAATACATTGCAAAACATAATAAAAATATTTGTAATTATACTGTAGCATGAAAAACATTGGTGTTACTAATTTACTTAACCTTAACAATGGGTCCATTTTATTCAGGCTCGGCAGTGAGCCAGTCTCCACAGCAGCTACATGGAGTTCAGCCACCGTGACTTTTATTGTTTACACCTGTGCATTTCCTGCTGTGACGTGACAAAACGCCCTGAACAATGGTTTGGTGTTTGCCACAAAAAACTCATAAATTAGTCACATCTTTGTGCTCCGTGAGACGTTCCTCCATTTTGATGAACATAGGCACTGTGGTTTATTTTGAGTTGATCACAGGTGCACTACAGGTGCTGCAAATACTTACTAGAGCAAGAAAAATGTGTATTAATCCACCATTGAAATTAGTTCCCAAAAAAACACTATTTACTCCAGTTTGAGGAAGATTTGCTAAAAGCTATAATGCCTAGCTGTTTGAGGACATTACTGGGATCTTTTTTAAAGTGAAACTGGGGCCTGGACCCTGTTTGTCCTGAGTATGAATTTGACAAGTGACCAATTCCTACATACCACACCTTTACTTCGCTCTGTCCATAGGTAACATAATCCTTCTACCAGCACCTTTAAACCTGACTAATTGTCATGTTACATCAAAACTGGAGTTAGTCCTGCAAAAAAAACCTGTAAAACCGAAACCTATTTTTATGGATTAAACAATTGAAAAATAACATTAGTTGATCAGCTTTAGAGCTGCTGGCTGTGGGATTTTGTTACTTTTGACAGAGAAAATATCCAGTTTTTATGTTAAGCTAGGCTAACCGACTCCTGGCACTAGCTCTATTAGCTTCTAAGCAATTTTGCATCCAGGCATGACAAGGGTATTATCTTCACATCTGTCTCTCAGCAAGAAACCAATAAGCATATTTTCCAGAGTGTCGAACTAAAGACTGAAGATTTATGTTTTAACTAGAAAACAACTGAGTGTGTGGCTGACTGCCACAGACAGACTGGAAGTCATAGATTGTGCTGAGAAACTGATGTGAGGTTGATTTTGGTATCTTCCTGGAATTTGTTTACAATAAGAAAGATTAATGCCAGCCTGTCCTTTAAAGTCATGCAAGCCGGCATGAACAAAACACTTCCCTGGAAAGGACACGCCTAAATGGAATGCAGCCATTATCAAAGTTAATATATCTGCGTGTGCTTCCTGGTGTGCTATGAAAAGTCTAAATGTGTGTGGTGAGAAGGGTCAAAGGTTTCAAAGGGCCCACATGATGTTCATCAGTAGATATTTTGCCATGTTGTGATGAGAATGTGTATATTTGTGTAACTGTCTGAGGCTTGTCATTTCTACAAATGTAAACATCTACAATTCTCTCACCTTTAGGTTGATTCATTGATTTTATTTGATGATTAAAAATACAGAATAGCTATGCAGTAGTTAGCACCTGCAAAACACAAAAAGGGTTAAATCCCTTTTGGTCCTCCGAAAAAAGGTGAGACTGTTTTGTCAGCTGTCTTCAAGGTCAAGAATTAAGTTTGAAACTCCACGAAACATTTCTGGAGCTTCACAGCAAAACAGCGCTACAGCATTCTCCTCATCAACTGAAGTTGATGGGGACTTGTTTTTGCCAGAAATGTTCTGTGGACCACAAAACTTCACCCGACTTTCCATCGACATGAGGGTGAGTAGATGATGACTGAATTTTCTTTCTTGGGTGAACTGTTCCTTTAAAAGACGCAGTCAGTATTTGTTTTATTGTTGTTTGTAGACAAGAAAAATGGTGTTGCCAGCCAGGACAGCTGTAAAGTAATCAGAGCAATCTGATGATGGGCAAATGCACTCATCTGCTTAGTTTATGGCTGCGTGGGCATTCAGTGCTCCCATTGTGTTTCATAATCAGAGATGATCTTTTTATCGTCCATCTCGTATCTCAGAAGACAGAGAAAACACCAGAAAGCCTCCCTCCTGCAGTGTGGCGTACACAGCCTACTAGACTTTTGGCTGCAATGTCAATCTGAGAGGGGTTTTCATGAATTATTAAACTCAAACCAAACCAAAGGGTGTGAATGAAGGGAGAGAGAGAGGGAGAGAGAGGGAGAGAGAGGGAGGGAAGGGTGTGCACGGGTTTTATTTCCTGATCTGTGTGAGTTGCTCTTTTATCAGGAAACATTATCCTATTTGGTTACTCCTACATGCATGCTGGGTTCTACATGCAAGCGTGTTTTTAACATTTCCTTCCTCTTTACTTTGAAGACTTTTCAGCCCATTTCACAGCTTTAAAGAATGAAAACAAGCAAGTCACGTGGACGACCCATGAGTGTTTATGGCTGGAGGTCATTTTCAGTACTCTTGTATCATTAGAGAGCTGCATGCTGTAGTCAGAACTTAACTTCACCTATTAAGCGACTGAAAGGTTATTTTGGGAAACAATGGCTGAAGAGGAAGGATGCAGTGTGTGTACGTGACTGGGTCACACACACCATGACACCACAGACCATGTGACTAGAGACACACTGCTCATGTAGTGATAGATGGAATTCCCCATGTGTTCTCATCAGTGCTACAACTTACTGATGTAACTACGAAACTACTTTCAAAAAGTGAAGTGTCTTGACCTGTGACTTTTAAACACATGCCTATTGTTTCTTTTAAGCAGTTAACTGTAACTGGTTCTGACTCTAGAGAGTGAGACGGCTCATTACAGCGGTTAACGATCGTGTAAAGTGAGACAGGGCGGTCAGGTGGATGCTGTAAACTTCAGCCTCTGCTGTAATACAAACAGGAGTTGCCTGCATGTGGTTCAGTGGCCTTTGTTAACACAGGTGTTGCTTGGAAACTGAGACACTCCCAGTTTACTCATGTTACCAATGATAAACTTCTGCTATGTCAACATTTTGATCGTTAACTTTGTTTTGTGTGAAAAGACCAAAGTAGTTGATGTCTTAATGTTTGCCCATTTACATGACCTGCTAAAGGAATTTACCCATTTCAGTCATATATTTATGTACGTGTTGATCTATGCTCCATGTTGTTTATCTATATATACTTGTGCACCAAATAATTAAAGAAAAACTACAGTTTTCAAGTTTTTGAAGCACTCACAAAATGATTATGCCAAAAACATTGACTATTTATCATAGTACATATCATCATGCACTGTTATTGTCAGTATGGATCATGTTTGCTGTGTATAACTGTAGATAAATATCCTATACTCTGTACATAAAGTAGGTAAATATACATGTATGTGTACATATCTTATAATGTACATAATCCATCCCACCTTGTAAGCATATCCAATACTCCTTTGTTGCCTTGCACCTCTACTGCTCTTTGCAGTAATTGTACTTTTTTACAATTGTCTTGTGTATAGATTATTTGGTGTATTTAATAAATTATATATACACCTACTTTTAGCCACATTTACTGTACAGTTCTGTCCTGTATTATTCACCACCCTTAATTCTTTGACTTCATTTGTTCAGTTTTTGTTGTTCTCGTTTCCAATCTAATCCAGTTCCAGTCTTTTTATGTGTTGTAAACTAAGAGCAATGTAAACCAGTCATATTCCTTGTATGTGTACACATACTCGGCCAATAAAGCTGATTCTGTTTTTATTAAGTATTTTAGTTATATGTAATTTTATTGCACACGTTCAGTGTTTTAAGTATCACATTTAATGCAGTTTTTCTATCGTGCTGAGTCAGTTTGTATAAATTTAATAACTTGATGTGTGATTTATTAAAAAAGTCAGAACAACCAATTCAAAATGCATGACTTTTGTGAATAGTACTTACAGCTTTATCAAGCACATCATAGTTATGTAGGTTTTTTTTTTGCATGTAGTTTCTCTTAACTTTATATGTAATAACTGAATGAACAAATACAGTTTATGTTTATGTTTCTATTAATTTAATTAGACCAAGTTGTTCAACTTAGCATGATGGAAAAACTTTCCATTACATGTGACCCATTACATTGAGATTATATAATAGGGTCATATGGAAAATGTACAACTCGCTAAAATACTTAATAATTGTTTTGAGTGACTTTGATCATGTAAAAAATGAGCCATTTTAGACAGAACTATGTGTATTTGTTTTGTTGCAGTTTAACCCATGTGTGCACCGGCATTTGGTAACCGTAATGGTATTAAATAGGGAAGTGTAATGCAAACTATATGTATTTATGCACGTTATCTTATCTACATGACCATGAAAAGAATATCTCAGCTATTGTAAAAGTACGCCACCCAGTGTTGAAAAAGGACAGCAGCAGATTAAGGATACTACAGTGTGCAATCAGCTACATCTGACTTACGATCGCAAACTCTTCATACTTTATCATTTTTTGTTTTAATTCATTTGTTCATTCATTCATTCATTCAGCAACAATGACTAATGCAGTGAACATTAACTTTCCAGAGTGCATGAACATGAAGCGGTGAATAACAATGGGAAGCTGAGAGACACAAAAGATTAAATACTTTATTATAAACAAAAAACAGTGATCCAGTTCCTGATTTCTCTTGATGATTAAGATCAGAGACGTGGAAGATTTACCATAAACCTCCACACAGCCTCTTAACACTTGACAGAGAAAACGCAATTATTGGCAAATTTTAACTCACATCTCCCCCCAGTAACACACTGCAAATACTGAACATTACCCAAACCCGTCTGCATCATGATACTGTCAGTTAATGATATGAAGAAAGCTGAGTATAGAGTGTAAGGCTGAAACCATACGGAAGTCTTATTCAAAGTCAGTCACACTTTGATTGTCAGTTGCTTGCTCGCCACAACTAAGAGACATGCTAGAATACAATGTGTGTTAAAAGAGTCAATATCTAATTTTGTCTTTATTGATAATCTGCCTTACAACTATGGCTGCCCCCTAAGAGTCAAATAAACTGATGATGTGAAGAGTCTTAGTCGACCAAGTTTACATTAGTAGCTTGCTCGCAGAAAAGATCCTCACACCCCATTCAGGAGCTGGGTCCTGTCGTAAGCACCGCAAAGAAAGTAGAGGACGGTTGCAACACAGACCTGGCTAACTGCTGCTAACTGTAGCTCCTAGTAGCTCAGTTAGCCATTCAGCTAATCATGAGAAGTGTGGGATCAATAGGGGTCGAGACTGATGGAGACCAGTTATTTATCGACAGGGAATAAAGTGGCTTTCACTGGAGTGATTTAAAATTGCAGTGTCTGTGAGAATGTTAGTTGAAATCATTCAAACACTGATTAAAATTATCAACAGAATGTAAATAAATAACAAATTTCTTATAGCTTCTGTATACTGAAACCTGCATGCTAACCTGCCAGCCCCAGCCCATCCAGGTCCAAAGCTCCTGAGCTTAACACCAACATTTCGTGAGCTCCCAGTCTGGACTACAAGCTGCACAGATAACTGAGTTAACCAGTTACAGTATCTCCAGACTCCAAGGACAAATAAGACGGGTTCAGGTGGGGACAGGAAAGGCATGAAGCAGCAGTGGAGTGAGTTTGGAGTTAATTTGTAAGTATACATCCTCCATTGTGTCAAAAAATCTGTGAGTGTTTGTTTTAGTAAAATTGGAGGTAATTCCTATGTTTGAACAACGTCTAATGTTATACTGTTTTGAATAAATTAACACAACGTGCAGTCTCCTGTCTGGACATTATGTTACTGCTCGTTGTTAACATTGTCACTAACAGGCGACTTGCTTCGTTTTTGCCCCAAAAATATATTTCTTTAACTGATTAAATTATTAGCATAGACATGCAGTGAATAGCTGACTAATAGTTTGACCTAACGACTACTAAATAAAGACTCTGAAAATCTTTATTCAGGGGCAGCCCTACTTCCAACAGACTTTGGCTGAAGAATGTTAATGATTTAAGTGCAGGAGATGAGCTGAAACGTCTACAGAGAAACAACGATAAAGGTGTGTTGCCTCACTAATTCCAGTGGTGAGGAATACAGCTTAAATGCACTATGACCACAGTTGTTGTCATATGACATGAGGTACTGTTTTCATTTGCTGACATCCTCAGTAAAATAATAAAATAGGACACAGTCCTCACACCTAGTAACAAAAAGTTAAATTTAACATCTGATGACAAAACATCAGTCGTGATAAATCAACAGTGAAATACAAAAAAAGTTACCTGTTGGGATAGGCTTTAATGGTGAATTAAGAGCAAGATATTTTTCATTCTTCTCGGCTGAGACTTTAACATTCAAACTCCGATCTGAGAGCTTTGCAAGCATAAGAGCACAAGGTCCCTGGAGGCTGTAGTGATCCTTTAATTAGAAATTTGCATCTGCTGTTGTTCTACTGACTGTCCTTTGGCACCACTCTCTTTCCACTTAACACTGTATATTGTTGCTCCTGCTGTGGCACTGAGCTGCTACAGAGGTGCGACATCCTGCACTCTGTGTACCGTGTCGTCTGCCGTCTGGCTCCATGAGATGCACTGTGGAAGTCAATGTAGGAGTGAAGAGTCTCTGTCTTTAGGCGCTGGGCTGCTGGCAGTTAGCACAACTGCGTACCAGCCTCTGTCTGTGTGTCTGGACCTGCACTGTGCACCTGGTGAGACCATAGGTGTGGAGCAGCAGGTGGCGGGCCTTCGCCTGGACGTCCTCCCAGTTGTTAGCACTAGAGGGCGCTGTGAAAACAAACATGCATTTGAGTATAAATGAAGCAACACGCGAATGTCCCAATAGACTCTATTCCCAGCAGACGTTTTGACATGTCACAGCAGGAAAAACTGAGGCGTAATTAATCAAACTAATAAAGACTGTTTCAATTTAGTCAGGCCAGTTTCAGCTTACTCAGTGAAGTTTACTCTGGGACAAACTGAGCCTTCCCCATTGTCATTAGTTACACCTGTGCTTTCCTGCAAAGTCACAACAAGCTCGTTCAAGATGAACTGTACAGGAACTCACATCCTGTTAGATCTGATTTCTTTTTATATAGTGTTATCAGACCCATATGTACGTTTGTAAGCAGCTGTTTGAATTAAGACCGGGAACCTATTAAAATGCTATACAGGTGATCTGTGATTTCTGTTCATGGTTCACCCTCCATTTTATATGAATGTTCTGCTGTATATAAATGAGCAAAGCAGACATGTCCTTCTCAAACTACATAACTTAAAAACATTAAAATGAAAAACACAAAGGAAGAAATACAAGAACATGACTAGTTTTTTGATCTGTCAGATATTTTGACTGTCTGTAGTCTATTCCCTTCTACATACTATTTCTATACGGTACATACTACTTGTCTTAGTATTATGTTTCACATATTTAACCATTTTTTTTCTAACAGGAAATGACAAGATGTGAGCAAAGATACATGTCAATCAAACTGCTAGCCAATTCATGTGGTGTTGGGAGTAATCAAAAAATGATTTTCCAACTTGCAACATTCATGAATGTCCCCTCAGTTAGAGAGCGTGCAAAAATGTTGGTACACAACTTGCTGACTTGGACCTCATATGTGCAGAAACATGGTTGATAAAAGTAAATGTTTGTTTTTACTAATGCACACACTTTGGGATGTAAAATGATTAATAGTTAATCAATTAATTGCAGTCAACAATTTAAGCTGTTACAAATGTATGAACTGATGGGCACAAATGCATCAAAAAGTATCTTGTTCCAAACTACAAAATACTTGCTCAAATATACTGCACATCAAATTAAAATACAAAATGCTAATTACTAGAAAATGTAATTAATAATAATTTGTGAGTTAAAAAATTCAAAAGAAATTCTAAACAAACTGATATTATTACATTTTAGCCATTTAGTAGCCTCAATGAGGGTTGGATTTTATTGAATAACGACCGACAGGAGCTCCACAATTAAAATGAAGTCAATATTTTGTGTTAATTAGTTTATCATTCAAGTAACCGTGTGTTTACTTTATTTGTTCTTTCAACTCCTAATGAAGCCTACTCTTATTTTGCAACCTATTTCCTATACATAATTAATGATTAACCGATAATCAATTGTTAAGGCAGTCGACTATCAATTAAAACAAACTGCTTAAAATTTGCATCCATGCATATCAATTCTTTTCTCAAAAGTAATTTGCAATATGGTATTTGGTTGTAACTGTTAGTTGCTGATGCAGAGTGATGAAGAGGAGTTAGGAAAGTTTTGTATTGCATTACCCTCACAACAAGTCAGGTAAAGCTGTATTTCAGTGGTTTTAGGAAATGTGCTGGTGCACAAGTTATGAATACACAGTGCAAGTTTGAAAAGTCTCTGCCAATTAAACTTTTTAAGACATCAAAATGTTTTTGTTTTTATTCCGGGGTGCTCATAAAGTTCTTTAAGGTATATCTACTATTTATTTGAATTCATTCAATTTTCTTTGTGCATTTTATTGCAAAGAATAATGTTCATCAACAGCACACACACACATCTCAAAGAACTCACACACAATCAGAAAGAGAAGCAGCAGCAGCAGCAGTTTAGACAGACGTGTTGGCAGATCTAGCCTGCTGCTGCTTCACTTTTGTTTCCTGTAGGTTACACAACATGCATGCGCAGAACTGCTTTGACAATGACCAAACAACTTCTCAAAACAGCTGCTGAAGCAAAGACAGTGATAAGACAGTCATTGTTTGTTTTGTTTTTTTTAACATAGACGGTTCATAGACACTAAAGTTTGGTGAGAGATGAAAGGCAAATATATTCTGTGGTCCGATAAAATGGAAACTGAAGTCATGAGCAGTGCTGCAGCACGATATATTTGGCAGAAACAAGTCTCAGCACATCACCCATCTAACATCATCTCTACTGTGAAGCCTGAGGGTGGCAGAATCAATAAAAGAAAGATTCAATCCAAATGCAAGCAAATTCCAGAGATTTTCTGCTCTGACATTTATCACACTGCCAAATCAACAGTGGAAACTATCTACATCAAAGTGTTCAGGCCACAAGCAGCTGAGCCAGATCACTGACATGTTTCCCTCTGAAAATCTTTGGAACGCCTTGAAGATAGACGTTACTTGATACACTCCAAAATCCAGACGCACCAAGCCGCCAAAGCCAATAACACTTCAAGGTGTAATCGCAGCTTGGGGTATTTCTAAATGTTGACCTGTTTTAGGGGTAGGTGATCTGACAGTTTAGATTGTGCTCGATCTTGAAGACGTCCACAATCTTTTTTCCAGGTGAATCGTTGAAAATTGCTGTAATGTTCTTTTACTTCTGTTTACGAACTTCACTTAACATCACTGACAAGCAGATACACACTACATGAACATTGCTGATTGAATGAATTACTTAATGTGGCTGTTCCTTGGGTGACGTATTGTGATCAATGTTACACAACAGCGGCATCTCAATCTAACTCAGGCCCCTAGGCTAATCACATTGGGGCGCAGCAAGGCTATCAAACAAAGACAAAACAAAGACAAGATCATATGACGAAGCATATCTTGTCATCAGGTTCACCAGAACTACAAGAGGAAATATTGTAATCTAATCTTCCCCACAGAAAAAGTTTAGAAACTACTGGAGTAACTACTTTGGGTGTATAATTTTAGTGAAAGTATTGTTATTAATGATACACTTTGAAAAAAAATAATTAATTGATGAAATTGAAGGTAAGCTAATTAAGGCAGGACTTTTCTTCCTGGAAGTTATTGTATGCAAACATCTGATTGCTTCTATTGGGTGTACTGATGTCATGTTGCTACTCACTGAGCTGGAGATGCACCAGTGCTGCAGTCTTGTCAGCTGTCAGCGCCCACACATTGAGCTCGTCGACGGATTGGACATCTTCCAGCTTCAGGAGGTCCTCTCTGATTCGCCGAGTGTCCAGATGCCTGGGAACACCTGACACAGGAAGATGAAAGCAACATAATGCACCTACACCACTATAAACACTCTACAGAACATAATCTGACAAAGACTCACCCTCCAGCACGATGACTATAGTGTCTCGTATGATGCGGAATGTGGTGATGAGAACTAGAACGGAGAAGATGTAGGTACAGATGGGATCTGCCAACTTAAAATCCGGCTGTGAAGTCAAAGAGTTACATCAGATCAACTAAAATCCATTTTCTTTCTACATTTATTGATGTATAACTACTTTCTTCAATTCAATCAGTCAAGCACCTAATGTATGCTCACATAATATAGTATATGAAAATAACTGTTAAATTATATCAGCTCAAAGAGATTTAAAGTTTTCTGAACAATGATTCTAAATACTAAACTTTAATGAAAAAAAGTAAACCATGTTAACAATTGTGGACAATAATTGTTTAAAAAGGCAGGGTACCTTGAAGCGGACAACGTAAGCAGCTATGAGCACCCCGACACTCTGGAGAAGGTCTCCCAAAGCGTGGATGAAGGCAGCTCTAACAGCCAGGCTGCCGTGTTGCCTCTGCTGCTGACCAGATCCACCTGAATGTGAATGTGAGGCAGCTGCAGAGCCGTGAGAGTGTCCATGACCGTGGCTGTGGCCGTGGCCGTGGAGGTGACCACCTTGGTTTAACAGGAAACCCATTCTGAGACACAAGAAAACAAAGAAGGGATTTAATTTAATTAACATTAGATAGATTGTGTCCAATTTTAGACGATACTTTGGATTGAACTGATATTCTAGCCTCAGGTATTCGTTCATCGTTGTCATGTCGCTGCATTGTAAAATCCTCACAGTTTTCTCTAAACAGAAACATTTCCCCCACTTACATGAGGTTGACAGCCACTCCCACAGCTGCAGTGATGAGCATGACGTCTCCATCTATGTTGAAGTCTTGGTGTACCGTCCTCTGCACCGCCTCATAGACCAGAACAGCCGTCAGAATGTAGATGAGCAACACGCTGAGGACTGCCGATACTACCTCTACGACAGGAAATCACAAATCAGACGTGCATACAAAACATATCCAGAACAATAACAACGGCTCACAAAAGCTGTGAGAAAAACCTGATTTCCAAAGGCAGGTTAAGACAAGACAAATGTGCCTAAATATCTATCTATATCAACAACTGCACTATCAAATTGATCTCCAACTATTCTGAGTCCAGCTTCTTAAATGTGAATATTTTCTGGTTTCTGTCCTCCTCTATGACAGTAAACTGAATATCTTTGTGTTGTAGACAAAATAAGACATTTAAGGATCTTATCTTGGCCTTTGGGAACCACTGATATCAATTTTTTACCATTTTATGACACATTGTATGTCAAACAACATCAATTAATCAAGAAAAATAATCAACAGATTAATTGACAATGAAAGAAATCTTTGATTGTAGCCCTATTAGATTTGATTTAATCAATCGTATCAAACAATTATTTGAATAATCCACTCTGTTAAAATGTAATAATTATTAACCATACTTTAAGACATCCGACTGCTCCTTTTTGAGAAGGTCTAAAGACATTTCAATCACCTATTTATCCATAAGAACTAATAGAAAGTCTCTATGCTACATGCCGTTTGTGATCAAGTATATTTTGTGTTTATGACTACTGTCCTGCCCTTAGTTATCTCAAGTTAGTCCTTGATGAAAATAAAACAAAAGTCAAATCCTTAGATATAGATTACATTAAGTCACAGAGCATATCTTCACTCTGACTGGGTTTAACACTGAGAGAGGGTTAGCATACAAATCTCTCTGCATCTGGCCTGTTGGGAAATTGCTTCACATTTAAACATCACATAGAAATCCCTTGTGGTGAACTAAAAAGGACGCTGTGCTTCTCATACAGACAACTGACGTGAAGAAAGAGAATTGTAAAGCAGTTTTTTCTTTGTTACTGTATCATAGAGATGTTGTCTCCACTCTGAGGACCATAGTTTCATTAACTATTTTAGGTATTTAATGCATTATTTACTAATCCCTTGCTGGAAAGTTTTTAATCTAATATATTATATTAACTCTGGTACTGTGGCCCACACTGAACCCCCTGCAGTGACTGGCAGTTACTTATTGAACCACGTGCTAGGTCTGATCTAGCAAAGACTGGTTTTAGCTGTCCTCTACAGCAGTGGTCCTCAAACTTTTTCATGTCAGGGACCCCTGAACTGACACAGATTAGACGGAGGGCCCCAATTTGATGAGATTTTGTCTCAGCTGTTACATGTTTAATTACAGAAAGTGTTTGAAACACATAACCAAAATACTCATACATGTTTTTATTGTGTTACTTATGGATAGAGTTATAGTGAAAAGGAATAACTGTGAGCCATTGCCTTGTTTATTGACTATTTTTCCATCCTCATAATGACTCTCTCTGTCCCAGTTATTTGTTTTTTCTTCTTTAATATTCTACTCTGTGTAAATAAGGGTCTGCTGTGTGGCAGTTGGCCTCTTACAGGGAAGTTTTGAAAGAACCAACTGCTGTAGAAACAAAAATCGTAAACGAAGATGTCTGACAATAAAATCAATAAATAAAAGCCATTTTTTTCTATATCTGAGTTTGAATAATAAGTGCTCATCTCCATGAATTATTTCAGACATTTGGCTACAGTGTAGCATTCAGTTAAAAATCACGAGATGTACTAACTAAACAGTATTTTGTAGACATTTACATTTCACCAAACACTGTAAAAGGTAAATTTCGCTGGTGGAATCTAGACACACAGCCCACATTGAGACATGGGTCTAAATTTAACAGCTACTGGCAGAAATTTATATGATCTGCTTGTGTATCCTATCTGGAATTTGATCCATTTTGAACACTGCTGAACACACACTTTCCTCTTTGAACATGATTCATCTGCAACAAAGCAAGACGCGTTGTATCCGTTTACCTCACACATGTCAAAAGGAGTGGAGAGAAAAGGGGTAGTGGAAAGAGGAAGTAAGGCATCTGCAATCAGACACTCACCGAGGCGATGCAGTCCGAAGGTGAATCTCTTGGTGGGCGGTTTGGTGGAGAGCCAGAGGGCCAGCAGAGAAAACAAAATGCCCACCACATCTGCTAGCATGTGCACAGCGTCAGTCATAATGGCTAAGCTGTTTGACAAGTAACCACCTGAAAATGAAAGACAGTGTGAACAATTAAAGTTACGTTTGCTGAGAACTATCTGAGCTATTTGCACATGCACAATTTTAGAGATATGAAGTTTATATAGGTGCGGCTCCACGCAGATATAAATCAACATTGACAGAACTGAACATGGTTAGATTTCTAGATATGATGTGAGACGACATGATGCTCTTTGGAGCCACAGGTATATTGAACGTTTTCTGTTTGTTTGGGATAGTTCACTTGATGACAGTGCCATAAAACAGCATATAATTTAATGTTCCTCTAGGAGAATGAAATCTAGTTTTTAAAAAGTGGTGAACAGTCACACACTTTCAGCAAACAATCAAAGTAGCTATGTTCCAGTCACCACTTCTCCATTAGAAAACATGGCTCATGAAGAAAACAAAGGCCCTCTATCTCATGTGGAAAACACTGAAAATGATGAGCACATGCTGACCTAATGGTTTTCAAAACAGCCAGTGCATAATACAGGCATTTGTTTCTGCCATGTATTTTTTTTTTTGGTATAACAATTTATAACCAGAAAAGGTTATATCCAAAGATTAGTAAACACTTCAGTACTTCACAAAGGTAAATCAATAATCTAGCAAAGGCAAGTCAGCAGGACAGGCTTTTAGAGTTCCTTCAGCTGAAGTTAAAATGAGGGCTGGACATGTCTAATCAATAAAAAGGACTTCTGGCTGCTTTCCTTTCCATTTCAACAAAAACTGCAGTGACTATGATCTTGATGTAAAGCTGGGAGCAACAGCCTGATACAACAACCCTGAAACAAAAAATGGCTGCACGATACTGGATCTTTTTCTAATAAGTATATTGTGATACGAAATGATGCAGGAATATTTAAAGGATAACTTAAAAAGCTCTATTTGGAAATAATTATTATTCTAAAACGATTGGGGTGATTTTTTAGGGGGGGTGCATTTTATCAAACAAGTAAAGTAGGCTCTGCTTTGTTTGATAAATTGGTCAAGCAAAATAGAGTGGTTAGTTATGAGTCCTAACTTCTGGTTTTTGGATTTCTGATCCAGTTAGCATTTTTGCATATCAAGTTCCCTCATCTCAAAGATCTTAGAATTGCTTTTCGGTTAAATGCCTGAAATAGGGTCTGTGGTTACCACAGGCTCGAGATATTTACATGTTTTGTTCTACGTCATAAAATTTGTGACCAAAGTGTAGTCTGTTTATAGCCTAACATTAGCTTTTTACTTCTAGCAATTTCATTTCTGCTTCGAAAATCACAAAAGTGGTGTTTATCTGTGAAGATTATCTTGTTGAACAAAACATGTCGGTATCATAAACTTGTGTTTGCCACAGAGATTATTTTGGCACTAATCCAAATCCAATTAAAAAATCCCATAGGCTTTTTGTAGAGGGAAACCAGGGTGATGCCAACTTTTCGGGTTGGCCTCCAAAATACGTCATCCCAACATCCCAACAACACTCTAAGATTGTGATTGGTGGTTCCCATGCATCCAAAAACCGTTCAACCAGACAACATTACGGAAAGTCAGACAGACTTTGCTCATAGATAAGTCATCACCACCTCTGAGGCAAAAGTGTGTGAATATATTGTATTGCGATTGTATCGTGTCATCCTGGGTTTGAGTCATTCAAACTAAAAAAAAAAAAATCAGACATCTGTATCTTAGATTTATCCATCTATCACAATACAACGGAGGTGATTTGTGGTGCTCAGTACACCAAGGAAGTACATGTCAAACATAAGCCACACTCACAGCAACTCTGCTAAATTTTCCTAAAGGTTAAGGTTTTATGATGTTGGTGGAGGTAGTCTTTGTTTCAGGCAAGGTCAGCTACCTAATCAAACATTGCTGGAAACTATGGCTGCAGGATATTGTCAAAAGCAATCATGTTGTTTTAATTTGTCCTAATGATTGCTATATGATTCAAGATTACCGTAAATGTTCATTTTTTGCAGCAAAACTTTAATTTTTACGGGGAAAAAAACAAAAGCAGGATGACTGGACATTTGTTGGGGTCTCTACCAAACCAACATGTTTTCAAAACCCTGATCTGCATCCATACTGACATACCACTTGGGGTATGTACGGTCATATTTCATTATAATCTTTGTAAACCAAACCTTTACAGGATGCTTTACAATTAATTTTTTGCAACTTATTTGACTGCTGATGTGAAACTAAATGTCTCTTCTGTTCTTTCATTTTAAGGTACTGGCATTATTCAGTTGTGTTTATCTGAACAACCTGTCACAACAAACACATATTAAATGTAGGGCTGCAACTTATGATTATTTTTATTATCAATTAATGATTTAGACTAACATTAACTATCAAATCAAAGCAGCAAATCCTCACATTTAGAAGCTGGAGCCAGCATTCAACATCAAAATATTTGGCGTTCATTTTCTTTCAATCGACTAATCATTCACATTCATCTTCAACCTCTCTTTGACAGGTCAGCCATAAAGTTTCCTGCAATAATTGACAACTCACTGACGGACCAGCAGTGATGAAATAATGTATTCAAGGGAAACTCTACTTAAAAGTGTGTTTACAGGTCCGAGGGAGTACTACTGCATATGTGGCAAAGTGGTATAAAGAGTTTGGTGGCTCCAAATGAAGCTGCATTACATTTGATATATTGCCTCCAGTGTTGTCACTCAGTGGCTAAGTTGCATTATATCCTGCCTGTGTGTGTTCATGTTGCTGATGCAGAGGCGCTGGTGTGCAGCATTACTCCCCAACACCTGTAAACACACTTTAATGTGTATTATTAAAGTTTAAACAAAACTATGTAGTGTCAGGATCATTCTGCACACACTTACCTATAATTTCACCCGTCATGAAAAGGAAATACAGCACAGCTGCCATAACAAGCCTCTTCATCACCCTCTTGTGCTTGATCTTCTCCCTCTTCTTGGAGCAGCTGTCACAGGGGTCCATGTTTAATCCCGGGCTGCCCAGGCTGGAGGAGGACTCGAGCAAGGAGTCGTCATCATCCGCCATCACCAGCGTGTTCACGGCCACCCCGTTGGACGGAGCTCCGGCAGAGTAGTCCGACATCTCTCCGGAGACCACGACCTTCAGCTTGTTGAACTTGGGCGTCTCATCCTCCACCAGCTCGTCGGAGAAGTCGAAGGGCGCCGTGTCGCTCAGGTCCCAGTCGTCCCGCTCCCTCCTGAAGGCGGACCGCACCTTGCTCAAAAAGTTCCCACCTGACATCTTTAATAATATCCAGGTGTATCCAGGTGTGTTCTGCCTTTAGTTTACTGCCTTCTGGTGGGAATCATTCGCATTCTCTGCAGCGAGGTAGGGCTGAAAACTTGCATTTCTACTCCATTTTAGCACCTGGAGGAGAGCGGCGAGAAAGGAGACCGGAGAGAGAGAGCATCGTTTCACGTCAGGACAGCTCGGCAAATTCAACAACGAGAGCTCAACAAACCTGTTCATGTCACTGTCAAGTCGGTGACCGGATGTGTTAAATGTACATCCCTGTGTCACTCACGTCCTCGCATGAGCTGATAAACTTTGAGCTCAACAGCCCTCTTAAAAAACATCCTTGGCTAAACAGTAACAAGCTAGCTAGTAAAGGTTAGCTATCTTGTCAGTTATCAGTTCGCGACAGACAGTCCTTGTAGTGTGGTAGTTTGTGTAAAAAATAACAAGCAGCCCTTACCTGTAGATGTAGTTTTCAGTTGTACAAACTTAGCTGTTTTTTAAGGAGATACTGACATGGTAATACTGGTGTAAACATCAGAGTCGCAGCTCTACCTCCGCACTCGGAAGTAGCACTAGCAAGTTTGGGTGCACCAACAGTCACATGACGCAGGAGTCACATGACGTTTGTTAGACGCAGCAACAAAAATCCTGCGGTTGATTCTTCAGCCTTCGGTCAACATCAATCTTCTCACCTACAGCCCAGGGTTAATAGACAGTCAAACAGGTAAGAAGATGGTGCTGACTGAGGTGAAGTGTTTATAGACAGTGGAGCAGCTAATGCGAATGTGTCATGATGAAGATACACATCATGAAGCAGCTCAACAAGCTAGCTAAATACTTCCTCAACAGTTAGATGCTCGGTATTCAGATAAGCTAACGTCATGACAAAGAGATTTCACTGATGATTTCCATCAGATAAAGCTGTGGAGTCACTGTGCCTGATTATTTGGTGTCTCTTCTCAGGTTATAAAAGCAGTCTGGGTCGACAGAGTGGTTGCAGATGGAGGTAGAGGAGATGGAAGATGAAGGACCTTCATCCCAGAGTGAAGAAACACACAGTGAAGGTATGTGATGCTGTCCACACCTGTCAGGCCTACACTGACCAGGCCTCCTGAAGTTAAAGGAACAGTTCACCCAAAAGTGAAAATGAAGTCATTATGTACTCATCATGCTGATGGAAAGTCAGGGGAAGTTTTGTTAGTCAACCAAATATTTATAGAGCTCCTAAACAACGGAAGTAGATGGGGACTTGTTTTAAAATGTCCAAATCAGTCAATTTTTTTTTATATAAAATGGCTCCAAACAGCTTGTTTGGTGTAATCCAAGTCTACAGAAGCCCAAAGATCCCAAATTAATTTGAAAAAAAAAAATTACACCTGAGATGCTTGGTCGACCCGCTTCAGACCAAGGATGTTACATTGAAATCTGGACACAGACGTTGGAGGCAGAGCCCCCGTCATTCCTATGACAGCTGTTCAGTCACGTTTTGAAGCCAAAAAAGCTGGACTTCAGTGTTATGGGGCCCACGGAGTGTGCGCACTAGAGTTGTGTAGCAGTGACGTATTGTTGTAGGCTAACCCAGAGGTAAGCATCGCTCTGGTTCCCTTGTCAAAAAGCTGATGGGGATTTTTCCATTGGAATTTGGAATATCCCCAAAAATAACCTCTGTGGCAAATAAAAGTACATGATACTAACACGTTTTGTTCAGCAAGATAATCTTCACAGATGAATGACTGTTGTTTTTTTAAAGTGTAAGTTAAATTGCTAAAAAGTGAAAAGCTAATCTTAGGCTATAAACAGACTACATCACGGTCACGACTTAAACGTCACCACCACTAAGCGTCTTACTTCACAATTACTAGACACGTTTTCTATAAACTGATCTCGATATACAAGTTGTAAAGTTAGAGTTAAAATAGTCTGTAACTAAAGTTGGCTTGTAAAGACGGACTAGTGAGTAGATGAGTCTCCGTGTTCGCTGTGATCAGGTATAATGTCCATGATAACATCTGTTGTCGTATTTAGCCACTTGTTAGCAACCGCTTTATAATTAAATTGTGGGACATTTAATGATGTATTTTTTGTCGTAGAACAAAACCTGTAAATTTCTTAAGCCTGTGGTAATCACAGACCTTATTCCTTCATTTAACTGAAAAAACAATTCAAAAACCTCATGGATTTTGAGACGAGGGAACCGGATGTGCCAAAATGCTAACTGATTTCTGCGTTTTGGGACCACAAACTCCACCACTCTGCAGAGACTTCCGCCGACTGAGCTGGCTAACTTCCGGTTTGTCGCCCGGCTAATTTGAATAGAAATAAAATAATTGAATCTTGTGGCTCTTCTAGACTTTCCCAATTTTATTGGACCGAATGGCTCAAATTATGAATCAGACAAGTCATTTTGCGGGGTTTGTGACTCAAAAAAAAAGATTAAGAAAGGGTGTAAATAACATCTTCTCAAATTAGTTTGGAGACTAGGATTACACCGGACGAGATATCGGAGCCATATTTTGCTTTGTGGGGGGTTGTTTTTATTAAAACAAGTCCCCATCTACTTCAGTTGTTTAGCAGAATGCTGCAAAGCTGTTTTGCTGTGAAGCTCCAGAAAAGTTTTGTGGACTACGAAACTTCACTTGATTTTCCGTCAAGGACTGAATTTTGATTTTTGGGTAAACTAGAATTAGTTTAGTTGAATGAAAATTAATTTAAGTTAAATTAGTTGAATCCAGACCTAGTTTGTGCCTGTCATCGGGCAGCTCATGCATCCTCATTCACTTGTGGGTGACCGTTACTAGCTTGTGAGGGTGAGGGAGACTGTGAACATCAAAAAGATGTTTCTGGTTGAATATTATGCATACACTTTGTTTTATATGTCTGTTTAACCTTTTGTACATAGTAGTATTAATCAAATCTGAGCGACACACATTTTCCATTGTTAAAATCAAAGCAACAGCAGAGGCTGAATCATCCTGACCTTTAGTCCCTTCTGTAATGCTGTTTTAGTCAAAGTAGGAGAGAACAGGGGAGTCAGAAACGTTCTCTGAATTCTGAGTCGTCTGGAACAGAAGGTAAGCCCAGCTCCAATAAACAGTTGATCCAGCACTTCCATAATGCTAGTCAAAAACATCTTTGTTTACGCTGTGTTATATCATATAAGAATTATCATGATTACCAGTTCCTGACTTGTGAATAGCATTTATGTCGACATCCAGGCCATGATTATGACTAAGAATGTTCTCTGAAAGCTCTGATTATAATCTACTTAGAAACCTAGAAATTCAGAAGTACCTGAAAACCAAACAAGCATGAATCCCTCACATTAACCCAAGTGTGTTCATCAAACCCAAATATAATGCATAATGTGTTATATTTTCATTACGACCAAGTCTGCAGTCATTCAACTGGTTAAACATGGAAATCTTTCTCATCTCTACTGTCTCTCCGATATGACATGAAAGCAGCATTAGACCCTCCCTGATGTATTAATTCTCATCTTTCAAAATTTTAGTTCCTGTTTTCATGAGGTTGAACGCAGTCTTTCCTGGATAGTTTCTAGTTTTGGATTGCTGAAGCATCAAACTGTGACTGCAGCAGGTTAGACCAGAGTTTCAGAACTGCAAAGATGAGATGTAAGATTAGATGAGATTTAAGGTCTTCCAGGTCACGTATACAGACATATGCAGTACATTATGCACGATTCAACAAATTAGTTGAACAAATGCAAGGCAAAACTTCTCTTCTTGCATACTTATTATGCTGTCATTGTCCAGTGATTATCTTGAAAATGAATAAATGAAATATGGAATGTACAATGTTTTCAGTGCAGCTTTCAGCCCTTTTCAATTTAAAAGATGTGACATTACTTAAAACGACGCAATCTTACATCTCAAGTGTCAGAATAAAGTCGCCTGTGAAGTTTGTGAAGCTAAAATCACAATCAGTAAATTGGAAAATTGGTTTCTTCGTTGAAGGGACTTTGGTGACACAATAATAAATGCTTTGCACATTTCTTTTGTTCTTGAATATTTGACAGATCTCCAGCTGGCACAGCTGGACTCACAGCGTCTGGAGAGCTCAGCCCCTGTAGAGAATGTGTTTGTGGATAAGAAAGCAGTGGTCAAACTCACAGATGGATTACTCTCTCACTACCTACCAGATCTACAGAACTCTAAACGAGCCCTTCAAGAGCTCACGTGAGTATTTCCCAGCTTATTGTTTTATCACACACTTAACCTTTACACCCGACGGTCTTCAGCAAAGTTAACACTTGATAGCAATACTTTCTAATACACTTGTTGTTTTTCATCCAGTCTATCTGAGGTAAGACTGCAAGATAAAAGCAAGAAAAACACAGGGCAAGTTTATGACCATGTAATATAAATATGCCTGTATATTGTCTTTTGACATGTCTTTTAAATATTTTAATATAATTAGAAAGAAAGCAGTGAAAAGCTAGTCTTGCACAAGAACATATAAAACAGTGAAGGAAAGGAAAAAAACTGAAAAAGCATAAAAGGTCTCCTGTAACACCAATTTGTAACACGATAGCCTCATACTTCCACCAATTTACTGGAAAAAATATCAATGGATTTATGCTTAATTATGCTTGTACTATAATTGCTGTAAACGAAATTATAAAACTCTGCTGTGCACATTATAGGGTTAATTGGTGTTCAGACAAATAAAAAAGAAATATGAGGAGCATGTTTTGAAACAAGCTGTCTTTGCCTGCACAGCATCAGTTATGTGATACAAACACAGATAGCAGTATACACTAAACAAACAGGTGGCGCAGATAATCATCTTCAAGCAGAACTGGATGGATGGGTTGACCAGCTGCTTTAATGCTGGTAGCACTGAGTGTGTTTTGTTATAACTATTGACCTGTTAATCATTCAATACATGTCCTTTGAAATATGAGTAATGTTTTGATGACATTTACGTATATCTTTCTCTCCATTTTTGTCTCAAACAGACAAAATCAGCTGGTGTTGTTGGACACACTGGACCAAGAAGTCACCAAGTTCAGAGAATGTAACACTTTACTAGACCTGAATTCACTGGTATGTTTAGCCTGAGTTATAATCCCATTTGTGCTCGTGTTGCTCTTGTTTGCAGTAACGACTTCTAATCCTGTTTGTTGTCTTTAGTTTACAGAGGCTAAGGTTTACCACAATAAACTGGTGAATATAAGGAAAGAGATGATTATGCTTCACGAAAAGACAACTAAACTAAAGGTATCTCCGATCTCAGTCAGATTAACAATGTGTTTTATTGGCATATGGAGCGACTATTGGTGGATGGGTGCAAATACGCAGATTAAATGTTGACTTTTGTTTTCTGTCAGAAAAGAGCTTTGAGGCTGCAGCAACAGAAGCAGAAGGAGGAGCTGGAGAAGGAGCACCAACGAGAGAAGGAGCTCGAGAGAGAGAGGCAGCTCATCGCCAAACCTGCGAAAAGAACGTAGGATTCCCCAACTCTGCTGTATCAATGGAACATACAGGTGGTTTTGCATGTCTTGGCCTATTTATTACATATCAACTATACGGTGCATTACTGCTGCTGACCATTTTCCAAAGTGCAAGTTTTTTTTTAAGATTTTTTAATTTACGGCCCATTTTTCTACTTTTATTTTGTTAGAATACAGTAGAGAATCACAGTCAGGGCAAGAAGAGGGAGATGAGATGCAGCCTCCGACCAGGCACGCTGTGGTCACATCATAGACTTTGCCTCAACGTCCTGGGCTTTTTACATCTTTGAATGCATTTCCCTGCCATCCAGGCATTATCATCAATCCATTACGAAGAATATCGACATGTATTTGAATATTTTAGGGATGAACAATCCATCATTAGCGATCTGCCAGAGAAGAAGAACAAGCGCAGCACGCTGTTGTTGCAGTGTGGAAAAATGATTGCAGTTTACAGAACAAGTTCTGTAAGGGTTCAGGGAGGAGGGAAAAAGTCTGCAAGTTTCAGCCCAACTGATCTTATTAGAGCTATGGAGTATTATATCATCCATCTTTGCTCACCACATCTCAGCCTTTATTATGCTCTGATGTGCATAAACTACAGGTCAGGAACTTTTTTTAAAAATACAAAAATGTGTCAGTAAAATGTTATCAGTATCCGCCATGAGAACTAGGTAATTATTGGTGTCCACGGAAATAAATCCATATCGTGCATCTCTGCTATTTTTGTCCAACTTAAATTATTATTAGGTGATATTGCAGTCGAAGGTGCTCATTAATGTGACAGGTTTGCACCCAAGTGTTGCGCAATACCCCAGTTAAGATAAAACAATAAAAGAAGAGCTGTTTTTTACAATGCTTTATAGCCTGCTCAGCAGTTTTCATAGTACAGACCAGTATAATTGTAATTGTGTAACTTGAGTCAAAGTTTACCACCCGTTAGCTATTGAACACTTCTTTGGTCGTCTGCTTCTACAATCAAATGTGTTGCAAGAAATGGTTTGAAGTTGCTGGAACACGATTGAGATTGGATTTAAACATACTTATGATTCAGCTTTGTTTCCAACAGTACAACAGAAAACTGTTGATGTCTGCTATGTCATTTCAAGTATTTTCTGCAGAACATGCTTGACTTTGGCCGTATGAGTTGTTACAGCAAGTTGGTAGCTTGACTCCTGTTGTTTCTTAACTCGACACTCACCCATCATTATATCGACCCTGCAGTAGGAAACAAAGAAGAACAAGCTAGAACTTTTCAATTTAAAGCATTAAAAAACAATCTTGAATTGAGAGAATTTGAAAAAATAGATCTATTTAAAAATGCTTTGGAAAATGGTCACTTATAGATAGTTTATGTGATTCTTAGCAAATGGGCTTCAACTTGCAAAAGCTCTGGTATGATCCTTTATGTCCGACATTTGCCAAGATGCCCACAAACCAAAGACATGGACTGAATCATCAAATGCTGGTACTTCTATCAACCTCTGGTGACACACGAAATGAACTGGAACAAAGAAACTTTTGACAATGAGCAGGAGGAGAATCAATGCGTTTGCTGTCTTTTGTTTAAGATAAAGTGTTAATATATGTTGTTGTTGTTGGGCTTTGTGCCCAGTTAGTATTGAATGTTATTAAAAAACAAAAGGTATGTTGTATAAAATCAGATAGGTCTGCACTAAACTTAACTGACTGTATTTCTGGTGTCCAGATTTTATGAGAATGGATGATAAGATGTACCAAACTTCGCCCCCATCATACAGAGCCATCTGTCAATTTGTTTAACAGACCTTTCAAAAGGCTTCTATGCACTACTGGATCTCCACTGTTTGTATTATTAATAATAAAAGCGACACAAACTGATTTGTAGTAAAATTACGTGTGTTTATTTTTTCTGGATTTAGTTAAACGTCTTCTAAGTTTTGTTACTTTTGTTATGGTTGCATACTTTTTATATTATAATGTAAAAATGGGCTTTCAAGAGTTTGCGCATGTGTACTTGTGGGTGTAAACTTGATCTTTTCAGGCCCCACGTGCTCAATGATTGATGAGCTGCATTAAGTGTCTCAGTCCACCAGGTGTCGGCACAGACCAGTGTTCATTTCACCAAATCTGTGATGAGCAAGCGTGCTCACTGGAGTCTGGAGGGCCGGTTTCCTTTCCTTGCACCAACTGATGTTACTGATTAGCACAGCTACAGTCAGAGAGAAATATCTAATAAGTGAGTTCAGCCTGTGTAATATTTGGATTTAGTCTCTCTTCCATGAACCACACACAACTGAACTATCAGAATGTAATATTTCATGATCCCCTTTCTCGCCTGTTTTTTTATTACATCCACCTGATCAGGGACAGATTACTAGATCATGTTGGATCTCAGTTGAACATAGTTAAATTCATTGTATGTAATTTCTGCCACAAAGGTTCTCTCAATCAGAACAATAAAAACAAAAAACATAGTTCGATGGTGTGGTGATGTAGTGAAGTAGTGTTGGATCATGGGAGTTGTCCACCTCATTTGGTCCAGACTTTCAGACTTTTCAGCTTGACCTTGACCAAAATTTCAGGTGTGAAGCCTCCCCTGGAGTATGGTCCGCACCAAACAGCCAAACCTTGGTCTGACCGAAAGCGTGGTCTTGGTCCAGATCAAACAGAACCATTTGGTAAGATAACTTTATACTTTTTAATAGTCAACTGGGAAAAAAAACTCAAAAAACATGAAAATTACCTTTTGAGACTTTTCAATTGTTTTCCGAGAGGACACACGAGGACGGGAGAGCAATGGCACCAGGAAGAAAATGCAGTGGCAGTACAAAAGTCGCAACGCCATTAGAAAAAGTGAAAGCGACCTGCTGATGTCAGATGTATGCCCATTAACAAACCAATCAAATGGATCAAATGTAGACAATGTAACAAAAATATTAAAGTTTGAACCTTGGTTCTGACTTTCAGGTGTGAAAGCACCCTTAAACATCGGCCTCTGTCGAGTAAAATCTATCTCACATTACGTTTAGTCCTGTTTGTCGTCTTCCTCCCTCACTCTCTGAAGTATCATCTGACGTTTCCTTGATGTCATAGCAACAGGAGACCAAATGAAACGCACTGTTACCGTGAGAAAAAAAATAAGATTTCTGTGGTTTTGAACATTGTTGGAAATATTTTGTACAATGTGAGTACACAACTCAACAAAATATATAACAAAGATATGGTTGTTTTTACACATTTGAATGCAGAAATGTTACAAAGTATCTTGGCTTTCTGACCCTTGTTAAAGTTTCCCAATTCACCCTCACATCTCTCCCCCACATACATAAACCTTAAATTGTCCCTGAACTGGTAAATACTAGACAGATGTATTCGACAAACATAGCCTCTTGTCCCACACATTTTATACACCATTGTCACGTAGGAGCCATACAAACAGCAGCTTGTTGACAGAAAAAGTAGGTTACATTCCTCTCCAACCCAACACAAGCATGTGTCTGTCCCACCCCCGTCCAATCACATAAAACTCTAATTTTATACTTACTACTACAGCAGGAAACTCAGTCAAAACCAACATGGCTAGGTCCACCGCCCAGTCCCTCTCAGAGCGGAAACTGCACCACAGTGTGGCCGTGAAGGGGTCCAGGCTCTGGGAGAGGGTCAGCCTGATGCCACACTGATGAAAGTGAGGAAACCGCATTTTGAAATATAGTTTTCAGTACCTTGACTTTAGGTTTTGTTGACATTTTCTCTCTCTAAATACAGTGGATGTATATATGAAGGTCTTTTGCAACAACTGTTAGTTTTTTTCATTTTCTGAAAGTGGGTCATTTAAATCTGAAGGCCAAATTATATAAATGTGTTTGGCAGGCGCCACTGGAGGCAAAGATATCCCTGAAAACAAGAGGAGAAATCATGCAGCAGTGATATTATTCAATCAGATTTGAATGATCAGTCTTTGGTTAATATGGCACTTTTATGTATTTGATTTACCAGATACAAGCATGACATTTTTGTTGTATCCATGTATTCGGAAATGGTATGTTTATATGTGCAAATGAGGCATTATTTAGTGAGAAATCAGATTCAGATCCACTTTATTGTGAGTATTTGCATAAACAATATGAAATGAAATGCCGTTTCTACCAGCTCCAATGTGTATCAGTGCTTTCAGCTGTAATATCTATGTAACACAGTTAAAAATGTACATATTTGCATATTTCCAGAACAGAAATCTGGACTTTGGAAGGAGCCATGTTCACAATTCTTGTATCATTTTGTTGACATATTAGGGTCAAAGGTTTTTAGATTTTTGATATCTCATTTTATCACGACATAAATCAGAAAATATTGCCATAACAGCCATAACAAAATAATTTTTGCCATGTTTTCTATGAATAAAATGTTCTATAAATCAGGCTATGAATTATATATGAACACCCCTTTGCTTTACATGGCCCTTGGGTTTCCAACCAAGACGAAAAAATACAAAAACAATTCAATTCATAATCTGAACATAAAGTCTGGTCAAAACCCAGAGAGCCACACATTCATGAAACCTCTTAAAATCTGGTTAAAAACATTTCACTTAATAGCTTTTTTCTGAACTTTGCATCTAATCTCAAGATTCACAGTTTTATTTTGTTTTCCTCTTCAAAATTCTGACAAACAGAATGATTTTGTTTTCCTCTCGGCATCGTCACGTTTTAATCTCTCAGGATCTGCCCTTAATTAGCTAATCCTATGATTGAATGGGGCTCTGTTTTTCCAGGAGGAGGGGGCGTTAGAGGCTGCAGAGGTAGACGGCTCAGAGCAGTAGTGGTTTCCGAGGCTGGGCCTGACTCCTCCAAGTGTTTGGTTTTAGCTTGTGTCTGATTTTAGAAACTTGGCCGTCGGGGAAAACACAAACCCCCCTTTGCCAAAGCCACAAGCGAGTCACAGACAAGGAGCAGCATGAGCAGATGATGATGTTGTACAGCGGACGGCTTTCCTGTCTAAGTAAACAGTGATTCAGACGGGTGAGGAGTGGGAGGCTGTGGTCTGCTTCAGACTGGCAGCACCAGGCCTCTCCCTGACCCACCATAACAGGATATGGTCCTCTGGCCCACACTGAGGACGGTTGCATCATGTTATTATTTCCCTCAGGTTTTACCATTCAGCTGGTGTGGTAGTACTCATGCACGCTGTGTACCATGTGAAGAGCTGGAGAGAAGGTTCTGGAAAACATATCTCGCTGTGGTGTTTCTGACCAAAGTGACACTGAGTGAGGTTACTTTCCCTCCTCAACCAGGTCTTATATAACTCCACATACGCAAGTCTGGATAAGTGGGCACGGAGAACATTAGTAATTAGGTTTCTGTGACTCAACAGATGGTGCAGAGTAGATATTTAAGCATAACAGTTTACTATGTAACCACCACATCCCTCCAAAACAATCATTTTCCATCCAAAATATATTTAGATCTCGAACAACCGTGGGAAGTAACTAAATGTTAATAAGTTAACATAAACTAGCTATATTTAGAAGTTGCTTCGCAGAGAAAAAAAGTTTGACCAATGTTTAAAATATAACAACCTGACACATACATAGCAGTTAGAATAGCTTCATCCAGACACGGCTGGATTAACCTGCTGGGGTCCACAGAGCCAAAACCAGCAGCTGGGCCCCTATCAACCCCACATTCCTCCAAATCTCTGTACATTGTGTACTGTTTCTTCTTTGACTGGTAATTTTGTTAATGGACCGCTCCGGCCAATTTCAAGTGTACAGCTTCCAACCAATGGGTCTCAAGAAAAGTAACAACTGTAGTGCAGTGTATCCACCTGGACTGTTTTGGTGCGAGTTTTAGAGATATGAGCCGTAGAGATGTCTGTCTTCTCTCTAACACAATAGCGCCAGATGGTACTCGGCTTGTGGTGCTCAAAGAGCCATAAAATACATTTGAAAAACTCAACAGCAATGTCTCTTTCTCGAAACCATGACCTGTTTACTCAAGATTATTCACAAACCTTGTTGTGAGCAGTTTCATGACGGAACTATTCCCTTTCTACTGAACTACCCCCGCCATCTACCCAACGCATCACCATGCAGAGGGAAGTAAGCACCTACTCATGGACAAGACGCTGGCTGATAAACTAACTCAGCTAACGTTAAAGGTTGTATAATATTTACATCCACGCGCGGTGATACCAGTGGTGTAGCTCCTACATGAAGGTCCATGGATTATCTCAATTAACCGGGTCCTTCTCATGCTCTGAGTCCTTCTCATGCCAGTTAATATTATGTTTTCATGGTGCGTATTCGCAAACACATTCTGAGTTATATCATAACAAACAAGTTGCTTTCTATATGTTTAATGAATCGGTGTTGCCCATGTAACGGTCTGAAAAGGGCCAGTCTGCGTATCACCTCAGATCACTGACCTTATCATGTTTATGTAACCTTATTTCAGTAAAAAATTTGACTGCTCTTTGACTTCTCACTGAATATTTTTAAACTTGTGGTACCTTTACTGAAGTACAGGATTTAAATACTTCTCCTGCCACCTGTGTGTTGCAGCAGCAACAGTGAAATAAGTACAATTAAAGTGTCTAATGCCATGTATGGGTTACAGAGTGTCTGTTGTGTCTGCACTGTGGTGTAATTTCTCCCAGGCCAGCTCCACTCAGTGTAAACACAGACAGAGCGGGTCGACCACAGTAGGTGAAAGGCTGTCTTCACATCGGCCCCACAGGTGTGGCATTAACCCCGCTCAGCTCATCGCCTTGTCGGCTTAAGAGGATCACATTTTCAAAAACAAGTCCGTACAACAACTGCAAACGTCACAAAAGTTTTTATGGCACCAATGGCTCATTTCATGGGCTCCTCTTAGACTGTAGTAAAAGCAGTAAATATAGAAACAACTCGTAGGCTGAAGAGGAGGCTTTGAAGAGCAGCGTAGTTGTGGTGGAGGGAAAGGATGATTTGATTAAATGAATGTTCCCCGTTCTTGTTGTTTTCTTTGGTTGGGTTGAAGAAGAAAACAGGAGGAATTGTGTCAAAGGATGCATTGCAAAGCTGTGAGCGAGACAAAAAATTGTTTTCAGACAAGCAGCCACAGTCACCTCTGCTGCCCTGGCGGTTAGTGGTTTCCACGGCCGAGGCCTGTCTGACCTGCGTGAGGTGGAGATGTGATAATCCAGACCCTAACTGTATGGAGTTAGAGGTCTGAGGGGAGGATTTATGGTGTTGTTTATATGCTCTATTTGAGTCAACCACAGCAGACTGTTGCTTCCTCTGCTTTTTGGATGCACTGAGAGGTGTGTAAGGAGACGGCAATAGATGGGTGCAGCACAGACACACTTAAGGCAAGTTTATTTACGTAGCACCATTCAGACACGAGGAAATTCAAAGTGCTTGACATTCAGTGAACATTAAAGTGGCATCAGAACAGTAAAAACAAAACAAAACAAGCTAATAAAGAGGTAAAGAATAAAAAGAAATAGCATTTAGAAGGCAATAAAAACAAAAGCGAGCAAATAAATAGTTCCACACTAAAAACAAAGTTATGTATCTGATTTAAATGAGCAAATTGACACACGTAAATTAAATGTAGTGATTTAAAGGGGCAATATGTAAGATATGGCAAGAATTTTTCGTTTACATTTTTTTTTAAATCAACAAATAGTATCAACAGAATGTCGGGAAACAACAGTGTTGATGTGAAAGATATCGATGTACGCTGTTGTAAAAGTTGTCTGCTGAAGTTAGCATGATACAGAGTAGTGTCCGTAGTTTCAATTGGGAGACACATACTTAAGTAAACAAAATAAAGTTTCTCTCTTTTACTGAAATAAGACAAGCTTAATTGTTTCGTTAACTCATTGTAAAACAGACATCATTCAAACCCGCCATATTGAAATAAAACTCACACCAACACAGTCTTGGTGTCACCTCTGGTTTGGTCGAAATAAATCCTCAATTCGCAAGGCAAGATGTGATTTGATTTGATTTGATTTGATTTGATATTCCAGCTGATGCCCCACTCTCTCTCTCACCCCACTGCTGATCCTGTGTCTTCAAACTGGGATCTGAAAGTCTCAGAAGCTGCTTTCAGTCTCAGTTCACTGTGAGTCCTGCTGACCACTTCCACATCAGAGATCACGTGTGGGCAGACTCTAATTGCTAATGGCAACTTGTCGCTATGGCCAAAGATAGCGACAGCAAAGAGTAAAGTGAGCAGAAGTTAGCCGTTATGCTGCCCCCTATAGTTTTGGAGCCACCTTCGAATTCTGGCGATATTCTACATATTACACCTTTAAGGACCGGTCTTGATGTTAGTGAGGACTCTGGTGGCAGCATTCTGCACGAGCTGCAGCTGTCTGATAGATTTTTTACAAAAACCTGTGAAGACATTAAAAAATAAACACAACTCCCTCTAGTCTTTCTGTGTCTTGTTTAGTCTGAAATCTCTTTGTTCTTGCTATATTTTCTAAGATGGTATTAGACTGGATGCAGACAGAAATGCAGACATGAACTTGCTCACATACACAAACAAGATCCAGTAAGAGCCAGTAAGGCAACCCTCTTAACCCCATGGGTGGTGGTTGGTGTGGTTTCGAAAAAACTGCAGGGTTTGTTGTTGTCCAGATGCAGTCCGGGTGTCAGTAGACAGTGTCGTCTATCACCACCGAACAATCCATCCATGAAATATTGTATCTGAGGACAATGAGTTCACACTAACCTAGTTTCTGCAGGCTAGTACCCACTTTACTCAAGAGAGTATAGTTTAAGCTTCTTAACATTTTGAACTAGCCCTGACCTGGCCATTACATTGCTGTGTATAGTAGAAAAAGCCGCAGAAATAAAGTATTTCAGAAGTAGAGGTCAGTACATCATATGCAGCCATGTGCAGATTTGAAACATTAGTCCTCTTTCAGTGGAAGTCGTGCCAGCAGCAGGTTACATAACTACTGCAGACTGACCAGCTCGCACATGCCATGAAGTTACACCCATCTTAAAACCAGTTAGCCACCCTTAAAGGGAAATTATCACCATCTCAAATTGAACATATTATGAAATCTTGAGCCATATGAGAACATTAGCACACAGAGTACCTGGTTTTGAGCCAGAAAAACTGGTATCTCTGTGAACATAAAGTCAAACTTTCTGCCTTGAAAAGTTTGCAGAAGAAGTGGGAGAACTGCATCGTAAACAGAAGTAAAATATTTTGGTGTTTGTCCTGCGTGATACTAAAGTAGGCTGTAGGGAAATCCCAAACGGATATGATTGTAATATGATCTCACACTCAATCTTTCTTTTCCTCTCTCCCCCTTGATGCATTTGAATGTACTCGTCTGAACCACTCAAAACCAATATATATAACAGCCCTGAACTGAAGTTACATCTAACTTAAAGGGTAACCAAAACCACCAATTTTACACATTAAAGTATGTTTGCAGGTCTTTGGGAGTACTACTGCATATGTGAAAAAGGTGGTTTAAAGCCTTTTTCCTTCTCCAGCGGAAGCTGCATGTAATCTGATAAATTGCCTCCAGATGTCACTCAGTGGCTAAATTGCAGTGTGGGTGTAGGTGTCAGGTTTAAAAGCAGTCCATAGCTTACACGCTGGGATTTATGCAGGTTGCAAGTCCAATAAATACACAAACTCTAACAAATTGTTTTCATTTCACTGCTTCCTGATTGATCAACAACCGAAAGGACGACGGATAATGAGAATCTGGAGGGATATCAGGCCATTTTTCACTCCAATAACACTGTCGGCCTCATTGCGGACAGTTTAAAAACAAATAATTAAAATTGAAACAGCAGAACCAGAAATATCATCTTTTTTATTCCATGCATTCTTCTTCCTTTTCAAAACCTGGTGCCTACATTACCCACAATGCAACTTAGCTACTGAGTAACATCAATGGAGGCAATTTATCTGAATACTGCCACAAAGTACTTGTACTTCTTTTTCACACATGCAGTCGTACTCCCCAAGACCTGTTAACACACGTTTTTGTTTAAAACTGGTGGGGTTACCCTTTAAGCCATAACTGTAGCAAGCAAGGAATTCTCTCGAGCTTTAGTGGTTGTCTCTAAGAGCTGATGAACGAATATATGTTGCATGAAGAATCAAAATAACCACAGGCCACACCAGAAGAGCTGAAAGTTCAGACAGATGTGAACAAGTATGTTGAGTATGATGTGCATGAGAGGAAATGGAGTAAATACTGAGAAGTTATTTGAGGCCGTCAAAATGCATGAACATGACAGTAAAACCTCAGTCATAAACTGTAACTAAACAACTCAAAGTGTGTTGGAAAAACATGCTTTTTCAGACAGATGTCCACCGGCTGCCTGTGAGTGTTCATGCTGTTGATGCAGAGGCGCTGGTGTGTCAATCAGGCAGTCTGTCTGGAACCAGAGACACCCATAAGAGCTGCTTTGTGCTCTGTGAATAATACAACACACTCTCTTTGTTAAACCTCCATAATATCAACATGTGAGGGCTGTTTTATTCCAGTGACACATTCAGCAGAGGGAAAACAGTGACTATTAAATGGAAAAAGATCCAAAAATATCATTTAGCTTGTTTTTAAAGGTAGATCAGTCGAATGACTTGTTATAAAAGTAATAAGTTGGACTTTTTCTGAACTAAAATGAATACAAAACATAGTGAAAGTGATCTTTTAAACTGTAACTATAATGGATTAGAGTCTGAACTCAGACTCTGTAGCAAAAGTACAAAGGGGAAAAAAACGACTTCCCACATGTAGGCCGGGAGGTCTGTTCAACATACATACAGCTCTGACCTACTTCCATACGTGTCTATAATAACATTACATAACGTGTTCTTTCACAGCAGAGCGAAGAAAGGACAGCGAGAAACCGATTTCACTTCCTCAGAGGGGCCCAACACACCCAGCTCACTTCAGACTTCTGTGGGCGATGAATTCAGATCCCATCAGCTGTATTTTTCCATTACAGTAAAATAAAAGTTGTCCTTACACACGAACAATATTACTTCACAAGACGAATGCATTGTTATGGCATTGCATAACTTCACCAGCTGGCAAAGTTTCTCAGTTTAAAGCTTTCTCTACTGCAGGCGAAGATGAAAATTTGTCTTGCACTTACATAACACAGCTCCTCCTCATAATCCACGGCATTAACCACATATTGTGTGCAGGCCTATGATACACTGACGGAATGTAACTAAGTAAATTTACTCAAGTGCTGTGCTTAGGTGCAATTTTGGGATGCTTGTACTTTACTTTTCTAGTGTTTTAGGCCGATTTATCCACTCCACTATATTTGGGGGGTAATTATTGTACCTTTTACTCCTCTACTTTTATTTGATCACTTTAGTTAATGGTTACTTTGCAGATTGCATCATCAAAGTCCAAGTAGCGCATTTTTAAATGAACAAAACAGATTCCAATAATCAGAAAAATGATGAACATTGGATCTGATAATTTACTATAATTTATTTCTACTTGTACTTTTGACACGTACATTTATTGCCTGAAAATTACTTTCAATACTTAACACATTAACCAAACTTTTAACATCAGATACTTTAAGACTTTTACTTGAGTGCTATTGGTATGAGTGACCATCACTTTCAACCAAGTAATATTTAAATGATGAGTCTTTACTTTTACTCATGCATGACTTTTGGATACCACTTATGCATACACATAAAACCCTGTGAATGTGTTGATGCAGTAATAACACATTAAGCTGTTGTTGCAATCAAAAGGTTACCGCAGCTTTATGGAGCATCTGACAAAATGGTTGACCATTTATTGCAATCGAGGTGAAGAAACTTTCACAATAAATGTCTTTGGGTGTCGTGTTAAACCACTGCTCTCAAGTCATTCACTCAAGAGTGCTCCAAGCAATCTGCTCGCATCCATTTATACTTTTTTCCTGACAGCAACAAAAACAAAAACTTTCACATGCATTATTTACTGCATGTGCTTAACACCTCAGCCCAAGATTGTGACACCATATTACATACAGGAAACAGGCTATTGTAAGTAAAAAGATCTTTGAAGTTGTTTTGTTCTACATTAATTCTTCGAGACACACTTCTAGGAAAATGGCCCCTCAGTGTCTGAATTTAGATAAGAGTTGTGCTGTAAACCTAAGGTCACGAGGTTCGACCTTGTGATTCCACTTATCACTCCCACCAACTGTTGCCTGGGAGCAAGATAGTGAAAGCTGTCTGCACGCCGTGCCTAACATAGCAACGGCCCGGGGCAGTGAGTGTTGAACAGGAGACCGTATTGAAGACTTCACAGTGTTACATTTTAAAAAGGTTTCAGCTGCTTATAATAATCACAAGAGAAGATAGTTGGTAGGAGGTCATTTATTGACGTATGCAACTAAATGCAACCATCTTCTGAACGCATCATCAACTCTCTTGGAGTATAGGCTGTAACAAAGCAATAAATATGGTCGATATAAAAATCATGCCAGCATTTGATGCCGTCAGTTGAACATTTACATATAAATCATAGCAGTCAGCTAAATGAGCTGCCAGGTAGAAACTTAAGGCAGGGTGGTCTTCTGCTTGCAGGTTGAGTATGTGTTCCCTTTAGCCGATCATACGACCTGCAAACCAAGAAAAAATGTATCAGAAACTCACATTTTGATTAGAAATGTTTTGGAACACGATCGTGTGATGATTTGTGTACCTTTGTTTGAGATGTTTGGATGTTGTTCAGGATGTCGCCGTAGACAAAGTTGAACAGTTGTTCCTTTGACTTGGTTCCATCTAGCTGCACTGTAACAACAACAACACACAAACATTTAATCAACAGGAGAAACTTTCACTTTTAAATATGAAAATGTAGTCACATGCAAAATAAAGAATACAAAATGTAAAATAAAAATGTATATACTTACAAACGCCAACACTTGATGTCTCCATGATGTTCTTGTGTTGCAGATACATGGGCCAGACGTGGCCATCGAACAGGCCGGGGGGGTCTGGCACCGTGTAGTTCCTCGAGCTGCAGAGAAAGAAAAAAAAAAAACACCAATTACATGTGGTAGTGAGACAGCAGGCTAGACCACACAAACACCAGATAGAACAGTGTGAGAACACTTACCACCTCCTCTTTTTGCATTCTTCATATGGGATGGAAATAAAGTAACGTTGGTTCAGCACGTCGATCAAAGGTCTGCGGGGGTGGAGACAAATTAGCCTCAAGGCATACTGGTCCCAACATAAACAGAAAAATAATTATCACACTTGCTTCTTACCCGTAGGTGTAAAGCAGGAAGCCCTCCACGATAAGGATGTGAGTCTCCTCCTCCTCCTTATGGTCAGACTTGGGGACGATCTCATCATCCAGGGTGTTATTAACGCCATGAGATTTCTCAAACTTCACCGGGTTCTCCAGCCATGCGTAGATCGTACTCATCATGGCGTCCATGTCCAGAGCAGTAATGACTGAAGAGCGAAGCGGAGGGGGGAGGATGGAAGGGAGGAAAAAGAGAAGGGAAAACGTATAGAAAATTGCAAAAGAGTATGTAAGAAACATGTTCAGGATGTAGGTTTGTTTATTTTGCATGCAGATTACAAACATTGCAGCAGTAGCAAATACACACACACACACACACAAACATAAACATACACACACACACAAACCCTTTCATAAAAACCCAGGCTTACCATCGTACTGCTTAAAGCCATCTTCACCAACTTCAATCTGATCTTGGGGCTGAAACATACATGGATAAGATGTACCCAGGTACATTCCACTAGTGCTGCACTTTGCTATATGGAAGGCTCTGATAGCGTCTTTACACACTAACACAGGCAGCAAAGTGTTAACTTCATACCCCACCAACTTCGGCTACTCAGAGCAATCCCTTTTGTTAACTATATCCATATTTTCATAAACAAGAAAAGTGTGTGTTGTGCATGTGGCTCACCTTGAAGAAGTCATCCTGGTGCACCACACAACAGTTGGGCAGGTTCTTGATCAGTCTGTTGGTGAGGGTGGTTTTCCCTCCATTGGTTACGCTGAACGGAACAAAGCAAAACATAGCAATGAATGGAAGATGATGCAACACACATAAAAATATAAATTACTACACCGTCACATCAAAATATAGTGCATGGGGCATGCATTTGACAGTGCAACCTATCATTAAATATGTAGAACTGAACTTGCCATTGAACTTGAAAGCAAAACAAACAGCAATAAGTCATAAACAACCACCATTTTATCAGTTATTTACACAATAATACATATTTTATTGATAAAAGGCATTAATATCGACTGCATAAAGCCGAAAAAAAAGGGTGGGTCAACTGGCCATATGGCGGACTTCCTTATCTCTATAACATGTTTGTAACCGTTAGCTTTAGCTTTGTTTATTCGTTAACCAGAGGTGATTAGAAGAAGCTGAAAATTAACACCGACATGTGTGGTTACTGTACGGTTATAACAGCGGTACAGCGAAAAAGGAAGCGACCATTTGGCGGATGTCATGACCGCCCTTCCCCACGTGTGCAGGGCTTTCACGGCCTAGCAGCTCCGTGAGCCTGCTAGCATGTAGCTTAGCTCCCACCCATTCATCCAGCCGGAACTCACCCGCCGATGCCGATGATGTACTTCATGTCTGCGGATGGTCGAAGCTCGTAAAAAAGGTCAAAACGTCAATAAACCGGTTCGGGATCACAGTGATCAGACGGAAGAAAGCTTAAAAAGAGAAGGTTACAGCAGGAAACGTCAACTACTTGATTCCTCCATGGCACTTGAGTTAAGTGAGTAAGGTAAGCGCTGAGACGGGCTGTCACACGGACGCGGTCTTCCACCGAGAGAGGGCCGTCAGTTCAATGGAGCTGCTACACATACTGGAGAGAGCGCCGTGATTGGCTATTTAAACACCTCGAGCTGCACGGAAAACTCACAACCAGCCAATCACGAGCGAGTGCGACCGCAGCTCCTTCCCACCTCCCTCCTCCGCTCACCCCGCCCTCCCAAACCATAAACTATGATGTAATTAATTCTTACAGCAAGAAATGAACACAACGTGAACCTCACTAACTTTAATCCAGTTTGTGCTATTTTATCCCTCCACCTAACTTTTTTTAGAGGCAAACATTGTTCTTTTCCCCTTTCGTCCTTTATTATCTAATAAAATGGGATGCATTGTTATAGTTTAAACGATAAAAACAATGATGGAAATCTGTAATCAAGTACGAGTACAGTTACATTCCTAAATATACATAGATAATAATACTAAATATATTACTAAAGTTACAAGTAAAACTTCTGGTATTTAAATAATACTTAAGTAAAAGTATTCTTCTTAAAAGTTACTCAGTATTACTTACTTTTTAATGTACTGGGTATTTAAATTTGACAGCAAAAAATTAACAAAACCTGTACTTTACTTACTTAACTCCAATTTGTGCTATTTTATTGCTCCACTTCACTCTCTTTAGAAGCAAATATTTTACTTTTTCCTCAACACATATCTCACAGGTATAGTTACTTAGCAAAACATTTGATTACTTGATAAAATAAGATGCATTGTCATAGTACAAACTATTTAAAGAAACAGCGAAGAGTATTAAAAATCTGTACTCAAGTAACACTACTGGTATTGAATAATGCTTAAAAGTACAAAGTATTCTTCTCAAAAGCTACACAGAATTGGCCTATTAGTTACCTTTTAACAGTTGTTATTTAATGCATTATCAATAGCCAATGTATTAACAATCCAGTGCTCACAGGGGCCATTTTCTATATAATTTCACAGATAAGCTACTTTTCATTCATAAACATTTAAACAAGACAGTTTTTTCTTGGATATATATTTTTTGACAGACTGCTGCTGTCTTAATATTAATAATCTCCCACGGCCATCCTTTGGTGTTTGGCACAAACTACTAACATTTTTGAGTGCAACTTATAGATGAGAACATTTTAATCAGAAAAGAAAGATCTTCATTGACTGATTTATTTTAATTATTCTTAACAAACTTACCAAACAAACTGAATAAACAAGCTGACCTTAAGGACAACACTGTTTTACCTTGTTTATATGTGGCGGACCCTGCCACCTATCTAGCTTCAAACAGTGCTCTGGGGACCTTATTTTCCTCTGAGAACAGTTTGTTTATTCACTCATGGAAAACCTAAATATTTCTGTATTATTACCTTATTAATATTGTAAAAATTAAATTTCTGTGTCTCTACTTCTCCAAAACTACATAGTGCCCCTTTAAAGGTCCTGTATTATGGCCATTCTCAGTATAGAGAAGCCATGACATCTTGTTTCAAGCACATTTCTGTATGTGGGCTGTGTACCTCTCTGTGGATGAAGCTTTTTTGTATATTTATACTTTTCTATACTTTATATAGCACCTAACCCTGCTTATTAATGAAAGACATGAAAATCTCACTTTCTATCATGATTTTCTATCAAAATCAAAAACTACCATATTGAGACACTGCTGATCATTCTGCTTCTGCTTCATTTTAAATGCAAAACATACCATACGTTTTTTTTAAAGAAATTATGTTTTTCTACAGATTAAATCATGTGGTATTTTATAAATAAGTTATACTACAGCTCCACCTGAGCCACACTACATTGAAACACTGCTTACATTAAAATACAAATCATTAAGGCTGCGAAAGGGACCCCTCTTCAAAGCCACTCTCAATTTTCATACTCAAACATATGGAGCCCAGAGCCGGCTTTATTAGAATGATGATGTAAACTGGAAAATGATAATGTAATGCCACAATACAATTATAATTCTGTTTTTGTTATTATTTCTATTTCTGTAGCAAAAGTACGTCCTTAGTATTTGCAGTATTTTTGAACTGTGTTGGTGCCACTTTCACTTGAGTTTTGCTCATCACTAAATCTTTGAAAAATGAATCAATGTCGTAGACTTGATTAGAAAAGACTAAAATAGACAAGACCTTTGTTGTCACAAGGATAGAGAATAGAAGTTTAGTATCTAAGGAGGTCAAAATGCCTTGAAAAATAAAGCCTAAAACCATAAAAGAGGCGGGTCATCGTTGGTAACATATAACTTATCTAATCTACAGGATGACAGGGCCTCTCTTTACTGTTAGGACCTTAACAGGTATATGTTATCTACAGTCACCTGTCACATTTTTCCCTTTATTAATGTTCTGTGTTAGTCTAATTGCATTCAGCAGTGTTATCAGTGTACACATAATATACAAGACAAGTCTGCCATACTGCCATACGAGACAATTCCCTGTTAAAAGATTTTTTTTCTCAACATGGCAAGTTTTTCCTCACTCGAGGGTCGAAGGTCAGCAGATGTCGTTCACCCTACAGTTTGTAAAGCCCACTGAGGCAATGTGATTGTGGGCTATATAAATAAAATGTATTTGATTTGATTTGAATTCATATTAGTGCCTGAATCAGGGACACACAATAAACAAAACACAACAGATCTGGACGCAGTACATTTTTGTGGTGTTTATTTCACCAGCTGACCTCTCCATTTTTTGTTTAGAAACTTCCTAACCAACTCCATGACACAGTTTCCTGAGGTTACACCAAAATATTGCTTATGTTGGGGTTTACACCCTCGAGAACCTCAACTATGAAGAGGAAGTCGCCAAGTGTGGAATTGAGCTTGTAAGATTTCTATTCATAGATTGACTCAGATTCATTCTGTCAGTTTGGAGCCTAAAGCGGAGATTTTCTTTAATTTCTGGGACAAACTGTTGCACAAAGACATCTATATTCATGGATTGAATCTGGTATAATTTCTCGAGGGGGTCAAGCAAAGATAACTTAACCTCTCCACTTTTACTGACGCTATGATAATGGCCTGATATCAGCTATTTACAAGCATCGCTGGACTATCATGTGATATAATCGCAATACTGTCACCTTAAAAGCAACAAATTGTGACTTCCTGGAGAAAGATCACCAAATACTGATGCCTTTGGGTGGGCGTCCGACCCCAGCTGCCAACTGAAAGCATCAGCATTTGATGACCTAGAGATGAGACTCAACAATCAACAATCTTTTTCCAGGAAGTAATAATTCATTGCTTTGAAATGCGACTGACATTCTTGGTACTTAAAGGATACCAATCTTGTTTTTCATGCAGTTACTCAATTTGGTAAAGAAGACCTTTTCTGTCAGTCTCTGTGTTTGTTCCATTTGTCATGTAATGTCATGTAATGTCTGCTGAGTTACGCTTGAAACTCTTCAGAAAGTCGCTGGAAATAATACCTTCTGATTGAATTAGATTGGGGATGTCGAATTTTATTTTATTAACTCATATCTTTATACAATAGTTCAGTACTTGAGCATGCATCAGATTAAACGTTTCCTTTTGAGGTTGAACAAAGCTAAACCAGGTCTGATGGGGCCAACAGTTAGTGAAATATCTAAAAATATATCAAAGGACGATTTTCATGTTATGGTACATAGCTGTATAATTAGAGATACATGCATTCAGCTCTTGTATCAAGAAGAAGTAATCAGATCTTTAAATTAGGTAACAAGTAACAATACCACTGTGTAAAATACACCACTACAGGTCAAAGTTATGCACTCCAAATGTGCATAAGTAAATGTATGGAAGTATAATCATCAAAATGTACAATAAATAAATAAATAATAATAGTTTGTCGTGTTATATAACCAAAGATGAACAGTGACTCGAGTCGACCTGAGTCAACTTGACTTGACAGTAATTGAATGACTTGAGACTGGACTTGGATTTTGAAGTTAAATACTCACAAGTTGACTTGATTTCAGAAGTGATGACTTGTACAAGTTGTCTGTGTTTATTTTATGTTTTCAGTTTAGTTTTTATCTTTCTGCACCGGCAACAGCCGTGGTCAGAGGCATTATGTTTTAGGGTTGTCTGTCCATCTGTACGTCCCATTCAAATGTCTACTATGACAAAAGTCAAGGTCACTGTGACCTCACAAAACACATTTTTGACCCTGACTCAAGAAATTATAAGATAATTACAATACAATTTCACACAAATGTCCAATAGGATAAAATGATGAAGTTACGACATTTGGTATCCAAAAGTGGTTAAATGCAGTGTGACATCATAAATGTTCTTCATGATACGCCATAGCTCAGGAATGGCAACTTTACTCATGTGAAGGAGGCAAACAACTGGAAAACTATTCTAGTTTAGTATTTTATTGTCTGGTTGTCAATATTTCACTGTTTAAAAGTGATGGGGGAGGCAATATTGCTTTGATGGAGAGAAACTAAGAAATAAATCAGTTTTTGTTTTGTTTTACTTTCCTTGCCCAAGAAGAGTTACTAGGGACTTGCTTGAGACGTGGGCCAAATTACTTTGGTCACATGTCTATATTTAACCTCATCATATGTTTTATATACAAATTGTTAAACTAAAAAATTACGAGCAACTATAGCTATAAATGTAGTAAACATGGGGAATTGCAAGTACTAAATAACAGATATTGCTAAGTATTGGTATAAAATGGCATAAATTGGAGCACAACTGGACCTAACTTGCCAGATGAAATGATATGAATCAATGTAAAAATCAACAAGTAAGAAACTGAATAACATTTTCAATCAATATGGAGCTAAAAGTGCTTTACATGTTCTAAAGTTATAGAACCTGAACACTCATTTTGTGTTTTTGGCTTTTATTTGATAAAATATTATTTTAAGATTTTATTTTGTTTCAGTTTTGTCAGAATGATTTTGGGGCATTAATACAAATGTCTATGTACTGTGGCTGTAAAATGACACTGTTTGCTCTTTTCTTTTCCAAACTAATACAGCTACAGTTACTTAAGTTTGTGTCATGCTTACAGTCATGTGTGCCAATCCGCTTCCTTTCGATGGATTTGAGTTATTTTGTCCATTGGACATCCTACTGTAAACTGGTGCCTTTACCTTTCACATGACACTTCCTTACTGTCACAAGTCTGTCTATGGCTGTTTCGTGTAATTTACATGCTTGTATGAACTGAGACTCACAGCACTGAGACGTAATGAACATTCAGCTGTGACCGATTTTATATGTGAAGATTATGTCACAGTGTTTCCTGACATGAACCTAACAAGACCTGAGATACTGAATCAGCTTCACAGCAAATATTAAACCATCCCACATATGAAAGTCTCATAGACGTGCAAGATACTGCAGGGTCTGTGGACATACTACACTGACTGTACACTGTGTTCTTCTCTGCTTTTTTCCCCTCCTCCTCCTCCTCCTCCTCCTCCTCACTGTTCGTTCATCACATTTCACCTCAGATTTTCAGGAGTCACGTACGTGTCATCCTGCATTCTTCACGTTTAATGTGATTGTATTTCCATGAATGTCACATTGTCTGCATGACTGTAGCGTTAACAGTGAATGTCAGGAAATCTAGATTTTCTTCTATCCGGTCTGGTCAAGTGATACAGTTGGTTGATCACGTTAAGTCAGAGCAAAGTTAGGATCTAGTGTCCCTCAAGACGTCTTTTTTGTTTTAACTAAGAGATTTAAGGAAGTTTAATAGTTTCTGCACATTTTGTTCTGTTCATTGTTAAATGAAAGCAGCCAACGTCTGACTGCCATCTGCTGGCTGTGATTGAAACTCCATCTGAGAAGTTTTCTCCCTATAAAGACCAAAACACACTGTTTTGTTTTATGCTTCTTTCTTTCTTGAGCTTTTAATTTCAGGATTTTTTTTTTTTAAAACCTGAAGAAATACCATATTTTGTTGCATCATTTTCCTTTAAAAGCTTTTCAAAGAATTTTCATTCTGCAAAAAGATTCATGCTTGAATGCAATTACATGCAATAATTCTGAAAAGACAAAGGCAGTCTCTCCAGGAGGGGCTGACGCATTAACAAATTGATCTTTCTCATTTTGTCACACACATTAACAAAAAACAGCATGTGAATGGAGTGAAAGCAGAGCAAATACTGGGAAACAGCTCAAACATAAGCATCCCAGGAAGTGATTAGATTAAAGGATCACACTGAAACCCTGTGACAAAAACGTGCTCCCTGTTTATAGAGAACTTTTTTCAAGTGTAGAAGTCAATATACATATACCGTATAAACAAAAAGGGAATTTCAATTTCAACAATACATGTTTAAAATAAAAGTCAAACTCAGGAAGGTTGTGATCAATTAATAAAACAACATATCTGTCAAGAAATAATAGACACCCAAGACAAGTGCAAAATGTGCCTGATTTTCAGTTCAGTGAGGTTGGGGAAGTGTTCACTGCTCTCTTGGCTATGAAATGGGTGAAAGAGGGAAAAAGTAGAGATGTTGTGTTATCAAGAGACAGCGATCCTTGGATTCCAGTAGAGATAAAGATTTTGTTTGTGTGGGTTCCTGCTCATGTAGGTCTGGCAGTAAGTGAGGAGCTGGATAGGCGAGCTGAACAAGATTTTCAGGGCGGAGCTGGAAGTCAGAGGTCAGGGGAATAAATTGGAAGAGAGCGGGGGTGTAGTAGTGAACACTAGTGAAACACAGACATGAGGGTTGTTTTTTTGTCCTTTAATATAAAGTAAAAAATGAACAATAGTGGCACACTGATATTATCTTTCACTTGACAGGAGATTATTTATCAAGATACACAATTAATGGGAAGTATGGGGATACTACTGGTTTCACGGTGGGTGGATATAAAAATATAATTGGATCTAGTTTGTCTGCACGTTCTAACATTGCTTTAACAGAAATAATCATGTAGACAAGACATTGTGATGAACATTGTTCACTTGTTATAGAAACTGAGGTTTTTCCCATTTGGCCGGGAAAGAATATTGGAAAATAAGTTCACAGTGTCATGTGCGATATTCTACTGTTGATTGTAGCATTTAGTTATACTGCTCACCGTTGCAAATTATTACGCATTGCAGCATTACCCAATACTATCTACACCGTAGATATAGTGTAGTACAAGGCACATATCCTAACATCTATATGTCTAGTAGCTTTTCTATGCCTATCTATAGTATATTTCAAATCTGTCACATATTATAGTTTTAATGCACATATTTTTCACCGTTATCATGGAAACTATACAATCTTCTAATTAAGTACTTCAAATGAACTTTATAGAATAATATTATCATATTAAAATAAGAATAATCGAGAGAATTTAGTTTTTATTCGTGTTTTATTTGTGCCGAGCGCCTCCTTCACACTCCAGTCCAGTAGGTGGCGGTAATGTCGCTGGTTTGCCATCCGCCATTAAAAACCGGAGACGAAGAAGTAGAAGAAGGAAAAACACCCATCATAAAACTTATTTAACTTTTCTGCGGGAACGATGGACAGTGGTCGACAGTTAAAAGTAAGATAACACACGAACACAGTCAATGATTATCTCATCTTTATAATTTTAGCAACTTATGAATGTGTGACCGTCGTGTTAGCCTCACCTTTTAGCCATGTAGTAGATGAAATACCTCAGAGAAGTTGCCTTGTTGACTTCACTTCGCTAAGCTATTGGCTAATTGTTTAGCTAACATAGTTATCGCGCAGGTAACGTTACCCAGCTAACGAACGCAAATGAAATTAACGTGTATTTGTTGGTGTTAACTATTGAATTTCCTCCAAAGCACATAGTGGTGATTTAGGAGATACGACGACATGATGCTATCCTTAAAAATGTAAAGGAAAAACATGTTTAACACGATAGAAACTTAACACCCGACATCATTCGTAGCCAAAAATTAGCAAGGCTAGCCGACTAATATCGTTAGCCTTTACAAAGTCATTCTGTAGAAACAAAAGGCCTCAAACTGTTAAAATCAGAAGCAGACGCAAAATTGAAATGAAAACACACCTGTGCATTGTTGTTTTGCTTTGCATTTGCCATAATAACAGATGTTTAGATATTAATGATATCTCGTCCTATCACAATACTATCTCCAGTGTAGGTAACTCACATTTTAAAATTGGCTGTATTTCTCTTACAACCAAAGCAGACAACATGGCTCTTCGTAGGCATGTAGTTCCTGGATGTCTCAGTATTATTAATAACTCATGTTTTATCTATTCCAGGTTCATACATCGATCAAGAAGGGACTGTCCATTCATACTCTGCAAAAATGCGTCAACTGCTGCACGCCAAGTAGATATCATTGTCCAATATGTTCACCTGTTGATTTCAACCCCACACATTACCAACACAAAGCTGTGAATCATATGAAATATCATCTAAAGAGAGCCATTTCCTTTGAGGGTAATGTTTTTACATTCTCCCATTTATGATTGATTACAAAATGAACAATCGAACAAAATGAGTCATTACTAACTCTTTCCCAATTTAATGTGTTGTTCATATTTCAGGGTACACGATCCTAAGATGTGGGCTGCAGTGCAGAAAACTGCGGCACTACCATTGTTTGTACTGCTCAGCCACGCTGATAAAGAAAATAGATTTCACTGACCATCTACTAGCCTGCCGCCATAACCAACAGAAGAGAGCTGAGATTTCATCCCAACTACAGACAGAGGCGTCAAAAAAGGCGTTTCAAACTGCTCCATTGCCGACTCCTGGAGAGAATAATGTCCTTTCAAATGACATAGTAAGGCTGTGTTCACGTTTGATGCACTTTAAAGTGAGCTTTTTGTCACAAAAAATGTGCATTCATGTCTCCTAAATGCATACTGTTTGTCATGACACTTTTCCAGATTTCTTAAAGCAGTTTTCTAAAACCTCCTGTTTTCATTATGTCATATTATCTATTATGGCTGCAGATGTTTCTTAAGGACATGTGGGGGAAAACTCACTTTGATTGGCTATGTTACTAGATCTGCAATTAAACCCTAAAGATTTTCTTTTTTTTCTTTCTTTAAAAAACCTTTTTTGTTGTCCTCATAGGAGCTCAAAGATGACAGTGAGGAAATAACCATCATCTCGGATACAGACGACCAAGATGGCCAAGGAGCGAGCAGCAGCCAGTCAGTGACTCCAGTCATCCCCAAGTCAACTGAACTGGACACTGTGGACACGATGAGGAGGAGTACGGAGCCAGAGCCTTCAAAATGTGACCGAACTGTACAGACAAACCTTGAAAGACCACAAGACTGCGATGAATTCTATTTCATGAACCTTGTGAAAATGTTTAAAAAGCTGACCCCTCAGAAAAAGTCAGTTGTCAGGATGAAAATCGAGAGACTCCTCTTCGAAGCCGAGTTTGAGTAGGTAAGGGTTTACACACACACACACACACCAATGAACAAAATAAGCTAGTTTTTTATTTACTGTTGATTACGTTCGATTGTATCTTTGTGCTAGCCCACTGCATCTTCAGTGGAGGTGAAAAACTGGATTGTTTACAAGTTCTAGTTCAAATTTTTACTACTGCCTCAGCTGAGATGCCTCATTGCCTTCAGCCAGTTTCACCAAATTTATTACATGCAAGCAGCATTTTGCAACATAACATGACTTCCTCTCGTGGTCATTTTGAAATATTTCATTGATTAAAACAAATCTCCTACTTCTCACCCATACATGAGCATGTAAAAGACCAGAAGGACTCACAAATTTAACCTCAATTTGTTAGATATTTGTGTAACACTGCCACCATCTGATATTTGCTTGCAAATCATTTTGTGAAACTCGCCACTTGTTTGTTTACATATTATAAAGTGTGATTTTCTGCAACAAGAAACAGGATAAGAAGGTTGGACTGAAGTCAAAAACAACCTACCCCTGGATTTTATGAATTTTATGAGTTTATATTCTTTATGCTGCTAACGGCTGCTTTTCTTATATCGTTATACCTACAACTACAGAGTGAATTTAAGGCTGATATTGCCTACTAATATTACGGTTGGGCTCTAATGTTAAGAGCTTTTAAGTTTGAAACTGTTCGATGGAGAAGTTGTTTGGTTGTTGCCTACCTCAGACAGTCTCACAGCTGGACATGACTGACACTTTGTCCAGTGTTCTCTAGAGACTGACCAAATGAAGCTGCTGTTTGTTAAACCTGAAATATATTGTTGTTGTTTTCTATTAAAATAAAGCTCCTGTTCTGAGTTGTATTTTCAGTTGTTCAAGCAGATTTTTTTCTTTCCTTCTTGGTTAAAGAGTTGTGTTCTGTTGGTGTACAAACAACTTTTGTCTCGAGATGAGAATCTTCTGGAAAGGCACTCTAATGGTTAGGAAAGACATTTGTTATACAAAAATCAGTTATATAAATATTCATCAGCCAACAACAGCCTTTATTGTGAAAATCACCTGAGACACATGGTTATACGGTAGGCTTGTCAGTAACAAAATCTCAACTCAAGGCTCCTTACTAGCTTTTTCTGAGCTTTGAAATGAACGATAAAGCCTACATCAGCTGATAGAATGCCAAGCTCAGGTACAAATGTTAGCTTGACAATGCTATTTTAATAGCTTATAAATGGTGAGACAATAGAAAAGTAAATGCTTTGCCCTTATGGACAAAAAGAAATTTACAGAAAATGTATTAAAAAGGTGCAATATGTAAGAATTGGCCGTAATTTGAATTCATACTTCAAACAAACAAGGAGCCGCACATCACAAGAGTAACTGCGAACTGCTGGAAACGGTAAGCTAGTTAGCTGAGTTAGCCGTGCAGCTAGCGGTCTGGACTGGGAGGTCGGAGTGGTATTATGAGAAAGGATGGACTGGGGCTAGCGCTTAGCATGCTAACTTCAGTCAATATCTGCAACACAATACAAAGACTTCTCTGACTTGACATCAAACTGTTAGTTCTTTGCATTCTTTTGATAATTTAAGTTCATTTCTGGATGTTTTTAAACTTTAATTCTTACATAGTGTACCTTTGATAAAAAATACAATGAGACAAAGATATAATAGTAAAAATAAGGTTTACACCAGTGGTTCCCAACTTTTTTAAGCTTGTAAATGCAAGAGATATTCCTATAAAGTAGGAATATCTCTTTTATGCTCATAAGAAAATCAGTGTTGTCATCACATTTGTGCACAACAGAAGAGAGGGCCCTGCGATCATTCATCTGACTTGTAGCAGTAGGCGCCGTGCTTGTGGTGGGGAGGTGGGAACCCAAAGCTGCGCACCCCCGGCTCAGAGGGACCACAGTTTCTTCGTGGCCTGGTGATTGCATACCGAACGCTTCCATCGGCCAGCCAGCCGGCGTCACAGTGGTCCATCCCTGAGAACTTCCAGGCGGCGTAGAGCTGTCCGACTTTGGCGATCTCGGCTCCGTACTCCTGACACGTCTGCTGAGCCTCAGTCAGGTTCATCTTGTGAGAGGGCTGAAGATAGTAGACTGTACCTTTGAAGGCAACACATTTATTGGTATATTTAGACAAACCTCACGCTTGTTAGCTAGGATCATGTTTTGGATCTCCCCCACATCTTTTCTTGAGCTTGTGACATTTTCCATCAGGATCAAGGAGCCCTGGTCACACACCAACCCTCTACTTACAAAAAGGCTGCCTCACCTCTGATTGAAGAGGAGAAGCAGAAGACATCGTAGCGATGAAGGTGCAGGTGTCTTCTGCCGTAGCTCCTGACACCCGGGGCGAGGCCATGCCCCCCGCATGGCATTCTGGGTTGGGTGATGGGGTACTGAACTGTCCCGTCTGCCAGCCAGCCTGCATTGCACCAGTTCAGGCCCTCCTTCCAGGACTGGAAGAGCTGTGAGAAGGTGGCCAGTGTGGCGTCCTGCTCCTCACAGGCCTGCTGGGCTCCCAGGAAGGTCATGTAGTAACGTCCATGAGGGTGCTGGTAGGGGAACACCACACCTGGGTGGAGGAATTCATTAGACAGATGTACTATTACAAAAAGTATGTGTGTCATTCTCTGCAGTCTTGTAACATGTTTTAAAGATGACTCAAAAATGCAATGTTTTCTTTCTTTTGTCAGTGAGTTTAGTTTAATCCCTTTTGTCTCTGATTAGATAAAAGTAGGATCTAATGTTTGGTCTCACTCCGAGAAAGGAAGTCATGGTGTCAGTGTAGTTGGACATACTGTACCTTGTAGCTCCAGATGAACTGAGGAGCTCTTGTCCTCCAGTCCGTCCACCACCTCGCAGCGGTACCAGCCTGTATTATTCAACTGGAGTTCAGTCATCACAAGAGCAGCATCTCCTGGAAAATCCTGTCTGAGCTGCACACGACCTCTGACCAACAAAGAGGCAGACAATGTGAGCTAACATTCGACACAGTCATACAGAACAATCATACAGTTATTTGTCATTTCATCAACCTGAACTCTCCAAGACTTCGACTGCGGAGGCCAATCGCCACCAGCACGTCTGTCTCAGGTCCCCCTGCAGCGGGCAGCCAGGACCACTTGACCCGGACCTCCCTCGGAGGGCTCAGCTCAGGCTCGTGCCAAAACCTGCACGGCATGGTGGCGTTACCCCCTCTGACTGCAAACACTGACGGCTGAGCAGAGTCCACAAAGAGCTTCACACCTCTGAAGTGAACTGTAGCAAATACAGACAGAGTGGAGCTGACTAAAACACATTGTACCTATGTGTATTAAAAACATGAGACAGATAAAATACATTATTGAACATGTGCACACTTTCTTTGTTGATCTTTCCTTTGAGGAAGTTGTGATAGAAGAAGTTGTCAGGGTTTATGGCAGCAGTCGAGGCCCAGCCTGAGAGAAGCAGCTGAGCGAGGCCGCAAATTATCATCATCATCCTGGCTGTGATGGCAAATCCTGATCATTAATGTCCTGTTCAAAATCCTCAGTCCTGTGGAGTGAAATGTGATGAATCTGATTCAGTTAGCAGACAACATAACTGTAATTCGTTGCCAGGAACACATCATATGGATCCTGGCTTCCTTACACTGGATACCTGCTTCTTTTAGGTTTTAATCAGAGATTTTATTGATCACTTTATTGATTATTTAATTGATACGCTTTTTAACACATCTTTTAATGCCATGTGTATCTTGCCTCTCCCTGAGATCCTTGGACTCGTCATTCCTTGTTGTTTCAAGGTTTATAGGTTAATACACAAAGGTGATGAGCCCTGCAGTCAGGGCTCCAGTTAGGGTTAGATAGAGATCAAGGCTGCAAACTCAGTCTCGTCTTCAAAATCAAAATCACTTTTAAAACCCCCACTTCTTTTAATGTTGCTTTGCTGCGATTTATAACATTCTGTTTTATGCTTTCTCTTTGTGTTTCATGCGTTAAGGTTTTATGATTTGGGCTTGTTTTATTCGCTTTGTGTCCTGTAAAGCACTTTGTAACTGTGTTTTGAAAGGTGCTGTATAAATGTATTATTATTACTGTACAGTTATGGCATCGGATATGGTGACAGGAGAGGGCCACTAGAGGGCAGCACGAAACTGTGATCATGAGCTCTGACTGTAACGCAATTACACTTGGACAACTGTGATGCGCTTTAAAAGTTAGTTAGATTGTTTTATTATAAATATTTAAATGTTGATGGTTTGCATTTCAGTTTTCAGCAGCTTTGTTCCACATTGCAGGTAGGCTTTGACTATTTAAGTTACAATACATCATTTTTCTCGTGTGGAAAACACACCTGTGACAACTTGTAACTCAGTTCAGGACACACACCATGTTCGAGGCTCATTCAGCATGTTAAAATTGAATTTCTTCACTTACCGTAAAGCGCCTTGATATTATGCTCCTGTGGTTTTAAAAAAAATCTCCTAAGGCAAACTTCTGGGGAGCAAAAGGAAAAAAGAGACGCACAGGAGTCAGACGTCTGTCTTCAAGAGGACGCAGGAGCTCTGATGCGTACGGGTGATTTTCTGGACTAAAACAAAAAAACATCAAGAAAAGGCAAACGTGTAGTTTTCCTCCAGTCGCTGTCGATGATAAAAAGATGCAACTACGGATAATAACTGTATTCTAGCTGTTCACCTCACCAGGCTGCGCCCTGCCACTCCAGCTAGATGTGCGCACCTGAGCGCAGACAGCAACCCAACCCGTGACCCAACCCCACCACAGCTGCAGCACTCTGCTAAACAACTGAAGTAGCTGAGAAAACATACAATGGCTCCATACAGCTTGACCAGCATAATACAAGTCTCTGGAAGTGCCAAGATCCCAAATTGATTTGAAAGTATGTTTTTTCACCCCTGATGCGTCCCTGAAGTGGATGCACACTACTGTTTTAGCTGAGCAGAGAGTGCAGATTTCACCTTAAAAATGGGTGTAATTGACGTCTTTTCAGGGCTTTTGCAGTCTTCGATTACACCGGACCAGCTGCATTGAAGTATTTACATTTTGTATTGTTTTTCTACAGTTTAAAACAAGTCCCCGTCTACTTCAGTTGTTTAGCAGAATGCTGCAACCCTTTTTTGAAGCTCCAGAAATGTTTTGTGGATGATGAAACTTCACCTGACTTTCCATCAGCATGAGTGGAGCATTATAAGAAACTCGAAAGGGTCGTGAAACAGTTTAGAAACTGTTAACAAGTTTCTCATAAGTGCCTAAAAAGTCTATAATCTATAATGTAACAAAAAAAACTGACCTCTTTTTGTAGCACATTACTGTTAAAAGCTAACATGGAGGAAGTTTCAGGAGGAGGTGCTGTCCTGATTTATTGCACAAATTGTTTGAACCACACAAAGATGTTGTGAGTCTCCCCCATGCTGGACTGCAGGTGTTGTATCGAGCTCTGTTTCCTCGTCGAGATGTGTTTCCTCTAGTCCCGCCCCCGTCCCAAATGGCCTGAAGGGCGAAGGAAGCGCGCGTTCACAAAAAGCTCGCCCCCGAGCTGTTGTGCTCGTACCACAGAGGCACTGTGGAGAGAGCTAAGGTTCAAACCTGACTTTTTTAAGCGAGTTTTATCTGAAGATGTTGTATTGTAGAAGTGAAATCAAAATTTCATGACTGTCTAGTTATATTTTTAAACTGGGACAACAGCACATGTTTGTGTTTTTATGTCTTTATTAACACAACCAACTACTGTTATTTCTATCAATAAAAAATATTATATTTGTGAGAGACTGTTCATTTTGAATATTATGGACTTTTGGAAGAAAGTATGCTCATTCATATAGGCAAAATATAGATCGCTATTTTATTATATTTGTCTTAAAGGATAACTACCGTTTTTTACAACCTGGACCTTATTTCTAGCAAAATATATGATCATTTGCTCACCCAGATAACTTTGGTGTCATTTGAAGTCGTTTGGACGAAATTAGATCCGGTGTAGCGCCGATATATCCATATAATGCGAGTGACGGGGCATCGACACACAGCCTCTATAACGCATTATCTGCCACAAAGCTAGTTCATTTCACCAATATTTTGTTATGATATGCTAGCGCTATTCCCCTCTGAGTCCGAGCTCGTCCGTTATCAACATCCGGGGTCAAACTAGCAGCAGCAGCTACAGGTAAACAAGCCGGGCTGTCGCGGGTGCACGCGCAGCTCAGAGACGACATCTTCCAGGTCAGAGGTAGTAGGGCAACCTACAGACCCCGGATGTTGACAACAGACGAGCCCGGACTCAGTTATCTGGGTGAGTAAATGACCATATATTTTGCTAGAAATAAGGTCCAGGTTGTAAAAAACGGTAATTATCCTTTAAATCCAGCTCCATAGCAGGTAAAGCACATCCTGACAGCTTGGAGTATTACTGTCAGATACTGTTCCCCCTCTGTTCAATATGAAAGGAGGCTCATACATTGTCACACTGCGGTGAGGGGTGTCTCATCCTGGGGTTTTTTGTCTCGTGAATTTCATGTATTATTTTGAAAAGTAACTCTCCACTCGTTTTAGGTCACTTGCCCTTCCTCATGTGTCACCGGTCTGACGTCTCCCCTAATCCCTGATTGTTTCCACCTGTTTCCCATTACCCTAATGTGTCTTATAGTCCGCGTCTCTCTTTGTCCTGTGCCAGAGTATCTCGTTTGTTCGTGTACCTCCAGCCTCATAGCCTGTTTTGTTATCACTGTCTTAAGAGCTGAGAAGTGAAATTTCAGAATAAAAGCCTGCTTGAGCTGTTCTCGCTCTGCATCTGAGTCCTCTTTTCAGCCCAGGCCTGACAGTATACTCTGGCCAATATGGACTCAGTAGAGGCAGAACAGTTGTCGGGGATCCTGCAAGCTCAGGAAGCCCGCATCTCACGCCAGGAGGAGTTCCAGACGGCGATGGCTGCGCATATGGGTCAGCTCACTTCCCAGCTACAGGGGATGATCACGCAGCTCCCTCGACCCACCGCCCCGGCTCCCGTACCCACTCCGCCCACGTCATACGTCGGAGCCGGAAGTAAGCTGGCTCCACCAGCACAGTATTCAGGAGAATCAGGACTATGTAAGACATTTCTCATAGACTGTTCAATTCATTTTGAATTAACCCCCCACACTTTCCCTACTGATCGGTCGAAAATCGCATTCATGATTTCGCACCTGACTGGGAGAGCCAAAGCCTGGGCGTCAGCAGAATGGGGCAGGCGCTCACCGATCTGCAGCTCTCTTACGGAATTTCAGGCGGCGTTAAAAAGGACTTTTGATCCGGTGACGGACGACCGGGAGAAAGCACGGAGGGAGAGGGGGATCCCATGCAGCTGGGAAGGGCGTGGTTGACGCAGGAGGAACAACGGAGACGACAGCTGAAAGGAAGATGCCTCTAATGTGGAGAGGCTGGTCACCTCGTCATCAGCTGTCCAGCCAAGCGATCTATGGCGGTGAGTTAAGTCACGGCTTCAGGTCCCGTTTCACGCACTCTCACAAGAGTTAAGGTAATGCACCACACCGTCACAGATCTTGGGGTGCTCATTGACTCAGGAGCCGATGAGAGTTTGATGGACTGTGGTTTAGCAGAGGAATTGGACATCAAGTCTGAACTTTTAGCTAAGCCCAGGGCCCGAGCACTAGATGGGAAAGAACCGTTTTTCATCACACACATCACTGAACCACTCCACATGCACATTAATGACCACAAAGAGCGCATTCGCTTTTATCTATTCAAAGCATCCTCTCACACTCTGATATTGGGACAACCATGGCTCTTTCGCCACAACCCCCAGGTAGACTGGCGATCCGGAGAAATCCAAGGGTGGGGGGAAGACTGTGTCAAAGACTGTTTTTTTCGATTCAGCCCGGAGCAGTGATGTAGCAGAAGTTAACCTGTTTTCTGTCAACCCTGTCACAGAATCCGCATACCCGGACCTGAACTCGGTGCCCTCTAGCTACCACCAGCTCCGTGAGGTTTTTAGTAAGGTCTAATCCGTCCCTCGTCATCACCAGCAGGCACCGGGTTCTTCTTCGTAGACAAGGACAGGTCCCTGAGACCATGCATAAACTATAGCCCACTGAATGACATCACAATAAAGAATCGTTACCCTCTTCCTCTCATGTCCTGACTAACTCCAGCAGGCCAAGGTGTTCACTGAGTTAGATCTTCGCAACGCCTATCACCTGATCCGCATAAGAGAGGGGGACGAGTGGAAGACCGGATTTAACACCCCTAGTGGTCACTATGAGTACCTGGTCATGCCATTCGGACTCACCAACGCCCCTAATTTACTCTCCAGACTTTGACACACATCAAGACCATGTGACCAGGGTGACTGTTGGAGAACCATCTGTATGTCAAAGCAGAAAAAAGTGTGTTTCATGCCGACACTGTCTACTTCCCGGGCTTCATCGTAGCCCCTGGAAGAGTACAGATGGACCCGGCTAAAATTAGCGCTGTGGCTGAGTGGCCTACACCTGATTGCCGCAAGAAGGTTCAGCAGTTCTTGGGGTTTGCAAACTTTTACAGGCGGTTTATCAGAGGCTTTAGCGCAATAGCTGCTCCTCTCCATGCTCTTACCTCCACTCAGGTGCAGTTTCATTGGTCTCCAGAGGCAGAGAGGGCATTCCAGGATCTCAAGCGTCGTTTCACTTCGGCTCCCATCCTCACCATGCCAGATCCACAGCGTCAGTTCATGGTCGAAGGGGATGCATCCAATGAAGGGGTCGGAGCCATCCTCTCTCAACGCTCGGAACAGGATGGTAAAATGCACCCCTGCGCCTTCCTGTCACGACGACTGTCCAAGGCTGAAAGTAACTATGATGTCGGTAACCGGGAGCTGTTGGCGGTTAAACTTGCCTTAGAGGAGTGGAGGCACTGACCCGTGTGGTTGGAGCAGTAACTTGGCAGATAAGAGATGAGGTGAAGCAGGCTAATGGTGGAGACCCGTCACCTAGTGGGTGCCCAGATAATCGTTTGTTTGTCCCCGTTGAGTTGCGCCTACAGGTGATCCACTGTGCTCACACCTTGCTGCTTTAATGCTATCCGGGAGTTCGGAGAACAATGTTCGCAATCTCTCGGCGGTTCTGGTGGCCATCCATGGAGCCGGAGGTTCGGGAGTACGTGGAGGCAAGTTCGGTCTGTGCTCGTAACAAGACATCTTCCGGGTCCCACATGGGTCTATTGCAGCCACTTCTTATCCCCTCCAGACCGTGGTCCGACATATCCATGGACTTCGTCACGGGGCTCCCGGTATCTCAAGGTAATACCACTGTCCTCACAGTGGTGGACAGGTTCTCCAAGATGGTTAGATTCATTGCTCTGCCAAAGCTGCCCTCCGCCAAGGAGATGGCAGAGATCATGATGAACAGTGTTTTCAAGGTTCACGGCTTCCCGAAAGACATCGTCTCTGACCTGGGGCCCCAGTTCGTGTCCAGGTTCTGGAGGGAGTTTTGCCGGCTCATCGGAGCTAAGGCCAGCCTGACCTTGGGGTATCACCCGGAGGCCAACGGCCACACCGAACGCCTTAATCAACAACTGGAATCCGGCCTCCGGTGCTTGGTCTCCCAGAACACCTCGACATGGAGCAAACACCTGGTCTGGGTTGAGTATGCGCATAATTCTTTGCCAACATCTGCCACAGGCTTCTGTCCCTTCAAATGTGCTTATAGTTTTCAACCCCCAGTCTTTCCAGATAATGAGCCGGAGGTGTCGGTCCTCTCTGCCCATGCCATGATCCGACGTTGCCGCCGCATCTGGACAGCGGCCCGCCAGGTGCTGATCCGACAGGGAGACCAGGTCAAGAAGGCGGCAGACCGTAAGAGACGGCCGGCTCCCGCATATCAGCCAGGCCAGAGAGTGTGGCTCTCGGCCAAAGACTTGCACCTCAAGATCCCCTCCAAGAAGCTGGCACCACGGTTCGTGGGTCCGTTTCCCGTCACCAGGGTTATCGGCCCCGCAACAGTACAGCTTCGTCTGCCTCGGTCCCTTCGCGTACACCCGACTTTCCATGTCAGCCAGGTGAAACCGGTCAAAGAGAGTCCTATGGTTCCAGCCGCCACACCCCCCCACCACCTGAGGTGATTGATGGCGGCCCGGTGTATAAGGTTAAGCAGTTGTTGGCAGTACGTAACCGGGGCTGGGGCAGACAGTACCTCATGGATTGGGAGGGTTAATAATAAAAGAAATCAATAACAAAAGAAATCATCTTGTCCTCACAAATTGCCCTCTTTCAAATACTTTTCCATTTTTCTGACAGACGATCTGACAAACCTTTGCTTCAACTGTGGGGAGGAAAATGCAGATGACAGTGAAGAGGCAGAGCTGACATGGGTATTATATTTTATGAATAGAATGTGGTCCTGTGTTTGTATCTGTTTTACTCATTTACTCATGTAAGTGCCAGTATTTCACTTTCCATTAAGAAGATATTTCTGAAAACGTCCCATCATGGGGAGCAAACCAGCTCCAGGAACTTAAAGTTCATGTATCAATAAGAAATTTTCTATTGAGTTTAGTTTTCCTTGATTTTGAATGTTTCATTTTTGAAATTATTTTGATGTTTTTGTTGATGTGTTAAATGTTGCACATTTTCCATTTAATTTTGTATTTATTGAATTTGAATAATTGTATGTTCTAAAAAGCAAGTATACACTATTTATTTTTTGTTTAATGTTATTAAAGTCTTTAATGCTTGTCTGAGCCTCCTTTAATATTGAACAGAGGGGGAACAGTATCTGACAGTAATAATCCAAGCTGTCAGGATGCGTTCCCCCTGTTGTAAATGGTCAAATTTAATGATATCAGCCTGAAAATCATAGGACTTGTCTGTTGTGGGGAAAGAAGTCAGGAGTATGAATTTGAAAGATGTGTGAGCCTCCTTTATATTGTCAGGAAAGGGGGGGGGGACGACGCAGGTGCAGACCCAGGGGTGTCTCAAAGTTATCCCAGAGGAATTACCACAAAATCGCAGTAGCGATAGATTGGAAAGGGGAGAAAAAAAAACCGAAACTGTATAGAGCCACTACGGGCTTCCTTAATGAAATAAAGCACTAAAATGATTAACTAAACCACCGCTGCCAAGCAGTTGACTCAAAAACAAAATTGTCCAGGAGACCCAGAAAACTCGAAACAAAAGGCAAAGGCTGCCTGGGAGACCTTTGGTAACCCAAAAGGCTGGAGTCACACAAACTCTCCAGCACCCCAAAGTATTCACTGGTAAACAGGCAATTGACCTCAAATACACACAAAGTTCTGAGTTGGTGTTTGCAGATACACCGACAGCCAGAGAAGGCACAGGGAGAACCTCTCACTACCTCTGATGGTGAGATAATGAGTCAGCACAGGGCACTGGAGACTCAGGGTATATGAAGACTCCCCACACCCTGGCTTAATCAAAGCCAATCAGTGCCACACACACCTGATTGCAGTGAGTTGATTCTCTCACCACTCTCACAGGGCCGAAAGATTGAGTGCCCTCACATATATTGAACAGAGGGGGAACAGTATCTGACAGTAATACTCCAAGCTGTCAGGATGCGTTCCCCCTGTTTGAAATGGTCAAATTTAATGATATCAGCCTGAAAATCACAGGACTTATCTGTTGTGGGGAAAGAAGTCAGCAGTATGAATTTGAAAGATGTGTGAGCCTCCTTTCATATTGAACAGAGGGGGAACAGTATCTGACAGTAATACTCCAAGCTGTCAGGATGTGCTTTACCTGCTATAATGGAGCTGGATTTAACACAAATATGATAAAATAGCGATCTATATTTAGCCTATAAATGAATGAGCATACTTTCTTCCAAAAGTCCATAATATTCAAAATGAACAGTCTCTCACAAATATAATATGTCCTATTGATAGAAATAACAGTAATTGGTTGTGTTAATAAAGACATAAAAACACAAACATGTGCTGTTGTCCCAGTTTAAAAATATAACTAGACAGTCATGAAATTTTGATTTCACTTCTACAATACAACATCTTCAGATAAAACTCACTTAAAAAAGTCATTTTTGAACCTTAGCTCTCTCCACAGTGCCTCTGTGGTACGAGCACAACAGCTCGGGGGCGAGCTTTTTGTGAACGCGCGCTTCCTTCGCCCTTCGGGCCATTTGGGACGGGGGCGGGACTAGAGGAAACACATCTCGGCGAGGAAACAGAGCTCGATACAACACCTGTCTTTCAGCCTGCTGTTTACAGGAGTAATTACACCCTGTTAGACACTCATGGTCCTGCTCCGCTCACAGTCCTGGTATGTTTGGCCCCTGGCAACAGCTTTCATCTATGAAATGATTGTGGTGGAGGACGGAGCATCTCTCGCACATCTGTCCTCGCTGTGAACGTCTATACTGTACGTGGATGTGCATGTTTTCCACAGCATAGCAAGGTGTCCTATAAAAGATCACAGTGCTTCCAGGAAAACACAGCTGCTGGCTGGAGTCTGTGTGGGGACGCTCTGCAACAAACATCTGCTTTTTGACTGTTGGAGGTTTTCACCCAAAATATTCATCTTTAAACAGCTGCATGACATGATGCGTTTGTTATGTTTCCTATTACTGTAATAAGAAAAATGTTATTCTGTGATTTATGTTGGTGGGAAGAGGACCAAAACAACACATATATGCATTAAAGGAACAGCTCACAGGAAAATGGAATTTCATTATAGATAAGTTAGTTAAACTCAATAACTGTGTTTTAATGCTATTACATTTTAAGCAGTGGATAAAGCTCTTAATTGACTTATTTTTTGTGCCTCAGCAATCTAAATAGACAAACTTGCGACTGAACAAACTGAATAAACAAACTGACCTTAAAGGGCAACACAGTTTCATACTTTGTTTATGTGTGGCGGACCCTGCCACCTTTCTAGCTTCAAACAGTGTTCTGGGGACCTTATTTTCCTCTGACAACAGCTTGTTTATTCACTTGTGGAAAAAATACATACTGAGTTTGTGTCATTACCTCATTTATGTTGTAAATATTAAAATTCTGAGTTTGAATTTCGTCTCCAAAACTACACAGTGCCCCTTTAAACAATTTAAAGCTCCTAAGGCCTCTATTCTTACATTCTTATGAACGTCTTCTTTCTCACTATTCATTTGTCTTTCTGCTTGCTACTATTATTGTTATTATGTGCCTAAAGAAATCTAAATAACTTAATGGAAATAAACAAACATGTTAAGCTTATAATATCTTACAATGGCCTTTAAGCCTATTAAATAATGCTCAAGTTCCTTCATATGAAACAACACTGTACTTTTGAAATTTGAGCTTCAGTATGTTGCTCATGGATACCTCAATGTGCAGCCGGGGGAATCGAACCAATGACGATCCAATTACTCGTTGACCCACTCTACTCTCTACCCGCCACAGCCGCCCCAAGCATGCTCCTCTCCCTCACGCTGCCCCCTTTAATTTCCCTGTATGTGGCCTCACTGATCAGTCTGTTCATGCAGAAATCAGCCACCAGCACCCTGACATGGACATTGTCCGACCGATGTGATTGTATGACCAGCGATGGGGAATAAACCGTTACATAACTGGTGACATACATTTATGAATAAATGTATGTCATTTATGAAGCACGACAAAGACTTTTTTATGTGTCTCCTGATCGAAAAGAAACACACACAAAGATGTATTTTAACATTTAATAAATGATCTCAGTTCAAGACCAACAATGAATAAAAAAATGTAAAACAATGTTTATTTTCTACACATATTTCTATATATTTCACATTTGTTGTAAAAATAATTAAATTAAAATGAAGTTATATGTAAGATTGAAGTGGAAAAATCTGCTAAAATGTGTTGTGCTAAAAAAAACAAACATGAAAACTTTTAAGCCTTTCAGTTCTTCATTCCATGTTTTGATCGACAGAGCTGTGTGCTGCAGTTTTAATTTTCTGCTCTTGGACATGTTATCTCTTCCAGGACAGTTGGAAATGCCAAAATATTCTTTGCACAGGCCTTCATGTTTGTGCTTGAGTAACTAAACAGCAGTTGGATGATAGTGAGGTTGGATGTTTATCCTCTGCAGACTACAAGACTACAAGAAACAGCAAGGTTGTAAATTGATGTGTAAGTGCAAAGGAATGAAAGAAAAAGTTTGAAAACTGGCAATTTAGCTTGAAGTAAAACTGGAGGAGGTGGAGAGCACTGTTATCAAGTCCAGACTTAAAGGGACAGTTAACCCTTTAAAATCAAAATGACATCTCTTCCTCTTGTGGTGCCTGTAGTGCTGTTTATCCATGTAGATTGTTTTTTTTCTGTGTGAGTTGCAGGGTTTTAAAGATGTCTACCTTCTCTTGAATATAATAGAACTGGATGGCATCACCTCATCTTGTGGTGCTCATAGGGCCAAAAGATACATTTGAAAACTTCATCAGCAATGTCTCTTTCCAGAAATCATAACCTGTTGTGAGCAGTTTCATGCAGGAACTATTTTCTCTCTGTATCACCGTGCAGGAGGAAGCGTACATCTGCTCATGATTGAGAAGCTTGTTTAAACATTAACTGCATCCTTATCACTCTTTTTAGATTGTACAACTTAAATGTAATAGTCTACTTTATTCGGTAATTCCAATGTAATCAGTTTCCTGACTTTTTAAAGTAAAGTCAACTTTTAAAATATACAGCGTAGTGATTTGAACCCGAAACATGATATTTCTTCCTAAACCTAACCAAGTAGTATTCTTGCCAAAACCTAATGAAACTGCAACAGTTACGCTGCAACAGCCATGTTGTATTGGAAACAGTAATAAGAGTTGTTTAGTACTGTATATTTTAAAAGTTGACTTTACTTTGAACAGTCAGGAAACCGATAACCTCAGAATTACCAAGTAAAGTCGACTATTAGAGTAAAGTATTACATGTTAACATTTACAAGCCAAAAAAACTATTTAAAAATTACTAGTCTAGTTTGCTTGGTAGTTTGGAGGCAATCAGTTTCCTCAATTTTTAAAAAAAATAAAGTCACTTTGTTAGACTTCACAGTGTTGGAGCCGTGACAATCGACCCTCTTGGTTGTTTAGGTAAGAGGATATGTTGATATCTTCAAAACCCAGCACCTCACACCAAAACAATCTTTTATTTTAAATTTAAGAGAACCTGAAATCAAGGAGGAGTAAATTTGGATTAAAAGCAAATTTCTGCAAATTTAGTTTATATCTAAAACTGTTACAGTCCAAATCATGGGTGTTTCTTAGTTTGTGAGCGATGTCAAACAATTCTATTAACATGAACATAAAAAAGTGTCTATATTCAAAAAGTACTACAAGTGTTAAAGTCCCAGCAGCCAACAGGATCTTTATCCAGAGAAACAAATGGAGCACAGAACAGACGGTTCTGTAGAAGATCCGTTCCTCTGCTGTGGTTGGAGGAGATGGAGCGACTGGATGAGGATGGAGCACTGTTAGATGGTGATTGATGAGTTTCTAGTCATCGCAGCCCAGCAGCTCCATGCGTAGAGTGATGCGCTCGTGCCACTCCCATGGGACGACTCGGACGTACCGGGCGTAGAACGGAGGCTCGAACAGATTCTTCTTATGGGAGTTGTTGTCGATGTTACCTTGGAAAAGCTGCAGAGAAATGAGCGTACAGTTTAGTATGGTCTTATGAAAGAGTGACCACTCGGTTATGAGAAGAACCCGATGATAAGGAGGAAGGAAGGCAAAAATAACTTAGGCCTAAACACAATTTCATGATACCAAAACAACATCTATCAAATGTCTTATTGACCAACTGTCATCAATCTGAGCTGTGTGGACTTCTTACAATCTAAAAAGTCTCAGCCCCTACCAGATGTTTAGACAACAGCTCCGGGCAGCATCATTAACATCCCACGAGCCTGTTAGCTCTGTGCTCAGTAAAAACATCAAAGCTTCTCATACAGTTTTATTGGATCATCTCAGAGAAAGAGGCTACGATGAGGAGAACAGGCTTCACATTCCTCCAGGAAGAACCCCAAATATCTCATCATAAAGGGAAAGAGAGAAACAGAGACAGAAGCTGACAATTTGTGTGACTTTTTGGACTTCTGTTTACAAACTGTGGGCTGAAAGACTGACGATCGTGCAAAAAACTTCAGAAGAGTTTTCTCTGATATTTTGTATTTAAATATGCAAATGAGGTATTCTCTAGTTTTAACATTTCCAAAACAAAAATCTGAACATTGGATAAAGCCCGGCTCAAAATTCTTGTTTCATTTTGTTGACATATTAGAATTACAATAGGAAAACTGTCATCGCATTTAATTCACGAAGTGTAATTATTTCTTCTACATATATGTATTGTCATAGTCATGTCATCGTATGTGTGTACATATAAAACAAAATAAGAAATAAAATTTGAAAAACTAAAATTTTGGATATTTTCTTTTCATCACTCCCTAAATCAGAAAAATATATGTTTTAAGGAATAAAATGTTATATAAAATCTGGCTATGAATGATATATGAACAAACCCCTCTGTGAAAACCATCAGAAAATAGATAAGAACAATACTGGAGACTTTGGTGTGAGTAAGTGCTACTGATTTCTGAAACCTGTTTTGAGAAAACTGCCTTTAAAGATATGTTTTGCCAAATTCCATACATTTTTAAACAAAAATGGTAAATAGGTTAAACGTTTAACTAACAAATATCACCATGAAATGTCCCCAGTTGATTACTTTATTAAGACAACTGAGTTTGTTGATGTTTGATGTTTATATGAATATGCAAATGAGTTGATCTTATTAAATATGCACACATTTGCAAGAGTTAATAAACACCTAAATGTGTTTTTAGAAATATCCTTTCCACTCGTCTGAAAGAAGACATGTTACGGGCGCAAAATAGCCAAAATCTCAAACTGACAAGTGCATTTTCACCTGTTGAAATGGGGCGTATTCACTAAGGCCTACAAATGCAGTATACTGTAGTATAGGTAGTCACGTATGTCTGACCTTATCATCGCCGGTGCTCTCCTCCTTCACGATAAGCCACGACTCTCCATCGTTACTGTAGGCGACTTTAAACACCGACACAAACTGCACCACCCCGAAGTCTTTGGCCCCCTGAGTGATGATGCCTGTGAGCCGCTTTGTCTTCTCCAGATCGACCTGGAGAACAAACAAAGACAAAACACTTATACTCTGCAACATCTGCACATTCAACACATTTTTTTAATTAATGACCCTTTGAGGTTTCTCTCACCTGGATCCACTCTGAGCGGTTGCTGTGTGCAGGAGACCAGGCGTTTGTCTTCCCCTGCTTGTCCAGTCGGGCAAACTGAGGATGCCAGGTGAAAGTGTCGATGCCCCACGTGCGGAAAGAGCTGGAGGCCGAGAGCTGGCCGTCTGAGACGAGGCGAGACTTCATCCCCAGAGGCTCTGAGCAACCTGCCGCGTTTGAATAAACTGTGAATTGAAAGCAGACGGAAGGACGGGGGGAGGGGACGCCAAAGCGACAGGAAGAGAAAGAGAGGAGGGAAAATGAAGACACCCAAAGAAAAGACAAATTAACCTCCAAGAAAATTTGAATAATTCAGAGGAAAGTGACTGATTGAAATCATTTTACACCCACCAACGACCAAGAGGAACAGAAAGAGGTGCACAGAGTAGAAGAAAGCATGCAGTAAGGTGCATAGAGCTACATATGCAGTGTTTATACATTCACCATGTTTCTCTGTTGATGTCTTAAGTGTTATATTCAAAGAGGACAAAGGACAGAAGGATGACGCTGAGGAAAACCACAAAGTATATTTCTGTCTCTGTGTTTGCCTTGGATTGCTGTTTTATTGTTACATAGTGAGGTCTTCCCACAGAACCCTGTTTATACTATACATTTTCCATCTAACCACGGCTGGATTGAGGCCATGTTATGTAGTTTCAATAAACACTTTGACTGTCATTGTGCTTGTCAGGGCAACCACAGCAAGAAGAAACAAACACAGTAAAACAAGGGACAGAGGGAAAGCGAGTCTTCAGGGGAAAGTTCAGAGGCTACAACTCCATATCAAATGTGTTTTTCCAGCCAGCATTATTATCTGCCGAGTCCCTTAACTTGACGTGCTGCATGTTTTCTGTGTGTTTTACCGTTGAGTTCACAGCCCACCAGCTCCATGCGCAGCGTGCAGGCCCTGCGGCAAATCACAGGGATGATTCGGATGTACTGGGCGATGATGGGAGGGTCGAAGAGGTTCGTCTTTGTGCTGTCGTTATCTGTGTTGCCCATGAAAACCTGACGGATTAAGACAAGTAAGCTGAAGAAGGGATGCTTTCTGTGGAATCTGCTGTTTAAGATTATGCAAAAACAGCACGAAACCTTTATTTAATGTAATGTGTGCATTATGCTGTTTAAAAAAAAATACAAATGGGGTATTCATAAAGACTTAATTACTAGTGATTTTTACTATTACGTAATAACGTTTTGTGTTAAACTGTAAAATATCCTGTCATTGTTCTATATCTGTGTTATATTTGTGTGTTTTATGCGTTTTATGGGTATTTGTGGTGTCTTTGCTCTGTTACCCTGGTTTCCTGACAGTCTCGTGACATTCAAAAGTTCATTAAAAGTGCTTGTTTTTGTCACTGACAGGCTGAGGTTGTAATTCTCAGTGTCTGACAACATTATGGAAACGAATCCTACAGAGACCTTTTTGATAAACAATGAGATCCTTTTTGTTTGGCCAGAAAACACAAGTCTCATTTAAGTAGAAGCTTCACTTAAAAATCTTGTGAGAGGGGAGATGCTGCAGGAAGACGACAGTGAAAAGAGTTGGAGCGATGAGCTTGCAGTTAACTTAGAGGAACGGCCGCAATAATTTATTTACAAACTCATGGCTAAATTTTCAACTGATTTTGACAATCTAGACCTCTCCTTGAGTGAGACTTGTGTTTCTGATTACATAGTTTCCGTACGGTTGTCATACACTTAGAATAACAACCTTAGCTTGTCAGTGACAAAAACGACTGTCAAAGTGGAGGTGACTTTTGACAGTTGCAGTTGCCCCAAAGGATTACGTTGCAGCTATTACAGCTGCGTCCTGGCTGTCAGCTAAGGGGATCTACTGGACCGATCCCGAACTTTTTGGTAAGTCCATAAATTCGTATGATTGAATTTGTGCTCTTTCAAAAGAGAGTGTAATGAAGGGCTGAATGACTTTAAAAACAGAAGATTTCTTTGGTTCCTTGGCACAAAACAGGGAATTTAAAACAAGGAACAACGAACAGAAAAAACATCAGTATCTGTCCCTAATTAAATTCAAGTGAAGTCGTCTAACCTTGTCCCTCCGTTGGCCCTCCACTCTGTAGGTCGTGTAAGCGTTTCCATCGAAGCTGCTCGCCACCTTGAAGGCCTTGATGTACTCAGCTGTGCCCATTCGACTGGCGCCCTGAGTGATGATGCCCGTCAGACGCATCTTCTTCTGCATGTTAATCTGTTGTTAACAGGTCAAGTGTTAATCACAGCCCTCACCGTTCAGCCTCGTTATTTTAAAGTGGTCCTTTCTCTCACCTCGATCCAGGGGTTCCTGTCGTGGGCTGCTGACGTCCAGGCGTTGACGATGCCGTGGTTGTTGAGTCGAGCCAACTCAGGGCCCCAGCGCTGAAGTCCCAGAACGCCGTAGTGCACAGAGGACGCTGAGATCTGTGACTCCACGATCGCACCTCCCTCCATCCCCAGCAGAGAAATGCAACCTGGGACACAGAAATTTAAATATTATAAAGCCTTAAACAAGCGATTACATTAACTCCTGTATTTATTTTGGAGTTGCTAAATTTATTTTTACCTCTCCAAACTTTTAATCGCTTGATTACAGTGCAAATTTCTTGTTAAGTGGCCACAGAAAACCAAAGTGTTATGTTTACCTGTGGTGGTAAAAAACTTGTTTTCGGCACTTTATTTTCCACCAGTAAAATACTTGCTCAGGATATTACACCACTTTTTATTATCGTATTCATTAGATTTAACACACGGATAGTAGTCTGTCATTTTGGCAATTTCATTGCTTTGATATAAAAATCAAGGAAATCAAATGAAATGGTAGTTGGTGTACGTACGTAGCTGGCACTGCTTCCCAACATACGGTGAGGGACACTGGCAGGTGTAATCTCCATCAAGATCTCGACATATCCCTCCATTGTTACAGGGCTGGTTGGCACAATCATTCACATCTGGAAAAGACAAGAATTTACTTTATTTTTCTCTACTCTTTAAATTAACGTCACCCAGTGGAATATTCTTCAAAACACAAAAATACAAAAAAAGGATGGTTGTTAGAGATGTAGTGCACACCTGCTGCCCAGAAACATCTCAGAGAGAGCAGACAGGGGTTGAGGCAGGTGCAGGGATACAAAAGCCTCAGTGTATAGTTTCCCTTAAATTCAACATGATGACAGAAATGTTCCTGAAGGCAACACTGACGAGACGGGACGCTCAGTTTAAAGGTCACGGCAGGTTAGGGGGTGATAGACAGGGACTGATAATTGTATTTCATGCACACTCAGGAGATTTAATGAGGTTAAATCATGTTGTGTCACCATCAATCAGCCCACAAACTAACTCTGTGTATTGTAGCAACCAGATAAGCAAAATGGAGCTCTGACTACCCCCAAAGATCAAATGTACAAACTGGACCCTTGAAAATAAACCTTATTTATTTCTCCTCTCCTTTCACGTCTCACTCTCTCTCGACTGTCAGTGCCTCACATAGCTCATCAACCCCTTAAACTCACTGAATTATTGCTCACTTATGTTTAATGATCAACACATATCTGTATTTTTGTTGTCAAAATATGTATACAATGTGACAATCTTTTGACCCTCTTTGTGCTGATGGTCTTTGTGAGACTTTCCCAGGTCACAATGGAGAAGAAGACTTTGTATGCTCAGTCCTCTTCTTCACAGATGTTCCTACTTGTATCAGATATTTTGTCACTGTTATCTGAATATTCTGTGATTTTCTTGGTCTGATCTGTACATGCAACATCTATTGAGTGTCAGTCCCTTCTGGGAGAGGAATCCCTCCTCATACCTGAGGTTATTTCATTTCCTTTCATTTTTCGGTCCCTAATTAGTCAATACATGTCACATCTGAGGTTTTTGTTCCGTCTACTAAGGATCTTGTTTTACTCCACAGTAACCATGGCAACAAAACAAGTCTGTAGTCACTTCCTGTATCCTCTCTGCACACTATGTAATGCTCCCTACTCTCCACAAGGTGGCATACTTGCACAGCATGTACAGCTGGTTTATTTAGAGCAGTGGAAAAAAACATGCAGAGCAGCAAGTTTTACTTCAGCATATGTTTATCTTAAAAAATGACCTAAATATTTTCAGACTGATGCTAAACCAGATGTTAAGACAATCAAACAACACGACAGCCCTTACTATCAATACTATTTCTACATACAGCTGGATTCTTGAGTCCTGAAGCACACCAGGTAACAAACTAGCTGATGAATCGAGAAAAACCAGCAGTGGAGGAGGACCTGTGCCATGATCCCCTGGTAATGATAGTCTTTACGTATATACATTATGATCATGGTCAAAAACAGTATTTCTGTCTGTAAATTGTTGGTTTTGACCGGATCTTAATATAAGCTTATGATGTTTCCCTCAACATATATACTGAGACAGTCCTGACTGTAGTAACATCAGGCAGAGTGCAGCAACACACTGTTTCTTTCTCTGAGCAGATCCACTCCAAACCCACGGCAAAACAATGATAAAACGATTCTGCTGCTAAAGTATTAATTCACATGTGTATTATACTGACGCTTTGTTTTACCTGTCTCTGTACTCTGGAAAGCTCTCTCAGACATGTGAACTGAAGCAGATGACAGGTTGACGTAACGCCTCATGGATCTGTTTAATTCTTGTTCCCATTAACACTAAGAGGATTGCTCACAACTTAGAAACAAATGCCTGTATGTCTGTGACAACACTGGCACGACACAGCTAATAACACTAAGAAACAGGTGATCCTACTTGGAGGAACACCAAAAATAGCCTAGTGGGTTTTTCTCTAGGATTATTTTTAACATGTTTTGACGTGACATTCATTCTAACTAAGTGTCAATCAATGAAATATGGTCTCCAGAATAACTATCATTCTGACTTGCCAATTTCTTCCCTCATTGCTTTGTTGCTCTTGTTTACCTGCAGATGAAATGAAGCAACTGATTATTTCTTGTAAAGCAACTTTACCTTGTTTACCAACTACAATCATATAATTAGTTTCAAGTATGAATGTGTGTCTATGTCTTGTCTATGACTTTGATTCACCCATCATTCTGCAGTAAATACTGATTGCACAGTGTAATGGCTGTAGAAATGACACCATCCACCGACAGATTGGTTCCCTATGAAACCTCTCTTAACTGTGATATCTGGCCGGGCTGGATTTTTCTTCTGATACTTTGAATTAAGTACAAGATCTGAGTATTTCCACCTCTGGCTGGATCATACTGGATAAAAAATGGGACAGGTTTAACCTCATTCCAGCACCTCGACACCAGCCCGGCCTGTGACGTCTGATTGAATCAAAATTAGAAACTGTTTGGGAGTCAACGACCAGACTGTACAGACACTACAATTGGTGGTTGGGCTGTGGGCTTCGGGGCGAGCTGCTCATTCAGAAAAAAATTCCTCTTCAGTGACGGCATGAGTCAAAGTCCTGGCAGCTTAAGTTATATTTTCTCTACTTATAACTATAATAATATAATAAATCTGCTCTCAGCAGTCATAAAACTTCTAGTTATTTCAAATCCAAATTATAGCTGTCAGTAGTTTTTGACAATGACATTCTCACTTGTAGAAAATAATCCTCTATTTCCTCCCGCTAATAAGCCCAAACTACTGCAACAATCATAAGCTAACTTGGTCATTATTTTAAGAGGATATGTAGAAGTTCACTATTATCAAATTCTTCACCTGATTTGCCTCAAGCTTTGAGCACAAGCAGACGCAGTGTTGAACCTGTGATGAAGGCGTCTGCATGCTAAGAGACTTGGAGTGGCCTTTTACTAATTAGCCAAACAGAATGGCCGCAGAGCTCGCTGAATGAGATCCTTTCATGAAACTGCTGAGCGGACTACACGTCTCTTTCACCAATGACGCTATGACAGGGTGGAAAAACCTCATGTGTTCACACTTAGAGAGAAAATCTGCTGCAAGTTGAGACAACTGCTACTTGTATTACGCTACCAAGAGACTTGTTCGGACAAAATCTCACGTGACGTTCTCCCATTTGATGACTTTTTTCTTTTTCTAGGATCCACAAGTATTATGTTTGTATCTAGACATAAAATCCTTCATGTCAACACTTCTGGTTAATTAAAAGATTTCTAAATTCATTGAATAAATAGCAAGATATCTCCTGAGAAACTGACAAAATAATAAAATGTGCGTGCTCCACTTAGAATAAAGTTCGCAGATATTTATGGAGAATGTAAATGTATAATTATATAAGTGAAGAGGTCAAGAACAGCAGCTCAGACAATAACATCACATCCAGAGGTAACCTACTGGTCTGGCAGTGCACTCCCTCGAAGCCCGGCTGGCACTTGCAGACGTACTCGTTGAAAACGTCTCCTCGTCTGGTTGGAGCGATGATCTCGCATGAGCCATCGTTCTTACAGGGGTTAGGACTGCATGGTCCTGAGAGAAGGAAGAAGTCGAGTTTATTTCAAGAACACATTTCAACATAGCTCAAAGGATAAGTTCACGCAAAGCTCAAAAAGACAGAAAGCCCGGTGAAGACAAAAATATAAATGTGAAATGGCTCCATACAGCTCACCCAGTGTAATCCAAGCGTCTGGAGATCCTGAGATCCCAAATTGATTTGAAAATATGCTATTTACAGCTCTCAAAGTCAAAATCTTCACTGTAGCTGCAAAGCTAAAATCATTAGAGCTCATCCCAACTGAAGTGCAATCTCGACTGTGCCTCCTGGGTGTAAATGACATCTTTTCGAACCAATATGGGATCTCAGGGCTTCTGGTGACTTGGATTACACTGGACGAGCCCATGTATATGTTTTTTTTCCAGGTCCCCATCTACTTCAGCAGACTGGTCCTACGCTGTTTTGCTGTGAAGCTCCAGAAATGTTTTGTAGACTAAAAAACTTTCCATCAGCATGAGGGTGAGTAGATAACAACTGAATTTTCATTTTTGGGTGAACTGTTCCTTTAAGCTGACAAGTGCTACACAAGAGAGCTTTAAAATATAAAGTGAAAAGTAAAAAACACAATGAAAAAACACATCAATGAAAACAGTAAACAACAAGGGACAAAATATAAAGTTAAAGAGAGGACAGCAGATTAAAAGCTTAGCGTCGCAGAAGGTCAGTGAGTCAAAAAGAGTCTTAAAAACAAAGATGGAGGGAGCAAATCTAGTTACTAACGGCAACTCATCTCACAAATGTGGAGCAGCAACTGCAAATCATCTTTCAGTTTTAGGTGTGACTGTGAGACACATTAGATATTCGCTGTTGGGCGTAAAAGACCTGCGAGCTGAGTGCCAGTGAATAAGGTCTGTGATGTTAAGGTGTGTGATTTAACCGTGCTTTTTCTCTGTACCTGTCTCTGTCAGGTTGCAGGTGTCTCCTCCGAAGCCATCTGCACAGATACAGATGAATGGATCGTCACCTACCCCCGTCACACATGTTGCTCCATTATGGCAAAGGTTCACCTTACAGAAGTCACCTGAGGAAATGAGAATAAGAAAAAGAGTTAGTATGAAATCACTTTAATAAATATTTTAGTTGCCATTTGAAAGGAAAGAGCCACTACCGCATTATAGACATGTAATGCACGAAAGCAAAAGAAGTCTGTTGTCCATGCAAAGTTTATATTTTTGAAGGTTTGGGCACTCCCTCCCCAGTTTAGATTCAGGGATGGGAAAAGGGATCTAGTGTGCTTTCTCTTTGTTGCAGGAGCGTCTGGCCTGAATGTCTGTAACAACAGAGCTGCTGCAGGCCCAAAGTGCTGAGTCACAGATCCTGGCTGGATTGGGGAAATAATGGAAGAGACGTCCAGAGGGAGAGGCAGGGCACCGAGTTATGAGTCACAGTAGAGTAGTCAAAATGACCAAACCTCAACCTCGTAAGCTTTGTGTTTTTTTATTTTTTTCTAACCAGCCTGTTGACTCATCAGCTGCCACGTCAGAGTCACTGTTCAAACCCTGAACAGCCCCAGGTGGAACTACAGGAGTTCATTGGTGAGTTGGTGTTGGTGAAAACTGCTGCACCTTCACAATTACCAGGCATAGAAATGTGAAATTCAGTGTACTGATTTTGTCACTGTAGTCAAACTGTTTCATACTAGAACACATGTGACAGTCTAATCTCTGAGAACTGGGCAGACTGGATTTGCTAAACAGGCGACATGTTTCAGCAATGAGAGCAGATCTGAACACAGGCACAGTGACAAAGTAATTAACCAGAGGGAACAATTTATACAGTAAGAAGTGTGAGTTATGATACAGTTTCATGTGGTTTAATGAAACATGTGGTTTTGCACTGCGAACAAATGCTGGAATGAAAGTTGTAATCATTTAGAGTAGAAGTAGTATTGCTTCACACTCCATATTTAAAGGAAAAGTTCACCAAAAAATTTCTGGAGCTTCACAGTAAAACAGCTTTCTTCCAACAGTCTTCTAAACAGCTGAAGTAGCTGGGGACTTGTATTAAAACATTAAAAAACAACTTAAAAAGAAACATAAAATGGATTCATATAGCTCATCCAGTGCAGTCCCAGTGTCCGGAAAGACAAAAAAAGTCCCCATCTACTTTAGTTGTTTAGGAGATGCTGCAACCCTGTTTTGCTGTGAAGCTCCAGAAATGTTTTGTGGACGATGAAACTTCACCTGACTTTCCATCAACAAGAGGGAGAGTACATAATAGATATATTTTCATTTTTGTATTTGTCATCCTTTAAGCCTGTTTAAGTATGTCTGAGCATGAGAACACGTCGTGAGAACAGTGAATTTCTTATCCCATAGATACTGAAGATAATACGTAAATAACAACAAACATTTTTATTTAGCCAACACTGACAACAGGACATGTCTACGGTCTGGATTAAGAGCTTGCAGGATTAGCCGGGTTGCACAGATGCATGCAGCTCTTTCAGGAATGAGCAGTTACACAACATGACAGTGCAGCAGCTCACAGGTGGCTCAGGACACACGCGAACCTGACTGACAGGTGGGTGATAAGCGAAGCAACAGGCCGCGGATGTACACAAACATCACGGTCACGTAGAGCACAGACAGTCTGGGAGTCTCCCTGTTTGAGTTTTAAGTGCTCCTGGTTGGCAGCACAACTCCAGGTTGAACTAAAGGTAAGGCTGAGGACAGCTGGTTCATGTTGACACCAGAAGAGAGCACATATGGTGTTATTTTACTCTCCATCTGCAGACCAGAAGGGTTTCCATGGGGACATTAAGACATTAAAATGTAGGGACAAATAAAATGTGTACAAATAAGTGCTGGTAGAAATGATACAAGACTATATACGGTCTTAGATTTAGGATATTGTTATTTCGTGATATGACATGAGTGTTTTCTTTTCCTGGTTTGCATTATTTTGTCATTTCCCAGATTGTTCTTCTTGTTCTAATACTGGTCTTTACACAATTAGTCATTACATCCACATTACTGATGATTATTTATCATTATACTGTGTAAGTACCAAGGCTCATCCTTTTTGGTTTTGTTATCCTGTTTTATTATAATGAGGAAAAAAATAACAGTATGAAAAATCGAATCACTGTTTTTGTTAATTATGACAATTTCATTAAAAATAAAGTTATGCCTCTGTTAACTAGGAATCACCTGACTTTCTTCAAGAAATGTGTATTTGTAGATTAGACCTACATTTACAAGGCCATTGTGTGAAATGTTAATATATCAAAACATTATATATTACTTAGAAATCATTACCTAATCATCACATACTACATTTTAACAGCCTATTTCTGTAGAAATTAAGGTACGATTTTAAGATAAGACAAGATAAGATAATATGAACTAATTATCCCGAAGGAAGTTGTTGTGCCAGAGATTGCTCCAAAAATGTACAGCACAACAGAAAACCAGTAACACCCAGTAACAACCCGGGGTCGGGGTGACACACTGGGCCCAGTTTAAGACAATAAAGAATATTAAACAATGGTGAAATATACTAAATACATAAAATATAAAGTGTTTATGAAGGAGTTGAATGCAAAAACAAGTGCCTAATACGATGACAATAGAAGTAAGACAAGTTATTAGAGTAAACTCAAAATTAACTAAAATAATCATAATAATAACATATTGCTAAATGGTTAAATGTTTTACACCTTAAATTTAAATGTACACATCAGCAAAATATGTGATCAAGACAATATAACACTGTTAATTTTAGGGTGACTACTTGCTTGTGAAATTAAGGTATTTTCCCATGAATTTGACCGACTTTTATATTTTTACATTAAAATGTTGTGTTTTCTACGTGAAATGTACCTCTGTACAGTTGAGCACTGTTTCTTGATATAGGGTAAATCAATGTCACAGATCGTAATTTGACCAAAAACAATTGAGATACTTGATTTTGTTGCCCAGCATGAGCATTTATGAAGTGCTTATGAGGAGATTCAAAATATCAAGATATATATTTTATAGCCTCAAAATACTGCAATTTTGTTTTACGGCCATATCCAGCTCGAGTACAAATCCATTATTTACAGGGAAACCACCTGTAGATGCATCATCATCACATTTCACAAACTGTATTGTACTGTGGATGGTTCACACAAGACAAAAACATACACCAGAACTGCTCATGACTGACATTTCTTTTACAAACCTGCCTCTTATCCTACAATATAATCAGAGTCCAACAGAACTGTTTAATAACAGAGTCTCACGTGTAATAACAGAGCAGACTCATATTTAAACACTCATTCTACCTGACAATGACAAGATGCATCCCGGGATGAAGGACAAACAAATTACACATCAACTGCTGTCAGGAAAAAGTGCTTTATCTCATGACTGAAGGCTGATATTGAAGGTTATTTGGTGATGATAAATGAGAATATGTTGATAATTATGTGAAAGCAGCACTACAACTTAAGACATTTCGCAAGTATAGTAACTGTGGCTGTTAAATGACCACCCTGTTGCACATCTCCCCTGTTTGTCATTCATTAAAGCGCACACTTTCCACCAGGAGACACACAGCAGGAAAACAAAACTGGATCGCCATGGCCCATGAGTCAGTAAAAGGAAAATGAAAAAAAGACTAGGTGGCACAGCTCAGTGCCAAAGTCTCCTGGTGGATTATGTGGGAAAGTGATTGAAGTCCTGGTGTTGGAAGAAGTAGAAACCTGTGAGATATTAACTGAACATAAACAAACAAACAAGAGGAGTTGAGTAGTGAATGCGAGTAATCAGATTAGTCTGAAAAACACTTACCTCTGACTGAAGTCAGGCACAGCAGAAGAGTAAATGTTGCTACAGCCGCTGTTATTACATGTCCCGGACGTTTCATATTTGTTTCCTCTCTGTCTGTCTGTTTGTTTGTTTGTTTGTCCCGCAGGGTTGTTTGTCCGGAGCGACGCCGCGCCGCTAAACTTCCAACCGGTGCTGCCTTAAAGTGCTGTCGGAAATACCGGAATTCTGACTGGGGTGGAAAGAAACGCCGAAGTGTTAAATGAGCCACCGGGATTTTTCGATAATACCCGAGTTAACGACGTGTGACGTTAGATGGGCGGGGAGCTCGGAGCCATGTCGGTAAACAGATAGAGACAGTAATATAAGGAACTTTTCCTAGCAGTTTAATTCATGATTATCTTGTTGTTTGACCTTTGAGACTGTCTGTATTTTTTGTTATTGGTTCATTTAGAGATGTCTTGCATTTTCTTTCCCCCCCCTTTTTTTTTGCCATTCTTACACCTTGAAACAACAGCGAACATTTCAATACGAGCCAACTTTCTTTGTCCAGGCCTAGCCTATATATTTTTACTATGGGCTAATATCAACCTAAGTGAACACGTAAACTTGAATATTCTTATCTTGTCACTTCGAGATCTCTGGTATCTGTTTATCTAAAATGAAAAGTCACTGCAATCCATGAAACGGTCTAATTCCTGATAGTAATGCACGATTAATAATTTGTGTTATAAATAACCTGTTTTATGATGAGCATTGAAGGCACCACCGCCCCCGCACTGACAGGGTAGGCGGGGTTGTGAATGGCCTCTCGGATTATTGACAGGATATTTTGGGATTATTGACAGGATATTTTGGGTAGCACGTGTTGCGTTTTAAACACGTATTAAAGAAAAAAAAAAGTGAGATTTATTGGTCAGGTCTGAAGACAGTCCTGCGGGATGTCCCAGTCCCACAACATTTGAGAGAAAAGCGTGAATAGAGTGTTTTAACAGTGTGGTGGTGCTTTGAATTAATCCCCGTGGGAAAACGCTTTATATAACCCTTGCCAAGTATTTAGGAACTCAGCAGGCAAAGTGCAGCCAAACCAGCTCAACTTCTCTGACCATGTCAAGGGAACTGGCAGGACGAGGCTGTGAACACCAAACATTAATATCATTCATTAACTGTGGATATTTGGCAACACTTCACATTAACCATCATTAATAAATGGTACATTTAATAGGCAATGGTTTATTGTAAAGTTGAAACTGATGTTTATAAACCTTTACAACTGCTTGATGCATTATTCATATGAATGTATTGTATATTAAGTATTTCATTGTTTACAGTGAAATTAGTACTGAGTACTTACTAGTTTAATTAACTACAAATTCACCATTTATCAATGTTGGTTATCATAATGTGTAAGACTATATATGTCCCACCAGAGATTGTGATTCAAATGAAGCTACATAGGAATGATTTATCTTGTTTCCAGCAGTGAATTTCACTGTGATCTCACATTTTTTGGCAGAAAAGTGAAACTGACATAGTTAAATTGTATAGACTTGAAGATTTGAGACTTGCAGAATCAGTGAAATCTTTTAAATTGCTTCTCAAGAAGTTAAAGTTTAAATTCTACTAGCGTACAGTTTTATTTCCAACTCCCCTGTTTGTATTTATTAATATTTTTATCTTTTGTTATTTTTGGGTATTTTATTAAATGAATTTTAGTTTATGTTACTAATCTTATTTTATGTGCCTCACAACAGTCCTGAAATGACATGATTCAGTCCTGGTTCAACCATGTAAAGCACTTTGTTTTTTAAAAGTGATTGATAAGTAACTTTATTATTATATTATATTTTAATTATTACTATAAATGGGTATAGGTGAAAAATATGGCAATCGGCTAAAAATAACCAGAAACATGGGTACAAAACTCGCGGTCTCTGACAGTCCAAAGCATCATCATAACATTGTTTTAAAATAGTTTATCTTAGAAATTGCAATTCTTTGTTTTCACAGGGAATTAAGGCATCATTCAACTTTATTTTACTGTATTTTGCAGTTCATCCCTGGTGTTCAGAACTTCATGTTAAACTCTGTCGCCACCTAGTGGATGTGTAGGTGTATTGGCAGCAGGGACTAAATCTTTTGTTGTTCTTGTCCCAATAACACTCTTCTGCAGGATGTATCACTTTAAAGTTGCGATCAACTAAATAAACTAAACAGCAGCATACTGATCATACAGTAAGTAGCTAGTACTTGCAAATGTATACTTTCCATGCCTACAGTGTATGTGTAAGCCCTTGAGTTGGATGAGGAATATAAAATTAAACTTCTGATAAAGAAATCCTGACCAAAGAGTGTCTGGTCGTAGCGAGTGAAGTACAACTTAGATGCTGGTACATTCCAGGACATATATGAACATATATGAACGGTTATGTAACAGGTTTCTGCTCACGTTCCTGTCACGTTCAGAAAGGAACTGGTCGATTTTGTGTCGAACGTACTAAAACGATTATCTACACACACAGGAAATGTTGTGAAATGATTTGATTCGGCCTATCGAAGCCTATTTTGTAATAAAAAGATATACCACGACAAAAACACACATTATACTCTTATTTAAAATGAAATATAATAAATAGAAAATCACTCATTGTAACGTTTCACGGATAGGGGGCGTGGAAACAGCTCGAACGCGACGTCATCGGTCGATTGGGCCAATCAGAACGCCGGAATGCTAATTCCAGAATCTTCTCGGAAGTGGAATCGGTGATGATGTCGGAGCGGCTGCTGCTGCTTCAGCTAGTGTGGCTAGTTTCAGCTCTGTAAACCAGAGGGCGTCAAACCCACCGGGCAGCCATGGTTTAGAGGAACGTAAAACAAACAAACAAACAAAACAAAACAACAAAATGCAACGACCCTAAACGAGGCCTGTCGCTTTGGAGCAGCAAGGAGGTGATTCATTTTACCCCCCAGCCGAGGTAAGAAAGCTAAAGATGCTGGTGCTGTCTGTGTCGGAGGTTTATCGGTGCTCTCAGATGATGTTACTTCATCAGATCGATGATTAACGGCAGGAACACGGACCGTTAAAGACTCTGCCTGCTGGGACAGGCTAGATGAGAGTTAATTAAAATGAAAACCGGTCTAACGGGGCTGCTTTTTGTCTAAATGTTGCCTCTATGTGAATTTCCTGCGCATGATATTCAGGATGGGCAGCGAGCTCATCCCAGAAAGCGATTTGGTTTTCATTTTCCGGGACCTGTACGTTCATGCTAACGAAGATGCTGCGGAGACCGTCGGCCTCCTCTTAGACAACCATAGCACAGATACACAGACTAACCCCCCGTGTTTTCATCCGGTAATGTGCCTATTTATAACCCCCTTCTCTCGGTTAGCTAGCTAACAGTTACGGGAACCTTGATAAATGTACCCATGATGGTGTAAACTCCTCTCTGGCTTGTTGTGAGTCGTGACCAAGGAGGAAGAGCTAGCGTGAATGTTAGCAGCTGTTCTGTGGCTAAATTGGATCGTTTCTGGATAAAAATAAACACACTTTCTCACGGCATTAGCTAGAGACAGCTGTCACAATACTCTCTGTTTGCAGTGGGTGGGACAGTATTAGCTTTGTGTATGTGGGATGAAATATTCAATAGAGCTAATTTTATGCAGCTAGGTACCATGTCTGTCTGGGCTGAGCTGTGTTTACAGGTGTACAGGATTTAAAGCTCTTTTTCTATGTGATGATCTTAGATATAAACTTCCTTTTTGTGGTAACGGTCCTAGACAAATAGAGGACACACTGTCAGTAATCAGTAAAAGTTGTACTGATATTTATTATTATAAACAGCCTGTATAATAATGTTATTAGGACGATTTCTAGAATAAGGAAGTGTATACTTTCCTTGTTTCTCTTCCTTCATTCACAGTAATAACATTATCGCCACAGATAGATACAATGGGAAAGGGAGCATGTTAATCCAGATAACAATTAAAAACAACAAAAAATCCCCCAGGCAAACGAGCAGAAGGCATAGTGCACAGAACAAGCCTTTTACTCGTGATGAAACAACCACAAATAAGCAATATTAATAATATTAGTACTACAACCAAAACTAGGAACTATACGGATGGATGTGGAACAAACACCAAACAATCTGCAGCCACCACTGCAACAAAACAATTACAGGGGAAACGCTGCTTTATATCTTAATAGGAACAGGAACATGCTTAGATGAATATAAATGTTCCAAGGGCACAACATTTGCACGAGGTCCAACCAAATGTACCAAGTTATGAGTAGATTAGCTTTATCACCAGTCAAAATCAAGGGTAATCTATTGAATGGCTGATAAAATGTGAACAAGAATATTAGTTTTGGGCTGGTTTGAGGTCAGACACACTGGTGTAAAGCAGTAATCCATTCAGGCGGAGTAAATATGTTGGTAATTACTGATTTGTCTCTAATTACCTCTGACTACCAGTCAAAAACACACCAAGTTATCAAAATTAAAACAGAGAAAAGCACGTACATGTCATAAATTTGAAGCTTTGGACAGTGATTTTATTTAGTAAATGACAAACAATCAATCCAATGTCATTAATCAAATTTTAACCAATTTAACACTTAATTGAATCACTGTGGTGATGCTGTGCTTACTGGTACATATTACGTGGCAAGACACTGGAGTGAAAGTAAACAAAAGAGGCATCATAAGGATGCTGTTGTCGAGGCATTTAGATGAGACTTTCAACACAGTTTAAGGAAAAACAGTGGAAAAGGGCTCAATGCATTTTCTTTGTTTTTTTGTATTTAGGTTTGACCACATCACTGTGACTTACCATTTACAAAAGTGTGGAACAAGTCGTTATTGGAGGCTAACTTGAACAGAAAATGTAAGTAAAAGCAGTGTTTTGTCATCTTGTATTTAAATCTTGTGTAATAAATCATGGTCTGTACCAATGATAGCAACACTCTGCACATTTTATTTTATGTGGCTTTTTGATGAGAACAGTGTCGTCTATTTTTGTGAAATCCTGTACCACAACTTCCCCTTTTTGCAACAACAGGAGATGGTGTGTCCTTTGTGTACTCTTCACAGTTCCTGTTCCATTTTTCCATTATCTCACAGCTGGGATGACTTTGTTTAATGCTTTGAATATATATATAACATTTGCGTAAATGTGTTAAGCTATTACTGTATTGGTGTTTTACATTAAAAGTGATGTTACTCAGTCCAGAATCACAATCTGTCATCAGTCAGTAAAATGTCAGGACCAATATCCCTTATGTAGCAAGGCTTTCTATTGGCCCTTTGTACGCTGTAATGTAATTAAGGTGAGTGTGTTAAATAACTGACTGTGCCTTATCTGACTGACTCTGTATTCCCACAGATCTGTTGCTACAGCGCCTTCAGCACCAAGAGGACTATTTAGGTCAGTCAGACATCATCATAAATTTTTCCTTTTTCTATTTTAAAGGGGCTCTGTGTAACAATTTGTAGACATTTAAATGTATTAGTCACTTTTATATCAATGTTAATGGCCAATGGCCTATACAAGCCTGGGGACGATTTGTTTAAGTTGTTTAATTCTGCTGGACTGTGGATTTCTTTGTCAAGGCTTCTGGTTGGATTTTCCGCGACAGTCCAAAGGATTTGACTTTATGCACGTTCTCGAGTGCTTCGTCTTAGTGCATCTCTCTGCTCCGGTAAAAGAGAGCAACAGTAGCTAATGTTAGTTTAGAAATGGAGTCTACTAACATAAACCGATGACCGATTTCACTGAGCCCATTTTACCAAGAACTCAAGAGATTAATTTTATCATTGTGTACAAGTTTAGATAATGGAAGGGAGTACAGGTTAATTTTATTTGTAAATATATCTATGATTAAATTTTCAATTTAGATTAAATGGATTAGAATAAATGAAAAGTACTGAAAGAAATGTGGTCCACTGTTTTGTTTTTCAGAATCATCATGAACACCCACGATTCAGACGTGCACACCATCTCCCCGGAGCTGCCGGCGATGTTCGATGGCATGAAGCTGGCGGCGGTGGCCACGGTGCTCTACGTCATCGTCCGCTGCTTGAACCTAAAGAGCCCCACCGCTCCCCCCGACCTCACCTACCAGGACACGCCCCTCAACCGCTTCCTTCTCAAGTCCTGTCCACAGCTGACCAAAGAGTGAGTCCTCAGCTCTCTCAGTTTCTGTCTCTCAAGACATAACCATGGAAATGCTTCGCCTGCCATCTGGGGCAGCAGTGGAGGTAGCAGTTTGTCTGGCGGTGGTCCCATCTGTCATCAGTGTTCCTGAGCGTGCCACATGTCTGTACCAGAGATGTCTGGCTTCAGCTCCGGCATGAATAAAACACCAGTCTTTGTTTTTGGGGTTATCCGAAAGGTAGACTGGGTTTGTTTGTCTCGCATTACAAATATAGACTCATTCACTGCAGGGCGAGGACATTTGCATATATGATGATGCACGTCTCCCCCTCAGGCTATCTCTGTCTACTACAATTTAAATCTTCCATTGGATAAATAATAACTGATGCAAACCAGTGGTTATTCCAGAGCAGTGTGAGGCAGGTATTCCCTTTTGTAGGCTAAACCAGGTTAGCAATGTAATGTACTGTCCTGCCCTGTGGTCTGCTGGTGGTGTAATACTCCATAGTGACTTTCAGCTCTGTAGGGTGCCCCCCTTCAAGCCTTCATCACGAGTGTCTGCTTATATAACCGATTGTTACTGAGCCCTTTGCCTTTCAGCTGCAGTGTCAGTGAACCTTAAGGCCATACTGATGTTTACATTTGTGCCTGGATTGTTATCATTCCCTCCTGAACAGCCATATTTTACTCACAGTGTGTAGCTGAACTGAGTTGATTGAAGTTTTGGACCCCGTCGGTATCATCTGTGTGGTGTCTCTGTGTTGTTGAGGGTTCATGCTTGTTTGTTGCTCATAATGACATCCTGCGGCGTTGCATAACAGAGATCAATTTCCCAGCGGAAAGCATAGGAGGGATGTTGTGAGGTTAAAAGAGTCGACAGCGTTTTTGTTTGGCTGCTTTTGGGGTAATGCACACCAGGGTTAACGTAGGACGAACATATGACTTTTTCTCGATGTTACCTTGTTTTATCTGTATCCAGAGCAACTTATTTTGCCTTTGATCGTGTAATTTAAAAGAAAAAGTCAGATATGTATCAGCTGATTGTTCAGGATCAGAGATGCACTGATATATCAGCCAAACAATCAAAACTGTACGATATTCCCCTTGTTGACTGTTGATAAGATGACACTGACTGATAGTAGACAATGTTTATCTGAAGTGTCACATTGTTTTGTTCTGCCACATTCACGAGTTACTGGCTCGTGACATTCCTGTTATCAGTTTGAAAGGGCTATCTAGGAACTGAAAAATTCTTCTCAATGGCTAGTTGTATAGCAGCTAAAAATACTTTTGAAGTAGTTTTTTTTAAAAAAAAGGAAATCATTTTCATGTAAAAGAAGGTTATACTAAAGGTTGTTCATTAAAATAGTATAATAATATTTGTGCTATTTGTAAGATAGTGTAATAAGGGGTTGAAGGACTTTTAAAGGGACGGTTCACTCCCAAATTAAAAATACATATTATTTCTCTTATCTGTAGTGCTATTTATTCATCTAGATTGTTTTGGTGTGAGTTGCTGAGTTTTTAAGATATCGGCTGTAGAGATGTCAGCCTTCTTGCGGGTGAACTGTCCCTATAAAACTGTTCAGTTCTGTTTTTTATGATGAAGGTTTCTACCTTTCCCTGGCACAAAATGAGGAATAAATAACAACAAAAACTAAATAAACAACAACAAAAAACATTGGCATAGGCTAGTGGCTAAATTGTTATTTTAAACATCCCAGATGGTATCAGCCCAGAATTTGTGCATCCCTATTCAGGATAGTGTTAATGATTTAATTTTAGTCCTAAATGTTAAAGCAGCAGAAATGTTGCATATATCAAGACAGCAGCCAACTGTAAACAGACCAATCCCAGAAGACAATATATTCAGAAACATGGTGGTATAGAGTCAACAGCAACAGAGCAAAGTACAGATAAAAGTGAAACGAGGAAAGGAAACATAAATGAGGGCAAAGACCACCGGATAGACTGCAGCTCATGTTGACTCATTTACTGTCACTAATATCTGCCTTTTAGGTATATGATCAACCAGGCTTCCCTCTACCTATTTTTGTTCTTCAGTATTTATTTATTTATCAGTTTATTTGACAGGGACAATACTTGTAGGCACTGTTACATTAAATTGAAATGCAGCTGATGCACAGTATATAGGACTTCTAGCCATGGCTAATTTGCCGTCTTTGTTTCTGGTTAGGCTTTTGAGGAATGAAACACTTGATACAACTCTCTTTAAAAAGACATCAAATCTAACAATGAAAAAGCATAAACAAACAGCCACTACAGACAGTGATTGTAACAATGACTAAGACCAACCTTTAAGAACAGTGAGTGAAAACAATGACTAGGAACAGAGAAAAAATTGTGTTTGGTGTTTTCCTAGCTTTCTAGTATCGCAAGCGTGAGACTTTATTCCTGGACTTTGATCTGGACTTTAGATCTTTGCTTCATCAAACCACACTGACGCATCCGTTTCCCCTCTCCGTTACCTAATAGCTTTCAAAGACAACAGCACACGCTGCATGAGAAGGTGACATTTACCAGAGGCAGTCTCTGTTATTCAAATTCCAACAAAGGGTTTGTCAGTCACATACATGGACAGATTGGAGCCTGCTGTCACTCCCAAGGTCTTTTAATACAGAGACTAGGACTCAACAATAAGTTAAGGTTTTAATGTAAGGTTTGTGTGCATTAGTAATATTTAAGGCTGCAACTTTCCTTCAGTCGACTAATTGATTAATGGACTAATCTTTACTGCTGTCATGAATGTCCAAGAGCAAAATAATGTGACACTTCAGATAAACATCTGCGTCTACTATCAGTCAACGTCATCTTATTAACAGACAACAACGGGAATATCAGTTTCGATATTTGACTGATATATCAGTGCATCTCTAATCCTGAACAATCCATTGACACATATCTGATCTTTTCTTTTAAATTAAACAATTAGAAGCAAAATAAGTTCAATTTGATCAAATTAAATTGATTAACGGACTAATCTTTGCAGCTCTAGTAACACTCTTCAGTTAAACGTATTTTTACCCTCAAATTGAAATGTCAGAAAAGTATTATTTGGGCTTATTAATAGGTATTTTTCAAACTGCATCGATTAAAGTACCAACAGAGATCAGAGCTGTTTGTGTTTTATGATGTCTCTTGCCTCCCTTTGGTGAACTCGACTGACGTGGTCATGTGCTTATCCTCCGTCCACATTACAACAATGAAGTCATCCTCTTCCCGTAGTCATAGATTAACGCTGCCGAGTACCTTCTGGAAAGGTGTGGTTAAGCTTCAGCTCCCCTCACAGCACATGCTAGAGGTGATTACATTATCAGCAAATGGAAGTAGTCTGCTTTCTGATTGATAGTTCTCTTATGTAATAGTGTACTTTGTAGGTACAGTAATTGTGGGAGGGATGAGGCAACGAAGAGTTAAAGGTTAGAGGGCTTGTGTAACTGTTAATGTAATTGAGCCCTTTGCTTTCTGAAGCTACTTACTGTGTCTGTGTTGTAAACACACAACTAGTGTCCACATCTGAGCTCGAGTTTACAGTTCTGTTGCTCTTGTTTATCTCATCTCATCACCTCCCAAGGCGGCCCGCTCTTCTTCACTTCACTGTCAGCAAGTCTAATAAGAAAAAAAAAATGCAGATAGGATGTTACATAATCGAAGGAGAGTGAGGAAAAGGAGAGCAAATGTTTGCTAATGTGTAATTTGTAAAAACTGTGAACAAGGCAGATTTCTTCTGTTAAAAGCGTGTGTTATATGAACTAAAATATTCTCAAATTCCCCTTCATCACCTTTTGATGGCTGCAAAATTACATAAAAAGCAGACAAATAGTTGTTTTGGCTCTTATTATGAGGTATGATTATGCATTGATGTGCTTTTCCTTTTTATCATATGATAAGCATCACCTTAAAGGGTTTTCCTGTCAAGTTGTTCTTTTGGTCTCAGCGTTGAAATAAGATGGTGATTCATGATAATGCACAACAAAAGGCACAATATTTCAAAGGAATATTGCGTAATCCAAAGGCTTGACTCCTACAGCTAACTCCTACAGAGGAATGCAAGTACTCAGCTTCTCAAAACAAAAGCAACAGACTGACGTTAAACATTGATGTCTGCTGGGAGTTTCAAAAGCTGCTACAGAAATGTGACTGTATGCAAAATATGTGCCAGACTGTTCATGTCATGGAACCATGAATGCAAATGTTTTGCTCAGGATAACAATGTGTTAATGTTATTTCTGGGAACTGACTTTGTGCTCTTATTGAATGCATTAGCAGAATCAGCTCATCTTTCTAGATCAAATTTAAAAGCAGAGTCCTATTTTGTGTTTTCCAGGTACATTCCTCCCTTACTGTGGGGTAAGAGTGGTCACCTCCAGACGGCACTGTATGGGAAACTGGGTCGGGTGAGCTCACCTCACCCCAGTGGAGTCAGAAAGTACTTACCCATGCAGGATGGGGCCACATCGACCTTTGACCTCTTCGAGCCAATGGGGGACCATCGAACAGGAGGTGAAGCATTTGATCAAAGTCTACTTTTTCTTTGACAACAGCTCATTTGTGTTGGTTGCTAGATGAAGGCTGATTGACTCTTCACTGTGATGCCAAACATAGAATTATCATATATTTTGTGGTTCTTAGTTGTATGTGCGTAATCTGTCAGCGTTTCAATTAAACGTAGCTATCCTCACTAGTCTGCACCAGAAGTACTAGTCCTTTAAACTTATTTTATTATTGGTCCCAATTAAATTACATATTGACATAATTTGCACTAAAATGTCATGTCTTCCTAGTCAAATGTTACATTAAGAAACACAAGTATCCGCTAGTAATGTAAACAACTTTTGCGTCCAAGATGTGTGTGGGTATTTGATTTTGCAATTGTCTTCAGCCAATGAAATGAAAATGTCTGTGTCATAAACGGGCATATTTCCTCAATATTTTCTGTTACGTAGAATATTGTTTTCAACAAATGTAATTGTTTGCTTTTATTTAGTGAGTTGTCGTATTTTGTAGGACAATATACAATCGTGATAATGCACTGTGCAAAGTGCCACACAGTTTAGGGCATTTGGATATGCTGTGATTATTGAAGACTGCTTAATCTTTTCAAATGGCTCTTATAATATACAGAATATACATTTTTAAACCTTTTAGTTTAAATTGTGCTCAATGTTGAGTGTTTTTTAACGTTTCAAATCATTGACAAGTCTAAGTTTATACTTCTGCTTAAACATCAGGGAAACTGGTCATTAGGATCATCCCTAATTGAAATTCTGCTTCTGCTACTTCTGTCTAGTCTGTTCATGCAACATCTCAAAGAGGGTCCTCTACTGACTTTCCTGAGGTTTCTCCCATTTTGTTGTTCCCGATGAAGGTTTACCTTATCTAATTCGAGAGTCAGGCATGGAGGCTTTTTGCATGTTAGACAGATTATAACTTGGACTTGGGCTATATAGATAAACTCAAAAACAAACCCATCAGTTACATCCACTAGTGTTATTATGTCCAGCTTTAAATGTTTTTATCAGGTCTTCCAGTTCTGCATTTCTAATACTTAAAGCCTTAAGTCATTGATCTTTAAACTGCATGTTTGTAATGCAGTTGTGTGAGAAGGGTGTTAAAGATTCCTTTCTTTGAATGCCTCAGCTGCACCCTGAGCCATCACCTCAACTTTGACCTCATGATCTTCTCAGAAAGCTTAAGACTCACATGACATTTGGTTAGAAAAAAGTAGTGTTACTATTTAGATTCTGTTTTGCTGAAGCTATATTAGACAAACAGTCTAATCCTTTGTTTTGGATCGGCTGCAGAGCTTTGCCTCGCTTGAACCTTTTCAATATACTGATGTGCTGTTTAGGAGAGTCAAATATTCTTGTTCTTAACTGTGCTCACATTTTTCTCTCTCTGACCCATCTGCCTGTTTTACCAGATGACATCACCATGGTGATATGCCCTGGCATTGGTAACCATAGTGAGAAGCATTACATCCGAACGTTTGTGGATTACGCTCAGAAAGACGGTTACCGCTGCGCTGTGCTGAACCACCTGGGAGCTCTCCCCAACATCGAGCTCACCTCTCCACGCATGTTTACCTATGGTGAGACCAAAGATCTGACTTCATGTTTACTTTACTACTGAGAAATGAACCTGTAATAGGATTTCCAGTATTTCCACTTTATAATAATTTTGGTAATTTTGCAGAATTTCTACATAAATTACACCTTTTTAATAGTTAACTTATTTTGGGTAAATATACACAAAAAGGCGATATTAGGCATGTTTTGGTTCAGGTTTGCCCATTTAATTGAACTGAACAGCAGCACAATCTTTCTCCATCCAGCATCCCATTAAATAGTAATAAAGAAAAATTACAACTCTCTGCATGCACAGTGCATTCTCCCCTCACATGCTCAGCCCAAACTACTGGCAGCAGCACTGAACTGTCTGAGCCACAGGCTTCCAATCAAAACTAGATTATATGACTGGAATGAACTGCTGCAATTGAATGACATTTTTTTTTTCATATTTATTAGAAAGGTTTTCAAATCCCTCTGCTTATAATACAGTAAAAGCTTTGTTTCTATCTTCTTATGACATAGTGAATACAGCCTGAGCAAATCACCCCTATATTGAAATGTATTCCTGAAAGAATGATTCCCATAAATTTCCATAAATTCCTGTTAATTCCATTGAATATTTCCACAATTTTGCAAACCTAACCTGTCACTTCAGAATGACTTCTTCGCATTAGGCGTATCTAGTAATGATAACCCAGTTTTAGAATAACAAAAAGTATTTGATTTCTGCTCCTCTCATCCAATTATATGTTGTTGTTGTTGTTGTTGTTGTTGTTGAGGCTTAAGAAGCTGTGGCCAGAAACAAATCTGATAGAGCTGAACCCCAAATTGCCCCTGATGAGCACTTGGCACCTTGCATGGTAGCCTCTTACATCAGTGTATGAATGTGTGTGAGAATAGGTGAATGTGACAAGTGTTGTAAAGCGCTTTGAGTGGTCTGTAGACTGGAAGCGCTATAGTAATGCGAGTCCATTTAGAGCACAGCTGAAATATTTGTTCAGTGCAGTTTTTGAAAAAATGATATCCTTTGGTGGCACCTTCACTTCATGATGTGACCTGGTCAAGTTAAAGGTATTTTAATATCCTGATTTTCCTTAATATAGACTAATCTCAGTACAACATCATTTCAAAGTAAAATCTAAAAGACTATATGAGCTACCACAGCTCACAAAGCGTATACATTTTCAGACCTGAGCGTATGTAAAAGCTCTAATAGAGACTCAAATGTAATACTCTAAGCTGAAGGCACCTTCAGCTGGAACTGCTGAGCAAGAGAAGAATGCTCTTTCCATTAAAGGTGTTATGTATTGATTGGTAACAATAACTGTCTTCCATACAGGGTGCACATGGGAGTTTGCATCCATGGTTGGCTACATTAAGCGGGCATATCCGCAAACCCAGCTGATTGTGGTGGGCTTCAGCCTGGGAGGAAACATCGTGTGTAAATTCCTGGGCGAGAACAGGACGAACCAGGAGCGAGTGCTGTGTTGTGTCAGCGTCTGTCAGGGGTACAGCGCTCTCAGGTGGGTTGTTGTACTCTCATTTCTTAATTTAAATGCATTGTGTCACCAAAGCCCCTTTATAACCCCGGCACTTGATGTACATTTCTAAATATAAATTAAGCTCGGCATGATGCCACGAAATGATTCCTGGTTGTGTAATGTAATCATATGTTAGTCACAGGTTTACAGAGCGTCTCCTGTCAGCTGTCGTTCAGCTATTCTATTTTCTATTTTTGTCTTGATTGATAGCTGTTTTGCTGAAGTTGTCAGTTTGAAGACAGTTTTTAAACTCAACCAACAAGAAAAACAAGTTGTAAACAGTTGTCATGAAGGGCCATCAGCCTCAGAGTTTTGTTTACTGCTCTGGACTCATTTTTTCGAATGTTTGCTCTAACTTTGTCATGTGGATGGTTTGTGTGTGTTCTATATTGTGCACTTTTACCTAACCCCTTTTGCCGGTACAGTGCAATGAACTGAACTAGCTGTCTGACAACATGCCCAGAATAACTCGTTGCGTACATAGAGTCACATTTGAGAAACACACAGGACAAACAAATCTATTACGACTGTTTTTAAACCGCCAGAGCATGTGGGTGTTAGAGGCAAGTCTGCACTCTGTGTTCATGTTGGACTGAGCCACACCTTCTGTGTTTAATATGCAGCCAGCGTCTCTTGGCCCAAATGACAGGCTGGGTCTGTTAAAGTTTGGATGTGGGCACTGGTGAAGGGTGTGTTGCAGGTTTTTTTTTTTTTTCCATTTAATGGGTTCTCCTTTCGTCCAAACCTAAGCTGGCCCTTCTGTCAGTATTGAGAGCTGTGACCATCCCTCTTTTCCACAAATAATGTGTGATTAACAAACCATACTTCCGATAATTTTTCTAGTTGTATTTCACCTCAAATTGTATCAAAATGTCAAAAAGAAAATGGAAAGCAAGTTATCTACTGGTCAGATATTTGTAGTTAGTTGTAGTGCTGGTTTGGTCTGTCTCTGTCAGTGAGCTGCATACTAATGCCTGACACCATTGCTACTCCCTCCACCAGCGTGACTCTTTGTCCAGTGGATTACACAGGACATTTGGTGTGTTGTTTGGAATGCAGACAGGCTGCACAAAGCTCACTTCCTGTGTGTTTGCCTGTCTTTATCTCTCAGGGCCCAGGAAACATTCCTACAGTGGGACCAGTTCAGACGCTTCTATAACTTTCTCATGGCAGACAACATGAAGAAAATCATCCTCTCACACAGGTATCACTGTTGGTCCTGCACAGTACAGCACTGTCACTCCATATTAAAATAACTGACATCATGGTTGGTCAATTCTGTAAACATTCCTGAAGCATCCACATAATAACTACGGCGCAGCCTGTCGGTGCAGCAAAGAAGTTTTCAGTGCATCGCAGTCATTTTCAGATTATATTGGACAGGGCACAGGTCAGATCTGTGCAGGCTTTCATTCTGCTCTAAATACTAGCACTATTTTTTCTTTGTTTCAAAAGATCAAATACCAGAATAATGAAAAGTGATTTTCTATTAACATATTGAGGTTAAATGTTAAGTTTACACACCATCTTAACTTATTTTAGCTTTGCTCATTTTTAGTTATTAATGGTAATCAAGTAAGTGACATCAGATATAAAGCACCTTTAGAGAGAAGAGATGTCACAAAGTGTTCATAGAGTCAATAATGTTTAAACATAATGTACATATAAGGCATGAGATGATAAAAATTAATATCACGATTATCCTGGCCAAAGTAACTGTAATTCACAATATCCTAATACTCATCAAAATATGGTTAAAATGGCATTACAGAATAGAAATTCGCCACAATCAGTGTTTTTGCCATGGTCCACAATATCTTGTATACTCCTGAGTCTAAACAAAGTCTTGGTCTCTTAAGTGGAATGAGGCAGAGTTCCAAAGTGTAGGAGCCACGACCTTTGTCTCTCCTTTAGGTGACAGTGAATGATGTTGTACCAGTGTTGTTATATTATTTGTAGATGTTGGTCTGAGGATATGGCAGTTTTTATCTAAGACAAGAAGAGCATTACACTAATGGTTGAGTAAATGACTGCACACTGAGCATTAATTGAATTAAACATTTTTAATAAATATTGATTGTTTGTGTGTATTTTTACTTGTTACAGGCAAAGTCTGCTTCGAGGGAGCTCAGTTAAAATGGTAGATGCAGATCTCAGTCGGCTGTACACAGCGACGTCTCTCATGCAGATCGACGACAACATCATGAGGTGTGTGGAGAAACAAAAAAGAGAAAGTTACAGCTCTCAGCGATTTATTGTTGTGGATTACACATCTGTGTTATATCTGTTGCTTGCAATATTGTTCATCCATTTGTCAATGGTGAGAGTATAAAATGTCTGATGTAATTGTTAAGTGAATTAATTTAACTTTTTTTTTTCTTGTGTTTCAACAGAAAATTCCACGGCCACAGCTCTCTCAAAGAGTACTATGAAAAGGAGAGTTGTGTACATTATATTCACAATGTAAGATTTGCATACGCTTCACAACATCTCGTATTATGTTTCTCTCTTTCGTCTCGTTGTGTATTTGTTTGACATATGTATTGTTATCCTCCAGGTAAAGGTGCCACTGCTGTTAGTGAACTCTGCGGATGATCCTCTGGTCCATGACTCACTGCTCACCATCCCTCGCACACTAGCAGGTAACTGAAAGCAGCATGTTTCATTACAATAGCAGAAATATTAAACCCTAGTTTTTTTAAACATGTTAACTATAGCAACCATTTCAGGAATGGGGACAACAGTGAGTGAGGTGGTGGGCGTGTTGTTGTCATGCTGTGGCTCTGCAACAGATGTTTAAAAAAAATTCCTAGGTCAAACTTTGCATGGGACACGATGAAAATTAAATGTCATGATTATCATGACCAGTTATTATCCCAATAATCATCAGAATATGCTTAAAATTCTTAGAATTTCTTTCCAACTTGTTAGGGAATTGTATCACAGATAGGACTCACATCTTTAGTTTGAAATCAATATAGGACTGGTAGCGAGCAAGACAGTTCTTTCACTGTGAGGATGTTCAGGATGATTTTCTAGATATTGGAAATTCACCTCGATTAGCTTTTGTCCTTGTTTTAATTGCAATCTGTGATAAAATCTCACATTGCCTCATGGCTTGGTCAAACTAATGACCTTCAAGGACACAGGTAAGTATGTATTTTAGTTTAAAAGCAGCTATAATTAACAATACCCAGATATATTGGTTTGTTTTAAACTAATAAGCACGAAAGGAAAAGGTAGCAAGAAACTCTGATCCTTACAGTTTAGAGCAAACTCTGGCCTTTTTTTCCCAACAACAGTTCAGAATGTGCTTTCACTAATAAAAAATGAGCCAAAAAGTGGAGAAAATGCTCAAAAGCTGCAGAATATCCTGCTGATAAAAGTTACTAAAAAATACACACCAAAAATAATGGTATGTTTTTGTGTCTGCACAGCGCAGCTCTCTACGTGTTTGTTGAGTAGTAGATGTGCCTGCAGACAGTTGGCAGCACATATTTACAGTTGAACCCTCTATTAAGTCTTTTAAATACAACAGGCCTGACCTGTCTGTCTAACGGTTCCCGTTAACACCTTAGATTTTGATCTCAGAAAAAACAAGCCTGCGGTCTGAAAGGCCCTCTGATGAGTTGGTTCTGCTCTCTGAACAGGGTGTGGCACAGAGGTCAGGACTGTGAGTAATGGCTTGGTGTGGTGCAGCAGCTGTAACAGTCACTCACACAAATACCTGAGTGTCCCTCCTCTGTCTATTTAAAGCGAGTTTAAGTCCTTCTGAGATTCCCAACACCTTATATTCTATTCTGCAGTGCATCCACAGTGTTTGAACCTCATTTTAAGAACAAGAAGAGGCAATTTATTCTTTGACTGCTTCCACATGACATGGTGTTTATCAAGCGTTCCTTCTCATCAGCCTGTGTGCTATATTTAAACTCACTGACCACTTTTTTAGAAAAGGAAAATCCCTCATGCAAGGGTTTGTGTGTGTGGGTGGATGAGTCCTGACTAAAAGTGACTCTATCCTGCATGAGTCTCCGGAGAGAAACACTTACTGGAAAGAGGATCAGCTGCCCCTCTAACCTAAAACGAGACACAGTCACTCAGTGATAATAATGTAATTAGCTTAGATTAGAGATGTGTGATAAGAAGAGTTTACAGCTTTCTATGAAGTCACGTATAAGGGAGTGAAAGTCTTGTATTTGGTTTGTAATCACCTCTGATTTGTAGTGTTCATAGGTCATTGTTTCTTTATTGCATGAATTTGCTGAATGATTTAATATTAAAATTAAAGATCCCCTCCGCGCATGAAATAAGGTCAATGAAAAGTGCTCTATTGTTTGTCTTACACGGTTTTTGCAGGAAAAAATATAATTACCTTATTACAATTCTTGCAATGGCACCTTCTCCTTCTCCCTCATTAAAAATTCCACAATGTGTCTATCTATCTATCTATCTATCTAGACCGGTTTTCCTGGTGCAGCAGTCATACTTTCCAGTCCCCCTTCAGTTAAAAATGTCTTCTTGTTCCTACGGCAGTTTGAAGAATATATATATATGTATATATATATATATATATATATACACACACATATATATATTTACATATATATATATATTCTTCAAACTGCCGTAGGAACAAGAAGACATTTTTAACTGAAGGGGGGCTGGAAAGTATGACTGCTGCACCAGGAAAACCGGTTTTATCCAGTGAAACAAAGAAAAGCTTGAATCAATGATTATTACGTGTCACAGTAAATGCCATGCCCTTGTGTTTGAAGGTCTCTTTAAAGGAAAAGTTCACCCAAAAATGACATTTCAGTCTTTATCTTCTCGCCCTCAAGTCAGTGAAAATTCGGGTAAAGTTTCGTAGTCGACTAAACATTTCTGAAGCTTCACAGCAGAACAGAGGTGCAGCATGTTCCTAATCAACTGAAGTAGATGAAGTAACAACTGAGAAAAAAAAAGACATAATGGCTCCATACAGCTTGTCCTGTGTAACCCAAGTCCCCAGAAGCCCAGAGATCCCACATTTATTTACAGCCTTTGTTAAGACAAAATCTTCATTAGCATTAGCACCCCGTCTGGAGTGGGTGCACAAGCTCAAATGCTTGTTGAAGGTGTCAATAACTTCTTTTCTAATCAATTTGGGATCATGGGGCTTCCAGAGACTTGGATTACACTGGATGAACTGCATTTTTCAGTTGTTTAAAAAATGCCCATCTACTTCAGTTGTTTAGGAGAATGTTGCAACACTGTTTTGCTGTGAAGCTCCAGAAATGTTTTGCAGACTATGTAACCTTACCCGACTTCCCATCAGCATCAGACTGAGTAAATTTGGGATAGACAGGCTTGGGTCCGGCCGATTATTGAGGCAGATAGTCAGCATTTTTCTGATTATTCGCATCTGTACTTTTTGCGTACAATTGCCGATAAAATTAAAAAATGCACTGCTTTGGATCAGAAGCAGCATCCTCTGTCTGTTGTCACCACTCGGTGGTCTCACTCAATGTCCTGCCGACAAAACTTTCTGATTAGTTGCACATCACAAGTAGTAGCCTATCAGCACTGAATTATCTGAATCTGAATTAAGCAGTAACTAAAGTTATCAAATAAAGTACAAAGTAACAGAAAATGGAAATACTCATGACAACTCCTCAAAGTAGTACTTAAGTACAGATTAAATTGTACTAAAATACATTCCATCCCTGGTTATTCTACATTTTCACACCAAGATTTTTTGCTTTTTTACTTCAAATGTATATTTGTTCTAAATATCTATCATCGTTCTCCTTGATTACTAATTATCGGTATCAGCCCTGAAAAAACAATGTCTGCAATCCCTAGAGTAAATAATGCCTGAATTTTCATTATTGGGTGAACTGTTCCTTTGAATACGAGTCCTTCTCTAGACTGCTCTGTTCCCACCTGTCACTGAGCCCCCACTGAGACTGTGGCTGCATCTCTGGACGAGCACCGAGTTGTCCCAGTGCAGCTCTGCAGCTGTCATGAATAGTGCACAGTGGTCAAAGCCCTGTGTGGTCATAATCACTAGTCAGCTGCATCAGGCTCACCCACTAACCCAGATAAGAGCAGGAGAATAAAGAGATCCAGGCCAATCCTTTTCATAAGACCACTGTGCTTGGTCGCCCACAGCTGCATCACTCTGCGGAGGTTCATACAGCAAATCAGAAAAGGATTAATGCTTTCTACTGCAGCGCTGAGATGATCTCCCTTGAGTTCAATGCTTCAGTAATTTCAGTATGAATGGATTAGCGTCCCCTTCTTAAGTCTGTAAAAACACAGCTTGAGTAGATGAACTTCGTTACATCCCTTCACTGCTTAAACAAACCTGCCAGACATTGAGTCATGCTGTTATCTGTTTGACCATGCAAACACACCCTCACTATCTATAACAGGCATGAAATAATCCCCGTCAGGCCCATATCTGGACGTGCGTGTCCACTGTTGGTTTTCAGATACTGATGAGAACAAACTACACTGAAGTCTAATCACCGTGTGTTGTGTCCTCCTTTAGCAAAGATGCCGAATGTGATCTTCTCCCTGACGCTACACGGAGGCCACCTGGGCTTCTTCGAGGGCGCGGTACTCTTCCCTCAGCCCCTCACCTGGATGGACAAAGTGATTGTGGGTTACGCCAATGCCATGTGCCAGTGGGAGAAACAGAAACCGCCGTGCCAAAGTGCACACCTCAGTGAGAGCTCCTGTGTGGAGGAAAAAGCTTAAACCTCTGACCTTTGTCTCTCTCTCTCACTCCTCCTCCTCCTCCTGCCCCCTCACCTCTCACCCTCCTCTCCCACCACTGTCCCAGCACTGAGGAGACACCTGAATTGAACCTTAAACTCTTCTTCTCTGCCTTCTCCTCCGGTGCTACTCACCTCTCCAGACCCACACATGTCTCCGCGCCTTCACCACGGTTCTCCTTTGTAATCACCATCACCTTACAGTATGTGAAGGAACAAAAACAACTAACTGCCTTTGTGCTCTTTTTCCTTTGCGAGGACTTTGAATTCAGAGCAGGAACATTTTCTCTACGTGTACACACCAGTGGTCCTTGGCTAATGGAGGCATTGACCAAATATGATGAGAGGAAAGGAAAGTGAGAGCACCACTTTAGAGTAGTTCATGAAAAACAAGAGCACACAAGAAGCCTCCTATTACTGTAAACTGACTGTGCTGCAGTCGGTGCCCGTTTGCGGCACCTGTAAGAAGCTCACTGCTTATCACCGCCAAGGCCATATAGCCTAGTCTGCTGTCTTAACCAACACAGCGTCTTTGTAGTATGTATGTATCTAACTCACAGATGTAGTGTGGATGTCCGTGTGCGCCTGTGTCGACCGAGAGTTCAAGACCCCGTGACGGAGCATGTGATCTTTATGTTTCGGTAGACGTGATCCAGATTCTCTGCCCCTAAAATGTCCGTTCTTTTGGGTGAATTGTTGCTCTGTTGTTTGTAGAAAATGTACAGTAGAAAAATTAAGTATTACGGTGGGATTTTACATGTTATGTCCAGCTCATGACATCTTCCTGGCACGTATGTTTTGGCACTTGAAATGTGTTCAGACATGAGTGGGAATCAACTCCAGTGGGGATCCATGCACATTCCCACAGTCACATTCTATCACTTTGATTCAGTGCACTTTACATCCTGTATGACACAATCCTTTTACTCCCCGCCCCCCCATAAGTCGAAGTATGTAGGTTATTGATGATTAAGCTGGAGAACTGGAGGGAGCGAGGATGATAGCGAAAAGTTAGATGACTTGCGTGTTCCCTGTGTCGTCTTTTGTCCGTGTCTTTGCGCCCTCTTACTCTGTCGCCTGCCTTTGATCAGCTGCAGGTCCAGCCAAGACGCTGATATCCTTCTCTTACTGCACAGACCTGCCACTAGCCAGCTTCCGAGTGGTTAAGTGCTCATAGACATCTTATTACATTTACCAGCAGATGATTCTGTGGTGTCAGATTTTGAAAATGCAGCCATTGTGGTGCTGTTTAAAGGGAAGGTTCAGTAGGTTTTTTCTTCATAATCTGAGCTGTGAGGTGTGATGAGTCAGAGGGCAGAGGAACTCTAAACCAAATGTTTATTTCATTGGACCGTTTGTTAAATTCTGGTTGTTTTCAATTAGATGGAGACCACTGCATGCAAGAAAGAAGAGATTTAATGCAAGGGAATATTTTTGTTTCTTAGACTGCATTGAGAAGCTTTTCTTTAGTGTTTTAGCTCCACAGAGTGGACTTAAAAACTGTTGAAATCCATCTTAGTTGTGTTTTGATGAAATCAAACTGCAATAATGAGACCTGTGGACTTTTTAAAACCTGAATCTAATCGAGAACTTTGATGTAAGGGCTTAGGAAGCAGCTTCCAGTCCAGCCAAGTAATCTGAACACTGTGATGAGACAGATGGATGGTTTGAAATAATGAAGGGGAGCTTTCTTGTAAGGCAGTTTGAGCAAAGCTGGGCTGCAACTAACGATTCTTTTCATTGATTAATCCGCTGATTATTTCTCAATTAATCGATTAGTTGTGTGGCCTAGAAAATGTCCGAAAATGGTGAAAAATCTTGATCAGTGTTCCCCAAAGCCCAAGATGATGACCCCAAATGTCTTGTTTTGTCCACAGCCCGAAGATATTCAGTTTACTGTCACAGAGGAGGAAAGAAGCCAGAAAAAAAAATCTCATTTAAGAAGTGGGAATCAGAGAATTTTGACTTTTTCAAGAAAGTACACAACCAATTATCAGAATAGTTGGCGATTAATTTGATAACTGATAACTAATCGATTAGTTGTTGAAACTCTAAAGCCAAAGTTTGTGAGTTTAAGTCTTGGGTTTGATAGTATTTGCATGAAGTAGAATTCATTTAAGTTGCAGGAGGTTTAGGATATCAGGACATTTCGTATAAGTAGCACACACTGTCAGTAATTAAAGTGCACAGAATATAAGAAAATATGAAATTGTAAGAATCAAAGACCTGTGTTAAACAGTTATTCAGTTTTTGTTTACACTAAGAGACTCCACTGTCTCTGCATAGGAACTTGGAAAATAGTAGTTTGATCTAAGTTATTTTTCACAATGGTCAAATGAATGGTACTGTAATATTGATTCTGATCACTACTGATATCAAATCTGTTCTTTTTTCTCAAGGATAATTTCATTCTGATCTGTTGTAATTTTTTAGATGTCATTGTCTTAAATTTAACCTCCTTTTGTAGAGATTATTCTGTGCAAATACTATGAAATCCAGGTGTTAATCTCACAGACACTGGCTTAAAAAAAATAGGGATTCACCGATCCAACTTTATCCCTCTTAACTCAATACTGATCTGATACCAGTGCCCTCTTTTGTTCACATTTAAAATCCGTACACGCCACAGTCTGAAACTCATTGCAATCATTTTTATGTACTGTAAAGTAAAATGAGTCTGATGCAGAAAGTCAGCAGACCATCATCACTGAATTTAAGGGGAACTCCAGTATTTTTCAACCCTATTTCCCTGTTGTCTAACCAGAAACAGCCGTTATGTCACTCTCACTAAATCCACCTCCATTTACAGAAATGGTCATTTAAATTTTTGTGTGTTTTACGACAATAAAATGACGTTTGATGTTTCTGTAAATGGAGTCTGGTCATGTTAGGGTCAGGGTTAGGCTTTGGCAAGTGGCTGTTTCTGGTTAAACAAAAATGATCTTATTCTTTAACAGAAAGGGTCAATTCAAATAATTGTTATCCACATGAGACACTTGGGAAACGAGGGAAAAGAGGGTCCAGTTCCCCTTTAATTCCACTGAAAATGGAAACACTAAATGTTATAATGACACTTACAATGAAGCTATTTAATTTGGATCAGTAGCATCATGGCTGCTATCTCAGGTGGGTGCATCCTAAGGACATTTTGGTGCATCCCTAACTGAAAAGTGTCAGTTTGAGTTTCTTTGCCTCGAAAAAGACTTTTCATCCTCCATTGTTCAAATCACAAATCACTGCTGCCATCTGTCGTCAGGGAGACCAAACTACAACTGCCAGTCATTCATGGCAAACGTCCTCTCATTCGCCTGCAGAGAGGTGACATGATTCATGGTTCACTCTGTCCACAGCTCTCATTTTAACACAATCAGGTGTGGTTTGGATTTACTCTGGCTCGTAGGAAAATCAGAGGAGTATCGACGACACCAGCACAAAACCCAGTTTCTGCAGTGAGAGCCATTTGTGTTCTTTCTCAGATTTTTTTTGCCTCCCCCCCAACTTTGCACAAAAAATGCAGGTTTGGATGTATTATTTGGATGTATTTTTTTTCTTGTCGATTATTTGGGGTATATTTGTTTTTGTATTTTGTATTGTTATTACGACTTCTTGTGTTATCGTGCAAATGCATCAGAGCGAGAGTGTTGACGAGTACAGTGCGTGTATACTGTGTCATATCACCACCTCTGATTGAAAACCAAAACTTCTTCACTTTAACGACGAAAAAGCTAAAGAAATATAATATAAATATAGTGTATATTCAAATATTTGAGGGAACAGTTGTGAAAAAAAAGGCAATAACCAACCAGGAGGGATCTCTTGTCATTTTAATGTGACAGGAAATAGTGTCATCGTATAAAAGACCAAAACACGTCATAAACATTCAGATGATTTTCTCATGGAGTGTTGGATCTGATATGTTGGTTAACTGTGTTGATATGAGAATGTGCTCCGTTGTATTTATCCTGACCCAGGTGCTTCAAGCATCTTGTTTTGTCAAGATTGTGGGCTCACGTTTAATTTGAGTGGAAGAATTTAAATATAAACGTCTCCAATGTATAAAGTAATACGCCTTGGATTGGGATGAACATTGCTCAGTGTTCTTCTAAAATAAATTTAATTTTAAATCTTTTTGGCCCAAGCAAGTGATGAGAGCCCACAGTGTGTTAACCCGCAGTTTTAATTTTGTGTTGACAAACATTTTGATGCTGTGAGGCGGTTAAGGGATGTGTCGATGAGATGAAGGGGCACACACAGTCACACAACATGATGTACTCGGATATTGAACACTGGGTGTTTTTGTTGAAGAAAACCAGTGGTGTGTGTGATCTAAATACGTGAGGAAATATGGTTATTGTGTTCCAAAATAAATTATTTTCTCAAAAGAAAAATGGTCTCCTGTTCTCTTTACTTGCCTGAATAGATGAAGAAGCTGTTATCTGATTAATTTGAAGGTTTATGTCTAACATGGTGACAAAATTGATACAGTTGAGCCCCCTTGTGGGAACCACACTGTACTGTGCTCCTCGCTATGTCTGTCCCCTACAACTTAAGCTACTTAAGTGACATAACAAACTCCATATGGTGTCAAAACAGAGTTGATACCTTCAGATTATCCGTCTGACCTGCTTGTATTTTAATAAACTGGCTAGCTGTTTCTTTAAATTTATTTAAGTGACATTTAAAGAGGAACAAATCGTGACAATGCTCCTTATTTTGAAGTCACACCTATGGGTTTAACTCCTGTGTTAGCTTTATGAGATGTATTTGCCATGAACTGCAAACTGAACTGCTCATGTGCACAGTGCAGATGTAAGGAGCAACACTGAAAAAACACTGTTTGGATCTGGCAAATTGACTGTAACAACAGTTAAACCAGTGTTTTTCAACCCTGTTCCTGGGCCCCCTGCCTGCTCCAAGGCACCCGAGTCAAATGAATGGGTTGTTAGTGGGCGTCGGCAGAGCTTAATGAGGAGCTGATCATTTAAATCAAGTGCGCTGGAGCAGGAGTAGGATCGAAAAACATGGAGTCAAGCTTTAAGTGACACTAAGCCAAATAACTACCCTGACCAGGACCATGGTAATCTGGAGCAGTGGTAGAAAGTAACTACATATATTTACTCAAGTACTGCACTTAAATACGATTTTGAGGTTCTTCAGTTCAGCAACTTTCTACTTCTATTCAGATGACATATTATCCTTTTGCTTCACTAACCTTATTTGAGAGATTTACTTCTTTCTAAATAAAAAAACAACAAACAAAAAAGGTATAAAGTAATTCAATTAACCCCATTTTTCCAGCTGCACAATTAAAGTTGAGTACTTTTATTTTTCATACTTTAAGTATATTTTGGATACAGTCCTGATTAGAAAAACAGATCCTAAAACTGTTGTCGGTAAACACAGTTTGTTTGCAAATGTTTGCATTCTGCTTTTATTTATGTTTTACACAGGAACACACCTTCATTTGGAGTTGGGGTTGTCCTAACCCTGATCATCTGAATGCAGGACTTTTACTTGTAAGAGAGTATTTCTACACCATGGTATTGCTACTTTTATTGAATGATCTGAGTACTTTTCTACCTCTGGCCTCTCCATTGTAGCTCAGGTCAGATCCACTGGTAACCCTTCCTTTTACAGTTCCCTAATTTCTAAGTATATATATGGTATATATATATGGTAAATCATAGTATAATATTGGTATATTGTATGGTATATAAAAATAATTTATAGATATTATTATAGTATTGGTACAGAGAAATGGCATACTACGAAATAAAAAGAAAACCTCCACTATTACCCATCAATTCAAAAAACTACCATGAAGTTATGACCAGTTTAGGTAGGAAGGGGACTGTAAAAGGAAGGGTTACGGACCCATTTAAACCTCTTTTATGAAACACAATTTGCTGAAAATAAATCAGATTTCATGATGTAGGCCTGGTTTAACTAAACTTGCTTAATGAAACAGATTAGGTGAAACAACAAGATGACAAACGGTAAAAATGACATGAAAAACGTCAGACACACACGAAAAAAATCTATTTTATTTAAAATGTCTCAATCCAGTGCAAATTGCAGGATGGATCTTTGTGGTACGTCAGGCATCTGAGTGTCACAACTCAAACAAGGCTGTTGAGACAAAGAAGTGTTTCCGTGGCACTGAATCAGGATCAGGAGGCTCCTGCTCCTTAAAACATTAATTTTCCCTCTTCGTATCTTTCTAAAATTCTCCCCGAGACTATGATTCACTTCTGTACTCTTCATCTGACAGGACTGTAGGCATAAGGCTGATGTGTCTGATGTGAAATTCATTTTAAGGCGAAAAACTCCCTCTTTCCCTCGGCTTGTAAAGTAACAAGGAATGTCAGTGCTGTAACATTAACCATCAATTATTCTCTCTGTAACATCTAAACATCCTTTTTCTTTCCCATTTATCTCATCGTATGTTTGCAAACCACCCCCTTCTCCTAACTCTAGATACTTTTCTTTGCTCATAGGAACTGCCTGAATAATAATACAAATGTCAATAGCTTCATATTAGACCACATATCTGATCTGATCACAAAAGAAGCATCTAGGATGAAGGACACTATAACTCTTGGGACTGATATGAGAGGACTGTTCTCTCAAAGAGCGGTGTCTTCAGAGCCGAAAACCTTGTTGGCGATGGCCTGGCAGTCAGAGACCGGGGCTTTACCGTCGAAGTCTGCAGGCAGGATGTCTGCGTTGAATTCTTTGACGTAGTTGTCCAGCTCGTCACCGTGAACAAAGACCTGAGGAGAGTGAGAAACAGTGTTCAGAGGAGATGACTGGAGCAAATTTACCACCAGAAGAAGAAAAACGGGTCATTATCAACGTGAACATTTTGTTGTTATAGTAGCATGTTTTTCATGTTAGATATTGAAAGATATGTTTTAGCATGATAACTTATTGTTGTTACAGTGTCTCACATTATAATGTGATAATATAACGTCAAAATATCTGGTTATAATGTGTTATATAAAGTGAAACGTTCTATTTTATAACAATAAGATATCTGTTTTTACATAAAATGTTTCATGGTATAAGAAAAGTATTTATTGTTATAAGGTAAAACTTTTCATGTTAAAACGTGATACTGCTCTGTTTATGTTTTCTGGTTTGGCAGCAATGAGTTTCCGTACCATTCGGATAGAACAGTTAGAAAAAACAAGCTGAAAATCAGATTTAGATTAAAGCGTTAATGGGACATGTCCTCCATCCGTACCCTCTCCAGCAGCTTGCTCTTCATGAAGGGTTTGACCACGTTGTACGTAGTGGTGAAGTACCAGGGCTGGTGAGTGACATGGACCGCCTTGAAACGGGCTGGGAACGAGTCCTGCATAAAAACGCACAAAAAGATTTGAAAAAACAGCTCTGAGGTTGCACATGAAAACAATTCTCAGCTTTCCTTGTGTGTCTGTTGTGACCTGCAGCATGTCCACCATCTTCTTGAGCTCAGCCGGTTTAATCCCTGATGCGTGCTGCATGGTGAAGCCCTTAAAGTTCTCGATCAGGACAAAGCCATTAATCTGGGTTTCTTCATTCTCCAGCAGCTTCTCCAGGATCACACAGTACGCTCTTAAGATCTGTGACACGCAGACAAAGACATTTTCAGTAGAGTAAGTCCCTTTTCTTGGTTATTTATATCAAAGAGGTGCTGCTGCGCTGTGTGAGGTTGATCTACAGCTACCTCATCGAATGTGATCTCCTCCAGGTCCCAGTTCTCAATGTTGAAGAGCAGGACCACACGGCCGTACTTGTCCCTGCTGGGCAGAACCACAGGGTAACCGGCCTCGATGGTGCTGCGGACCGCCTCGGGGGTCAGGTTCTCAAACAGCTCGGGATACTCCTTCCTGAAGCGCACATAGCCTAGAGGACACACACACACACATATGCATTCAGTTATGTGGCCCTAATGGTCCACAGACCCTTTGTGTACAGTGAAGGTTGTTTAGTGCCAAACACAATGACACCAGTGTCTCAGTGCATCTACAGTGTAGCTCTAAGCCTCTTCATACCAAGGCACCAATTAACCCAGTGTGTGTGTGTGTGTGTGTGTGTGTGTGTGTGTGTGTGTGTGTGTTCTGTGTTTTACTCGCCAGCAGCAATTAACCCCACGAAACAAGTTCACATCGCATTCCCCTCTCACACTAACAAGTTCTGATCCATATTCATAAATGTGTTTTTTCTTGTGTTATTGTGAGGACCAAATAATCTCACAGCAACAGCAAGAACAACAAATCCAAAGCACAAAGACATTTGTCTGCCCTGACCAAGTAAATTTAGTCTGATTGTAGATAGGTTTTTAGCCAGAGATCTGGTTAGAGCCGGGGGCTTCAGTTGTACTTTACATGAGTATTTCTATTTCCTGCAACCTAATACTTTTACTCCACCACATTTATTTGTACAATTTACATAGCTAGTTACTTTGCAGATTAAAATTATAAATGAAAAATAACTTGAATTATGATGTATAATCGTGGATTATTTTACCCAGCAGTATATAAAGTGATTGAGATGAGCCCCACCTACACCAGCTGCAACATTAAAGTAATGAACACATTAACATCATAAACACTTTATCTCTATGATCCAGTTATATATAACTTTGAAATTGGCACTTGTTGCTACTTTAACTTAAGTAAATGATCTGAGTACTTCTTCAACCGCTGATACAATTAAAAAATACAGTTGTTTTTTTACAATAGTATGAGAAGTCATAAGCACACAGAAACACAAGCAAGTCATCAGCATGGTATTTTGTCCTCTGAGCTTCAAACAACTCTTCAAAACCACTTTTTAATCTCATCTCCTCTCCCAGACCGACACAATCAGTTCCCAGGAGAACACTGTGGGCTCACAAGTGAAGTAAACTTGCTGTCCCATTTGGACACAAAGGAGGTCTTTGTCAGGGGAAACTCAGAAGCATTTAAAAGCCCCCAATTAATGAACACATGCCCCGCTGTCTCAGTGATGGGCAGGACTCATGCAAACGAGGAGCACAAACGAGGTCTCGCCCTCAATTACTGAAACTATTTGAAAATGTTTGCAGACACCGAATGAAAGCAAATCACTTCCGATATCTGACGATGAAATAAAAATCACTGATACAAAGATTTTTGAACTTCTGCTACCAACCCTTCATGAGCTCGTGGGATCTGACAACGTCAAACTTGCGAGCTCTGAGGAAGCGCAGAAGAAGAGAGTCTGGTTTGTCCCCAAAACGCTCCACCACCAGTTTGGCCAGGTCGTCTCCCTCCGCTGCTCTCTCCTTCATCATGGCCCGCAGGTCCTTCAGCGACGACGCCCGCCTCTCATCCGTCTCATTCAGCTCATCCTTCGCCTGCAGGGAAAAGAGACAAAAACAAAATGACATCAAACACATCAGACAAATGTGGTGGAAGAAGTATTCAAAACCTATAAACAGCCCGTTTTCAGCTTTGGGATGAAGCATTTTCCAGCCAATCCCAGGAGGCTTTTAAAGAGTTCATTTAGCTGAAGAAAGGGGAGAATTTCCTCAACACATAAAGGAACACCTCATCCTTTAGTTTATCACAAACATCCAGCATCAACACATGTGAAGATACATGATTATAACCAGACAGGAGGATTCTGAAAAACTGGAATCTGAAAGGTAGCTAGCAACTCTGTCAGACAAACGTAGTGGAGCAAAACGTACAATATCTGCTGTATGAAGAATAAAGTTTCATAAAGTAAATTACAAATACCTGGAGTTTGTACTGGAGTACAGTACTTTTTAAAAATAATTAGATTTGTATATGCTTCAGTTATTATTTCTTACCTTTTGCACAGTGTGACCGGGCAGCTTGTGGCAGGGCCCAAACACCGGCCCATGATCCTTCACTGTCAGATGCTCCAGCTTAGACCTCATGGCCTGCTCCTCCTCCGACACCATACGGTAAGATCCAGTCTGTGAAAACACACATTTGTTAAAAATGTTACTATCATATCAGCTTGTGCAGGTTATTATCATTAGCTTATCCAATAGTTTCTTGGGTATACTGCCATTAACAACCAAATCTACTGAACTCATCCTTTACCCAGTGTTGTAGAAAGTGCTCAAAATTCATGTTTAAGTTAAGATTTTGTGTTAAAATATTAGTTTGGTAAAAGTGAAAGTTACCCATACAAATAGTACTTGAGTAAACTTGAGGGTTGGGAGGGTAACTTTAAAAATGGAGTATTTGATCTGATAATCAGCATCCTTTCTGATTCAGAATCAGTACAAAATGCACTAAATTGGCTCTGATGCAGTGTGTAATCTGTAAAGTAACTTGTAACTACAGTTATAAAATAAATGCAGTGAGTAAAACTTCAGCATGTGCCTCTGAGTGTAGTGGAGTGGGATTATAAAGCAGCAGAAAATGGAAAAACATATAGAAGTACCTCAAAATTGTACTTGAGTAAATGTACTTAGTTACATTCCTTCACTGCTTCTACCCTTGTCTTTAACATCGCAGCAGATGCATTTTATGAAACAAAGCGAGAGCGATATTATTATACGTGCTTTACTGCTTGAACACTTCCACAGCAGCTCGTTATAATGACTTTCAGTGGAGAAACCTATCTGAGACCCCAAACAATTCACACCGGTGGACGGCTGCTTAATCTGCTTCACATGATTACAGAAAGGACTTCTAAAGCCACTTCTTAAAAAACAGCTTAAGAGCCCATCCCAGAGCCAGCATCTACCGGCACAATAACAGCTTTAAGCAGCATCATGCGCTGACGGTCAGACCTCCAGGAGCTGATGCTCCACCAGTGAAGAGAGGCCAGACTGTGATGAGAGGGCTTAAACAGAGACAAGGTGACACTGAAGTGCTCTCTGTTGAATTGTTTCAGAGTGATTAAACTTACAGCAGCCATGGTTGCAGCGTCTCACAGCAGCTTCACCAACACTGTGAAGACAGAAGAAGAATTGGCACGAACAGAACATGAGCACATCAAACTGCTGTGAGACTCTGCAGAGTGAAGTCTTTCTTTCAGAGTCGTCCAGACGTTTAGTTTGTTCAAGTCAGAGTTTGTTAGTAGAGGCCATGGAAACAGAAATGCATTAACCCAGTTATTGGCATATTGCGAAATCTACATAACTGATCAGCACAAACATTTCTTATAGTAACTTCTTTATGTAAAGCACCTTGAATTGCCTCTATGAGTGAAATAAATGTTTTGTATTGGCTCAGTGAAATGTTAAAGATGAAGAGAGGTTTCTTTATGCATCAGTGGAGAAGAACATCCTCTTACAAGAGCCTGACACAACTATAAAACTGAATAACCCAATCTAGTTTGTTCCTGTTGTATTACCTTTATTTAGTTTGAATGACATACTTAACCTGTTACCATTCCTGGACATTTATGTAAAATATCCTAAAACACCTAGCCCCGTCTAGTCCAAATTAAATTCAAAACTGAATAACATGCTGGAGCATCTGATTTTTTGCAAAATAAGTACCTGGTTTATATTTATAAAAACCCAGAAGATCAGTCTTTAAACAACATTTACAGCTGTGATAAAGAACTTTCTCAAGATTGAGAAACTGTGACTGAAACATTGATCGTCTGTATTCCTTGCACGACAAACAGAGATAAAGCAGGTGGTGTGCATGTTGCCTTTGACTGTTCTGAAGTTAATTTCATAATCCTAAAAGACTCTGTCTTAGTCGTCTGCATGAAAACTCTGTTAACTGCGACTCTATTCCCAAATCTAAGTGGCAAGGAATGACATGTGTCTGTGCTCGTTCTGTAACTCAAATTGATATTTTTTCTGAAAATATGCAGTAAAATTAATTTATACCAGTGAACATTAATGCAATGTTAAATTTGTTTTTGGTAAGTCATGTTCACCTACTGTCTTTGTTCCAATGAGGAAACAGAGGCAAAACTTTAACTTCTATCTGAACAGATTTACTGGACCTGGTACCTTTAAGTGCACAGAATTGCTGATAAAGTGAATTCTTTAAACTAAAACATACAGAAAAAAACAGTATTTAAAACATATTTGGCCAAATCATGTTAATTTAGTCTGGTATAAAGCTGAATACTGATGTTGATTTAAAGTCTTTTAACCAAGATTCATGACACAGATGCCCCACAGCTCCTCTTAAGCAAAAATGTTGAATGAGTGTGTTAATCAACCACTTGTGTTAAAGGCTTGCAACCAATTACATATCAAAACTACTCTACTATCACTCTACTTCTACTATAACTTCAGTGAAATACAGAACATGAAGTAGTGCATTGAACAAAACATCCAAAGCGTGGACACACACTTTGTGACACATTCACTCATTACAAAAAACAACGGTTATCTGTTATTGAAAATTTAACTCAAAGTATGGCTTTTAAGATTTTAATAATCACAATAAACAACTCTTATGTCCCTGTACTGCTCATCATTCTTCCTGATCAGTCGAGGGGTCATTTTAGCCAAAGAGCCGAGCAGACTTACCTCAAGCAGACAGGATGAGAGGAGTGGACAGAGTGGCCGGAGAGACAGCAGGAGGAGAGAGGACCAGGAGGGGAGGAGTTACTGAAAACGTCACTCGAAGCAGGATTAAAATGACACACTGGATTACAATGAGTGGCTAATCTACATAATGCAAACTGTGGTGGAGGAGAAGTGTGTCGGTCGGGACTGTCACTCTGGTGTTACGGTGGTCCTGAGGGGCCAAACATAAGATTTTTGCTTCAGGGTCTAAAAAGGGAACCATTAAACCTGCATCCTTTCTTATGGCCAGCAGGGGACGACTCCACCGGTTGCTAAAAGTAGTCTGATTGTATGTAAGCATATGAGAAAATGATCTTACCTTTCACTTGATGCCGACGCCCACGATGCCAAATCAGGCTTCAAAATGGTAGTCCACAAATTCATGGGTGACATCACAGTGGGTTTACACTTGGATGAAACACATTAATAAAATACAAAATATAACAATATTTCAGATTTGGAAACAAATGAATGAAATAGAAAACAACAACATTTTTCGAAAACACATTACCAAATCCAAAAACCTAACAATTCAGAAAACATGTTAACAAATCAGAAAACACATGAAGAACTGAAACTATTTTGTTTTGTTCAGGTGTTTTTCAAATGTGTTTTGCACCTCTGGGCCACCGCACACTGGTCTGATTATCATTTTCATCACACAACAAATTTTTATTTTGAAACATAGGCAAATATAAACAAATCTCAAAGAGAAACTAATGAATACAATTATACGTAATCAAGGTTTTTTTTGCGATAGTCTGTGTTTCATTTATGATTCCAGCTCTACACAGTTTGTAATTAACATCACATCATATTGTATGAAACTTGGGAACTGCAGGTTTTTCTCACAGCTGTGAGCTGTCCCACACGTCTGTCTTGTTTCCAGTGTGGTGCCTGGTAAGCTTGTTGTTACCCACTGAGACTGAACGTTGACCCAGCACATGTGACATGAAAGGTGGGATTTGAGCTTCCTGTGCCTGAACAAATGTCATATGAGGGAGGTGACCACCTGTGAAGGACTCACACGTTCAGCTTCATATTACACATTCTTTGAAATCCTCATCAGAGGGAACCACTTGTTGTTGGGGCCCAGATTACGGATTAATTATCCATGGCTGCACAACATCATTCAACTGGCTTCTCCTCTGCTGCCAGTCGTTAATTACAGTCGGTGAAAATCAAATCATGTTTGCTTTCATTGTTGAGGGATTGGTGACCATCTGTCACGTATATCATTCCATCTTCATTCCCTACATCTTTCTTACTTACAGCAATGAATCATTTCAGGGTAACTTTTGCTTAACTTGCAGAAATCTACAACGGCAACGGTTCTTTAGTTTAATGTCAGACGGTCAGTTGTGTGCCACACATATTATACAGTCAGTCATGATCCCCAGAGGATGTATTCTTCTGACTTTAGTTATCTTCTGACTTTGTCACCAGAAGGCTGATATTTGTGGTTTTGAGTGAAATGTCTCGACAATTAATGGACATATTGCCATGAAATTTGATGTAGAGATTTATGTTCCAATACTTTGGGTTATGACCAAATACTAAAACTAATCACAGTCCCTTCAGTCTCAGCTATACTTTTTGTTCAGCACAAATCAACAGTTGTTAGCATGCTAACATGCTAAATAAGATGGTGAACATGGCACCTGCTCAACATTGTTTTATACACATTTTCTGCATTGAACTGCACTCCACATTAGCTTCAGTTAAAAAGAGCTGGAGTTTGGTGCTTTGTATACATACATACCTGCCCCAAAAATGCTAATTCTAAGTTAACCATCGCAATCAGTCTTATCTTCATATTTTATGGGCAGATATGAGAGTCATGTTCTCACCCAACTCTCAACAAGAAGGAAAAGCAGATAAGCCAAAATGGCAAACAATGTCTTTAACTGTTTTTTAAGGCACTTCTGAAGATTTTTTTTTTTTACAATAATATAAAAAGGATCAAACTGAAACAATGGATTTATATAAATGAAAACTTTTAATTTATCCAACATGGCATGTATGTTTTTCTCTTCTCTCTTCACATGAATAAAGCATGTCATCTCTGCATGAAGGAGCAGACCTTGTTTTAGACAGGACATCATCTGAATCCTATCTGAGAGAGGAGAACACAGCTGAGTTGAGCTGATAGAAGAGGTTAATGAGCTGTAGATGGGTCTCCCTCCTCCGCACACTGAGGCCTCTGTCATCCAGAACTGGCAGACTTACTGTACTCTGCTATTGTTCCTCCATCAGCACCTCTCATTAGTGGACGGTCATGAATAAACTTCTATTCCCCCGCAGAGACAAACAGGGGTTAACAAAGCCTCCATGTATCACATCAGACATGGCTATACGAGTGTTTTTGTATACAGTTGGCTTCTTTGATGTAAAGAATTTCTGGCTGTTATGTCACCCTGCAGCCGACAAACAGGCAATGAGGACTGGGCAACCCTATGTACTGTTGGGGAGTTTAATCTACAGATATGCATAAAAACAGGCCCCTTCTGGCGTTGTGATGATGCATTTTACAGCTAATCTAAAGGCTTTTTATTAACTTCTTTAAGTAGAATTTTCGCAAACACATTAACGAGCACTAAATCTTTCAGTTTCAAACACTGAAAAAAATCAAAATCACTGTATTTGGAGATAAATGGTGTTCGCTGGACAGGAAGGGTATGAAAAATAGTAATCCTGAAAATGACTACCCTTATGAAAATGTCACGTGCACCATTACAGTTAAAAATAATTTTACAGCTGTAATGAATATTTTCACTGATACCGTGAGCTAAAGTTTTAGCATGTGAAAACAAACTGTCCCATGTGAACCAGATATTTTCACAGGTCACATATGAATATGAATTTTACCTTTTCAAATGGTAAATTACAAACATTCACGTAAGTCTTTTTTTATTACATGTGAATTTCCAGCCATAGATTGTATACATATTGTAGATAGTATTTGCCTTAGTGATGCTGTGGCAAAGTACAAAGCTGCATTAAATCAAATGTGCAAGTACCTCAAATTTGGGTGTTATAGGTGTTTGTTGTTTGGTGTCTGCTCTACTCAAGTGCTCCAGTTAGTTATAAGACTGTGAACGTGAGCAAGCCTCATTATTTTCATTAATTACACCACATTTGCGCTTTTCCTCCTGTCACACGTCGAAATGTCCTCTGAATGAAAGGTAAATCAATCGAGGTGGCACAGGGCTTTTAATAATAATGACTGAAACAGTCAAATTAATATTCTTAAACGTGCATCACTAAATTACATTCATAAAACTGATATTCAAGTCTGCAAATCCTGAAAGATCTTTCAAAATGCTGTCTTCACTGGGAGAGTATGACTCAGAGGACCAACACCTCCACCTAGTGGCTCCAGTCATCTGCTGTCATGTTACCGAAAGTGTAGAGAAGTCTGGAGGATAAGGGAAACATTCACTGTCAGTCAATAAAGTCGTTTCATTTAAACTTCTGTTGGTTTAGAATCAGAGGTGGGTGAAACTAAAACCTTCAAAACCTGATCGTAAATGTTACACTATTCTAACACTGGCACCCACACATAACACATCAACATGTTTTAACTAAGAATAACACCACATTTAGTCTCCTGTGATTACACACTGCACAACAAAGAAGTATAAAAAACTGAAGTGAAGTGATGAAGTATACATTGTATATTTGTATTCATGATTCATGATTTATTTATCTAAACTTAAGTTGTGCTATTTTGAGAGACAATTTTTTTTGTAATTCATTTGAACCAAAGTAATTTTAAAAGTAAAAAAGTAAAAGTACATATAATCACATTACCCAAGATTTTTAGACACGTTTTACAGTTATACAAAGTCTGTTCATTATACAAGAAATATCTGCTTGACATACATTAATATGTAAGTATTATTCCTAAAGGAAAATTTGAGTAAATCTAAATTATGTTCCAAGAATGTCTAAATTAACTATAAATGAGGTTTATTTATTTATTATGATTATTACAAACCAACATTTCATTGATTTCAGGGTCTGCTGCCTTTTCACGCAATAAACAAGCAGAAAACTCCTTTTAAAAATCTTTACTCTGATCAAGCGAACACAACAGACAACAGTCTCTTCTCTCATGAGGCGAGGAATCATAAGGCACACAAAAATACATGTCGGTCTACATGCAGAAGGACAGTTGGTGTTTTGTTGTACATTACAAAGAACTTCTTACACATTACAATGCACGAGTGAGTGTTGACAAAATGCACATGAACAACACAGCAGCGAAAGCCGGGGAGTTCCTTTAGGGCAGCAGTTTCATCCTGTTACTTTCATTAGTCATGATCACATGACCTTTAACTGAAATAATGTGCACATCTACAGAAAATATGGGGTGTGCCACATTTGAATTGGCATCAACTATTCTTTTTTGCTGACAACCGACCCACATCCTCCGGCTTCCTGTTGTTTGTTCTGATGAGGAAACAATGTGACCGTCACATGACTGACTAAAACAGGAATAGTGACTATACAGACAGTTTATTTGACTATTATTGCATACATAAACTTCACATGCTAGCTGAGTTGTGTATAACTGAAAACACAGATATACTGGAGCTTTTTACTGTGACTGTTAATTGAATGTGCTGTTTTTCACTTTCTCTTCAATTCTTTGTTAAAGCTGCTTTACATGTGTGGATTGGCCCATGCTGTAGTTTAAGAAAGAATTAATTAATCTTAATCTGTTACCATACTGTGGTGTCCTACTTGGTTTGATTTCTTGATGTAAATTAGAGCTGCATCGATTAATTGGTCGGTTGATGGAAAGAAAATGATTTGCCAACAATTTTTACAATCAATTAATCATTTCAGTAATTTTTTAAGCAAAAATATCAAATATTCGCTGGTTGCAGATTCTTCAATGTGAGGATTTGCTGCTTTTCTTTGTCATTTATGACAGTAAATGAAGAGTCTTTGCATTTTGGACTGTCGGTTGGACAAAAGAAGCAATTTGTAGACGTAACTTTGGGCTCAGGGGAACTGGGATTAGCATTTCTCACATTTTTTTTTACATTTTATAGACTAATAAGTGATTAATCAAGGAAAGCTGCTTTCAGCGGTATCATTTTGCAGAATTGTATCCCTCACTTCTCTCTGTGCTGATATTTAAAGTGTCTGGATTTGTTCGCGATAAAAATAGAGAACTAAAATCACTCTACATGGAGAAGTGTTTTAGAAAAGCAGCATTATGTCTATATTTGCAGTGCACAGCAATTCACAGTGGGCAAACAGAAATGACTAAACCAGGACAAAGTTCATCATGATGTAAATGATAGTGATCAGCTTGTTTAAATTTGTGGAGATAAACACTGATTCTTTATTAGAAAAGTGCAAACAGAATAGAAATAAATCCCACATGTTTTGTCATCGTTGTCTCTCTTTTTGGCATAAAACTTCTTCTTAAGGCATCAGGAAGTCAGTTTACATTTACATTAGTGTACCGGACAAATATACAACATTTTGATTGAAGTAAAGGCAGCCTGAGGCTGGAAACTACATCTAAAAGAATTGCACTAAAATGCCAGTTTTTAGCAAATAAATCTGGGTCAGTGAAGCAACATTTAAAAACAAACTGCATGAAACAAAAGCGAAGGCACAAACAGTGCTTTTTGGAAAGTGGAAGCTCCCTGTTTGAACTTGTTGAAAATAAAATGTAAACATTAATGATCTGGAGGTACTGATGTGCTGACGTGGTTGAATTAATGACAAGGTATTATGCACTTGTAATGTAGCCCTTTGTTTCCAGTAGTTTCTTCAATAGTGTCAAAGGTCAGAGACTGTTTGCAGTCCAAAGCTGGTTTAAAAACAAGTGATAAATGAAGAGGGTCAGTGATAACACACTTCTTTCCCCTGTGATTCTCTTGGTTGTTCAACAAACTTAGGAAGTGTTTCCTCTTTACATAAAATCCTCTAAAAAAAGAAATTATATATATATACATATTCTTCAGGCTGATCCTTTTTAGAAATGTACCATGAAAGCAATTAAACACAGAACTGTTGTCCTGCTTCCTTTAACGATAAAACTCCAGAGTTGGGTTAACAGTGCGTCAATAAACCTACTTCTTCTTTTCTTGTGAGGACAGTTTGTCTTTCTGTACAAAAGTCATCCATTAACTTGTGGGATCTGCAGTAGTTGGCAGAAAGCATCCAGGTCACAGATATGCCAACTGAAAGATGACTTGTTCTCAGCCCAGAAATGTCAGAGCGGCCATGATGCTGAAGCCCAGCAGGATGAAGAGCACCTTGAGAAGCTGCTTCCCAGGCGAGTTGAGCTCATGTGGGAGGATCTCCAGAAAGGTGATGTACACAAACGTCCCAGCGGCAAGCCCCTCCAGGACAGCCTGGATTAGCGCCCCAGCTTCTAGCTGAGCCTCCATCACACTGATGCCGATGGCGATGCCTATAGGTGACATCATGGCGAACACGCCGATGTAAGCGGCCACCCATAACGGACGCACTGCGCTCTGGACCAGCTTCACTGACAGGCTGAACACTATGATGCTCTTGTGGACGAGTATAGCGATGCAGATCTCCAAAACCTGGAGAAAACAAGTTTGATGGTTAATTATAACTCCTTCAATAGCTTTTACATAATGGTCAATTAAGAAACAGCCTGCAAAAATACAATAGTAAATGTTGATGAGTCTGTATATGAAGCCTGAGTTGGATTTTAGTGGGTAAACTAATTAGTGCGGCAGGACGAGGAGGGCTGGACTCACTGATGCTTAGTGCTCACATGCAGTCAAAGTTGTTAGTCGATGATCTAAATTGCGTTCCTTTATCTTAATTTTGAAATGTCCTGTAGACTATAGCCAGATAAGAATTAGCCTATGAATTTCTCCATGTGTTTCCCACCTCTAGGATTGGTCAATATGACAGTGCATAGTAAAAGACGGTATAGATTTGTCATCCATTGGAGACTTCTGCCATACTTATTATACCGTGGCAGCTATGTGACTACCAACCTCTAGTAATATCTGGCCATTGTGGACAATGTGCTTTATGGCAAAGTAATATGTTTTATATCTGCTTTATCAATGAAGTGACCTGATTTTTTTCAATATCATGGTTCAATGGTTATTTTATCCATTGTTTCTCATCTCATTTCCCAGAAAATGATATAAGAACATAAAAAAATTCTTAGACATAGAGCAATCAATGCATAGTGTAAGATCAATAATGCCAATCAATAATACTGTACGTAATAATATAATTATTATATAATTATTATTAATATGACCATTTTGTTACGCATACATTAGTAGCTAATGTTCTACTTGACACTGCTCTGCTTGAATTCATATCCTTACACAATCAGGATAGCAAAATGTGGATCCTATGTCTCAAATGACCTCTTTCAAGCTAATTATTATTGTTGATGCATGTATTTTTGTTGTTATATCTCTGTTTGCTAGTTGCTTGTTTGCGCCTGTTATCATCTCCAACAGTGATGTGAGCGCGTACTGACCACATCCTTTTGACGATACTGCATCACTGCAGTCTACAACAGAATCAGGTCCATTAAAATGCAGAAGTGTGTTCTGCATTTAATCCACAGCATGGCACACTTAGGCGTTTTAATATTTCATTTCTTCGGTCCACCTTGAAAATGTTATCCCAATTGCAACGGCATAAATCTAATTAAATTAGGTTATATATGTGTTTTATTTAATTAATTAACCATCTAATGTGTACTTTTCGAAAGAGTGCAGTAAACTTGCTGAAAACACAGAAACAACACACAATTACATATAGATGCAAAGTCTTGAGGGAACACTGAAAGCATGCTGACTGCTCTGGCAGTCTTGTGACCAGAAGGCAGAAGATCAGACTCGCATGACAGCAGGATTCCTTCCTGTCAAAGCGTCCCGAAGCTATAAACTGAAACCCTGCTTTCTTCTGGCTACATGAGAGCTCCATAAATACGATTCCATCTGTATTTGTGCAGCACTTTTCCATGACAATTGTTTGTCTTGACATGTAAGATAGCGAGAAGAACCAGAGAGATAGCTTTTAATAAATATTTGATTCTTTAGAAGAGTGGGGAGAAAAGGAAAGCGCAGGAAACAACAAACGTATATATTAGGAATTTTCAGACTCTGAGACTGAGGACTGTGGAGAGGTTGGAAAAAGGTGCTCCCTCGTCCCTTTACTGGCTTAGTTTCGTTTAATTCCTGGATGCCTATGGGATCATGATTATGTTATTTAATCCCAAAGACCAGTGATCCTTAACTAATGGCCCACTGAAGGGTGGGTCACACTGGGAATGTTTTTGTTCGTTGATACCATTAATAAAGGTTCAATAGTGTATTTAAATAATGTTTGTTTGATAACTGGCCCCTGGCCTCTTGTCATCTTTCAAAAGTGGTCCCTGCACAGAGAAAGCAAGTTGAGTATCCCTGCCATAGACACTGAGTAGTTGAGCTAAGATAGCCTAATATTTCTGTTTGACATTATGTTTACCAAATACATAAAAAAAGTCTGTTCAACGGCCTTCATTGGTTTTTGACTCCTGGAAAAAATCCTCTCATCTCTTTAACCAGATCACATACATTCAGGCTGTTCTGTCTGATCGACTTATGATAACTAATGTAATATTTTTTCACTCACATTCCCTGAGCATCTCCTGAAACTCTATGGAGTATTTATTTGATCAAGCATCCGTGGGACGTGCTGGAAACTAGTCCGATTCAGTGAGGCACCACCGTAGATTGGACTTGGCTTTGACCCATTGAGTCATGGAAACAGAGCTTCTGGAGTGAACCTGTGGTGTCTGACACCAGGGCACTGGTGGCAGATTCTTTCAGTCCTATCATTTGCTGGGTGGGGCCTCCATGGATTGGTATTGTACCGGTCTGGGGAATTTGGAGGATGGAGTGGCTCCCTGTTTCTTCTACAATAAGAGTCCACACATGACCCTTTTAACATCAGCTGAAGTACTTTTTGTCTTCTTACCTTTGAGTCAGTGTTCTGCAGGCCGATTGCAAGACCCTCAAAGACCGAGTGGAGCGAGAGGGAGAGGAAGAGCATGAAGGAACGAAAGGGGGAGTGAGCCTGATGGTCAACATGGACGTGGTGGCCGCTGCTCTCCAGATCGGGACTTGTTCCGTGACTGTGTCCATTTCTGTTGTCTGATATCAGGGGCGCGCTCTCCCCCGGATCCCCTCTCACCTCTTGACAGTTCAGGACGATCCTCTCCAGGATAAGGACAGTGAAGAAGCCGGCAGCGATGATGAACTCTGGAAGGGGGAAACTGATCTGTTTTGAGACCAATGGGGAGAGATTAGTCGTAACTGTTGATCACTCGTTATTTTACTCTGTCTTTTTTGGTCTTTCATTTTTTAAAGAATAAATACAGCAAGGGTTGGAACGGTATGAGAGTTTCATGGTACAACAACCATCTCAGAAAATATAGTTTTATGACATATGGTATTACACAAATATCATCATAATGATTGTTATTACCTCCGCCAAGGAGGTTAAGTTTTCACCCATGTACATTTGTTAGTTGGTTTGTCAGCAGAATTACACAAAAACTACTGAAGCAATTTCCACAAAACTTGTTTTTAAGTAAATTATCAAGCAATAAACACCAAACATTCACTGGTTACATCTTTTCAAATGCGAGGATTAGCCTTGTTTTATATTGTTAAGTGTTTTATATCATTGTGAATTGAAATTTTGGGGGTTTTGGACGACTGATTAGACTGAACAAGTAATCTCAAGAGGTCAACTTTGACATTCAGACTACACGATTATTACATTAATCAAAATAAATATTAAATGATTCATTTCCATTTAAAATAATAAAACAAAAACAGTTCAGACATTGAGTTTTGTCTAAATCAGTCCATACTCAGACGCACCTCCACTTTCCGAGCATCCAGCTCACTGTTGATGTCTGAGAGATAATCTGGAATGATGTCGAGCAAACATGCCGCCAGGAAAACACCTCCAGCAAAACAGCTGATGAGACTCAGAACTGTGCGGTGGGTTTCTGCAAATGAAAACATAAAACATGAACCTACTAGAGACAAAATGCCATAAACTGCAGAACAAATGTTCCAGTTTTAGCCTAAATTATGTGTTACTCTGAATTTGTGCATTTCTAAGATAAAAATGACCCTGTCCTGATTCTCTGTGTGAATTAATGGGTCATTTCACATTTCTAACTCGCCATTATCACTTGGTTAGATCGAAAAACATTACATTTATGACTGAATTAGTTTATAACCGGAGGGTTGATTGTACATCTCAGAAATGACACTCGAAATGAAATCACTGCCACTCCTTCCAAAATTTGAATAACTGCTGGAAGATCATGTGAAACATCACCAGTCAAAATGAGTCAGGAGGACATTAAAAGTCACAGAGGTGTGACAGAGAGAAATGATACTTTCACTTCCAGTTAAGAAAGCAAAAGTTCACCAGTGATAGACAAAGCCCTGGCTTGTTACATACATAAGACCAAATGTATGTGATCATGTGTTAAGGAGGCTTTAGGCTTCAGCCTTCATCCCTGTCAGGTGACTCCAGCCCAGGGGAGCCAGGAGGGTTTGTTAATGGAAATAATGAACTTAAACATGACAGATTAGGGTTGACAGTAACAATGTAATGGTGCAAGAAATAGTTAACAGTGCAAAAGGTCATTAAATAAGCCATATGGATAATGTCCTGGGTAAATACAACATTAAAACAAAAAATCCTAAAGAAATGTTGTTTTTTGCTCTTAATGCTGGTTGTTGACTAATAATCAATGACCCCTCCAGTCTACTGCTACATTGTTATCTCCTTGTCAATGGTTTCTGTGTCACAGTTCATAAAATCAATAGCAGTTAATTGCCTTAACAACACTATTTACACTTTAAAGATGTGATTCAATGAGACAGAGGGCTGGTGACAGCACTATCTACAGACCCTGTTCCTTTCGCTAATCTTAGGCGGGACCTTTACGCCGAACTTCATTCAAACTTCTAGCGATTTAAGAAGAGCTTGTTTATTCAGTACTCTTATCAAGCCGTAGACAAAGAACGAAAAGTGCACGTGATCAGTGAGTTTCACTTCGTAATTCGGCATCGGACTAAAGCAACATCAAAGTGAAACATGTATAATTATTCGCCATAAAGCACATTTTCACTGAGATTTGAGGTAATGTTAACGTCCCATCTTCACTAAAGGACTATATATATTATAACCACACAGTCTACTATCAAACTGAACACCGTGCCAATGCTAACGGTTGTTTATGTTTTATTAAGGTGCTCTTACCTCTCCCGTTTGTGTCTCTGAACCATTTGACTCGAGCAGGGATGAACCCGAAAAACAAAGTTAAAAGCAATAAGCCGATCAGAGCGCCTATTTTCACCTGCAGCAGATAGTCCATGTTGTGGCTTAAACTGTCAGTTTAAAAATTAGAGTCACTCCTTAACTGTACTATCATTTGATTAGCTAGTATTAAGCAAGCGGAAGCCAGCTGACCGATACTAAGACAGGAGCTGAGGAGCTGAGGAGCAGAGGAGCAGTCTCCCGTGTTGTTGTTTGGAAAGCGTCCGAGTGCTGCTGCTGCTGCTGCTCAGGCTACGGCGGCCGAGAGAGTCAAAAACCGTATGAGGGGGAAAAAAGGAAAATGGCGCCCCCACCTCATTACTACCCTGATCAAAGTGTAATTATTCAGTAGTACTGATTGTTTATAATATTATTATCTTTCTTTTAATTTAACCAGACCCTTTATAAATATTCGCAGGTCTCACACACTGACTAAAGTCAAAGGTCAATTTAAGCGGACTTTCTGCTATACTTAAAGGAGCACTATGTAGTTTTGGCGAAGAAGAAATTCAAACTTAGAAATGTAATATTTGCAATATTAATTAGGTAATAATACAAACCCTAAATATGTATCTTTCCCATAAGTGAATAAACAAGCTGTTCTCAGAGGAAAATAAGGTCCCCAGAACACTATTTGAAGCTAGAAAAGTGGCAGGGTCCGCCACATATAAACCAAGTGAAACAGTATGAAACTGTGTTGTCCTTTAAGGTCAGTTTGTTTATTCAGTCATGAAAACAAAGAGGCATAAAAAAATCAGTCAATGGATTTCTTCCCCCAAACTACATATTGCAGCTTTAAATGATAAAAGACCAAGCAAACAGTAGTTCATAGTCTTTTGAAGGTGGCAACTAGTGATTATTTCAATTGTCGATTAATATTTTGATCTTTTTATCTAATAATCGATGAGTTGTTTGGTCTAAAAAATGTCAGAAAATGGCAAAAAATGTTTAGTTTTTACCAAAGCCTCAGATGACCAGTGTTGTAAAAAAGGCCGCAAAACTCAGACTTACATGCACACAAAAAAGAAAGATATGGTGTTACAAAATTAAAAGTGAATGTCAGGTGTAGCACTTGAGCAAAAGTCTTGAAGTTTCTGGTAATAAATATACTTGAATTTAAAAAGTGAGTTTAGTATCAAAAGTGCAAGTAAAAGTAAATTATACATATATTTATATGTATGTATGGACTGTGTACATGGTCTGAATGTATTCAGCATGCAATCTGCAAACTTAAATGTGACTAAAGTTATCAAATACATTTAGTGAAGTTAAAAGTAAAGTACTTGTCTCCAAAGGTAGTTGAGTGGAAGCATAAACGTTGCAGAAAATATCAAAGAAATGTATTTAAGTACAGTACTTGACTAAATGTACTTAGTTACTTTCCATATTGAAGTTTATGTCCCCAAACATCTTGCTTCATCCACAATCCAAAGATGATCAGTCTACTGTCATATAAGAGTAAAGAAACCAGAAAATATTCACATTTAAGGTGATGAAATTAGATTTTTTTTTTTACAGTTTTTAAAAAAAAAAACAAGAGTGCCTTTAAAAATCTTCAAACCTGGACAAAGAGAAATACCTTCTGTGTAGCCTTATATCACTTCATGTAGAAACTAAGTGAGAAAGTGTTTTTTATTCAGAATAATATCAATCTTATAGGTGCAGTGTCTTTGCTAAGCTAAAAATTGGGTCTATCACTTTGCCTTATAAATGTGTATTAGCAATGACCAGCAGATGGCGCCCTGGCACCAAACTTCGCCAGCTGTCACTATACTTGAGGATGAGGAGTTGATGACGACATATTCATGCGCCGGATATGTTGACTCTCAGAAAACTCAAATGCTGATGTGTTACAAGCAATTCTGTCACCGCTGATAGACTTTAGAGTTTGATTTTTGATGCTGTGATACAACAAACGGAGAGGAGCGACGGCGGGTCACAGGTCGATGTCAAAGAAGAGGCAGTGGACGAGATCAACAGCAGCGGGTCAGAGAGCCGATGGCGGTGAGAGAAGCTCACACATGAAGCTGCAGCACTGGCACACTGACATATGAGTCACTAACCCTGCATTTACTACTACATTACAATTATAAGTAATATAATGTGATTTATGTCAGCTTCTTCCACAGACTGAACGTTTCACAAAGCTGAATCAGCTACGACACGTCAGAACGGTACACAGCTAATCTGAGCAGGTCCAGTCACATCCAGACTTTAGATTTTGTTTCATACTAACTTAATTAAACGTTACACGTTGTATTTACTGTATACAACCGTGCAACAGGGTACTGCCGTGTGAAATAAACAACCACATTTATATCTACCTATTGTGAGTTCAATATGTGTCAGGATTTAGTAAGAATGGCTATTTTTGTATTTCATCTTCACTGAAAAAATATAGAAATGATGATGTACCAAACAAGCACGTCCCCCTCAATTTCAATAATATTTTGATTAATTGTTCAGCTGTACAAAGTATTGTTTGAATATATTCAACTCATTTTTACACACAAGAAAGGGGGTCTAGAGTTACACATTTTACTTTATTTACTGTATGTAGAAAACTAGAATGGCACTCAGTACTGAGTCCACTTTAATTCAATCAAGCCAAATCCCATATCTTGATAGTATCACTTTATATTTTAGACCGCTCGTAACCACTTAAAGGGGCATTTTGTAGTTTTAGAGAAGAAATTCAAACTCAGAATTTTAATAACATAGATGAGGTAATAATACAAACTCAGAAATATTTATTTTTTCCATAACTGAATAAACGAGCTGTTCTCAGAGGAAAATTAGGTCCCAGAACACTGTTCTGACTGAAGCTAGAGAGGTGGCAGGGTCCGCCACATATGAGTGCTCCTTTTAACCATAATTTAAGCACACCACGATCCACATCAGATTATACTCACTCATGGATACCAGCCACCTAAATACTCCTGATATTTTTTTATTAAGATCTGTGCATTATTCCCTGAGAACTTCACAAAAAATGTGGAAACTGCAATTTTACAGAAATTGAGAAAAGAAATACCTGGATCCGTCCCTTTATCAGGTTCCACACCAAAAGTTATTAGCATCTATTGTGGTCTGAGAACCATCCTCAAACAGACAGGTGAAAACAGAACCTCCATGGTTGAAAAACAGCCTGATATCACCAGAACTGATCTCTGTGTTTCACCCAACAGCCCAAAGGTAAAGTTGGCACAAAGGGAAAGAAGCAGATCTATGAGGAGAACGAGGCAACGCTGAAGTTTTACACAAGAGTCATCCTCGGAGCTAATGTAAGAACATCAACGCATGTTTGTGTTTCAGTCTACAGAAATGTTTAAATGTCAAAAAGATGGATGCAGCAGTCTTTGGAACCAGATATTGTTTGGCATTTTTGCTTCTTGTAGATTGATTATCAAAATAGTTGCTAATTATTTTTCAGTTGATTGAATAATTTATTAATCACTTAAACGTTCCTGCTCTTCCTTTGCAGGCCATATATGCTGCTGTAAATCTTTTGGTTTTCTACAGTTCCTCTACATTTTGGACATGGGTGAGTGTATTTTTACATGATTTAATATTCACATATCCACATATCTAATGTAATTTCCTGTGACACCAAACCCTTCCTGGGCCGACCCTAAACCTCGTATTCCTCCTGTAGCTGCTGCTCATGTTTGCACTAGCAGTGTATGTCGGGAGCTACCGCTCCATGTCTGCTATGGCCAAGCCGGTGTTTGCTGAGGATGGAAGTCTCCTGGACGGAGGAATCGACTTAAACATGGAGCAGGGAATGGCAGAGTGAGTCATCCCCAGAAAACAAATATATTGGGAAGAGAAAGTCCATATTTAGTCTACGTGCACTTTAAAAACAACATGAGTAAACACAAAAGTGAAACTTCTCTCACAGATTATTTAAAGTGGTTGATTAAACGTTCACATTCAGACAATATTTCACTGGGATTAACGATGCCGGCTTTCATCTAAGAAATATGGATCCAAAATGACAATGGACTATTATTAACACATTGTAGAAGATGGAAAAACGTCTCTGTTGCAAACCCTGCAACAAACTATTTTTGAACGCCATTTCACTGCAGGGGTCAGGGATCTAACCACCAGTCTGATTAGTGAACAGCTGCTCTGCCGTCCCATGTACTTCTCGCTCCACACGTCTCAGTTTGAGGTTGTCAGAGCTGCAATGCTTGAGTGCTTGTGCATGCACTTTAAAGCAGTTATCGCAAAGTCTTGTTTTACAATAGAACTGCTCCTCTTATTACAATGTCCTGGTAGCTTCTTGCTGACAGCTCACAGCCTCTGTAGTTTCATATTTAGGATTTTTTATTGAAACATTAAATGCGTTGAAATTACATCTTCATGAAAACCACATTTCACCTGCCTGTGAAATATGAGAAATAAAAATATGGAAAATACCTTGACACTAATCAATATCTTCTCTCTTTAAATCTACAAAAAAAACACATTCTAAAAATGATTACACAAAATTTGTGTTTGTGACACGATTTAACTGAATTTTAGCTGGTTCTAAGGAGGGTGAAAAGACGTCTTAGACGTTCAGACTGAATATCTACGGAAACCCTAAAGGGCCATGCATTCATACATTTTATTTCCTCCGTTTTCCCGTGATAACGAGTTAATTTCATTTGTTTTCTCGAGATCTCGAGTTGTTATCTCGAAATAACAACTGCCGTTTTCCCGAGATAACGATATCATTAATTTGAGATCTTGAGAAAACAAAATGATAGTGTAGTATATTAAATCATTGCAGGAAACATTATTCAGTGTAGCAATGTCAGAGGAGCAGGAGCATATCGATCACCGCGTCACATATCTTTTCAATCAAGTGTGCGTAACCTAAAAAGACGGCTATATCGGCGGCGCTATCTAAGTGAGCCTGATGTTGTCGTTAACTACATAGCTGACCAGCTACGAGGTCCCGGGCGTCTCCATAATCTCAGGCCTATCATATCACAGTCATTATCTCGAGATCTCGAATTAATTATATCGTTATCTCGGGAAAACAAAGTTTCGTTATCTCGAGATCTCTAATTAATTATCCCGTTATCTCGGGAAAACGGCAGTTGTTATTTCGAGATAATAACTCGAGATCTCGAGAAAACAAATGAAATTAACTCGTTATCACGGGAAAACGGAGGAAATAAAATGTATAAATGTATATTTTCATCTTAAAATATTGTTTTTGGTTTGTTTTAATGCCATTTTTAACATTTTCGAAAGTCTTATCTCAGTGGATTTTTGTGCCCATGTAAAGCACTTTGAATTGCCTTGTTTAAATGGTACTATAAAATGATCTTTTATTGTGTGTTTGTTGTGATTTTAGGCACCTGAAGGACGTCATCCTGCTCACAGCTATAGTACAAGTCCTCAGCACCATCTCCTCTTATTTCTGGTATCTTTGGCTGCTGGTAAGAGCTTCTGCAGAACACGTTCTCCTGTTAGTTTGCTGTTATATTTCTGTGATTCATGTCTCATAATTTGATCTTGTCTTGTGTGTGTGTGTCAGGCCCCGGCCAGAGCCCTGCACCTGCTGTGGGTGAACTTCCTGGGCCCCTGGTTTATGGCAGAAAGTCCGTCAGCACCAGAGGAAGTGAATGAGAAGAAGCAGAGAAGACAAGAACGCAGACAGATGAAGAGATTCTGATGCTGTGGAGCAGACGGAGCAGTATTTTTTATACACAGAATCTAATATACAGATAGTGAGGGACTCGTAAGTTATTTAGGAAGAAATTTTGTTATTGAGTTAAAGTCGATCCGAATCTGATACTGTGGGATCTTGTTTTCCATGTTTGTTTTCTTTCTGCTTTCTCCTGTAATCAGATCTTCTCCCTAAATTATGAAATGAAATCTTCCCTATTTAGATAATGTCACGGTCCAAATATCATTTGTCCTCATGCAGAGATTTGAGAGTTTTACTGTTGCACAATCCCATCACACTGCAGATCTCCATCAGATATTCTCGTGGGAACGACCCTCCTATACAATGACAAAGTGAGTCAAAACCACAGCCGGCTGAATTTACTCTGTCAGAGCTGCTTTCTGTCATGCCACGTCTTTTCCTTTTATTTAATTTTATTGTTCAAAAATGTAACAGAATTCATCGGCAAGCCTTCATTACAGAGCCGAGATATTTTGTTCGAAAGCTGTTCAGTCTTATCTCAACAAGTTTTGCAATAAAAGTTTGATCATTACATGTTCTTCAAGAGGTTTTATTTTTGTTGTGAGAAATCCTGTGTGCCTGTTGTATTATGCCTTCAGTCATGACTTAAAGTAATTATTTTCCATTATCCGAGAAGGCTGAATGAATTCAGTTGGCTGGGTCCACCTGAAAAGTTCTCTGACATTGTGTAAGTGGTTATAATGTAATTCTCAGAGAAAAGTTTAGACTTGTCGCCTCCTATATAAAGCTGAGTTCATTCCTGTTTTTCAGTATCTTAATTCATGTTTTGTTTTCTAAAACTTTGAATTATTTTTACTTTTGTCATCCCTCCACATTAATGTGCAACTAAACATGTCTTTTGGCCATCGTTTTCATTGGGCGATATTCTGACAGTCAACTCATTCATAAAAATGAAAAATTTCATTGGAAGTAATAACGTTCCTGAGATTTGTATGACAGCATGAACATTTAATTGAGAATACATGGGCACCAATTGCCAGTTTTGTTTCATGGCAATCAGCACGTATGTGGAATAAAAACACAAACTGTATGACATTTTAATTTTTACTTAAGTAACACGCGACATTACATGATTACTGAATAATGTGTGATGTCAGGATTGTACGCTCAGAGCTTTAAGCAGTGAAAAGTTATATGACATCTTAAGACTATCAAGGTTTTTTCATATTTTAACCATTTTAGAGCTGCAACAAACCAATATATTCATAATCAATTGATGTGTCAATTATTTTTTCATATCTATGACTTGTGACTTTGTGTGGTCAGTGCTCTAAAGCCCGAGGTGATATGCTTTAGATTGCTTATGTTATCCGACTAACGGTCCAAAATATTTTTACTAATTTTCTGTTGATACAGTGTGTTGGGAGGAAATCCTTTAATTTATCTGAGAACAAAAAGTCACCAAATCTGGAAATGTGTGGTTATAACTGGACAGTGACATGCTTTGATTAACTGCAAGATACTGTAAGACCACAAAAATAACACATAATTTAGTCTTTTAAAGGAACCTGATTTCATTTTCCAGCCAGTATTTGAATCTAAAATGAATTCCCATGAGCCCTGCAGATGTGAGCACTGCAGCCTCCTTGGCAGCTCCAGGTTTCAGAAAGCAAACGGGTTGTTTTTAAATATGAGATGTGGACACGTTAATTAAGATGAATGTCGCATTAAAGTTCAGGCTGCAGAGCTTCACACATCATCACCTGTCCTTCCTCAATGGCTCTTAAATCTGCTCACATATTTGGGATTAGATCTTTAATATCAGATATGACAAATCAGCGTTTAGATGACAGTTTAATCCCACGATACCGAAGAAACGTCGACCGCAGCTACATTCAACATTTGTGTTTCCATCCGGTGAGTTGAGCCTTGTCCTCGGGGGGGAACTGTTGTTTATTTTCAAGTCTTCTAAGTGACTTTATACTGTCTATCCAGTGTTGACAAAGTGTATTCAGTGATTATGTTCATGCTCAGACTCCAAAGAGAGTGAGTGGGCTGGCTAAGCCCAGATCTGCTCCCGATATAATTACAGATTTCTCATTATTATTACATTCGTGCTTACCCAACTCAACAAGCTACGACCTGCAGGCTTCTGGTTTTGAAGGAGAATCTCTGCGATGGTGTGAATCCTGTTAAAAAGAAACAAACCAGCGCTGAAGCTACAAAGTTTTTCTTAATCTAATACATGCAGGAATTCAAACAAGTCTTTTTACTTTTCCTCAAATGTCTTTATCCCCACAAGCTTCTACAAAATGACTGCTTTTACTTTGCCCTCCTTCATTCCAGCCCTGTGGTCCTATACTGTCTCTATTATAGGGTTATAAACAAAGTAACCAAAATTAGAGCAGCACGGCATCCAGTTGTCAAGGCCAATCCCAGATGTGGGCTTTGAGAGGGACCATGCTGCAGTGTAATTTAGCGCTGGGGACACTCGCTTGCACGTTACCCCACCCCCTCAAAAACTCACATATGCACTCTGTTTTCTGGAGGAAGATGTGCAGAAATGGGGATGTTTCATGTGTTTATCTCAACCAAAAAAGAACACATGATTGTTTTTTCATGTGCCAATGTTCCCAAACATGAAATTGTCCCTGCTCTTACTTTGGGGTGCAGCACTAAATAGAGAAGTATCTCTTAAGATAGCGTGCTGCATGCGAGAGGACCTGTCCTGACTGCTGATTTAAGACGGAGAGAAAAGAAAGGAGTGGGAGAGAGAGGTTCTTGTTTACCATGGCAGTAAAAAACGGTTCATCCTGACAAGATGAAATGAGGGAGTTGAGGCTGCATTCCATTTTCCGGGCTTTTGTGTGCAGCTTTACATGCTACAACCTACAAAAACCCACTGTTCTTACTGTTTAAGAGTAAAATAAATGCTCATTAGAGATCAGAGGTGGCAAAAGTATGCACATGCTTGTGATACTCGTGCAAAAAAAGACTCTGCTAAAACAAGAAGCACTGATTCTACTTCTTTACTCGAGTAAAAGTAATAGAGTACAGGCTCTGAAATGTACTCAGAGCATCAAAGTAAAAAGTTTCCCCCTGAAGGACATTTCTACCAGCCATTTCTGTGCAAAGCTAACTGAAGTTCACGTCACATTAATATAATTCAAAGACAATTAAACTTAAAGGTAGAATCAGTAGGATTTGTTCCAGCTGTTCCTAAACGCACCACAAGGATAGTTGATTGTTGAGTCTCATTCCCAGGATGTCACATAGCCACATTTTGTGTTGGTAAAGCGTCCCGAGCAGCAACAAAGTGAGAAAATAAGAAAATCCAGGCGGAGGGCTGCAGGGTCTCTGCAGATACGAGACACTAACACGCCTTTTCTCACCATTCCAGTCTCCCTCTCTGTCTGTTTCCGTCTTGTTACGTCGTTTCATCCCGCTACATCTGCCGTGCGTGATGTCCACTGACTGGTTAAAATCAGTCTTGTGATGTTGGGAAGGCGGCGTGCAATGAGGCAAAATAAAAATAATCCATAATTCCTCTCAAATGCATTCAAACTAAAGTAACAAGCCTGTTTTGAAAATGCAAGGAGGAGACAGAACAGATAATTGCGTTCAATCGTAGCGAGGAAACGTCAAAATACTCAAGTAAAGTACAGATACCTGAAAAATCTTCAAATCTCTGCGAGAGATAGAGAACAGGAGGGAAGTGGAGCCTTTTGTCTCATGGGCTCGAGCAGAACATGGCCTTCACATTTTAGATCCCTTTACGCTCACAGCGCCAGACAAAACAGGAAATTGGGGGGCATTTGGGCAACAGGCGAGCCTTTGACCCTTGAACCGCAGCCCTCCCTGTCTTTGAAGTTAAGAGAGAGAATCACAACCAATTATATACGATGCAGAGTGTGTTCCCTTGAACATTAAGCCTCCACTGTGTAAACACAGTCAGAGCTCTCTGAGTGTGTTTGGTGGAGCTGTGGGTGTAGTCGGCTTCGAGTTTATAATCTCTGTTTCCACCTTGTTTTGACTCAAACTACACAGACCCAAACACTCCTCACAGTTTGGGCTGCAGTGAAGGACCGTCTGGTTTTAGTACAAAACACTCATTTGAATCTTTAATGTTTGATCTACATGCTTTCTCTCGCTAATAGAAAATGAGCATCACTATTTCTAGCATCATCATTTAGCTTAAGGACGACATCGGCCTGGCAGCGTTCACAGCTCCCACCATGACCTTAAAAGGAAGCTGTCAAGAATTCCTGCTGCATTTGACTCCTGGGTGTGTGTGTGTGTGTGTGTGTGTGTGTGCGTGCATCTTAAGCTTCAGACTTGGTGGCAAATAGTCCACCCTCCTGAGAGATTGTCACCTACGTTTAACATTGCGCTCCGTCCTCCTGCCGGCCCGTCATCTGCTGCTGTTTGTCACCAGCAGCAGACTGAAGACAGACATGATGAATCAATCAAACCATCCATGTAATGTCTTATCTGTTAATGTACCAAAGCTATTAGCAAATTAATTTAAGATACCAGAGCAGTTCATAAAACTAGGTGATGCTCTTGAGTCATGTGCTGCTTTAATGATGAATAATGTGTCTGCACAGAAACACCTCCCTGAGAGAGATTTACCCTGTTGTCTGCCTGTCACATAAATAAAAAATAATAATGTGCACTTTTATATTGTAGTTAAAATGTAGCTCTGCTGCCAAAGTGTTACCGTCACTAAGGCAACACGTTGTCTAGAGTCCAGTGTTTATATTAAACTCACTTCAAGCTGGCAAATGTAATTTTCTTATTCCCAAAACACTAACTGTGAAACCAAATGAGTAGTTTTCTACACATGAAGGTCTTAGAGGTCTATTAAATATGTGAACAGAGTTGTCAAAAGCCTTCTGTGGCTTCAGAGTCACCTTGAAAGACAGCTGGATTCATGAGATCATGTCATAATGTAATCTTGCAGATCCAGTGTGGTGTTAGCTTTAAAAAGCAACAATGGAGACTCCTCAAGATGTTAGCGTAGCTGCTATACCATCAGTTGTATCTCAACTGCTGAGTATATTCCCATAAAGAAGAGCAAAGAACAGCAGGAAAGGCTTTTATCAGTGGAAATAATGTTTTCGCTCTTCTCCTGACTGTGTTAGCGGCGCTCTCCTTCTGTTGCTCTGATTGGTTGAAGTAAGCCCGAGATAGACGGTGGAAGACAGATGATGCGTCCAATCCCCTCTTCTTAGGGCGACTTCCACAAACCTATTGAGCAGTTTTAAAGGGGAAGATCACAGAGTGAGTTTCCTCCGTAGGGTGGCTGGGCTCGGTCTTAGAGATAGGGTGAGGAGCTCAGACATCTAGCAGGAGCTCGGAGTGCCTTCATGCCTCCTGGGCGCCTCCCTTTGGAGGATCCCCAGGAGGAGCTGGAAAGCGCTGCTGGGGAGAGGGACATCTGGAATACTCTTATTAGCCTGCCGCCACCACGACCTGATCCTGGATAAGTGGAAGAAGATGGATGGATGGTTTGATGATGTCATGAAGTAGTGCGGGATCATAGGAGTTGTTGTCTTCATTGTGAAACCACCACCATTGCTAGTGAAAATCTATCTGATCTGACTCAGGCAGAAATGTTCACAGAGGAGGTAATGTTATGAAATTGTATTCCCGTTAAGTTAAGTCATGGTCACCAACTTTCTGCCTCAATCTCTGATGAATCATCTGGTGTTTCCCGCTGAAGCGACAGGCGACCAGATGAAACACACTGTTACCTTAAATAAAACTTCTTTTTTTTTTCTGGGTTTGAACATTGTTGGGAACATGTGGGATGATATAAGTGCACAACTCTCTGCTACAACAAACGTCTAGATGTTGACATTTTAATACAAAAATGTCACGTATAAATATATCCACAGCGCAGGCAGCCATGCCACAAAGATAACATCTTGATTTGAAGCTGGACTCTAACGGGAAAATCATGAACATCACGACTGAAAACATCCCGAGGATTACAAGGTTTGTTGTAGTCATCAATCTCAGTTTAGCCTTGTTAGCTCGTCCATATTAAATTACTCACTGCTGTCTGCCAAACCCTCACTGGGAAGGTCAGGAACTTGAAGGCATAAAAGTTGTGTATTGTGATGGCAGCAGCAGCATCCCCATGCATCTGGTATCTTCTGATGAAATAGTCCACTGATTAGAGAGATGCTGAGAATTGAGATGAATAAAGTGCTTCATTTGTGGATATATGTTGGTGTTTCAAGGACAAACTAGCTGCTTTGGAGCGCAATCGATCATAAATAATTCACAGTACGTGCAGGAATGTGTATAAGTTTGTGATGACTTGCTCACACCGTGTCCATTAAGTCTTGTGACTTCACTACAGTATGAACTAAAACGTCTTTGTGCTGTACATCACATCTGGAGTCCTGCTTTTCTATACTTTTCACCTCTTGTTTACAACAACAATTGATTTTTAATATCTCCTCTCTGTGTCAAAAGTGGTACCTTAACAAAATCACACTTACTGTAAGCTAAATCTATAGAAGTCCATGTGGAAACAAGGTGACTAGTCAGTAGTCAGCAAAAGTTTGGTGTTTAAACAGTGATTTCTATGGTGACTCAAAGTGTTCGACATAAATATAAATAAACACGACATTATGAAATAACTAATGACTAAACACAGACAAAATGTACAATATAGCTATGTGTACTCAAATCCAATTTTTTCAAACAGGACAGAGCCAACCACAGAAGAAGACAGATGAAGACTTTGTGGGTTGCAATATGAAGTAAAATAACAATTAGAAAAAATGCTTTTATGAAATATAAGCAACATTTGTAAGCATTTCAAGACAACAAAACTCCGGCATGAAAGAAAAGTGGCATGCCAGAAACACAGTCACTGTTAGAAGCAGCTGGATGAAATAACATTTCAGATTATTAATCTGAGTAATGGGATGTTTTGTCTGTTATTCATATGATTATTTATTTCAGAGTGTCCTGTTTGCCCAACACACACTTTTTTTTCTACTAACAATCACAAATCACAAAGCTAACAACAGTGGCACCCTGGTGTCCTCGGGTCAAGGTGCTGACCGTGAACAACAACATCCCAGTTTGAATCCGGCTGCAGACCTTCTTTGCATATGATCTCTCCACTGTCTCTGTCTTCTCTCTTCCTGACCTTCCCCTGCTGTAATCAGTCTAACAAATTCATAAGATGTACCAAAAATACTTAAAAGAAGGAGGAGGATGTAGCGACGTGATGCGCCCAGTGAGCTGTAAACGTTCACGAGTATTCCTCCGAGGCACTGGACCTCAGTCAGTGTCAGTGGCTGTTTCTAAATTCGGATAACAACGGAAACACGCCACATCAATTCTCCCTCCATTCACGATTTTGTTTGCTTGTTTGTGCTTTAATTTAAAATAAATAAATAAAAGGTCTTCTGTGAACGACCACAGCCATTAGTTGCAGCGGTGGCGCCACTGTCCGCATGACTCCGGCTGAACCAGGATCAGTGAGGGACAGACTCCATCGCACTGGGTTCCCTTCCTCTTCCTTTGTTTTCATCCCATTTCCTTCCTCGTTTTCTTAGATACTGTTCCCCCCGATGGAAGTCTAAACAAAATACAATACTGTGAAAGTAAACAAACGCACAAATATCATGCCCTACAACCTTGGCCTTTACCAAAACCAGACCCAGTCCTATGAGGATCTGAGGACGAGGTTTTGGTGTTTTATTTTGGTACGAGCCCAAAGACCTGCAGTACTGATTGACTGGAATTCCATATATATGAATATGATGTGTGACTGGTGCAGCAGAAGACATGGTTACTTTGTGAATTTGAATATGTTTACGAAACTTAAGTGCAAATTCAACCAGTTACTGTGACATCATCAGTCATAACAGTCCCCTGTGCAAAACGCTGAACCCTACATGTACGTCACCAAACTTACTTCCTTGTTTCTGGTTTATGGAAATGTAGACACGATACAAACAACTCACATTTACTGACAACACAACAACCATGTAAGACAATTCCCTGATGTTCTTCACAAAAGTGGGTTTTAGGGCTAAAGACTGTCTTGCTCGTGCCCAGGACAAGATTATCTCCACAGGCCACCCCAGCACATGAATTTAAGGGTTAGAGGAAACTTCTGAGGCCTCTCGTGACCCAGGGCTAAACTGTGGTGCACTGCATGCAACGTTGTAGTGGAACACAAACAGAAGTCATCCACTGACAAACACTTTTCTGTTGTAAAACACGCCTGGAGAATGACTAAAACGCGAGGACAAAAACAAATCACCATGACAGGCTGTTGAAAGGCAGATATATTAGCGCCTAAAGCAACATTATGCAACTGTTTTTACCTTGAAATAACAGCTTCAGGATCATGTTGATGGTACAGTGTCTTGTAACATGCAAGATAACATAACATTGTTATGACGTAATGAGTTTTGTTTGTAGTTAGCACCTACATTACATCTGACATATTTACGACAGTGGTGTGTTGCACTCAGAAACTATGGTGGACACCAATTCGCACAAAATTCCAGTTTCTACATAATGTTGCTTTAAAGTATCAACTTGAGTTAAATCAAATATATGTGGTAAATGGTAGCGTTAGGATAGTTTAAATCAAAAAGTGGTGTGTGTGTTGTATGTGTGTGATACAGAAAATAGTTTAGGAATAAAAAAACCTTGTTATATGTTCAAACATGCATCAGAATATTTTAGAAAAGCGGCTGTGAAATTGGGCATTTTAAGCCAACACACTCACAAGAGAAGCCTGCAAAATCCTGAGGGACCGGTGTAATAACTGGATGACAGGTTTGCCTCAGACAAACTTGAAAGCAGGATATAGCTGCCTGGAAAATATCTGCATCAGCACGAGTACTGCAGAGCGTACTTCTAACTGCTTGGCCATTTTTTACTTTAATTTTGGACCCACATTGGATTTTAAAAAACTCTGCCAAAATAGCTTTTTGTCAGAGTGATTTCAAAATGTTTAGTTGAATGTTGTGCCCAGAAAGCACAGCACATATTCTAGCAACCAAGTTTCCAGTGAACTGGTTGACAGGAAGGATATTGTCAAACCTCAAATGTTCTTTGAGTGTAACAGGATCTCAAATCGAGAGGAATTTATGCTCCAGCAGCTCTGTGAGGCATGAGGAAATATGATGCAACCATTGATACTGATAATGTCCTGATGTCCTGACGGTCTGTGGCATGTACTGTGTAATTACAATGTTCTGTGTGTGAGCTCAGACTTTTACTTCATGTTGTCCCAGTTTCTCTTAAGTTAAATCATCATACATTTCCCGGATTAGTCAACATGTGAGTCTGCATTAGTGCACATAAACACAACCAGATTCCTTTCTAAATATTCTGAAACGTCCCTTTGAGCATGCAGCTAGTTGATGCATCATCCATCAACCTGCACACTTGTTAACTCAGCTAATGCCTGCATTAACATTAATGAGGTTTTACACACTTTTTTAAGCAGCTCTTGTTTCCAGCGTCGTGTTACTGTCATCACCCTTTTCCACCATTTCAAACCCATCCATCCCCGCCCACCTCATGCTATTAGACCTATAATGGAAGTCTAGATTAATGGTTAATTTCCAGGAAACCCCTGTGTTCTGTCATAAAGTGCTTTCCATTAATTAGTGACTCTGTTTCTCAGAACGAGGCAGAGGAGAAGAGTGATTAATGAGCTAACTAGTGCAGTCAGCGGCCGCCCGGCCCCAGTGGTGAGCGTGAGAGTCGGACCCACAAAGAGAGAGAAACAAAATAAATAAGTGGCCCTTGAAAAAAAAAAGTGCATGGAAATTCATTGAAAGGGTAGCTGAGTGCAGTTTCAAAGGGATGGTGGAGCATTAGAGCTGAACTGTGAGTGAGAGGGCAGAGCGAGGCTTGATTACGCCCTCTCTGGTGCCAGAAGTCCAGCAGACAGGGATGGGTGTGTGCTCAACTGAGATCTGTGAACAAGGAAAGCAGTTCAGGCGGCTTCTTGACTCCTTTCGCTCTCTTAAGGTGTGAGGTTCCTGCCCGGAGCTAGATCAGAGGCCCGATACCACTTTCATGTTTGTTCGCTAAATATAAAGCTACAAAAAGCAGCCGGTTAGCTTAGCTTAGCATAAAGATGGGGAAAGCAGGGAAGCAGCTAGCCTGGTTCAGTTTGATCTTTTTTGTTGTTTTTGTATGAGTTAACAAACAAAATACAACTTGTTGATAATTGAGCTTTAGTGGTGCTGGTATACAGAACATTTTTAACCTTTCGGCTGAGCCAAGTTGGCCGTTTCCCTGTTTTTAGTCTTTATCCCAAGCTAAGCTAACTGTAACTTAGTATTTAAAGGAAAATGTACTATGGCCATCCACTTTCCTGCATTTGATTATATGGGAATATTGATACCAGTCTCATATCTGTTTGTTAAATATGGAGCAACTGACAGCAGCTAGTTAGCTTAGCATGAAGACTGGAGGCAGGGAAACAGCTAGCCTTTTTTTTTCCATTGGAGAGAGCAAGGCTAGCTTTTTTCCATGTTTCCAGTCGTAATGCCAACTGTACGTATCTTAATTTTTTAAGATAGTGTGTTTGGGAAATATGGTTATCCACTTCCTTGCAAAGAATTAGAAGAGAAGATTGATATCTCATAGGCCTATCTCATGTATGATAAGCTACAGACAGCAGCCAGTTAGCTTAGCTTAGCATAACGACTGGAAACAGCCCAAGGATAGTAAAATCCACTTACCAGCTCTTCTAGTTTACTAATTATGACAATATTGTTTTATATTGTTTTTTGTATTTTTTTTAAATACTCTAGCTGTTTCCCCTTTTCCAGTCTTTAGCTATGCCAAGCTAAACTTGCTGTAGCTTCATATTAAAAGGAATGGTTGGGAAATATGATAATCCACTATTTTGCAGAAAATCAGTCTCATATTTGTTAAATATTAAACTGCACTCAACAGCCACTTAGCCCAACATAAACTGTCCAAGGGCTTGAACAAAACCCACCAACCAGCACTTTTAAAACTCTCTAATTATGATGATATCTTGTTTTTTAATGTGCATAAAAAACAAAATCAAATTCATGAGTGAGTTTACAATTGATGCTTTCTTGTTTTGTTTTGGTTTGTATTTAATTACCATTGGACAGAGCTGGCTAACTGTCCGCTGGCTGTAAGCACATAATATGTGAGTGGTATCAGTCGTCTCATCTAACTCTTTACAAGAAATTGAATAAGAGTATTTCCTAAATTGTTGAACTATTCCTTTAAGTCAGGATCAGCTCCAAACACATAAATATTTTAGCTGGCTAACATTACTGACCCTTGGCAGTGTTTCTGTGCAGAGATTCCTATGGACCTCATATTAAGAGGGCAGCCTGGCGTGAGTCCAGAGGTCTGGCTAGACATTATCTCCAGCACCCCTGCATGTTTTCATAAGGGGGCCTCCTAGTCTCTCCAGTGCTGGCCTGTAAGTGGATGGGAGTGGGCAGCAGAGTGTTTGTGCGTTCATGAATGTTTATGTACGCATGTGTGTGTGTGTGAGTGCAGAGTAAACTGCCGCCTTGGTGGGGCAACACACTGTCTGCCATGTCTCTGGTCTAGAGGAGGGCCATTAAGGGAGCGATGAAGCTGATGACATGTTGTTCCTGTGACGGGCCGCCTGGCCTCAGACTCCTCTCTGCTGCTGGAGCTGTGGGAGCCCGCGGGTCTGCCACTGGACAGACAGAGACACAGGGACTGCGTTTATTTTGGGAGGTGGTTTGGTGCCGGACACGCTGTCTACTCTCCCACCAACCTTTATACACCACCACCCGCCTCTTCCCACACACACCTTATCACCAACACACACGCAACCGGGACACTTTTACATGGCGTCAGTAGTGATTGTTGGAGTGACACAGATTCTATTAGAAGGTCAGTTCACCCAAAGTACAAGAAAATATTTTCATACTGGAGTTTATTCACGCAGATAGTTTTTTTTTTGTCCAGGTTTTGAATGCTGAAGTTTTATGATCTCTGAAATTTCTGCCTCTCATCCAGTCAACCAAACTGGCAGAATAAATGTTGGATAGATGTGTTGAAACTTTACATTTATTTTTTTTTTCCTTTTTTTCAAATCAAATTTAAAATCTCTGTTGTAACAACTCTGTGCCTGCTCTGGTTAGGATTAAGTACTAAAACCACTTGGTGAATCTGGGGTAAGAAAATGTTCATGTTTTGGCTCTTCTGGGTCTGTCGGCAAAAATGTGGCTGGAAAATGTCCTGATGTCTCCTAAAACTGTCTCCTAATGGTCGGACATATAATATTTCACAAAAGGCTGAATTGAAGGCTGAATATCTGATCTGATGATTGGCCATAATAATAATTGGTTGACCCATAGTATACAGTATATACATTTAAATACATGTATAATTTACTTTTACTTGTACTTAAGTACTTTTATTGCCAGAAAACTACTTTTGATACTAAAGTACAATTAATATCAAATAACTTTAAGACTTTTTCACCAGTACTGAACAAGTACATCGGTGAAGTGAGATGTCTGCACAGAGCCCAAAGGACACTAAAAGACAACCCCTACCCAGCCACAGACTGCTCACCCTGCTGCCATCTGACAAATGATACAGCAGTATCTGCTGCCGTACCACCAGACTACAGAGCAGCTTCTTTCCTCAGACTGTGAGACTCCTCAATTCATCAACAACAAAATAGATATAGCAGGACTCAAAGGACTCAAACATTGTCTTTTTTTTTTTTTTTTAATGTTTGTGATTTAAAAAAATGTCAATAAATGTACCTTTACCTTTACTTTACCTTTACTATTTGTGTGGGTGACCATTTTAACATGCTATCTTTACTTTTACTCAAGTATCTGCTGATTATTATTGCTCCCTGTACATATTAGCTGTTGATTTATTGCAGATAATTCCCGTATTGCACTATGCAGGAATAGTGTCAACACATTGCACTTGGTCGGTATGTATTTAGGTCACTCATTATGTACACAGTAATTTTTATTGCACCCTATGTGAACTGTATTTGTCCTTTACAGCGTACTGACTCACATTAATTACCACTTGGTTGGACTTTGGGTTAGGCCTTTTGATGTCATTGTTGCTGTTATTACAACATAGCTTTCCTGCTGTTGGATTCATATCACACACGTGTTTTGTCCAATCATACAGCAACATGATAAAAAAGTATTACAAATTTCCCAGGTATCCTAAGTTTATAGAGTTTTTCCTTTAACTGACTGTTATTATGAATGGTTATTATCAGTTTTTATCATTATCATATTTGTGTGACAAAAATGCATCCAGTTATTAAAGCCACACCTGAACTGGTAATAAATCTGCTGTGTTTTCACTTTGACAACAGGCTGTGTATTCAAGTGTTGACTAGTAGGTATGTGTGTTACGCCCACTTTGATTTATTAGTTTCACTCATCTGACTTTTTCTTTTCATGTTTTTTTTTATCAATAACGACTTACAGGAAACAATAATTTATGGAAAACAACACCAGTTCTGACAGTAAATGATGTCTGCTGATGTTGGATGGTCAGTGCTCCTCTGAGAATCGTTTGATAAAATATATGTGGCTATATGTTGTTTTAAGGAGCAATAAATCATGTTTCCCATGGCTGTGAGTCCCTGTGGTGTTTATGTGGCCGCTGAAACGTTCAACTCTGGATGAAGCTCTTCCAAAACACTCTCTCTGCATCTCTGGATCTGATTGAGTTACACAGGGGAACACATTTTGAACAGGTGCCCAGTGAACCCCTCTGCAGCCACACACACACACACACACACACACACACACACACACACACACACACACAGCCCTCCTCTTCTTCCTCGACTCTCTCTCTCCTCCTGTCATTGTAACTTGACTCCCACGTCTTCAGCCAGCCCTGTCGTCCCTCACATACCCGAGCAGAGTTTGGGCACACTGGTTTTCGGTTTTCTTACTGGACGTGTCACTGACACGCAGGGTTAACGCTTCTGATACGAGGTGTGAACGGTCAGCCACCAGGAAGCTAATCCTACGGCCATAACATCCTCTTGAACCAACGTTTGTAGAGTTGTTAAAATGCCAGTCTTGAGCGGTGGTGGAGGCGGTCACGTTGGCAGGGCTGTTGGAGGACTGGCGTGATGCCACTGGGGGATACCCTAGCCCCCTGTTTACCCCCGTCTACCCCCCATGTTCCTTGTTACTAATTTTCAATAGGTCCCTCTGCTCAACTGTGTGTACACTCTCTATTTAGGCAGTTGGCATTTGCAACTTCAACTTCCTCAATCTGTCAAAGTCTGCATTTATATATGGCTTTTTCCCAAAGCGCTTTACAATTGTCCTCTCATTCACAAACTCACAAACTCACTGAGCTACTATGAAAGATTCCTGACCAATTTGCAAGGATTTTACCAAAGTCTTGCACAATTCTCACAGGTTGAAAATTAATGTCTGACCACTTGAATGTGTGACAGGTACACTGAAGGACAAACTTTTTGTTTCTTTATGTTCAATTTTGAATTTTATGTTGAGACAACGCTGTGCTAATGGTCAGGTTATGTTGTGGCACAAAGACCACTTGGTTATGTTTAGGAAAAGATCATGTTTTGGCTCAAAATACCTGTTTTGGTCGCCACAAACACGGCTGGTGATGTTCCGACTTCTTGTCAAAAATATCTGTTTTTTGGTGCGACTAACACAACTGGAAATTGTCCCGAGGTCTCCTTAAAAATATCCAGTGGCTTCACACTCACGTGTATGTGTATGTTGAAATGCAGTCTCAAATGGTGGTTACTGGCTGCAGCCTTCTCGCCAACCTTAACTCCGCCACCATCCTCTCCACCTCCCGATATGAAAGTCGGTATATAAACATGTAGCCTAATACAAAACAGATATGACACGTTTTGTAGAAATGTCTATATGGTACATATCAGTGGTTTTCAGGAACGTTAACTGACAACATTTTCTCTGGGCGACTGGGCTTGGTTTTTAGCTCCAAACTGTTTCATCGAAAATATCCAGCCTGAAAAATGTCTTCTTGCTTAAAATATCCAAACCTTTACAAAAGGTTGAAACACATCCTGAACAGTGGTCTCTGGCTTAACAGCTTCCTCACTGGCCATGATACCTGTTGGAGGTCAGACAAAGGCATGTTTAATTAAATATTGGACTTTTGATGGATTTGCAGTAAAAAATAATTAAAAATAGGACGTGATGTGATGAAAAATAACATTTGTTATCAACATCAACATTTCATGAATAGCTTAATGTTGTACAATTATGATCTGAGTCCCTCATAATTAATTGAAAATGTCGAGTACTAAGTTACTTTACACCTCTGGACACACAGGACAGTTGATGATTTTCCTCTCAGAGTAAAAAGAAATATCAAGAAAAATTGACATCAAGGGTTTAGAGATTTTTTTGAGAAGCAAGTGCATTTAAATATTGAAGTTAAGGAGTTAGTAGATAGGGTAGTAATAATAAAGACCTCTACCTCTCTATAACAATAATATTAAACTTAAAAGCACATGTACCTCAGAAAGTTTTTATATTACTGCTCCTCCATCACATGTCAGGGGAAAACATTGTGTTTTTTACATTAATTTTAAAACAGATATTTATCACGATAATGATAGAATATTTATACATTGCCCGGCCCCACAACTCCTCATACGTAGTATACTGTATATGCAGTAGTTACTTGGAAAATCAAGATTTTATGTATCAAAAATATAATTGATGATGCTATTAATTAAACAACGTCAGAGAAACTGGACAGACGTACAAAAAGTGAGGGACGGGAAAATGTTAAAAGTTAGTTCCTCTGTATCGAGGCATGAATGAATGCATGTAACTTATTATGAAATATGCATGTTCATATATGTATGTATATGTAGGGATGTAATATAGGTTTTTCATTGTTGTTTTTTGCTGTTTTGCTATCACTGGGTTTATAAAACACAGGAGAAAAAGGAAAAAAATTGCAAACACAACAGATATTTTCTGGCTGCACTGAAATATAAATTAATTGCAATAAAAGTATTAAAAAATATAATTATAAATTATGATGCATCACTACTGATTTAACTATAAATGATTTAATTAAATGATACAAAACGGAAATGCTGCTGGACGTTAATGTCATCAAATAAACATATACATAAAAATGTATACATGTAGGAGAACAGACATATGGTCAGTTGTTCAAAACTAAGGGAAACCTACATTTACCATCTAATTCCCATGAGCTGCAGGGAATCGCTGTAATGTACAGCTTTATATGTTCACAGTTAAACTCTTTATGTCTCCATCTGGAGCTGAAACTTTAAAGTCAGGACTAATAAAGACACATAAGCAGCTTTACATTCTTAAAGCATGAGGTGTGACTCCACCTTTAAAGTCCTTTTATTTACCTTTAATGAGTGTATAATTATAAAATGGACACAACATGATGACACACGTCAGATTCATTAGTAAATATTAAGGTGTTATATTATTATTGTTCTCATTATTGAGTTTCTGGAGTGATGTATCTGCTCATTCATATTTCCAGGCCATAAGGGTTGGATTGTTTTCTTTATATGTTTCTGTTATCATGTATCTGATCGGCCGGATCGATGTGATTTATCAGTGTGATCACGACGCTGCAGGATGTTTCCAGTGTGTGCAGAGCCGAGCAGAGCAGGATGTTGCGTCTTTAAGAGTTAAGAAACTTGAAACCTGTTTGCGCAACAATCAGTGCGGCTCCCAGCAGCCGCCAAAGTGTCTAGACTGGCACATGATGGCGGGAATCAACCAATGGCTCCAGAGCTTTCCTCTGGGGCCCCGAGAGAGGGGGGGGAGGGAGGGAGGGAGAGGAAGGAGAGAGAGAGAGGGAGAGAGAGAGGAGAGACAGAGAGAAGGGAGAGAGGGAGAGAGAGAGAGAGAGGAGAGAGACAGAGAGGAAGGAGAGAGGGAGAGAGAGAGAGGAAGGAGAGAGGGAGAGAAATAGAAAGAGAGAGAGAGGGAGACAGAGAGAGGAGGGAGAGAGGGATGGAGAGAGGCAGAGAGGGAGAGAGAAAGGGAGAGACATAGGGAGAGAGCGAGAGAGAGAGAGAGAGAGAGAGAGAGAGTACAGACAGGATCACACGGGAGGCTCAGGGATCTGGGTTTCAAAATAAAAGCATAATGTTTACGTTTCTGAAAGATTAAATGTTTACTTGTTCATCATTCTCTGTGACAACTACGGAGGCCCTGAGAGTCAAAACAAGACAACATTTCAAAAACGTTTTGTTTTATCCAATTTTGTTGTGTTTTGGTTCTCAGGGCCACCGCAGACAACTTTTTTAATTGATTTTTTTCGAAAATAATAAATAAAAATAACAATAACGAATTAATAGCTGACATATCCTTTTGAGTCTTTTAGGCTACTGTAGATAGGGTACAGCACGGTCAGTTGGACATACAAATGGAAACTATCAAACACACAACATACTTTTTCATGATAAATGACTAAGAAACATCTTTCAAAAGTAGGTTTACTTAAGTTTTTTTCAGTATTATTTCCTATGCAGAGGCTCTTAAAGACATTTTAATCAGAAGAGAAAGATCTTAATTTACTTTTAAGACTAAACAAACTAAATTAACTCTCTTTGTTTCCATGACTGAATAAACTGAATAAACAAAGTGGCTCAAAGGACAACACAGTTTCATACTGTTTGACTTTGTTTATATGTGGCAGACCCTGCCACCATTATGGCTTCAAGCAGTGCTCTGGGGACCTTATTTTCCACTGAGATCAGCTTCAGGAAAAGATAAATATTTCTGAGTTTGTATTATTGTATCATTAATATTGCAAATATTGAAATTCTGAGTTCTTGAGCTTCTCCAAAACTACACAGTGCCCCTATAAGCATATACAGACTTTTTAGTATATGTACTTTAATACACATTTCTGGATCACAAAAGAAAAAAAAACACTTCACACAAGCAGCCACTTATTTCAATTGTTGACACGTTTTTTTGCAGAACATTTTCTCTCTATGGGTTTTATTTTGAAAGGCTTAGTCGAACAAGCCCGGTTATGTTCTTTCTGCCTTGACTCTGGTGTGTGTGTGTGTGTGTGTGTGTGTGTGTGTGTGTGTGTGTGTGTGTGTGTGTGTGTGTGTGTGTGTGTGTGTGCGCAGGGGAGTGGAGAGTGGAGTAATTCCAGCTCTCTTTAAAACAACTTCTCAGCACGGAATCCGTCCCGGAGTTTGGCACCGGAGTCCCCGACCACCTCTGCTCTGTCCCGGGACTCTGCAGCGGGATTACTGCCTCCACCTCAGCGGCAGAGAATCATCGGGATTTTTCAGGATTTATCTCGGGGTGAAGGAAGGATTTTACGGATCAGGGGGTTCACGGTGCTGAAGGAGAAACTCTGGCAAAACTTTTGGATGTATGTTCCTGATGCTGTTCGCGTTAATGTAAACTGATACTGCTCCTAACTATGGTTTGCGGGTTGTGTGCGGGATCTCCGGAGTGTTGGGGAGCTGAAGGCTTTGTGGCAAAAGTTGTGGCTTAATTGAGTTGGCGACAGCAGGTCAGCCTTCTCCTTCTTCAGACGCTCAGTGATGTTTAACGCAACGCATGATTGAATATTTCTTTCTAATGCTGCGGGAGAGCCAGACGACGGTGACCACCGGCTGCGCATGTTGTGCGCACCGTGCACAAACCCACGGTCTTGCGCGACGAGTGTAAATCGATGTGGCATCTCCCGGGACCCGGACGGGACCGACAGGACGCATCCAAAACTGTCTAGGTTGTCGTATGTTCAAGTCGAAACGCTCAGGTCTTGTTCGGCGACTCTGGAGAAGCCGTCTGGTCACCGAGAGCGACGGGCGGGATGGAAGCAGACGAGGTGAGGGAGGACGGAACGGTCCGTGCGGCAGACACTCAGGAAAGCTCCACAGGCATGAGCAGCGGTCGGTGACACACACTGACCCGGCTCCGGGACTCACGGGGGAGGCTGGAGACCTGACGGAGAGCGCGGAGAGGGAGGAAGAGGAGCAGCCGGACGATGACCGGGGTGCCATGTGCGTCCCGGAGCACAGAGGCTCCCGGCGGGGACAGGAGGGCGACAGTAGGACGGTGACGTGTTGTTTGTTTGGGGAATGGGATCTCAGACCTCGGAGTGCTTATTGGGCCCCGAGAAAAGACGGAGGGGGCCCTCAGTGCGCACCGAGGCATGCGGGGCTGGAGGAGGAACTGGCGAGCACTGCTCACGCTTTTCTGAAAAGACTCAAGGAGAGATGTCTGGACGCCTTGGTGAAGGCTGTGGAGACCAAAGGAGGGATGTCCAGCGAGTGCGTCATGGTGCCAGGCACTGAGCTGCGGCTCGGGGCTCATCACGTCTCTCCACAGTATCTCCTGTGTAAGATGTACCGCTGGAGCGACCTGCCGCTGTCAGCCAGGCTCAAAACGCTGAGCCACTGCCAGAGCTTCGGCGCAGTGGACAGCGCAAAGGTGTGCTGCAACCCCTATCACTACAGCCGCTTATGTGGGCCAGGTAAGGACAGCACCAGTGGAGAAGAACCATCTCCCTTCAGACCTTTCAACTTGCGTATGATCAACAATGATAGCAGTTAATAAATGACAACCATCACACACCTTCACGAGGGCCCCTGGAGGTCTGAAGTCAGGTGGAGGGCCTTGCAGAGACTAAACGTCTATCTCATTAATGTAATTACTTTACGCATCATAAATATTGATACATTATGAAAGATGGGGATTTCCAATAAAGCCTGAGGCCTGCAGCTAAAGAAGAACGCATTGTTGATTAAAGTGTCTTAAAAAGAAGGAAAAAAACCCATTAAATCATCCTTTTTCTTCAGTTATTGCTGATGAAGTCATCTTAACATTTGCAGGCGTAAATATATAAACTGAGCCCCACTGGGAACAAGTGTCACCGACACTCTTGTTTTATTGCCTGCCCTCCAGTTTTATTTTAATAACTCGCCTTTTACTTTGTTCAACCATTACTTTGATTTCCTCTCCACATTCCTAACACATTACACACTTATTTAAATGTGCGCACAAACTTTGCTGCTTCCCACATCATCCAATTGAAGGTCGCTCTCGAGTTGCACTTAGGCTCTTTTTTCTCTGACAAGGAGGTCCTCCTCTTGTTATTTAGGTGAAGGAGTGCCGATAATATACAGTTTGCATAGTGCTGGCGCCAGACTGACTCGCTGGGTATCTGACTGACTGAGGACTCCGGCAATTACTGGCTCTGCTCTTAAAGGGGCCGCAGCCACAAACCCAGGTCCACTTTGGACTGAAGGAACAGCAGCAGTGCTGCTTACAGCTCTCAGCTTTCATACAGAAGTCATCCTGACAGTCTGTGTGAATAAAAATGTCTGTTAAAACTAAATGAAGATGGAAGAAAAACACTTTGAGAGTCAAGCCGTCCTCTTAGAAAGGACAGATCCAGTGTCTGCGATGAAATACTTGGATCAGAGTTATGATGTTGGATTATACAAGTTCAAAACAAAGTCTAGATGTGTTGACAGTTATGCAGTCATGAGGTATAAGAGTAAATCATCTCTTCATGTTCGGTACAATCCCAAATTATGAACATATTTCATGAAAAACAGTGTGTAGAGCCTTATGTGAAGCAGAAAAGTAAAGATATCTTGTCTAAATATTACTTTAGTAAAGTTGAAAGTCACCCATACGAATGGTACTTGGGTTAAAGTCTTAATTATCTGATATTAAAAGTATCAAAAGTACGAGTAAAAGTAAATTTTACATGTATATGCGGGTCGACCGATTATCGGATCAGATCAGATGGTCAACCTTTTTATGATTATCTGAATTAGTAATAGAAAATGGAAATACTCAAGAAAATACCTCAAAATTGTACTTAAGTAAAGTACTTGAGTAAAAGTTACATTCCGTCACTCGTAATAAGTATTATTTTGACTATATTGTCACTTCTAGTTGTGTAATCCACTACAGCTATTTGATATTTACATTCAACATTTATATCTTAATGGTATTATCTTCTTTTGATTCAACTTTCTTATTAAAGTCGATATTGCACAGCGAGTATTCTGCACTTTTAAATTCTTATTTTGTACAGGAAGTAGTGGAAATTGGAAATACTCAAGTAAAGTACCTCAAAAATACTTAAATACAGTCCTTGAATCTGTCAGTAAGAGATCTCTATATGCAAAATGACATAGTCTCTACATCACCATTCACTCTAACTTTTTATGTTTCTATTTTTATTATTTGACGATCTAACAGCTACAGTTTCCTTGAGTTCTTCTTGATAGATAATTTTAACTAACATGAGCTGTATTTCAGGACGGAAACCTTTTTTCCGGCAGAAAACTAAATGATTTGTTTGGAATTTAACGTAGGAAGTTAAACATGTCTCCTGTCTTGACGAGCACTTATGAATATTCATGACACAGTAAATAAAATATGAACAAACTATGAAACCTGGGGGCATTTTCCAAACAGGTGAGGTGGTAGCAACCATTGTATAAGACTTGAAGTTTAAAGACATGATTACTTCAGTAGTTTTATTTTTTCAGTTGATAATTCAGTTCAAAGACCAGACAGCCGTAAACTTAACCTGAATTGTTTGTTGTACTTCCAGATTCACCTCCTCCCCCGTACTCTCTGTCCCGTTCAGATGAACACAAGCCACTGGGTGAGTTTGAAAAATGTCCACCACATTACAAACCAGGGAAAGACACAGAGGATGTCGTCACCATCATTGTTTTAAGACTGGAAACACAGATTATCTTTGAAAAGCTGCAGACTTTACCTGTTCTCATTTAACCTTTTGATGAGCGTGACATCTGAAGTTTAAAAGAGGCAGGCTCTGTTTGTGCAAACATGAAGTCTGCTCTTCACTTTGACCGACTGTATTTGGGCTAAAATAGCTTAGCTTTTTTTTCCTCGCCCTAAACCCAAAATGTTTATAACAGCAAATCCTCACACTTAAAGGTAGGGATTCTGGAGAAAGATAGTTGATTGTTTAGTTTCGTTCCCAGCTCTTTGAATTGGGTTCGACCCGAAAAGTGCTCGGAATGAGCCTCAACAATCAGCTTTCTTTCTTTCTTCCTACCGTTAAGAAGCTCTAACCACAGAATATTTAAGGGAAAGTATCGATGAATGACTCAAACGATTAATCGATTGCTAAAATTGCTGTCGACTGATAATCTGGATCTCACTCTTCGTCTTGTGCTTCCTCTTCCTCTCCTAGACTCAAGTCTGTCTTACACTGAAACTGTGCCCCCCCTCCACTCCAGTCCGCCTCACATTACGCCAAGAGACTACACAGGTGAGACACTAGCATCGCTGAACATTGTGACCAGACAGATGTTTGTTTCACGTTGAAGAAATAAGTTTGCAAGCACAGCTGGAAAAAGTTTTTGAGTTCTGTGTGTGTGTGTGCACTTAAAGACGCACACACTCATGCACGCAAACACACTTAGCATGCATCCTCTCTGACTGTTTACATGAAAGGGTAAATTACATTTGCTGGTGTTATTATGTTGTGCTTTCCTTCCCTTTTTCAAAGCCTGTTAAGACAACCAAACACTCCCCTGCATAAAGCTCCTATTGTCAGGGAGGCATGGAGGGCCCGGTGGGGGTCTGGGGTCTCTCACTATCTAGATGCCCCAGCAGTGTAGCCTTTCTGTCTCTCTCTCTCCCCTTTACTTTTTCTACACGGCAAAATATTTCAGTGGGATGAAGCTGCAATAAGATCCCCGTGCATACTCCCAATCCCCTCTTCCTCTCCAGCCACCCATCCCCCTCTTTCCCTCTTTCTTCCCTCAAATCCCTCCATTCCTCTCGGCAATTGAGCAGTGGAAAGAGGCTGGCATTTTGGGGGCGGGGGAGCTGAGCGGCTCTGATGAGGCGGAGGTGTAGAGTTTTGTGTGTGTATATGTGGAAAGGGGGGTGAGGGGGGTGCGCAGGCTGAGGGCTGCATTTGGACAGGAAACAGCCCCCTCTAGATGATGAAACTGGAGCTTTATTTGTTTACGTGCTGGGGTCGGCTGGAGAGGTCCTTGTAGCGTTAGAAGAAACCCACAAACCCACTCGATCAAGCCTCCCCGGGCTCACTTGTGGACGGTGTTGAAAGGCGAATGGGCACCTATGAAGTCTGTTTAGTGTAGTCACGGCATCATGGAGCTGTCTGAAGAGTCAGCAGGACCCCAGTGAGGCTTTCTTTAGGGTTGCTTTCCCGTCATGTGTCCAGGAATTAGCTTGAGCCTTGTTGTTAGAGTTGATGTTTAAAGTTGAAGTCATTTATTTTGTTGTTATGTTTGTTTTCCATGTTTAGGGCCAGGGCCGTAGCCAGAGTTTTAGAGATAGTGAGGGCCTGATTCCTCCCGATGGACACCTCACTACTCCTGGAATAATTTGACCAGAAACAAGATGCTTTAATTTCTTAGATTCTACTTTCTGGGCATTTTTTCCTAACATGAAGGTCTTTAAACTGTTTCAAAGACTTCTCCACAGTGTCTCAACACTGATATTCCCATTTATATTTTAAGTTGTTACCTTAAAAGCAGGGCTGCAACTAACGATTATTTTCATAGTTGATTATTTTCTGGATTAATCAATAAGTTGTTTGGTCTATAAAATGTCAAAAAATTCACTGATTTATTGCAAAAATAATCAGCAGATTAACTGATAAGGAAAATATTCGTTAGTCGCCCCCTGCCTACTTTCAAACGTACTTCTCAGTGGATTTTCACTGACATGATAGGGAGGAAAAGTGCTGTTTGTGGAAGCTGCGTTCAAAAATCGGCCAGAGTCTCTTCTGTCAAGGTTACCCATCAATCAGAAGTCAAGTTTTATGTTGTGATTTTAAGCCATGTTCAAGCTGAGCAGTGAGAGAGGCGGCCTCCTATTGTCTGCCTGGTGAAACGAGTGGAAATAGATCGGTTTTCATACACGATGTGGTGTGTGCAGTGTTTGGGTGACTCTGTCTGTGTGTGTGTGTGTGTGTGTGTGTGTGTGTGTGTGTGTGTGTGTGTGGTCTGATCCCCTGCCCCCCACACCAGAACGCTGGAGCCAAGAGCTGGAGCTCAGGCCAAGAGCATGAGTAGGAAAGCTGAACGGAGGCAGCCAAGAAATCTGCATGTAGCTTTTGTTGTTAACTTCTGCAGGTTGTCAGACTTCTTCTCCTTTGAGCTAAAGCTGGTGTAAGAACAGGAAATAAGCTGAACATGAAGCTTGTATCAAAGAATTGTCTGGAGCTCAAACAAAACCATTGATGTTGGTGAGACCTTTAAAGAGGGTAAATGAATCTTTTTTTGTGCAGGTGATCCTCTGGCAGATCATCTAAAGCTTCTGATGTTTTCTTTAGAACAAATACAAGCATTGAACATGTTCTCCAGCACTTCGGCATCTTTTTTTTTATTCTTTTCAAACCGACTGTGTACCCGAGCTTATAGAAAAACACAGTCTGCAGCAGGGTGTGGTCCATACATACCTTTGCCCCGGCCTCTTTTATCATTCGATCAGTTAACGTTCCCTTTAAACCGCAGCAAACAGCCCCGGCTTTGAAAAGAGGGAAACGTCTACTGGAAGTTTAGTAGGCTTATATCTACACGGACCATCCCTCTGTGACTCCAACGGAACGTGTCATTCAGCTGCTTCTTGTCAGTGTGTGCGTGTGTGTGTGTGTGTGTGTGTGCGTGCGTGCGTGCGTGTGTGTGTGTGTGTGAGTGATAGGGAGACAGAGAGGGAGGAATTTCTGTCTGACTCAGTGATAAGATCGTCTCAGAGTACTCACATAGGGGTTCTATCAGGGCAAAAACACACATACACACACGCACACATTCACAAATCACGCGATTTGTTGGAGGGGAGACAAAGTTCTGCTGTTTTTCCTTCATAATTGCTCCATAACTTCAGTTAAAAGTCTGCTATTTGACAAGCTTTTGTTGCTTTTTCTCTCAATGCGCATTATTTGGACTATTAGCATTTTTTTCCCTTTCTGCTTGATATTCTCTTTCTTTGACATTACACAAATTATTTTTACAAGTTACTTTTTACAAGTTACTTAGGCTGTATTGGCATTGTTAATCATTTGGTCGTGAAATTGTTACTGACATTCACGAGCCGAATTAATGTGGTGATGACTAGGGTTGCAACGGTGTGAGATTTTCATGGTTTGATAACCATCTCAGAAAATGTCATGCTGTAATGATATAACAGTATCCGGTATTACACAAATATTATTGTTATTACCAGCTACAGTGAGCCTTACAGGAATGAAAACAGCAGAGTTGTTTGTTCTTGGTTGCACAAACGTTTTACAGACATGAAAGTCGATATGAACTTGAAATATGTTTATTTTTTATAACTCGAATACAGTAAAATTCAATACCCGAGAAAAGTCTAAGATCGGATTTCCTATCACAGTATACCTTAAAACCTGTATACTGCTGCAACACAAGTACAAGTTCTTGTCAGGTTAGCCATTGTTAGCGATACAAGCTGATGACAACATATTACGCTGTATTTTGCGCATACAAACACCGAAACAACATTTTCATAGCTAGAAGTTGGACTGTACTGTGTGTAAGACTGATTTAATGAGACACAAATACGACAGACGTGCTAATAAACGGTGTATTTTACGGCTTTCACAGCTGTTGGTATGTGGAGCAGCCATCTAAGATTTTGAGGTCAGGGTTGGTGAGGTGCATCTGACTTTCCTTTTAAGAAATCCGACTTCAGGGGAACACACCGTATATTAGCAAAGGCTTGCATTAGCATACTAGCATGCTAAATAATATGTATTAAATCTCACTGTGTTAACAGCCATCAGTTGTCGATAGATATGATAACATACCTGATGGCAGGTTAGCACTTCAGCAACGTCACACCATATAAATGAAGAGGTAATATAAATCAGCAATTTTCCCAACATTGTAATAGTTCTTCATTAGCATGTTAGTCAATATATAAACAAACTGCACCATATATTAGCATATGTTAACATTAGCATAATAACATGCTAAATGATGGCCTATTTGCTAAATCTCACTAGGCTAACAGCGAACAGTAGTTGGTGCACATGTTATATGTTGGCAGGTTAGCACACTATATTAATGAAAAAGTAACATAAATCAGCACATTTTCCTTGCTTAACATTTTAATAGTTCTTTGCTAGCAGGCTAAACTAGCCTAAATATAAACAAACTGAATGGGATTTAGCTTGTTTCTAATGAACTTAATCAATATTGGAATTTATTTAAATCTTGTTGGCACTTCTGTACTTGTTTCTTTCTTGAAGCAGATGCTATGCATGTCAGAAATTCCCCATTTCTCCCCCTTTCACATGAATGGTGGTTGGCTGCACATATTTGCAGTCTGTATGCAATTAAGCTGATTCTTACTCTGATGATAAAGTCAGTTCTGTCATAAAATATCCACTGTACAAGGGATAAACCCTTTTGATTTATGCAACACTGTTGTGCAATGATCTTTACAGCCTCATAGCTCTGCTAGCTTAAACAAAGCACACATCTACTCTTGTTTTTACCAGCGTTTCACTCTGCGATGTATATTTTTATTTTAAGGGATCAAGAGACAATGCCAAAAACTAAGTGATGTTCCTGCAAGCTTCTACCATCTGACATCATTGTACATGTCAAACATTCGTCCACCTTGTTGTCATTAGGCTCTGGCTTTTGAACATGTGGAAACAAGTAAGGCAATGATACTTAGTGGACATTAGTACGGCCTAGATGCACTGAAGTAAGACAAGAAGACTGCTCCCTCTCTGCCCTCAGTAATCATATTTTGGTGGCTTGTTTGCCTAAGCAGAGCAAGGTATCAGCCAAACATCCTGTCTCAAAGCCCTGTCTGCACTCGCTGCTGCATTAACCCCATGAATTGGCCCTTTGACTGATGGGGCACGGCCCAGGAATGTTGGGAAATTGGGAAGGTGAGGAGGGGGAGTAGGGTCTCTGAGTGAAAGAGGCGGGAGGGGGATAAGGGGGTCTGACTCTGGAGAGTGACATCTGATACATGTTTGAACATATCGCCGTTAATACTTAAGGAACACGGAGCTGAACCGACATTCTTGGAAGTTTGGGAGACAGTTTTAAGAGTTCGACTGCACCGTGCTGTTTTTGTGAGTTTAGTTCAGAGAGTGTGAAGCTTCGCAGGTCAGTCCAGGTTGGACGAGGTTTTGCAAATTATCTACTGAGGCCTTACCTGTCTCCAGTCAAGATTTAACGCACAGAAGTATGAAGATTAAATGAGACACCTTCTCAGAATTCAGTTGAAATAACGCAAAGAGAAAAAGTAAACACCCACATTCAGCTGCGCGCAGTGAGAATCTATCCATCTAAGTCTGGACGGGTCCTCTCAGTGACCTGAACCTCCAGCCTGTTTGCTGGCACGCGTACAACACTTGCTCTTATGCCTGACTGAGACACATTAGACTATGGAATTCAACATCAAGTGCTGGCCCATTAAGCATTTGCCATTTCCTCAAATATTTTCCATCATGGCTCTTTTTCACCACAAGCAGGCTATGCAGCCGGGGACGCAGCTCATAACTCACCCAGAGCTCTTTGTGTCTCATTTTTAACTCGCTTTTTGAATGTTTTCACATTTTAGGCCGAATGCCAGAATGTTAACACTGTCATTACAACTCTTTCTCTGTTTGTTTACATATACCTAATTCACAACAGCAAATGCATTTTGAAGGAAACGGTTGAAGGAAATATTGTTAAAGGGTAACTCCACCAATTTTACACATTAAAGTGTGTTTACAGGTCTTGGGGAGCGCTCTCTGAAAAAGAGTAGTATGAAGCCTGTTGTGGCTCCAGAGGAAGCTGCATGTAATCTGATAAATTGCCTACAGTGATGTCACTCAGTGGCTAAGTTGCATTCTGGGTGATGTAGGCACCAGGATTTGAAAAAGGAAGAAGAATGTGTGAAACAAAAAATGTGATATCTCTGTTTCTGTTTTCAGAACCTGGGCCTACATTACCCACAATGCAACTTAGCCACAGAGTGATATCACTGGAAGAAAATTATCAGATTACATTCAGCTATTTCTGGAGCCACAAAAGGCTTCATTCTACTTTTTTCACATAAGTAGTCCTCTTAAGAATTGGTGGAGTTCCCCTTTTACTAACATACCTGGCAAACTACAAAAATGTTGCTATTGTTCATTCAAAAACATATCTCTTCTGCAAATAATGATGAATGAAAGAAGGAAATTGAATTTTAAAAATCCGTTTGCACCTACAGCATTAAAGTAGATGTGCATTTCAAGTGAAACTGTCGGATTCTCAGAACAATGACTTACAATATTGCTCAAATATTGTTGAATTAAGACAACTTATTTAGCAAAACTAATGATTTGTTTTAAAAATGTTATGTTATTAACAAAACAGCAGGTATTAAATGTTTTTCTTGTCCCTGCTCTTTCTCCAATCATGGAATGTGTGTGAGTAGTTTGGGTTTCAGTGTTTTATTTGTTTTGTAGAACTGGTTTTGGAAATCATACACTGAAATAAACCAAATATAAAACAAAATTAAATATGAACTATCCGCTCATACTGACTGTAGCATTATTAAAGTTTTTATGGTTAACATTTAGCCAATGCCAACACTTGGGCAAGGTTTAAGGAAAGATTGTGGTCTTGGTTTAATACAGAAAATGTCTGCAGTGATTAAAATCGGGAAACACAACGTGATTGTCAACATTTGACAGAAACCACAGTCTTTTCCTCAACCTCAACCAGAGTGCCTCTGTTGCCAAAGTCAAACCACAGACGGGACTCAGGATGCAGACCTCACTTTCTGGTGTCAAAGTCCTGCTCATTGTTTGTCTATCATCCGCTGCAAAGAGCTTTTTTTATAATCTGAAAAATCATAACAACAGCAAATTGAGATTGTTGGTTTTCCAAAATGGCAAACATACAAATGTAACTGCCTCAAGCATCATGTCAGTCACCAGAAAACAGAGACCTGAAGGTGTCTGAGGCGCCCAAACACCAACACACATCATTCTTTAGTTTCCTATGTTTTTGCATTTCATTTCATTTTCAGGGATTTCTGTCTTTATAGATGCAACATTTCTTTATGTACTTGTGTTAACACTTTATTGAGTCTGCAGGCAGATACCAAAGTGTTGAGAGAAGCATGTCATTTACATTTTCAGAGATATTGCAACAAGTTCATGGATTTAGGACTTGTTACGCATCAGATGAAATCCTGATTGTCATGTAGACATGGTCTGAGATTGTGACGAATCACATTATGTTTTTATTAGCTTTTCTCCCTTGTCTTGCCGTCCCCCTCTCTTTTCCCCTCTCCTGTTTAATTCCACTTTTACTGCTCTTTGTCTCTGTGTTAATTCGACATCTGCCCTTGTAGCCTCTACTGTTTGTTGTACACACGTTTTCGCTCTCTTTCAGTCCCTTATCCTGTTTCTCTTCGTCTTTCTAACTCTTATTCTCGCCCCCTCTCTTTCAGTCCATGTTGTCAGGCCATCACAATTTAAAATAAGGTTTAAATTACAGGACTGGCTGTGGCTTTCCGTTGTTCCCTCAGAGTTTTTGCCAACCCGCAATTTGGCTTTTAATGGAATCCTGCCATGCTGCTGAACCTAAAGATTCTTTGCAGATGTCGACAGGCTCTGACTCTAAGAAATGTTGGAAACTGTCGCCTGTGCTGCGAGCGCTGAAAGCAGTGCTGAGTTAAGACTGAAGTATGTTTGAGGGAGGTGACATTTTCAGGGTTTTTCAGGCGATGTAGCTGCCTGTTGTAAGTGAGAACAACTGTGTATGTGTGTGTGTTTTTGTGCTTCACCCAAGAGTTCACCCAAACACAAACAGTATTCAAGCTTCACTATCAGATTTTGCAAACTGCGAACTCATGCGTGTGCATCGTGGAGTATAGTCATGTGATAATCTAACCCTGACCCTAACCCACTTAAAGAGATATCAAATCCCACTTCTTTTGATCCAGAGTTGTTTGTCAAACCAGGAAGCTGAAGTGTTTGATGTACAGCATTTCTCTGTAAGCTCCCTTATTATCCTTACTAAATGCTAAGAATGAAGACAAGATGACTAGATTATAAGTGCAAGTGTGTCATGTTTGTGCAAAAATGATCCTGTTTCATACTGAAATGATGTTAAAAGTTGTCTGCATTTGATTTAAATGGATCAAATGATGATTTACTGTTTGCAGCGACTAAACAATGTGTGATTAACACAACAGAAGTAACATTTGCTGTTTGCAATGTGATTCTTAGACCAGTCTCAGTTCAAAATACTGTTTTAATGAACACAACAATGGTCATCATACACAAAAGATCACTTAAAAGTCTTTTATTTGGAGCGGTGCATAGATATTTTCTTACGTAAGAATACTTAAAGCAGCTACAAGGGACTTATTTTGTGTTGATTCTGGCGGCCCCTGTGGTCAAAAGTAGTATGAGCACGACCTCCGCCTGTAGTAAAGATCTTGGCTAGCATGTGCATTTGTTTTGGAAGTGAGGAAAAGCAAGACATATATTCAATATTATTTCAAACACAGCTGTTCACAGGACGCACAGCAATGAGCTACTGTTTCATCTATGCAAAATTAATAACTATATGTAATATGACGATGATGAAACAAAACAAACTCTTTACCACCAGACTACAGAGCAGCTTCTTTCCTCAGGCTGTGAGACTCTTTAGTTCATCCTCAGCGCTCCAGCATAAAAAATAGTTTCAAATTTCTGACACATTGGACCTAGATAAATCAGAATCTGACGCAGTGACTGGCACTAAAAATAACTATAATGCATGTACAGAAAGAGCCGATCTTCCTCGCTGATTATCTTATTTGCTTATGTAGGTCATATAAAGTCCTATTAAACTGAGAGGGTTTCATAACCAGTTAGAAAGTTATGATGCATTTAATTTCATGCATAAAGCAGCATAAATCAATATTTCATATTTCAATCAATCAGCTGAATATGTGTCATGTGATGAACTCGCAGATCGTCAGACTATGCAGCTCCCCTTCGCTCTTTCAAATCATTGCCACAACTTTGTTTTCAGTGTTGTTTTCAGCTGGGCCATGGCTGTTTTCTGCAATAAATCTCTGATAAGCTAATTAGCGACTAGCCAGTGAACATAGTGGAGCATTTAGCAGCCAGATATTTCTCTCAGGAGTTGTTGGAGACTGAAAGAGAGGTGAAAGGAGAGTTAATACTGGACATTGATAGTGTGTTAGGTTGTGTTGCTTCACTCCCAAATTAAAGCAGATTTAATTAGTGAAAAGTACAACAAAATGTCTTATACACTCATGCAGAATGTGTCTGCACTTGCTTTTATACAAATTGTCTTTGAAACAACTACTCAGTTCTCACAGTCCTTGTTGCACCTCCTGACTGTTTGAGTTATGTATAGTGATTGTGCATTGTGTTATCAGTCCACATATCAGTGCGTCTGCATTGAGAGAGTTTCAAATTCTCCCAAATCAAGTTTTAGAAGGAATTTCATAATTCCTTCTTCATAGTGGAACAAATGGATCCATTCCACCAATAAATGTGTGTAATTATGTTGTGAGGAGTGAAGGCCATATAGTCGGACCACGTGAGGCTCAATGAGAGACTTGTCAACTTGACCCCAGTGACTGGCTGAGCGGGGGGAGGAAGTGTCGAGGAAGAGGGCCTGTCCAGGAATGTGTTGGGAGGGGAGGCTTGTCAACTGCACGGCTCTGCTTCTCTCTGTCTGCTTTTGTGTCTCTGTTCAGAGTTAAATCATCTTTCTTGAAGGAGTTTGTGCGAAACTAAAGTCTGGTTATTCTTAAGAAATAAAGGATCTTCTTTCGAGAAGCAGTAAAGTGTGTCTCGGCAAGGCTGATTTAAGTCTCTGCTGCAGTGCCTCTGTAGGTAAAAGACAAGGTTTTGTCTGCACCTCTCAGAAAATGTAACCACATGTTACAGGGGCTGAACATGAACTGTGGTTGAGCTGCTGTGTTTCGTTGTGCAGACAACATGCAGCAACATCTTAGCTCATCCTCTTCTAGCAATGACATTTCCAGCTCAAACTTTGACTTTGATGTGATCGTTTCCACCCTTTTCTGTCACAATTAGAATGAATGAACACGGTCACGTCAGGAATAGCAGGAATGCACCGCGATCGATCAAACAATCTACTTTAACACTGGTGCAGCAACATTGAGGAGATTCTCTGCAGAACAATAAATCACTTCATGCTGTAGCTGCTGTGACACCTTAATGTACTGTAGAAGTATAATTTAGGCTCCAGCCACACCCTCCTCCTGCTAAGTTGCACTAAAAACAGTTGCAGTTGGAAATAAACTTGCTTCAGCAATCCAGTCAGTCAGTCAGTCAGTCAGTCAGTTCTGTTTAGATTAATTCAGTTTCTACAATCAAAGAGGTTGTCCCACCAGCTGAGAACACGCAGTAAGTTTTAGCTCATTAAGCTAATAAAGCCCTCTGGTGAGGTAGTTAGCTGTCAAATAGGAATAATAATAGCTGCAGTGCGTCGTCAGTATTCAAGTTCCTCGTCTACTGCTTGATAATTGTCGATCTTCACTTGTAAGGGATGTTTTTCACGCGTCAGAGCAGCTTGTGTTTTCTTAGCATCTACCTGCAGAAAATGTTGGACTCACTACCAAATTCTCGATCTCCAGTGGCAAGGTTGTTGTGCAAAAAACAAGCTGCACCAATGAGAACTTTGTGCTGGAGTCACCGAACCTGAGCATTTGAACAACAGCTAAACCAGTGCCTTTGAAGAAACTGCATTATTTAGTACATTTTCGGAGTTTTGCAATTGAACCAAAAACAAAATCTCTACAGTCTCCCTTGAGGAGCACCGATCACCTGGATTCATTTCTTACTTTTTCTCCTAATGTTAAAGATGCAATAGGTAACAATTGTCCACCTGTTGAATTCATACTCAAAACAAATAGGGGGTAGCAAATCAAAGTAGCTGCCAACTGCTGCTAACTCTAGCTGCCCTTAGCTAGCTAGCTCAGTTAGCCATGCAGCTAGCAGTCCAGACTGGGAGCTTGAAGCACTGGAGAAGTGTTGTTTTTTACACTGCTAGCACAAACTATTTGGACCAGAACGGGCCGCAGCTAGCTGGTCAGTATGCTAAACATGCTTTGCAACCCAATACATACCCAATACTCATAAGCACATTGATATCACATGATCAGCACATTGATTGATGATGAAAATAATCGGGAAATGCAGTTCTAGTGAAGTCTGATTAAAAGCAAGGGAACATATCCATATTTCAAGATACTTTTATTTACATTTTGGCCTTTATTTGAAAGGCCAACTGTATGAAGAGACAAGACAAACACGAAGATAAAACCATGATGACCAGCAACAAATATTATTTGCATGTTTGTATCTTACTCGACCACCAGGACACCATGTGTTTATCTATAGATGTGTTTTCTGTGTGTGAAAGTTCTGACAATTTCAGAAGTAATTTTTAACTAAATAACAGAGCAACAATGTCAACAATGGTACATAATCAATTTAGTTTCTAATCTATGGGTAATATCAGCTCAAACCACACTTTATTTCCAAAGTGTCAGTTTTCAGAGAAGAACAGCAGTCAGCAAGTTGACAAGCAAACTGTTTCTTTAACTGTAATCATGCAGCCGAACTGAAAACATCAAAATCAGCTCAATTTATATTTGCAGTAGTTTAATGCACACGGTGACAACGTGACCTCTACGTCTCAGTGGATGATATACAACATGGCAGCAGAGTTTGTCCAGGATGATGTATGCAATCCTGAGACAGTCCTTGGCTTAAGTTTTCTGGCACTTTGAAGTAGCAGCAGCAGAGATGCAGGAAACTGGTTACTTTCTCTCTTCCTCTTGGAGGAGCTTTCCAAACTGCCTCCGAACACGTCTTCCTAGGAATTTTACCGGGGCAGGCTGTAACTTTCCTGCGGCTCAGTTGACCTGCAGGTTCAAGGAATGCGGTCGTCTGTTTGTATGAAATGATGGATCGCTGTTTGAGAGTTGTATTTCTTGTGTTATTATCCGAGAAGCCGGGAAAGATGTCTTGTTGCACGCTGCAGGCGTCATCACAAAATCCACTTTACAATGGAAAAAGAGAGGAAAGGAGCGTGTGTGTGTGTGTGTGTGCGTGCGTGCGTGCGTGCGTGCGTGCAAGAATGTGTGTGTGTGTTTGTGAGCGAGGGCCCCGTTGTGTTCGACTGTAAAGCCCATGTCTGGCGATAACGCAGCCCTCTGATGGCAGAGATAGTCGAGACGCCAGCTTAAATGTGGCTTGCTGGATTGAAGTTGCTCTGTAATGATAGTTGTCTCAAACAACACAGAACCTACCATTTGTAGCCAGGGAGGGGTGTTTTCTTTTTTTCCCCCCTCATTTTATTTCATTTCAAGTTTTTTGCGATCTTCAGGGGGAAATTTGAGGAAGCTGAATCAAAACAAAGCATCTCAGAGGCGAGCGACAATGGTCAGTAGCTGAATTCTAGCCTCCCTTCTCGTCCCTCTGTCCCCCCCGACACTCCCTCCCCTCCTCCTCCCCTCTCCCCAACCCACCCACTTCTTTCAGCACAGTGGAAGAGTCTAATAACTGGAGGGGAATCTAATCCTTGGCAATGGATGAAAGACGAGGGTCTCCCTCCCTCCCTCTCTTTCTCACAGTCTCTTTCTCTCTCTTCATTTTTTCCGTGAATGCTGGTTATGCTTGGCAGGTTCTCTCCCTCTCCCTCTCATTTTCCCGCTCCCTCTTTCACCCAGTCTCTCTCTCTCTCTCTCTCTTTTCAATTTTTTTTTTTTTTTTTTACTCCTCTACTTCCCCCTTTTTTTCCCCCCCTCAACTTTCTTCCTCTCCGTGCAGGTTAAGGTTAGCAGGAGGAAGCCTCCACTGCTCAGGCTGGAGGGAGAGAGGAAGTGCAGCGAGTTTACAGGAAAAGTTTGGGGAAATATGTTTATTTGTTTTATGGCCGAGAATTTAATGACAGAATTGATCCCACCTTCAGGTTTATCTGTATGCATGAAGTTACAGCCAGTTAAGCTTAGCTTAGCATCAAGACAGGAAACGGGGAAACAGCTAGCCTGGCTCTGTTCACGAGGAAAAATCCACCTACGAGCACCTCTGGCTACATTGAACATGTTAAGCGTAAAGCATCAAAATCGGCCAGTTGTCTAGTTGTATATTTTGTGTGAGGTGTGACATCGAACTCGGTGAAAAGTTTGATTCACAGCGTAGTGCTGGGTCCAAAAACTGAGGATATTGTTCAAAAAACAAAACAATCTTGTTTTGCCTCGTAGGCTCACACAACCCAACACCATACGTGCGCTCGGGTGTAGCGAGATAAAAGAATATATTTCGCTTCACGTCAGCTCTGTAAACAGCACACTTACTCTAACAGTTTGGGTCTGTTTCTCGGTTGATGTAGCATGAACCTGCAAAATAAAACAAAACACTTTTCCCTTTGCCAGTAGACGAGTTTGCTTTTCTGTTTCCTTTTGTTTTTTCGTTTGTTTTTCATATTCAACGTCTAAAACGTCTCTTTTTCAAACTCAACATCAAGTGAACAGTAGTCGAGCCCTGCTTGAACTGTGTCCACCTGGTTGTCATGTGTCAATCACAGGTATCGAATCGGAGATGGAGCCGATAAATTCCTGCAATTGCTTCAGAGTCATTTAACCCAGGAATGGATGTCGATTCTACCTTTTCACATTGAAGACAAAAGCCAGATGTTAGTGGGTCATTTGTCTAGTGTAAAAGGACTCTAATAAACATGTTGTGCTCTGTTTATTTAATTTGCACAATTAAAGATTGGACAGAGGATCAGTTGAGTGACTTCCTGGAGTCTTGTCATCACAGTGAGCAAAATGCAAACACTCCAAGCGATCACTGCTCCGTGTGAACAAATAATCTGGTGCACAACGCCCCATAAAACTACAAATTGTTGTTCCAACACTTTGTTACTTTAAGACGGAGCCAGGCTAGCTGTTTACCCCTGTTTCCAGTCTTTATGCTAAGCTGAGCTAACCATCTGCTGGCTGTAGCTTCATATTTACTGTACAGACGTGAGCGTGGTATCAATCATCTCATCAATGCTCCGCAAGAAAGTGAATAAGAGAATCTGCCGAAATGTCTAACTGTTCTGTTGTGATGGGAGAAGCGAGGAAAAGAAAGAGGAAAGTGTTGCTGTTATTGTTTGGAGTTGACAGTCTGTGTGGAGCCGGCAGGAAACCGACTGTCTGACCTCTGAACTGTGATTGCTACTGCTTTTTATCAGCCCACAATGAAAACCTGGTCCTGACATATAAGATGTGGATGCCTGTGATTTAATTACAGCTGTTGTTTGTTTTACATTCCTCCACTTTATCTCTCCACCTTTGTTCAGGCTGCGGATAAAAACAACCGTAAAGCGTACTGGCTGTTTGGATGAGATTGGCACTAACAGACAGTGATTTTGAAATGAAATAACAAAGGCTACTTATCTAATTGGTAAACAGAGCTGTTAAATGGTGGTCGGCCTAAACGCTTGCAGGACGGCGTAATTGCTGCCAGCCCTCACATACAGACGCAGGCATGCACGTTCACGCAGTCGCACACGGTTTTTTCGACTTCCTCCGCTCGAACATAAACATACTGATAACCTCCAGCTTGAACCCGCCTTTAAAAAATTCCATTGAAGACGTCGGCCGTCCTCCTCCCTTCCTCCCCCTCCTCTCCCTCGCCATTCTCACACGAGCTCATTATACCTTTAGCTGGATGATAGCCAGGCTGAGCATGATGACACTAAGGACGGTGCCAGAAACATTAAACATGACATGCTGTACCACTCGCGCTGTCAGGCGCTGGCAATCGTGATTGAGTGTTTCATACTTCACAGCTTATCAGTCGATCTCCAGAAGACTCTGGTGCTAATGTTTAATGTGACATTTGTCTGTTTACAGCCTTTTGATGACCTTTTAAACTTTCAAGACGTTTTATTTGTCTCTCAATGCTCCCTGAGAAGATTTATGAACAATTACACGTGACAGAAGACAAAGAGATATAGGTGGAAAGTAAGGTTGGATGGGTTAGGGCTATCCGATTACCATGCTAACTTCTGCATAACTGTCATGACTGTTTTGTCTTTACTTCCTGTTGATAATTTTAGTGATTTCTTTAATGCTTTCAACTAAAATTCTTACATATTGCACATCTAAAAAAAAAAGAGAAGATGACAGTTGCTCTATTTAACGCAGTGCAAGCAAAAAGCGGGTCGGGTGCTCGTGGAAAATGGGAGAAAAGGGTACCAAAGGCAATCCAGGCACTACAAAGGGCAATCATTAATAAAGCCAGCATGTTTTGACCATTTTCATTATTGAGTGAACTTCTTCTTTTATATTGAAGTCTTGATTGAGATTATTTTCATTTTCGATCAATCTGCTGATTGTTTTCACGATTAATCGATTGGTGTTTAGTTCGTAAAATATCAAAACAAGTTGCCAAAGCCCAAATTTACATCTTCAGGTCACTTCTTCAAGAGTCTTCCTCATCATCAGTCATAAATCTTAACTTTTAAGAAGCTGGAACCAGAAAACCTAAACAACTTATCAATTATGGCAAATTTCTTTCAGTCGACTAATCACAGCTCCAGAATCATGTCATATTCTTGAGTTTAGGTCTCTCTCTTTTGCAGTACACTAACACTGAATGCATTAAAAAGTTAAAAGCCAGGATTTAATACTACATCTTCTGCAGCATCATTCATTATATGACAGAAATTAAAGTGCACCAAGTCTAAAAAACCCTAAAAAGTCCCAGTTTGTTTTATGTCCTGGGAATTAATTTGATCGTGAGCTCATAAAGTCTCCCTGTGTTTCCCCAGACATGTTTGTGTTACCTTATTACAGGGAAGAGCATGGCTTGTAAAAGTGTGTGTGTTTTTATGTGTGTGTGAGAGAGAGAGAGAGAGTCAGGAAGAGATAGAGTGAGAGAAAGAGAGAGATCCTGCGAGCTGAGCAGCCTGCTCTCTTATTGGAGAGCTGTAAAAAACTCCAGACCGCAGGAGTTGCCAGCCTGGAATTCACTAATGACACACGTGGGCCTCAGATGAGAAGTGCAATTTTGTGTGTGTGTGTGTGTTATAGTCATACTGTTTGGATCAGAGGGCCCAATTTGTGTGTGTACGTGTGCTTGTGTGAGGCCCTATCTCATCATCTAGTGTGTGTGTGTGTGTGTGCTTGTGTTTGCGTACAAACACCCACACACATCTCCTCCTCCTCCTCTTCCCAGCAGCTCCGCGTACCACCACCACCTCTTCTACCCCCATCCCCCCCGAAACAAAAATGGCCGCTGTGCAAACATAACACACCTAGCCTAATCTCAGTCTTGTTTCACCCAAACGCAGCAGCTTGTTAACGGGAGAAGCGCCGCAGCCGTCCCAGCCCCTGGTGGATGGAGAGGGGGTGCTCTCTGAGAATATGAAAGGAATGGGGCCACAGGCACATGGGTCTTTAAATCCTCTGTGTCAATAGAGTCTCTGGAGCAAAATAATGGCATCACTCTGTGTGGGAGTTAATGTGAGCTGATAGCATGAGGGCTGGGGGTTCAAGGGTTCATGGGCTTGCGCTTGGTTGACAGAGAGCTGAATGCTTTCCACCCCCCCACCCCCCGACTCCTCTCTCCACCGCTCTCCACCTCCTCTTTAACTCCGGACCTGAAGGAGTGTGATGGAGGGAGATGATGAGGGATGTCAGAGGAGGAAGTGGGCTGTTCAGTGTTGGCAGTTTAGTCTCAGATGAGTGAGGAGAAGCATGAATAAATGAGTGAAGAAACATGGGGAAGGCTGACGCTTGAGGGGTCACTGAGTGGTTTAATGAGTGCGGAAATGTGAATCACAAACAGTGGTGGAATGTGGCGAAGTACTACTGCACTTAAATATCTGAGGTACTTGTACTGAAGTATTTTCATTATGCTTGTAGTCCACTACATCGAACAGGAAAATATTGTACTTTTTATCGACCGCATTTTCTGTATCTGACAGTTTTAATGGTGGGTCCTCCCTCCAGTAAAGTCAGGACACATATACTGTGGGCTTATGCAGACGCAAAGTGCTACTATTCTGTAGGTTCTTCTTTTATTTTGTAAATCACATCCCGTCTGAGGGGCTACGGGTTAAAGGTTGTACTGGATTCTGCACATTAATCAGTTGGATGAATTATTTTCTTTAGTCAAGTGAATGAAAATGAAATTCCCCTATGGCTCGCTACTGTTGCTTTGAGGAATGCACATGAAAACCAGGGATTTTGAGTGTGTTTTGAGTATTGACTTGAATCAATATGACTGATAGATTCTGATAGCAATAGCATTCTAGGTTTAAAGCAGGACTGCCCAGAGTGGAGCCTGCGGGCCAGAGTTGACCCATCAGAATGTTTGATCTGCTCGCATGTTTCTGTTGAAAAAGTGACATAAATCACTGTTAATGCTGTGTTATTTTTGTGGAAGAGGAAAAGTTCTCTTTAAATATGTAGGCTCCCTAATTAGAGTGACGGTCAATTAAGGGAACTTAGGATCCTCCTTCCACTTTGCATCTTAATAATATAATACAGTAGGTGTTTGTTTTTGGCCCCTGACCCCCTATTAAGCTTCAGTTTTGGCCCTCCAAGACAAAAAGTCTGGGCACCCGATAAATAATCTTTTAACATGCATCTAATTAAGTCATAAAGTGTGAAGAAACACTTGTTTTGTGGTATTTCATGGTGATGAAAACACCACAAAGTCCCACTCCTCATAAATCACGATACATGGCTCACCACTATTCTTAATAATAATGTTGGGTAATAATATCGATGATTCAGGCCCTTGTAATCAGATAGCAACCGAAAACAGAGAATGAGCATCCGAAAGTGTGGCTCATGCTTCCTTGAGGACTTCCTCTCCCATCCTCCCCTTTAACACATCATTCCCCTCCCCTCAAGAGGAATTAATGTCATCAGAAATTGTAAACATTAATTCTTCTTCCTCTTTTCTTCCTCTCAGACACTGGTACCTCCCTCCCCATGAGACACTAATAAGCCTTTTCTCCCCATTTGAATCTCCCTCTCTGTCTCTTCCCATCTTCTTTTTACATCGTTTTGTCTTGCACTGATAGGTTGAACAAATGTACAGATATTTGTGATCAAATATAGGGAGGAAAGTCAAAAGTTGTCAGAAAAATAAGTACTCAATACTTTGCAAACATTAATCCTTCCTCTTCTTTTCTTCTCCTCAGACACTGGTACCTCCATCGGCTCCTCGACTTCCAGCGGACATCGCTCTCACTGGTGCAGCGTCGCCTACTGGGAGCATCGAACGCGCGTGGGTCGCCTCTATCCAGCCTACGAGCCCTCGCTCAACATCTTCTATGACCTACCTCAGGGCACGGGCCTCTGCCTCGGCCAGCTCCATGCCAACGCCTACCACAGCCGCCGGGAGGACCCGGGCGGACACGGCACATCAGGTCTTCATGGACATCCCAGCCATGGAAGCGGAGGGAGCAGCAGCAGCAGCAGCAGCAGCAGCAGTGTGCAGCAGATTCGCAGTAAAATCGGCTACGGCATCGTGCTGAGCCGCGAGCCGGACGGAGTGTGGGTGTACAACCGCAGCCAGCACCCGGTGTTCGTCCACTCGCCCACTCTGGACCCGCCCAGTGCCCGGGGGCTGAGTGTGAAGAGGGTGATGCCGGGCTTCTCCCTCAAGGTGTTTGACTATGAGCGCTCCAGCTGGATGGCGGAGCACGGCGTGAAGCCGGAGAGCCAGGAGGGGCCCTGGGACCCCCACAGTGTTCGCATCAGTTTCGCTAAAGGATGGGGCCCCTGCTACTCCAGACAGTTCATCACTTCCTGTCCGTGCTGGCTGGAGGTGCTACTCAACAACCACAGATAGCACACAGACACTCACAGACTCACCTGACCCAGTATCCTTATTGTAATCTACCTAGATTTAATATAAAGTTTATATATTATATAAAATATATTATACATGTAAATACTTGAGTCATTTTTACAATGCAATTATTTATGTATAGTGTAATGTGTATATGGACAAAGTAAAAGGAACAAGAATATGCACTTTTGATTCTATATATGCATTACAGTTTCTCAGTGTCATTTTGTAAACTGTTCAAATAAAACAAACCTGGTTTATGTTCTCATGTTTTAGCAATTCCATCAAAAAGTATGCCATACACACGTTGTCAATAAAGTATTTGTATTAAATGAAGCTTTCTGTGGTCGTCTCGAGTGTTTCTGCCCGACGTATTTAGTTTTAAGTATTCTTTGACGTAGAGGTTTATGACTGTAATCTTCTGTTTACACCTTAGATGCTCCTTTCATACTTGCCAACCTCGAGGCCTCAAAAATCAGGAGGATTTCGAAACCAACACAGGGTTCTAGGACACTACCCTCAAAAAAGTTTCAAGGACTGTGTTTCCTGCATTATGGCAACATTTAAAGGATGAAAATAACAAAATCATAAGTAAAATACAAAAGCAGGATGTTTGGGAAGCATCATGTAATTATGGTCAAAATATACAAAAAATTGTAATTGACATGAAAATCATGTCAAATAATTATAATTTTATCTTTAAATCCCAGAGAACCACACAGAATTGTCCCCCTCTAGTGTAAACTTGTGTATATCTGTTGCATAAAGTCATATTCATCACTTTTCATTCTTTCACTCTTTTTTGCCCCTGCCCTTAGAGAGTCTGTGGACGTCACTGCCCTGTTTGTCGGCCTCGTGAAGGGGATTTACGGGGTCAATTCTGTGAATTCACAGAAAAAATGATGTGGCAGATTTTACAGTCCCTTTCCTACGAAACTTAACAAAAAAAAAAATAGTAATTTGTCCCTGCAGGGCGTCTGAAGGAAGGAAATCAGCAGAGGGTCACGAAAAATGGGAGTCTCCCAAGAAAATAGTGAGGGTTAGCAAGTATTGCTCCTCTCAGTCCTTACAGGAATGGATAGAGGTTCTGATTGTGTGACAGCCATGGACCGTATGACAGTCCCTGTTTGGCCTGCCTCTGTTTTGCTTTCAGGTTCTTCCTGCTGGCCTGGCCCCTCCCAACTCGTTGACAGAGTTACATCACCTGCTTGAAGCCTATATAAACTGGGTGGTTTCAAGATGGCTTCCTCTCTCTCCCTCCAGGCACTTAACTTGGTTTTTGATTGTGTTCTGAGTTTAGGACACATGGTTAAGTAGCTACATTTTCCAGGCATCCAACGCCCACACCCACTGTGTTGTTTGGGTGTGGTTGTGTGGCCCTCCTGAATGAGCTGGCCGTGGAGGCTCTTCCGGGATCTGATCCCAGGACCTCTCGCACCCAAAGCGAGACTCATACCCCAGTCACTCATGTGAATGTTCGTCTTCACTCATGTGAACCAAAAATATCTTAAGATTTGAAATTGAACGATCCAACCATCTTATTTGTTTGTTGTCTTCTGGCATCAAATTTAGGAAACATCACGTAATTTTGATCAAAATGTGCAAACAAAGTTATATGAACTATATTTCCCAATTGAATTCATAGTAACAATAAAAAATCACTCACAACAAAGCCATCGCCACTGCAACACAGCTGTCATCACTTTCTATCATAGTGAATAAAAGAACATAAACATGGTGACATCACGATAAGAGAGGTTATCTGGTGATACTCTTCAATGCAAATGAAAGACAGTAAACACAGTTACTGTTTGGAGTATAGTACGTCACAACACAACCTGATACACAACACAACCAGTACACCTAGTGTTGCAACGGTGCAATAAGATGGTTCAACACTCACCTTGCAGGTAAAACTTAGCTCAAGATGACATCATTACACTAGCTGTATTCACTCAGGAACACAGGAGGGAATGCCCCGTCAAAAATAAAGAAAATTCTGCCTATGTAACAAGTGAACATTGTGATTGACATGTATCTTCCTGAAATTTTGGAAGGTAATGGGTGAAGGTCCTCCTCAAACAAATAGAAGTCAATAAAACTGAGTTTACACACAACGTGAATTCATTTGATCAAAATCACATTACTTCTCAAACGTGCAATCATAGATTCATAAATCATAAATCTCCCCTCGTTTTTATCAGAATGTATTTATCATACTATACTCCATATTTGTTTTTTGCTTTTTTCATTGTCCTGCTTTGGGAAACAAGTGTTGAAAGGTGGTACAGTATGATTTGCCTGGTGTGGCACAGATATAAAAGTACTGCAGTGTGTGTAAAGGGGCATTCATTCTGCAATAACAATGGTAATTTACAAGGCTTTAGTCTTCTGATGCATTATTTTATTTGAGAAATTGTTTTCAATGATTAGGGGCGGCTTTATCTCTGTTAAAAAGGTATAAAGGTGTTCCTTTGTGGTTGCATGTATGTGTGATCACCAGTTTACTTTAATGAGATATTTTTACTAGAAATCAGATGATTCTGAGTTTTTTCTAGTTAAGACTGTGAGATGCATTTAAAAGCTCTGAGAAGCTGAGTGGAACTTTTGATTATACTGTTCCCAAAAGTCAAGAATGAACTTTCGGGCTCAGATGTTTTGTTGTTTTGTATCTGTATGTATGCAAAAGCTTTCATTACATATGCACTACAAAAAAATGTGTTCAAACTGTGTGACTCATGATCAAGTTTAACTATCTTCTTGGCATTAAAAGGGACCAGTGGCAATGGAAAACAGTGCGAGGCGTCACTGTGCCAGTGGTAAGAAAATAAAGTGCATAACTGAGAGATTACACAACAAACCACAGCAGGGCCCAAACCGACTCTGCTCGGAGAAAGTTCTGTGTTTAGAGCGTAATGGCATCCTGTTGAGTCTTTCAGCAACACAATCATTTATGGAAACTCATATTTGTGTTAGAGCAAGAACAGTGAGATGAAAAAGCGATGTAAGCAGTCAAAGAGTCCTTCCAGAGAGTTTAAGAAGCAGCGCCTCGCTCGGCTCTGGCAGTCAGGCATTTTTGTTTTTGACCCTGAACCTCTCCAGGCTGCTCGCTGAAACCTGTAATTAACTTTAGCTGTAAAAGTAAAGAAGGGTTGATTACAAAGTCGCAGCACTCCTGAGGAAAAGTGAAGCATTACAGCATTCAGAAATCTCTCTCCTGGGTTCAGAACGATGTCACAGAATAAAGGACACAAAAAGCAGTTACACATGTGCGCTGGATGAACAGTATCTTACTTTCTAAACTCTGATTTGTACATAACAACTTTCAAAACTGAATAAAGCTAGAAAAGCTCTGGGCATTCCCATACAACCCCCAAAAATTCCAATGTATATTTCAGTCGAGTCTCCTCTCTGCTTTTCCAGGCAAAGTGTGGGATTTGTGGTCAGGGTACAATGGAAGGATTCAGAGGAGGGAGCGGGGTGGGAGAGTCGCTGCTGGCAGAACTTGTCCAACAAACTTACCATGTTTCTCTTCCATCTCTTTTTTGGTTTTCTCATCTGAAAACACCCAGTCTCCTGTCTTAATTGTTTTCCTTTGTCAGGACTCAGAGTCATGGAGACGATGAAATGCATCCCAGGCAGCGAGCGGCACACGGAGGAGGGTTTTTTGGCCCTCGTCTTCAGGGCTGCGGTGTGTGCTGACCTCACAGTGAACTGAAGGAAAATGGGCTAATTCTGCCGCTGGCTCTGCGGCTCCACCCCTTCACCATATAATTATCCCTGTCCAGATTATGATGTTATAATTATGTTAATGAATGCATCGGGGATGGGTAATTAATGGAAGACATTTTCTGTTTTTGCTGCAAACAAGATGAGTGGTGGCTTGGAGGAGCAGTGTGTTTACAAGTCTGCTCTCTTTACCTGCGAATAACTCGTGCCTTATGTTTCTCAAACGCAGGGTTTAGCCTCCTGAGACACAGCGTCCTCATATGGGGACATTACATTTCGGGTTTTCTGCACGTTATACTTCATTCTGCTTAATTTAGACCTGCTGTTCTCTTTCGTGGATACGTTTCTGTCATCTAGTCGTAGCAAAAGCACAATACATTAATTGGTGCGAAAACAAAATGCCGGTCCTGAGATTAGAGTGAACATGGTACAAAACCTCATCAAAATGTTATGTTTGAAATGTGTTAATTTATGCTTATTAACATTTGTAGCTTAATGTGGGATAAAAAATTGGATTCACTTTAGTAACAGTAACAAGCGAGGGTGGCTCTAAATAGAAGATGCTCGTTAGAGGATTTTATTATCGTTCATGTGAAGTGAAGGTGAAAGGAAGATAACAGTTTGAGAAGTTGACGTTACTGGCTTCACCGCTTGCCTCAGATACATTCTGTTAATTGTGAAATGAAATTATACGTTAAAAAAAGCCCAACATGACACCTCGCAAAACAATATCAGTCCTAATCCAGATATTGAAGACCGCTGTCTCCAGATGATAATCCAGCTCTGAAGCATCCCACGAGTGCAGAAATCTGAAGCAGCACAAGTGATCACCAGAGAACAACACAAAACTATACCTCCTCATCAGACCGTCATCATCATCCTGACAGTGTTTTGTCACTTTGCTGCTCAGAGTGCATGTGGATCGATACCTCGGCCGTTAGCGAGCCCTCTTGTGTGAAACCGCAGACAGCTCAGACGTCTCCTCGCTGTCTTGTTGCTGATTGAACATCACTGTTTATTAATGTCGTCCTCACAACCAAAGAATGAAGACAGGCTAGACCCGGGTTGTTTTTCACTGGGTCTAAACCAAGAAATAAACAATAGGCAGTTTTTTAAAAAACCCATAAACCTGTTATGAAGTCTGTTAAATGAAGACGAGGCATGCACACATATTTCTGATGTTTGCTCGCCACATGTCATCCAAGATTGGAGGCGCGCCGTTGAGAAATGCTAAAGTTCAGACATTTTGGAGGTATTATCCTGAAACATGGAGGGTGTTTGTCGAGTCATCAGAAAGTGAAGAGTAAACATCCAGTGAGGTCAGAGCTGATTAAAGACGCCTCTGTGACTCAGCTGCCCAAAGCACTGAGTCAGTTTTACCTCATCAGTCATTTTAATAACAGAAGACACATCAAAATACATTCATGTTCCAATGATTTGGGTACAAACTGAGGTCAGGCTCAGTTCAGATACTCCAGTTTATTTATCCACCCAACACATGTTTCTATGTTGTTGTTGTGTGGTTAGGTGTAGGCACACACATCACTTGGATAGGATCAGGAAAAGATCATGTTTTGGCTTAAAATACCTGGTTTTGTTGCCAGAAACATGGCAAGAAAATGTCCTAACATCTCTTTAAAAGTGCCCATTGGTTTTACGCTTAAGGCCCACACGCACTGAAATGTATAAGTGATGGGCCTCGTTCGACACTTAACACACTAATGCTTCTGAAGCGCACTGCAGGCATCAGATTTAAAATGAAAATTTGAAATATATATTTAATTCTAGCTCTCTCCAAGCAGCACCACAGCTGCAGGGAAAAGCAGCCATTGGTTCATTTGGCGCTCGAAAAGTCTAAACAAGGTCGGAGTAGGGCTTGAAGGCAGTTTTGTGCGCCTCACAATTCTTTTTTCGCAAGTTCGGCAATTTAAAACAATAGGTTGAAGTAGAAACAGCCGCGTCAGACGCTTTCAGTGCATTTGGGCCTTTATAAATGGTGAAACACTGTCTCCAACTGTGGTCTGTTGCAGGACAGTAACGCCACCACCAACATACATTATATACCACAGCAACATATTGTAGAAATGTTGGTATGACACGTACAAATTTAAACGTGCCTGTGGTTTGCAGAGAAATGCCAACATGTTCTTCTGGTGACTGGGCTGACTTCACTCATTAAATGTAATTCAGTCTGCTTAAACATCAAAATCAAAAATATTATAATAATCAAACTGTTTCCCATTAAACTAATGTGCCTGTGCACACTGATGGGGCCATGTTTGAAAACAAAAACACACACAAGTGCTTCATTAACTCAAATTTGTTTCACCTGGTATGTCTTTATCTAGATCATGTGATTGCCTCCAATTGGCTGTGGCCACTGTACATGTGAGGCCACATGGTGTTGATTGCTTGGAGCCCTGATGAAGATTTAATGGTCGAAACATGATGGCTCAAGATTTCCCTTTTATTGTTTTCACCACGACAATAAAGGCTTTTTTTTATATACTTCCTTTCCCATTTCTTGATATTTTCTTTTTTTCGTTGCCTTGAATGTCTTTGGAATAGGGGGCGGCTGTAGCTCAGGAGGTAGAGCGGGTCGTATAGTAATCATCAGAGCACTGGTTGCTGCATGTCGAAGTGTCCTTGAGCAAGATGCTGAACCCTAAATTGGCTCCTGATGAGCAGTTGGCACCTTGCATGGCAGCCTCTGCCATCAGTGTATGAATGTGTGTTAATGGGAGATAAAGTGTCTTCTGGAGAAGTGTTTTTTAATTTTTTTGAGCTCAAGGCGCACCACAGGGCCAGCCACAATCTCAAGGCACAGCACTGAGCATCTGACTTGTCATCTCATCACTCTGTCCACTCTGAGTCTAGAATTTACCTCCGTATCTCTTAAATTAAAATCTCATTCATAACTTGTTATGTAGTTGTTTATTACAATAATAATCTTTGGCTATAACAAAATCCCACACCACACCCTTTCAATGGAGAAAATGTGATGCATTGCCATTTAATCTGCCTCACATGCAAACAAATTAATAGGTAACAGACTTTTAAATTTTGCATTTAAGTCTGAATCGTATAATAAAACATTTTTAATCTAAACCATGGATTTGGAACTGTTTCACCATAACTGCATCACAACACCACATGCAGCTGCTGCCCTTTTTAACTTCTCCGCCCCCGCCTCTCAGTCCTCTTCTGTCTCCGTGTGATGGACTGAGTAAATGTTTTGCTTCAGGCGTTACTGTCTAGCCCTGATGGATTAACTGCAGGCAAACTTTCATTTTTCATAGTTTCGCCCACTCTGAGGGAGAGACACCCTGCCTCAGGAATGAAGGTAAATGTTTGTGGCTGAACGGCAGACTACAGCTAATGAGTTTAATTAACGCAGGTAACTTTAAGAAAACAAAGGCAAATACACCGCAGACATACCACGCTGGTTAACCAGGAAACATTATCAAGTCTGGTTCAGACAATTACAATAATTACAGTAATGAAACTGGTTTTGAGGCAATCTTTTCACCAAGAGTAAAGATTTTTTAATTAAGCTATTAAACAATAGATCATCTTTAAGTAAAAATTGTTGATTTTAGATTAAAATACATTTGGGACATTTGGACTCGTCATAGTGTGAAAACCACAGGTGTGACTGATAACATTAAGGATGGCCCTGTTGTTTGAGTGTTTTGAGAGTGAGTCAGCATGAACAACACCAGGATCCTGAAACTGAAGCAGCTAAATGAAATTCAGCCATCACTACATTTATGATTCACACCTGCGTGTGCACTTCCTACTGTGACCTGTCAAAATGTCTTCTGTGAGAAAAGGCTCTTAGCCATGTTTTCCAAATTTTCAGTTGATGCTAATGATATCAGTTTAACTTTGTTTATTTAACCAAACGAACATTAATTCAATCAGGCCTGATCCAATATCAAACTTGATAGCTGTGTATCACTCTAAATTCTAAACCACCCATGACTGATTAACCATAATGTAAGTGTGCTTCATTGGGAATATGATTAAAAACATTTGCAAAAAAAACAAACATTCAGCTGCTGAGTGAAGTCTTGTTTACTCTCCCAGCAGATCTCGGATCTGCACCGAAATCCATCATATCCATCCGTATTTTATACTAAAACTATGAAAGATTTGTTAAAACTGTTCGCACATGTCTGAATCTCCATTATCTCCACTGCACATTGGTGTGTCTTGTTACTCTCTACGTCCTGCTCACCTGTGTTCCCAGTGTTCTGTTTCCCTCCTGTGTTCCTGTGCTGATTGTTTCCCCAACACATGTCTCACATCTGTCTCGTTAGCACTTCCCTGTTTCCAGTGTTTCTCCACCTGCATCTCATCCCCGCGTTAGTTTAGTTTGTATTTAAGCCCGTGTCGTTCCCTCGCTCTTTGTTGGTCCGTCTGTTCAGTTCTCGTCCTTGCGTCACCCCTGTTGTCATCTCGCCTTTGTCCTGTGTTCCTGTGTCTTTCCCCTGCTCCTCATGCGCTCCTTGTGTTCCTCTTGGATTCACGGTTTGTTCTCTGTTTTCGTTTTAACTGTTGTTGTCTGAATTATCTTCATTTGCCAGCATTTTGTTAACTTCCCTTTTGCTTATCTCCCTTTGGACTTCGGATTATTTGGACTGGTTTTCAGCTTTCATGAAAGCTCACTGTTTGTGGTGAATCCGCCTGCTCCCGTGTCTGCATTCGTCATGCACTATTCCCTGAGGAATTGACAAAACCGGCGCAAAAACACTCTATCTCGTCATGTTAAAGAAGGTGAGAGCGGAAATCTGTTCAGTAGCTTTTGTGTAATCCTCCTGACAAACCAACAACAAACAGATATGGGTTGGAAGATACAAAATCCCTCTATGTTTAAACTTACATTGTTATTGCAGACTGATACACCAAAGATTGTACGTAAACTAAGAACATTTTTGCGTCATGTTGTGCCTCTCATGAAATAACTTGACTTGTGCTGGGATCTATTCTGGTTGTTTACTATTGTATTGTGTTTTTTTGTGTGTGTGTTTGTACTCCACACCACGATGTAGTAGTCACGAGTAAATAAAAACATCTGAATCCGAAAATATAACCTCCTTGGTGGAGGTAAATCCAATCTTAACTCAGTGTGTTGTTATGACAGAGTGCATGGTAAACTGATCTTGGAGCTGTAACCAGCAGATGATACTTGAAAACTAATTTGTTAAAACAGTTCTACAATTTTCTGTAGATGCACTTATTGATTAATTAACCAAACATCAATGAGTAGCAATAATGTTTCATCATCATCATCATCATCATCATCATCATCACATTAATCATTTCATTCATTCTTAATTTCAATATTCGGGACATCTGTGTCAGTATCTACTCCTTCCATCTCTTCACTTCTCTTCATTCCAGTGAACATGTACACCTCCACTCTCACACAAACAACCTTGTATACATCTGTTCACACACACACACACACACACACACATCCACTGAGTTTTGTCAGTTATGTTTCTGAAATCCAGAGCATGAAGTCACTGTAAACTAATTACAACCTGAACAAACATGACTCACTTGTGTGACTGCGAATAAAACAGAAATGACAGTTGTGGTTGAGCCTCTTGTTTCCTCATTAAAACACAGCAATGAGTAATAGGACGACCGGCTGTCACCTTTACGGTTTCCAACGACATGACTTTGCTGTCACTGTAAACTATTTCCTGTCTCCACTAAACTATTAGTATAAAAGTCAGCAATGTACACATCTCGGGCTCAGCCCTCCAGTGAATGACTGAGGTGCTGTTTATTTTCCAGTCCGTCTTTGTTTTGTTACTTTAAGCACCATGTCTGTCAGCCATAGTGTAATTATATGGAGACAGAGACACAGGAGGGGGGGAGGCGTTGGAGACAGCCTTCTCTTTCAGCTGCTGTGAGCCGCGACCAGTACCGCCTGAAGCTGCTCGCCTCTTGACAAGCAGCCAAGAGACTCTTCGACTCCCGTTTAACCCCTTAGATCACCTGAAGAGCTTTTTTCACAATTCACCTGATGGTTTCCTCAAAAGGGTCCTGATCCCCGAGGCAGAGAAACGAACTGGAGAAGGTCAAAGAAAGTGACGGACGGACAATTTATTAAATGGTTTTTGTGAGCTAATCAATCAGAAAATGTACAGAAGATTTCCTCAGTAATTATCTGTCATATCTCAAAATGTGTCAAACTTTTCAATTAGTCATGAAATGTTGACACTCAACATGTTCCCTTATTTTATATTTTTGCTGCTGGTAGCTAAGCTGACTAAATTAAATTTCACTTATTCCTCTGTCACAAGGTTTTATTTGATACTTTGTGTTCACTCCCACAACCGCTAGCCTCATTTTATTCAGAATATACAACATGTCATCTTTCACCTTTATTCTAAAGGTCATATCTCTATGCTTTTTCTACAACACTCACCTTAAAGTTGAGGTTTCTGCCAAACAATGACGTTAATAGCAGCAGTTGTGGAACTAAATTGAAAGTGCTTTTACTCAAGTATTTCAACTTTACTGAACTATTTCCATTTTTTTGCAACTTCACACTTCTAAGCCACTACATCTCAGAGGCAATTAATGTACTTTTTACTCCACTACATTTGCCTGACAGCTTAAGTTACAAGTTACTTTTCAGATTAAAATGTTTCACGTCCTGTCCAGTGAAAACATGTATCTCCAGGATGAAGTGACGGATGACGTGTTCCTTTATGTGTTGGGAAAAATCTCCTGCATCTTAATTTAAATGACCTGTTTAAAAAGAACAAAAAAACCTTGGATTAGCTGGAAAATACAAAAATACATCATATGATAATGTGATTAGCCTTTGACAAAAATGGCTGACATGTGTGAACAAAAACAAGCTAATTGCTGTTGAGTTTTCATTCACACAATAACATGTTGATATTTTTCTTATTCTGCATGTCAGTGTGTAACAGGAACTTTTAGAAAAATGCTACTTTGGACGATTTCAACACAAAAAAGGATTTACAGCTTTAATGTCAACCCTATCGACACATATGAATGTGTGCAAACTGCGGATACGCTCAAACTTTATGTTTGATATATCTCAACTTTACATTTCTTTTTGTTAAATTTCATGTTGTGACAATACCGTGCTTATAGTCTGGTTATCTTTAGGCACAAAAACACTTGCTAAGGGTCAGGAAAGGATCGTGTTTTGGATGGTTTTGTTGCCACAAACACGGCTCGAAAGTGTCCCGACACCTCATTAAACTCTAAACGTGTATGTCCAAGGCTGACCTTTGTGCGAAACGTGGCGTATCATATTCACATTATATGCTCATTAGCCACCTTTCACGTAAAGGGGGAGTGGATGATGGTGGCATTATTATAGTCAACAAGACTGCCAAACGGCACGCCACCGTTTGAGTCTGTGGGTTGGGTTTTCCAGCAGTTTTTGTGGAGACCAAAACTGTCTATTTTTCATTGGGAGTTGGAAAATATCCATCCGTGTTTGTGTTGACCAAAACAGGTATTTGAAGCCAAACCATGATGTTTTCCGAACCCTAACCAAGTGGGTTTTGGGCCTAAACCTAACCAGAGCGTACGCACAGTGCTGTGACAAGAAAGAAAGAGAAAATTCAACCTGGGCTCAGAAAATACACCTCCTGAAAAGGATTTTCAGCTTTATCTATAGTGTAGACCTGACCTCTGATGAGCTCCAGAAAACCTCACTCACTGTTTCATATTTATTAATGCTGAATGTGTTGTCTTAAACCCAACACACACTTTTACATGTTAAATAAACATGATTCAGGACTGATTCAGAAGTTAAACAGGAAGGCTTTGTCTCTGGATTCTGGACTGACATGTCACATAATGTTCCCTACATACTTTTGAGAAGGATGCAGTTACACTGAAAATGTATACAACATATGGTGGTTAATAGTGGTCCAGCAGTGGTTAGTGTAAATATCATGCCTGGTTATCCTGGCACAGAGCCACACCACCCAGACAATAGCTGCAGAGACACAGAGGATGTTTGACTGTTTTCATAGAAATTTTCATGTAATTCATTTTACAAATCCATAACAAAGAACAATTCTGCCCAGAGACCACACAATCAAGAATCAAACCAGCTCCCCTTCTGGTTTCAATTTGTTATTGTTCGCAGATAAAAGGTTTCCTTTTACAAAAACTTGCATTTACCCAAAATACCACCAGAAAACCAATGTATGACTTGACTTTTCTTCTTGAAGAGGTCTAAATGTTTTCCATATTGTGGGACTCTAAATGGATGCAGGAAATGCTGTCACTCCGCTCTGCTCTCCAAACTTCCAGAATGAGGTTTTGGCTCCGGCAGATGCCAGTGCGGTAGATTCCAGCGCGGTACCGACCCTGCTCAGGTTTCCTCTCGCTGGGAGAGAGACTTCAGGAGTCTCCGCCCTCTCCCGATTCTCCTCCCGTCGCTTTTCATTCAGCTCGTTTCAGATCTTGTGGAAATGTGTTTGAGGACAGTCTTGTTATTTCTGTCTGAGCTCTCTAAACTAAACTGACCCAAAGGCATCTTTTAACTGTTGACCAAGCCCATTTTTTTCAACTGCAAAAAAGATCTTCTGTCAACTCAACATGTACATAATCTAAACAGTCAACAATGTTGGAGCTGCAGTGGAGCTGCAAGCAAAGCACAACAGAAAGCAGCGTAAAAAGCTCAGAAAACAGCAAAGAGACCTGAACAAAATGAAAAGAAGCAGAAAAAGAAGGCAAGCAGATACAGTTTGTTTCAGTCAGCCTGGCAGCATTATTCTAGGCTCTGGAAGCCTGTCCTGGGTTGGGCCTGTCAGGAGTCTGGGTGTGAAAATTATATATTACTATGCCGTTTAGAGCTGACAGGAATCAGTGTAAAGAATGAGCCTTTGAATACACCCTGAATGAACCTGACAACATTATAAGTTGTTGAACTCGTCTGTTTCGTTTAGGGACTGCTTGTGTATCGACTCCCTAAAACGCTGTGAGGGAAAGGAAGGTTTTAATGGTGTCGGAAATAGTGTGACAGAATAAAACTACTTTTCATCAACAGCTAACATGCTGTGGGCTAATCTGTGCAGCAGTACTTAGTTTGAGCTAAATGCTAACACAGTGTTCACAATGACAACACAAACATGATGATGTTTAGCAGGAAGGCTTTAAGGTTTACCATTCACCCTCTTGGTTTAGCATGTTAGCATGCAAAAGTTTGCTAGTTACTGCTAAATATGAAGTACAGCGAGGCTGATGAGAATGTAACTACTTTACTGATTTATATATTAGTGTCATAAGCTTGACGAAGGCACAAACATTGACACTGATTTCATGTTTGGAAATGTTGGTCACCTTTAGGCTTTATGCAGAAACAGAAATTTACAACAGATGGCAAGATTTTTAAACCAAATTGTGACATTTAAATATTTGTCCTGAAAAGAAGGAAGACAGAAACATCAGGCTGTCATCAAGGTAATTTCATTTCACCCTGAGCGGGACTTGGATGTCTGTAACAACCTTTATAGCCATCCGATCGTTGTTGAGACATTTCACTCAATACCTACAATGTAAACCTCATCGTGGTGCTACATGAAAATTCATATTGTCACCAAAGACCTGGGATGCTGGTCAGTCAGGTACAGCGTGAACACCAACATACTGAAGCTCAAAGCAGCCACAGAACAGCAGACGACAACAGCAGCAAGATGAAGAGGGAGAGGAATTCCCCAGACTCCTTTATAGAGCTGCTCAATTTTGTGAGTTGTTGAGTAAGGGCAAATACACACATTGTGAAACGCTGTCTACGACTGGGGACAACGAATGTCTGGACAAAATTTTGTTGCAATCATCTCATATTTGTTGACAAATTTCAGTCTGGACTAAAGTGCTGGACCGACCCATAGACCACCTTTGCCATCTGTAGAGTCACGCTAGAAATGAAATGATGCTTGCATCCTAGAACTTTCTGTTTTTCCCTTTTTACTTTCAGAAAATACCAAAATAAATATCAGTGTAAGTTGTCCCAGAGCTTCTGTTTGCGAGCCTGTTTTGACTCTTTTTCACATTTGCTCTACTTGACCAGCACCCAACTTTATTATACAGCTGTCAGGACAACTCCTTTTTATACCTCCGATAAAATAAAACTGAAGTAGATTCTAGTTATAGATTTCTGCAACCGTTCCCTTAAATTGCCTTCCCTGTTATAGGCCTACCTATTCATAAACTCATTAATTATACATTTGAAAAGTAATGGATCAGCTCTGAAGCCTTTCATCTCTGTAGGTATAATTACTCCTGCTCTAACCAGCTGCACACGTCATCTACCAACTGTGGAATCAGCAGTATTTGTTACCAAGACTAAACTGTACTTCAACATAAAAAGCAGAGCAGGTCGACATCAGACAACCCCAAACTGTTGGAGACATTAAACGTGACTCTTTCATCCCTCTTCCTTTCTTCTTCTCTTTCTCCCTTTGACACACACAGACATTATTCCTCATATCAAAGCGTTTTATTGAACCATGGCGGCGGGCTGAAGCCACAAAGCCTTATTGTGTGACCTCCTCTTGAAGCACTCAGAGGTATACAGCCATTTTTCATCCCCGGCCCTTTGTCTCAAGCAAGGTGTTAAAAACAGAAATAAAAGGGTGGAACTGAGAGGTCTCACTTTCAGAGAACTCACTTTTAGCTCATCATATGGACGAGAGAGGATGAAACTGCCTTGTTTTCCTGCAGCAGTAACCAGATAGTGTTTCAAAAGGACAGTTTGGGGTGATGAAGAGGAGTCGCAGCGAGTGAAGCATTACATCAAATCAAAGCGTTAAGGGCTGCCAATTAATAAAGTCTTTTAATGGGGACTCACGGTTTATGTGTGAAGCTGTCAGTCAAACTGGGGTGTAGGTGAGAAAGCCGTTGGCCTGTCAGTGTGCTAGTGTTGCAGGTACTAGCCTGAGCCCTGAAGGCTGACATTACCGCAACTACTGATCTTCTCGAGATTGTCAGAGGAGTTGTCAACACATGCCCTGCAGTGCTGCAGTTGGCCTTCGCTGCTGTTTTCAAATCAGATGTTTATGTTCTCTGTGCTGCTCAATGTTTTGTTCGTACGTTTCGGAATGCTGGAAAGTCCTGAAATCAAGACCTGATCCTCAAAAAAGTACCAGCGTTCTTACAGAAATGAGGAGGAAAACCACAAAAATGTTGGTGTGAAATTGCCCCGGGGTTCTTCTCGCACCTGAAGATAAAATCTCCAAATGTAATACATATGACAGATTATGCTTGTTACTTTGTAAGATTAACACTTTCTCACATCACATAAAATGCAATAATCTGAGGAATTTTGGTCTATTTCTCACAGGAAATCTGCTCGAGAAGGAACAGTACACGCAAAAATTCAGTCATTATGTCTCCACCACACTGATGGAAAGTTTGGTGAAGTTTCATAGCCGATAAAACATTTTAAGAGCTCCAAAACACCTGAAGTAGATAGGAACTTGTTTTAACTAAAAAAAAATAATAAAAAAAATAAAAAACATATGTCGATGTGTCCAAGTGTCTTCACTCTAGCTGCTAAGCTACAAATGTTAGCACAGACTGTCTGATGTGGGCGCACGAGCTCGACTGCGTGTCGTTTACATGTGTGTATGCGTGTGTGTGTGTGTGTTTTGCTGTGAAGCTCCGGAAATATTTTGTGAAACTCCAGCTGACTCTCCATTGGCACGGTGGTGAGCAATATATTGAATTTTCCAATTACCAAAATCAGTGTTTATTTTTCTTATCTGACCGCCAAGAAAATAAATCCATTTAAAAATGCACTAGTTTGGCTCTGATGCTGCACCAGAGAATGGAAATACCTGGTGGTACAAAATTGTACCTAGTAAGTACAGTACTTGAGTTAAAGTACTGAGTCTTAGATTCTGATTGAGACATGCAGGATTCAGGTTTTTCAATAAAACTGATCAATTTCTCAATTAAAATTCTTAATTTCTCAGTCAGTCATTGATGTAATCAGGCTATCAGGGTAAGTCAGGGTAGTAAATACATCACTACTGCATGCTGTCTATGTAACTCTTTTTCATATACAATACAGTTATAATAAACAAGATGTGAAGTATCAGGAGCGATACCTGTGGATGAACTGTGGAAGACAACAACACCTGAAACTGTGGTTTGGTGGTATCTTGTCTAAAATCTACACAGTACTGCAGGGCATCAGAACATGTTGCTATGCAAGTGTAACTGGCATTTCTTCAAATCATCTAATTATGATTTGATGTGAATGTTCACAGCCTTCGTTCATCAGCCGACCTTTTGTATCTATCTGGCATGCACACATTGCCTCAAACTATTCTGAACTAAGGAATATGCAAATAAATTGAATTGCCAGTTATCGCCACACCTGCTTGTGCCTGAGCCAGAGACACACTGAAGGACAAAATCAATGACTTTACCTACAATTTTAGGCTGAAGTTAATGTGTATGATCATTATAAACACATTTTCTGAACATTTTAAGATCGTACACACAAATAATAGCAGTGTCTGGTTTTGGGAGCCTTGTCACATGGCAGATACCCATCAGTCGTTAGACATTTTACTGAAGAGACATTTCCTATGTTAAATTGAATTTATTGAATTGAATTAACTTGTTCAGGCCTAAAGAAAACAAATCATCTAATATTGGAAAATAAGCAAAGTTTAGAGAAAACCAAGCTAGAAATATATTGTAAATGTGTGCAGCAGAGCTTGATGTTGTTTTCTTCTTCTTTCCTGCAACTTTCATTCACTCAGAACCTCTCAGATTTATCATGGGGCCTCTTGGAGGAGACCCGACCCCATGGGACCAAAGGACAATCCACCTCGACCAGCTGAAATGCTACTTTCACATTGTTGCATCATTATAAACAGTCCAGTAATGTCATGCTCACGGGGGGCATTTTTCTGTGGAAAGTAACTTTTAAATGTGGTACTTCTAACTTAATGTTGCTGCCTTTACAGACTTTACAATAACTGATTTCTGTAGTTGTACTGGAACTTTTTAAGATCTGACTTCTTCTTCCACCATTCGTCTTGTAGCAGTCTCATTAGTCAGTACTTGCTCTGGATTGACTGCAGTAGATTCAGATCACCTTTTGCACAGGAGGCTCCTAATTAATGATTGAGAGCAGCTTGGGGCATTCCCCTCAGCCAATCAGCGTGTGACGACGCCCTCTTTGTGAAGGCTTAAGACGGGTGGAGAATGGCACCAGGGTCATTCTGGTTCATTCCTTGATATACTGCAGACATCATCTTCAAAAATAGTTAGTCAGAAACTCTCCTCTGTTTAGGCCCTGTTGAGATTTCTGTCCGTTGTTCTTCCTGATTGAGGGAAATTCTGAGCATTCTGCATTCTTGTTGAGTGACCATAAAAAGTCGCTGTTCAGCGACGTTACCTGCATCAGGGCCGTGCTTAGTGCTGTTTGTGCAAGAGTTGTGCTTGTGGTACAGCCTGGCGCCTGCACGTTTCTTTTGTTTGCCTTCACTCAACCCCTTTATGCACCTTTTTTTTATATACTTCATTTCATTGGGGAAACTTTAGAGGGTGGTTAAAGGAAGTTCCCAATAGTTATATCATTTTTTTACATGTATTTTCATGTGGTGTGGGGCTGGTTCTCAGGAATCTTTCCCGCCAGTACCACCACAAACTTATCACGAAACTAACAAAAACCATGTATAACATGCTGTGGAATTCCATAGAATTCCATAGAAAAGTATACTCTAAACTGATTTCTGTGCTCTTGTTTAACCTAAAATTGATCTGATGTTGTAACATCTTGTAAACAGAACTCGCTGGGCTCCAGTGAAGCTGTTAAACCTAAAACAACAACATGCCTGATATGGGAAATGACACTGTGGCACAGATAAAACAGCTGATTCTTCCAGCTGTGACGTACAGTGGATAAAACATACTGTTGACCACACAGAGAGACAGACAGACAGTTAGACAGATAATGACTCAGATGGACAGATAGACTGGCAGACAGTTAGACTGTCTGTCTCCAAAGACATGACTGGAACAGACACTCAGACATCTTTTTAGACCGCTGCGGAATAAATAATTGTCTTCATCTCTTCAGTCTTTTGTGCAGTGGTTACTTTTATGAATGGACTTTGTTCACTGAGGTTTCAGCCGTTTCCTGTCAGCACGGTGGGTTTCTGCTGCCATCTTCTGACAAAAGTGTAACAACTCATGTCATGTTTTTTGTCTATGAGTTCCATTCAAGAAGAAATAAGCAGCGATGAAACAAGAACTCAGACCTTTAACTTAAATGAGATTAGCAGCACCACAGTGTAGAAATACGGTAAAAGTCCATCAGAATTTTACTTCACCGAGTTTTTAACAGGTTATGAAACAGTCTCCATTAAATACAGATGTCTCTATAAATATAACAAAATCAGAAGAAGATTGGCTATTTCTGTATATTTATTGAAACAACATTATGTAGAAATTGGCATTTTGTGTGATTTGGCATTCAGCCTATTACAAAACACTGTACCATCAAAATGATTTTGAAACTGTGATTAAGGTTTAATAAAAAAAGTTACATAATGTTGCTTTAAGTAGCGTCTGAGTAAATGCACTTGGTCACATTACACCACTGGGAATGAGAGCAGGACATTTTGAGAAATGTCTCCTCCTGGCTGTCGTTGTTAGAGTTGCATTTCCAAACCTGAGGGTCGGGACCTACAAAGGGTCCCAAGATCAATCTAAGGGGCGTCACAAAATAAAGATAAAGATTTTCCTGCTACACATCAATTATGATTTTTGCTGACCTTTCTCTGATTTTTGTGAAATACTGGATGTAGCAACTACTATCAATTCAAAAGCTGCTAAGAGGCTAATTTGGCTCTTATCTGTGACTCGTTCCAAAAAATCCATGATGTCCAGATGTGTTTAACTGTTTATTTTAATGAAAAGACTGACAATCAACAATAATCAAAGCATGACCTGACAGTCAACAGAAAGTATTGGAGCCGGACTCACCCTATTTGTTCCAGTGCCACCATGAAGTGAACGGGTAAATAATATGAAACCACACCCAGGTGCCAGTTACCAGAAGTGACAGTAACCAAAAGGACGTGTGCAGCCAAAACAAATAACACAGGCTAAATGCACATTAAGGCACATACACTGGATACTTCTGATCCTTCTAAAGAACAATCTGAGAGGTAAAAACCATTCTTTGGTTGAACTTACAGCTCATGACAAAACTGAGGCCATGCAAAATTGCTTCATTTTCAGGGATCATGAGCTAAAAAAGGCTGGAAACCACCACTTCAGAGCATCCCAGAATCAATCAGAGAAGATGACAGTCTACGACAAGTTTAGTGAAATTACATTATATGATCTTAGTTTATGTGAAATAATCCTAAAATGGCCTGGCTTTATTCTGGTCATGATCAGATGATTCGTCTCAGTTACTGGAATCGTGTTGTGGCTCCTCATCTCTAAAAGACCAAATATCAAAAAGAAAAGAAGACAAAAAGGTGGAATAAATTGAAACGAGCGGGACAAATGTGAGTATCTCATTTCCATGATGTTCATAAAACAGGACTTTCATTTCAAAACAACATTAGGCAGATCACATTGATCTCTTTGTTTATGCCCCTAAATGATGATCAGCTGCAGCCATTTTTAAAGGCTCATGGAATTCGATAACAACTCCAACAACAATAGTGTTCCTCTCACTCGTACTGTTCAAGTGCAGCAATACAATGGTAGCCCAGGGACATTATTTGCATATTGTCAAGGGGTGTGTGAATAGGGCTTAGGAGAATGAGAAATTATATCAGCCACAAAGAAAAGCAATGGTCTGTGACCGAATGCTCGATCTTCTATGCATATGTTATCTGAGATTGAGGGCTTTTGTTGTCATATAAATGCAAATGGAAGACTGGTATGCGGGGATATAATGTGCAATTATGGTTCAAATAGGAATTTTACTCGATCTAATCCACTTTAGCGTTCTGTTAAGTATGATGTGCAGTGGACAGAATCAGACACACGGGAGGAGGATTTTGGACTTAATTCCTTTAACATGGCATGTAATCAGCAACATCATCAATCATTATGGGGGTTTGTCTCTGTGAGAGAAAACACGATAAAGACTTTGATGAAAAAAGCCTAATTATTTGGCTGATACCAATATATGCAGTATTGATAATAGATTTAATTTAGTTCGATAAAAGACAGCCTGTTAGGTCAAACTACAGTACATCCTCTGTCGCAGCTACAGTGGAACAGTCAAGGAGTGCAAAGGCTTGTAATCAAGTAATGCTACCACTGGGTGGCGCAATATAACAGTTCTTTTTAAGAAGACATCACATAGTTTCTCAATTGCACACACACGCACACACATACACACACGCAGGCACACACACAAAATAAATGGAATTAAAACAAGCCTGAAAACTTAAACCTGGATAGGAAAAAACCTCCAGACCACTAAGCACATTTCTACAGTTTTCAACCTAAACAGCTTTCTAAACCATATTTATGCAACGCAAATCTCATCAGCACACTTTATTCACCTAGAAATCACTGGCCTTCAAAATACCACATCCTCACTACCAGTTGGTCTCATTCGCTTCTCACCTGTTTAAACTCAATTGGCAAAACACTTTAATCACCTTTCAGCATGGACGCAGGAACTATGGGTGCTGAGGGGGCTGCAGCACCCCCTGAAACGAAGCTATAACATATGTCAAATTCACAAGGAGGCCCCAAAATTAAGAATGTATCATAGAAAGAGTTACACAAAGTTTATAAAGTTTCTCCCGACTCAACAACTCAAAAAATTGAGTGACTTTATATGGAGTCCGGGGAATTTCTTTCCCTCTTCATCTTGATGTGGCTGCTGTGGCCTTTTATATGTTCAAGTTTGCCGTCTGCTGTAGTGCAAAGTGCATATAGCCAGAAGTTTGATGATAGTGTTTTGAATTTATTCCATAAGTGATATAAGAGATATTCATATGACTGTTGTGGTTAACTGTTCTCAGTTCTGTGTTCACAGTTTTGAGAAACTGAGCTTTGGTTTCAGGAAATTTTTATAATAATTTTCGATTTGAACTTGCTTGTTTTTACCCTCGTTCTGAGGGTTTAAAGTTGTCTTGAGTTGTTTTGCTTACCTAAATTATTGGGATTAGAGATGACTGGAGGCTTTATAGTTCCCAGTTTAAATCAATAGATCAGCTGGGAAAAGCCAACAAATAAGTGTGGAAGACCTGATAATATATGGATTTACTGATTTATTCCATAAATGCTCAAAATGACCAGTTTATTTGTGATGTACTGTAAATCACATGTCACAGTAACTTCTCTGCACAGTATAATGTTACGTATACCTCTCAGATTGTGGCCCCAGTGAGCCAAAGACATGTCTAGTGGTGGAAAGTAACTAGTTGCATTTACTCAGGAATAATTTTGAAATACTCATACTTTACTTGAGTATTAAAATGATTATTATACGGCACTTTATGTCATGGTTTGGCTTTTTTGGTTTAGTTTCTGTTTTATTTTGTGTCATGTTTTGTTACTTCCCCGCCTTGCATATCTTGTTTTCCCTCCCTTGTGATTGTCCTGATGAGCTTCACCTTTGCCTGATTAGCCTTCTGTGTATTTAAGGGCACACTCACACTAGGCCATCTGTACTGTGCCCAAGCACCTGTGACCCCCAAAGTCCAGTTTGTTTGACTAGTGTGAGAGCTCTGTACCATGCTCAAGCACGGCACACTTCCTTGGCTCTGACACAGTTGGAAGAGGTGTGCTTTGGCATGGTACCTGCCTTGCATAATCAATAAATCCAGGAATATGAGAGGTCAAAACGACACAAAATCAGCCACAAAAAAGTCAGTCATGTTCTCTGTGTTGTTCTCCATTGTGCTGCGACCGCGCTACGACATGATGGCGTATGTACAAGAGGTAACGTGGCGACCAGAGCAATGTGAGTGCAGGCCAGCACTGGACTGGGGAGGAGGGACAATCGTGCTTCAGCACAATATGGAGCAACTGGGCCAAGTGTGAGTGCGCCCTGAGTCTGTCTTTCCCTCTCTCTTTGTCAGTTTGTCTGTTATTTTCATTCTGTTTGCTGTGTGTTTGTTCCTCGTGTTTCATCTGGGTTTCTGCTTGACTTGTCTGTGTTTTATTCGAGTTGTGTTTGGTTTACTTTTTGAATGTTTTATATTTCTTTGGTTCTTGGTTTGTCCTTCTGCCTGTTTTCATATTTTTTGCCGCTTGCCTGTTTTTTGATCAGCTTTTTTTTTGTTCAAGCTTGCTTTTTGTTCCACCATTTGCCTGTCTGGAGTCTGCATTTGAGTTCTTTTTGGTGTAACCTTGACACTATACTTTTTTACTGCAGTCGGGACATTTATTTGACAGTTTTAATTGCTTAAATATCAGATTGTAAGATGAACACTAATGATATGAATGCACTGACTATTATAAAGTTGAGAGATCGTTGTCTTATTGATCTGATGTGACTTGTTTTTGTTTTTAATGTATATAAAGCAGTTTAAACTAGCTCCACCTGACCATAACAACACAACATAGTAACTTGAATGGCACTCAGTAGAGAGCATACCTTCACCAAGGCCCAACAGTCCTCTTTAATTTAATCAAGCCAAATCCCAAATCAAGTTACTCTAAATTAAACCACCCATAACCACTTTTTAACCATAGTTTAAGCTCACCAGATCACCAAATCTAGTATCAGCATCAAATGGTACTCACATATAGATACCCAGTCTTCCTTCGCCTGATTTCTTTCATCATGATCCACGTATTATTCCTGAGAAATTAACAAAAATGTTGAAAACTGCCCTATCTCACAATGTTAAAGAACGTGAGAAAAAAATCCTGAATCTGCACCAGAAGTTAAAGAGGTCTATTCTGGACCGAGATCCATCCTCCATCCAAGTTCAGTGAAAATCCATTCAGTAGTGTTTGTGTAATCCCGCTGACAAACTCTTCTGACTGTTTCTCTCCTGTCAAGCTGAAAAATGGTGAGAGGAAGCCTCCGTTAACTGTTTGACTGTAATGAAATCTGTGTGCATTGAACCAGACTCATCATTGAATGTGCTGTTGACTCACTTAAGAAGGATTTCAGGGAGATTACAGCTGATTCTTAAAAACAAATGTTTGGCCTGTTTCTCTAATGCTCATCAGGTTTATAACTTCAGCTGAGTCAACATCTCAAAGCAAATCGAGTCCAAGAGCTCCGATACGAAGCATGTGTTGTTAAATGATACCAAATGACGGGCTCGTATGTGGCACAATTGTGTGTGCTCCTCGCCTCGGCTCACCATCTCAAACTGAATGACCTCAACTCAATATCCTGTCTGCTATCAATGAGATTATGCAGGCATGCTAACAACAGGAAATTTGCTCTCACAGGGATTGACCAACAGCCATTTATAGTGAGTCATGACTCAGAGTTTAAGTCATGACAGCAGTGCCTCAGACCGCACTGTAAGACGAGCTTTTATTTTATAATCAGGAACACTGGGGTTATCTCTGGGGCTGTCATTTCACATGGTGACTCACAGCTCGAGTGGAGGTAAATGTTTTCACTGCAGCTACAAAGACTACGGTCACTATGACTATATAAGGGACGAGAAGAGGCCTACCTGTGCTGTTAGTCATGTGCTTGTGTTCGATTCACTCACATGTATCAGGGAGAAGTCGCATCAGCAGAGTCACACATGCTGATGAGCAACACACATATGACTCTGCCGTACCAGGCTGTTACTGCAGGACACTCACACTGACCCACTTCCCTGTGAGGGCAGGGGGTCGCCCTGTCAGTGCTTCTTCACTGGAACACAGTGCTACTTTAAGCATAAGGTGATTTTAATTTTCCTTTTCATTTAGATATATGACTCAAGACAAAATGTACAACAATAAGAAAACAATAGCACATGGAGAAGGCAAAAAACAACAAATATTACTTTAAAAAGAGGAAGTGCATTCTTCAAAAAGGCACCTATAGGTGAGTAAAAGCAATGACTATAGGGTGTTTTAGCTTGTAAAACTAAATCTGCCATTGGAACAAACAAAAGACAAGTGTCCTATATCTCACTGGAATGTTACTTTCTGGGTGATTGTGTCTCATGTCATGCGTAAATTTAGAAGAGAAGTGAGACATGATTTTGAGTTTTTGCAGTAGAAAAACAAAATTTACTCCTGCTAAAGTGCTACTGTGATGAAGCCAAGAGCCACAACTACCACTAAGAACACTAAGCTCATGTAATTGTTCTTTATTTCTGTGAATTTTCCTCATTTTAGCAAGCTGTGGGGAGAACAATGACAGGTTTGTCATTCATGGATGATGCCGTGAATGACAAACCTATCTTTAGTTTTTGACTAAAGATATTTAAAGTTACCAGCTTTTAGGCCAACACACAAAAAATACGAGACGGTGTTTGGACCTTTATGTCGGAAAATAACAATTTCAGAAAATATAATTGAATAGTTAAACACACACTGTGTTTTTTCTCCCACTAGGGGTCTTTCAATCAAAGCAATGAAGATGTCTGATGACTTTGTGAAGTAGCGTGAGATCATGGGAGTTGTTGTCTTCATTGTTAAACCACCATTTCTAATAAAAAACAATCTGACGTCACTGAGAAGCAGAAATGTTCACTTAAGAGTTTTAGTAGTAATGTTTTAAAGTTTTATTACATTATGTACCACATACATATATTACATGTTCCAGTGTTCTTTGCACTACACTACATGTACCAACCACATGTAGGCTATATACTATCAGTCATAATTTAATCTGTATATAGATTCTGTATGTTTTCATACATCTTGCCTGCAAACAATAGATGCTTGTCTGTTTAACTTTATAGACTGTGTAGTTGTACACCTATATTTGTGTCTTTTCACAACATATGAAAGCCCACCAAGACCTACTGACAATCAAACTCCTGACGTGTCAATTTTTCTGAAAACATTTTGATCAGATGGGGGCATAATACAAGAGATCGCCTATGTGTCATTGAGCTGCACATAGCAGAAAACACATAGTGATGCTTGACTTTATTCATGTATTTGTCCTTCCACTAAGATGGGCTGTTGTGTCACATAAAGCCTGCGATTTGTCTACATGTTCAAACCCAGTGATTAAAATGACTTTGTAATTGTATTGTCAAGAGAACACCTGCCCACCGCAGAATTTCAGACCACAAGCTTGGGACTGGCTCTGGCATTTTAATACCAGAAGTAACACTGGAAAACAACTAAATCCAAGTGTTTATATATATTAAGATGTAGCATGTTGGAATTCGGCATTAAAATGACTAAAAACGACTTGACTTTGTTATAAAAAATGTGTTGAGTTGTGTACATTATCCCAAGTTGTTTCCAATAATGCTCAGACTCAAAGAAATCCACAACTTTCCTCTACCGCTACTTCTAGGACAGGGAAACAAAGCATTACCCCATCTGTAAACATTTGTGTCTAAGTCACATCAGATACATTTTCATCAGCAGTGTTGGTTGTTTAATGGTATATACGTCAACGGTGAAGCAAGTTTGACGGCAGGAACTTTTGTGTTTATCCACCCCAAACAGCCAGCTGACATTTCTGTACATTAACCGTAAGCTAACGTTAGCGAGCAACATCACACACCGACAGTGTGTGTGTGTCTGTGTGGTTAAATTCAGGAACTGAGACTCTGCTTGTCTCTGCTTCTCAACATTACAGAACATAAACACCCGAAAACGGAGGTCAAGCCTACCAATCACTGCTGCAGTCAGGTTGATAAACAGGAGTGAAGTTTAAAACATTCAGTATTATAAATAACAGGTAATATTTGACATATACTGTATGTGAGCATGTTGTACCGTCCAGCCCATCATGGTAAAACATAGAAAGAAAACACAAAGGAAGTTAATCTTACCCTAATCTCAGAGGTTCTTATATCCATACTGTCATGCATATGGCATGTAATTTTAACAAAGCCCACCTTTTATTTGTAGTTTGCATTAATGCAGGCTGGCACTGAGGATTTTGCTGAGTGACAGGCAATTACCCTGAGAGGCAAAATAGCTGTCTTCCTGTTATTGAAAGCACAGAGAGTTGAGCAACAGCCTGAAGTTTCAAAAGGTTTGTCACCGAAGAGTCATGAACCCAGAATTGTTTCCTCTGCTTAAGTGGATTATCTGAGGTAAACAATGGTCTCATATGAACACACATTTACAGAAATAAATCAGAATACAGATGTCGAGAAACGGGTGTTTGTGAAGGGAGAGCAAACAAAAGTGAAAGAGAGGGAAGGGAAGACAAAGTGTCATCTATAGTGTACCGAAGTGAGAAAGGACAGGCCAGCTGTTTGTGGCAGGGTGTGTTTTCTGTGTGTGTGTAGGAGGGTTCGGATGCCGAGCTTCAGGTACACCATGTGCTCTGCCAGGCGCTGGAGGAGCTGTCAGGAGCTGTCAGGAGCTGTTGAGCGATTGATGGCTTTCTCAGAGAGAAAACACGGTGTCACGTTATTGCCAAGGAGATCAGCGAAAACACTTTTATTTGGTTCTCACCAGTTTGCCCTGAGCTCCTCACTCATACAGTTCACATACCTGAAACAACACCCACTTGTATTTCTCTTGTACATAAATCAAATACATGCAGGAGATCACACCCACACTGTATATATGTAACATGATTTAGACAAATATTGAGCTTGGATTTCTTAGGTGTGCAGAGACTTTTAAATCTGTTGCTAAGTTGTGACAACCTCATAGACACACCTGTGGCTCTATAATTACTAACTCTACACATATTTCTGCACAAATCTTATATTTAGTGGTTTTCAAATACTCATGGTGGAATGTTGCAAAGTATAGTAACGCAAAAACTGTACTTAAAGTCTCCCTGCAGCCAAAAATGTGTTCCTGTTCCTAGTTGAATGTTTGAGCTTTACTGCACAGAATGATGTATGAGCAGAGTTCGACACTAGAAGGCTGATTTCACATTCATTTTATTCAAAGTGTTAATTTCCTCTGCGCTCATTGAAAATTTGATTTAAAGAGGCGTGGCCTAGGAACGTGATTTGTGACATCACAAATGGATGGTAAGCCAATCCTGGTCCAATATTCAGCAAACACAAGTGTGATGAGGAAACTTGAATCCTCCAGTGCACATACACTGAGAATGGACTGAGTAGGTGACATCTTGTGTCCAGCTGTTAAAGTTGTGAAGTGGACAATATTTGCATATTTATATATTCTGAAATGTTTAATGAGGGAGAAGGAGTAGGCGCCATTTTTAGGGTGTTAACTAAAATTCTACATATAATGCATCAGTAATAACAAAATACATGTTTGATCTGCTGCTACGTCATGAGCCATCCAGAGCTCTGAGGTCATCAGGTACATGTCTGCTTTCAGTCCCTAGAGCCAAAACGAAACATGGAGAGGCAGCGTTCAGTTATTATGCACCGCATGTCTGGAACAAATGCCCAGAAAACTACTGGTCCACTCCAACTCTCACCTCTTTTAAATCCAGGCTGAAGACCTTTTTATTTGTCACTGCCTTGTATTGAAGCAATTTTAAAGCTTTGATCAATATATCGAACTGCACCGTAACTTTCATTGTCTTTGTCTCTGTTAAACCTATTCTATTTTAGCTTATTTTTCTATTTTTTAACTTGTTCTAATGTTTTGTTTCTTGTTGTCTTCCTACATGTTTTTAATGTCTTTTAAATGCAATTTTTTTTGGTCTTTTAATGTAATTTTACGCCCCTGTAAAGCACTTTGAATTGTGCTATACAAATAAACTTGCCTTGCCTTACATTCTAATATGATTAAAATGATATGAAGCACACAAGTCATACTGATTTCTTTAACTTTTGATACATTAAACGCATATTGCGGACAGTACTGCAGTTTTACAAAAGATTTTCTGAATTTGGTACTTTTACTAGTGATTAAGTATTATTTGATCGTCTTATTGCTAATTTTTAAAGGAGTAAAGGATCTCAGTCCTCAGTACCTTTCTATATTATATTCCAAAATCCTGCACTTTTCACACAATTAGTGTTTGTCATATATCTTACAGTAGATAAAAATATAATAAGGTACAAGAGTTAATCAAATTAAGCTACTCAAGGAAAACTTTAAGGTGGATAGTGGATGAAAATCATAACAAATAAAAGTAAATACGCTTTATTAATACAATAATTATTTTTTTAGTTTTACAATGTTATGTTCATCAACATAATTATAATTTCCTCTTTAAGTTGGCCAAACATGAGTCATCTGTGTCCTTATCTCATCCATCCAGAGACCCACAGTTTCTATTCTTTCTGACCCTTTTACCCCATTGGGACACCAGCTGACATCACACACACCCACACACACACCCACGCACACATACAAACACACACATGCACTCTGGACCAAGTCCCCTGAGGTCGAAGCCAGCACAATGTCATTATCATCCATCGGATTGCACGTGGTCACTGCCCATTCAGTCTTGCTGACGTGCCTTTTGTGCTCAGTAATTCTTCTCACAGAAGGACCCCCCTTCACCCCCACAGTCCCCTGTTCACCCCGTCCAGCACGATCTACCCCCAGTCTGCTGCAGCCCATCTGTAATCCCATCCCCCATCCTGCACCCCCATATCTGCCCTGTCTCACCCTGCACTTCTCCAAAACAAACCAGCTGTCTTGGCCTGTCGTGTCCCCGGGGGCGTAAACAGGTGCCGAGAGGGCCGCAGGGCCGCAGGGCCTCAGCATGTGACACATGGCAGCACGCTCCTCCAGCCTGCTCCTCCAACCTGCCAACACACCAGAGAGGCAGGCAGAGTGGTGTGTTTTACAGCTGTGGACTTGATTGTTACCACAGACGAGGAGCTGCTGATGGCTCAAACCACTGTGAGCATCTCACTGGGTCATTAATGTAAATGTTTGTCATAGTACTGATTAAATTATCTAATTCATGAAGATTAATAAAGTTGTATGTGACCTTTTTATTTGAATGCATTATTTTGGCTGTAAGCATGAAGGAAGAACCTCGACATGCCTTCAGCAGGTATAAAAATATGCACTGCTGTGTGACCAAAATAGATAAAAGGAAGGGGGTCTGTCCTGTTGAGCCTGAAGCCAGCTGTATTTTTAGCACAAACTACACACTGTGCTGCTCAAAGAGAAAGGGGGGGGGAGCTGCTGGACAGAGGTCAATGCGCCTGTACACACATACCAAAATGGTAACCACAGGTCGATGCTACTATTCATGTAAGAGTGTGAACTGTCAGAGGAGGCACTGATTAAAGGTTTGCACTTCTTGACAATAAGACAGGGGGTTAACTTCAGGATTGGATCATATATCAGTTTAGTAAATGAAATGTGTGATGTTTATGAACCTTTAAAATTGGTTAAAGGGGCATTATGTCATTTTGGAGAAGACATTCAAACTCAGAATCTTAATGTTTACATTTTTAATGAGGTAATAATCTCAGAAACTCATAACTTAATAAACAAGCTGTTCTCCGAGGAAAATTAGCTCCCCAGAACACTATTTGAAGCTAGAAAGGTGGCAGGGTCCGCCAAATATAAACAAAGTAAATCAGTATGAAATTGTGTTGTCCTTTAAGGTCAGTTTGTTTATTCAGTTTAGTTAGTCATGAAAACGAAGAGAGTTTGTTTATTTAGTTTGTTTAGGCATAAAGAATCAATCAATGAAGACATTTCTCTTCTGATTAAAATTTCTTCCCCAAAACTACATAGTGCACCTTTAACAGTGAAAAAACTATTAACTAAACTATTATTAAACTAAAAAATAACTAAACTTAAGTCAATAAAGAATTGAATAAACTTTTGCAACATTTTGGGGCTCTTAAGATGCAAGTTATTCTTCTTTTGTCTCATCCAGCTCTGATACTCTTTGTGTATTACACTACTTGCAAAATTGGAGTTTGTAAATGCAAAGACAAGTGCACCGTCTTCTTTGTGCACAACTTTTACAACTCTTTCAAGCACTTGCAAATAAGGCACCCAAGTTTGGAAACTGCTTTTGACTGCAATAAAATCTTTCTTTTGAAGCTTGAAGAACAAAGGCAGCCCCACACCCTAAACTGTCCCACTATCACTCTCTCTGCTGAGCTCAGCTGTGCTCACACTCTATTGTGCATCTGGCACTTTGACTCCTTGACACTGTGTGTGTGTGTGTGTGTGTGTGTGTGTGTGTGTGTGTGTGTGTGTGTGTGTGTGTCCATGGACCAGTGAGTGCGTCAGGGAGGGGGATGCACGTGTGGATTCATATGTGAGCCTATGCAGAAGTTGTGGTTTCAGGGGCTGAGCCGCACTGCAACCCAAACTGCCACCTTGTTGAGGAGGCGTCTCGTGTTCATAGCTCCAACAAGCTGAGACAAGTCGGCGGCTCAGCTTGTACCTGAGAGCTTGATTTTCACACCTTCCATGATAACATACAGCAGCTCTGAGTTATTTACCCATGTGGAGAAACCCAGTAGCAATTACTGTAAAGATACTAAATGTCAACCCCCCTAAGTCTTTGTGCAGTAAACACACACAGGAATGTGTCCTTCTGTAATAGCAGTTACATGACTGCACGTTGTTTTCCAAAAATAAAATGGAAAAGAAAATGAGTGTATTTTCCCTTTTAAAGTTAAAAAGCTAAACTTTATTACCCTGTGGAGGGAAATTAGGAGGTAAGAACATCATGGCCCTCTTTGGACTATAATTATGTTACGTAGATAAACCGAAACAGATGGATGATTTCATTTGGGGAGTTTAAAGAGGATTCACAAAGAATAAATTAAGCATCTTGGTCTGTGGAAATGTAGTTTTTTTCTCATGTTGATCAGTGTTTCCCAAAACTCAAGATGACGTCCTTGCATGTTTTGTTTTGTCCACAAACCAAAGATATTCAGTTAAGTGTCTTAGAGGAGAAAAGAAAGCAGAAAATATTCACATTTAAGGAGCTGGAATCAGAGAATCTGGACATGTCTTAGAAAATGACTCAAAAAGGATTAATCAGTTATCAAAATAGTTGGCAATTAATGTAAAAGTTGACAACTAATTGGTTAATTGACACATTGTTTCAGCTGTAATCTCAATTCCTAAAGGTGTGTATGTCATATTAGCAGGAGTAATGGGGAATATCAGATGTTGGCTGTCTTATCAAAGGAACAGTTCACCCAAAAATGAAAATTTAGTCATTATCTATATGTCGATGGAGTCAGGTGAAGTGTCACAGTCCACAAAACATTTCTGGAGCGTCGTAGCAAAACATCGTGCAACATTCTGCTAAGCAACTGAAGTGGATGGGGACTTGTTTTGAAATGATTTAAAACTGATAAAAAGACAAAAAATGGCTTCATACAGCTCCTGTGGCAAAATTCCAGAGTCCAGAAGGCCCAATATCCCAAACTGATTTGAAAAGACGTTATTTACGCCTTATTTAAGACGAAAATTTTCACCGTGGTTGCTAAGCTAAAAAACAGTAGTGTGTTCCACTTCAGACTGGGTAGGTGTCGAGGATGTAAACAACGCCATTAAAATCAATTTGGTTCTCTTGGACTGGACTCTTGGATTCTGCCACAGGAGCTGTATGGAGTCATTTTGTGGGGGGTTTGGTTTCCCCCTCATCTAGTCCCCATCTACTTCAATTGTTTAGCAGAATACTGCAAAGCTGTTTTGCTGCAAAACTCCAGAAATCTTTTGCAGATAAAGAAAAGCCACCTGACTTTCCATCAACAAAAGGGTGAGTAGATGGTGACTGAATTTTCATTTATTGGTTACCTTACCCATCAACATTCTCCAATATGTGAATGGGATTTCTTCTACATAGGCCTCTAAGGATCCACAAAGAATAATCACATCTTTGTTTGTGGGAATGCAGTTTTTCCTCAGTTTAAGCAGAGCCGGCATATCATTTTTTAGATTCAGCCACAAAAAGAGACCAACTGCAGGAGAACAAGGACCTTAATTTCATCAAACTTTCCAAGTGCACCCACATGCAATGAACCGCCTTGCTCGGTGTTGCATAATAACTAACTCAAGAGATGTGTGCATGGGTGTGCGCATGCAATTTTATCAGCACAGATAAAGGCATTGGATTGTGCAATATCAGCGCAGCACATTTGGCCAGCTGCTCGGGCTGGCCTTTCACAGGTCTGCTGTGCAGTCTGAAGCCTGAATAGAGACTCTCAGCAGCAGCTCCTGCATTTGCATTTGATGCAGACTTCGAGCAGACTTCAGCCGGCGACCCAACACGGCGGAGGACTCTGAACTCAACAAAACTTTGCTGAACGAGGGTTAGAGCACCCGGAGGAAAACACCAGCAAAGTGGTTTCACTTCGATGTTTGGGCTTTTTTCGAGTTAAAAAAGTAGTTTGGGTGTGATTAAGGTCGGGTATATTTAAAATAGCTCCGGCTTAAAAGAAGTGCAGACGGATCTAGGTTTCTTAGCGGAGGAGCACTAAATCCACAGCGCAACAGCCTGCCGGTGCACAGTCCACCGCTGAGCCCGAGCCAGACAGACGGAGTGCGCTAAAACTGGAGGCTTTAACTCTGAGATGCATCTGTGAGGCGCTTAATAAACAACAACAACCCGTCTTCAGCTAAACAACGCGTTCTTCTCAACTATCTGGACCGTGTGAGGAGCGGCCGTCCCCGTGTTTTGTCCAGAAAGGACGCACTTCTCGACACTGGAAGGACTTAAACTGAACTCAAGATGTCAATTTTGCCTTTCACTCCCCCCATTGTCAAAAGACTTTTGGGCTGGAAGAAGGGAGAGCAGAACGGCCAGGAGGAGAAATGGTGTGAAAAGGCGGTGAAAAGTCTGGTGAAGAAGCTGAAGAAGACGGGACAGCTGGACGAACTGGAGAAAGCCATCACCACCCAGAATATCAACACGAAATGCATCACCATACCAAGGTAAGGAGAGTTTAGGCGCCGCTGTTGATGGTGACCGTGAATGCAGCATCCCGAGTTAGCTTGCTGAGGTGGACACTGTTTATTTAATTACAGCTTTGTTACACACACGTATCGTAACTGTGGCATGCTCACCGTACACATGTTTACTTGACAGAGAAGTTTCCACTTCCTGTCTCACGTCAATATTTAACTCTGCTTTCCTTTTACGTTTATGAACAGTAACACGGAGGCTGAGGTAATGCTCCACAAGCTAACACTGGTCCATAAAGAAAGCTAGCAAATCATATCTCCACTTTGTTGCCATGCCATCAAATGTACACTTTGAAACAGCTTAGCTCATCAAATTGGCTTTATACTGGCGTGATTCTGTTCACGAGGGGATATACTGTTAACGTGTGCATTGACGAGCCAGCAGCGCACATGCAAAGCAAAAGCACAAATGGAGTCCAAGTTATATAACTTGGCCTTAATCTGGGACGCTTTCTAACGCTGTGGGTTAGTGTGAGTGCGTAGGCGAGTCAGTGGAGCTGTGGCTCTCCTTTCACTGCCTCCATACAGCCTTTTGTGTAGTGTCCACACTGTATTTACACTCTGGCATGAGATATCAAACTGCTGTATTATAGTTTGAGGGATTCAGTCGTCACCTTCCTCCTCTGATGAAAGGTTGTGACAGGTAAGAGCTCAGGAGGAGCTGTTTGTAAACATAGACCACGTCCTCTAAAGGTCTCACTTTCTAAAAGTGTGTTTCATATCAGTAGAGGTAAGGTTGGGTGATATGGCCTTAATGTAATATCCTAATATTTGTTTAGGCTTTATCAGGATACATGATTTATATCTTGATATTTTAAAATCTCCTCAAAATCACTTCATTTCCACCAAATAGCCTGATAACAATATTGTGACAGTCAGGAGGACTATCGATACTAACACAATGAGATTTTTGATTAATAATCATCAGTCGTGTGGATATAATGATGTGTACAGGCATGTATAAAGTGATGTAGTTTGTAGTCCTGAAACCCGTAAATCTGTCTATCTTTCTATCTAAAGTCTATGATGTTTTTGAATTAGTTTTGGGTTAAGTGCCAGAAATAAGGTCTGTGGTTACCACAGACCAAAGATTTGTATACGTTTTGTTCTACGACATAAAATACATCATTAAAGTCCCACATATTAATTCTAAAGTGCTTACGTGTCTTAAAAACAGCAGTTGCTAACAAGTGGCTAGATGGGACTACAGATGTTGTCACAGACTTTAAATGTCATCACACCAAACATGGAGGCTCATCTTCTCAGTAGTCCGTCTTTACAGGCCGACTTCAGGTGCAAACTATTCTACTCTAATTTAACAACTTGTAGATGGATCAATTTATAGAAAACGTGAATAGTTATTGTGTAGTAAGATGTCTATTTACATTTTGAAAATCACAACATGGTGGTTCATCTGTGAAGATTATCTTGCTGAACAAAATGTGTAAATATCATAAACTTTTGTTGTTTGCTGCAGAGATTATTTTCTGCAATAATCCAAAATCCAATTCAAAAATCCCATAGGCATTTTGATTAGGGAACCAGGGCCATGTTAGCTTCCAGGTTAGCCTACAAAAATATGTCATTGCTACACCACTCTATAGGAACATGTAGAACATTGTAGTACTTTACTGTAAAGCCTTTAAAACTATGAAATAACAATATCCAAACTGTAAGACTATATATATATATATATATATATATATATATATATATATATATATATATATAGTCTCATATCACAATAATGATATAAAACTGTATATTAGAGCCTGACAGATATATCAGTGGCCGATATTGGCCTATAGGGATTGGCTCATATGTTGTCTGATATGCGCCAGTATGAAAACTTTCTATTTAGGGATTCTAATGCAGATAAAGATGCTTGGAAGACTTTAGAATTATTAAATTCCCAGTAAAGTTTACTGTTTCAGTGCAGTGGTTTTTTCTATAAGCACATCTGAGAGATCATTGCCAAATACGTGTGTGTAGTGGCCAATATATCAATAGCGACTTAGGCCCCAAAAATCGAGTATCGGTTGGGCTCCCAAAGATATTCAGTTTACTGTCATATAGAGGAGCAAAGAAACCAGAGAGAAATCATAGAATTTGGACATCATTCTTAAAAAATGACTCAAAACAATTAATCGATGACCACATTGTTGGCAATTAATCAATCAATCGACTAAAGGCTGCAGCTCCAATCTCAGTTCCTTACAGTCTGTGTATCAGAAGCCCCATTCACACTGCCGTTTGCATGCGGGGATCCTGCGCCCATTCTCAACATCCGCCTCTGTGTGAAAGTTTCAGATGGGGCGAGGGGTGAAATTTCCCTCCACCTCTGATACGCCTTCGGAGGTAGTATCAGAGGCGCATTATTGGCGAACCGAACCAGTGTGAACGGATAAGTCGGCAGTGTGGAGCGAGGGCGTGTCGATCTGATGGTGTTCACTGTCTGATAACTAAACAGGTCCAACACTCAACAAAATATAGAGAAATGTCCCACAAAGCAACGTTACAGGACCAAACAACAGTAATGTAGTAACTGGTCGTGTCTTTGGCAACTTACAGGTATATGAGGAAAAAAAATACCGCAGTTATACGTGGAGAAGTGTCTGTCAGCCTGTCGGTCCTACCGACTCTTAGTCACATTTCTGCCTGAAAAAGGTTGTTTGGTGGGTCAGGATCCCAATCACAACACATAATAACTGCATCCATATGATTATAAACATTCAGTGTGTACATGTTTAGATTAACAGGAGGACACCGGGGGAAACACCTTGAAAAAAACACATACGTCATCACCATGACGTGTATCGTCACGCCTCTTTTGGAGCCGCGGCGCCGCCTTGCTGTGTGAATTACATTCTGGTTCGTCTTTTACGCCGGAGCTGCTTGGCTCTTTGTGAACAGAATTGGCGAACCGCCGCTGCGGCGATAATGCGGCGTCTCTGTGTGAAAAGGGCTAGACTAGCAGGAGTAATGTTGAATTTAAGTCTTTGTCTATCTTAACATTCTCCAATATGTGAATTGCATTCCTGCATACAGTATAATGGACCATCATCTATTACACTCAGTTGTCAGTTTTTTCTTGTATACCTACAGTAGTAAAACTTGATTCACTACCGAGCACTCACCAGTTTCAACTTTTCAAATTTGAGCTTTTAATGCTTTTGTTTTGTCACGTAAACTAAACATAATTCGGTTTTGGACAGTTAGTCAAATTAGTTAAGACATTTGAATAAATCATCTTGGGCTTTTTACAATTTTCTGACAAAAGAAAAAAACCTCATTCTTATTATTTGATTTATCTGGAAAATAAGTGGCACTTTAATCATTAATGAAAACGTTCATTAGTTGCAGCCATAAATGAGAGTAGTCTAAATAACCGAAAGACCTCTCGCTATAGTGCCAAATAATTCAAAAGCCACACAATCTACAGCGTAGGATTTATTGCTGGTTTGTCATATTAGACCGCATGAGTCTCAGGCAGGTGTAACTCAAACTGGCAACAAAGTGTGTGTTCACAGCTCTTTAATTTTCCACTACTTTTGCAAGTTGTAAGTGACAAATAAAGGCCTCAAACTTCTGCTTGTGTACACAAAATCCCAGTTGCATGTGAGGGAAGTCAAGATTTAACAGCACGCAGGGCACTCCCACATTCTTGATTGCCACAAGTGTGCATATCACAGCTTGCACAGGCCTGGACCAGCGTTCAGACTTAAGCCTCCCCGGAAAGTTGAATAACATTTGCCATGATCCAGGTTTCATCTTTCCCACCAATAATGCGGAGGGGAAGAGGCAGAGTGCATTAAGATGACCCCAGATCAGAACTGGCTGTCAGTGTGGCCTAACAGTGTCCCTGGAGAGCTGCTGTTTCTATTAATTCCCTGTACGTTCTGGCTCACTGCCAGCAGCTGCCTGCGTGTTCGGGCCTGTCCACAGGGAGGTCAGCTCCTATCTCTTGCTGATACATGAACTCCCTGATGAGGCTCATCGCTACACCTCTTGATGACGGTTGGCCGTGATGCTGAGTGCTGAAGGAAGCAGGCACTGTGTATTGATTGAGTCTATAGATGTATCCGGTGGTGGAAGAGCAGATCAGGTTTCTGCTGTGGTAATTTGAGGTAGGATTGCTGGTATTGAAATAATGGAAAACATGTTATTTACTCATCACAGCTGAATGATCAGATCTAAGAGGGCCGAATACCAGAAGCTGATTTTGAAATCTGAAAGCTGACATTTTCCAGTTGTGATTTTGGGCTGTGTAAATAAATTGATTTGATTTGATTAACAAAGTTAATTTAAGTATTTCTCGAAACTAGCTGCAACGATCAATATATTAGTTGTCGACTATTGAATTCATCAGCAGCTATTTCGGCAATGGATTTATCGGTTTGGGTAAGAAACATTTTTAATAAATTCTCTGATTCCACCTTCTTAAATGTGAATATTTCCTGGTTTCAAGCTTCTAAAATGGTAGAATTTACTGCTTTTCCATGTCTTTACTTGACAGTAAATAAAAAAAATTAAAAAAAACATTTCATATTTAAAACATTTAATGAAATCACCTTGGATACTAACACATTGTGATGGCTACTTTTAACTGTTAGTTGATGTTTTATAGGTCATACAATTATTCAATTGAGAAAATAATCAGCCAATTAAAAGTTGATGGAAATAAATGTTATCAAATTTACTGTTTCAACACCCAGATAGCAAAATTGTTGTGGCCCACATTTGGCCTACACCAGACACGTTCATCCTGCCCACACACCACATGGAATGATGGCCGTTGGGCAGTCCACTCCTGTTTGCAGGTCTGAGCCACAAGCAGGCCAGAACATAACCACATGTCAGCCAAGAACGAAAATGAATAAACCAGAACTGGCCCAAATCTGGACCACAGCCCTTCCACGCAGGCAGGATGAACATGTCTGGTACATTTTTGCTATCTCGGCAGTAGAGATGCAACAGATAATTTGTCTCAGGCTGTGAGACACTTTTCTTACTACAACTTGCATTTTGTTGTACAACCCTGTGTTATCAAAAGACGATTTAATGAACCTATGAACCTTATTTAATCATTTTGTTGTCAACTATTAGATTAATCGCCAACTATGTTGATCTTCGAATAATAGTTTTAAGTCATTTTTTAAGAAAAAAAAGTCAATGTTCCCATTCCAGTAATGTGGACATTTTCTGGTTTCTTTACGCCACTATCTTTTGATGCGGGACAAAACAAGACGTTTGAGGACGTCATCCTGGGCTTTGAGAAACACACATTCATTATTCTTTTGACATTTTCTAGACCAAACAACTAACCAATTAATCGAGAAAACAATCGCCAGACAATCTACAAAGAAAATAATTGTTAGTTGCAGCCCTATCCCAAGCTACTCCTACCTGTAAGTTTTGTCTGTTAAACCTACTGCTACTTACTAACTTTTCAGCTTGCCTGGTGATACAAATGAGATGTTTAGGAGAAAGTTAGCTGTCTTATTTTTGAAGGCTGTGACGTGCTAGATGACATATAAAATAACATGATAGTTTCTGGTTAGAAGCCACGGTATCACAACTGGGCAGGTTTGGTTGAGACAGTTATTTTTGGGGTTGGGTTGTGTGTGGGTGGTTAATGTGGGCGGTGTGTGTGTCTGTGTGTGTATGTTCCCATATGTTTACACTGGAGATAAAGACCACGTCTTATGAAAAAACGTTAGTCACAGTCTCTCAGTCTTGCATTCCCATTTAAAATTGGAAACAAAGGGCTTTCACAGTATATCAGTTTGGACCTTTCGCTACTCCCCTTTTAGGTCACTGTGGTTTTGTTTTTACTTTTTTTAGGAGCAATGAGCAAAGTGAACGCTAAGGCATCAGTCCAAGTTTAAGCTTTAGTCGCTCAACAACAAGCAATTGTGGCATTGTGGTATTGACCTCCCCTCCCCCCTCCCCCCCTTTTTTTCTCTGTTTCTCCTTTTTAAAACCCTCTTTTTCTGTGAGCTGTAAACTTAGTCACAAACATTGGTGTGTAAAGTGCGTCAAGCCATGAAAATCTACCAGTTTCCTATGGTCGAGGGGTGGATGTGAAGTGTGGTGGCCTGCTCTGCCTGAACGTGAAAAGATGACTCACAGATTACTTCTGTTTTTAAATGCACTGAGAGTCCCTTTAAACAAGAGAAGCCAAGTCTGTTTCAGTCATACCTGTAGGATGGTAAATATCTCAGGTGGTTACCTGCCCAATAACTGAATACTCTCACACTGAACTGACACTTGTCTGCCTGTAGAGCAATGTAGGAAATAGCTGCAAAGTCAGAGGTAGAGGGAGGAGGTCAAGTTAGTTTGATTTGTCAACAAAAGGCTTGACACAGGAGGCCTCTGTTCAGTTCCTGTTTCAGTCCAGTTAGTTTCTCTTTGCTATGGCCATGATTGTTCCCTAACCCTTAACCTGAAGGAAGTAGTTCTTTTAACCCAAACCACAATGTTTCCCTGACATGAACTAATGAGTTGTTTTAACCCAAACCAAGACCTTTCCCTAATTGTACCAAGTCATTTTCATACCTAGACTTGCCCAACCATTAACATAACAATGTCAGATCAGGACATGTTTACATTTTTTAATTTAGCCCGCTGCTACAATAACAAAAAGGGTTGCAACTAAAGATTATTCTCATTATAGATTAATCTGCTGATTTTTTTCACAACTAACAAATTAATTGTTTATCAAATGTCAAAAATTATGAAAACTGCTTATCACACTTTGCCAGAACTCAAATGACGCCTTCAAATGCGTTCTTTTGTCCAATCAACAGTCCAAAACCCCAAAACTCTTCATCAACTATCATAAATGGCAAAGAAACTGGAACCATCTATGTTTGACATTTTTGTTTAAAACCCGGTTGAAACCATTAATCGTTTGTCAAAATAGTTGGTAACTAATTTTCTTTTGATTGACTAATCTACTAATTAAATAATTAGTAATAATAAACTAATTAGCAGGCAGACTTGTATAAAAACCTTTTCAGTAGGGGTGTGCATCTCTCTTATATGACGATTCGAAACGTATCTATATACATGGGCTACGATATGATTCAAGGACGATTCTCTTTATTATGGAACAATTTGATATGACTTGATTCTGATTTGGTGCGATTCGTTTCGATCTGGTTTGGGTACGATACGATACAATCCGATATAATTCTTAGTTTCATGTAGACATTCATTTTCTATTATCAATTAGAATAAGCCAATTCTATAAAAGTTGCTTACCTTCAAATATTTCTACCAGCAGTCACAGAATACAGCTAATGATAGCAATACGTTCAAAAGCAGGCAGGTCGTAAGTCCTTAGCAATAAAACGGGCTAAAGATGTGATGATTACCTTAGACCTCCAAGAGTTGTGGCTAAGTTGTAGCTGGAAAAAGCGTTTAAGTGTTTAATCTCCGTGTCTTTGTCTTGTGTGTTCTTGCTAGTGCTAGCTTTACTAGCATCCTTGTCATCTGCACAGGTTTCACCATTCCAGCTCATCAGGTGAACGCTAATTTGTGGTGCTACCACTGTACTTGAGTGCTGTTCTACAGAGCTTACAAACGGCATGCTTCTTGTCCAACTTCCCATTCTTCTTATAAAATCCAAATCTCTTCCAGACTTTTGATTTTAGATTTGACGGTGCATTATAAATCTTTTCGGCTTTGTCGGACATGTTGCTTTTGTTCCCTTGGCAACGCTAAGCTAACGTTTCTGTGCTAACGATTTTGTGAGGAGGTAGCAGCATATCAGCTTCACTCAGCCGATTCATAACTTTATAATCGGGCCATCGACCAGTTGACAGTACATTTAGATCGATCCAGAGGTCTGTGTATCGTAATCGTATCTTTAACTTTAAAAATGATTTTAATACAATTTTTCACAGTCACAGAGTGATATTATTTAACTTGTATTTCAAACAGGCCTGCAACCGACAGCTATTTTCATCATTTATTAATCTGTTTGACACTTTTAAATTGTTTGTTTTTCTTCAACGAACAGTCCAAACCCAAACATTTTCAATTTATATTGATATAAAACAAATAAAAGCAGAAAATCATCACACCGGAAAAACTGGAACTCCTTTTTGCTTTAATTGATTGCAGTCAACTACGCAATAGTTTTTGTTCTTTTGTTAATGAAGCCAAACAACCCTTGACTTGACCCTTATTGAAAAATAAACCCACTTATGTTACAGGTATATATGTCTGACAGTGGCTTATGAGTTAAGAGGTTTTCATAGGAGCTTACGGAGCAGTAAAATAATCTGGGGGAACACCAGTGGTAAAATAAATTATCCAAGGTGTTTGTTGCGTGTAAGAGTGTGTTGTGTCTTTTCACAGAGCCTGGGGGAGTGGATTCCTTTCTCTTACCTACCTTAACTTTCCCTGAGATTGGGCCAGTGCAGGGGAGTGCTTTCGTCTTGTCCGCACACATCCCTCCTGGCAGCAAGACTGCAGTCTGATTCTCACAGCTGCATGTCAGGGCAGGAAGGAGGGAGTGAAGGAGTCTCAGGCACTGAAATAAAAGATGTGATAAAATGAGGATGAGGGAGATAGGAAGAAAGGGAGGAAGCAGAGCAGGAAAGAGACACCCTTTTCAAATACAAACATTGCAATTTACAGGACAAGAACACAACAGTATTTATATGTGTTGATACTTGACGGGGTTGTTGAGATTCTTGTACGATTTAGTGTTGGTTGAGAGGTTTTCTTAAATTATTTAGTCAGCTCATTGTGTGCTAAAACTGGTGCTTCATAGCCATTTCTTTGGGATCCAAACAGCACGATTTATGACTGTAAGAGTCACAACCCATAGATCAACTTAAATCTTGAGGTTATCCTCTAATTACAGAAACCTGTAGTCACTATTTCATACCAGAGCTGCGTCAGACTCAGAGTAAAACGTGGTTGGGATTAGACCAAAAGAAGAAAACTTGGATACATAGATTTACATATAAATATGGATTTTTTTCAGCGGATACCGATAAGATAATGGTAAATTTCATAATTTTGTATTTTATAAAAAAGTTTGTAGTTTATTCATGAATGAGGATAAGAAAGGCTAAGATGTAATGAGTAAAGATGGATGATTTAATATTCCACAGCACTAAAAAGATCTGTTGTGTTCGGCTATCAGCCAGTGTGTGGCCTGCCGCTCAGCGTTTGTGGCCCTAGTTGCTGTCGTGTGTCCTGCACCGTTGGCACTAGTTAGACATAGTTAGCGGCTTTTTGGCCGATTGAGCACGTAGAATCACTGGTAGAGCCTGTTGGTGAGAGAAATCACTCTGATTGGCTGTTCATCTAAGCGAATCAATGCACAAGAAATGAAATGGGAGAAGAGAGGGATAACCCCTTAAGCCTGTGATTTCACCCGTGTAGCGTGATTTCCCCTTATTTTTCACCTCCACATCTTCGCCAGTGCCATTTGCAGATTTTCATCAGACATATTCTTGATTAGAAGTGACTACAATAGCAAGATTCTTTATCATTACAATGGTTTAGATATCTGCAGTCACGAGTCTTCTGGTGTCCCTTTTTGAATGACTAATACAGTGTACCGCTTCCTGTTAGTATGGAGAATTATTTCCTCTAACACAGGCGCGGGACGTATGAGTTAGTTGGCCGTCAGCTGTAGTCTTTGTAGTGCGTTCAGGTGCAGCTTTTAGGTCGAGACACAGGCAATGTGAGGCGACGCAACAGTCAGCCTTTGTTGGCACTAGTTCTTTGATGTCAGGTTGATGAGAAAAAACAAGTTTTCTGCCTTTTGAACTGTAAGACCAAAATAATATGTACACCAGCAACAACATGTTCGGCTCTCTAGTCATAAATTATCAGCCCTTTATATATTGTACATCCTTACTTTTCAAATAGCTCTGATTTAAATAAAATTGTGCCAGTTTTTAGACTATTTTGAAGATCACATCAGCTCTTCTTAGCCCTACTAGGTGAATACATTAATACCAACATAAAAGGACAAGTTTTTATCTGAATGAGAGAAAGTTTGCAATAGAAAACGTGGGAGTACAAAGGGATGAAGAGGAGTTGGGGATTCCCAGTGTTGTGTCTGGTGCTGCAGGGGAGGGCTTGTTATCATAGTGGGAGAGCGTGCTTTAATAAGGGAGGAAGACACATAAATGTTAGACTGAAGAAGACAAATTAAAGAGTGAAAGCAACAGAGGTGAGAAAAGGGATTCATTTTGAGTGAAAGAGAAAGGCAAACCTGAAAGCTAGGGGTTTAGATGAAGGAAGAGAAGGAGACAGAATATTTGGCAACAGGCAGCGTGTTGGATTCTGCAGCTTATCAGACAGAGTCTGTGTTTACTGTGGTTTGCATGCTAAAAAAGAAACACGCTAATAGCTAAGATAGAACTGGTTTGTTTTCCAGCAAGACAGCAGTTCAACTTCAAAAGAAGTGTGTCTGCGTGTGTCTGGATGACAGACTGCTTTAAGGACACACACACACACACACACACACACACACACACTGCAGCTTCTGTGAGAAAGAGATACCCCTCCTGCTTGAATGCCGCACATACATACTGTACATATCGTATGCATACATCCTGTCAGTTAGCATAGTCGACCTGTAGCAGAAATGTGTGCATCCTGTCTGTATCAGTGCGTATTGTTTGTCTGAATTGTGTGTGTTGTGGATGCACTACTGATTTTTATTACGATATCGCCATTATGTCTCTTGAATCAGTAGTAGTCATCGTATTTGCTGATTTCTTACTGTGATTGTTAGAATGACGCCGCAAGTGAAATGCTGAGACACCAAATTCACTTTTCAGTTAATAAGAATGGACATGCATGGTGGAGAGCAAAGCCGAAGATGGAGGGTGATGATTATACGGCCACAGCGGTTAACTTTAAGCAACACCTGCGCAGGTTAAATCCAGGTTTAGGTGCAGTTTTGGATTGCAGTGGATTTGAAGTTGAACCAAAGATTGATATTAAAAGCTGATGATTAACACCGTCATTGCAAATCACTTGCAGAAGCATCTGTCAATACCAGTTAAACTGGATACTTTTGACTAGGGCTGCAACTAATGCCGATTATCCATTGATTATTTTCACAATTAATCAATTAGTTGTTTGGTCTGAATAAGGTTGTGTGATCTATTTGTTAGTATAGTATAGTTCTTGGGGTGCAAATTCTACAAGTATTGTTATTCAATATTACAATTGATTTCGATTTTCTAGTTTGCTTTTTGAACACCGGACCGAGGTAAAAGTCACATCATACACTTCTAGAGACTATAAATCATGAGTCATATTTCCATCTTTCTGAGGTTTACATTTCAGCAGCATCATTTCTATACTGCATACAAACGGCTCATCAAGCTAGTGCTATAAGAATAATACATTTTCAAGATGATCAAAAAGATTCTTATTAATTTTCTGTTTATAGATCAATAGATAAATGTAGCAGCTCTAGATTATGTAGCAACAGCCTGACACTGACACAGGAATAATTGATGTCCATTACCCCCCTGCAAAGTGATTGAATAATCATAAAACAATCACAATATTACAAATGAACAGTTACATGATCAGAATACTTTTCTCACCTTTATCCTAACTATTCAGTGAGGCCAAAAGTCGACCATCTCCTTTTCTACACACGCACACACTCTCACTCCCTTTAGGTAGCTTTCATGTCAAGCTTCACACCTGAGTCATCCGAGACAGCATTGTTCAACAGGGACACGGTGCAAGACAGGTCACACAAAGTTGATGTGTGTTGTCTGTCTGCGTGTGGTTTGGCTGCTCTAATGACTGTAATAAGCTGGGTTCAGGATTCCTGTCATTGTTTGATTTGTTTGATAGAAAGAGAATACAGCTGTGAGTCACGACAGATGCACACACTAAGTGAAGTGTATGTGTGTTATGGTGTTTACCTTGTTGTAACCAGAGAGTTTTGACTTAAAAGCAAACTGAATGAGTCAAAACTAAGTTGCTAAACCTGGTTGCTACTGCTTGATAATAATGTAATGGAATTGTATACTGTGTTTAGGAGGAGTCATACAGTGATGGTATCAACATATTGTGATTTTATGATTTTATTGCTGATATTCTTGATGTGTGGATGAATGACAGCTATATTTTATTTAGAAACTAACAAAACAATGTGTGAAAGAAGTATTTGAAATGTTTTGAATGAAATCCCATAGTTTATTGTGGTTAGCTTTTGATTTAACATGTGATTTTATATTTATTATTATAAACTCACGTAAAGACATTTGACTACCTCATTCAGGCCGGTTAACCAAGGGGATTAGTGAACTAATATCAAATGGATTTTATGTCATCATACATTTCAGTGTGTGTGTGTGTTTGTGTGTGTGTGTGTGTGTGTGTGTGTGTGTGTGTTTGTGTGTGTGTGTGTGTGTGTGTGTGTGGTTAGTCAGCTCAGAGGAATGCTCTTTCTGCCTGCTGGGGCCTTGAGGGCGTGGGCTGCTGTTTGGATTACAGCTTGCAGTAGGGGTGGAGGGGGTTATGGAGACAGCTCTGCCTCAACTTGGCTCTGGCCTTCTCACTATCTGCGGGGGAGTGCACGTGCACAACGCAGAAACACACGCACGCACACACAGTCATATGCACACAGACACGTTCACCAGACAACAAGCCTGCCTTTGTGCTCCACTGGCCACTACCACCACCACCACCGCTGCTGCTACTGCTGCTGGACTACAGCTGGATATGTGTGGGAAAACAACCTGTCATGAAGGAGCAGCGGTTTAAATGGAGAAGGGGGATTACTTTGAAGCTATGAGTACAAGTGAAAGTCTTAAAATACAGATAGAGAGTGTAAGATGGCGGAGAGGATAGTGGTTCAGGACTAGATAAGAATCTTTGCGTGACACTGGTCGACTCTGTTGATCTTTTATTTTATCAGGTTGTCTGAAAAATTCATCCTTGAATCTACTCTTAAGACGAGAGCAGTGCTTGAGCCAAAGTAGAACCAGAAAGTTAAGTCTAGATAAGAGGTCCCGAGACACTGTCAGGGACACCGTATACAGTAACACAAGTGATTTTGAACTCAGCAGCCTCATCTGAGTTTGTCAAGATTTGTGTCGAATTTCACTGTTGTATCCTGGGATCAAAATATTCAACCTTATGTATTTCCCCAAGGGGCCACCTTCTAGGTTGTGTAAGTACGGGTGATATTTATTTAACTATGACTTGCTTTGCCTGGGCTGCAAGGAACCCTGGGTACTCCAGGTCTCTCCCACAGTCTGGAAACATGCAGGTCAGGTAAATTGGAGACTGTATGTTTGAATAAATGTGTTACCAACTAATTGAATCAAACTTTTGAGACTTTTGAAAATGCGAATTAGCCATCTTTCCATAGACTGGGTTGAAGCAAATAAACCAGGCTACACTAAGCAGAGTTTTATCAGAATTTGGCTGAGGCTACACTTCACATAACTGTATAAACAGAGTAAAAGAAGAGGTTGCAAGCTGGAAACAAAACTAGTTTTTTCCAATTGCTAAAAACCTCAAAGAAGAAGAAGAAACAAACCAGTCGCCATCCATGTTTGTGCATGTTATGCGAATATCTGGGAAGACGACAACAACATAAACAATTTCTTCTGTTTCTCTCGGAGTGGATGCTGTGTCAGAACGTATTCAGAAAAGGTTATTCGATCTCCATTAAGCGCATCTACTCTATTTCAAAAAAGGCAGAATGCACCTTAAACAAGCATATCAAGTTTTACATATGTCTTGTTCACATATGGTTTGATTACATCTAAATTTAAATCCAATTTTTGCCATCAAAGGCTTTGTTAGTTCATGTGTGGCTGCCAATGTTTAGACAGCGTTTAACGTTTTAGAGCTTTGGCTTAACATTTCACAAATGAAAAACAGCTTTTGTGGCCAAATTTTTTTGATATTTGTCAACTCAGTAACTCAAAAACACCAGAATTACAACTTTTCAAACAATACCTAGTCCTTGTCCTGGCTGTACCCTTCCTAACTCGAAGTGCATGATGGAATAGGCTCCTGCCCCTCAAGAATGCTGAATAGATAAGCAGTTTAGACAATGAAGGGATAGATGGATGACAAATATCGTCTCCTGTCTTGTGCTGCGATTGTAACATTTATAATTATCCTTAGAAAGTTAAGGATGGGAAAAACTGAGCCTCTATATCAAATTACTTTTTGCTGATCTGTCAACAGTAGTGTACTTTACTCTCAGTATTGTCAGTATGAGTATATTTTCATTTTTGTTTATGTTTTTTGTACATTGGGAAATAAACACACACAGTTTTTTTATTTTTTTAACTCTAGCTGCATCCGACCCATTTTGACCTTTGACTTTGACCTGACTTACTTTGGCCTATATTTCAGATCTCTGACCATCAGCTTGGAAAAATAATCAATCAACCACTGATGTCAGCTGTGCGACTGACCACAAGGTTAACATTTGTGGCCAGAGTTACAGAGAAAAAACCTCCTTAAAACTAGAATTGATTTATGAACATCCATGTAAAATAAAAAATAGGCCAAAATTTGTACATAGGTGAAATCAAAATCTTAATATAAATAAATTTAGCCACTGAGTCCCAAGAAATAGTCGTAATTTGTCATAACAAGTAAATATCAGCTATTTATCAAGCTCAAACATGCTGCAAACTTATTACTTTATAATTTGTGGGATATCAGATCCAGGTGGAGGCTGGTACGTGTCTGTCTGTTTATAAGAATGAATAAACATTAATTCACTGGACCGGTAGACCTGCCTACACTCTGTAGGAAAAATACTGTGGAGAAAAATGTATTGATGACTTGCATCTGGAATATTTTCATTCATCATTTTGATTGAGAAAGCGAGAAACCGGCTGGCCAGCTCATTGACTATCAGCAGTAAAACTAATGGATCCAAGTCCTCTGTCGTCGTCCCAGTTTTCTAAGTCCAGGCTATGTTTTTGTCGTCTAGCCCTGCCGGTCGCCTGTCTGCTGGTTTCTGATTTCACTCCTTCACTGGTCCGAGCACACTCCAGTCCTATGATATCACCTGTGGGCCACAGTCAGACTTGCTTTTCTCTCACACTCTATTCTTGGTTCTCTTCCTTCACCGCCCCCCTTCTTTTGTAAGAAAAAGAGAAGTTTGATGGCTTTTCCAGAGAGAGTGGGATGTGTGTGTGTGTGTATGTGTGTGTGTGTGTGTGTGTGTGTGTGTGTGTGTGTGTGTGTGTGTGTGTGTGGAATATGTTCCCCTGCGATAGTTGCACCACTGTTGGTTTGTACTCACGAGTCGAGTTTTGTTCTCTTTAAGCATTTTCTGTGATTATGTTGATCGCTGCTTACCCACAATGATTAAATATTTGCGTAAACCAAAATATCCAAATAAGAAAAAGGATTTGAAATCAGTTTGATTTTTGAGAAAATATCCATGTTAAAATAAAACTGACCAAGACTAAGGTTTTACCATCTGTCTCTCATTACCAAACAACAAGGACTTCTTTCTATGATTGAAAGTTTGATCGTTTTCTTATTTAGCTCTACGCCAACACTCAAAGCCAAGGGGATTTGGGTGCTGATAATCTAGAGTCCGCAGCTTATGTTGATTGTTGACTGTCTGACCTCAGCTGGACAATAGATTTACGTTGCGAAGTTGCTCCCATACTTTGAACTGTGGGCTGACATTAGGCTAACATTACTTATGAAGGAGGTGTGTCAGAGGGAGACAGAGATCATCATTCCTTAAAATGGACATCTCGGGGCACGTGTCGGATTTTATCAACTTGATGGTGAAGAAGGAACTGGACGAGACCCGGGCTGAGCTTGACTTCTGGCTCACAACAATCACGTTAGCCATTTTCACCTGAGCTAACGTCTGCAGCCATAAATAATAACTGTTACAATAAGCCCAGCTAATCAGCCAAGATCTGAGGAGGCGCTGTCAACTTTGCCTTTCAACTCTGAGAGAGGTGTGTGCAGCAGAGTCAATAAATGCCTTATCTTAAAGCTGCCATGTGAAAACAATATTATTGTATAGTACAACAAACGTGTAAGGCACAGCAGATGGATTAATGTTTTGTTTTTGTAATGTTTATGGATTGAAAAAAAGCTTTTATTTTGTAGACTGCTGTCTGATTATTGGAAGGACTTTCCAAATAAAAGGGGAATTTAAATGATGAAAGGTAGCCATGTGCAGTAATATAGATCACTGAGGACGCCATACACTGAGATGCATGGAGAATCGTTTTGTATCCGAATAGTTGAAAGCTGAATCTTAATCAAATCAAATCGTGAGGCCAGTGAAGATTCATACCTCTAATAATATCCAGTCAGCTATTTTCTTTCTCCTCCTTACCTCCTTATGAAAATTTCTGTTTTACATATCAGATTAAAATTGTTCATATATATATATATACATATATATATATATATGTATATATAGCTAGCTTACCGTCAGTTGCACCCCAAGACACTTATTCTCTGTGCACGAAGGCGATCAGTACCAGATTCAACTGAGATAGATTGGAGATGAGATCCTTTATTGATTTGTTTGAGAAGAGGATTTGAGAAACTGAACTTTTTGTCAAACCTATTAGTGTCTTTTGTTGTTTATAGTTGATCTCCCAAAGGATGGCATTTTTTGTTGAACTCAGATATCTTCTTTCTTGGTGAATCATTTTTTAACTTGCCTAACCCAAAATTGGAGAAAGACACCAGAATAATGTCAAGCTGTTGTTGTGAAACACCCCTATCCTTGAAGAATCTGTCCTCCTGACCAAAATTGAACGTAGATGCTACCCATCTTAGCTGAACAGGTATTTCTTGTACCTTTATTATTGTACTAGTTATTGGTGTTTCGATAACATTTAGCCATCTCCCTCCAACAATTATATTGGGAGAGCAAGACAAAGAGAGAGCTTATGGAGCATTTTGCTGCTAAGAGGACTATAACTGTGACTATTTTTATTTTTGTAATTATGTAATGTCAGTAATTCTGTGTAATTCTTTGGTTGCAGATTCTTTGAATGGTGGCACAACAGGGGATTAACCTGTGATCACAGTTGTGCAAGAACAAACCCAGCGTGGGTTGAAACAGCATGATGAAGGTGTCCCGTAAAAAGGGGAAAACTGCAGTAGAAGAGAAAATTATTTCACCAACAATCCATCGCAAAATAACTCCTGAAATGTGTCAGGTTTCAAAACGTCTTTGCAGCCCCTTCTCCGGAATTAGTGAATGATTTGTCTCTTCACATGTTTTTATTGGACAGCAGCAGCCTTCTGCTAAATGTCATTGGACTGCAGCCCTGTTGGTCATGGCTCGACAGACTGGCCACAGACTTTATGAAAAGCACAAAGGCCATTTCAGCCCTACACACCCCCACCACACTCCCACCCTCACACCTCACTCGCACAGTACTGGGACGGAGGCAGGGCGGTCAGGATAGTGGGACAGTGGGACAGACGGAGGAGAGGGAAGGGGGGTTTTTAGGGGCCCGGTCACAGACACTCTGAGCTGCCCTGAGCTGTCGAGACAGTCTGCCAGCCCTATTGTCCAGCAGCACCCTCCTTTCTTTATCACTTTGTCCTCCCCCCTCTGTGCTCTTATAGGACAGTTTGTGAGTGGAGGTCCTCGTGTTTACATACACTCTCAGGCACTTAAAATCATTTCTTTTCTTTCTTGAATTCAACATGAGAGTTTAGCCTCTTGAAAAAAGTTAATATATAACAATTTGATAATGAAAACTCTGAGAGACGTTCAGCTTCTCTGAGTGTTTGCTGGCTCAAACTTTCAGTTGAGTTTGAAGCTTGGCAGAGAGTTGTAAAAAGTCCATGTCAAAAGGTCTGAGCCCACAGTCAGCGAGTGTGTGTGTGTGTGTTTGTTCAGCACTGCTCGGACCATCGCCAGCCTGAACACACACACACACGCACACACAACAGTGTATAACTGTTTGTGTCTCTGAGCGTAACTGGGCATGCCTCAGAGTGTTTGTTTTGCCCCCTCCTCCTCCCTCCTCCCCAGCTCAGTGAAGCTCAATCTGCTCTGTCTGAGTCTGTTTTATGAGTCATCCAAACACACACACACACACGCACACACACACACACACACACACACACACACACACACACACACACATCTGAAATTTGTGTATCCACTCCTCTTCACAATCACTCAGCTCTTTCTTTTCCATTCAAACACTCCCTTTGCTCAGATTATAACAAAATGTGACTCCTTCAGATGTAAAGCTTTTTTATCTCCCTCTTCCTCATCCCTGTGTCTGTGTGTGTGTGTGTGTGTGTGTGTGTTTGTGTGTGTGTGTGTCCTTTGTGTGTAGGGACAGATTGCACTCCCTTCCATGCACACACAAACAGAGCAGGTTGGGCGTAAAGGTCAGGCTCAGCCGCAGCCTCAGGTCATGGAGCACTATGATGTTGACACAATTTCCCCTGTGGCAAAAAATCTATACCAATTTGTCCCTTTCACTTTTGAACATCAATTCCACTCTGAGTGTCTCTTGACAGAGAAATGTCAGCACTGTGGATCTTGTTTTCTGTCAGCAAGGGAATTAGATGGCCTAAAGTAACACTTGCATGCTTTAACTAGCCTTACATGTTGTATCCACAGATGGAAATAATAATCAATACAGGACAGAAGAGTGGAGGGAGTGTTGGATATTTCAACTCATGTTTTTATTCTTTGGGTTATCTAGTCGGTGCTTGTGCAGTTGTGCTTGCAGTGAGGCTTTCATTTATTCGCCTTGATCTTTTTCATTCCTGCAGTAAACTTTAAAATGGAAACGTCTGTTTTTATTACCTTGTGTTGAAAGGGTTAGTCTGTTAATCAGTTATTCTATTGACTGTGGAAGTTAATGGCCAGTTATTTTGATAATTAATTGATTTATCCTTCAAGCCATTTGTCTAAAAAATGCCAAATATCCCCTAGTTTTAGCCTGTCCTACAATGTAATGTTTTTACTTGTGGCATGTGACACAAAATCAAATATCTGGTGTTTCTGGAGTGTCTGATGGGGTAACTACGGGCTACAACAGAAAAATATTTTCATTTTAAATTAATCTGCTTATTATTTTCATGATTAATAGAGTAATTGTGAAAAATGCTCATCATAAAGACCCAAGTGACTTTTTTCATATTGCTTCTTTTGTCCAATCAACAGTCCAAAACACAAAGACTCTTCATTTGTTATCATAAAAAACTAAGAACGGCAAGAAATCCTCACATTTAAGAAGCTTGAACCCACAAATGTGACATTTCTGCTTGAAAAGTGACTTAAATGCTTAACCGATTTTAACTGATCTTTCTTTCGATCGACTTATCAATTAATCAACTGATCGTTCCAGCTCTACTAACAACTTCAAATAATTGTGACATATCACATTGTTCAAACCTGCAAACTGTAGTGTGAAATGTGGAGTTAAAATCACATTAAAATTCCTATTGCAGTTGTGTGAGATGCCATATGCTGAAACATCTGGATATTAATCAATTAATTGATGGACATTAAATGGAAAGTAAATGACAGTCTTGCTAAAACAACATTTAAAGACATCACATAGGACTCTGTGAAACTGCAATGAAACTATTGACAGTTTTCTGACATTTTAGAGACAAAACAATTTAATTAATCAAGAAAGAAATGGTGGATTGTGAAATAATGAAGTTGCAGCCCTTATACCACACAGTGCACCACTTGTACTCTGAACACATTTATCTAGCTGCACATGCTAAAGTCGGCCTTCTCCAGCCTAGAGTTATGCAATTTTCATGTTGAGGTTTTGAGGTACTGCCGTTTGCTTTTCTGAAAGCCAAATATGAGGCACACAACAAAAACTATTTACACAAAGTCAGGGTTGCAAAAAATGTGTCTGAAGGGGAAAAAAATAAAGCTCTTCGTCGTTTTTTTAGCGTGACTTCGTCTGTAAATAAAATCAGCCTGTGGTGATCTGTGGCGTGTTGACCACTTTCTGGTGGAGCTGAAGGTTGAAAACTGTTGGCCCAAATTCTTGGAAGCCTTCAGATCCCAGCCATGTCCTTCAAATCTTCAGTCTGGAACACACACACAAACACAGCAGGGAACTCGGGGTCATGGTTCTCCCCCCTCCTGCCTCCCTCTGCCACATAGCTGAAGACTCTGAGCTCCAAATCATTTTAAGTGTTTTGGAGGATCTGAGGTTGGCTGTTTAGACAGTGCTACTTGCTCTTCCTCAAAACAACAGGCTGGGACTTGAAGCTGGTGCAGGAGTGGTTTTACTGTCAGTGAGGTGCTCCTCATTCAATGTGCCGTCATAAATCTCAATGAAGTGAGTAATTCGGATTGATGGTGTGTGTCTGGACCTGTCCATGTGCTGGATGAGCACAATGTTTTGACTGTTGCTGTTTAGAACTAAATTAAACCAGAGTAAACAGTCATGGCCCTCACATACTGTAGACTACACCAAATAACTTAAAGGTACCCAGGAACATTTTTTACCACAAGTAGTGCTATTGAGCAATATTTTTATGAGCTGTTGCCTGTCCTGTTTGCATTTCACGTATCCACCATGCTTTTTTATGAGCTTTTTGGTGATGTGATACTCATTCCTGCTGATAATATGTTTTTTTCCCAGGAAAGCGAAGGCTTGACTAACACCTCAAGCCTTAACCTAACTAACTGAACCAATGAAGACAACAAGTATTAACTAATCAGAGGCAGATCAGGGCTGGCATGACTACAACACCCTTGGAAAATTATCTTCCTGCTGTCAGTTTTATGCTTTTCCTCTGTTCAACATTTGGAGGCAATACCATGCAAAAAACATACAAATAACAAACCAAAGCACTAAAGAAGAAGGGCCTGTGGCAGGTAAAGGTTTATTTAAACAATTCACAATAGAGCTGCAATCAAAGTCCATTAATTTATTAGGGAATCAGCACAAAATAAATGGGCTTCTATTTGATAATTCATTAATCGTTTCAGTTGTTTTTGAAGCAAAAAATGTAATGGTTCTAGGTTGCTGCCCTTTCCTCATCCTATATAATTGTAAATCTGGGGTCTTGACTCTTAGTTGGAGAAAACATACTATTACTCACCGGATGTAGACTGTGGTGATAAACCCGCCATTGGCTGACTATTTCAGCTGGCATTCTCCTCCTTTCTATCTGCATGTTAGCGTTTTAAAAATCCCCATCTCTCAGGAAACAACAAAAACAACCTCCAAGCTAGCAACCTGAAAGTGGCACCCTACTAGTGGCGGTGGTAACCCTAACCTAGTTGCTAATGGTACGATCTTAAACAAGATAGCAGTTTCACCCTTTGTTGTGGCGATATACCCATTTTAATTCCAGCGCTTGCCTCCCCACATGCAAATGACACCACCAAAACAAGTTCCCCACTGTTTTGACACGCTTTGTGGTGCCAAAAACGGTTGTGATTGGTTTAAGGAAATACAATCAAGCCAGGACATTTTTCCCCCAATAGCAGAATATAAATGGGTGCAACCTGACCTTTAATTATGTAACCACAGGCTCTCAGAAATTGTAATGGACATTTGCTAGGCTTCTTGGAGAATTTGGGCTTTGTCAACTGATCCTTTTGTGCAGTTGTAAATCCCACCAAGACCTTAAACTGGGCATGTATATAAGTGTACTTGCCTTGATTTGACTCTCCATTAACTTAAAATGAGTAATAATGGCAAATTGGTGATGTTGGTCCACTGTAACGGGTGCAGTGTAGATACTCTGCTACTATTGTATAGCACATGTGCTGTTCAACTCTTGAACTTAATAGTGTGACTCATGCCATACTGTTACTGTAACTCTGTTCTTGAAAAACACTGACTGGAAAAAGGTTTTACAGAGAGAAGGACACTTAGTACTGCAGGACACCAAATAGCCAGTAATGCCACTGCAGTTTGTGCATGTGTGTCTCAGCCCACGCAGAGTCCAGCCCCACCAAACGCCCACTCAGCAGCAGGGACCGAACACACATACCACTGACATCAGATCAGCCCTGTCTGACCATTTAACACATTGCCAGTGAAAACGTCTCTTTTCTGCTCCAAAAGACCACAATAACCCCGCTTTAAATACTGCTTCTAATGCACTATTTTGTGGTTAGAGTCACTGTCACTGTTATTAAGTAAATATCTTGTTTCCTTCAGTAAGTGCTGTGAGTGTCCGCATGTGATCATTGTTCCTCTTTGCAAATGAACTTTTCATGTGTTTCCCTCATGCCATCATGAATTTTGGACAATTTCCTGTGAATCACTTTTGTAGTTATTTAGTTACTTCATAAACTGTGATCCTTTTTTTTGTTTATTTTATTCTGTCCAAACCTTGTAAAACAGGGTTCCAAAGTGAGTCAGTGAGTTAAATACCAGTTAGCTTTAGTGGAAAGTTAACTGGTATTTTTAAGTGAGTTTTGTGGCTACTTACAGAGGTACTAAAAGGCATCAGTTGCTGTAGCTTCAGTCACAAGCAATGAATAATGATGCAGTCTGGTAAAGGGAAACAGCTTCAATAAATCATGAAAATATAGGCTAAACAGGAAATTCACAATAGAAAAGAGGAACAGTGTTCACAAGTGGCCCCTCACAAACAAAAGGACATTTATCTATGTGTTAGCTTCACATCACGCAAAGCTACAATAAAACCTGTTGACAGAATTAAAAATATTAGCTTTGCAAAGATTGTAACTACTGCAGGAGGTTTGTACTTGATTGCGTAACAACCCAAGGTGTTCCTGTTTGTTTGTTTAGTCTAAGTATCCAGATTGTGCTCGGTGATACAGCCAGAGCTCTTAGTATTGATAAATGTTTTCTCCAGACACTCAGATCAAAAGAGTATGAGCCGAGCTCGGCTGTTTGTCCTTGATGTTAAAGCCTGAAGTCTGGGACTTCTTTGATCAGACGCTTTTGTTGGTGTTGCATTTGTTATGTAATGTTCTAAGCCGTGATATAATAGATTTTTTAATATGATTATTATTATTGTTATTGGCCTGTAAAGAACATTGACTGACGTCTGTTTATTATAAGGTGCTAAATAAATAATTCTGCTTGCCTTGTCTATTTTTATCATAATGTTGCTCTCTTCCTTTTCTACGTGTGAGCAGTGATAATCTGCGTGTTGTTGCTGTGGCTCACTCTGAGAAATGACTTATGAATATAATGACAAACTTCAATAGAGACATGATGTACGATAAGAAAGACACCATTTCTGTTTTTATTGTGACACGTATGAAGAAGAAAAACAACTGTTTTATGTGTTATTGAATGACCCTGATAGCATTTTATGGTTGAGGGAGCTAACTTTCAGTTCTCCAATAGTGGCTGCTGGAGCAGTAAAGTGTAAAGCCTCAAGCCCCCTTTAAACCATCAGTTGCAACTCAATTCCACAGGGTTTCTGTGTCTTAAAATATCTTCTTAATTTTATAAGTACTGGGCCTTAATTGGAGTTTGTAAAGTCTTAATTGCCACAAACATTTTACCTAATTTAACTTGTCCGTCCGTCCTTTTAATTTCTGTCTTCTGAGGGAAAACGCACATTTCTGATGTTAATGAATGCTTAAACCTACAACTAACTCTAATATTGTGTTTTTACTTCTACTTCTACTACTACTTCTTTTCTCTTCTACCTGAGGCCATAAACTTATTAGGAACTAGCCGATATGTTTTTTTCAGGGTTGATTATTTGTACTCAAGGTTTTAGTAATACATTTACAGTAAAAATGAAAATCTTTGTCTCAAAATATAGAACAACCAGTGAAAGAATGAACCTTAGTACAATTTACTCAAGTACTGTTCTTTATTACAATTTTCAGGTACTTTACTTGAGTATTTCCATTTTCCGGTTCTTCATACTTCCTCCCGACTACATTTATTTGATAAATATATCACTAGTTACTGCAGATTCAAATTATTCAGTGTTTATAGCCTAATCATGATTACGTGTTACTAATCACATAGTGTGGGGGCGGGACATTTTGTGAGAGGATGCATCTTCAGAGGCAAAGTAGCACATTTTTGCATTAGTTTATCGGCAATCTGACAGAAAAATTATCAATACTTATAATCTGAAAAATGCTGAATATCAGTCATATCAGTATAATAATCGATCTGTCCCTAGCCTCTGATTCCAGTTTTTCAATAACAAGATGCCTGTAAAGGAACTTCTCTCGCTGCATTACTTGACTTTCATCATACTGGAAATGTTGTCATTTACGATTTGTAGTGTGCAGGACAATTCTTCTGAATTATATCAACTTATTCTTGAAAGATCTGGTATCTTATGAGGGTTTTGGATGCAGATTTTAGGTGTGACTCCAAAGAAGTTAACACATCAGCTCTCGCTTTTGACTTTAAGGATGTGGTTTTCAGATCTGAAGTGTCCCCAGCTGTCCTCTCATGAAAGTTTGCTTCTTCAACTGTACTCTTGTATGTCTGTGTGGACATTAAGTGTATAGACACTGTTTACAAATGCTAGACACCCTCCCCCTCCAACACTCCCAGCCCCTTTTTTAAGTACAGAAGCAGTGAATGAAAGCTTCTGCCATGAAAAATTAAAAGACAATTCTCTGCTTGCTGGATGTACAATGGTTGACCCAGATGGGGCACTACTGAGCTTTCAGTTGGACTGTACACAACGTCGTTTTTATTTAGAACACACATTTGTCCTTCTAAAAGTACGAACAACCCCCCCAAAAAAGAAAGAAAGAAAAGGAAAGAAAGAAAGAAAAGAAAAAAGGATTATTCCCAATAATCACGAATCATATCACATTCATATCCGTCAAAATAATCACAATGTGATTGATGTTGGTAGTTAAACTGCAGGTTATAATAACCAGTCAAAAAGAGGCGTTAAATCTCAAAAACCTGAGACAATTACCACATCAGTATCAAGAACAATGCATGTCAAAGTCCTTTGACTACAACACATAATAAAGAAAAAGAAATGTGTCTATAGATGTTATAAAAGATTAGATGGGGAATGTGAAATTAGATGTTCATCAATAATTGTGGTTGTTAAACAATGAAGATGAACCAGCAATACTAACTAACTTTTATTTTGACTGAGAGACCTCAGGCAGAAATGACTTACTGTGTGTTTAAACAAAATGTTGCAGGCTGTTAACAAACCCTTCTATTCTTCCCTCTTCATCCTCTCCGTCTGTCTGCAGGTCTCTGGATGGCCGTCTGCAGGTTTCCCACAGAAAAGGTCTCCCCCACGTCATCTACTGCCGTCTGTGGCGCTGGCCCGACCTGCAGTCCCACCATGAGCTGCGGGCGGTGGAGCTGTGCGAGTATGCCTTCCATACGAAGAAGGATGAAGTGTGCGTCAACCCATACCACTACCAGAGAGTAGAGACGCCAGGTATGACAGCTTGGAGTGTGTTGATTCCTTCTTCAGATGTTAGTGTGGTTTCATGGCAAGCATTTGTCTTTTCTGTTAGGGCCCTTTTCTTTGGAACGAGCTGCCTATTTTTCCAGGACACATTTTTATAGACTTGTTTTTATCTTGAGGGCTTATCCAATATTTGTCCTGTGATTTACTGAAGTTAACTTTGTCCTATTTTATTGTTTTATTGCGTCATTTTATTTTTTTCATATTTAGCTGTGTTGATTTACATATTTGTTTATTTCATGCTTACATGAAACCAATCACTGTTGCTATGTTCTAAGGAACTACTTGGTCTGTTTGTGTGTTTATGTCCATTATACAGTACTCCCACCTGTGCTGGTGCCCAGACACACAGAAATCCCCAGTGAGTTCCCACCTCTGGATGACTACAGCCATTCAATCCCTGAAAACACCAACTTTCCTGCTGGCATTGAGCCCCAGAGCAACTACATACCAGGTACCAGCAGGCTTCCTACCATGACTCACACTGAGAGTCAGAAACCCCTTTGACCAAAGACTTGTATGAGAATATTTTAAACCGAGTCAGATTATCCTCCACACATGACTCCACACAACTCTGTGGAGTCAGTGTCAGAGGACAGAGGATGACAGGGCTGTCACTGGATGAGGCTCACTGAAACCAGAATCTTTTATGAAATCTGACCCCTTTTTTTATAGCACATACAGTACAATCTTTACTTTGTAATATTGTGGCAGGAGTATTTCTGCTGTAATCAGGGAAAGTTTTGGAGATCAGAAGTTACATGTCTGGAAGGCAAGCTACCTACATGCCGTGGATCTTAACGAGTCAACAATTGTTATCTAACATGGCTTCAACATACTCCTCCAAACCAGTGTTGAACATTAGATACCAATCAGGTTTCTTTGTTTATGAAACCTGACAATGAGTTTCTATCAGGTAGGATAATTCCACTCAGTGTCAGATTAGTGAAAAAGAGCAAGTTGAAAAGAGAAACAGATATACAGAGAACAAGCAGATGAGGAAAACTAAATTTTTGCTGTATCTGATATTAATTTCATGTGTTCCTGTGTTACTGTTTCAATCAACCAGCTAGTGTATGCGAATAAAGCTTTCCTCCAAATCTGTCTCAGGAAACTTTGCCATAAATGTGATGAGTTGTTGTCTGTGTGTGTGTGTTTGTCTTAGAAACGCCACCGCCCGGCTACCTCAGTGAGGATGGAGAGACCAGCGATCACCAGATGACCCACAGCATGGACACGAGCTCCCCAAACCTTTCACCCAACCCCGTCTCACCCACACACAGCAACTTAGGTAAGGACTGTGTGTGTGTGTGTGTGTGTGTGTGTGTGTGTTTGTGTACCTTCCTGTCTGTCTGACTTCTCTCACAGACAAATGTTTCAATAGTGTATCTCCCCCAGTGGGAATTCTCTCTTTGATTTAACTCCATTTTTGTAAGAGGAAACCAGGTGATGAAAGGAGCCTTTGTCTTCCCTTCACCCTGTGAGCCGTTGAACAGGCCAAGACACCATTCAGCCCACACTAACATCAATAACAATATCCTACGTTTATTCTATCAGGATGGGAAACACGCCAGGGGACTTGGCTGGAAATCTACTAGTGAAATAACAAAATCACACCAGTTTCATTTGGCAGTGCTGTCCAGCTCTGTTCTGGACTTCAAAGTGAAGGACACTGTGGCCATGTTGAGGGAAAAAAGAGCAAATTACGAGAAGCAGTTGAAGTTACTGAAAATTATCATGGATAAGCCTGTAATTAGACAGTTTTGGCTCCAGCGTCCCACCAGTGAGGGTTGAGTTTCCACATTTTGTCTGGTAAAAGCTTCTGGGAAACAGCGTATGGGTTTGACATTTTGTGACGCAAGTTCATCCTAATATTTTCTTTGGTAGTGTTTTTCTTCCCCCTCAACATCCACCTCAGCCCCTGCTCTCCCCACGTTTTACCCATTTTGCATCTTCCTTGCTTCCATTGCTCTTCAATTCTGTTTTCTCTCCCATCAACAAGGTTTTCTGGCTATTGTGTCTCTGATTTGCACCCTGTTAACCTCGACACATGTCTCCCATTACCCATTCGTTTCTCTCCTGCTGTATTATTTCATGCATTAAATTTCTTATTGATCTGCACTTTCAGCCTGTTTACAGCCGTCTCTGGACTCTCTCTGTACTTTCCATTTTGGTTTGATGAAAGCAAACTAGGGCTGCATGATATGGATTATTTTGACAGAGATTACAGTCATGATATGAATGATTGGAATGATCATTTTTGCATCTAATTTTTCATTTACACTGAAAAAAAAACTATTAAAGTCATGATGATGCAACATTTGTTTTGGTGTGTAGTTTTCCTACACCTGGAGAACAAGGTTTAGTGGCCAGGAGATCTCTGCAGCACTACAGCACTTCATTATAATCATATTTCAATTAATTGTGCTGCTCTAAAGCAAACTGTAACTCTCTCCGTCTCTCTGTCAGACCTTCAGCCAGTGACGTACTGCGAGCCGGCCTTCTGGTGCTCCATTTCCTACTACGAGTTGAACCAGCGAGTAGGAGAGACCTTCCATGCCTCACAGCCCTCGCTGACAGTGGATGGCTTCACAGACCCCTCCAACTCAGAGCGCTTCTGCCTGGGCCTGTTGTCCAACGTGAACCGCAACGCAGCTGTGGAGTTAACACGCAGACATATTGGTATTTAAAGGGTTTTCCTACCATTATGTAAGCAAAATTAATGTAAAAATGTGGAGAGAATCACAACTAACCAACTGAATTTTCCCACTTCACACACCTTTCTATCCTTCTACTTCTTTAGCAAGTTTTGACTTAAAGCTTTTATGGTCTTGTTTATTTATTATCTCCTCTAGCTTTTCCAACTTGTTGTACACAGATATGTTAATAATACTGGGGAAAATAATCTGAAATTTCAGATTCACATCTGCTCTGCACATCTGATAATTCATTCAGAAACAAATGATACTTCCTTTTATGCTAATTCCAAGTAAGATATTACTCTTTATTTACTTGAGTTTTGTCTGAGGAGTTGTTCTTTCTGTTTTCTTCAAGGTCGTGGAGTTCGGCTCTACTACATCGGAGGAGAGGTGTTTGCTGAGTGTCTGAGCGACAGCGCCATCTTTGTCCAGAGCCCAAACTGTAACCAACGCTATGGCTGGCACCCTGCCACCGTCTGCAAGATCCCTCCAGGTATGTGTCAAGCTGACAGAGACAGAGAGAGAAAGTTGGGGACAGGGAGAGATGTACAAATGGGGAGAAATGGAGAGATGAAGAGTCAAGGAGGTAGATGGAAAGAAAAATCGAAAGGCTTACTGGAAATGGAGAGTAGCTTTGGCTCAGGAGGTAAAGTGGGTTGCCTACCAATGACAGAGATGGTGGTTTGATTTCCAGCTCGTTCTGTCCACATGTTGAAGAGTCCTTGAGCAAGACACTGAGCCCCCAGAGAAAGAGTATAGTCTTTCAGGCAGGAATATAAACCTGCAGAACTGCATGTCACTGACAATCACATCTCCTCCAGATGTGTGTTTGTCAGTGACTTTCTGCTGCCAAATTCTCCAGTTTAAGCACTTTTAATTTCTCTGGCAAAACTGACGACACTGGAGAACATCGTTAGCTGCCAAATTGTGATTAATCTAACTTAATTTTTTTTTTATATGGATGATTCAGAGCAGAAGTTTTTCCTCTTCGCAGTGATCTGTTTACTTTTACCACATGACTTGCAAAAGTGTTCCGAGTGTTACAAGTTTTTCCTGAGTACAACATGTTTTAAAGTCTCAATAGAGATTTGTTGTCAGAAGCAAGATGATTACACAAACAGTTTTGCACTTGGTTGTCTGAGTCACTCCCCCTTTCAGATTTGCACCTCTTTATGTCAGTGTGCAGTGTTAGTTTCGTTTCTGAAAAAGCACCTGAGTCACTTTTACATAAAAGATACGACTGCTTTCTTATAAGTTCAGACATTTTTGTAACACTTTCCACACAAGTCTGGATTGGATACAGTCAGATTAATGTTAAGGCTTCACAATGTTAAATATACCTAGAAATTAAATCCACATCTTGTATATCTGATGGCCTTTTACACCAAGGTAGTTCCATGGCCAGTCCGCAGCTAGTGCCTATTTTTGAACCAGTTCTTCACATTTCGACAGCCACTGTCTCTTCCGCTCAGAAAAACTGGTTCAAGAGCGGCACTAATACTTTGCTGGTCTAGAGGGAAGACGATGTTGATGAAGGTTGTCAGTCATCCAGGTCCTGGTAATTCTGGTCATAGTAATTCTGGTAATTCTGTAAGTGCTGTATCGTAGGCATCTGGACCGTAGGCAACTAAAACAAGTCCAGTTGCTTATGATACAGCACTTAGCACTAGAGGAAAGAACCGCTTACGCCAGGACCATCTAAAACCTTTTTAAAAATCAGAGCTAGTGTAGCATATAGTCTGACTTATCCAGAGAGGAATAAACAAAAGATTTTCTCTATGTATTGATACCAGCGTAGTTGAAGCTAGATACTGTAGCTAGCTAAAGGCTAAAGGGTTTACAAATGCTAACATTAGCAGCTTATGTTAATTGTTCAAAATAATCAAAATGTGGTAGGTAATTACCTTTCTTCTCACTCATAATCATCCTTCATAGCAATCACGATGACCAGCACAAAAGTGTTGCCAGTGTAGGCATGCAAAGCCAGGAGCAACACTTGTTAGAAGTTGATGTAGTCCATCATAGTTGTTCCTCGTGATGCTTGGAAATTTAGAGATGTATGCAATAACGTAATGACGTGATTCTATAGTTGCTCTATAGTCGGTGGGAAAGCAAACAGGTTTTTACGGGGTACGCAGGTTGAACCAACTCCGAACCAGCACGAACGAGCACCAGAACGAGCACGTTGTTGGAAAGGGGGTATGATTAAGGCTGGTGTATTAAATATCTCACTTGAGTAACATTTGTGTTTAAAAAAATAAAATCCATTTATGTACATATAAAACAATGTGAATCAGATGGTTTAACAATGCTAGGGAGATTCCACCGATGTCAGATCAGTCCATATAAACTGTGAGGGGCAAAAAGAAGCACAGAACATTCAGACCAGCTGTCGTCCACAGCTCCCACACATGTTTCAAAGAATGCTCCAAAGATGTAGCACTGCTTTCCCATAACTTTGTTGGACAGTTTAAAAGAAACAGTATTTAAAGTGGAGCCACAAAAGTCTTTTTTATACTTTTTTTCACATATGCAGTCAAACTCCACAAGAATTGTAGAGATACTTTAATGTGATGAGTTCCCCTTTAAATCAAACCTTCCAAAAGCTGTCCTCAATCTTACGTAAACCTCTAAATACAGTAAAGGTGATTGTGACACATTGTTGTGGCCTGACGTGTGGTTGTGTCTCGGTTGTTCCCTCCAGGTTGTAACCTAAAGATCTTCAACAACCAGGAGTTTGCTGCCCTACTGGCCCAGTCAGTCAACCAGGGCTTTGAGGCTGTGTACCAACTCACCAGGATGTGCACCATCCGTATGAGCTTCGTCAAGGGCTGGGGAGCCGAGTACAGGTAACTGATCAGCTTTGAACAATGACAAATGGCTCACAGATGATTAAACTCACAGCCAACAGAAGTGCCGTTGTGCAAAAATCGATCCTTTACATAAACGCAGACAACAGAAACAAAAAGAATATGAATCACATCCCACAATCCATCCGCCCCCGCTCGCAGGCATCTGCTCACACTCTGGTGAATCCTGTGTGTGACGTCGCCGAGGCTTCATCAATAGAACCAAGCCCCAGTTGGCACGGCTGAGTATTTTTAAACAAACACATGTGCTGTGTCAAAAAGAGATGTCAGACTTTCCCTCTTCCGTCCCCTCCCCGTTTTCCACACAGTCTGACTCACTGATAGCAAGAAAGAAAGGAGGCGATGGAATAAAAGGGGAGAAGATGATTGGCTGAAATTTGGCTCTGCACCCAAGGGTTTCCTCAGGGGGAAACCTTTATGCTGCAGTCCTGTCCAGACCAGATCCTGACATGTGGAGACACTTAAAAACAGGACTCAGGTTACTGGACCAGCCAGGCTCTCCTTCTCCTCTACCTCCACCCACACTTCACTCTCTCCTTCTTTTCCCACGCTGACTCTTGGTTGTTTTTTAAAACTATTCTGTCCCTTTTACCTTTCCTTTTTTAATTCACTAAAAATAGACAACAAAGAGTTAAATGTAAAGATGAACGAAAAGATCTTGCATAAACTACTTTTTTTGTGCGCCTAATTGATCTAGACAGCAGCTTATTTCCAGCCCTCATGAGACAAACCGTATAAACCACTCAGAGCTGGCAAGTGTCTCTGTTTATCTGGCTTGCCAACACATAAATTAGATGGATGACAACATACAGGAAACACTTTTCCTGCTGCTGTTGTTGGCTTTGACTGAGAGAAGATCCTATTAGTTGTTTTATTTACTTAACTTGTTCGTGCTGCCTCAAAACTTTCAACCAAATGACATTTTCAGTTTTATAAAAACCCTTAAACCTGCTGCCGTGTCCACTCATCACTCTCTGGAGTCCGTGTCAGAGCACATGCTGAAATGACAGGGTTATCATTGGGTGAGGCTCACTGAAACCAGAATCTTTTTGAAAATCTAACCTCTTTTTTTTAAATAGCACACACAGTACAATCTGTACTTTATAACACAGTGTCAGCAGTGTTTCTGCTGCTGATGTTGGTCTTATTTCTGCATGATGGCTGTAATCAGGGAAAGTTTTAAAGATCAAGAAGTTCTGTTTATACTGCCTCTTCTCAAGGTTTCCCTTTTCAAGAATCAAGAGCAAAAGAAAAGGATGTTTCTCAGACATAATCTGTAGCCCTTTTTACACAGAGACTCCACATTATTACTATATTACTCGCCTTTTCTCCGCCTTTGTTTGTTCACACTGAACCAGGCAGTGCCTGCAAAACCAAAAGAGGCGTGACGGTACACATCATGATGTTGACATCTGTGTGTTTTCTTTCAACCTGTTTTCCCCAGTTTCCACCTGTTAATCTAAACATGTATCCGCCGACTATTTATAATCATATTGATGCAGTTATAAAGTGTTGTGGTTGAGATCCTGACCCACCATGCATCGTGGAAAGTGACAAAGTTAAGTTTTTGGCTCTAAACTACATAATTACATAATCGCCATCAGTAAATAGAGGACTCTGACTGGCTCTCACTCGTGGGGAGGGATGCCGTTTTCTGGGGGAAAGTTCACTGAAGCCTCGGTCGGGAGGGCTGACAGTCGCAGTGATTTTTTTTCAATACAAGATTCCAGAGCCGGTAACTACAATAACACAATAGTGGAAGGAGACAAAGACATAGTGAGTTCAAGTTTTTTGCTCTGAATTGCGTCACATAATAAACGCCACTCAACTGCAGGAGCCACCTGGCTCTGCTGCCGGGGACAGACGCTCTTTATCGGGCAGAAATGTGACGAAGAGTCGGTAGGACAGACAGGATGCTAGACAGGATGACAGACACATTTCCACGTATAACTGCGGGTTTTTTTCCTCATATAAGTTGCCAAAGACACTACCAGTTACCACATTACTGTTGTTTGGTCCTGTAACGTTGCTTTGTGTGTTGAAGTGCGGGTCATTTCTCTTTTATCTAATGAGTGAAGTATCTGTTTAGCTGTCAGACTGTGAACACCATCAGATCGATTAGCCCCTGATCCGCGCCACCGGCTTTTCCATTCACACAGACGCCGGCTCTGATCTGCCTCCGGAGGCGGATCAGAGCCGGCGTCAGTGAAACTGTTCCCCCTCTCCACATCTGTAACTTTCACACAGCTGGCGATGCGGAGAATCAGCGCATGATTCCCGCACTGTGAATGGGGCTTGTAAGTGGAGAAACATAGGCATTGCTTTGTATATCCTGAGTTTTTTCAGGTTTGTAGATCAAAGGTCAAAAATGTTTAGAAAACTGAACTTCCCTATTTTCAGTTTCAATATGATGACATATGAAATGTGCCAACAACATTTTCTCTTCAGTATTATTTGATTCTAGAGAGACACAGAGGCTAGCAAGTTTGACTCAGGACATCACATTTATTCTGATAAGATAGACCCCTATGAAACTAAATTAACCAAGATCAGATCTCAGAGTTTTGGTGTGAAAAGTGAAAAAAATGAGAACATGAATAAAAAAGAGAGGGTTGTTTTTCAGCTCACTTCTCACTCTTGGCTGATTTTAGATTGTGTTGATCTTAAATTCTTTCCAAACTGGCATTAAAGGCATAATCCAAGTTAAAATGTCTCAAGGACTGGCTGTTAAGTTGTGTACTTACATCAGTGATGGTATGTAACCAAGCACATTTACTCAAGTACTGTACTGAAGTACAATTTTGAGGTACTTCCATTTTCTTTATATACCCACTCCACCACATTTTGCAGGAAAATATTGTACTTTTACTCACTACATTTATTTGAAAACTTTAGTTACAAGTTATTTACCTCAAATGTTTCCAATAGGACTGCAACTAATGACTGTTGTCTTGATTGATTAATCTACCAATTATCTTCACAGTCACTATACATTTTGTTCAAACTAACGGTGCATTGCACTTGGTCACCTGACAATGGCGTCATATTAATTTTCCTCATCTAGTGCTTATAACTTCAGGGAAACACCAGATGATACATCAGAGAGTGAGTAAGGAAGTTGACAAATTTGTTAGACACTCTGTTGTTTACCACTGTTTGTATTGCTCACCTCGTGATGGAACACAATTATTCATTTTCATTTGTGATGGCAGTTGTTTAACATTGAAGACAAGAACTCCCATGATCCCATACTACTGTACGATGCTATCAAACTCCATCTTTTGTTGTCATTGTTTCAATTGAGAGATCCCTGACAGCAGGAATGACATACTTCGCCTTTAAAGTTTGTTAAAAGTGTTTCATTGTAACTCACAGAAAGATTTTTGGGTACTTTTGTTTTGTTTTTTGAGGGTAGCTTCTTCTGTCCGCCTCACTTCAGGCCTAAAATGAAAGTTGAGCAGTTTGACTTGACTTTGTAAGTTTACTCACACAGGTCCTGCTTTGAAACAGCTTCCTCTGTATCCTCAACATCTGTTTCTGCTCTCCTCTGTCTCTCCCAGGCGACAGACGGTGACCAGCACCCCCTGCTGGATAGAGCTCCACCTGAACGGCCCCCTGCAGTGGCTCGACAAGGTGCTCACACAAATGGGCTCCCCCAGCATCCGCTGCTCCAGCGTCTCTTAGGGAAACAGTTCATTCACACTCACTTCCTGTACACCACGTCTCCTGTCAGTGACTAAAAACACATAGACTGCATGCAGACAAGAAACGGCTACACAAGTACGGAAAGATGTTGAGCCCCCCCCCCCCCCCCCACCCTCTCATTCAGCCAATCCTAAATCTGTAACTTCCTCCCACCAGCTGTCGAAGCACTTTTTATATACATGTTGTCTGTGGCAAAAGGGGACGAGTGCAGTAAACCGTGTTAGTATGATCTCCACATTTTGTCCAGAATTTTTGCATCTTTGACAGCCAGAAAGGCTGAAACCATGGGAGGAAGTTTTTATTAATTCAGAGGTTTTCTTTCCTTATTTTTCATGATTTTTACATTTTTTGTACAGATTTTAACGTGAATAGTGGTTTTAAAACATGAATTACGTTTTTTTAAGCATTAATAACAATTTTGTAAAGCATGATCATGTTAAATGCATTTCACGTTACTTTGTTTCTGTATTTGGGCATTTGATAGGTTATGAAGACATTTACAAATGTGACCCAGTGCGCTTATAACAGGAAATGTTCAACCACCATTTATTAGCACTGTGTGAAGGAATATACTGTAAGCCTAGCACGAATATTTGTTTAGGTTTTCATACTGTCATTTCATGCTGCCTGTGTTACTCTGACAAGACAAAGAAAGACAGAAACAAACACTTGAGGTAAAACCATTTCCCCCCCCCTGAGCTCAGAAGAATAATTTGCCTAAAACAGTGAATTTAAGTATTTTTTTATTACATGTACATTTTTCCATCTATTTCTATTAGATAAGTTCAGTGTAAAAGGTCAAATTTAATGCAAAATTTCCTACACTGTAAAATCTGACAGTGAATTTACTTAAAGTAGTTTAAAGTTTACGTTTTAAGTAAAGTCACTTTGTCAGACTTTGTCAGTGTAGAAGTCCCCCTTAAATGTATATGCAATAACTGAATGACATAAAGTTTTTATATAAATTATTAAATATATAAATTCCCATTTATTTAGTTTAATCAGACTACGTTGTTTTATTAATTCACATTGGCTGAAAATGATAGCAAACATTGAATGTGACCCTTTACACTAAACTGAAAGTTACTGATTTAGGCAAACTATTTTCTCAGTGTGCTCGAGCTGTAAACTCACTTTGATTTGAATCGTGGGCCAGATTACTTAGCAGTCAAAGCAGACAGGTGGTACAACTCTTTGAACCCATATATGAGTACTTAAAGACGGTGGCATTCATCAGATGTCACGAGGAGGAGGATGCACTTTTGTAAAAAGTTAATATTCTAGTTGGCAAAGTACATTTAATGGCAGTTGTAGTTGACAGCTGCGGTAGTTCTTGTCAGAGGGTTTTATGAAATATATCCTGCATTAATTTCAGGATGCTTTGCCAATTTGCAAAATACTTTTGCAGCATTGTATTGTGTCGTAGGTAGTATATATAATAGGCATTTACACAGAACTTGAAAACATCTCACAGACTGTAATATTCTGCAAATGTTTAGTTAAAGTGAACACAAACTGTAGTAGGAACACTTGTGTGTGCTCTGCAGACGGCTGTGTAAAGAGAGCAGGAAGATGCCTTTGCTTTTTTAATTTTCTCTCTCAGCAGTCCATAACATTGGTCTTATTTTTAGCCATCAGTGATATCGACTTTTTGCACACTCAGGATTGTAAAACAAACAAAAAAAAGAATTATGTACAGATTCTAGTGAAAAGGACAAACGCGTGACTCTCAAAGTCTATTTTGCTACCAATTATTTTTGTAGGACATTAAAGGTGACGACGACTTTGTCCGCTCCAGGGGCCAGATGCATAAAACTGTCTAGATTCACGACTAAAACTGTGTACGCACAAAGACAGAAATATGTATATGCATTCTCTCTGTCGCCTGAAGGTTTGTATTTATTTGAGTCTATTGGTCTTGAGTCAATATGTGACTGTACCAAATCAAACTGTAGTGTCACATTCTGGTTCAGCGTCAAGGCTGCTTCTCAAACTACTACTTACTAAGACCGTCATTTAAAAAAAATTCGAACACTCAACAGATGTAGCCTCATCCTAAACTTTGTTGAAGATTTGGTGATGGTCGATCATTCATAGTTCCTCTGACTGACAAGCTAATGTCACTGCTGATTCTGTTTTATAAATCTGGAAATGGATCCACATGCACAAGCTTCATTTCCACTCCAACAATTATCCATAAATCGATGCATAACTGTCCTTAAACATTGATATTTGTGCCCGCTACACCACTCATTAGACCTAGAAAACAGAAAGTATCAAGAGCCATGTTATTTATAGGCTGTGTTGCATCAGCAATTCAACAGCACCAGAACAGCTGTCATTATGTACAACGGTTATGTACAACGGTGGCTAATTATAGCGCACGCACATGTCCCTGTAAACCATCATTGCATCTCAGTCATCATTACTAAACATCAGACAGATGATCAATGATTAATCTATAGAGCTCATATTGAAAAAGACTTCGCAATTCAGGATCAAATGAAAGGATCATTAAAAGGGAAATCTATTAAATATAAAAGAATAATCTAAAAGAATGTTATCAGAACTGTACAAAAGCATTCAATAAGAACAATTACACCTTTTCAGTTTCTTCAGTTCTCTGGCGAGGTGAAACCAGCGTTACAGTTTATAGCCGCCACCTACTATGGCCATGTTATATTTTAAATGATATCATACCTTTATTATTAACACAGTATTCATATTTCATTTTTAAAATACCAGTATATTGTGACACCCCTAGTGTGAAGTATGTATTCCCACATTCTTCCTTTATAATAATTACCAGTTTGTGTTTGGGAAAAGGCGTGCTCTTGTTTTTGTGCGTACACATCGTTTATACATCTGGCCCCGAGTGTTTTTGCATGACGTGACAGAAAAATACTGCCAGCAGGTGCAGGGATACTAACCTTGTATTTTTCTACCTGTGAAGACAAAGGCAAAGCTTTTTACAAAGGGAAATGTTTAGACAGACGGAGGCTTGTAAATAACAGTAGCTTCTCAACATCTGATGTCCCTATTTTTTAGGTCAATGTACATAAAGCACATACATGTGTTATAATCTGACCATTAACCTTTATAATGTTGATGGTTTTGTAAACAAAAGAAAGAAGCTTGAAAATTAAAAAAGTTAAGTAAATGTCAAGAAAAGCTATTGCTGAAAAAGAAAAGTCTTAGCTTTGGTCCTGTTTCCTGTCAACCCCCCGCTGTGGTGGAAGTGGATCGATTTCCTTCTGGTTCTATAACACTAGACAAAGACACAGTGGGTGAACACGGACATGTTTGGATTCTTTTTACAGTACTTATTTACATTAACCCAGCTTTTGATGTTGATGCCAGCCCAGTGGTGCTAATCTTTTAACATTTTAGGGACTCAAGAGAACCACAAAGCCATAGGATTTGACTCTCAAAGCTGGTAGATATCGATCTCTTTTTTTCAAACTGTAGTGTGGGATTGTTTCAGAAACAGTAGCATCTACTAATCTGAGACAGACAGCTCTTTTAGAGCTTCTAGTGTCCTTGAACGCAGCAGTCCTGATCCTAATGGGCTCTTTAACCACCCAGTGGTCAATGTAATTACCCAGTAGGGAATGTTTTGCAAGCAAATTTGTCATTTTTTATATGCTCTTCAAGTTATGATGCTTGTGCTTTTTCCCCCACGTTTAAATTGTTCACTGTAATCGTCGTTTCTTAGTTGTGATTCATGTTTTTGTGCTCTCAATTGGTCTTTTTAGATGTCTTGTATAAAAATTGTACCCATATTTTTCTCTGCCTATAAAAAGTTGATGTGATGCTTTATATTTTTGTTTATTATTGTTGGTCCATGAATAAAAATATATATCTTGTGGTGATACTGCGGCCAACATTACGTTTTAGAAGGAAACTGAAGCATCTTAAATGTCAAACCACATCTGTATTTCAGTCAGCGTGTTCAGTCAGATTCTCTCTAAGTGATCAAATACAGAATAATTCAACATTAGAAATCAGACTAACCAAGCCAACTTTTTATGTAACACTTTCTGTGAGAATGTAGGCCATCTATAGTGCTTCATGGGGGCATTCATAGTGAACTAGAATGCATTCCTAATGCTTCATGACTACATTCATACACCCACGATGCTTTCACTCTATATCAACAGTTATAAAACATTATCGATGTGATTTATATTAAATTATTATTTCTGGTGTCTTATGGATGTTCTTAATGCTCAACAATCAACTGTAGCAGGACTCATAGTATGTTGTAATGATCTGTACAGTATCATAAGTTTTCATTGTGTGTGTTAAAGGAGAAATATATAAGAAATGACCAAGTTTTTAGTTTAAAACATTCAAAAAAAGAACTAACATTATCAACAGGATTTGAAAAAACAACATTGCTGACCTTATGTTAGAGACGTCTGCGTTCTGTGTTGCAAAGATGTCTACTGAAGTTAGCATGCTAACCAGCTAGCCCCGGCCCGTCCTGTCTCCTAATACCACTTCATATCACAAGAGGAGATCGTCTGATAGTGTCTGTGAAATGGGAAATGTAAAAAGAGTAAGGATGTACCTTTGAGTTCTGGCCATTTCTTACAAATGACACCTTTCACATACAATGATATTTCATAGACTATTATAGCATACTGAGTCCTTACTGCAGTTGTTTGTTAGCATGCAGCCTATATAAATGCAGTCATTCCGGTCCTCTTTGGAAACATTTCAGGTTTTCTTCTTCAGTTTGGGGATTTCCTCATCTGTGGTGGATAATTTGGCGCTGTCTTCAGAGACAGACAGAACCAGTAATTAAAGGCTCCAAGTAGACACTCTCATGTTTCTTCACTTATTGCTACGTTCCAAGCTAATGCAAGCCATAAGTGTTTGTGCTGTCACAGAGGCACGACATGGCTTTGAATGTGAATGCTGCTTTGTTCTGACGCCCTGAAGGTAAAGAGGGACGAACAAAGTACTTCAAACCGCAGCACTGTGGTGACAAATAGTTTGGGGCTACATGAGAAAATCAATTGTTGAAGCAAGAGGACGTCAGGACCAAAACAAGTCAGGTCAGCTGGAAGAGTCCCCATCAAGATATTTTTTACATTTTGTACAACATGACAGCTGCAGGTCTGAGTGTCTCCATTGTGTGACGTCAGCTTTACATTACCTCTCCACCACAGTCTCCTGCTCTGCCTGAGCCTCGTTCCAGACAACACAGACATTGAATAATTAAATTTGAGGGTTTGCAGCAGAGTCAAACGCAGGACAAATATGAATCATTGATTGAGACTGTACTGTATATGTGCATGCATTACATCTGGAGCTGCTCCAGTAATAATGGAGGAGGCAGAGCTGCTTCTCAAAGAATTAGGACAGCACAATAGGTACATGGTGCATGCAGTCAGCAACATACAAGCAACTTAATTAGAGCTGCAACAATTAAATGATTGTAAAAAAAAAAAAAAAAGTTGCTGGGCAATTTGGTAATCGATTAATCGTTTTAGTCATTTTTCAGGCAAAGATGTGAAACATTTGCTGGTTCCAGCTTCTTAAATGTGAGGATTTGCTGCTTTTCTTTGTCATTTATGACAGTAAATGAAGAGTCTTTGGTTTTTGGACTGTTGGTTGGACAAAAGAAGCATTTTGAAGATGTCAGTTGAACATTTTTCATGATTTTTTGACATCCTATAGGCTAAACGATTAATTGTGGAAATAATCGGCAGGTTAATCGATGCTTGAATTAGCAGTCTGAATTATTTCTATGTGGAACCTTTTCTATGTCATGTAGTTCATCAGCTGTACTAACAAAATAAACAAGACACTCACTGAGACTTGTACAAGAAATACAGTTTAATGTGGCTACTTTCTAATTATCAAGTTATGTTCTTCAGAAGTATACCCCGAGACAGAAAATATAAAATACTTTAAGATTACTAATGTACCAAACTAAATAAAGAATGGGATGTATCTTGTCCATGGTGTTGTACAGTAAATGACAGTCATACAGTAGACGATGTCAGGCATCAGACGCTGGTTCTGTCTGAGAGAAAATCATTTATAAATCATGGCCTCGTATGATTTATTCTACACAGACGAGATGCAGAAAAAAGCCATTTTAAAATGAGTGAAGAGCAGGAGGACATGTTGAGGTCAACTTCATTATGCTCTATAATCGTTTTAGCTTTTAAATATTTTCTCTCTTTATCTCTGTATTTTCTTTGTCGGTTAAAACCATCATAACGTCTCACATTATCCTGGAAAAAGAAACAGTTATTTATTTGACCTTTATTTAACCAGGCAAGTCATGAAGAACAAATTCTTATTGACAATGGCAGCTTGGCACTAACACTAACTTACATTGATATGAGAACACACTCATTATAAGACAGGCTGCACCCCTGTCGCAGCCGAAGTGTGTGTGTGTAAAGTAGAAGCCACCCAGCAACTGCTTCTTCATCTCAACACTGCCATCTGTTGGCTGCAGGGATCACTGACGAGCCTGATATAAAGTGAACTGCATATGTATTTAATTATTCTTTATTTAATCAGGCCGTCTCATCGAGATATCTTTTCTAAAGGAGACCCGAGAACATTAAACATTCACGAGAACACAAACAGAAACATCACAACTACACAATAATTAAGAAATGAATTAAAAACTGTCAAAGAATCATAAAAGGTTCTGCACTCTGGAGTTACAGTGTGACCACCACCATAATGCCACCACTACTGTTATAACCTACACCACAGAGGTTGTGGTGTAGGTGTCTGTTTGTAGGTTGGTTGGTTTGTCAGCAGGATGGAAAGCAGCACAGCTTCTTCATGTAGAAGTAGTAAACTTAGTACAGGAGTGAATGGAGAGAGACAAAAACTTTTTGGATCCTGTTTGAATTGTGTCATGAAGCACATATATGATGTTTGTCAATTTAAAAGATGATTTTCCAAGTCAATAAAGTCGCAGTTTGTCGTCTAACTAATGAAATATAAGAGTGTGAAAATACATTATTAACAGATGTCACAGCCAACAGTCTCGTTAGTGACATCGTCTTGTTGAACGCTCACCAAGACCCGTAACTGAAACGTTGTAGAGCTGCTCCTGTACATTAGCAGCTCACAGAACTGATGAACTCTCCTTTCACATAACTGCAGTTGTCAGTGTGAGCAGATTTATTGTGATTTTCATCATTTTTAGTAGTTCACTGAACAGTTTTACACAAAACTAGATGGTATTTTACGACAAACTGTGACTTTATTGACTTGGAAAATTATCTTTTAAATTGACATCATATGTGGTGGAGTTCATGACACAATTCAAGCAGGATCAAAAAATGATTTGTCTCTCTCCGTTCACTACCATACAAAGTTTTTCTGAATCGAGGTCCCATGAGGTCCACCGGAAGGGGCGTGACTTCAGCTCTCTAATATATTCACAGATAGTTTTTCTTTTTGTTTCTAGTTAAACTGATCAGGACCTTTAAAAGTTAACTAACAAATGTCCAGTTGACCTGTGAGGCGCCGTTCAAACACACGAGGCAGGTGCTTCAAATTAGACATTTGCACTGAGACGACACATGAAACACTACGGTTCAACACCAATAATCATATTAGGATTCAATCACTGCACAAATATTGAACTCATTTAGCAGCACAGATATTTTTAAATGAAATGGGTTCATATTTTTCTACAACAATAGAGAGTATGAGAATGAGCCATTAATCAGGGAAAAAATCATCACCGCGAGTCTGTTCTGGCCCTCGTGATTACAGCTAATAGTGATTAAATGAACATGAATGCATGCAGGGGAATGAAAGGGCTCCCTGCATGGACAGAGATGGAGGAAACATGGGCTCATGATGTGTGTTGAATTGATAGGACTTGACGAGTGGGCACAAAGATGAACAGATGAGTGCCGTCAGCTCTGCCTCGGTGTGAAGGTCACTGTGGAGCAGGTGTCGACGGCGAGAACATTTGTAGGTAAACAAATCCATCTCTGCAAAGGTCACCATTTATTTCTCTTTCTGCATCCCCTCTTTATCTCTTCCTGCTCTATGCTGCTTTCTGTTTACTTCTCCAGCCTGAGTTATTTTCATGAGGACTTCCTGTCGTTGGCTGGTCACAGCTCCTTCTGCCATACTGCAGCATTATCAGCATTCAGTAGCCACCAACCTGATTGCACTGCCACGGGTGGCTACATTACAGCTGTCTCTGGACAGCAGCAGGTACCCGGCGCTGCATGCCAACCGATATGTGCGCCCACTTCTCCAACTGGCTGCCGTTGGCCCTCTGCCGGCACGTCACCCACACACACACACACACACACACACACACACGCACCAGCCTCTATGCTCGCCAACACTCATCCCGCCTTGTCAGCTTTACCACCCGTGCAGGAGAGGAAACTGTCACACTGTCTCCACGTTCACTCCACAACATTCATAAGCACCTGGCCAACACTTATGTTCAGTGCAGAAAAACATGCATATAGAATATTCAAACGCAGGCTGGTTGTAGGAGGATGTTTGGTGCAGCAGGAACAAGAAAAAGAGTTTAATTTTTGCCTCGAGAAACAATTTCTTTTTTTTTTTCTGTCAATATGTTCTCAGTTTCTCTCTCTACCGAAACTATCTTCACTTGAAAGTGTAAAGGGATGCTTCCAGTGCTAAAACCTGGTGTAAACGATAGAGATCAAATCAAGAACAGCAACATTAAACCCCACAGAAGAAGGAAAAAGAACAATCAGGAGCTGCAGAGAGGGTGGGAAAGGAAAGTGGTGGGAAAAAGAGGCAGTGAGGGAAACATATTTACTGACATCCATGGGCTGTCACCGCTCTGATTAATGGTGGTTGGAATCCCTGCCTGGTGAAAAGGTGTTGTTGGGGTGTAGAGAAAGCCCAGGCGCTGACCTAGAACTAATAGCATTCGACTTGAACAAGCTGTCCAACCTGAGAGAGAGCGGGCCGTGCTACAGCTGGAAGGAAGAGGAAATAAGAAAAGTTAGAAACGAGGTAAGAAGGTTCACGTCGCCACCTTTGAACTCCGAACACCTGAACTGATCCACGCTCAGTCCAAAACCACTTTGTTCACTCACTGACTGTTCTCTACTTAATACACCTGTAATAGTTGTATCAAGCAGTGAGCAGTAAATTTGAGATACTTATGAATCAATCATTGTGTGGCATCATTGACAGCTGTGGTGTCTCATAACTGTAACTGATGGTTTCTTCAAAGGTGAATCATTGTGAGGTTATGGGCCAGTAGAGCGCTGCAGGGATCAAGTATTTTTGTTGACTAACCTGGAAGTCAGCATCGCCCTGGTTCTCTCTTTGTTCAGCAAGATAATCTTCATTGATGGCAAAGACGAGGAAACCAGAAGTGAAATGCTGATTTATTTTCCAGGTTTTCGGACTCATTCCTGTGGCATCTGTGAGGACACATCCTCAGTAGCTACTGGTTGTAGGAATTTGGGGATTTATCAAACCCAGGAGGAGTTGATACTTCACATTTTAACACAATTATGGTTGGTAAAGATTTACAGACTGTATTCTGTGTCTTTTTTTTGATTGCTGAAACATTTTTTACAGTAATTTTGAGTCCTGACCTCACTTTTTACATTTTAGCAAAAAGCAGCGCAGGTATTTACACATGAATTACACATTCTTAAGGCTTATTCTAGACTGATTCGAGACTGGGCTACAACTTTAGTTCATACTGTATATTCACTTTGCAAAGTGATAACTGAACCAAGAACCTGTCAGTCATATGTTTTATGTACAACAAAACAAGACTCCACAGCTCTGTGAGGCTGTACTTGTAGGTAACGTTAACATATGAACATTTGCTAAACAGAAAAACCAAAGTCTTGGACAAGTTAAATGTTTAAGCCGATAATGAGAAGCTTGACAAGAACTTATTACAGTTGGTTCTTAGGGGAGAATGAATGACTGTATTCAAACTCACGGCAATGCGTCATATAAATGTTGAGTTATTTAAGTTGGAACCAAAGTGGTCAGCCAACCTGCAGACTCCCTGTACACCTGAATCCTCAGGCATCAGGGGTTTTTTCATTCCAACTGTGCATTTTCCTATGAATATGTATTATTTTGTGTTTTTGTTTATCAAACTCACAAATAAAGAACTAAAGAGTCTACAAAGTAGTTTGAGCTTTTTTAGTCAAGACAATTTTTTTAGACCAACAGAAAGAAAGAAAGAAAGAAAGAAAAAGAAAGAAAGAAACCTTTAGAGAAAACATTCAATGAGAGCGTGTCCATGCTGAGCTACATGTTGGTATTACTTCCACACAGGTCAACACATGAAATCGCCACCAGCTCCTGCTCACATTTTTCCACAAAGCACCACAAAAAAATGGGTCTTGCTTCAGATAATCTGCGGTGTATTTGCCAGGAACATCATCCTGCCGAGGTTGTTTTTGCTGAAGGCAACAGCAAGCCCAACAGCTGGGACATAATGAAGCTTTCAGGCACTTGTTCTCCCATCGTGTAGCGCCAGCCCCTGTCTGCTTCCACCAGATGTTCCATGTTTTCCCTCCAAAAGCCTCTGCTGCCAAAATGGAGACGGTCGCTAGCAAAGCGGGAACCAGCTAGCTCCACAGTTGATTCCTGATTATAGGGTGATAGTTGGGTTAATTGCTTGTTTCGTGTTTATTGGGCGAGGCCCTGTCACTTGGTTGTCATCTTTTGTGTAGCTGAGAAAATCAGTTTGATGGTAACTAGAGCTGCTGTTATCAGTCTGACTGGTGTGGAGTCAGATGGGAGGAGATAAACATGATGTTATTGATCTGTTGTCGAAAGATCAGGGCAGCTGTCATTTTGAATAACAGTGTTGTGTGATTGTTGATAAAAGATGACATGAAAATGAGTCCTCAGAGCAGGATGTCAGCTGGCAGGTCTGTACTCCACCAAACCAAATTAATACAAGATGTCAGATGATGCAGGGTAGCAGCAGTGTGTGTGTGTGTGTGTGTGTGTGTGTGTGTGTGTGTGTGTGTGTGTGTGTGTGTGTGTGACTCAGCACTGATCACAAGCTGCTGAACCAGCCAACTTCACAGAGTTGGAAGATTCAGCAATCTCTCTTCAGCAACTGTTGCTATAAATCAGTGCTGCTGAATGGGAGCCACAGATAAACAGAGCACAGCAGGCGTTGGTTAAACTCTGTCACATGACGGTGGAGAGGAGTTCATCCAGGGTCCTGCAGTGGAGGAGAGCCCACGGAAAACTTTGCTCCACCACATACTGACTTTATACAGTATTTAATGAATACTAAACTTTAGAACATATTGATGTATGTTTCACACTTTAACTGGAAATGATATAATACGCCACTGAATGTTTGTGCAACTGAGAAAAATGTATTCATCTTTCAATTTTTGTTAATCAGAGCTCTTTTACTAATGCGAACATTGCCCTTATAGTATACAGTAAACCCCTGAATTGCTTTTGTTGTTAGTAGGGCTAACGTTAACCCAGCTAGTGATAGCTAACATTAGCTAACATGTTATCAGTACACATCTTATATTAATGCTTTTATATTATTCCCTTTTGAAAATGAGCTTTGAGAGTCAAACTTCACTGTGTATGTGCTTGTGTGTAAAATGAGCTGCTACTTTAACCCAGTAGGTTTATTCATCTGCATGTTTGTCTTGCATGGGTAAAATATCAGCAAATTAGCTATCTGACTGAAATTAGGAAACTGATGTTGGACAATACAGTATTGAGTCAAAGGGAACATGATGCCCTTCAAACTAATGGGCTTTTCTACACTTAGCTGATATTATTTAAATGTTCAGTTAATTTGTCAGTTATTTTTGATTTATTGATAAAGTTTTTCAAAATACCATACAAGCATATAACCAGCAAATAGAGAAATATGGCCCAAAACCCAAATATATTCAATTTACAATTATATGCGTGCCTAAAAAAGTCTCATATCCCCACATTTAAGAAGCTTGAAATATTTTCCTTAGATAATTTACTGTAAACGATTAATTAGTTGTTATTAATACCAATATATATTTATTAATATCAATATATATTCATATATATTTACTAGTTGATCAACTTATTGATTAATTGACTAATCACTTCAGCGCCGTGTAAACTTTGTGTATATTAATGCAAGGCCTATAGTGTTTAAGTCAAAACTAAAATCTGTTTGGGTGTGCTGATCACTTTTTAATTAGGGTTTACTCCTTGTGTGTGTATGTGTGTGTGTACTGTTGTGTTGTCAGGCATTTTCTGTTAATTACACCATCTAATCTACCCCTTGCCAGTGGAATCATGTTGCAGGCTAACTAGATTAATTGAGACTAGATGTTTTTTACATATGTAATTAATTCAAATCATATCATTTATGCTGCCTCGCTCAGTTCCTGGTAAACTGAAGAGGGGCGTAGTCAAAGCTTGTTTTCTATTTGGGCAAATGAAGAAATCTCTATGGGCTATCCTGTCACTGATCAATGCACATTTAGATGTTTAACATCTGGCGAGCCACTGGAAATTGGCTTCTATGGCAACATTGCGTTGCCATCATCCTCCCATCATTAGCTTTCACCATTGCCCCGGGGTTCATAATGTCATTAGCTTACATAGAGACGCAGTAAAGTGATGTTACATGACGTTTCTCACCTCCTTTTATTGAAGGAGCCTGCCATGCGAGCTGCTTGTCCTATTCCACGGGCACCACAGGGAAATAAGACATGATGAGAGCAGAGGCTTGATGACAAGACATTTTAAATTTCTTGCGTCAAAGATCATTTAATTTGGGGGATTTGGCAAATAAAAAGCATCACACAAGCTAGCTGGAAACGCTTTCTAGCAGTGGTGTAATTTTCAGTGCTCATGGAAAATGGGCTATAAAGGATTTGGTATTGAGCCAGTTGGCCTAAACCAGCTTTTATACATTTTCAGTCGCTCTTTTGTAGACAGATGTAAATCTGTTATATTTTCTGCTCACATCTGTATATAGCACAAAAGGTTTAACACAAAAACTCAAACCTGCACCATTTCCGTACTCGTTTTAATTGAATGTGCAGTCAAAATGATTAGCCACAATGACTGAAATTATGTAGTTGTAATTACAAACAGATGGGAGGCTTTATTTGCACTTAAGGCGACTGTGTGCATGGGAAATGCAGTGTGAACAAGAATAATTAAGAAGTTGAAGTCCTGTTTTTTTTACAAGTTGTGTTTAAATAATCAACACTATAATGTAAATTTGTTTTAAATTAGCAATATAGTTTTTATGAATGCGTTGCCAGGAGCAGCTATCACCTTCAAGCCTCTAGGTTGTGGAGATGTAGAGATTTGTATTCATTTATTGAGACTTCAGTTTGTCTCTTTTCTGGAGGGAAGCAGCGTGTAAAGGCTGCGGAGCGTCATGCTGAGATGTTCACGCTGCCCGAGGGCTCATTGGGGAGACTGTAACTCTTCAAGTGAGTCGGACAGTATTTTACGCTATGGTACTGAATGTCTTAAGGAAAACAATGCTGTTTTTTAATTGACACAATACCACAGATGCTATTGATTTGTACTTTAAAAAGAGAAAATAAACAAGTCCGTTCAGTCATTCCCAACCTGGGGATTATGACTTCCATAAGATAAAGGGATAAATATAAGAATACTTTTCTCGACATGTGAAGTTGCCTTATAGGTAGACATTGCTTCATTTCGGTGGGTTACAAGCCTTTCAAACATATGATATGTAGCATTTCTGCATAAAAGCAAATAGACATTTGTTATATATTTTGTTGAGTTGTGTACTTAAACTACATTATTCTACATGTTTCCAACAATATTCAAACCTTAGAAATCCTAATTTTATTCAAGGCAATGGAGGATTTCACTTCCAGGAGCAAGTCAGAGAGTAAGAAAGAAAGTCTGTGAACATGAATAAAACTTAAATGCATTACCTGTCCGTAAACATTTGTGTTTGAGTCTGTTGGATAGTTTTTTAAAGGCAATGATTGTTTATCCCTGAAAACAACAACTCCCATGATCCCACTCTAGTTATGTCTTTTGTGTGTTTGTTTAGATTGGGATTCCTAAACGGCTGAAATTACATACTGTGCTTTTAAGAAAAAATGAAACATTTAAGATTTAGAATGGATTTTATCATGAAATGTGTGTTTGTTTTCAGTGATGAGTTTGCATTAATGGCTGCCATATACTGCTTAATTAGTGTAAATTAACATTAGATATTAATAAATGGATGCTCCCAAAAATGTAAAATTTGTACCACAATACGATTTCAAAAAACTCAAAGCAAAGGCAAGATGCTGCGCATTATTCATGGTCTCCATAAGATGTATCGTTATATTTCACACAAACCATCCACTTGTACAAAAAAACAAGTTGTCCTCTGAGCAGCTCAGGGTTGTGTGTTACATTACGTTACGTTACATTACAGAAGCATCACATCATCTTTTGTTATGAACAAGGGGCTAGCACTGCTCTTTACTGTTCCCCAACCAGATTTATCCTGCCAGTCCAGGGATCAGGCCTTCACTACCAAACTCAAAATACAGCATGTCTACCAAATTTATTTCACAAATCATCTGAGCAGATTGCTGTGACATTTACTGCACAGATTTATGATGTTTACATTGGTCATGAAATGACCTTTCTTTCCTTAACCGCCCTCAGGCCTTCTCCACCTCCAAGGGTCTTATAATAAATAACGAGTAAGTTGTTTAATCTGTCCAACATTTTGATATGATGTGATGAATACTGTAACCTCTAGGGGGCGCTAGGGGGCTTTAGACTTGTGTGTTCAACCTTTTAATGAGAGCAATTATCAAACCATTTTCATTAACTTAAAACAGGCTGCCAGGGTCATTTTTAACTTTAATTTGGATGATGTGTGTAAGTAAAGTAGTAAGAAAAAGCTGATATGAATCTGGTTCTGTGAAAATAGTTCTTCTAAATATTCACATTTGTTGGTTTTGCAGCTCTCCAGTCATTTGAACTGGCTGATTTACTGAACAGGACCCCATCAGTCCACCACAGGGTGAGGTGTTTGCAGTTTACTCAGTGTACAACAGAGGTCAGTAGAAGCTGCTCTTGCATGAAGTTGGCACATCCTCTCCATCAGAGCCGGTCTGTCATACTGAATGCTGTGGACTAAAGTTTCCCTAAAAATGCTGTAGTTGTGGAAGTCTTTCTTTAAGCTACCATTAACAAACAGCTTGTATCTTATTTCCGCCCAATCTGATTCAGCAAACCTGCAAGCACAGGCGTGCTTTATTTATGCTGGTGCATTTTATGCATGACAGTTTTGCTGAGGGGAAAAAAAGTTCCTCCTCCCCGTCTTCCCCATGTTTCCCTCATTGATTTTGGCGCTGCTTTGATGTGAATCTGCGCCAGAAGTGTCACTTAGATAAATCACTGTTAGTCCAAGCTGGCATAGCTCGGCAGTGGTGACAGAAGGGAGAATTCCACGCGGATCAAATAAATACAGATGTGAAGTAATTAGTTGTATTCCCAAGGAGCCTATTGTGGGCATGTTAAAGATGCTCGGGATCAGCTGGCTTTCCCACCAGCAGCTTTTATCAATTTAAACAGGAACAGAAACTAGGTGGGTCATAACCCATGTGGCTTCTGATGAGTCACATGTCCACCATGCAGGCCTGGAGAGTAGGTGAAATGTCTGCAGTGCTTGACAATATAAATACAAGCTGACAGTTGTAATTAACAAAAAATTAGCCTCTCCATTTATCACTTTGTTAAATCGAGAAAATATTACTCTATGTATTGAAGTTCATGTGCCACTGCAGTTTTTCTAAAACTGGTTTTATATTGTTTGTAGCCATGACCCCGGAGCAGTTCAACAACAGGTTTTTGCATGCTAATTTTGTTTTTGTAGTTGATGGCTATCACATAATTAATTTCCTTTTTATTAACCTTGATTCAGCCAATCTCAGAGCAAATTCTTATTACAATGTCATGCTGCATATAAAGCAAGTCTTAATTAGTGGAGCTGAAAAGCATAATAAAAGGCAACAAACAACAGGAGAAGCAGACAGAAACAAATGGACTTGCAGAGACCACGTGTTCTGCCTTTGGGGTTGCAACAATATGAGATTTTATCACTGTCTATGGTATTGCACAATTATTATAATTGTTATTATAAGTTACAGTGACCCTTCACAAAATGAAAACAGAAGGGTTTTGGTTGAACAAATGTTTTGGTATTATCTAATAAAATATTATGTCCTGCCAGACTTGAAATATAATTTTTTTAACAATACTAATATGGTAGAGTTCAATACCATAGTTAATGAATTTGTACACTGAACAACGGTCATGCCATTGCATGCCTTGAAAACGGTTTTACAATTTCTGCAGCCCTAACTGCATTTTTCTGAAATTTAAAATCAAAAACCTCATCAGTGTATTTTCAAACAGCCAATCCCCAGTTAGCAAGAATTAAGCAAAAAACAACATGCTAATGGTCTTGTATAATAGAGTTTGCACCAAATGCTGTTGCTGTGGTGTATTGCAATATTCTGAGAGGCACATTTATGACAATTAAAGTAACCCACGCTTTGATCTTCACTCAACCAAAAACACATTGAAAACAGTGCTGCATTAAGTGCGTTATCTTATAACAAAAGGAGTGTACGTTTGCCACATAACACCGCCATTAGGATTAATGCCACTTCCTTGTGAAATTGAAACCCACTTTTTTTGCTCTCGCAATTATAGGCCCCTTCAGGAGGGGACGTATTTATGCCCAGCAGTTAGCAATGCATTGATTTAATACGTTTCTAATCAGGACATACAGCTTCAGGGCCTGAAATGTTAATTTTTCCTGCTGCTTACAAAGTAGCCTTTGATTTTCTGTCACGGCAGTAATTACAGTGTTTTGCCACTAGACAGAGGGAGAGCTTTGTCTCGTCTAATTATGAGGTAATCATTGCTGTAGTGCCAACATGTTGTTTTCACCTTTTTGTTAATACTATTTTTATTTTATTTTACAGCTTCCGGCTGTTACCTTCCCGTCTGATTCACACTGTGACACCGTTAATACTGTGTGTGTGTGTGTGTGTGTGTGTGTGTGTGTGTGTGTGTGTGTGTGTGAGAGAGAGAGAGAGAGAGAGAGAGAGAGAGAGAGAGAGAGAGTGTATATTTGGAGTGTAGTAGCCTAGTGACTGTAATTGTTGTGGTATGGGTGCTGTTAATTACTGGAGTAAACGGTTGAATCACGGCCAGGGCCCTTTGTGGTTGCAGAGTGGCGGACAGCAGCAGAAAGAGACAGAGGGCTGGAAAATTGTTTTTACCATCTGGGGACAGAGAGAAGGGGAAGCAGAAAGGAGAAAGGGGGAACAGCGGCAGACAGAAAGGCCCAATTGGTGGCCAGAGCCTAAGGGTCTTGGGGTCCATATGGAAGGCAACACTTTGCCTTGCGCTTTATTGCACACCTTGCTGTTTTAATCAATGGCAAGCCTGTTCACAGTGCCTAGAGCAGCAGTGGTTGTTTCTCATTGTCTCACTGCTACTTCCACTTTTCCTGCTCCACTACACCCCAACACTTCTTACGAAATCTCTGAAGAGCTGTGCAGCACTTTCAGCCCTTTTTGAAAGCAGGGGAAGTGGATGTGCTGCGAGGAAAACGGTTTGCACTATGTGTGAGGTAAAAGCTCCTATTTTGTAATGATGATTTGATACGCTCTTGGCTCCTGCCTGCGCTGCTCTAATTTCCCAGCAAATCAGGGATAAGAATGTAGACGCCTGCTGTGTTTGGAGTCGTTTCTTAAAATGGAGGACACCCATTCCATCTGAATTCCATTTGAGTGTTGAAAGTAATGGGATTAGACTACAAAAGGCGTGTTAACACCGAGACGTGCACTAATAACACTATAAAAGTGCCAGCCAGCAGTGGTCTGACTCCCTCGTAACCCCACCCTGTTTGGAGGCAGTGCTGGTAATCACCCCCCTCAGACTGAGCACCATGTAGAGGAGAGAGGAATCAGGCCTCGGCTATGTGGGAGGTAGAGTGTTTGATTTTATCACAGAACTCTTGCAGGAACATCAATATTTCATTAAATTAGACCCATTTTTGTTAAGAACACACAAATCGGGTAAAGCTACCTGTTTGAAATGGAAGACCTGCTGTTTTAATTTCATTGCATGGGCAACATTTTAGATAAGCGCGAACAGAACAGCAATCAGACAGTGGAGAGCTGTACCATACGTCTTGCATATGGTATAACAAATCCATTTGAATAGCAGTTCATGTTGTTTGCAGTGATCAGGGTCAATTCTATATGTGAGCATATTACATCCAACCCATACACCACAGTGTAATGTAAGTTTCTGCAAAGTGTGGATATGTTGATGCTTTATGTTGAAACTTAACGTTACTAAATACTAGATACTACATTTTTGAGTATTTTTTTGTTTTTTTTTTGGTCCAAATACAGATATTAGGGAATAAAAAATTCTGATATTGTTATATTGGCTGATATACACACACGCTTTGCAATGACAAATGTGGTCATCAAACACTTGACTTGACAAAAATATGCAACAGAAGCAGGATATGTTAATGTTTAACAATAAACTTTATTGTCAAAAATTACATCAGAACACAGAAACAGTCACTATGAATTTAATAATAAAAAATGACCCAAGTATATTTTTCTGCATTAGAATCTCAACCGGTGTATCACCCAGGCTCTAGTTTGTTTATGTAAAGTTTCAATTTTATGGTGCAACAACGCTGTGCTCATGGTCTGGTTAGGGTTTGGAAAAGATCGGGATGTTTTGGTTTACAGTATCTGGTGCTGTTACCTCAAACACGACTGGAAATTGTCCTGACGTCTCCTTAAATATATGCAGTGATTTCATGCTTATAACGCTGTCTCGGTCCATGGCCTCTGGCTTGGTCACCACCAACTTCTCCTCCTCCCGACATTAAAGTCAGCTCATACATGTGTAGAAATGTGATACGATACGTACGACACACACACATTTTAAGACTTTGTCATGTGTTGAATTTATGGAGTTATGAGAGACCTCTTCATGGAAGTAATTCTGAACACAATAGTCAGAAATAACACAGGACTTCTGTTCAGTGAAAACACATACAACTTTTAAACTGTTGTCAATATACTGTATATTTCTATTTTTTGCATTATCTATTATTACTTTGGATAACTGAGGACACGTAATGTGACCTTGCGCCAAGACATTTCCACTGTATCCACAACAGCAAGTCATTTTTGGAATTGTTGAGAGATGAGACAATGAGTGGAAGTGGATTTACTTCATCACAAAATAACTATCTTAATACTCTGGACCAGAGATTTATTAATAGCTATTTGATGCTGTTGCTAAGTAGCTTTCAGATGTAAGTAGATGTAACAGTGATTACCGAGGGATTAATCATCCTACTTACTTTAACCTGAGCATGCATAGTCAGTATTGGCTGTCAACTAACAGCCATGAATTCAGTAATGAGTGACTTTAAACATACTACACAGAGTTTTACCTGGTTATGAAACGGTCACGATTCAAAACTGTTGCCTCTATACGACCTACATAAGCAAAAGAAGTTGAAGATTTCTGTGCGATAATTATAGTTATTCTTAACGCCCATCATCGGGTCAGATTCCAACTTAAGTCATCAAATTAAAACTATTTTTCATGGCCGAGTGCTCAGGATGAATTGAGGAGTGTCACAGCCAGAAGAAAGAAGCTGCTCTGAGTCTGGTGGTATGGCACTAAAACAAATTTGACCTTCTCTCACCTTCATCATCTTCTCAACAAAAACTGAAGGTTACTTTAACTGTGGGTAACTAAGAAACCAGCCAGGATGTTGTTGTAGCACCAGTACTGTATGCACCCCCACCTTCTGAAAACCTTCCTCTTCCTTACTGTTGATTTCCTGAAGCTGAATAAAGTTCACAGTTGAGCTTCATAACATCCGCAGGAGGAAATATTTAAAACAAACCTCATCATCCCTAAAAATGCTGATTAGTCTGTACTGCACTGTGATTGGCTGGCACAGCTGCATGATGTCATCCAGACGTCTACATGGTGCAATAAACAGGATGTTCAACAGAAACTGAATTCGGCATTGCGTCTACTTCCACCAGTCAGAGTGTGACAGTCTGCTCTGTCTCTCCTCCACTTAAACTGACACTGTAAGTGTTGTTCGGCTCGTTGTATCACAGCCTTTGCCATTACTTGGATTTGTGATTAAATTTAGCAAAGTGCTGCCGATAGCCGAATTGTCCAGCCACTCTCAATTACTGTCTAGGGAGGGTACCTGAGAAAGCTTAACGCAGCAATTAACAACTTAATTAAGTGCCACAGCCATTGTGGCACTTCTGGAGCCATGCAACAAGGGGCGTATTGATTGCAGGGGATTGCCAGTTGGTCCCCAATTGATCGCCCAATTGATTGGCTTGGATAGGCATTCCTCAATGACTTAGGGAAGGAGTTGGTGTGTGTTCTGTGTGCGGTGTGTGTGTGTGTGTGTGTGTGTGTGTGTGTGTGTGTGTGTGTGTGTGTGTGTGTGTGTGTGTGTGTGATGTGTTTTGTCTCAGAGGAAGTAGCCGTCACGCCGCTGTGTGACACACTGATAATGACCTGCCAGACTGGTTGCATGGCCTCTCCCAATCCCCTGAAGTGTGACACACAAGTCTGGTGTCAATCACTCTCTCACTCACTCTCTGTCTCTCTCTTTCACACACACACGCAAAGACACACACACACACAAACACACACACACGAGCAGAGGCCGCAAGACTGTGCTTGAATCCTAAGTAACATCTGCAGTCCATTCATTCTAAATACACCTGACAGGTATGCAGTAATAAATACACACACACGCACACAGCACAATACAATGTGAGATCTGGATACGCAGGTACAAACTTTAACTACAATCATAAATACACTTCCATTCATTTCTGTGCATCTCTCTAAAACCACAATAATCCCCCTGTTGTGTCGCGTTATATTCATATATGACTACATTTAAGTCACAATTTCTTCAGGCACAGAAGCTTTCGCAGAAACAAAGATACATTGGACACAGATAAACACACCAAGACAGATAAAATTACAACACACACACATAAACACACTGGAAAGCACATGGATGCACCCACCAACCTACACACAACCACACACACACACACACAAACAGATTCAGTGCTCCCCAGGGAGCAGTTAGGATGCAGGGCAGGGCTGGATGTAGGAGGGGAGTGAAGTGGTGGTAAGACGTCAAATAAACTGTCATCTCTTATTGTGTCAATGAAGTAATTCCCTTTTAAAGGCCTGACCCCTTCACCCCGGAGGAGCTCGGACAATTGCGCAGCGCATTGGAGGAGCCATGAGGTGATAACAAATGACTCAACTGAGGGGGGAGGGTGCTGCGCCTGACTCACCCTGGACCAGTTACAGCACTTCACCAGGTAAAGGATGTGTCCAAATCAATTACAGACACACACTTTAAGAGTCCATTGTTTATCCTCGTACCAGAATTTAAGCGTGATAATAATGACGATAAATCCACAGATTATCATAAAATTCAGATGTTTATCTGAATATTACAAACATTTTTGTCAATTATATATTAAATTCTCTAGAGTAGCTCCCTCTTAATTTAACTGCATTACCCTCCTAGTTTTGGTAGTTCCTCATCTAATCACTAGGGGGTAGTATTATATGGACGGACTTGAAGATGGCTCTCAATAAGATACTCTGACTTCCTGGTACAGCTTTAATCAAATCTGTTTCTGGCAAATTCACTCACAACTTCCAGGATCCTCACACAGCACTAAGATTGAAGATGGTGTAATGACAGTTGATTTTGAGGATTTATGGCAAAAGTGACGGCTGTATGTTGGGTATGTGTGTGTGTGTGTTTGTGTGTGTGTGTGAGTCTGTGTGTGTACAGACATGTCAGAGTGCCTGACAGGCTCAGCTCTCCCTGCACCTGCTGCGGTTCTGAGGTGGTCAACTTATGACCTGTAATTACATTGCTACTTTGCTCTCACATCTCACTGGAGTAGTTTGGTCTCGGACACTTCTATTACCTCACTTCAATACCTCTGTTGCTCTCAGCGGCCCAGCAAAATCATAATGATAGTCCAGGGAATAGACTGATTCAAATTTTACTACGTGTGCTACAGCAAAGTCTGCCAATATAAAGCCATTACAGGGAAAACGTGACAACGGAAAAACAAAAGACAAATATTTTTATGTCAAGTGTTATTCCTTTTATGTCATTTGGATACTTAATAACATACATGATGTCAGGGAGGAAAAAATTAAACCCTAGTTGTCATGCACCTCCATAGACAGGCTTGTAAATTCTTCATTTCGATATGCAGACATTTCAATACTTAAACAAGGGACGCTTGAGAAAACAGCACAGCAAGGCCAACGACAAAGCCAGACACACATCCGTTGAAAATGGTCTGCATCAATTTGCATTCAAACTTGTCGTAAAATAGAGATGAGCAAGAGATCTATCTATTGGGCCATATTTGAAGGTTGTGTCCAGGTCGCATATGTTTGCCCTTGTATAGCTCTGTCACATTGTGGTGTAACGGAGCCTCAGCTGCAGGATTGCAGTTTTTAATGAAAAAGTGGGGGCCGCCACATCCAGGTAAGACCCCTGGAGGTTGTGTTTCCAGGGCTTTGTTATATTCCACAATGAGGCAGTGTGTACACACACTCAGGCACACACCCGCACACACGCAGATTTAACCAGACAATAACACCTACTGTAGTGGCAGACAACACGTGTATTTCCCTGTAAAAAGCAAATGTTGGTATCTTTGATCATTTGACAGAATCTCAAACGTGTTTAGATATTAAAGGTCTTTAAGCTTCCTTCACATATTGGTTATAATATATGTCCATTAAATGGCACTTTGTTAATGGAAGAAAATCTTATTATTTTTGGTAATAATCTGAAACAGGCAGGCAGGCAGCACGGAGACCTTTGTGGGCTTGTTGCAGTGTTCAAGGCCAGACTTGTTCAGTCGGGATACTTCTAGTTGAAACACCTCAAAAATGTATAATTTACTTGCCTCAATAATGTTCGTCATTTATGTCTCATTTTAATTAGTTTTGTATCAGCAGCAAATAAAGCGAAGTGATAATAACATATTACCCTCACACTACATGTATTAACTTATTTTTGGATTTTAATATGTAAAACAAATTCATTTTTTTTAAGCAGTAGAGCTTTTAAAAGACACCACCTGAAATAAAACCATTTTCTTTGTTTGAGCATAAGGTTTTACTTTCTTGTTGTAAAAACTACACCTACTCTAGGTTCCCTTTTAACTGATTGGCATCCGAGTTAGTTTCTTATTCAACATGACGCATTAATCCTAATAATTCACAACAGTTTAATCATTAACTGGACGAGGAAACTGCTTTTATAGGAGCTGGATGAAATGACAGTATAATAGGTAAGGGCTTATCATCGGCAGTATCAAGTGGGCCCCTTTGAAATTTACCCAAAGCACCTTCAGAGGGCTCATCACACTTATTGTTAGCCCACAATGTGTCACCCAGTAATTTTCAATCAAACCATCAATCTCAAAATAGGGCATTGTCATCTGACCATCCCAGGTTGAAACTGTTTACTTTGCAATTCAGAAACTGCATTGTGCCTCCCGTAGACAATGACAGGACAGCTGACCCTGGCAAGCTCAAAAATTATTGGCAAGTTTGGCAAATAATTAATGAAGCTCAAATCTGTAGTCTTGTCTTGAACCCAGACAGTTTCTGTACCATTCACAGCCTGTTTCAGTGGCATGAAGCTCCATAAAAATATATATTTTCGAATATATTCAGAAAATTTCTCAATAGGCTACTTGAGTCAGGAAGTCACTAACATTGTGATTCAGCAGTTACAGTTACATACAATTATTACACAATGAATAACATAACAATAATATGATCATATTATGGTCTTAAACAGTAATATGACTGAGTGTAATCTATTGTTTACACATGTAAAAGCTTTTGTGAACGCGCAAATTTTACACAAGAAACTGTATTTTCAGCTTCATGCTGACAGTGTATCTTAAATACAGTCTGTTGTGCAGGTGTTACAGAGGGAATTGGAACCGTGAAAACGCTGTGCAGCCACTATTGGTTATTGTGAGCAGAAGGTCAGACAATAGACAGAAGGATAAAGATTTGAGTGTGTTGGCAGTCGGGAGAATCTCATCTGACAGGAAGGACCAACACACACCAACCCTCACGACAACTTTCCACTGACTCACCACGGTATCAGGTATGTTGTCAGCCATAAATTAGACCAAAAGTACGTAGGCGCTAACAGCCTTACTTGATTAACCACAACCGGAAAATAATTTGCTACCCACACCACATTCTGATCACAACACCATATTAACATGAAATTTTATTGATTCATAATAAGAACAGTTTCCCCTCCAGGGAGGTCAGAGGTCAGGTTAGTGACAGAGCAGTTTCCTTGTAGGAAGTGTGTATTTAAAGGATGCTGTGGAATGACAGAGATTATCTGGGTTTAGGGGAAGTAATTAATTATTTTTTAGACCTCTAACAGTTCATTGACGAATCAATTATTTGATGACAGAAAATGATTTACCAACTATTCTTATAATCGATTAATCATTAAAACAACTTTTCATGCAAAAATGGCAGAAAATAGTGTTGTGTTGTGTTTTTAGTCTTTCAAATGTGGAGGTTTGTTGCCTTCTCTGTTTTATATCATAATAACTGAATACATTTGGGTTTTGGACTGATAAAACAAGACATTTAAAGACATCCCCTCGGACTTTTTTTTAGACCAAATTATCGATTCCTCTGTAACATGATTGTTAGATTAATTGATAATGATAAAATTGTCAGTTGCAGCCTGAAATAATTTAAATACTAATAGTAAATGTTTAATGCTATGAGAATCTTGGTCCAAATTATCACATTATTCAAAAATATCTTGATAAATTATTTCATGTTAAAATGCAGTTAAAAATAACCAGGCCTGTGTGTTTCATAAAGGACACTTACATCATCTATATTTAAAATTAAGCATTACTCTTCGAAAATATATAATGTCTTACATGTCTAGATTAAATTAAATTTTCAAGCTAATAAATAAATACATCCACTGTGCTTTTGTGTACACAATGTTTAATGTCTCCACACAATATCCAACCATTTAGTCATTCAGCATCATCATGAACACTCAATAATTTAATACAGCATTTAAAAATATTTTCTGGAAGGCAACATTTCAAAACACTGATTCGTAGAAGATAAAGGCACATTTATTTGACTCAAGTACCAAACAATTATTCAGTTATCTCTATCAATGTATAATTTCTTTTCTTTATTACTTTCACTGTTCAGCTCATTGTGTCAGGCTTTATATGACATGTGAGCACCGACCATGATGAGTTCTTTCACACACCAAAGGTCAGAGGCATCACTTACAGAAAGAGAAGGACCCCCCAAACACTCACTAAGTCATTTGCCTCATTCCCTATCAATTATTGACAAGCAGTTGTCAGTTGAAAAGGCGGCCAGACTTTCCGTTGATCTGTTTGATGAATATTTCAGCTGACAAACAGGCCACCTGACACTCTGCACCAAAGCAATGTGTGGTTAGAGAGAACGAGCTCATCTTGGCCACAGTCATGCACATATGCATGCACATGTATATACAGTTACAGTGGTGTTGTTGTTACCCATTCTGTTTTACTTAATGTTTATTTCCATTGATTTTTACTTCTGGACTATGTCACCTTTTTGTTTTGACTACAAACAACAGAAAATACATATGTTGCCACTTTAAGTAACATTTTAAATGCAGGAATTTTACTTCTAACCAGATATTGTTATGCTGTTCATGACTATCGTCATGGGTAAAGTAGTTTTTTGCAAGGCTTTTATACGTCATGAAATGTCTCATAATGTTTTTTGGTAATTATTTATGTACATTAGAATATGACACAGGAGAAAACAAAAAGATTCATTAACTTGCTCTCTGGTCTAAACTGGCTCCATTTGTGATCTCAGCGCACCATATGTCACTCTTTGTTCCTGATGTAAACCAAAGTCAAAAAGTCCAACCGTTATCTTTTACTTCATCCGACAACGAATCCGATATTTCCATAGACTTCAACAGTGGACTTTCCCGACAGCATCACTGAAATGGTAAGATGTTTAAGATTAAAATGAAGCGTACGTGTAAATGTTAATGGTTTTTAAACTGAGTAGAGAGAGGTGTCCATTGAGCTCAGTGCTTTATATTTTAGCCAATCAGTCCTCAATCCAAGCACATAAATAACAACAGACTAATTGATGGAACATAATATAGGTCATGGCCACAAAGTGAAAGTAACTGTCATTGCTTATGCTGATGACATGACTGAAAAATCAGCCAGAAAATGTTTTTTTTAATGAATCATTAAATTTTATATGAAAGTGCATCCAGCAATGGGTCTAACTGCCTAAACAGATACAATTTCTGCGTGTTTAATATTTAAACAGACTTCCACAATGGACGTAAGCGAAAAAGAGCAGAGCAAAATGGTGCTGGGCTTCCACATGGGATTTGCTTGGGGAAAAATAATGCATCATGGAAATCATCAGCACAGTTGAAATCTACAATTTTAACATTTTTAACAATAAAATTCCTTGGCTTTTCCTTGAAACTACCAGCTCTGTAATGCATGAAAGGCAAATACTTCAAGTGAAATATTGTTTGGCTTTAAGTGTTTTTGTTTTGACTTCATCATGTGAAAAAAAACAGCATGTAGTCACATCTTGAATTCAATAAAGTCACTTGACCACAGCACGAAAGAAGAGTCAATAGAGCTCTGGTGAACTGGTGTTGTGTTATTTATGTCAGGCTCGGTTCAAAAGCAGCCTGTATGGAGAAGACACACCCCATAAATTTTTCTATGGCCCCTATGAGCAGGTCAGGAAGGCACCAATATTTCCTCTTTATTAGAAACAACCGAAACAACATGCAGTCATAAAGGGGACCTCAGAGGTGAATCGGAAACATGGGGAATGACAGGGAAACCATGTGGCTCAGAGAGCTGAGAGGTAGTCACACAATCCATTTCGTCCAACCTGCTTGTCCATGTATTGGTGCATTTCCTCATAACTCTCACACCAATGACTCACAAACTCTCCATGCTTCAGCACAGGTCAACTTGGAGATGAACTTTAAAGGAAGATATAACAAATGATCGCAGCCTCTCAGGCAATTCATGTCTGCTGAAGTGCCATAACCCTCTACATATCCTGACCTCAATTTGGAGTCTGCGTGTTTGAAGGCCCATCTGAGGGGAGATGGTATCGATCTGAGCAGGGACTCTGGCAGCATCAATAAACAACAGGCTTCAGGCTTCAAGGCTGAGGAGACACATCTCTATTTCAGCCCGAGGCTTTGCATCTGGATACCTGAGTTGGGACGCGGCCCTGGACAGATGGTGGGACACGTTTTTCTAACTGAACCCACAGCAGGTTCAGCCCCTATTGAGACCAAAGCCAGTGATATATTCCCTACTGTTGGTTCGAACAAGGTAAATAAGGCCTTAAACCACTAGCTCACACATTTCTACTTTGAATAATTACCATTAATGTTAAGGGGCATTGTAAATAGAAAGCTACCAAGTAACAGTCAATATCTGCAAGAACGCTCAATACTTAACCAGCAGACAAATAGTATTTCAAGATCTTCTATATCAGCATTACAGTGAAGGAAGACAGTGCTGACTTTGGCTCATTAGTCAATAAGCACAACAAGCCAACCAATACATTTGACAGAGAGTAATGAAATGATAATCATCAGAGGAGGAGATGGAGAAGGGAGAGGAAGTGAACACAGGCTGCGTTTGGACACTTAGTTACACACAAAAACATCCATAAATAACAATAAAACTACAGTAAATAAATAATGGGCAATCTTGCTGAACAATTTAGTTGCTGTCTTGTTTACTTGATTTTCCCTGTTTGCTGAGAAAGTTAAATAAGTGTGCCTCATATATTTAGAGTCAGACTGAGCTCACTTTGCACTAAGCAGCTTGTCAATAGGAAGAAAAGAGGTACGGAGCAAGAGAAGAGGTCTGATAAAATAGGTTTTAATTACCAGACAGTGAGTGCTGGTCCTCCTTTTCCACTTTCCCCTCCGAGCCAAGTCAGGAGTTTGATTTCTGATAATGTGGATTGCTGACTGGGCTTCATCCTAGTTGCCCCTAAAGCAGAAGGCCCTAACGTCAAGTCCTGAGAGAGTATGTTTGACAAAGTGCCATATAGATCCTCTGCTTCTCATCAGAGGGCAGTGCTGGTGGAGGCATTAATCAGAATGCTTTGTTTTTCCCTTTACTCTGCTGTAACAATAAGGCAAAGTAATAATTTCAGGCATTACATGGAATTGGTCAATTAACTCAGCTGTTGGTACAAGTGTAAGAGATTCGATGCATGTAGAAGCAGATCAATGCAATGAACTTCTAACCTCTGTGTGTGTACAGTATGTGTGTAGTTAAATAGACAGACAAGCAGATAGAAAGAGTCTGTAGACTGACACAGATAGACGGACAGTGTTGGAAAGTATTGTAAACCAATCATAAAGTTTGTTTACAATAACTTCTGGGTAGAAAACCCCAGAATCACACACTGGCTTTCATACAATTCAATTGCCTTTTTATGATGTTATTTCACAGTGTATACATTTAATTCATCTAAAATGCATGTCATATCGCACTAATAACAAAACTCCCACTAACATTAGGTTGGAGCCCTAATAGACTAAAGAAAATGACAGCTTGAGTTTACCCGAAACTAGCAGTTAGTTTGAGATGTCGCTGCAAAGCAACACAGTACATTAAATAAGCACAGCAGAAATGTCAGATAGGCTGGACCACAGAGCGTTACTATATATCTTTAAATGTCACAGTTACGACTGTAGATGACAACAGTGATAAACAAGTTTGCTGATCACATATCTCTGTTGTGCCAACCAACCACCAGTTGTCGACCCGGAAGTGACAGTGAGTCTGTGCTTGAGCGCAATTTTGAGGTACGCTTACCTTCCCTGAGGATTCCTACTTTTTGCTACTTTATACTTCTACTCCATTACATTTTGGAGGATTACTTTTTACATCACTATATTTATTTGCTAACTTTGGTTAGTAGATACAGTATTTTTCAGATTGCATGCTGCATCGTAGCCAGGCTGATAATTGGTTGACCCTTAGTATACAGCATTTACATTCTGTACATGGAAATATATTCATAATCAACTTTTACTTGTACTTTTTATACTTAAGTACATTTAATACCATGTGTGACTATCACCTTTACCAAAGTAATATTTTAACACCATATTCTTGCTTTTACTCGAGTATGATTTTTGGATACTTTTTGCAAGACTGCTAGGTACATTTACTCAAGTACTAAACTGAAGTACAGTTTTGAGGTACTTGTACTTTAATTGAGTAATTTCTTTATATATAGGTCAAAGCAACTGAATTTCACAGGGAAGTATCATACTTTTTACTTTAATTTGATGACTTTAGTAATCAGTTACTCTGCAGGTTGCAGGCAAGATTTAACATATGATTCAAATGAAATCTGACGCATCATATAAATCAAACTACCCAACAGAAGATAAAGTAATTAAATGATGCCACATCCCGACTAGGCCTGTCACGATAATTCCTTTATCAACTTACAGATGTATGTCTATGGCCTTTATCAGTTTTGCTGACCTTGCTTTTTCCCATTATATTTTAATGCATGTTTGTTAAAGACTGTCGCCAATATTTCAGCCAACAACCAGCAGGGTTTTTCCTAACATTATAAGACTTAAGCAGACTTTCTGCAGCGTTTTTTCTTCTTCACAATTCATTTATTATTGAAGTTGTGTGGTTTTATTTTATTTATTTAAGATATTTTGATATTTTTTTACATTTCAATTTTAATGTCTAAATATTAAAAATAATGTATTGCTTTTTGAAAGGGTGTACTTGCATTATTATGCCATTTTATCATTATTTTATCAGTGGCATAAAACATTTTTAAAATGACGATCATTTATTGCAGTTATTTATGGGACACCAAAGTAGTTATCATGACAGGCCTGAGAGAGAGTGCCGGAGAGAGAGAGAGAGAGAGCGAGAGAGGGAGGCTTTCCTTACCTTTTAAACGAGATGGCAACAACTGATAGCGAAGTTCAGCCTGAGGCCAACCAGAGGTGGAGACTTTTGTTTTAGCAGCCAATGAAACTGAACCTACTGCAATGACTGGCACAGCACACGTCTCATTGATATTGTTTTCAAGTCCCACATACCCAGCCAGATCTGACCAATTGGAGGACAGAACAAGCTTAAACAAGTTCTTATCATGACACAGAACCTCGGTCAACAGACTTGAGTATCAGCAGTGTGAGCAGAGCGCCATAAATTAACAGAGAAAGAGATTTAATTTTGCCCAGAGATCAATGTCTTGTTCTTGGAACTGCAATCAGAGCTCTTTGGTGAGTGGGCAGAGCGACTGATGCAGCTCCTCTATCATAATCGAAATCAACACCGGTTTTAAGGGCCCCTTTGTTTCACCTTCAATTATACACAAATGACTTGTGCCGAGTGAAAACCTTTAAATACTAATACAGTGTTAATGTTGAGTGAAAGAGGTACGAACTTCTTTGAATCTTTGAAAAGCCATAGTCATGAGGGCACAGAGTTCTAAAAGAAAAAGTAAGTGGATTGTTCGTACAGCTGTATGTTTCTTTGAAAGTGAAGACTATTCATACAATATATTGATTGAATAATGATCTAAGGTCAATTCTAAAAGGAATATTTACCCTTTAGAATACTCACCCATTATACTCTCAGAAAGCTATTATACGCTCAAAATTGTGCTCTCTTATCAAAGTTGATCTCACATCAATGTCATGTCCAGCAAAAGATTTCCAAGGTTGCAACAATCTCTTTTGATCGAGCGTTCAATAATTCCAGTTCAGTATGAAAGGCTGAGCTGTATACACAGACAGATAGTGTTTCACTCAGTGCTGCCTTCAAGCACTTTTCTTTACAAAGCTTTTCAATCCATCACTTTGTAGTTCAAAACACATTGATAATCAGGGCGACATCCCGGTTTTGTCAGGAGTGAATAATGACAACAATGACACAAAACATTTTTTTAAAATATTTTAAATCACATTGTTCATTATCCAATATTCATAATGTATTCACCTTTCCAAAAGTTAAATAAACCATGAAAACTTTTAACATCAAGTTGGTTATTTCATTTTATAGCTGATGGTTGTTGGTCATACAAAGTTCTGTATGGTGGCCAAGAAGTGTTGAACAAACTTCATATCCAGAAGGCTGTGCAAAGTGTTTTATTACAGGACAACACGTTCGCAAAAGCCACAAGATAACAACAAAGTGAGCGTCAATGGAAGTTAACAATAAAACGGGATGACTATCACAAATGAGCAATGTTGATCAATGTCTTCATATTTTGTTTGTGATGTGGCTTTTGGGTTTGTGTTTTCTGTAAAGGGATACTGTTTGTGTCGTTCAACACTTCTCAGCCATGATCACAGACGAGATTTTAAAGTTTAATTACCTTAAATTTAGTCTCATTCGCCAAATTCTCTATCCCATAAGTAGCAGTGGTGACCTAATGAAACACACCGTTACTTTGAGTAACCTTTCTCAGGGTTTGAACACTGAGATGACAGTTCATACGGAAATCAACAATGTTGCAGAGTGGTGCAAAGAGAACCATTTACTGCTCAACGTCAGCAAAAGCAATTAGCTAATTGTTGCAGAAAAAAGAAGGCAATGACACACACCCCTGTCTACATCAGTGGAGCTGAGGTGGAGCAGGTGAACAGTTATAGATTCCTTGGAATTACCATCACTGAGAACCTATCATGGTCATCACACATCACCACCCTGGTTAAAAAAGTACGGAAAAGGCTCTACTTCCTACAGAAACTTGGAACGGCTAAATAAAGCATCCTGACTGGAAACATCACAAATCGGCACAGTTCTTGCACGACCCAGGACAGGAAGGCTCTACAGCGGGTGATTAAAACCACCCAGAACATCACTGGTAGGCTACTCATATTCAGTGCATCAGTGACATTGGTGAAGTGAGATGTCTGCACAGAGCCCAAAGGATACTGAAGGACAACACCCACGCCAACCTGTCTGTTCACCCTGCATACAGAAGTATCTGCTGCAATAACAAGACTACAGAGCAGCTTCATTCCCCAGGCTGTGAGACTCCTGAGCTCATCCTCAACAACAACACTTAACACTCCATGAAATCGAAGTAGCAGGACTCAAGAACAATATATCGTTTTTTGAACTCTTGTTTATAGTTTATTTTACTGTTAAATCATTACTGATATCGTTGGAAAGCAAGGCCATTTTACTCCTTTTGTATTAGCAGGCAGAAGCACAGACTGTCATGGTTTTTACAAAATAATTAAAAAGGTATGCAATAATGTGACAATGAGCTTTTTAGTAGATTACGAGAGTAGATTACAATGCAGACCATTTCTGCTAAATAAGTGGCACAATAGCCTACATTGACTGCATTTATGGTATTTTTTTTATTTGATCTTGTTTATTTTGCTACATATGCAGTTACTTGCAGTACTCAGTGAATGTCTGGCCACTTCTTCATGGTAAAAGAAGCCACGTTAGGAGTGGATACTCGGATGGTGGTCTTTTATTTTGAAATGCACTGGGCGGATGTTGATTCGGAAGCGCTGTTGGAGCAGTTGTGGCTTCCTCAAACTAGCTACATGGCTAAAAACCTCCGATAAAACAAAAAACTTCGCCTGAGACAGCGGGCAAAAACACATTTATAGCTCAAGCTGAACCGTTCATGAAGTAATGACGTGACGTCGCTGTCGGCAGTGACCGTTAAGGATTTTAAACCTCCGCATCACTTCACACAAGTGTCCGGACAGAGCAGGATGCTAGCATGTGTCGTCAGCAAACCACTGCAGGAAATTAGCTTGTTAGCTTAGACAGCCAGTGAAGTGTTATTATGAGGCTTGATTTTTCATCTTTATGCTCATACTCGATTTAAAAAAGCCCTGTACAATGGACCCCGAGGCAATAGTGATCCGTATAAAGACACCGTCAGGGGACATGGACTCGTCCGTCGACTGTCCATCTCTTCTGAACTTCAATGACTTATTGGTGAGTGTTTACAAAGCTACAGAGCTAGTTGTCACCCCTGTGTCTACTTCTGTTAAAAACAGTTGTACAGTAAACACAGTTTAGGATTTGACAGCTTAAGTTTCTTTCTGAACTTGTGTGAGCCAAACAAATATCAAGTATCACAAGTATCTTAAACTAAACTATTAAGTCATGCCATTGTGTTGTGTATCTGATTAGTTATATATCTCTTCTCTTATCGAAACAAACTGTCTGCATCTGTCTAGAGTTGTAAATCTGTACTTTATTATGTTACCCAGTCATAATTCACTATTTCAGGTCGCAATCAGAGATGTCATGCCTGAAGCCACTGTCACGGCCTTTGAATGTAAGTTTCTGTTTCACTGTTTCATGCTGAAACATTTATTCTCCAAGCTGTTGATGACTTGGAAAATGACAAGTGTAAAATGCATCACAGTACTTTTTAAACTGATAATCTCAAAGTGTACACCATTGAGAACTGTCTCAGTGACACTATTATCAATAGTTAAGATACTGTAAATGACAAATCTCTCCTTACTACTCTATGGGAGCCCTTTGATTATCTTTCCCATAAGTTTTTCACTTAATTAAGGTCTGTTAAGATGTTTATGGTTACTGAATGTGAAGAGGGCAGGAAAATGCAGTCACAAAAGTTATTCTATCGTGCTCTTCCGTGCGTATAAAAAATAATATATTGATGCTATTTTTGGATAAACAAGATATAGTTTTTGAATTAGAGCTTTTGCTCTTCATCTGTTGAAAATGTCCAATTATATTTTCTGAGCAATTTTGACACATAAAACAGTTTGTAACCAATCTTTAACAGCTAGTGGTGATGCTCATGGTCTGTCTTAATGAGTGTGCTGTAGTTTGTGCTTTTTGGATTATTCATAACAACTTCCTTTGTCACATAAGACAGAAATATGAACAACATAATACCGCTTATAAATGCCAAAAGTAGGGCTGGGCAATATATTGATATTAATTAATCAATATAATGAAATGAGACTATATATCGTCTTAGATTTTCGATATTGTGATATCATGATTTGGCATAAGTGTTCCTGGTTTTAAAGGCTGCATTACAGTAAAGCAATGTAGTTTTGAACTTACCAGACCGTATCACTTGTTCTAGTGCTTGCCTTAACGCACTTAGTCATTATATCCACATCACTGATGATTGTTTATCAATAATTTCATTATGTTTTGTGAAATTACCAACAGTAAATACTGATGAAATAATGATATTGAGGTATTTTTGGTCAAAGATATTATAATATTTGATTTTGTCATTATCGCCCAGCCCTAGCATTAATAAAGTATTTTTTTTACACACAAACACATACACACACATACATATACACACACACATTTATCCAGTCCAAATCTTAAGATACTTGTGTGTTTCTCAGATGAAGATGAGGTGGGGGACAGGATCACTGTAAGAAGTGATGAAGAACTCAAGGCCATGTTGTCATATGTGAGTATATAAATACATTAATTTATAATGTTTTCATCATGACATACATCCATGCCACAAACTACATGTCTACTACCACCGTAGCAGTTTTCTTCAGGACTGTTTCTTCATTACAAAATAGTTCTGATCAAAAAGTTTTCACATCACTGTAGCCATTTCTGTTTACAATGTAAATACAACATTAGCTTCTCTGTTATCCATTCAAGGTTTCTCACATAAACTTTAATGTTCATTTTGTGCAGCTCCTCTAATCCACACCAAGGGTCCAATTATAAAGAATATAGAGTGTTGAATGTTGAACAAATTGTAAAGCCCTCTGGACAATTCTGTGATTTTGGGGTTCAACAGTTTCTGAAGTAAACTTTTTGACTCACCTGCTAAGGTGACTGGTAGATGAAGCCAAGCATGTTTTTACCTGTTAAGATGTATGCATATTGGATATGACTTTAATTATAAAATATTCAATATTATAATATTGAATTATAAATATTAAAGTATAAATACTGTAAAAAAAAAACTGCCATAGTAAAACAACTTAAGTTCACAGAGGTACCTTGGAACATGTACCGTCTAACAATTTGTTTTGATTTTCATTTTAGAATCTGCGTATGTAGTAATGAATGGACTATGAAAAATATTTTAAAATGCTGCAGTGAAATATAAAGAAAGTAATGACAATGCAGGCCTATGTATTTCAGCAAAGGAAAATAATGGAAATAATAGAAAGAAAAATAGAAACTACCCCATTTTATACAACCCTTGAGGCCATTCAGGTATTCATTTCTGAGTTTACGAGGTGCACTTGAATGAACAATGAAGTTCCTGTTGGTGTCCATGCACTATGTCTTACAAAGAGATGTACATAGAATCCAGATTTTACAAGGTCCACCTGAATACACCATGATGTCCCTGTCCCATTCCCTGTCCCTGTGTGTCCAACTCAACACAGACAGCAGCTAGAAGCAGCGCATCCATGAATGACACAAAAAATGGATTAGAGACTGTCAGCATAGTTTTGGTTGAAACATATACCCACCAATGTGGTGGGTAAATGTTACTTTCCAAATGAAATATCTACCCACATTGTATGCTTGGTGAATGTTAACTTTGGGCCCTGTATACAAATACAATAAACTTGACTGTATTTTGATTGCGTTGTGCAGCACAGAGCAAGAGCCACTCACTTCCCTTTTACATTTGGCCAAAAGTCGTAGAGACAGGTATCTCAAAACCTTGGTACATAAAGCTGAAACTGTCGGTTTAAGTGTTTGGTCTCCTAGCTGGCATGAAAATGGCTTAACGTATTGAAAAGAAGCCACTCAGGGAGCAATTTTAAAATCTTTTTTAATTTCACATATATTTTTGCAGCAGTATCATATTTCAGAATTACAGGATGCCTTCCATGGTCACCTAAACCTTATCTGGTGATGTTCAAAATCACCACCTCAGGGCTGACAGTTAAGAAAACACTCGCTATAGTGTGGTGAAAGAGGCACTATTGGTCTGGTCTAATCTAAAAAGAGAGAGGTACATGCTGATGACGATACAAGATTGACACATTTTGACTTCTTGCTTTCACCTCTACACTAATATTCTATTTGTCAGCAACTCAGCAACCTATAAAGATTTTTCAAACCATATAGCCCCATCCAGTTGTATTTAACCTTAGGTAATAAACAGCTCATTGGTGGTTTGCAGCCACACACACACGTACACAAACATACGCACAACCATATACACTTTCACTACCCATTCAGCTCCCCCACCTACTGCAGTACATTTTCATATTCCACCATACTTACTGTTCATGCCATGGACAGTAAGAGTAATGGCTTGTAATGGGTTTCTCTACGAGGTACACTGAAAGCTAAATGAACTGTCAATTTTTATTATTTATTATTCAGTACTTAAAGTTTTGCCTCATTAAAGAGCGGGCCCCCCTGGGCTGCAGAATTGTTCAAAATCTACTTTCATCTGTGGATGTCTTTTACCCCCCATCAGCTCACAATGATGCTGCTAGAGCCACAGGCACAATTTACACTCCTTGTTTTTTGTCCATTTTTATCATGCATTCACTTGTGGTTGCCTTTTAATCATTAAGTAGCATAGGGTAGCAGGGTGATTAAGCAAAAAGAGACAGCTGTTGTGCCAATGAGCGTTGTGAAACAAGGATGGAAAAGTATTGACCTCAGCCAGCTTTATTATACACAAATCCAGCTGACTTGTTTTGAGGTAATTTTGCGGTTTTGCTTGCTGTGTTGTGTGTCCTGTTTGAATGGGAGTAGCTATATTCATTCAGCAACTAAATTGACATTAAGATGCTACAGATTATGATGGTCCAGTGCTGTTGATCCATTTTATCAGGAAATATGTATATGCATAATTTAAGATCCTTTTATTATGATATAAAGCTTATTATGATACTAGTATAATACATGATCAACTAAATATCAGCAACTTTCACCTGTGCCTTTTTAAAAAGCAGAGAAACTGCAATACAGCTATAACAACCACAAGCTTGAATTGGAGCTATCAGTGTACCTGGTAGCCAGTCTTTTGTACAATCAGTATTTTTAGTTAAATATCAACGACCTTGTTCTTTATTAGGGATGTTGTTATGAAGTAATTTTTTCCAGACTTTCACCCGGAAGTTTAAACTTAGACTAGTTGATCAGTCTAAAAGTAGGAAAACGGTGAGAAAGCAACCAAAATTACCAAAATTGCCCATTATCTACTCACTTACCAATAACCAATAACATTTATTGAAAACTAAATTCAACGTAACTAAAAGCTGTTGGAAAATGCCTGATTATTACAACAGCATTTTCATTGGGTGAACACAATCGCATGGCAAAAATATGTCAGTTAACCAATGTTGTAATGGGATGTTGTTTTTATTAATATGTAAATTATATGTCAAATAAAGAAATGACACAGAAGACATGACATTCTGTGCAAATTATCAATGTCAATATATAATTTATTTGTGTACATTCATAAAATGATATGTTTTACCAATAAATATTTCTGTTGCAATTAGCAAGGTAGCAATGTTTACATCTCACACATCTCTAATCTTCATCATGTCATCAGTACTTCAGAACAGGCGGCAATAAACAAACATTATTATTTCATTTCATAATGTACAATGGCAGCTTATTGTCCCAACACTTTATTCGGATGATGTGAAACATGTCATGGCAATATATTAATTCAGGACCCCGACCTGCACCTCGCTCTACCCAGCACAAATATTTTGTATCCACAATGCTGCACTGCTTCGTCCACAAATTTCAAAAGCCATTTGCACAATGAATTTTTTGGCAAACAAATTCAGGAGCCGTGTAATGGCTTTCTACTCCTCTTGGGACATCCAAGTATACAAAAAGCTGCTGATCACCTGGAAAATACCGGGCTCACTAGAATATAATTTACACTAACCGAGTACTTTAAATGTCTTGCGCAAGAGTTATGCATTTCAGCCGTCATTTGCATTTGTGTTCAGATGATTATTTTCATGTCGTGGTTGTTTGCTGTGGTTGCCATTTGGCCTCCTCAGAGACCCTAGTGGATTTTTGCCTCAGTGCTGTTAATTCCAGGTGAGCAGACAGCCATTATGTGAAATTAATAGGAATTAAGAGAAACCAGCATGTTAGGTGAAAGGTGGGATAATTCATTAGAGTCTCTCATGGTTACCTCTTGTGTGCATGTGTTTCTGTGTGTGTGTGTGTGAATGTTTGTGTGAATAAATATTTAACCAGACTTTAAATATGCTGTCACGACACAGTTTTTTTTCTTATCCAACATCTGTGCTTTAACATTGCCGAGTGAAAAATTCCTGCTCCTTGTTGCAGAGCAAAATTAATGCTCAAATTCTGCACTTAATTAACATCAGTCTGCAGAGGGCATTTATTGTGAAAAGTATCGCCCATCACTGAGAACATTGATTGCTACATGCTCCTGTGAGACCGACTAGTCTTCCAGGCATCTCTAATCATTGTTCGACACCTTGAAAGACAGACGCCCCTGTTCAAAGTTAAAGACTGGCCTGTGTCAGGTGCTAAAAAAAACATGTGACCTCATCCGTTCCTCGCTCAGCTCCCCCTGGAGGTAGTAGCTCTAATTCCACTATTCTTACTCCCATTTCCCCTTAGTCTGCTAATGATGATGAGACCCAGTCTCTGCTCCCGCTCTCCCACTTGTCCCTCAAGGCTGAGCGATGGTATTTGGCGATCGGACACTGTTTAGTTATTGGCCAACAATGGAGAATGTCTTTTAATAACACACCTACTACAGATTAGGTGGTAATTGCAGCCTTAATCAATAAGCTAGCTGAGCGGAAAATTAAAGGTATGTGAAGCCCGACCCCCCCCCCTCCACTCACACCCTCAACACACACAACACGTTTTTTGGTATTAGGCCCATTGTTCGGATGTGGCCTAGTGAGAACGCTGGAGGGCGAAAGCAGAGGGCTAGGAGCGAGGAGGGACCTGACAGTGATAAATAGGCCTTTTAATAACAGCTGTGCCACTTGGGTAGCCATTCTGATCCATTCCCATCCAAGCCGGTCCCATCGTCCTCCCCCTTTCCTCCCCCACAATGAGAGAGCAAATTTACATATTGCTGTGATGACTTGGTAGTTCATAGCTGATTGTAAATGAAACACAATGAACATATGTAGGTGTAGACTACATAAAGACACTCATCTTCTGAAGTGTCTGACAATGACTACTGTCTGATCATTTTAGTTGATTGGGAGCTTCAAATCGGAGGGGACATAAACAAAACACACACACACTCACTCTCACAGTTTAACAGATGGTTTGGTTAACTGAAACATCAATTATTGCATTGCCTTGGCAAGCGTGTGAGAAGCTCCAGAGTGTGTGTGCACGTGTTAGTCCTGTAGGATATGAGTGTTTGGTGAGCTGTTGACCTGGAGGAGAGAAGGGTTAATGCTACACTCCTTCAGAACAAGCCCACAGGGCATTGGTCCTTATTGGCAACAGATTTCAGCACAGCAAGCGCCCATTTTTGGGAACAGTGCAGACTAATCCTGTCGTCATTTAAATAAACATTATTGTGGGTGTAATATTCTAAAATGTTTCAGCATAGTGCTTCCTTGTCATCTTGTCTAAGCTAAATATATATATATTTTTAATTCTTTTTAGAAAACACATTTTAAATCATTCCTTATTTATGAAACGGTTTTGATGGTTTTCTTAAAGTCCCCCTCCTGTCAAAACATGTTTTTCTTCTTGCTTTTTCAGTTGAATGTTTGAGTTTCCCTGTGTATAATGAGGTTTGTGCAGAGTTTGACGATAGATGGCTGTTTTCACATTCATTGCTAAAAGTGTAAATTTTCTTTGTGCTCACTGAAAATCCGATTTTTAAGGACCGGGCCTACAAGTGTGATTTGTGACATTACAAATTGTAAGCCAATCCTGCTCCAATATTCAGCATACACAAGTGTGATGAAAAAACTTGAAGCCTCCAGCGCACAAACACTGAGAATGGATTTTGAAGTAGACATCTTGTGTCCAACAGTTAAACTTTTTATTTTGCATATTAATATATTCTGGAAATTTTAATGAGAGCGAACATTATGTTTTAATGTTTTTCATGTTTTAGACAACGTCAGAAGCACACCATTGCTCTCAACTGTGTATTGACTTTCTTTTCCCCCTTTAGTACTGCAACACAATGAATGAACAACGCATGAATGGACTGCTGCCGGACCCTCTGCAGATTTTTCCACGAGGTACAGAGTGACATGTTGCAGTTTATCATGGATTTGTAATGCTAAAAGGCTCAATACATCTTCGTAATTAATGTGTTGACAACTAATCACAAGCAAAAGTTAATTAAATATATAAAATTATTCCCACAATTTCACAAATTTGGGTAAAAAACGGGAGCATTCGGTGGCACTGCAGCCTCTGAACATTAAAATTCATAGGCTCATGCTGTTGTGTTGACAGTCATTTATAAATCAACATTTCTTTTGCTCCAAGGACATCGAAACTACAAGCTTGTGTTCAGGCATTGCCCAGATCTCTTGTGTTGTGTACTTTCTTCCTGAGCTGGTTTTCACTACAAATGCTTTTTCTATACATTTCTTTTTTCATATGTTCATATAGTTTTCTCACCACTCAAAGTCATACATAACCGCTAACAGGCCCTGAGGGCAAAGTGACGAAACACTTTATTGTCTCTCTCCTTTACTCTGCATCTGGCATTCTCTTTCAGTCGCTTTCGGTCTCTTTCTCTGTGATTCTGTTTTTTCTTCCTACCTCCCACCAGCTGTCTCAAGAGCCCAACATCTCAATCACTCTCTTGTCTACAACTAATTTCAGAGTAACCTTCATTTCATTTCTTCTTCTTTTTTTTTCTTTATAAAGAACTGATTCCTTTTCAGCACATTTGTAAATGGCCCAGTGATGTGTTCTACAATCTAGTCAATTACTGTTTCAGCCGGCAAGACTCCAGGGATCCGGAACATACATGGCCTGAAGGTACCTATCTCAATAATTGTTTCAGTTGCCTTACACAGAGAACAAGGGGAGGGGAGGGAGGGAAGTTGAGGCAAATGGATTGGTAACGCTGTGTTCCACTTATTGAAATGTCAATTGAAGTCAAGGCTCTCCTTTTCTTTCGCTCATTTTCTTGCTCCCCTCGTCTATGTTTATGTATGGGGATGGCTGGCTGTGGCCGATGCAGAGCTCGTCTCTGTTATTCTCTATCTCACTGTATTCTTGTTCCATATAGATGATTAAGAGCAAGGTGTTATGCTGAAACCTTGATCCCCCTCCAGATCATTATGATCTGTGATCCTCTTATTCCATATCATAGAGAGAACTTAAGCATTGGTTAGCGCAAGTCAATAAGGAGATGTCATTGTTCAACCATGAAATTGTCATTACAAGCCCCCGTCTGCCATTTACAAATGGCCTTCTACAGACCTTCCCATTTTATGTTCGGCATATGTTGCTATTGAAAATCCTTGCTAATTACCATGGGTTAAATGACTTGACACCTCCTCCATCTCTCCAGATGATCCATATTATATCCATCTCCATTTCAATAATAAAATCACCCCCCTCTAAATGCTAAAAGTATATCCTCTGAGGAGCTTCGATAACAACTACTCAACTGTGTCAGTTTTTTTTTTGTTTTTAAGGTCAGGGGTCTGTTTTGAGAAGATGATGTTTTCTAAAAAACCTTTAGTCCTCTGGTAATCTTTCCCCTCTTTTCTCTGGTTTTAATATAAAAGTAATTGGCTGAGGGGGAGTCTTGTGCACTGTTTAAATTAGGTCTTCCTGGGCACTAATTAAAGAGAGAATCCCCGTGCTTTAGTGGACCCAACACACCGGCCTTTTGACCTCAATTAAATGAGTTATTTTTAGTATCCTCTTTACAGGGTCTTGTCTCTTCTTTTATGTACGATATCTGGGTGGAGCATGGGGGTCTTTGGAGTAAACATAAATGCTGATAAATGTAAATGTAAATCCTCTCCTCTCCTCTTCTTACTCCTCTCCTTAGTCCTCTCCTCTCCTCTCCTCTCCTCTCCTCTCCTCTCCTCTCCTCTCCTCTCACTCCTCTCCTCTCCTCTCCTCTCCTCTCCTCTCCTCTTCTTACTCCTCTCCTTAGTCCTCTCCTCTCCTCTCCTCTCCTCTTCTCTCCTCTTCTTACTCCTCTCCTCTCCTCTCCTCTTCTTACTCCTCTCCTTAGTCCTCTCCTCTCCTCTCCTCTCCTCTTCTTACTCCTCTCCTTAGTCCTCTCCTCTCCTCTCCTCTCCTCTTCTCTCCTCTTCTTACTCCTCTCCTCTCCTCTCCTCTTCTTACTCCTCTCCTTAGTCCTCTCCTCTCCTCTCCTCTCCTCTTCTCTCCTCTTCTTACTCCTCTCCTCTCCTCTCCTCTCCTCTCCTCTCCTCTCCTCTCCTCTCCTCTTCTTACTCCTCTCCTTAGTCCTCTCCTCTCCTCTCCTCTCCTCTTCTCTCCTCTTCTTACTCCTCTCCTCTCCTCTCCTCTCCTCTCCTCTCCTCTTCTTACTCCTCTCCTCTCCTCTCCTCTCCTCTCCTCTTCTTACTCCTCTCCTTAGTCCTCTCCTCTCCTCTCCTCTCCTCTCCTCTCCTCTCCTCTTCTCTCCTCTTCTTACTCCTCTCCTCTCCTCTCCTCTTCTTACTCCTCTCCTTAGTCCTCTCCTCTCCTCTCCTCTCCTCTCCTCTTCTTACTCCTCTCCTTAGTCCTCTCCTCTCCTCTCCTCTCCTCTTCTCTCCTCTTCTTACTCCTCTCCTCTCCTCTCCTCTCCTCTCCTCTCCTCTTCTTACTCCTCTCCTCTCCTCTCCTCTCCTCTCCTCTTCTTACTCCTCTCCTTAGTCTTCTCCTCTCCTCTCCTCTCCTCTCCTCTCCTCTCCTCTTCTTACTCCTCTCCTCTTCTTACTCCTTTCCTTAGTCCTCTCCTCTCCTCTCCTCTTCTTACTCCTCTCCTTAGTCCTCTCCTTATTCCTCTCCTCTCCTCTCCTCTCCTCTCCTCTCCTCTCCTCTCCTCTCCTCTCCTCTTCATACTCCTCTCCTTAGTCCTCTCCTTATTCCTCTCCTCTCCTCACCCGCCTCCATTCTCTCCTACGAAAGCCAATTAACCTTCAGGCTGAACTGAGAGCTCGTGTTTTGTTCTTGTTCATTAGGGGGTCTGGCCATATGTCTGTCTGTCTGCCTGTCTTTTGGCCTTGACCACTTAAAATGTGTCTGTTGTGCATGTGTATGTGTCCTTTCACATTTGTGTGTATGTGTTTGCGCACCATCAGGTTAATACAAGACCTAACCCAGCCAATGACTGCACTCATGCTGTCCCAGACTCCATGGCCAACAACAGGTGAGCTTGCTGGGGCATGAGGAGCATGTGTGACTGCAATAAACTACATTTGGATGATAGAGGAGTAGACTGATGTCTGTGTACCTGTGCTGTTTCCTCCTCCAGCTTAAAGAAATCCTCTGCTGAGCTGAAGAGGATCCTGACAAATGGGCAGGTGAGCGTGTGTTTTGGGTTTAAGTTGCGTCCGACCACTGTTATCTCACTGCTCCTGCTCACTGACGAGAACACATTCACACAAGTGGTTGGCTCCTCTATTGATTTTCTGTGATGCCAGTTGAAGGCGTGTTATACAGATTGTGTGTTTGGTTATCGTCTCTTTACTGTGCTGCACAGGGAGCGGGAGGTCTGAGGGTTCCTGAGAGCTAGCCTGTTACAGTCATGTCTCTCACACACACACACACACACACACACATACTCACACACAATAGCTAGCGTGTCAGGAAGACAATTAAGCCAGGGGCCTCTCAGGTTTCTGCTGTAACACAGTGAACTAATAGAGCTGTTCTCTCCCTTTTCCTCCATCCTTCATCCATCTCCTCTCATTCTCTTACCCCCCCAGTCTCACCATGTTATCTAATCAACTGAGGTGCACTGGGGGGAGAAACGTGTGTGCTTGCATGTATGTTGTGATGCCTGGCTCTTTTTTCTATACAAAATTAAAACTTGGTATCACACAGTGATACTAAATCATCAACAAATAGAAAAAGGACTGGGAAAATAATCAAATGCAGAATTATTCTCATTATAAATTCTGGCCACTGTGGATGCAAATAATAACAATGTTTTTCATTCCTAGAATGTTTTTCATATTTCATATTTTGCAGTTATAAATTCTGGGATTTTCAGCATACTAGCATTTTGCAATAGAGCTCAAGAGTGACCTTTCCAATCCACTTCATTCACTCCTTGACATTACAGAAAATCCTTAAATAAAGAGTTTTAAGCCTGGAACCAAGCCAACCAACTACCAGATGAATTGTGACCATAAAACATTTGATTCACAACCAAAACATTTTAAAAGAAAGAAAGGCAAAACAACAGGACCGTGTATATGATAATTTAAAGAGTGGATGACTCCTTGTCTATAAACCGATGATTCTTTTCCAACGTTTTCCAACTCACAAACACTTGTACGTAGCCTGACCAGTGATTTTCACTCTTTTGGAGAATTTTCCTAATCTATACAAACACACAGCATGTCGTAAAGGGGAATCATGGTTGCTCTGTGGTAATTTAACATCAACAATTTGATCATAGATTACCAGTGATAGCGGTAACTAGCTAGCCAACATTACTTTCCCGGGTTAAATAAGCATTTCCATGTCAGCAGTAAGCTCCACCAATCATAGACATAGCTGTTACCCTTTAGGACTGTAGATAGTGTTGGAAATCTCCATGACATCGAGAGTAAAACATGTTTTTCTTGAAAAACAGGTTTTTATCATTCAGACTTATGGCTTTTACAGGAGCATATACAAACATTTCATAATCTTTTATCTTGTGGTAAGTCTATCTCAGATGATTATGGCATTATGACTGATAACATTATCAGTTCAGAGTATGAATGGGATTTTCGCCCCCAGAACCTCATTGTTGAGCTCTGTTGTCCGTTTATGGTTACATCAATAGGACTTCTTTTATATTGTAAATAAAATGGCTTTTCAGTTTAGTGAAGGTTTTGTATCATAGTAGTCGCTGTGAAATGTATTTCATGAATGTATTTAAAGTATGGGACAAATATTTTTAAATATGCTTGTGGCACTGTTTATTTTCAGTGACAGTATTAAAAGGGAGATTCAAACACAGTTGTTAGTAATAGTAGTACAGTTATTGTTGCAAAACAGTAATGGAGTCAAAGTTTTCCTCAGTTTTTTATAACTATCCACACAGTATCATCAGACAGTGCATTGCCCTACTCTACCTTTAGGGCTTTTAAAGATCTAATGCTATCTTCTTCAATGCTGATTGGTTATTGTTATTTGACATATATTCACGTGTTCTAACTAAATCAGAACCACAGGTTTGTCTTAGTGCTCTGTTTAGATGAATGTCATTGACGTATAGAAGGATTTTCCATGGTTATTTCAAAATGGGTGAGAGGAGACAGCCATGTTGGGTCATGCTACATTATATTATACACCCCTGACACTTTTTATTTTATCAAAGTAGAGTGGAATGACAACAGCAAACAAATCGTCATTAAACTCTACATCAGTCACTCCCCCGCTCACCAAAGCACAATGTCCTCCTTTTATAAATTGGACAGCAAATGTTGTATTGATCTCCTCTTCTCCTCCTTCTGTTTTCTCTCCTTATGTTGCTGAACTTGGAGTGACCTGAGCACTCGTCTTGTTTATAGCCCCCAGTGACAATGTAGCCCCCCCCCCTCTCCTTTACTTTCTCTCTCTCTCACCTGTGTAGTTACTCAGATCATCTACTGGTTGCATGTCTTCTCATGTTATAACATCTAAGTACCATTATTGTGTAACTGTGTGTGTTTGTGGCTCTGCAGATAAATGCCCAAGATATCCACTATCAAGAGCAGCTTGGCCATGGAAACGGAGGCACGGTTTACAAGTAAGTGCTTGCTGGCACAAACATTACAAGGCCACAACACAATAATGGATATTGACACTGAAGAGATTCCTCCATACAGTGCAAATATTAAGGAAGAATGTCTCAATTTGTTGCCAGTTTCAGACTGATGTGTGATACAATTCTTGACTTTTCATATTTTTTCTGCTCATTCCATATGGCAAACACATCACTCAGTAGGGTTCTGTGAAGGGCACTCCATTGTTCACCACCTTTTCTCTGTTCCTTCATCTGTCCATTTATCTCAGCGTTCAGTGTGACATCTATCAGGCTGGTTGTACCTGCATTTATTTATTCTGGTCTGAAGGTTGGAAACATATATGATATTGATTTGGGGCTGTAAGGTGTGACAGCAATTGACTTAATCTGTCTATAGTACAGCACATTACCTGCCAGGATAGAAGAGCTCCATCCTCTCTGGCCAGACAAATGTGTTACTGCCCTGCTAACGTTATGACAAGGTTGGCATTTGTGTTACTCTTTTATCCTTCTTTTCCCCACCTTGTGTTTCCTTCTTCCCATCAATCCTTAGCTATTGAGCTGTTTTATTGAGATTGAAGTATTGATCACTGCTCAGGCTAACCTTGACTTGACAGAGTGGTCTGCTTCAGACGGTCCCCAACAAACCCAGTAAATTTTCCATCTAGCAAGTCTTTTTTTTATTTTCACCCCTTTCTTTCAAACCACCTTTTTATGACTTTGAGATATTTTCATTAAGAGCCAATCCCTCATAGTTGGAGGAGAATAAGATTCCTGATAAGTTTGGCACTAGAAATGGTTACACTGCACTGGGGAAGGCCAATATTGCAAGCCCAACAACTTCTCAGTCAATTTAGCCCAGTGAAAAATCCATATGCTTTGGTGCTGAAATTTTTATGGTTGGAAGGAGAAGATAAACACATATAGCTTAAAAAAAACAGCCTTGTTGTTGATGTTATTAGTGAGTGAGCGGAGGAGACCCAAAATACTTTCACAGCTTGAAGATGTAATCTTTTTTAAGCATACCATGTCCCCAGTTTGTACTACACACTAATTGTAAGGAGCTACTTTATTTGCTTCTTCATCCTTCTGAAAATGTCCCAGTTGAGGTCAACAGTTCCCCACCCTGCTGAGGATAGCTGGGGTGATTACTTTTCTGTCTACAGATTATTTTTCTGAAACTTCAAGGATGCCTCTAAGTCATTGTCAAAGCCTCTAATAAGTCCCCACACCCTACAACTGGGCTTTTGCTTCCCAAACTACCGCAGCTGCCTTCTTGGCTGGCTTGCTGGTCCTTCTCTACTGAGTCAGCAGCTTAGTAAGCACCAACCGTGTCCTGGGCAGCCTCTTCTTCTGGAAAAGTTTTGAAGAAGGTCCACTATGACACCATGTACTCACCCAATCTCCAACATGACACTAGAGAGGTCAGCTCAATGATGAACTAAAGTCCTTCTGAATAGAGCCGTAAACCAGGTATTGTTGGCAAACCATGCAGGTTCACCTATCATTCAATGCAGCTGAAGAACAAACAGAACAGTTGGCTGCTCAGCCACCTCATCAATCCAAGTGTGTCATGCATTTAATTGCTAATACATAGTTACTGTAATTGTAGACCTTTGACTTGAGGTTTTGCATTGACATGTACACAAACATACAACTGTCTATGAGCACAAAAGTCCAGATCTGCCCTGGCTACTCTGCACTCTGCCTGTCCACATCGCAAACACACCTGCACTTAATGCAGGACTCTGTTTGTCCACATATTTGTTCTGAACCCTAGAGCTTGCAGACTATTGGTGATAAGGTACTTAAAGAACAACTTTAATTCTCGAGTGAGTGCCATGAAAAATAAATGAATATAATCTGTTAGTCATTATTTGTTTTTAAACAGAAAAGGTAAAGTGTTCCAAGCATCCTGTCCTTATATTACTAGTCATTAGAGCTAAATTAAACTCAAAATTGTTATTTTGTTACCAAATCGGTGTTAATTGTGTTGGTGGCCTTGACATCAGCTCCTAGAAATTTTCATCAGTAACTGTTAATTGCTTCCCTGTTCTTTAATTTTAATTATTTTCTCACAGTAAGAAAAAGGAAATATTTAATGCAGCTCTTCACTTGCCGTCACCTTGTATCAGTTTGGCTGAATTTTTCGCTTAAACCGTTCTAATGAAAGTAGTAAAACTTCTATTCTCTGTGAATATCTCATCACAAGTATTCACTGTCAAAAATAAATTAACGTATTTTAAGACTAAAACAGGGATACATCTGAATTATCCAGTCTGTCTTCACAAAACCCTTATGGTGGGATTGTCTTAACTGTCTGAACAGGAAGATGAGATTATCCAATCAGGTGCATAAACAGATGATAACGTGAAGAGACTTAGTTGGAACAATCCCCTAAATCTACTGTCTATCTCAATCAACCCAACCTTTTTGTTTCTGTGCAGAGAGAAAAGAAAATGGCATTACATAAGAACGGTTTAGTCTACTATTTGTCTGGTTTTGTCAGCTGTGTTTACAGTAGAATTCCATTGAATAAAAGAGCCAGATATATCTTCAGATTACAGGCTATCAAGCTGTGGTATATCTGTTATTCTTAAGAAAAAGATGAGAGTTTTCTCCATCAATGCATTTTGTTGTTATTCTTTATGTTCAGTACATGAACTGTCTGGATATAATGACAGCAATCCAGTTTTTTAAACCGAAGAAAGACGATTCAGCTGCTACAGTATGCTTAGAAGTAAACTATATTTTCCTACAACTTGTGTTACATTTTTGCAGCTGTGGCCATTGGTTCTTTTACGTGTGTTCATCTAATTAACTGCTGAGATCTTGGATTGAAACTGGGCAGGAAACTCTCTGAGGCAGATAAAATAAACGTAATAATGTAATAATTATAAAACGTAAATGTAAGTTGCTGCTGACTAGCTACTTTCATGATGTGTCAGATAGTGTTGTGTCAGCCGATATCTATAGCACATAACAAGGCGCCACGCAGACACAAGTAGTAGTCAAAAAAGACCCTGTAAAGAAATAAGTGCAAGTGTTTTGATGCATCCTGGTCCTCCAATATGTGTTGCCCGCAACTTTGTATTTTGAATATTTTTGATATATTTAGATTAGCATATTATTTATATTAGTCAGCCAAAGCAAACAAAATGTTTCTGTATCCAGTAGGAAATTAGACATTTTTTAAAATACTGTATGTATACTCACTGAGGGCCTGGACAGGTTTCTTGCTTGCTTAGAACCAATTCTGTGTCCTTTTCAGCCTCTCCCCTTTGGTCCAGCTTATATTAGGCTTATCACGTGTGAAAAGCACTACCACTGCCCACCTTTTAACCTCTTAGCCCATTTATGACCCAGAACCATTTAGACTCAATTGGATGTTACCAACACCTCAGCTCTCCATAGCCACATTGTGACCTAACCATCCATCAATGTCGGCCTTTGTTTTTTATTACACACTCTCTCAGAGGTCCATCTTGTCCACCAATCTAACTGACTCTACGGCTTATAAATACAATAACAAGGACACAAAGGCTATTCTTGTGACTCATGGATCGAGAAGTGCAATTAAAACGGGCACATTTGCCTGGCTGTGAGTGTGGTGACATCTACTTAGACATCACGCCTGTTCCTTTAGTCTCACAGCCCATTTTCTCCATTGATTTTGTTTTTCATCTCATTGATTAGACTGTATGTTGAAGGGCTGAACCTGTTTGGTTAATTGGTGGTAACCTTGTATCTTGTTATCAGACATTTTCAGATTTTGTCTAGAACTAGTAGAACAGAATTGCAGTTTACACCAAGCATCGCACAGTAGTGCATCTTGAGTGAACTCTTTTGATTGGTTTTCATCTGCCTGCCTGTTTTTTGCATTTGATTTTACATTGTATTTGTGCACTGATTGTGCTAGAGATGAAGGTTGTGGTGGCTTTTTGTTTTGGAGGTGAATTGTACTGTACGTGCTTCAGACAATCAAGCAAAATTATTTAGGAGCCTGAAAAAAGCATAATCTGAAGCCTTGGTGTGAAAAACAAAACAAAAATACATTCACCTACAACATCTTGAAAAGCCATCATGAAGTGTTTTGCAGCCTTAAGGTAAATGGTCATGAAATAATTGTGTATGAAATGGTTGAATCTTTGGTATCCGCTGGGGTTTAGTGTGACCCAATGATGTTCCAATTAATCCTAAATGGGACATTGTGTAAACTGTGAAACCTAAAGTATACGAAGATCTTGCTTTAAAACTTATTGCCTGTAGGTGTCACAAGGCGTGTGATTTTGTACCACTTCACTTCCTTGCTTGTAGATGGTGACACTGACGCGTCTACATCTGCATGTGTAAAATGTTACCGTTCTTAAATTTCTTTGCTGTAGGTAGCACAATGTGGCGTATTAAGTAAACATAATGCTACCTAGCTGACGGTCTGTACACCAATGATTCCCAGCATTTTTCCTTAAGGGATCCCTTTGTCATCTCTGAGTAAACTAAACAACAAACAACTGCCAGTACAGAAAGACTGAAAAACTGTATAGTTAGCTGAAATTATAAACGCAGTAACTGCAGGAAGTTTATGTAAAACAAATAATTCCTTTGAATTGTGTACAGACATGAGTTTATTAACAATGATATTGTTTTATGTTTAACAATCTCCTTTATTTTTTCTGACATATCCAGTTCTTTATTACCCCAGGTGCTTGGCCATTGTTCTATTAAGTCTTTCACTTGTTTTAGACAGAGAGTGAAAGCTTTGTGAAATAACTGGTGTTCAGGACTCTTATCCTGCGAGATTTTTTTTTCTAAGTTTATATCTAAAAATATAATAATAATAATAATAATAATAACTAAATAATATAAAGTTTCTTTTAGTTTTCTTTACAGAAATGAATTAAACGCTAAGATATAGACCTTTTTAACATTTTAAAAAGAGAAGTTGTCTTACAACCTTCAAGAAAGCCCCCTGACTGCCAGTGAATTTTTGGCAAGTACTAGTACAGAAGGGGCCGGGACCCCAGGTTGAGAATCGTTGCTGTACACCATCTCATTAAAATGACGTTTGACTTTACTTCGAAAAGAGGGTTGTTCTGCTGTAATTTCTTTCTCAGCCACAAGAGGCCTGCTCTTAAAAGTGATGTCATTTATGGAATTAAAGAATACAGATTTTCACTTTTCTTGCATGGTAAAGTATATACAAAACTTTCAACTTTGACATTTGGATATTTAATAGGCCTTTTTGTGTGTTTGTGTGTGGGAGTCGATGTTTAGGCTTCTGTGTCAGCTAGGAGACCCATTACAGCCGTATCAGGTGAGAGAGTCAGGTAGAGAGAAAGGCCGCCCGTCATCCATGTGGCAGTGTAAAAGTACCACGTTAGCCCTGATCCAGGACAGGAGGCCAGTCTGCCCCAACTTCAGAGACACAGGTAGAGGCCCTATGAATACTGCATGATGGAGCTTTTATTACAGAGCGAGCTGGAGTGTAAATAAGATCCAGGCAATGGGGCACGTTTACTGGGGTCAGATCAGGGGGAAGTGGCGGGGGGTGGCTATGTAACCTTGTCCCCATGTCTCCCACTGTCACAGGCCTGTCACTGTAACTCATACAGGGATGCTCGGCCCTGAGGTGGTCAAGGACAGTCTGAGAATAAAGCTTTAACCAAGCAGTAGTCACACCATGTCTCCAGCTTTAAAACCTGCCCTCAAAACACATTTGTTAAAACTTATGTATATCTAACTTGGACTTACAGTTTATCATTTTACTATTACCCAGTAAAAATTAACCATAATTTGTGAACAAATCCAGTAAATGTGGGTCTGTAGTGCTTATATCATGGGGATATTAGCCGTTATTTCTCATGAGAACATATAATAGAAACCACCCTGTGAAAGTCCTGTACATGGATGATGTCGGTGTCCAAAATTATTTACAGAAGTCAGAAAAGAATTAATAGATGTGAGACTTTGCAAAAAGATACATACAGAAAAATTATGAACTCACAAACTCTCAGATAAAACTTCCATGGGCTCGGTATGTCTTTTAGCGTGTCCAGACTTCTAATTGAGAACTACAAGTTGTTCACCATGGTGAAGACTAGTTTTAATCTTTTTCAGACTGCCTTACACACACAACCTACCCATTCAGTATTTAACATGTCTACCCCTGTGATCTTGCCTCAATTAACATCTTAATCTTAATTAAGAGGAAGCAGTCATGCTTAACTGATATTGATTGTAGCTTAAAGGAAGACCGAGACATCAAAATGGAAACAAGGCCATCAGCCTTATGTGCAAAGAGCTCCTTTCCAGAAGAGATGACGTTTAAGATAAAAAACTCTTGAGGCAAAAAGAAATAACATGGTCCAGTTAAGTCAAAAGAAGACTTACGGTTTGCTGCTATTACATATTTATACATCCACATTTATATATGTATATTTTTGCTTTGGTTAAGTTGGACATAAGTAGACATAACTTATATTTTAACTTTTGTGATTCTGCGACATGTAAGATTCAAGGAAGGAAGGAATTTAAATTAAAGCAAATAATGAAAATACTAATTAAAACCTGAAATGAATGAAGATTTGAATATGTGTGATCACTTTTTGTCTTTTAGTTGAACAGTCTTTAGTTTTCTTTTTGAATTCAGCTGTGATGAGACTGTTCATAAAGTTGTGTAAACTACAGCTCACATATAACTTGGCCTAGCTACAGTCAGACACTAGTCTTTGTATACCTGACATGGCACTAATAGGTGCCATTAATTAAAGGCCTGAGCCAGTTTTGAGGTGTCTGGCCCAAGAGCAACATGATACTCCAATCTAAGACGCATTAATCACACCTTGCACCCTACACATTCTCTCTGGAAGACCCACTGACAGGTGAGCAGCCAGGTATCACATTTACTAAAGCTGCTTGCAAGCTAACCAGACTGTGTGACGTCCACTACCCCCACCTCATCCCTGTCACCTGACAGCTGTTGGACAGTATTCGTCCTTGAGGATTGTATGTTGAGAGGTCCTGAGGTATTGTCACCGGTGCCGTAAACTAACCTTCAAGGGCTGTAACTAAAGCCGATGTTTGGCATTAAGGAGTTTGATAATTAAATCATTACGGGGCCCGTCTGTGACTGCTGCTTTACTTGCAACTCAAAACTCTGTCTGGAACAACGAGTAATAGGGCTGACTGGATCTGGTTTTGGGTGGTGACCTCTGACCTCTAGCAGAAATTAGTGATTTTGTTGCGCTGACTATTATCGCTGTGTTTAGTATATTATATTAATAATTTGGTATTGCTCTGACCACAACTTATTATGAACCATATCAGAACTGTGACATCTTTTTTGCAGTGTGTGTAATAAATGTAATGGGACTGCACATTTTCAAGGGGAAAATAAAGGCTATGATCAGAGCTCCTCACTGGGCAGAAAGCTTTTTTTTTTTTCAGAAAAACAAAAAAAAAAGAAAACTAGCCTTCAATAAAACTACTCTAAGTTTAAAAAATGAAACACAAAAACTTACCAAATTCATGTAACTGCTTTCATCAGTTTTCTTTCATATCATCTCCTGTTTTCTCTCTAGAGCGTACCATCTTCTTGGCAAGCGAGTTTTAGCTGTCAAGGTAAGAAGATCTCTTTCTGTGTTGTTGATAGTAGTTACTGTTTGATAAGTGACCCTCAATCAGGTCAATCCCATCAGAACATCAACAGAACTTCTTTACTTTGTATTTATGGAAGGATCTACCTTATTCCTCCATGTTTGATTACAGGTCATTCCCCTGGACATCACGGTGGAATTACAGAAGCAGATCATGTCAGAATTAGAAATCCTCTACAAGGTTAGTTTTGACTGATTTTACCTGTTCGTCTTTACCAAAACATTTTCTCTTCTCTTCACTGAATGTTGCTGTCCAACCAGATCTACACCGTTAATAAACCACAAGTCTCTTAACTAATGAAGTGTCATCTATCGCCACCGGTCTCACAATGTAAGCCAAGGATCAGCAGTATATGGACACACATGCAACATACACATGGACTAGGCATGTGAATATACTGATCGACGTCCTGTTTTGCTAAACTATCACTCTTCTAATGCAATGGATGTCAAATTAAATCATAAATAAAGTTTTTTTCCAAACAAAAACAGTTGACAGACTTCAAACTGATGCTCCTGATAGACCCCGAAATAATTCAGTACTGCACAAAGTTGCAATTTTGCTTTCAGAGTCCCAATCGAATGATCTCTTTTCGCTCGACTTTCTGATTAGGAAAAATGTATAAAAAATGATTTCGTATCACAGATAATTTTTTTGGCATGCTCTTTAATAATTACATTGTCTCTTCTCTCGATTACAGTGTGATTCACCCTACATCATCACTTTCTTCAGTGCCTTTTTTGTAGAAAACAGGATATCCATATGCACAGAATTTATGGACGGTGAGTTTCTCTGCGGTAGAAGCTAGCCAGTAAATCTTTTTTTTTTTTCTTCGCCAGCCACAGAAGAGACTTTGGGGAACTGTCCTCTGTCTCTCTACTGTGTATCCATTTACACTTCTGCAGATCAACAGAACGTCTTATTGCTGTGAGCTGCTTAGCATGCCTGTGTGCTAAAAGCTACAAGGGTGTGATAAATCTTGACTTAAGTGCATTTGTAGGTGCGTTTGTATGTGCGTGTCTAGACTGGTGCGAGATGGGGGACTGCGTATGTTTTTAAGGTGTGTGTGTTTGTTCGAGTGTGTTTTAATGTAGTGATTCCCCTGTTTCACACATTTGGCAGCTTGTCAACAAAGTCTGTCAAACCTCTCAGCACTCTTCATGAAAACTTTTCCTCCATCAGCCATTTCAAGTTGTACTTATTGCAAACAAGAAGTTAAAACACCAGCTATGTTTACATGGACGATATTTCTTAATTCCGATTCAAATCATTCTGATTGAAGATTTCGGGTCAACTATTTACATGGGATGGAATTAATGAAGTCTGTCTGAACAGCTGTGTGTAATGTGCAAACTGATGTTACTTCATGTATTCCACTTCCTGTTGGATAATTTATCTCTTTTGCGCGTGTTTGATCTGTCCTGAAGATGGATAATTATCGTTATCTATGTTAAGTTTTATAAGAATTTAAATTAAAAAAAGCTCCCCGCAGTAGACCAGTTCACCTTACAGAAGAAGCCACCATCTTTGGTAAGGGGAGAAACATACGTCAGTATGCATTTACATCAAGACGGGCGGCGTGCACAGAAAGAAAGCAGCCGGAGAATAATCAGGTTATGTTTACATTGGACACTTTTGATCATTTTACAAAAAGGTTGCTCCTCTTCAACCGAAATTTTGTTAGGGCTGGGTCTGACTGTGTTCATATGGAGCATTTTTATTCTGTTTGGGGTTTTTAACAGATTGAATAATTTGTCTTTTGCAGGAGGTTCACTGGACGTGTACAAAAGAATTCCAGAGCACGTTCTGGGGAGGATCGCAGTGGCAGTAAGTTTTCATGAAATAGCCAAAATCTCTGAATAGTTTAATTTGAAATCGAAAGGTGTGTTTTGCAGTTTTTACAAACATTTATTTAAATTTGTAATCCGTATAGTGTAGAGTGTATTGATTGTGAACGTCCGTGTGTGCCTGGCAGTCACAGATTTCAGCGTAACCTCTTATTTGTTTGTCGGATACAGAACATTTTATTAATGAAATAAAAGAAAAAGGAACCACAGGTGTGAATTTTTCAATTAGCTTCTGTTTGGTGAAGTGGTGGACAAAGTCAGTGTTGTTTTCCCCTTATACTCCAGTCTCTGAGTCTCCCTTTCTCCCTCCCTTTCTACTCTAGTTAAAACTAGCATTTTGATAGAAATGGCCTTGGTGTTGATAAATACATGTCTCTTTTCCACACTCATTATCCTCTCCACCTTGTCTTTTCTATCTCCCCCCTTTAACTTTGTCCATAATCAAACAATGACAGCTATTTAGTCAGTGTTAATTCTAATTCACAGCTTTCCCTCCTTTCTGCTGTCACAGTTGTTAATTATCACAGAAGGGAAAGCACCCAAAAGGGTGTGAGTGAAGCTGCACACTGCAGTTGTTGCACTCTCAACACCACCTTTTGAGGCAGCAGGACTTCAGAGAGCTTTTGTGCTTCTTTAATTTATCTCGGAGGTTGTCGTTCATCAGAAAAGGATGACAGGAGCCTAGAGGCTAGAATCAGCTCTCACATCCCATAAATGAAAAAATCTTCACAAAGCAGTAATACACATTGGGAGATGAGTAATACTTACACAAAAATTTAATGATTCCGTGGCTGTTGTATAAATCTCGGCAGGCAGGCAGAGTCATATGTGAGAGCTGTAAATACAACACCTCCAAGGAGATGCAGCAAAGAGGTGTCCTTTCTACATCCCCTAACCAACTCAATTAATTTCTTTAATCCTGAATGAGCTACATCTCAGTACTGAGGTCCTCCCTAATTACTTGGCTCCTCACTCGATCCTGCAGAGAAAGATCCTGTGAAGAAACATTTTCTTGTTTGCTTGTATCTGCTGTCTTCTTCCTCAGGCAACACAGTTTTAAGCCTCTTTCCCAAAATAAAAAGCACAATAGAATAGAACCCAGTACAAATCCACACTGTTACTCATCCATAAATATGAAGTTTAAAGATTGGCCAGATTCTGTGAAACAGGCAGTATAAGGGCAACATTAAGACAACTTAAAAGACAGCACAGCAGTATGCAAACCTTTTGTTATATTTCAGGGTGATATTCACCCTGAAATATAACAAAAGGTTTGCATACTGCTGACCTTTTGTCAGCAGTATGAATACTGCATACTGCTGTATTCAGACCAAATCAGGCATTGTGGCGATTAGTTCAGGATTGTGCGACAGTGTGGGAGGACACAACTGGGTGTGGTTTCGTTGTTTGGTCCATGAACTTTGCCTGGATAGTGCCCAATTTCTGGCTCCCAGCTTGGCAGCAAAAACACTTCTAGAGTTTTTTTCTCCCCTGCTAGTGCAGTCTCCTGCAAGCTTGATGTTATTTGATCCTTCAAACAACATAATAGAAACTCAGAGCGATTTGGCGGACCACTGAATGTTTGTGCACGTGTCTTATTTTGGCCTATATGACAGTATCTGTTTGACCCTTGCACCAAATGTGTCACATCAGCGTCACGTTATAAGAAACCACGATAAACTTCCCTTACAATTATTAATTAAGTAGTAGGATATATTTATTTCATTTAACAAATTTAGTACAAACGGCTTGAATAACAGTACTTTTGACCAGCCGGTCTGATGGCCAGCTCATGTGATTGGCCACCGCAGCATGACTTTGGTTTACGTTCTCCCAAAAGTCAATTCTGTTTCAACTTTTCACAGCAGGACTGCTGTACTCACACGCACAATGAAAGGAAACAGCCTGTTTTTGTCTGAATGAATTTGTCTGGCCTTTGGTGAGCTTCTGTGGCCCTAGTTGTTGCAATGACCAGCACTCTTGGCACTAGCAAGCCTTTGCCGGCCCTTAGTCTGGGGCCCTTGGAAGCTTACTAACCGCCTCAGTGATGTGTGCTATGACAGCCAGGTTGTGAGGTGTAAACAGGGTTATTGTCATTATTTCTCTACGCATGAGTTCAGTTTGTATAGTTAAACTTGACATTAATTAAGTAATTAATTATTCAGCCATATGTGCTGTATGAACCTTGAATGATGTCGGAATTATTGTTTTCGCTCTCATCTGTATCTCTAGGTAGTCAAAGGCCTGACATATCTATGGAGCCTGAAGATACTTCACAGAGGTGAGTAAGGTTGAGCACGGGCTCTGTGTTTTTAAAAAAAAAAAAAAAAGCAAGAGTTTATAAAGACGAACTGCAGAGTGCTGATGTTGCAGTTTTATCAAGCAGTTTGTCTCCGCAGATGTCAAGCCTTCCAATATGCTGGTGAACACCCGGGGACAAGTCAAGCTCTGTGACTTTGGTGTCAGCACGCAGGTACACTGATTTGTTTGTGTGAGCATGACAGAGAGAGGATGGAAGAGAGAGAGGAAGAAAAACAATTGTCTATAGCTGCATCACCACAGGCCGGTGCAATCTGTGTGTGTGCGTCTACGTGCATATGGTCAACCTGTCAATCACTGCATTCATTTTCAACTCAAAACATCGGCGTGGTCCCAAGGGTCTTCCTCTCACATTAACTTCCCCCCCACCTCCATTGTTCTGCAGCCTCCAAAAAATCACTTGTTATAATTATGACCCACACACACAACAGCAAAGCCTCATTGATATGTATTCAGTAGATGTGGGGAAAGCGTGGGTGGCAGACAATAGCCTCGTCATTGTGTGCGCATGTGTGTGTTTGTGTGCGTGTCTGTGCGCGCGCGTGTGTGTGTGGCTGTCTGTTTGTAATGTAATCATCAGGGACAGACCTTCAACGTTTCCCCAAACATCAACCCTGAGGACTCTGTCTCCCTTTTCAACACACACACACATGCGCACACACACGCGCACACACACACACGCACGCACGCACGCACGCACACACACACACACACACACACACACACACACACACACACACACATACACATACATTCCTGCTGTGGCAAATTGTTATTCATTTTTAACCTCCACTTCCTTGGAAGCTCCAAGGTGAATTTTACTCCCTATATGTGTAACAGCATTGATTTGTCCTTTGCTTTTTTTACTCTATTTTTCTGTTTATTTCTCTGTCACACGTACGCTCTCCCTCCCCCTCTCACTGTGGGGCATGCTCCAAAAAAAAAAAAAAAAAGCAGCCATAAGGGAACAGACACTCATTATCACAGTCCTGTCATTGATGGCATGTGCCATTGTATCCACACACACACACACACACACACACGCGCACTCACTCACACACACACACACACACACACACTCACACACACACACACACACACACACACACACTCACTCACTAATGTCTCCTTGTCTTACTCCTGTTCCCCTGTGCGCGGTTGAGAGCAGCCCAAAATATCAACCTGACGTGTCAATAGATTTAGATAATGTAAATTCGGTCCAGCTCCTGTCTTTTTTTATTCCCTGAAATAGGACAGTGAAGTAATGACTCCTAAAAGTTATTTATACAGGCTAAGGTGTATTTTTTTCTTCTGTTTTATAAACCGCAAGTCCGTTCAACTCTACAGTGACATTACCTTTGTGATTACAGTTGTTTTTCATCCTTAGGTTCGTTACTTCACTTTTCACAGTTAGCTTTGTACATGTTAACAGTATTAGTAATTATTTATTTTTGTAAATGGAGTTTTAAAATGTTTTTTATAATTTTGCTTGTCATCTCACTATCAGGGTTGGCCTGTCAGCTAGCCCGGCTGGCTGCTAGAGTGAGGAAAAGCATCGTTTAGTTTATGAGCAGTGAGGTTTGAACTTGACTGCTCAGTTTTGCAAGACAGTTGCACAAGTCACTGGGGTTGGGCGATGTCTACCTAACTGGCATATGACAATGTCCACAGTCAAACACAGTGATGGATGATGACATCATTACTTGGGATGGGGGGTTTTGACTGTGGTTCTGACCCACTGATCTCCCCCAGCTGTCTTCCATCGCCAACAACAGACACTGCTTTATTGTACTCTCTGGTGGGGAGTCTTTTCAATCACAATGTTACAATGGTACAGGGCTCCATAGTCGTTTGTCCTCCATCAACCCAACTCTATGAGTCACTTTAATTTTAGCCGCTCTTCCAGGCACCTGTAGCAGTGTAAAAAAAACATAGCAACCGTAAGCTAAGCTCTGAAAATCAAGCCAACATTGGTGCTGCTCTCAGTGACTAGTTAATTAAGCTAACGGTTATCCAGGACACTGAGGTGATCATCAAAATGATCAAAAACACTCAATACAAAAACAGATGGTTAATACATATGTACAGCGTTAACTGGAAAGTGAAGCTACTAACTTAAGGATGAAAAAGCACCGTGATCACTAAGGTTGGAGATGATGTGCAGTTTGTAAAATGGAAATACGTCACACTGCATCGTCCAAGAGAATTACAGTCAGTTGAAAAGTTTATTTGTATTGATATGCAGCATAATTATTTGCTTTTCCACTTATGATTTATTGCAGTTGGTGAACTCTATTGCCAAAACGTATGTGGGGACTAACGCATACATGGCGGTGAGTGATTATTTTATGTTCAGTCTCATGTCAATCCATTGAAGTTTCACAAGTGAAGATATGATTTAGCACAGAAAACAAACTTCTAACTTTGTGCTTAAAGTTTTTGTTGTTGCTTTTTGCTCCTCAGCCAGAAAGGATATCAGGAGAACAGTATGGTATCCACGCAGATGTCTGGAGTGTGGGAATCTCTTTCATGGAGGTATGACGATGTTTAAGTGGCTCATGCTATACAGGGCATTTGTACACAGAGAGAAGTGTGGGAGATTTATGGAGAGGAAGTGGTCCATTCATTTAAAACAAATAAATTCAGTAATTACACAATATCAAACACTTCAAATCATCGTTACTTATTGACTGAACTGCATAAGATGCAAATGTACCCAAGCAAGTATGCATCAGTATCTCTGTTCATCTTTCCCAATAGGGTTAATCGACTCTTGGACTGACACCCTGCGTTTTCAAATAACATTTTAATTTCAGTATTACACTTCCCTGGTCTCTTGTCCTCCCACTGACGTTATTGATTATTCATCTGTTTCTGTCTACAGCTCTCCCTCTGCAGTATAACAAATGATTTGGGCTCCTGCCTCGCCTTTGTTTGTCAATAATGTTTGATATCATCACAATTATAACAATAATGGATGACTTGGCCATGTCAAAATTATTGACATGATCTTTGTGTGATAAAGATGGAGTTTTATAGCAGCAGACCCCCTGGCCCTGTTCTCTCTATCTCTGGCTGTGGCTGTGTGCATTAAGCTAAATTAAATGGCTTGATGTCGCACTCAATTTGGATTGATCTTTAGCCTACTAGTTGGTCTATTTATGTTCAAGAAAAGACCCTGAGCATTTTGACGTTTTAATAATGTAATGTTGCCAATAAGCTGCCCTTGACCAAGATGAAAAATGCCCACCCCAAGTGAATTGCCAAATGTCAGGGAGAGCTGTCACCCAACCCCCCGGCCAAAAAATAACACACATACACACACACGCATTACATACAACCGTCCTACAATCCTTTCCTCCTTCTCTTTATCCCCCCATTTTGTTCTCAGCAGGTGGTAATCGAGGGGGGGTTATTAACTAATAGCTGATGTTGTTTGATGAGGAAGTGTTATCAGCAGGAGGCCACTAAGCTTACCTCAAAGACAGAAAGTCTCAAGTTCTGCACGCTTCAGTAGCTTTAGCAGCCTTTTCTCTGTGTCTACACTTGAATTCCATGCCATTAAGACACTGACAATGAAAAGATTAATATATTTTAATATATACATTAATACAGATGTACATATATACAAGACATGGATACGTTATCATGAGTGCCCGTGTAGTCCAATTTAGTTCAATCCAGCCATGCAAGAACTTCAACCTTTGTGAAACATGTACTTTGTGTTTGCTTAACTCTGAGGTCCCATCAGTTCATGTGTTGTTATCATGGACTGCATTATATAACGTCAAGGATATATACTGTACACACACTTACACATTATCTGTTAGGAGGTGGGTAAAATATTTGGCAGAACCTAAAATATAAAGTTGATTGAATTGAATTATTGATGGATTTACAGTCGCGGTCAAAAGTTTACATACACATACACAAAATGTGTGTAAACGAGTGGAGCACTTACTACTTTGTCGCAAAAAACATTCGTGAAGTTTGCTTCAAATCTACATTCATTATAGGTCTTCTGAAAATGTGACCAAAAGTTGTGTGAATCAAATTTTCCTTGTAGCATGGCCTTTTTAACTTCCTCTGAGTGATTATGATTGATAACAGCTGATGACTTTTTTGGGCCCATTTAGGTCTTGATTGTTACACCCACTAGACTTAGACATTATCGATTTGAAAAAGTCAGGAAAGTCAGCTTGAGCCATTTCAAAGCAGTTACAGGTCCCAAGATCAACTGTGCAAACAGCTTTTGTGAGTATGAAGTTCATGGCACAGTTGTGTCACTGCCACGACCAGGAAGAAAATGCAAACTATCACCTGCTGCTGTGAGAAAATTGGTCAGGATGGACAGATCTGGTGCTCTAAAGAAAATAAATGGAATAATGAAGAAGGAGGATTGTCTCCAAATTCTTCAGGAAAACCTAAAATCATCAGCCAGAAGATTGGGTCTTGGGTGCAGTTGGGTGTTCCAACAGGACAATGATCCCAAACACACATCAAAAGTGGTAAAGTAATGGTTAAATCAGGCTACAACTGAGGTTTTGGAATGGTCTTCCCAAGTCCTGACTTGAACCCCATCGAGAACATGTGGATTGTGCTGAAGAAACACGTCCATGCCAGGAAGCCAACAAATTTAGTTGAAATTCACCAGTTCTGTCAGGAGGAGTGGTTAAAAATTCAGCCAGAGGACTACCAGAAGCTTGTGGATCGCTATCCAAAACACTTAATTGAGGTCAAAATGGCCGAGGGACATTTAACCAAATATTAAATATACTGTATGTATATTTTTGAGCCAGCAGATTTGGTCACACTTTCAGAAGACCCAGAATAAATTCAGATTTGAAGCAAGCTTCATGAATATTTTTTGTGACAAAGTAGTTTGTGTTCCACTCGTTCCATCACAGAAAAATGAGAGCTGTAGAAATCATTGGAACTGTAGACTGCCATGATATACATTTTCTTTACAGGTGTATGTAAACTGTATGTGCTGTTTGATTTCTGTGTGTAGATATTGTCATAGACTCAGTACTCACTCAATCTTGTCGAATATTTTTAGATTGTTTCAAATCTCTAAAGAAAAGTCTTTAGAATATCCTGTCACATTGATAATTACTTTCTTCTTTACACAGTTGGCGCTCGGCATGTTCCCCTATCCACAGGTGAGACTTTTCCCTGTTTTTTAATTTGTGTTTGAGACCAATTGTTGTTTTTATTTCATTTTATTAAGAGCTGATTTGTGTAAACTAATTATGGCTGTAATGATTCCTCTTTCAAGATGTCCTCACTTGTAGTGTTTGGACAAGTGTTTGCATTGTCAAATCAGATTTTCTACAAAAAAAATTAAAAAAGTCATTTTTAAACTGATTTTTAAATAAGTCATTTTTTTTGATTGAAGATTGTTTTAAATTTTTTGTATACCTTTTAAAGGTACTACAAGGAACTTCCATTTTTTTGTTGATTCTGGCTGCCCCGTGGTCAAAAGATGTCGATGGTGAAACAAATCATTTTAGTTTTGGTGCTGAACCACCAGACTACAGAACAGCTTCTTTACTTTGGCTGTGAGAGCCCTCAATTCATTCTCAGCACGAAGCCATAAAAAAAAGTTTCAATTCGTTTTTACTTATCTGACAGGCATCAACTCTAACTTGATAATTGTACAGATACAGCCAGTGTCAATGGCTTTTTGCTGATTGTCTCATTTGCTTATGTAGGTCATATAGAGGCATCAGTATGAAATTGAAACCATTTCCCGACCAGTTACTCTAACTCCTTGTATACATTTAAGGATTCTCTCCAGTAAATATTTTAAATGAAGAGATTTTGTAACAATTCCAAACCTCAAATTTGATCAAATGATTTTTTTTAATTATGCTCTGTCTGTTACATGAGGCACTAATCATAATACAAGGCCCTGAATGAGACCAATACGTCCGTTGACCTCAAAATATGATTTTCTGTCTGTTACTTTCTAGATTAGAAGCTCAGTGTTGACTTTAATTGTATAACTCTACTGTTTGGGTTCATTTTTTTCCCCTCATTACACTAAGTTAAAATCCTGCTCAAATGTAATTGCCGACCACAGAAGTGACTTCCCAATCCCATCAAGTCTTAATTAGCCCTTTAAGATGGGTTTATCTCACTAATCCCTAGCTGAGCAATCTAAATCTGGTTACCTCAGGTTACCTCCTGGCCACCCGCCTACACGAAATGTGAGGGAGCAGACCTTCTCTAACGAACAGTTGCTCTTTTGAACTGTGAAACTTATCCTTTGAAAATCCATATTATGAAGATAGAAAAGTTATTTTTATTATTCTTTTCTCAGCCATGGACACTTGCTACAACCTCTCATTTTGTGTACAGTTTGATAAACAAGAAAAAAAGTTGGACTGCTCCATCAGTTTAATGAAACTTCATTGCGGTTGAGTAAAGAAGCAGAGTGTGATGTAACCACTGCGCTTTCTGCCTTTGATTGCCAGAGTGACTGCTTCCTGTATGGCAACAATCCTTCCTGGAAAAGATCGAACCAATTTACTAAGCATTGAGTGCGATTACATGTGCACTAGTATCCTGGTTATGATCCAGTTTTTGGAGTAAGCATCATATCCTGGTTTCAGTCACCTTATTAGACCATATCCTGTTTGTGAGAACTCTGGATGTGCTACAAGCAGTAGTCCTGAAGAAACCAGGTTTCTGAATGTTCTTTCTTGGTACAAAACAGAGTGACTGAGATAGTGACAGCTACAGGCAGATGATCAAAGACCTGGATACTGATATGATCATGTGTACTGAGAGATGAATAACCAAGCTTTTAATGTTCCATATAAACCTGAAACCTGAAAACTTGGGAATCTATGCAGTGTTGTGGATGTTAGTGTCAGTTACCTCAGTTTGGAGATGTTGCATTAATGTGATCTACTTTGTGCTGTTAGAAACCCAAATGTGTTCTTACCAGAATTAATTTGGCATCTAGTCATATATTTCTACGGTGAACAGCCATCTGTGAGACAGACTACGGTTGTGATGTAGTGATTCACTTATTTTCTGTGATGATCTTAATTCTCCATCCATGATGAAAATATGCAAACCCTTGTTAAAAGGATTACAGGTGTTTTTAAGGTGTAAATGTCACACAGTGTGTGGAATGAGTATGACTTCAGCCTTGGGCACATCTGATTTTAGAGTGTTCCTTCCTTCATTTAATGTTTCCATTATCATGTTAATTGTCAGTCTATTTTTACAAATTTTATCTACCGTCATTGATACAAATGGGATAGACAAAATATTAGAAACATCTCAGTTTATAGTTCAGGCTCTCCACTGTCACGCGGCCTTCATAATCTCAGCGTTAATTTTCCCCTAACTCCATATGGTACTGCAGACAGTTCACCTGCAGGCTGTAGCAGAGTGGTGTGGCGAGAGCGTTCGGATCCAGCTCGTGAGGCGCAGCCAGCCAAAGTCCTCGGGCCTAAGCTGTCATTTTTGCAGACGCTGGCACAGCTGTCTGTGCAAAACCCCCTGCTACACTTCACAGAGAACATTTTAGTACAGACTGAGGGAAAAGTTGGATAAGATGAGAGAGAGCAGGAGAGAGAGATTGGAAGAGAATCCGTGCCATCAGAGTTTACTCTGCAGACTAGTGGAACATCCAGGATAAGTTGTTAAAGTTGAATTTGGCTTTGAGGCACTTTTGAAAAGCCAAATTTTAGCATTGTTTGGAGTCTTTTGTTCAGTCTTTATAAGTGTGCTTGCCAATTGCTTTAATTTGTGGATGTTGAGTTGATGCATTATCTCTCCTTCATTCATTGTGTGCGTGTGTGTGTGTGTGTGTGTGTGTGTGTGTGTGTGTGTGTGCGTACACACGCACAGTGGAGTCATCACCTCATGTTTGTCATGATTAGAGATGGTCTCTTTAATTCCACTTCACCACATGTCGGGATTCATTTGCGTCCTTTGTCAGGAGTTAATGGAGTTTTTGCACGGCTCGCTCTGAAAGTCTTTGAAGACACTAGACCTGATGTGATGTGTATACAGCCGCCAGCACTATTGCTACTGATTGATTTGTTGTGTTTTTGTTTGCTCTGTGCTGGTTTTTGTTGTTTCTCTTTATTTTGTCACATTTTCTCAAATTTGAATTAATTTCTGGTTGAAATATCATGTCAGTTTTCTGTGTGTATATTTCAGGAGCTTCCATTACACATCACTGCATCAATCAAACACCGCATAAACGCTTTCCCTTTGTTACTTTGTTTTTTTTTTTGTTGTTCAAATAAGATGGAAAGGAAATGATTTTGCAGTATTTTGTACTGTATGTGTGTTGTAAACGACGTTTGCTGGAATTTTTCACTACCTTATGCCCTCAAACTCTTTGTGGCGATATGTCTTCCATAGAGAAATTTGTAAAGATTTTATTTCAGTGTATGAGGCTTCTTTTTTGTAGGCTTAAAATTAAACATTTTTGAATAACGCACAATGTTAGCATAACCAATTTGCTCTCTGTGCAGCTGATAAATGATTTTGATATAAGAATATTTTTTTGGAGGGTTTGGGCATTGAATAGTTGCACAATATGATCTGGGATGTGATCTAAAAGGGTTTAAAAGACTTCAATGATTTGTAAGATGCCATATTTGTTTCTTGATATTTATCACCAATCATACAGAGGTTAGAAATCTAAATTTACTTCTCAGTGGATTTTAGTTGGGCAGTATCGAAGCTTTTGGCAAAGAGCGGATGGTTGTCAGTTTGGTTGAGATCAGAGAAAAGCTGCAGCTGTGATGATTAACAATTTTTTGGTAGCACATCTCTGGTTGTTGTCAGTCTAACCCTAAAGAAAAGCAGTAAGAAAAAGACCATTTTTCCTTTCCAGAGTGGGACTGCCCACGTGCCCACACCAAAACATGCTTGTAAAGCTCTAATTCCTCATCCTTGAAGAAACTTCTTTGAAACCTTCTTTGAAATTTTTGAAACCCTTGAGGAGGAAGACAGCCATGCAATCTTGAAGTGCTTATTGAGTTTCTCTTAAAAGGAGCAGAAATCATTCGACATCTAAAAGTGGAATTTGGAACTGTTTTCACACTGAGATATTTTCAAATAACGAATTGAGTTTGATGAGCTTGATGGCTTGCAAATCGCCACAAAGCCACTTGAGTGCCTCATATCAGGGCCCTTCAACTCAGTCGGAACAAGAAGCTGATATTCTACTAAACTACAGTCATCACTTAGTGATAAACAAACAGTTATATAAGCTCTCATACACAATCCTACTCCACACAAACATGGGTCCATTCTCACCTTCTGCACCTTTGCTTATCAAAAATCAATTAGTTTGTTCTTCATAGGTCAGGTATCAGTAAAAATATTGAAGAAACATTTTTTTAGATATAAATTTCATATTGAAACAATTTTGTTTACCCTTAGGACAAACATTCAGATAATGATAGGTCTATCCAGATAATCAGCCCACAGAGATGAGAGACTCCGTTAAGTGGGAAAGATAGGAAGGGATTATTAAACCTTTTGATATGTGGTCAAGTTACCTAGTACAAGAAGAAAAAGTGCTCAATTATGCTTGAATAAGTTAGTCTCCCACTATCCAATTTCAACCCCTGGAGCAGCACGCAATTTTGTCCTAGTAATTATTTCTGAACAAATTAGTTTTCCATAGTTGCCTTTAATGTGTCTGAATCAAGCAAAACTGGATATAGAGGCAGTTTAGGAGTCTCTTGGTATTTGCAGAGTGTGAAAACCTGTATTTAATTGAGTGAATCAATAAGTGCTCTAATGCACTGTCAAAAGACCTGGAGAAATGAGCAATTTATTTACCAGACATTATTAGACATTTAGCTGAGCCCAGGTTTCAGGCTTTATATCATTTAGTCTATATGATGAAGTTATAAAGTTGGGTTTTTAGAGATTTAAACGGATTGTACTGATGAATTCAGTCCTGGGGGTTTAAATAGGAAAACTAAGTGCTTTCTGTTGTTTCGCTGTCATTTAAAGACTTTGTCTCAGAGGCCATGTCTAGATCTTCCAATTTAAACGTTCCTATTCTAGCTCCTATTTCTTAAGGACTCTGACTGTAGAAAGTACACTTAGTAAATCAAACAAGTATTGAATATCTCTGATGTCTTTTTCTGTTTTGTTTCCTATGATTCCCAAGCCCACAGTAGTTACAGTATAGGGGGGGATTTTTTTTTCAGCCGCTTCGAAGATCTGCTCTCAAATCACCTTTTCCTGTTTTTGCCTATTCATAAAACTGGCACCTGTAGCCTTGTTGTCATCGTACTATTTTGGTCGATGTCTGTTTATTGTCAGTGTTGCACCTGTGACACATTGAGCATGCTCATCACAAAGCTCGCTCATACTGTTTGTAACAGTTATCCTGCATCCCAGCACATCTAGATAACCTGGAGGGCAGGAATAAAGTACTACTCTGAAAATTAGCATTAGTGGATCTTCTACCCCCATTCTCCACAAATGAGAGCAGGGCCATTAACATTTGTGTGTTTTCATTATGTAAATGGTGTTAACGCATACTCACAAATTGCCAACAGGAAAGCAATAATTTTCTCCTAGTGATCATAATGTGTCCAAGTGCATCATCTTGATTATGACACGCTAATTACATATTGCCTCGTGCCTTCTTCTCTGTCTTGCCCTACAGATTCAGAAAAACCAAGGATCTTTAATGGTAAGTTTTATTGCAATAGAATAGGAGGAAAGGAAATAGAGGTCTCCCACACTATAGTCTGTTACTCTTGGTTGGCTCTCTCATTTGAAAGAACACCCAAATTGCATTTTTGCAATGAAATATTAGATCATGCTTAAACTGCTGGTATTACATTAGGTGCCATTATGGAGTAATAGAAACATTCAGGAGCTGAAGGATGGCTTTGCATGAGCTCGCTGCATTTGATTAATCTAAGTAGATTCTTTCTTTTTTTATCACACTATTGATTTTCCTTATTGCCAAGAAATTCCATGTAGGCTTACATGTTTTTTTTTCATCTCCCTGTGTCTCTCCTCTTCCAGCCTCTCCAGTTACTGCAATGCATCGTTGATGAGGTGAGTCGTCGTCTTATGTGCTTTTGCATCTAAAGTCAGTCCTAATGGCCCGGAAAGCTTATATTTTGTTTCCTAATGAAGCAAACCACTCAGGCGGCTTTGCTCCCCATTCACTCAACCCTTCACCCTATGCAACTGCCTCAGGCAATACACATATGCACACGCACATTACTGTAGAGGTTGGACCTGTCATGAGTGACACACACACACACACTGCACTGCTCTGAATTCTGTATACAACAGAGACAAATACCAAAGCAGACAAAAATATGTTTTATCAGGACTATTTCATGACGGCATGTGTTTTTTGGTTCTACTTTAAAAGACATAATGCTCACACAAACACACAACTAAAGCAACTGATAATAACACATTGAGGTTCACAATGATTTTATTTTTTTTCCTGAACATATAAATGTTCATGTGTATAAAATCAACAGTCAAGACCGCATGAAACAAAAAAGTCTTTAAAAAAGAGACAAACAAAACCGCAACAGAAACATGAAAAATCTAACATGCATGATTTCATAAGATGTTATTTAAACCAACATATCTGTCAACTCAAAAGACAGGTGTCTGTCTCTTCCTTTGAATTTGTAATTGATTTTAACACTGGGAATCTTGGACAAATGTCATTATGAAAAATAAACAGAGGAGGAATATTACAGAGACTGTAATTAAATTAGCTTTAAGTGATATCTTGGCTGTTAATCAACCTCTTCATGAGTTTATTTAGGTAACATCTGATACTGAAATGCTGATATGGTACCTCTGTTTTTCCTAACACACACACAGTTTGTCATTTATGCAACTCTAAAAGCTAGGCTACATCACAGTGCTAGTGCAGTGGTGAGTCTAACCTGAAGAGTTTGATTTTTGATCCCACTAAACTGTGTCTGTGTACATGAATGTTTAAGGTCACATTACCTACATTTTTATTTAAAGCAGCAATCACAATCTTTTCTTCCTTCTCTCTTTTCTTCTCTGTCAGTTCTTTGCTGACCTACTATATAGAAGAAATACCACAACACCTCTTTAGGCTAACCCAACCCCCCCGAAACCCCCTCAACTGCTATCGCACATTAAGCATACAATGTCACTTGTCCTTAACTGCCTATAGATTGTCCGTAATTAATAATTAAATGCTTTTGGTTGTAATGGATTGACCCGAGCTGAACTGTTCATTAGTCAGCTAGATGGAGGCATCTGTCAAACTATTTTTCCTGTGCCTTTTCCTGTTCCTCCCCTTGAGGCGAGAGGACATTCTCTGTCCTCCCTAGTGAGCCTTACTGTCCCAGCTAATGCAGTACTTCAGAAGAAGAGGCAAGCGGATAAGCACTCTTTGGAAAGACGAAGTTGCTCAGAGAGAATGTAATGGTTGAGTACTGTACAAGAGTACACACACTTCAATGTACAGGAGAACTCGTAGTGAAGTGCTCCGTCTTAGGGTTCCTAGATCGTTGCCAGTTCAGGACCTCATTCACTGTGATCCCTCTACCTTGCTCGCAAGGCAATTTAAAGGATACAATTACCAAGCTGAAGTCCTCATCCTTAAAATGTTTTGCCTGCTAGATTTTTGAACGTTTATAACAGAGCTCTTTTATCCATTGTAAAGTGCTCTCTGTGCACTTGCTGTGTTCTCCCCTACTTTTTTTTACTACTTTTTTTTACACAGTAGTGCACCCACCTCTCAAGAAACTTCGCCTTGACCATCTGGATTTTTACAAATTTTAGACTTATCACTAATTACCATTTTTATCAGATGTTTTAGAGGTTAGGATTATTCTCTCAAAGTTGATTTCCTTTATAAATAATCACAATACCTTTTTATGAATTTAACAAAGGATCTTTTACTTGTTGCTATTACTTTGATTTTAATTCATCTTGATTTCAGCAAACAGAACTTTTCGGTAGTGGTCAGTGATGCTTGTGGTGTTCCCCATGGATCCACCCTTGGCCCTCTATTGTCCTTTGTATAGACACAGATACAAAACTCAATACCATTGTTATGCAGATGACAAGAAATGTATCACCCATTAAAATCCAGCGAAGAAGGCAACTTTCATCATCATCATCCAAAAACTTTCACAAGCTAAATGAAAACAAAGTCTATCCCAATTTTACCAAATTGCTTACCTCCCATCTACAAATGTCAAACCTTGTTAGACTTGAGAGTAACCTTTAATTTGAAATTTGAAACATTTGTATGGATAAAGTGTATTATTATATTTTAACTCAATTTAGAAGCATTATGGGGCCCAATGAGTTTCTTATTTGTTTTCTTTATAAAAAAAAAAACCTATATACATAGACTCCCACTGATCCCACAGAGTAGTTAATTTAATGCTATGGTATTTTTAATTGAGCTAGTCACACCTGACTTCCTCATCATGGCAGGTGTGATAAATTATATCTGACTCACTGACATTTAGTAAGTATTGCCCATTCGTTCATACAGTAGAAGTAATCCAAATACTTTTTATTTTCTTTAGTTGTGATGTTTTGATATTGTGTGCGGTTTGTTCACTGGGGATTTGAAAGTTGCTGTAATGGCTGAATGAGTAATAGGCTCCTGTGAGTAGATCATTAATATTATTGTAGCTGGAGGTGTGTGTATGGCGGGGGCTAGAGTGTGACAGTCTGCCTCTATTTTTTTCCTTCAACTTCTATCACACACACACAGTGAGACTTGGCTGAGAAAGGCTGAAATGAATGTTTGAGTCACATGAGGTTCAAAATAAAGACCAAATAAATATAAATATGATCATTAATTTAAGGTTTACAGTTAAATATACTCAAAGATTGTATTTTTCACCCCAGTGAATCTCAACACAAAGGTGGCTACTCAGTAGTCTGTTAAAGAATTTGTTTTCAGCTCATAAAACCAATGAGCTGTTGATCTTTGATCCAGATGTGATAGTCTTACAATTGCATAGCTGTCTGTACTGAAAAAATCTATATATTTCAATCAAAAATCAAATCCAATCGTGACGTTAAAAAATTGTAAATCAAATCGAATTCTGGATTTGGAGAATAATGACACCCCTACTAGTCCTGCGTATTCATTCAGAATCCAAACAAAATGGAAGCAGATGGAAATTTGTTAAAACTTGAATAAAAAAATTCAGAAGCAATATCTCATTCTAGAAACTGTGTCCCATTTTGTCAGGATAATCCACAGAACAAGCTGTCCACAGTTTCCGTAAGGTCCCTTTTCTTTAAAAGAAAGTTGTTGGAGTTAAAACTATAATTGAATTCTGAGATGGAGTCACAGAAGACAAAGTTATGGGAGTTATTGGGCATAACAAAAGAAATATTCAATGGAAGACTATGTAGAAAATGCTTTTATGCAAGGCCACCCCACCACGCAAACAACAAAACCTGGACAACATAATGAGGAGGGGAACATTTTTGCATCAGTTTTCGTTCATTTGGATGAGCATTTGGAGAAACCAAAGGACACCATACCTCTGCGCCTGTATAATGGCCATGCAATATGAGGCTATACTATATGACAAGACACACCCTACAATCATTTTAGGGCTTGTTTGTACAAATATCAGCAATTCAAGTAAGGCCACAGAGAGGTGCACCTGTAATTTCTTTAAATTACCTATATTACATTTAAGTGTATGCAATTATACCATAAGAAATGATTTATTCGTCTTTAGTTAGATGCTATACAGTAAGTACATGCCAAAGGAACATACATTATTCAGCTTAGGTCTTGAGAAGTTCTCTGTAGTTGTTTCTACCATCTGTCCACTGTCCACCCTCATTAATGTGCCTCTCTCTCCTCTATTTGTTGAATAGCAAGTGGCTCTACTAATAAAGAACTCCCACTTTATTTTCAAGCCTGTAATTACTGATCTAATTTTCCCTAATAATTGCTTCATGGCAATGACATGTATATTTACTCGTACCCTTGTACCCTCGTAGTGTGTGTTCTGTCTCTTAGTGGAGTGCGTTGACAACCAGAGGAATAATTCACGCAGACCAGCCACTTTCATCAGGCTGCTTGTCTTTTGTGCTGTCGCCTGCTGCCACATCAAAGCTGCAGCGGTGTTCCTCTCAGCTGGAGACATGAATACATGCATAAATGTGTGTGTTTGTGTTTGTCTGCAAAAAAGGCGCGTGTGCATGCAAATATGTGGGGAAAGTGCAGAGAGAGATTTTGTATCAGATTTAGCCTACACAACATATAAATTAGTTGTGTTGTCAACACTTTACACAAACTGTGGGTCCAATTGATCCTGTTTTTGTGTGTGTGTGTGTGTGTGTGTGTGTGTGTGTGTGTGTGTGTGTGTTTGTGTGTGTTTGTGTGTGTGTGTGTGTGTGTGTGTGTGTGTGTGTGTGTGTGTGTGTGTGTGTGTGTGTGTGTGTGTGTGTGTGTGTGTACACTATACTACAGTGCTTGCAAATTATTTGGTACTCTCCTTCTAAATGGGGTGTACACTCAGGCTTGTGGTGTGCAGAGCTCAAGGGCATTTGTTTGTGCATGCCTGTGTGTGTATGTGCATGTGCTATGATATATTGCTCATCCAAGCGGCGGCAGCACTGTGAAGTGCAGTGAGATTAGAAGGGAACCCATTCCTTTGTTAATTTAAATGGGTTCATGCATCATGCTTTGCGGGAGCCTGCCGATCAGAGCATTAAGGAATGGCGAACACTGCCCAGAGGTGTTTTTAATGGCACAGCAGGGCTTCAGATGTAAAGAGGTTTAATTCCCTGCATTTGAATAAACGCCTGGTTGTGGACCCAGGTTTTATGAGTTTTGTGCACGTCTGAGTAGTTTGTGTATTTTTGTTCCTCTCTGAATATCATTGGATCTTTTACAACTTACAAATGCTGTACTATTCATCTAATGGTCAACTTACTTTTGATATTTTCTGATATTTGATATTTACCTCCTGTGTCTGAGGTAAACATCCCTGTCTGGTGCACATGCTGGTGCGTGAATGAGAATGAGCCTGTGTATTTAAATATTAACATTTGCTAATTGCTACATATTTAAATACTCTAAAATGATACATATACATATATATTTCCTTTTGAAATAATGTCTTACTTTAACCCTTTCTATCATATTGAAACCTGCCAATTGTTACGATTAATTTTGTCTATATTTTATTCTCTTGAAAAAATTACAGGAATTTCAAAGAAAAGCAACATTTCTAGAAAGAAAAATCCTGTTCCTCTTCACACACACTTTCATATTTAGCTCCCCTCTGGAGTTTAATGGCACTAAGGCAGAGAATGAGAGTGCAAGTGTGAATTTGACATCGCTATTGCTGTGCAGTGGTCAAGATTTTTTCTCCAAGGATTTTGAAGTTAAAAATATGAATAAATATGAAGAGCTTTTCATGCCAACAGCCAAAGGTAGGGAAAGGAACACAGTGAGGTGATGGAAACGGATGGAGTAATGAGATGAGGGGCAGTAATAGAGGGTCAGTGTGGCCCAGGTGTTCTACATGACACGGTTCATAGAGACTCCATTGACATCATGTAGAAAGCCTGACACACAAACACAGACACAAACACATTCACCGTACTATTGTCAATTTTGGCAACAGTTTTCAGATTTATTCTTAGTCCTGAGATGCACTGTTCATGTGAGTTTAAGTCACATTTGGTCATTGTCACCCCTCATATTTTTGAACAGTAATGATAATAAGAAAAATACACACATGGGAGAAGTTAGTCTTTCTAATATGTGATTAACATTGTAAAAGGGTCTGTTTCAACTCAAGCCATCTTTTCATAACACTAACCAAGTAGTTTGGTTGTGAAACCTAACAAAACTGCCTCAAAAAAACTGAAAACTGGATTTTGTTGCCTTTTGGTCAGATACAGTGATGGTCCTGGGGCAACATAAATTATGATGTTGTAGAGTCAACACCAATTTTATATTTTCTACATCCACTTCAAAGTAAAAGGAAGGTTAAACATTTTGGGGAAATCGCCTTGTTGCTGCGAGTTAAATGAGTCAATCAATGTCACTTTCATGTCTGTACAATGAATATGAAGCTACCACCGACTAACGTACAGTAACATTCAAGAGTTTGGAATCACCTGTTATGGTGATGTTTTTCTTCTTTTCTTTAGTAATTGCTATTGTCACAGAGATCTAAACAACATAATTGAAACACCAAATGTATCATTGATATTTGAAATAGTTTTGGCCCAAAAATATATGACTAAAATGTTCATTTCATAAATTTTCCACAGTGTTGCATGACATGGAAGGATACTGTTGGAACCCTTTTTCCCCCAAATATTCTTAAATTTTGAATTTGTTTTCCAACTACGCTTATTCCTGCTTAACAGTCTTCTGAGTGGTTAGATTGAAAATGTTCAAACTGTGATTTGTCATCCATATTATGTTTAAGTGATACCAATTCTGATTCTAATAGTGCTATTGACCAACTTTCTTATTGTATTTTAAAGTTTTAAGAATAGATTTGCTAAAGCAACACGCTTGTTAATTACACCTGACACTGAAACAGGAGCATGTTTATATTTGATGCATAGCTTCCAATTTCTTTTACCAATGACTGGTGGTTTTGTATGTTCTCATTTAACTGTTGCTCAGAGGTGTCTTTGTCTCTTCCTGCCCTTTCAATTAACGGCCTGGTTGAACCACTGTACAGCATTTTATTCTTAATGCACGAAACATTACTTTTTTTGCAAGCCCTTGCTAATTGATACATTCTCTTTGTAGAGAGTGCTTCCCACAACCTAACTGCATTAAAGACCATTACAAAATATCGAGTAGTTCTCTCAGTCATCTGAATGTAACAAATCAAGATTTTGTGGCAGGCATTTCCAAACTTTTGAACAGTGGTGTAGTTTAGCACAAAGACTGGACACATGGGTAAACAGCTGACCTGGCTCCGTCCAAAGATAAGGAAATTCAGCGTCTCTAAAGTTCACCAATTAACAACTTCTATCTCTTTTGTTTCCTTTGTACAAAATGAAGTGTAAAACCAACAAATCTCTGTTTTATATTTTACAGAAGGAAATTTGTTTCAGCAAGAAATTAAATTAGCGCATTTTCCAAAATGTCAAACTTTTCTTTAAGTTGAAATACTTCACTTTGTCACATCTCCCTTGTGTAATCTTGTAATGTGTGACCCCCTGTTCTGATTAGTCATGTACTGTGCAAACCACACCGACTGCAAGACTCACATTAATCATAGGAATTAGTCAAAGTAGATTCACTTTTAACAATTACCAGTAAATCCTGACTTGTATGACTGTTCTGAATAGCTTTTTCGTGGTTGCCATGTTCTTTTAGCTGTTTCAGCACTGGGCTTTGTACATCCATGGTGTAGAAATCCAAACGATGACAGGTTTAATATACGGCAGTTTCTCTTACATTTGCACTTTCACCTTTTGAATCACTGGATGTGTTGATTGGTTGACCCAACAAGAGAAACGTTGTGTCACCCAGCAGGTTTTGTGCATTAAGTTGACTGCCAATCACCACACAGTGCTGCCATGCATGCGGAGGACAAAGAGTACACCGTGTAGCCTTGAGGTCAGACTCTAAAGTGTTCTTACAAGGTACTTAACGCTGAACCTTACTGAATCCAGGCTCTTCAGTGTTATCTACTCCTTGAGCAAATGTTGGATCAGTTATATAATGATATTTAAGTGTTGCACTTCATCTTATTCAACTAGTGCACCTTTGGGACCTTGTCTTTTTGAATAAAAAAAGAAAAGCTTGTAGAAACCTCTCGGAATGTTTTGGCAAAACCAGCAACATTTTCCCCTTTGCCATATTGTTGCTCTGTGTTTGCTGGATGGCAGTCTGTGTCTAATACATTAGCCACAACAACTTGGTGGTAGCTGGGTATCCGTTAAATAATTACTATGTTTTTCTGTCCCTAGCGGACCAAAATTAACCTGGATTAATCTGTAAACTTAGATTACATAACATTTTATCTTAGACCTCTGTTGCACCAAAATCCTGAATCCAGTTTTTATCCAATCATCAGGTTTAATATGAACCTTTCTCGACTCAACATAAAGTTTTTATGATGATTTTAATTTTTATAGCAATACCAATTTAGCAACCATCCTGTTTTATAACTTAAACCAAAGGCTTATTTAGACCGTATGACAACAATGATGCGAGATGGGTTTGATAATTTCTTGGTCAAAATGCAGTTTTTGTCAGACTTGCCATAATATTTGAGATGTGTGGTTTCTTTTTAAAATTTTGTGATGATTTCATTTTAAACTTTGGTTTAAATCATTAAACTAATTAACCTAGTGTTTAGTTAGATTGCAGAACATACTGTAGGAAGGATTAAAGGTCCACTTTGTAAGAAAGTAGATTTTTAATACTGACGCTTTTGGATTGTAGGTTGGGTCGGTCGCCATCCCAAAGTGTCAGTATTTAATGAGTTGGGAATGAGACTCAAGATTCAACTTTCTTACAAAGTGGACCTTTCAGTTTATATGGGGTTTGATAATTTGAAATTCAATCTAAACTATGACAAACTCCAATCTTATTCTAAATAAATAAACCACCCTTAATCTATTTTCGCATTTAAGTCATGTGGACGTTGTGTCAGGATTCTTCAGTCAGTGCATCAAGTTGTGATCGTCACAGATTTAAATGCTCTTTGTTGTCTAAATTGTTAATTTCTTGTCACAGGATCCTCCAGTTCTTCCTGTCGACCAGTTCAGTGAGAAGTTTGTTCACTTCATCACTCAGTGGTGAGTCACATCCTCTTACAGTTTAATACAATTTGTTTCTAAAAATGCCAGAAAGACAATATTTTAACACCTTCAGATTTTAAATGGAATTGTGTCTGTGTTGAATGCTGTGTTGGCTATTGAATAGTTGTAGTGAATCTAGTTTGTATTAGCTTAATATGTTTGGCACAGTCAACCATCTGAGCCCCACAGAGCCAGACTGAACAATTACGCAGACCACAAGCAGCATTTAGCATTAATGAACCAAATTATTGTAGATGAATCAAAGGTATACAATGGGATTAAAGTGTATTTGCCCTTGTGTGTTAATGCATTGTGGTTGTGATGGTTTTAGCTATGATTTTCAGTGCTGCTGATGTTGAATGAAAAGAGGAATGATTGATTTATCTAATGCAACAGGACAAAGACAATGTTTACCCTGAGTTTGCCTCTGATTCATTAGCCTCTTCTAACCTTTACAGTTGCACAGACATCTCCATACACACCCAAACCACATGTGAGCAGTGTGTGAGTGTGACACTCACTAGCTGGATGTACCAGCTGTTGTTTACCCCCCATGCCTGCTTTATTTACTCAAACGAGGCACCTCTCTCTCAGGACACACTGAGGTACCCGTGCCCTGCCCTGCCTTGTTGCAAGGCTAACACTACCTTCTCTCAGGCTATTCTTAGAGGGTTGTGGGCCATTCATTGTAATATGTAAGCCAGTTGCATGACTAACTGCAGACAGGCTCCTGCTGTAATTGCTTTAAGACCCGATATAGGTCGTTTTGACAGATTGTGTACGTACACATATTAAGTACACTCACAGAAACACACACATTGACCCAATCTGTTTACTGCTTCACCTTTAGTGTGCTGAGGAATAAGAAATATTAATTGAAATTAGAAATATTAATTAAATGAGTTTATTTGAAATAAACGTGCTGTGTTGTGAGGTCATAGTGTTTATTGTATATCGAGCCCTTTCTTTCCTTTTCCATGGCATAAAAGGTTTGTTTCAAGCCTCCTCTTGAATATTCATTTATAAATGAATATTATGCCAATATTGGAACAAAAAAATTACCTTACACACAGTTTGAATAGTTTCTGGATATAAACTGTTTGTGTCTCTTTTTGTCAGTATGCGGCGACAACCCAAAGAGAGGCCTGCCCCCAATAACCTCATGGTAAGTTAAACCAAGCCTTCCATTAAACAGTTCCAAGGACCACAAAATATAAGTTTTGAATAACTGTGTTCAGAGGGTGATCATATTCATGCATTCAATAAAAATTCAATTAACATAATTGTATTATCTTGGTAGTTTAGGAGCATGCAGTTGTATTTTTCGAAATGATTGAGGTATTTTGGGTCAAGGACCATCGAATTTGTCATTGCTGTCTGGAAAGAACAGTAATGAACTTTTTGCTATCAATGAAAGATGTCAGAGAGAGGTTAGCAAGAAACCTTGGGGTAGGATTGAAACCTACTTCAGCGATAATTCGTTCAATTCATTGCATTGGAGGCAACTTAATGAATCAGGTCTGTTTGTACAAGAGTCAAATAATTATAGTTTACAAAAATTAAGTTTTATAGCCGAATAAAAATTCATCATTTTTAAGTTGTGTGTGTTTGTGTGTGTGTCTTTGTTCGTGTAATAGAATAATAAAAGTGAGCCCAACACCACAGACTTCTTTTTTTTTTTTTTTATGTACCTGTACAGAACATAATTAATCCTAAAAGTTTGCTTTCATGTCTCATCTGCAAATTAGTGACAGGGACTGACCATGACGTTTTTATGTTACTCATAAGTCTAAAGTACACATCACCTTTCCCTTTTGTCATTTAGAATGACATATTTCCAGTTTTTTAGCTTGTACAACATTATTACTACTGATTAAGGTTACATTAAATAGCCTTTGAGCAGGTTTAGTTTTTATGTCCTCACTGAAATATAAAAAATTCTAATTAGAAAGGCTCCATTACTCTCTTGACCCAAATATAATACAGTCACAATGGATGAAAATTATTCATACGTTTCTATCAGGTCCCCAAGTAAATTAGGTATCTTCAGGTGTTGGTTCGGGTGAAGAATGTCTGAAGGTGTGAAGTTTAATTTTTTCTTATTAGCATTAGGTCACTGTGAAAGATGCCATCGATAAGTGCCACTTAAAACATACCAGCCCAGTTGCCAGAATAAAATGTATTTACATTCCTGCAAACCACGGATACGTTGAGATTTGTATGTGTCATATGTATCATATCAACATTTCTACAATACGTGTTGTATCACATTCACATTTGATGTGTGTGAGCTGACTTAATGACAGGACAGGAGGGATTGTGGCGACGTGACAGGTGGGTAATACGGCTGCCAAGTAAAAGATCACTGTCTGTGATGGCGTCTCAACATTTGTAAAAGCGAAACCACTTGATATGTTTAACGAGACATCAGAACATATTCCAGCCGTGTTTGGTCTGACAGAACCAGGCAAGCGAAAAACATAATCTTTTCCTAACCTATAACCAGATCGATTTTGTGCCTAAACCTAACCAGATAATAAGCACAACGCTGTCACAACATAACATATACAATTTAATCAAAACAAACATAAAGTTGCAACATAAAGAATTCCAAAGTTTTAACATATCTGTGGTTTGCAGAAATGTATGGTCATTTATTCTGGCTTTATAATTTGAGTTGAATATACACAAGTATTTACAAAAGCAAAACATAGTCTAAAAAGAGATGGCAGTGTTGTACCATCTCTACTCAGCTTAACATAGTACATAGATATAGATTGTGTGCATTGTGTTGGTGATCCAGTTGAGTTTGATAGATGAGGTGAGGTGAGGACTTCACTAAAGTGTGTCTGGTGTACAAGCCAAATCACAATCCCAGTGTTGACTTCATGATTTTCTCTGTTCTAGCATTATCAACCAAGGCTTCACCTGTCAGTCTGCACAAACTGCCTTTTAACAGTTGCAACACGCTCTGGTTTCTGTGTTAGGACCAAGGACAGCGACAGTTTGGTCCACAGAGAGAGGAGGGGCGGAGGTTTGTGTTGAGGGGGCGAAGGGCTGGAGGGTGTAAATGCAGAGCTGCTAACAGATTGTATGTTCTCAGTCTCACACCAGAAAGGAGGAGTAAAGGGAAATGTTGTCTAGACACTCATTGGGAATTCTTGCCTCCAGACAGAAGTGTTTCTCGTGAGAGAGAGGCCACGCACTACTTCTTTCAGTGAGGTTTAGCTTCAACAGATTGTTGACGCCTCCAAGATTGATCACAATCTAAAATAGTTGGTTCACCCACTCCTACTATAGAGCCTACTATACTAACAAAAACAATCAATATAAAGATTGAAAAAGTTTGGCATGACCGTTGAGGGTGGGTGAAATTGGGACTTAAAGAAGGAAGTTAAAACGGCAAGAATGATGTCTAACAGCTGAGCAGGGTTGTTGTCTAGACTCTGGGACAGAGTCTTTCTTTAGTGGTGCATGTAAACAAACATAGCCCATCTTAGACTACAAGAAAGAACATTTGTTTTTTATTTAAACAAGATGATTTTCTTTTTAGAAGCACCCACCAGGTAGAAGTGTTGACGTGGAAACTCTGGATTTCTTGCCATTTTTCTTCTTAAATGTTGGAAAGCTGTAGCGTTACCATAACTTAACTATACTTTCATCACTATACGTGGCTTCCTATTTTAACCACACACTGCTTTTCCTCCGCTCTGGTTTTTAAATTCTTCAGGTCATCGAAGCTCACATGGTGCCGTTTTCTTCACTGTTCCTGTCAACCTTTTTCTCACTGTCCTCCAAATTCCTCCTCTGCTCCACTTCCTTCACATTTATTATGATCCATGTGCTTTTTTCCCCACATTTTCACAGTGTTCTCTCTCTTTTTTCTACTCCCTCTTTCCCTTCATCCCTCTCATCTTATCTTACCTTTATTTTTGTCTTCCTGTAGGCTTTTCATTTCTTCCTCTGCCCACGATGAACTGAGATATAAGGTCATGGATGCCTGCCTTTGTGGCACCAGCCCGCTGATTGTCTTTCTCTCCTCCTCCTCTTCATTCCCTCTTTCCTCCCCGCCTCTCACTCTACCCCCAGCCTCTTGAGTACATTAAAACTCTTTACCTATTCTATCTGTATGTTAATGCACCTCACCACAGCTCCCCTTCCCTCCTCTCCCTGTGCTGTGCAGAAAGTGCCACCATTTGCTCTCAGTTTTTATCTTTGCAACTCATGTCTCCTGGAAGGTAATGTGGGTGGATGTAGACACTGAGCAAATAATGATGTTTTATGACCATTCATAGTCACCTCGTACCTTTAGTTTGCTCATCAGGTTTCAGCGTGTGGTTTCTCTAATCACTGGTATAGCTTTTATTGACGTTATTTTCCCTCGGATTTTATCCTATTAGACCTTCTTTAAAGGGCTCCTGTTTGATTGCATGCCTACTGCTGATGGGTTTGTCCCAGACTTTAAACAGTATGCTTACTTATACTGCATACTTTGCTCATACTTTTAATATATTCTGTTCAGTTTAACTGTTTTTTTTTTTTGTTCATTTTTTCATTTTACCCAGCTAACGGGGCACAGTTAATGTTATGTTCTCAACATTAATAAAGGGAGAGGAAGAACAGAAATAATATGAAGAGAGTAGACAAAGCATGAACGAGTCTTGAGCCCCCCATTCAGTCAGTATTTGTTACACTACAGAATGAGGTATTAAACATCGATGCAGAAGCACATACATTTGCTGTTTGCCTCTATGAAGAATGACATCGTTCTCTTGGACATAAAGGGCTTCTTTATTCTCCAACGGTGTCAAAAACTTAATGAGTCACAGGCCCAACCCCATTAACTTTGGGGTGGATCCAGGATTTTTCTCTCATTTTCTTTAACTTTGCGAGATAGGGCATTTTTTCAACATTTTTATTAATTTCTCTGTAATGTTTGTAGGTGCCTGGTATCTGTGAGTGAGTACAGACGGGGACTGTTGCGCCTTGGCGGAGGTATGCGCTCTAGAGCCATTGCAGTTACTTAATTTATGTTGGTTGCTGAAATCAAAATCTGTTCTGTGTTTTTGAATTCTTGTTCAAACCACCACTAAAAACTTAAATTGAACACAAAACACTATTTTCCAAAATCCTCCCATAGTTGAATTTTTCTCTTTTTTTTGACTGATTGGCACATATTTAGCCATTAATGTTCTCTTTTTTAGCTTCTACAAGTTAATTGGGCAGTTTGAATGGGCTTTCAAATTTTAGTTTATTTACAAAATATACTTTAGCAATTATAAATGTCCAGTGACTGTGTTCACCCTGGCTGTTTATAGTGCTATACTTTATGTAACAAGTTAATTAGTTGTTTGTAATTTGATGCCTTACCAAAAAGCCTCAACACCAATGGAAACCTTTACTTAATCTGAGCCCTGATGGTTTACACCATGACTCATAATCTGTTTATTTCATTGGATGCTAACTATCAGGAAGAAATACCTTGCAGTCTGAGCTCTCTCATGCTCAGTACTTCACTTGTATTAGCAGGAGATCTGTCTTCTTTTCTGCCTTCATTTGTAAAGAATCACATCACATGATGAGCCATCAGAGAGGAAAGTAAGTGTGTGTCTCTCTCCTCATACTCTTGCATCTTTCATTGTGGGACACTCTATCCTGTCATCATAAGCTCATGACGTGGGTCAGTTGAGGAGACTTTCCATTGGCCTGCTCCCAGAACGTTAGCTGCAGGTACTTGGTGATGACCTGTCCTGTCTGAGGTTTCTCCTCCCTCGTCTTCTTTAATACAAGGCCAGATCTGTGTGCAGCACCTATTGGCTTATTTATTAAGCTTTAGGCTGAGAAAGACACGAAAATTCAGCGTTGTGACCCATGACATTGATTAATTGATGTTTGACTTTGTTTATTTGCTGAGCGAAATACAAATTATTTAACATTATTTTGTTTATCTGTGCTTGTTTTTGTAAGTGTTCACTTGTCTTTGAGTAAAAAAAAAATCAAAACAAAAGAAAATAAGGGTGTGGGATCACCGCACCCTTATTTTCTTTGATTGTGATTTGATGGACATTTCAATTCTCCCTCCCCCCTCTCCCTCGTTGTCCCTCGTTCCCCAGCCAGCAGCCTTCACACAGCCTTTTAGCACCCTTGTCAATGCAGCCGTCCTATTCTGCTTTTCTATTCATAGGCACACATACACAGAAACACAAATTTCGTGGCCCCCTTTCAACCCTGGAGACACCAGATGAGCCCCTCGGTTCTTCACAAAGGGACCCCTCCTGTCTCTGACTGTCCCTAAATCCAGTTTCAACACACAAAAACAGATATTATACAGATTTTATACAGCGCCAGTATCACGAACCGTGGCTGTTTGTCATGAACCGCAACAAACTCTGTTAGTTAGACCACACGTTATTTGTCCTAAACCATGTCAACATTGTAACCACTGACCCTTAACATCCACATTGTTTATAAGGTAGCTCCTTTGTTTAATAATACCATTCATGATAAATTTGTCTCAGCAATTGTTTTCAAGAGGCAGAGGAATTTGTGTTTTTCTGTTTTTACTGTTGTGTTTTTGTTTGTCAGTTTGTTTTTCACCAAACTGCTCAACGAGCCAATAGAGAGATTCTAATGTGCCTCACTAACTGACTGAAGTTTTATTATTTGTTTCTTTGTTTTAGTTTGGACTACAGTTGCCCTTACAACGTTCATACTGTTGCATGCAGTATGCAGACAATTTGGACATATTGTACTCCTTCATCATAGCATTACACCTTGAACTTTTACCCTCTTGTGCAAATGTCCATCAAAGTCTGTTGCACAAAATTTAAAGTCAAAGAAAAAGTATACAATGTGAAATGCAGCTACTCAGCTGGCATCGTCCGTGGTTGCTTGGCTGCTCACTCACGTGAAATATCTTCCGTTTTGCAGAGGATTGTGGGTCAGAATAGCCAGAAAAACCTTGGTATTTGAGACACTGTATTGATGCTAAATCCTTTTCTGGCATACTTAATTGTATGGTAGTTTGGGTATTGGAACACAGCTATTCTCCTTATATTTACCGATCATCCACAGAATACTGCAGACACTCAGTATTCTCTCCTTATTTTTCAGTCACAGTCTGTCACAAGGCGGCTAAAAGTGCTTTACAGGGGCATAAAATTACATTAAGACATTAAAAAATGCATTTTAAGAATAAGTGATGTGCTGGATTCACATTTTAGATGAAGTTGTGGTATTTTACTGCAAATGCCTGTGTGGAAAAGGCCATCATATTGACAGATACAGGTTTTTATGGTAATGCTTCACGTGGGTGATGTTCTGCATGAGTTCATGTGTCTCAAACTTTGGAAGCACTTTTAGTGTCTGAGCAGAAGGTGTCCTAGTGTTTACATCCCTACATGTGGTCCATGCAGGCTTACGTA